>NC_137285.1:135873000-137232000 GCF_054371585.1 Giraffa tippelskirchi | reverse complement strand
TTCACGAACTCGATAAATAAAAACTCAAAGTGCAACAATGCACAGACGCCTGGCACCCAGGGCGGTCTGGGGGAGGGGGGACTGGTTATTAGAGCTCAGCCGGACAAAGGCGTGATCTTTTGCGGACAAAGGCGTGATCTTTTGCATCTTTGCTTGGACCTCGCTAATGGAAAAACAAACAAACAAAAGACAGCTTTCCTATACACATATAAATAGTCCCTTAACTAGAAGGGAAAAAACAAACACACTGTTTCAAATGCATTTCTAAGAGATTATACAAAAAAAAAAAGTCCGAATGGCAAATCTTGACTCCAAACTGTCTGTTATCCATGTCTCTCAGAGAAGAAACTAAGGGATGTCTGGAGAGGTCTGATTCTCGCTCTGACCCTAATCCTAAATCTTGGTGCTTGTATCTATCTGGCTGGGCCTTGGGAAGTCAGGGGTGAGTGCAGCCCAGGAATGGGGAGCTCTCGTGGCAAGTACTGAGTTAGGTTTTCATGTGAGTTAGAAACCCACAGTGTCCTCAAGCCCAGCTTCACAGGTAGAATGACTTCTGAGTGTCTGGGCGAACCTGGGAGGTGAGGGTTGAAGCTGCAAGGCAGGCTGGGCGTGGTTTATGGGGACAAAAGGACCAGATCAGATTTCTGGCCAACTCAGGTTTAGTCCTCATCCCTTGGCTAAGGCAGGTCACAGCTGGGAGGGAGACAATCAGAAACCAGGGAAAGGGCTGTGGTCCGAAGCAGACCCAGGTCTTGGCAGCCTGTATTTTAGGAGCTGAGAGCTCGGATAAACTCGTGGTGAGGGCTCCCTGCTTATTCTGGGATGAGGCTGATGATACATGATGCTGGAAAAAGCTCTCAAAATGAGGATTCTTGGGCAAATTTTTAAATCCAGAATCTCTCCAGAATTGATGGTTTCAGAGTCCTTCAGAAAACCAAAATGACACTGGTGACTTCTGAAGGGCGTTACTCACAGCAACAGTTTTCTTTGGCCCCAGCCTCTGCTGACCCAAGGGCAATGTGCAGCCTGGTGCAACATCCAATGACAGCCTCCTGGGAGGATCACCCAACCCAAATCCCCAAGTGGAGCTCTAAGGTCACAGCCCACACAGAATTTGGTCCAGTCTCCTCTGCCCTTCTGAACATCCCATATGACACAAACACTGCTTTCTCAGTACCTAAGTACCACGTTCTCCTGCCACCTGCAAACTTACGCCACCGACTCAGCAAGATTCCAACAGTAACAGAAGAATGACGTGGAGAGTGAGGCTGTGATCCTCGGCGTTGAAGGAAGAGTAAGTGCCCAGAAAAGATGCACCATACAACAGGTCAGCTGAGAGGTCAGAACAAGGCAGGTCGCCCTCCAAAGAACATTCCTGAAATCTGCGCAAGGAGGTGAATGGAGAGACAGCTGACACTCCAAATCACTCCTTGAGGGACCCCGAGGAGCTTCCCATAAGTGTAAGTTGTTAGGACAAAGTCAGAGCAGATGAATCCATAGAGACTTTGGAAGAGCTGGAGTTTATACGTCTTCGGTGCCCTGGCTGGGCGCGGAGTCCCTGGGCTCAGCGGTGCCCTCCTGTGGGCCAGGCTGCCCTGGGCTGTGGCCGGGGTCGTCCACGCTCAGGAGGCTGCTGGCTGCCTGGGAGCTGGTGCTGTTGGCACTGCCGGACCGGGAGCGGTAAGGGGGCAGGTCGGCTTGGTTCAGAGACTCAGTGTCTGAAGAGTAGGGTGGCGGAGGAAGGTCGTACCAGGCGGGTCTGCGATGAAGAGAGCAGGGTGGGGTGAGGAGCAGGGTTGGGGGGAAGGGAGAGAAAGAAGAGAACACATTAGGAGCCCAGGCACAGCAGGCAAAGCTGACTTCTGTCTGTTTTTGAGTGGATGATGATGTCAGAACCAAGATTTTTCCCTCCAAGAAGAAAGGCAATCCTAGTACTAGGGAAACCAGTGATGTGCAATAAGATGAAGGGAAGGGATCAAAGGTTAGCATGCTCTGGCTGGCTTGTGCCAACTGGACAGTGCCAAAGACAACCTTTGGGAGGGGGAATTCTAGGAAGCCCTCGGCTCATCCTGGGTGGTTCAGCAGGGATGCAGCTGGCCTGAGGTTTTGATGGAGACCTTAACAATCCACAGAATCGGGGGGTCCTTACTGAAAGCCAACTCTTCCTGACTGTCTGGACTTGGGCATAATAATGACACCCTGCTTGCACTGAGATAACTTCAAAGGCATTTTATTTTCCAGCTATCATTTACAGAAGGCTTACTGTGAGTCAGGCATTGCGCCACCCACCTTATATCCTTTCTTTTATTTTATTTAGCATTCAGAAGAATGCTAGAGGCAGCCATTGCTTGTATGCCCATTGTACTGGGGAGGAAACTGAGGCAAAGGGGCATTAGACAGCTTGTATGGGATCACAAAGAGCTAGTAAGCAGCAGTGCTAGGATTTGAACCCAGGAGTTCTGTCTCCAGATGCAGCAATTTTAACCTTGCTCTACATCTGATGGTCCAAATGAGTGAGGTTCTGTGTTCTTAGTGCTTATTTGCAAAGATGTCCTTAAGCACCAGGCCCTGGAGCTTTGTGTATCTTTTATGAGGAGGAAAAATAAAGATTAAATAATACAAGATTAAATAACACTGGACAGGGCTCAAGGAGGAGCCCAGTTAGCCCAGGGACACTGCCTGCAAAATGCCTCACCAGTGAGTCCCAGGCTTATGGAAGAGGGTTCCTGCAGGGTAGGGGATGCTGAGAACTGGGGGCTCAGGTAGCTCTGGTCCTGGGACTTCAAAGTGGGTTCTCTGGGATACACTGGAGGTCATCAAAGGACAGAGGAAGGCTGAGCTGGCGGGACTGTGGTCCACTACCTGCTCCAATAACAGAATTCTGCATTTGACTTTGTGTGTTGCGGTTTCTTGTATATGTCCATCTGCAATGAGGGTTCTAAGCTTGAGAATATTCTATTTCATCTCCTTTATCTTATAGATGATGCCATTCAAAGTTAAAGTACTTATTTATTCACCTACTCATTCATTCATTCAATTAGAAATCAAACCTCCAACATGGGCACTGTTCTGCGGTAGCAGGTGAATCCCCAGAGCTGGGCATATGTGTCCATGTGGCGTTACCAGGGAGGAGGAGGTATCTGAACTGGCTAGGATCCTAGCTGTATATCCTCAGATGAGTAACTGAAAAACTCAGTTTTCTCATCTGCAAAACTGAGGCAAATATAACCTCGCTTGGTGAGTCGCTATGAGGATTAAGTGAGATGATACGTGTGAACTGTTTTGCAAAGACTCAGTACAAGTCAGACACTGTGGCATCGTCGCAGCTGCATGCAGGCTCCTGGCAAGACCAGGATCCCAGGTGAGTGCACACAGACTCTGCCCCTACGTGGGATGACCTCCCTCCCTGGCCACCCCAGGGTCTCCCGTCCAGCACACACCTTTGGTCCAGCAGGGCCTCTGAGTAGGAGGGCGGGGAGCCCACTTCTGAAGCGTTCTGCTCGGCCTGGCTGGCCACGTACTGGATGCCGTTGTTGACGTTGTAGGTGACGTTGCAGCGGTGGGGGTGGTCCAGGACCACCAGGCGGGAGAGCAGCACGGGGTGCTGCAGCCGGTGCACCGGCAGTGTCATGAGGTTGTTGCGCTTCCGCTGGTGGTGCAGGACCAGCGCCAGCAGGGCCACCACCAGCACGAAGATGACGGAGCTGCCGATGATGGCGTAGGTGATGCTGGGGTAGTACACGAGCTGGTTCTCCGAGGTCACAAACACTTGCCCGCTGCCTGGTTCTGGGAAGCCCCAGAGGAGAGAGAAAAGGAGAGAGGTTACCAGGTTGCTTCACTCACGTGCCTCGAAGTCAGCCCCAGGAAGGGTGTGCGACGTTCCAGCAGCACCATTCACAGTAGCCGAAAAGTGGAAACCACCCTAATGTCCACCCACTGGTAGACAAGATGTGGGCTGTCCGTACAATGCAATATTATCCAGCTATAAAGAGTACTGGCACATGCTACGACATGGATGAGCCTCAAAACATTATGCTAAGTGAAATAAGCCAGACACAATAGCCAAAAAGTGGAAACCATCCCAATGTCCACTGACTGGTGGATAGATAGACAAAACATGGACTGTCTATACCATGGAATATTATCAGGCCATAAAGAGTACTGATGCATGCTATGACACAGATGAGGCCTCAAAACATTATGCTAAGCGAAATAAGCCAGACACAAGAGACCACATTGTATGATTCCATTTATATGAAATGTTCAGGAAAAGCAAATTCATAGGGACAAAAAGCTGATTAATGGTTGCCTGGGGCATGGGGACTCACTGGTGATGGGCGTTGGGGATCTTGCTGGGGAGATGGGACTGCTGTAAAACTGGATGTGGTGATGGCCACACAAATTGATACACTTACTAAAACTCATTGAATTGTACAGTTAAAATGGGCAAATTTTATGTTATGTAATGCACGCTAAGTTGCTTCAGTCGTGTCCGACTCTTTGCGACCGCATGGACTGTAGCCCACCAGGCTCCTCTGTCCATGGGATTCTCCAGGCAAGAATACTGGAGTGGGTTGCCGTTTCCTCTTCCAGGGGCTCTTCTCAACCCAGGGATGGAACCCGCGTCTTTTATGTCTCCTGCATAGGCATGTGGATTCTCTACCACTAGTGCCACCTGGGAAGCCATATATAATGTAAATTATACCTCAATAAAGTCATTAAAAAAATCAGCCCAGGAGAATATAATATCCAGGGAACGGGAGTGATAATTACTATGACAGAAATCAGTTTTTCTCTGGAAGTTTATAATATAATATCTATGAGGCACACCAGCCAGTGTGTCTGGGGTTCCTTATGTTGGTGAAGTACTTATTTCATGAAGAGCCAGCGTTGCACAGGCTAAAATCATGGACTCTGGAGCCATTCAACCCCTAGCAATTCAACTGACTGGCTGTGTGCCCTTTGGAAAGTGGTCAACCTCTCTGTGCTGTAATTTGCTCATCTGTGAAATGGGGATGGTATTAGTCCCCACCGCACCGGGGTGTTGAGAGTATGAAATGAGTGACTCATTATCAAACACTTAGAACAACAGTGGACACACTGTGGGTGTTCCAGGCATACATATACGTACTTCATCACATCTATATAACTCACAGCAACTCCGTGAAGTAGGTGTTGTAACTGCCTTCTTTTTAAGGCAAGGAAAGGGATGCTCAGAGAGGTTGGGTCCCCTGACCAGGGTTCACAGGGTCAGGAGGTGAGGGGCTGTGCCTGATTTGAGCCCCAGTGGTCTGACTTCAGAGCCTCGCCCCTAACCCTTTGCCCGCAGCCCCCTAACAAGGCCTGCTAGGCAACCAGCAGGCATTTGCTCAGAAGCCCTTGAATGAAAGCCTGAAACCCACCCCCGCCCTGCAGGATGCCAGTCCCCTCCTTTCCACTTGAAGCAACAGCCCCCACTTCACATACGCAGGGGAAGGGTTTCCCATCAGCAGGACACAGCTGGCAAGGGTGGCCAGGTTCAGGCGGGCCCAGGAAACCAGAGTGTCCTTCCTCATGGAAAAAGCTGGAAGATCCACGACTACCCACAGCTGTGACCCAGCCGCAAGAATCATCTAAATGCAGCCTAAGTGAGCAAGTCTGAGACCACACCCTGTGCTTGGTCAACCTCTGAAGCCGAGAGGAGGTCTGAGTGGGTCCTCAGCGGCCAGTGTGAGCTATGAAGTGGAAGCAGCACCGCACACTGGTAGGTCCAGCCCCAGGCTAAGCTTTCCCACACCCTCGTCACTAGATCGCCCATGTGCACAACGTTGTATTTCACCTTCTGTCTACATTAGAGTGCGCTCACCACCAAAACTTCTGTTCCCACTCATCACCATGGGCTTCCCTGGTGGCTCAGCGGTAAAGAATCTGCTTGCGATGTAGGGGACGTGAGTTCAATCCTTGAGTTGGGAATATCCCCTGGAGAAGGGAATGGCAACCCATTCTAGTATTCTTGCCTGGAGAATCCCATGGACAGAGGAGCCTGGTGGTCTACACAGTCCATGAGGTCACAAGAATCACACACAACTTATCAACTAAACCACCACCACTCATCACCACCATACAGTTGACCCTCTTTACACTTTTCACCCTCCCCCCACACCCCCGGCCCTCTGGCAACCACCACTCTGTTCCCTGCACCTCCGTATTTTGTTTGGTTTGGTCTGTTCACTTATTTTGTTTGTATTTTATATTCCATATATGCATGAAATCACACAGTATTTGTCTTTCTCCATCTGACATCTCCTTTAGCACAATACTCTCCAGGTACCGCGGCGAGATTTCATTTTTTATGGCTGAGTAATAATACATGTGTGTGTGTATGTGTGTCTGTTTGTGTGTATACACACATAGACCACATCTTTTCTATCCATTCATTCATCTGTTGATGGACACTCAGGTTGTTTCCATATCTCAACTACTGTAAATAATGCTGCAATGAACATAGGGATGCACATATCTTTTCAAACTAGCGTTTTCATATTCCTTGAGTAAACACTCAGAGGTGGAGTTGCTGGATCACCTGGTATTTCCATTTTTGTAGTTTTGAGGAACCTCTATACTGTTTTCCATAGTGACTGCACCAATCTGCATTCCCTTCAACAGGGCACGAGGAGTCCCTTTCCTCTTTTCTATTGTCGTAAAAATATATGTAACATAAAATTTACCATTTTAACCAACTGCAGGTAAGCAGTTCAGTGACATGAAGTTACATTCACACTGTTGAGTAACCACCACCATGATCCATCTCGAGACTTCTTCATCATCCCGAACTAGTGATGTGAATTCTTAGTGTTCACGTTCTCTCTGTTACCTCACCAGCTTCACTAGACCAGAGGGAATGGCTAGGAAAACCCATTTTGGTGGGGGGTGGTGTTGGGGAGAGAATAAGAACGGAAGAGCTCCCTTCCAGGGAGATATACCTCCTCCTTTATTTTTGACCGCACTGGGTCTTTGCTGCTGTGCGTGGGCTTTCTCTAGTTGTGGGGAGCAGAAGCCCCTCTCCAGCTGTGGCGTGTGGCTTTCTCACCGCGGTAGCCTCTCTTGTAGCAGAGCACGGGCTGTAGGTGTGCAGACTCAGTAGTTGCTGCACATGAGCTTAGTTGCCTGAGGCTTGTGGGATCCTAGCTCCTTGGCCAGGGATCCAACCCAGGTCCCTTATATTGGCAGGTAGATTCTTCATCACCAGACCATCAGCAAAGTCCCTGAGATGTACTCCTTAAAAGTCGATGGATTGTCACATGGAAAACAAATGGTTCCAGAGATCTTAAAACACTGACTTGCATGTAACCACTTGAGGTTTTAAGAATCCAGGAGGGAGCTCTCAATGAATGGAATGTAAAATGCTTGCTGGCAAGAAGCGGTGACCACATTTGCTCGAGAAATTATGATGTTACATAACTCAGGGGTGCCTGGTTTCCGCTCTGTATGTAAAATGTCATCTTGCATTAATTCATTAACTAGACTCACTTTTCTTAAGAGCTTAATGAGCCCACGAGCCAAATTACTAATATCAGAGTTGCCTGGGACCTGAGTTCCAAGTGCATAATCCATGGATAATGAAGTTTCCATTTGTTCTGGCTGTCCCTCAAGCTCATGCCCTCATACTCCACTGTCAGACAGCCTGAACTCCTGTCCTGCATCTGTGGCTTCTACTGCATTAATTCCAGGCAATCTGGTTACCACCAGGGACCACTGTGTGCTCAGAGCTTCCGGGGCTCTGGCTGCTCCCCGTGGTGGAGACGGCCATGATCCAGGGCTGCTCATCACCTCAGTCACAGCTTTGTGTAGTTACCACGACAGTTTTCGAGCAGACGGTAGATGTCCTGGGGAGGAGGAAGGCCTTTTTCTAATTCATACAGAGGTGCTATCCGGACTGACAGAGGGACTAAAGCAGTGGACACTTGTGACTTGGGAGTTCCTTTGCTTCTAAAACATTCCCTCCTCCAGATTCAAATTATATTTCCTCTAGCATACAATTATTCACCTCTCAGACTGGGCTTCTCTAGTGGCTCAGACAGTAAAGAATCTGTCTGCAATGCGGGAGACCTGGGTTTGATCCCTGAGTCGGGAAGATTCCCTGGAGAAGGGAGTGGCTACCCACTCCAGTATGCTTGCTTGGAGAATTCCATGGAGAGAGGGGCTTCATGGGCTACAGTCCATGGGGTTGCAAAGAGTCGGACACGACCAAGCAACTAACACTTACACTAGTTTCAGACTGGGCAAAGGTGAAGTATGAGTTCACATTTTGCCAGGAAAACAGATATAATTATTCATGCATGACTGGTAGGAGGGTAAATTGGTACAAACTAGGGTAGTGATGGAGTTAACAATATAGATCAAAACAACAAATGTACATTAACAATATGTATCTAGAGAAAGTACATATCATTTGACCCAGCCTTTCCACTCTTATGAATCTAACTAACAGATACATTCACGCAGATGAGAAACAACTCTTTAATACAAGTATTCATTGGAGTATTGTTCACGATAGCAAATATATCTAGAAAGATATATCAAGAAAAGATCTAAATGTCCATTATTTGTGGACTGGCTAAATAAATTATGGTGCATCCAGACAGTATCACACCTACTTAAGAAACCATGGTAGCTCTACATAAACTGATGTGAAATAGTCTGAAAGATATCATGCTAAGTGCGGGGGAAAAAAAAAAAGTCCAGTAGAGAATGTTTTGAATATTTCTAGAAGGACACAGAACTAGTACAACTGGGAGAGAACTTTCCCAGTACTTTTCATGGTTTACTCTTTTCTACTCTTTATGATTTATACTGTCTTATCCAGTCAAAAAATAAGCATCTTGTCTCTTCTTCTGGCCCTGCCTAGGCTGAGGTTTTCCTTCCTTCTCTCCCTGTCGTGTGAGGGCTCCTGGGGGTTCACGTTTCACTGTCACTCACTCACTCAAGACCCCTGAGTCCAGAGTTCCTGTTCTAGAAGGCACACTGCCCTGTTCAAATGGATGCCTCACTATTATCCTGAAAACTCCATTGCTTCTTTAAAAAAATTATTTTTAAAGTTAATTTTCCTCTAGATTAAGTATTTTTAAACACCAAGTTTATTGAAGTATAACTGATACACAATAAAACTTACTGTTTTAAAATGTATAGTTAGATGAGCTGTACGGAAGATCCTCTGGAGGAGGCACAGCAACCCACTCCAGTATTCTTGCCTGGAGAATCCCGTGGACAGAGGAGTCTGGGGGGCTACTGTCCACAGGGTTGCAAAGAGTTGGACGTGACGGAAGCGACTTAGCACACATGCTCAACTAAATGCAACAGTTGCAAAAACATCACCACAAGCAAGATATCAAACATTCCCATCCCTCCCCTTGTTAGCAGCCGCTGGAAACCACTGGTCTGTTTTCTGTCCAAATATATTTATCATTTCCTGACAGTCACGGAAGGGAATCTTTCGGTAAGTAGCCTATTGTGCATGGCTTCTTTCATTCAGCATAATGCCTGTGAGGTGCACCCAGGTTCCTCTGAGTACAGAGTTCCTTGTAATGGATACTCACAACTTGTTTATCCCTCCACCAGTTAATGGAGGGAAGAGGTTGTTTTCAGTTTCTGGAGTGCAGATCTTTATGCTGACATATATTTTCTTATTTAGGGAGTATATACCTAGGGGTAGGCTGCTGGGTCATATGGAAGGTGTATGCTTAACTTTATGAGAAACTATCACACTGATCTTCAAGGTGGCTGTAGCACTAAGCCTTCCCCTAGTCAGTCTGCAACCTCATAGTGCATAACATAGCGAGCCTTTTCAATTTCAGCCAGGCACACAGGTGTGTAGTGGTACCTCACTGAGGTTTTAAGTTGCATTTCTCAGTGACTAATGATGCTGAGCATCTGTTCATGTGCTGATTTGCCATCTGTATATCTTCTTTGGTGAAACATCTATTTAAATCTCTTGCCCATTTCAAAACTGGCTTGTTTGACTACTTATTCAGTAGTAAGAGTCCGATAGACGTTCTGGGAGACAAACTCTTTTCCAGATGTGTGTCTCACAAATATTTTCTCCCAGACCGTGGCTTCGCTTTTCACCTACTTTACAGGATCTTTTTGAAGATAAGTGTTCAAAATTTTCTTATAAAGTCCATTGTATTAATTATTTCTCTTGTGTTTTTGTGAATTTTGTACTCTATCCAAGAAATCTTTGCCCAGAAGATGTTTTATAGCTTTAGCTCTTACATTTACATCTATGATCCACTGCAAGTTAATTTTTGTTTATGGTACAAGGTGAAGTTTAATGTTCTTTTTTCCCCTCCCTTTGGATATCCTATTGTTCCAGGACCATTTGTTGAACAGCCTATCATTTTTTATTGAATTACCTTGGCACCTTTGTTGAAAATCAATTGAGCATACAAGGCTGGGTCTATTTCTAAATGATCTATTCTGTTTGATTGAGTTACATGCCAATCCTTATGCCAGCAAGTGTGCTGAGAACTACAGCTTTATAGCAAGTCTCAAAATTGGGTAGTGTGAATCCTGTGTTTTCTTTTCTTCCAAATTAAATTTTTCTGATTATAAAAATACATTAAAATTAAAATTTAAAGTAATATAGAAATGTTCATGACAGACAACCTCTCCCTCCCCCTCCCTACTAGAAAAAGAAGTTCACAGTCTGGTGTAGACTAGGGGCTGGCAAACTTTTCTGTCAAGAGTCAGACAGTGTGTTGTACAGGTTCAGCCATAACCACTCAACTCCGCCTCTGAAGTGGTGGTGGTTTAGTTGCTAAGTTGTGTCCAATTCTTGCGACCCCATGGACTGTAGCCTGCTAAGCTCGTCGGTTCTTGGGATTCTCCAGGCAAGAATATTGGAATGGGTTCCCATTTCCATCTCCAGGGGATCTTCCTGACCCAGGAATCGAACCTCGGTCTCCTGCATTGCAGGCAGATTCTTTACCAACTGAGCTACAACGGAAGCCCTCTGTAGTGCAAAGCAGTTACAAACAGTACATCAGTGAATGAGTGTATTTGTGTCCCAAATCTGATTTACAATGACAGGCAGCTGGACCAACCACTGAGAAATTATCATTTCATAGATTTCTCCAAGCCATTGTTTATATTCTCTTATTGTGAGAATTATGGTTGTATTACATGTATGTATGTGACCAGGTATTAGATTTTAACAGGAAAAAAATTTTCAGGAATTTATCAACTTCAGATTAATAATCCTTTAGAAGAGATAATAGTTCTTAAAATTTCCAGTTAAGGTAGACAAAACAATTATTACATTTTACAACTGATTTCATTCTAAGTGTTCTTTTAATTCAGCTTCAGAAAGATTGTACTTTTTGAGATCTTTCATGTGTAAAAATGCCTGAGTATCTTTATTAAGACTGAATAATCATGTTACTCTATATAATTTTCATATGTCAAAAGTTATTTAAAAAATCGTCTAGATATAGTTTCAAAAACTGTAAAGTCAAATAAAATAGAAGATTAAAAAGATAAAACCAACCAAACAAAAAACAGGCAGCAGATCAGATTCAGCCCACTGGCCTTAGTTTGCTGACCCACTAAGTAGAGATCCCTTAAAACTCTTCTTTGTGTATATACACACGTACTTTTCTTCAGGTTATACAGACATTTCTACAAATGGACATCTTTCCTCACCTCCACACACTTTTGTTAAGGAGCTGTGTAGAATCCCACTACATAGGTACCTCACAATTTATTTCACTAGCCCCTGACTTATGTACATTTTAGTTGTTTTTTTTTTGGGGGGGGCACTATTGTAAACAATGCTACAGTAATATTCAGAGAGACCAACCAGACTATAACAGCCATGAGGGGAGGGCTGGGTTTACTGGTCTACCTTCTATACTCACTGCCCCAAACAAAGGATAAATACGCTAATCTTTGGTCACTGATATAACGATTTCTCAGGGTGGGCTCTGGATGCTGGTTGTTTCCCAGGCCATCTGGTCTCTGGGGCTGTCCTTTTCTCTGACCACATTGAGCCACCAAGCGTGGTCAACTGCTACTATGCAGGGCTTCTCCAGCCTCTGCTTCTGGCCTTCAACAGGCCCAGGACTGGAAGAGAACCCTCCTTGTGGTCTGACTATCTTTAGCCTCTTTGTCCTCTAATCTTTCTGCAGTATCCTCATCAGTTTGAACACGACCCGGCTCTGTAGCTGTGGCATTCTTGTCAAGTTCTTCAGGTCCAGGACTCTGAATGGCTCACATCACCCTCCCCAGCCACACATTCAGACTCTGCAGCCTTTCCTGCCTTGGCTTCTGAGTACCAACCCTGGAGGGTGTTGGAGTGTTGCATGGCTATTTGCTTTGTGACCTGTCCCCCACTGAAATAGTACAAATAATACCAACAACCACCACCCATGTTTCCATTGAACTCAGAGTAATAATAATGTTATCACCATCTTGATGATCACTGAAGCTCTCATTCTATCAGCAATATCTTATGTGTTTCCATATGAATTCTGATTTTGTAATCCTTAAGCCATCTGCAGTGAGTTGGACAATGTCCCTCCATCCAACTAGGAACCTCAGAATGTGACCTTCCTTGAAATAATGATCTCTGAAGAAATAATTAAGGTAAAGACTTTGAGATGAATTAGGGTGAATCTCAGAGTGTCCTTATGAGAGACAGGAAAGGAGAAGGCCCAGAAACAGACAAGGGAACAGTCATGCAGAGATGGAGGCAGAGGTTGCAGCCCCCAAGCAAAGGACACTAAAGCAGAGGAGAGGAGGGAGACTTGACTCTCCTTGGAACTTCCACAAAGAACTAACCCTGCCAGTACCTGCATGTCAGACTTCTGGTCTCTAGACTTGTGAGAGAATAATTGTGCTGTTGTTTTAAGCCACCGGGGTAGTAGTGATTTGTTTTGGCAGTCCTGGGAACCAGATACATCATCCTATGAAGTCGACTGCTTTACAGAGGAGGAAATGGGGGCACGGGGAGGGTAAGTCACTTGCCCAAATCCTCCAGACACTATTAATAATAATAATACTAGTAATAATAATAACAACTAGCTAATGTTAGAGCTGATTAGAGAGGGAACCGGGAGGAACCCAGCCAGTCTGGCTCCAGAATCCTTGCTCTTCACGTATGACTTTCATGTTCACCTGTCTTTCAACATGAAGAGGAGTTTCGGTGGGCAAGGGCCAGACTCTCACTTTGGAGTCCTACTCAGGGCCAAACACAGCCATGGAAATACAGAAGATATTCAGCAAGTACTTTTTTTTGGGGGGGAGTGGGCTCTTCGTTGTGGCGCGTGGCCTTCTCTTATTGCAGCACTCGGGCTTCCTTGCCCCATGGCATGTGGGATCTTAGTTCCCCGACCAGGGATTGAAGCCACGACCCCTGCATTGGAAGGCGGGCTCTTAACCACTGGACCACCAGGGGAGTTCCTGCAAGTACTTTTTGATATCTGTAAACTGACTTTGAAACATAGTAATTCACAACCTCTCCATTTACAGAAAGAGTCAAACACTGAATAAGGCGACCTGGATGAGGGTAACCTTGAAGTTGAGGCAAGTAGGGCCCCTACTGCTAATCTCCATCCTGTATGCACAATTTCACTTCATCCTTACAATAACCCTGATTTACAGATGGGGAAACTGAAGCCCAGAGAGGTTAAGTAACTTACAGAAGGTCACAAAGCAAGCACATGATACAACTAGTATTTGTGCCCAGGAGTCTGATGCCAGAAGCTGCCACATGGTCCCAGGTAGTTCTCTATGGCCTCCCCTCCCCTCTTCTGCTTCTCCTGTCCAGTTGTCACCCCACCTTATTGTTCTTGCAACGGAGTCCTTTCTCCAGTAACTCCATTGACTCTGATCAATATATTCTGAAATGTCTTTGGTGAGGTGGTAAGAGGTATTTCTCGAAAAAGGATACCTTGAGCAAAGAGTTATGAGAAAAAGTGGATTAGACAAATTAAACCACTTTCTTTGTAGCCATTCAGAGTGCAAGTTCTGGAACCAAACTGTCTAGATTCAATCCTTGGCTTTGCCACCTACTAGCTGTGTGACCTACAGCAAGTTACTCTATCTCTCTGTGCCTAAAAATCCTCATATGTGAAACAGGATAACAGCAGAACTCCCCTCATGGAGTTGTTTCATGGATAAAATGAGAACATACATAAAAAAGTGTTTAGAACTTTGGTACACAGGAAATACTCAACAAAGCCTAGCTATTATTAATAGCTATCATTATAGGATTTTTCAGAGTTTTTATTAGGCAACTGTATACTGTGATCCTAAAGTCCATCCTAAAGGAAGTCAGCCCTGAATATTCATTGGAAGGACTGATGCTGAAGCTCCAATACTTTGGCCACCTGATGTGAAGAACTGACTCATTTGAAAAGACCCTGATGCTGGGAAAGATTGAAGGCAGGATGAGAAGGGGATGACAGAGGATGAGATGGTTGGATGGCATCACCGACTCAATGGACATGAGTTTGAGTAAACTCCGGGAGTTGGTGATGGACAGGGAGGCCTGGAGTGCTGCAGTCCATGGGGTTGCAAAAAGTTGGACACGACTGAGTGATTGAACTGAATTGATACAGTGATGCTTCATGGGAGAATATGGCTATTTCATCAACCTGTTGCTTTTCGGAGATGGACAGAACACACATGTTAAGTTGCTTCAGTCGTGTCTGACTCTTTGCAACCCAATGGACTGTAGTCCACCAGGCTCCTCTATCCATGGAATTCTCTAGGAAAGAATGCTGGAGTGGGTTGCCATGCCCTCCTCCAGGGGATCTTCCTGACCCAGGGATTGAACTGGCGTCTCTTGAGGCTCCTGCAATGCAGGCAGATTCTTTACCACTGAGCCACTGGGGAAGCCCTGGACAGAATATACATCACGTTCTAAATAAGCATATTCCCAACACTCTGGAAGTCATCTTTTCACAGATCATAAGGGCATCCCTGGCCTTCAGGTATGCTGTTGGGGGAAGCTCTGTGGCTGCAGCTGCAAACCTAAGAGGCAGAAGGTGAGAAGCAACTGCCTAGCACCCCTCCCCTCTGTGCAGCAGTGGTACCCGTCTCCCAGGCCACACCCAGTTACAATCCAGCACCCCATCACTGACTGAAGTTGGCCAAGCACCAGGAGCCCAGACTGTGTGGCAGCTCCTGAAGAGATTCCATCACTGGGAAGGTTGCCCCACACCCTGCCATCTTGACACCTGACAAAACCAAGTAAGCAGGAGCTGGTCCCGTTTAAACATGCAAAGAGCCCAAGGCTGCCCTGGGTCTGTTCTCTGGAAGCTTGAGTTCATCATGGTCCCTGCATAATCAGTTCCTCAGTGCTACATCTGTCTGTTAAACCTTATTACCCAGGGAAATGCTGAGTGAGCACACTTGGAGCTTTGCGTGCAGAGAGCTTGCTGAATAATTTAGGGGAAAGGGTTGGTAACAGAAGATTACAAGTGGGGCTCCCCAGGGGGAGTGTTATTGACCGTGAACACATACATGGCTTCTGGGATTTCAGCAAATCTTAACGTGATGACTGGGGCCCCCGCACCCCAGAGGCAAGGGCTATTCGTTTTACACACACACTGGGGTCTTGTGCTTTGGTCCCAGCGCTGGCAGGACACAGAATCCTCAAAGGGGAGCTCGGACACATCTGATCCCAAGCAGGACTCTGACCACAAGCCCCAGTCCTCATGCCCATGTCCCATACCCACCATGGCTGCCGCCATCATAGCAGCCATGCACCTCCACCCTGCCCCAACTCTTGCTCTCCAGTCTCTTTTCCCTGAGCTGTGGGGTGCTCCTTCTAAATTCTAAATTCATTCTCTCATGTTTATTTCACTCCTCTACTCAAAACCCCTTAGTCACTTCCCACATACTCAGTTGTTGCTGTTCAGTTGCTAAGTCGTGTCTGACTCTTTGCGACCCCATGGACTGCAGCATGCCAGGCTTCCCTGTCCTTCACTATCTCCCAGAGTTTGCTCAAACTCCTGTCTATTGACTCAGTGATGCCGTCCAACCATCCTCTGTCACCCCCTTCTCCTCCTGCCCTCAGTCTTTCCCAGCATCAGGGTCTTTTCCAATGAGTCGGCTCTCCACATCAGGTGGCCAAAGTATTGGAGCTTCAGCTTCAGCATCAGTCCTTCCAATGAATACTCAGGGTTGATCTTCTTTAGGATTGACTGGCTTGATCTCTTTGTTGTCCAAGGGATACTCAAGATAGTCGGTATAAGACCCTGAAGTCCTCACCTTGGCCTCCCAGTCCTAAATGATCTTGCCTCTGATATCACTCCGACATTCACTCCTGCCCCCTCTCTCTGGCTCCTTCTGCTGCAGAACCACTGGCCTCCTTGCTGTGTTTTTAGGACACACCAGGCACATGCCTGCCCCAGGGCCTTTGTTCTTGCTGTGCCATCTGCCCAGGACAGGCCTCCCCAGGCATCCTCATCATTTACATTCAATTCCATTCAAGTCTCTGTTCCTAGGTCAGCGTCATGGGGTGGCTTCCTGGGCCACTGCCAGCCATTTCCACTCCTTCCCTGCTTTATATGTCTCCATAGCACCCATAACACCTGTCACTGGTCAGTGCATTTGTACCAAATCATCTCTCTCCTGCTGGAACGTAACTGTCTGTGGGCATACCCAGATTCTGCTCACTCATGGCTGCATCCCCGATGCCCAACACGGTGCTCTGTAACGATGCGCTGGTGGAAGTGAGCAGAGTGTCTCTAGCTCTGTGGCTCTGTCAGTCTCACTCTCAGCACACTGCACGCCTGCCAGAAGCACCTACATCTTTCATGTGAGACTAAGCACCCTACGAGCCAAGTGCTTCGTGGCTATGAGCTCAGTTAGCAGCACAGATGAGAAAAATAAGTCTCACAGAAGTAAGGTCACTTGCCCCAGATGACACAGCCAGGAAGAGACAGAGCTGAGACTGGAGCCCAGGTTTCCGACCACACCCAGAGGACAAATGGGAAGGATGGAGTGAGCTCTGACCAGAGGCTGCTGGTCCGGGGAGGCTGGAGGCAGGCAGACTAGGTGTGGGAATCTGGTGTGAGTAGCTGGGGAGGGGTCGTAGTTGGTTTTCTCTGGTTGGTCCAAAGCTGGGAATGGGGACAAAATTTAGGGAAGCTCTCAATTACTAATCAAGTCTTGGATGCTTTGGGTCCATAGTTACAGGAGTTAATGCTTGGCTCCCTGGGCTGATGTTGGAGGCTGGGGGTCAGAGTTCTGCTTTGACATGTGGTCTAGCCAATGTCTATCTGTATATTCAGTTTCTCGCGGACTATCCCAACCACACCCCCAGGTCTGGCCCAAATCCCACTTCTGCCTGTGTCCCCGTGACACCCTGGCCAGTCTATTGCTCATTCTCCTCATTTGTAAAGTAGGGGTGATAAACACCCAGCATGCAGTGTCTCTATGGGGCTTAGAGCTGACACGGGTGACATCCCCACCCTGGGATGGCAAGTCTAAGGTCATCGGGTACCTGGCTGCTCATGGAGGGAAGTGAGGTGTAGTATGAATGAGGACAGGTCCAACCAATGAACCACAAGTGGCATGCATGATGGTCAGCTGACATTTGGGAGTCTGGTGGACAGGCTCAGAGCTCTGATTCAGCCACAGACCACACGAGTGATGCTGAGCAATTTCCCGCACCTTTCTAAGCCTCATCTGTCATGTCAGGATTAAAAACCTGCCTGCCTCAGCAGAGTTGACAGGAACATTAAAGACTGTTGTTTTCAATTTAAGCCAAGTGGACTGACTGTGAGCTGGCTGCTGCGACTTCCTCTTGTCTGTGCAAAGACACTGATCCCTTCACACCTGAGCTGACTGGCAGAGAAGAGGAAGTGGGAGAAGAGCCAGGATTTTAGGGAGGGGGAGGCTGAGGCTTTCCAAGGCTTGTGTAAGAGTTAAGGAAGGATGTTTGGTTGAGACCATGTTCATTTATCACTTATGGAGCCCAGATTGATGGTCAGGCCCTGAGCTCAGAGCTGGAGATTCCAGCACCCAAATGGCAGAGATCTGACCCTGGGGATGCTCACATGGGAGAAGCCTTGGGGCCCTATTTCTCTCCAGGCTCCCAGGATCACCTCTACCAGCCTTCAGCCACATCCTCTCAAGCAGGGGAGCCTCCAGGAACTGTCTTGGCCACTGTAAACCAAGGACATCCCGACATTCACCTGGGCTTTGTCCTGTTTTTCAAAAAACATCCCATGCAGCTGCTGTACCTTTATGGATCTCCATTCTGAGCACATCTTCTGTCCCAATTTAGATGCGGACTGAAAAAGTTTAATTTAAAGGGCAGACTGGCAAATGACTGAATCAAAAGAGAACCACGAAAACCCCACTGAACCATTACCATGGCAACGCAAGTTTCTAAAATTAACCGAAAGGAGGGTGATGGGAAAATCCTCACTGCCAGCCTGCCCAGCGTCAGCCGGACCACAGCAGGAGGCATCCTGGCTGCAAGCCAGAAAGAAATCAGAGATCCATCTGCCAGGAGGGAACTAGGGCTTTGAGACCACTGAGAGCCAGGAGACAAGCACATTAAGATTACATTCAAAATGGGAGAGAGGAAAAAGAGAAGAGAAAGTTTTAAGCCTGGAGAAAGAATGAGGGGCCATCTCCCTGAGAATTCCAGTGGTTCTTATTTCAAGAGGGCCCAGGGGTTCTTGTCCTTTCCACCTCTCACATTTGGGCAGAGGGGACAAGAGGTGTCCCTAAGAGGCCCTGCATTTTCAACAAGACAGCCAACTGTTACCCATAGCCTCTACTGGACAAGCTGCTCACCATGAGGAGGGCGGCTTGGTGTGAAGGAAAGCCCCCTCCATGATCCAACACTCTTAGAAGCCTGCCAAAAGCTGCTGTGCAAGCTCAGAGCTGGTTCTCTGTCTTTGATGAGGAAGGACAAAAGTGATAAACTGGGGAGTGAGGTGGTGGTAAATGGCCTCTTTGCTAAGAAGCAGGCCCAGGGCAGTAACACACAACTGGCTAGAGGGTAAGGAACTTAATTGGCTATTTAAGACACAAAAGGGCTTTTGTAAAAATAGAAATTCAGATTACTATCAAAACTCAGTGATGAGGGTAGTTGGGAGCGAGGGCCCCCAGTGGCCTTTTTAGGACTCTGCTCAATTGTGTCATGGCTTTAACAAATGTCAACAGAAGAGTGCAGTAAGTGGGGAACTGTGCCTTTATGCTACGTCTTCTACTGCAGACCGTGAAAAGCAAAAGCCAATGGGAGCTGGCAGGCAACAGGCATGCAACATTGGGATCAATGTTCTGACCATTCTAACCATTGAAGGGCCCCTCTCTCTTGTGTACAAGTGGCTTTAGCCAACCCAGGCTCCTGCATATGACATCCTGGGCTGCTCTGGGAGGCAATGTGCTTAAAATGGATATAAATGCCTCCTGGAATTTGCTGAATAAGGAAGGCTGCACAGAATTACTATTTCTATTGCTTACTGTATCTATTTACCTGGAGTGGTTGGTGGAAGCTGCAAAATTAAATGCTTAGCAGACATTCTTTGAACTCGATGGTCAGTTGGTTTCTGGTCTGGTAATAAGGCTTGGCGCGCTGCAATACAATGGGTTATTGAGCCTGCAGTGTCAGCGGCCGGAGCGGAATATTGCTATCTCCAGTGGGAAGCTTTGATCAGTTTGTGAGTTGCAGAGAAACATAAACAAATAGCACTGCTGGAAAAGGTAACCCTAAAAACCAGGGAGAGGAAAATTCTATCTCAGGCATGCCATCATCATTGCAAATAAAGTCTCATTAGTGTGGGGCTGAGAAAACAAACACTATTAAATATCAATTACAACCCCACAATGGCATCCCCAGCCACCCTGAGCTGGAAGTCTCAGCATCCGCTCTGTCTTTGCCTTTTGTTTTCCATTTTTGTCCAACCCTTTCCCATTCACTGTCAACTCATATCCAAGGGCAGGTCTTACTAATTCTGCTTCCAAATTATGGGAATAATTGGCATCATCTGTGGCATGGATTACCACAGGAACTTCCTGGTTGGCCTCCCAATTTCCACCCTGCCTCCTCTCCAATCCATTTTCCACACAGCACCCAGAAAGCTCATTTTAGGAACTAAATAAGATGGCTGCTCACTGAGGTAAAAAACCCAATCTCCTAACAATGGCCCGGAGAAGCCTCTCTGATCTGGCCCTCAACTCTTCCACAACCTGATCTTGACTTATTTATCAGGCTCTAGCTCAGGGGTCAATGAAGTCTGATCCACAGACTGCTTTTTTGTTTTATAAATAAAGCTTTATTGGTACATAAATGTTCATTTACACATTGTACGCATCTGCTTTTGTGCCACAAGGCTGAAGTACACAACTCTGACAAGCTACAAAACCTAAAATATTAACTGTCTGGCCACACAAGTCTAAGTTTGAATCCTTGAGCAGATCAACATTGCAATAATCAAGGAGCTAAGAGAAATCCCGGCTGCTGTTAACCAGCACACAGTCTTTTGGGGAAGTTACTATAATACCCCAAATGTGGCAATCATGACATGACGATTGGATCCATTACAAACAGTAAATGACAAAATCAAGAACTAAAAAGGAAGAAACCAAGCCCACCCCTCCCCAGCTGGGACTTCATCAGCTCTTGCTTTGCATTGTCCATAGAAGTGGGCAAATGAAATGTTCCTACAGGAAATGGCAAGCTTGGCCTCAATCTTGGATATGAAAAGTCTTGAATGGTTATAAGTCTGTCTGCTCTCTGCCACCTTTACCTTCCTGGGTGGTCAGGCAGATTTCTTGACCATGCAATCCTGTCTTCTAAGAGATGCCTGGATGGCACACATCTATGCTTCCTTAGATGAAAGCTGGCTGGAGGTTTTAACGTTCTCTAAGATGAGGTCCTGGAGGCTTCATGCCAAAACCTGATGGTTTCCTGGGCAGTGGGTCTCTGAACTTGGCTCTTCCATAATAAATGAGTAACTTACAAGGTCCAAGGCAGTGGAGGATTCCGTTACCTGCCTGATTCTTTAAAGAGGAAATAATCACCACGTACCCCTAGGGCCATTTTAGAATCCATGTATCCTTGTCAAACGCTTTCCAGACACGAAAGACAAGGCCAGAGCACTCAGGCAAGCATTTTTAAACATTAATGGGGCTGTGTTAAAACAAGCAAGGGGAGATATCAAAGCTTCTGTCACTGACAGAGAGCCCGAGCTGGCCTCCTTAGAAAGAGGAATAAGAGGGCCCAGAAGGATCGACGTGACATAAAGATGAATCCTGTGATGGGCCGATGGCTGAGGGCACCTGCTTATTCATTAACCATTTACTGAACGTCTGCTTGGGCTAGCCTGAGTGCCAGGAGATTCTGGGCACAGCTGTAGGGTGGGAGATATTGGGTAATGAACAGGAACCCCTGGGTCCTCAGAACTACCACGACTGCTTTGATTTTTTAACATTTATTTTTTAAGTAAGCAATAGATGTAAGGTTCCAAACTCAACCAGATGCATGGTTTCAAACTCAAACATGCATCTTCTGGCTCAGACAGTAAAGAATCTGCCTGCAATGCAGGAGACCTGGGTTTGACCCCTGGGTTGGAAAGATCTCCTAGAGAAGAGAATGGTAGATAACCCACTCCAATATTCTTGCCTGGAAAATTCCATGGACAGGAGCCTGATGGGCTACAGTCCATGAAGTCACAAAGAGTCAGACACAACTGAACAACTAACACTTACACTCCAAACTGAACAGGTAAGAAAGAATTTGTAGGGACTTCCCTCTTAGTCCAGTGGCTAAGACTCCATGCTCCCAATGCAGGGGGCTGCAGTTCAATCCGAGTCAGGGAACTAGATCCCACAGCCGCAACTAAAATGTCTCACATGCCGCAACTAAGATGTGGTGCAGCCAAATAAATAAATATTTTAAAAAGGGAGGATTTGTAAGAGAAAAGTCAGTCTGTTTCCCGTCTCCAAGCCACCACATTCCCCTCCCCAGACACAACTACACTAAGTGGTGTGTGTGTGTGTGTATCAATGTGTGTGTATGTGTGTGCAGACTTCCAGAAATAGCTCAGGCATACATTAGCGAATATCTATTATTTTGAACACTATGGCAATTAAAATTTTTTTCACTTAATGAACCATATCACACATAATTTTTTAAAAGCCAAGTACCATTTTGACTATTTAATAAATACCTATACAGCACTGACTACATGTTTTCAAGAAAATTTTTAATTTTGAGATCAGTTTAGATTTATAGGGGAGTTACAAAAATAGAGTGCCCATATATCCCATGTTCTGTTTTCCCTAATGTGAACACCTTTACTAACCACAGGATGACTGTCACAACTAAGAATTGACCTTGGAACAATTATATTAACTAAATGACAGGATTTATTCAGATCTTCCCAGATTTCCCCACTAATGTCCTTTTTCTATCCTAGCATCCAGCCCAGAATCCCACACTATGTTGGACTCTGAACCTGTGACACTTTCTCAGTCTCTCTTTATCTTTCACAACCTTGACACTTTCAAAGAGGCCTAGTAGTTACATCCATTATTAAGAAGCATATCACAGAAGTAATGGGCCCCTTTCAGGGTGTTTCATCTGGGGATGCCTGCTGTGTATTGACTAAGTCTGTCCACCATGACCATCTGATTAATGTAAGGTGCTAGCCACCGAGACTCTACGCTATTAAGTTACTACTTTTTCCTTTTGTAGTTAATTGATATCTGGATGAGATCCTTTGAAACTATGCAAATATCCTATTTCTGCTTAAATGTTCACCCACTAATTTTAGCATCTCTCCTGGATTTTGCCTGCAGCAAGTTATTACTGTATTATCCTGATGGTGATTTTCTCTTTCCTTCCTTCTACATTCATTAATTGCAATTTTTCTAGAAGGAAGGTTGCCCCTTCCTTTCATTTATTTATTTACTTGATTATTTATTTACATCAGATGGACTCGTGAATATTCATTTCACTCTCTGAACTAGAATCCAATCCTATTATTATTTAATGTGTTGTTCAAGTCGTTTCAACTTTGGTCACAGGAAGTTTTTTGGGGTTGGGTCCTGTAACCTTCCAAAACACCCCTATGGTTCTGTTTGTCTGTCTGGCAATGTGTCTACTTTCTGGCAGGGGAGGCTTCAGGTCATCTTCTGTTTCCTGGTCTGGGGCCTGGAATGAACTTTTGACTACTTTTTAATAAATAGATGCCATTTGTAGTGTGTTATTTGCAGAGATGTGCCATCAATTGATGGGCATTTGGACCTACTTCCAATCTTTTCCTATTATAATCTTTTACAATGAAAAATCCTTATGGATGGGTCATTTCACACTTCAGTAATTGTCACAATAAAACCTAAAATTCCTATGAAGACTTACGAGGCCCTCTCTGAGCAGCCCCCACATTCTCTCTGACCTCAGGTCCCTTTGCTCCTTTCCCCTCACCCAGGGTGGCCGGCCATCTTTAAGACAGGCCCTCTGATTCCTGCCTCCTGGGGTTCTCACTCTTGTGTGATCTCTGCTAATGAACAGACTACGGCAGAAACAATGAGCTGTCACTTCCAATGAAAAGTGAAAGGGAAAGTCGCTCAGTCGTGTCCAACTCTTTGCAACCCCATGGACTATACAGTCCATGGAATTCTCCAGGCCAGAATACTGGAGTGTGTAGCCGTTCTCTTCTCCAGGGGATCTTCCCAACTCATGGATCAAACCCAGGACTCCCACTTTGCAGGCAGATTCTTTACCAGCTGAGCCACCAGGGAAGCCCAGAATACTGGAGTGGGTAGCCTACTCCTTCTCCAGGGGATCTTTCTGACCCAGGAATTGAACTGGGGTCTCCTGCATTGAAGGTGGATTCTTTACCAACTGAGCTATCAGGGAGGCCCTGTCATTTCCAATATTAGGTTGTAGAAAGACTGTGGCTTTTGTTCTGCCTTAGATGTGCTCTCTCTCTTTCCTAAGAGGACATGATGGGAGCCGTCCTATGGAGAAGTCCACACGTGACAGAGCTGAGGGACACCTCTAGCCAATAGCCCACCAGTGAGGAGCTGAAGCCCTCATCCCAGCAGCCCACGAGGAGCCAAACCCTGATAATGGCTACGTGAGTGAGGTTCACAGCAGATCCTCCCCGAGCCTTCAGATGAGACCTCAGTCCAGCCAACAGCATATCTGCAACCTCAGGAGATACCTGAGCCAGAGCTACTTATGCACAAAGGGTGAAGTCAAATCATGTTTTAGAAGGGCTCAGAGCGAAGAGCAGTCTTTCTAGTTACAAGGCTCTACAGGTAGATGTTTCAGAAGTCCTTTCTTTCTAAAGCTGCTGCTCTTTTGGCCTGCTGTGTCCTTCCCAATATGACTTCTTGTACACTTCCTGGCTGGCTCTCAAGACTCAAATGGCCTCTGAGCCACTTTCTCCCTGACTTCTCCCCCAGGCTCTCCAACTAGAAATAACTTTTCTCGGTTTCAGCCTCCACCTGCAGATTCACCGGATCCATGTCATGGCCCTGCTCACTCCCTCCCTTATTGCATACTTACTGATGTAACTACTTTCCCATACAGACAACCCTAAATTTCTTGAGGGCTGGATTCCTGTCTCAGTCATGTTTATAACCTGTCCCTTTCTCTCGTAAGCACTAAATTCAGCCTTACACACATATATTAGGTTCTCTATAATATCTGTGGAACCAGTAAGTAATCATAAGCCTCAAATTATGGGTTTAGACTCAACTGGCAGTCACAGTACTTACCACACACAGTTATTAGCTATTATAAGCATTATTATCACCACTCAATATTTCATCAATGAATGTTCCCTTTTCTAAAAAGAATTTAATTTTCTGGACTCCCCATGATCTTCCTCTCTAATCTCAGAATCTCCAAGTTTAGACGAAATAAAAAATAGCTTCTGACTGACAGCTTCTTCTGGTGATGGTTCCACCTAGAGCAACAAGGGGACACTGGTGTTAATACCAACATTGAACCTTCAAGGAAGACTCAGGGAGCAGAAATTTGCAGGCAGGAGCATCAATCAGATTCATGTCAATTAATATTCTACTCTAATATTCTACTCCTCATTTCTGAGGATTTTGCTGGCCACCCTATCATTCCCAGCAAAGCTCCTCTTGCCACGGCATCTCTGTCCAATTGCGTTAATTGAACACACAAATGAGGGAGATAAAGGAAAACTTGGCTAATAGCATTTTTTATTGGCTTCAGAGGAGGAAACCTCATAATCAGTCATGACTGCAAACGCCTCTTGTGGTTTCAACAGCACAGACTTGTGCGTGTGTTAGTAGCTTAGTCGTGTCTGACTCTTTGTGACCCTATGGACTATAACCCACCAGGCTCCTCTGCCTATGGGGATTCTCCAGGCAAGAATACTGGAGTGGGTTGCCATTTCCTTCTCCAAGCACAGACTTATGCTGGTGCTATTCTGAAGCACCAGTTGGATGGTAAACAAGCTCTTAACCATTTTCTGATCTATGAAGACTTTGAGGAGATAAGAGATATCACAAACCTTCCTGCATCCTTTGGTTTAGAAGACCCATCAATACTGAGTCTCAAGCTAAAGATACTATCTGTGGCGTTTCCACCATCATGGGTTCTCCTGTGGTTAAAAGATGCAATATAAATGTTTACTCTTTCAATGTGGACACCTTTGGTGGTCAAAACTATGACAGGGCTGGCCCTGTGAAGCCCCCGACTGCCCAACTCCTTGGAAACCACGTTTCAAGAAGCAGACAGAAGGAAACAGAGGCACTGAAGGAAAGGGGAATTGAGGTTTCATCCTCTTTGCGGGGACGAGCTTCATGCTTCCCTGGGCTTTCCACACTGATCACAGTCACTGTGGGGTGAACCCACTGACGGCAGGATTCTTAGGCTGCACCATGCTCGAGGAGACCAAGAAAGGACTGGAATTTTGTTACCTAATTCTAAATCCTTAGAATTTGCTAAAATTAAAAGTGAGGCAAATCCAAATTGAAGAGAACACTGATCATGAGTCCCATCTGATCCTGGAAAATAGAAATCTTACCCAGAGAAGTTTGGTCACTTATTAATGAAGAAGAGGAAGGATCTGGGAGCCTGGGGAAAAGACAGTGCTGTGTATTAGGGCTGGGGTGCATAAGGACAGGTAGCAGGAGCCTGTGGCCCTTAGCATCTCAAGACTTCTGCACAGCAAGTGCTGACATAATGGTCTAAACAGGCTGCCTGGCAGGGGATGGGAAAGTCTAGCAGCGAAATGACACTTGGAAATTTTGTAAATGAAGAACCAGAGAAAAACTGAAACCATTAACAAAGAAACTCCAATGACAACAAGAAAATTAAAAAATTACAGGAGAAGAGGAGCCCCATGAGTTCAGCTTCACTCTGTATCGTGGGAGGGCACAGGGGCAGCAGGAGGAGGAGTGAGCCTGGACCAGTGCGGCCACTGGCCAGCTGGCTCTCCAGTTCTGGCAAACTGTTGGGCTTTGTGCCTCAGTTTCCTCATTCCTTAACACTGCACCTGACACAGCACAGAGATTTGGCTCAGGCTTGACGAACCACTACACCACACTTATGATGGAGAGGAACCTGGGATCTTCTGCCCTGAGCCTCTGATTTCCCTCTAACACGCACTTCTGTCTCACTTCATCAGGTTCACCCACAAACACGTTCAGCCCCCGAACTGCTTTAGCTACAGAATGAGGAAATTGCTTCACTTGGTGAAAGGTTCTCCTGGTTCTGCTAATGGCAGTCTGATAGGTGTGTGTGTGATGGAATTTTTTTTAAAACTGAAGCTGTCCAGATTAATGAGAATTGAAAAAGGGCTGTGGAAGCAGCGTCCATGGGGGCCATCCCAGCCCCTCTGGTGAGCTGTAACTGCCTTCAGAAATCATATTCTCCCAGACAGAAACCACTGACCTTAAAGAGAGGGCTTCAGAAACCAAAACACAGTCTTGGCTAAGAGGGCACAGCCTGACAGAAAGAGAGTCTTTGGGGGGTTATTCGGAAATGGAACCTCAGAGAAAGTGTTCTGTGTTAAATGACCGCAAGACCCTGTAATGATTACAGTTATACCCAATCTACCCTTCTTTAGTCCTTTGTTCTGGAGATTCAAGTTCTTCACAACCATCCAAATACCATCTTATTAGAAGCCAGGGGAAATTTTTCCAGGGTTTCCGATACTCAGACTCTGACACTTATCAACAGGGGCAAAACTGGAGGCTGCCCATGGACATTAAAAAGGAGTTGAGATGATGATACACAGCATATTAAAAAGCAGAGACATTACTTTGCCAACAAAGGTCCATCTAATCAAGGCTATGGTTTTTCCAGTAGCCAGGTATGGATGTGAGAGTTGGACTATAAAGAAAGCTGAGCACCAAAGAATTGATGCTTTTGAACTGTGGTGTTGGAGAAGACTCTTGAGAGTCCCTTGGACTGCAAGGAGATCCAACCAGTCCATCCTAAAGGATTTCAGTCCTGAGTGTTCATTCGAAGGACTGATGTTGAAGCTGAAACTCCAATACTTTGGCCATCTGATGCGAAGAGCTGACTCATCTGAAAAGACCCTGATGCTGGGAAAGATTGAAGGCAGGAGGAGAAGTCCAGTGTAGGCAATGGACTCTGCATGCTGACAGACCCAGGTTTGAATCCTGGCTGTATTGCTGACTAGTTTTGAAATTCTGGCAAGCTACTTCAACTCCTGAGCCTTGGTTTTCCCCCATCTGCAGAATGGGGATAATAACAGCCATCTCATGAGTGCTGGTAAAGAGTGGACATGGTCATTATGATGTATGTAGCACAGAGACAGGTGAATAGTCTGAGGACTCAACAAGTAACTGTAGCTGCTACTGCTGGTACCACCATCACCACCACCTCGGCTGTGTTATCCTTCATGAGGAGGCAGAGGGCTTGTCTTACTGACTTAGATACCCCCAGAGTGTCTATCTGTAGTAGAGGGTGGCCTCAGAAAAACAAGAGAGATGAATAAACTCTACATGCAGCCTAAAGTAAGGACTAAAGAATTTCCTTTCATTTTCTGACTTGAAGAAACAGGTTAGTAAGCTATTGTTTTAGTCGTTCAGTTATGTCCTACTCTTCGCGACCCCATGGATTGTAGCCCACCAGGCACCTTTGTCCACGGGATTTTTCAGGCAAGTATACTGCAGTGAGTTGCCATTTCCTCCTCCAGGGCACCTTCTCAACCCAGGGATCAAACCTGCATCTCTTGCATTGGCAGGCAGATTCTTTACCATTAAGCCACCTGGGAAACAGCCTCAGTAAGAGCCAGGTTCAAATCTCTCTCTGCCACTTACGTGGCAGGGAGAGGGACCCTGGGCAAGCTCCTTAAGTCTCAGGCCTTGGTGGCTTGGAGGACGGGAGGGAATAATGTGTGTTGAGTGCCCAGAGCATTGATGAGCCTTCAGTAACAGCTCGACCCAGGAGATGAGGTTACTATATTCTTGTTATAAGCAGTAGATTTAATATATATATATATATATTTCCTGTATCTTGTGCTAGAGAAAAGGATGCCCCAAGAGATGTCCAATGAGGAGCCTTAGACAACAGGCTGCATGGAAACAGGGCAGCTGGTGTACTAGGGCTGGGCTATGCCTATATGCTGCAAAAATGGGAATGCAAGGTGTTCTTCAAACCACACTTTGGGCAAGGATGTATGCCATGACAAAGATCCAAGAAAGCCAAAAGTCTACAAAAGTAAAAGAAAAACTGAGATAAAAGTCACCTGTGACTGTCTCTATTATATGTCTGGGGGCTATTTTGTGGGGAGACTTTGCTAATAGTTTGAGGAGACTAAAACCCAATGCAGGCTCCCCAAGCTAACCCAGCTAAAAGTTTAATTAAATACAATTGCTTGCGGTGCGTTCCTTTCCCAAATGGCCTCATACATATTCATCACTGTAATTATGGTAGTGGAAAAAATCCACGACTAATTATTCCATGCTCCCCATCTTTCACATGCCTAGAATTTTTGCATAATTACTGTTGAAATTAATTGCAAGTTAGTTAATTTTATACTTTGTCCTTTCAAAACTTAATTGAAAATTAATTTAAAAGATACAACTCCCCCCTCCCCCCCGCCAACCGAAAAACCACACAACAAAAATCCTACCACCAGCTATTATGGCAAACCTGGTTACTAAGACTTATGACGTGCATTAAAAATGCAAAGCGATTATTTCTAACCCAGACGCAGGGTTGTTCATGTCAAGCTATAATCGAATGCCAGTCCCATAAATGCCATGGAATCACATCTTTATACCACAGCAACAAAGACAAGACTCAGGATGGGTGGAGAGGCCAGCCAGTGATCTGGCTATCTTCTGGCTCTGGGTTTACCATTTTATGCTCAATTAATTGCATCTCCAGCCTTCAGAGAAGAATAGCACATGGCTTTCATTATCACCCCATCCGGTTTTTACCCTCAAATGTCTCTGCTGTTACCCATTTTCAGGATCCAAGTGCAACATGGCATCTAGGACACTTTGCTTTCATGCTAAACAGACAAATATGTCTCCTCCTCTTGTTCATCACAGTCCTCCACTATCCCCAGCTCCTTTGAGTCACCCCCATTAATCCTATTTCTGTGATCTATTTGGAATCACTGATTGGAGTGCCTACCCTGTCCTGCAGTTGGTTGTAGACGTATACATGAGTTTCATTTAATTTCAGCACCTAACACAGCGTGTGACATATCACAGATAATCAATCAGTCAATCCATAGTTATTTCCTAACTGACTGAATGAATAAAGACTAGCTGTCACAAGCTCACAACTGAGCATCACCAACTCCACGTGTACAGAGAAATAACGGCAAATTCCGAGAGATTAAGTACATCTCTGAGCTCACACAACCAGTAAATGACAGAGCTGAGACCCGGTGCCATGTTGCCTCTTCATCCTTCTCCTGATGCCCTACCATCCTGATAGTTAAGATTTTATCTCCTGCCAACCACGGTCTCTTGATAACCTGGTTTCTTAACCCTGAGTCCTGAAACCCGTTTGTTAGGGACTGAGTATTCATGTGACCTCACAAATACACTGAAGCCTTAACCTGCAGTGTGATGGTTTTTGAGATGGGGCCTTTGGGAGGTCATTAGGGTTAAATGAGGTTATGAGGGTAGTGCTCTCATCAGAGGACCAGTGCCCTTATAACACAGAACACGAAAGAATTTTCTCTCTCACTTTCTGACATGTGAAGACACAGTAAGAAGACAGTCGTCTACACACCAGGAAGGGAGCTCTCCCCAGGAACCTCTCTGTCTGTACTTTGATCTTGGACTTCCCTGCTGCTAGAAGTGTGAGAAGTAAATTTCTTTTGTTTAAGGCACTCAGGCTATGCTGTTTGTTATGGCAGGCAGAGTAAAACACTGTATCATACTTTTATTGAATGACCTAGGTTTACTCACATTATACCTTTTTTTTTTTTTTTTTTACATTTTTTTTTACATTATACCTTTTAAACTGATAACAGGTGAAGGCATGAGAGTATAAAGGAAAAAGTAAATGGAAACCAAGTCAAGAGAGAGAAGACACGTCTTCGTGACACAAAGGAAGCGGGGTGGGCTACAGTTCCAAGGCCAAGGGGCTGCTATCATCCCACCTGGAAAGAGACAGAATGTATACTACATATACAAACAGGGGTCCTCACCCAGAGGGCAAGGATGACCCATCTGTCACTGAGTAGATGCGGAGGAGAAAGAGATAGGAAACCAATCCACAGAGCACAGGCCATTGATTTTTTTTTTTTTTTTGAGTCCACAAAATTCTCTCTTTTACAAGTGACTTTTAATGACATGACCCTTCAGCAATTTCAGGACAAACAATTCATCCTCCAAGAGGCATATGAGGTTTGGGACCCTCTTATGACTGAAGGAACAATTCCTTAACAAAGATTCTTTATAGAGTTCAGGCTCTCAAAATATGAGAGGTGGTTTAAAAATAAGGTGATGCGCATGTGTATAATTTTTCCTTCATATATTAAACAGAGGCTCTCATTCCAGATGAGCCCATAAATCCTAGCTTAAACTCAAATTAGGTGTTCAGATACAGCCATAAAGCTTCTGGATACTATTTGCATATCAGGAAAGTATGCTACAGGGCATCTGAAGGCTTTAAGTGGGTGCTGTAACACAGCCTTGTAGATAGAGGGCAGCCCAGTCACTGGGGTGTGACAGGAGCTGTCAGGTGGGTGGGGGGAAGGCAGAGTGGTTTTCAGCTCTTGGGAGTTCCGTCCTTACAGTGGACCCAGAAAAGTATCCAAGGTATGTTGCTTGGTGTACGAAAGCACATGATAAAAGCAGGATGTCACTTATGTGGATGAGATAACGCGTGTGCATATTTCTATTCAGGGCTTTCCCGATGGCTCAAGTGATAAAGAATTTGAGTGCAATGCAGGAGACTCAGGAGATGCGGGTTTGATCTCTGGGTTGGAAAGATTCTTTGGAGGAGGAAATGGCAATCCACTCCAATATTCTTGCCTGGAGAATCCCATGGACAGAGGAGCCTGGCAGGCTACAGTCCATGAGGTCACAGAGAGTTGGACACAACTGAGCAAGCATTTCTATTCATTCAGTGGAAGGCTACAGAGTAAAATATTAATAGTGGTTTTCACTAGATAGATAAATTATAGATTTTTGGGGTATTTTCCTATATCTTCTGAATTAATTATTTTTAATGAATTAATGCCTCCCCTTCCTTCGATTTCAGGTCAATCATCTCCTTGTCAGGGGAGCCTTTGATGACCTTCCTGATTGGGGTAATTCTTACCTGTGTTCACCTGGAGCTAGCTTCTCTCTCTGTTTATCATAACACATACTACAGTTACACTTTCACTACAATCTTTTAGGTACTGTCTGCCTCTCCCAGGAAACTCTGTGCCCCATAAAGACAGAGATCATGGTGGATTCTGTTTTGTTTTTTAGACAACTCTGTTCCTATCATCTAATAATGATGATGATGATGATGTCTATAATAGCAGCAGGAGCAAATTTGGTAGTGGAGCTGACACACAGCACTTATTAAATGCCAGGTGCTATTCTAAGGACTTTAGAGTGAGGTAAGCATGATTGGGGGCTTTCCAGGTGACTCAGTGGGTAAAGAATCTGCCTGCAATGCAGGAGATGTGGGTTTGACTTCTGGGTTGGGAAGATCCCCTGGAGAAGGGCATGCCAACCTACTCTGGTATTTTTGCCTGGAGAATCCCATGGACAGAGGAGCCCGGTGGGCTACAGTCCATGGGGCTGCAAAGACTCGGAAGTGACTGAGCACGCATGCAAGCATGGTTGACATCCCCGTTTTATGGTTGGGAAATCACGACACAGGAAGGCTGTGTATCCAGCACAACCTCACACAACCACTAAGGGCTGAAGCAGGATGTGCACCCCGGCCGCTGGGCTCTTGAGTCCATGCTCGGAACAGCTATTATATATTGCACTGCCCTTTTTTCAGCAACTTTATCTAGCACTCATGGGTGCCCGATCAACATTTGTTAAATGAAAGATCAATCACACATTCCTTTTAGAATCCTAAAAACACTATCTCCTTTTTTTGGATGAAGGGAAATTAAAACAAAACAAAACACTCCTCTGGGAATGAACCAGCAGAATGAAAGAAGTAGTTATGAAAAATCAGAGTTTTCTGGAAAGAAATTTTCTTTTTCAGATGGCAGTGCTTGACTCTATAGAAAAATATTCCACACAGGGTTCATTCATTAAAATAAGTCCCCAATGTTTTAACTTCCCTGAATCCAGAAGGGAGTAGGGACTGACAGGGCTCAATGTCATTCTCCCTACAGCCAGACTCTGGACTCAAGTTCCCATAACTTGATAAAGTCAAGGGTTCTGGCTCCTCATAATTAGCTAATCAAAGAGAAAGTCAATCCTTCATCTGAAACCTTCCCAGGCTCACAGTAAGTATATCCAGCCTTTGAGAATTTGCAGTGTACTACCACTAAGGTGAAGACACGCCAAGTGCCTTGTCTGTGAGTGAAGGATTTGGGTAAAACCATGTAGGCATGGAAAATTATTGTTTCCTCCCTAAAAAGGCAGGCAGAAGCAGTTATCTCTGCCTGGTCTTAGCAGAACATGACTGTCTGTGGAGCTAGAGGACCCCGTGTGCATTGTTAGCTAGAGATATTTAACCGATTAGGACCACGTGTCCCGGCAGACAGACCTGATTTAAGTTTTTCACATGATATGAATTCCCCACGGTAAAACCCAACATGCTGGCATCATTCCAGGTTAAAGCAGGAGCTAAAAGTGGAAGAACTCAGGCTGCTCTGTTCATTTCAAACCAAGAAAGAAAGCGTCTCCTTATAGCTTATTGTTTTAGGATTAGTGGATGTCATGTCAGTGCCACCCTGAATACTGATGAGATGGGGCCTCACTTCATTAAGCTTTTGATATGGTTAAACTGCTACCCCGTTTCACAGCCTGCAGGAAGCGCCATACCCTGACAACACGCCCTGTGAATGGAATGCAGAAGTGCATTTACTGGCTGCCTGTGAACTTTCCCACCCTCCCCTTCTGATCATTTTAAAATCAAGTGGGAAAAAAAAATTACTTTTTTCCAACTCCCCCGTGTCTTAGAGTAAGATAAGAACATGGTTTCTACCATTTCTACCGTTCTCTGGCTCATGCCAAAGATATTCAATAACTCACTGAAGCCAGATGTTTCCGATTCCTGCCAGAGCTTAGAAACAGATCCAGCTACCAGGCAGCTGTGAAACAGAGCAGTAATCTGTCAGGGTTTAATGAGGCCAGCTTTTTGGATGGGGTACGTTTTTGCCTTTTCATACTGTTCTTGGTTTGCCATTCACTTCACCTGATGCTGCGAAGAGCTGACTCATTGGAAAAGACCATGATGCTGGGAAAGATTGAGGGCAGGAGGAGAAGGGGACAACAGAGGATGAGATGGTTGGATGGCATCACTGACTCAATGGACATGAGTTTGTGCAAACTCAGGAAGATAGTGAAGGACAGGGAAGCCTGGTGTGCTGCAGTTCATGGTCACAAAGATTCGGACACAACTGAGCAACTGAACAACAATGACAACACATTCTTTTGAGGGGGAGGTGGACACTTTGGCAAAAAGCTGGGATACTCTGACTATGGAACAGGTACGTCCTTGATTCAGGTGATGTCTGACTGACCGGCGGGGGCTTCCTTTACTTGCCCATCCTCAACAGGAGTAGTTACAGACTGAGGAAATGTCAGAACTTTATGCATATGTGGGGAGTCAACAGTGGTATTTCTCTGGCTCTTCTGTTCTTCCTGCCAAACCCACCATGTCCCTGCTGGTCAAGTATCCTCAGTGACTAAGAGTAGGACTTAGAATGCATTTTTCCCTCGAAACCAGAGCAAGATCTGGCTATAAAAAGTGTACCCTAAAGCACTGGTCTGCTGTATCATAGGGATGCTTTGCAGCCCTTTCGTCTGGATTTTAGAAGTATTAGCGGTTTTCTCCCTATTTTAAAATGTTCAATTTATATTCAGCTGTTCTTTCCAATGTCTGAACCTTAACAGTGAAAAGCTGCTTGAATTGATTCAAAAGGGATTAGACGGTGGGACTTCAGCGAACAATAACAGCGGATCAGTTGGAACCACGTAAATGGCCAATCACAGAGGATTAGTTGGATTAGTTGCGAACAGTGCTGAGGTGTGACTGTAATGGTGCCATTCAGGGGTGCTTCAGGTGCATGAGAAACAGGCTTTCATGGACTCATGCACCATGCAAACAATTATTCTTAAAGAGAATTGCAAAATCTTCCCTGTTGGTTCAATTACCTTGCAATTCCCGCCACCATTTGTCCTGAATGCTGATGTTACTCATGATGGTGATGATGAGGGCGATGGTGGTGAGTCATGGCTAACATTTACCAAGGGCTTTCTATACCTTATGCCACCATCTTTATGAGATGTTTTCTATGGATTCTCCATCACATCTGTTCTTATCATAATCCTGTGACGTAAGTATGCTTATCACTTTACAGATGGTAAGTCTGAGCCACAGAGAGGTTTAGGAACTTACTTACCCAAGGTTGCTGGGAGTGAGGCAAACCCAGGGGGTGATCTGACTCAAAACGCATTCCCCACCATTGTAGTCACTGCCTTTTCTGCCCCCAACTGTCAAATTGGCAAGGACTATGTCTGTCTTGGTTATCGCTATATTGTAAATAAGATAGCACTTGGCACATAGCAGGTCTTGGTAAGTACAGTATTTGATAAGGAAATGAATAAATGAATGAGTTGAGGATGGCAGAACTTCAGAGAACTGGAGTCCTTGAAGACTGGTCATAATTTCATACAGGAGAAAGCTTCCTTCTTTGTGTGTCCTCAGGGCTAAGAGGAACGGGCGCACCTTGAGACAACTGAATTTGTTCTGGGTTTCTAGTAAAGCCTGTGCATCGCAGTGAGAGAAGCGTGAGCCCACAGAGAATAGGACTGTACCCAACCACCAAGACTCTTCGTGCCTGGCAGAGAGCAACACACCCAGCAGTGGCACCAGGCTTTCAAACAGGAATGCCCATATGTGCAGTACGCTCCTGGAGCACAAGCCAGTCATTAGACAGCTGACTGATGTCCCTGCATTTTTCTCCTTGCAGATACACAGGGTAATGGATTAGACTTCCCCGTACCCTTGGAAGTTAGACTTTGGCCAATGAAATGTGAGCAACTTAGCTCCCTGGGTAACTAAAATGAGAGCCTGCCCTACTGATCCACAATGGACATGCAGCATGAGCAAGAAATAAACTCTATTGTTTTTAAACTGCTGAGATTTGGGCCTGTTTGTTTCCTCTGTGTTAGCTAGTGTATACTGACACAGAAGGGTAAGTTACATGACAAAATATCCACGCTCTGGACCTACGGAACTAAGGCTATGGAAGGAACAGGACACCCACATAGGAAACAACAGAGGGAAGAAAACTGATATGGAAGCAACTAGATGCCAGGTGTGATGCTAAGGGATTTATGCAGTTATTTCATCATGATCTCATGCATTATTTTATTTCTCAATGTCCTCATTTGTAAACTGGGAATGATCACACTTGCTCCTTGGAAGAAAAGGGAGAATTTATTTTACAAATTCCCATTTCACAAGTGAAACCCTGAGATGTAAAATTATGTTTCCGAGGTCTCTCAGCTAGTAAGTGGACAAGGCTAAGATTTTGAGTCCAAACCGTCAAGACTCCATAACCTCATGCTCTTTCCCACCAATGGACTCAACAGCTTTCCTGGCCAGGGAAATTTACCTGAAACTGCAGGAGACCAATGCTGGCCACAGCCCAAAGTGCTGCTGGACAAGGCATAAAGAAGTGTGATCAGAGAAGGCTTTCTGATGGAAGTGAGTTTCAAGTCAGTTCTTCAAATAAGTGATGCTGTAATGAGAGAAGCTGGGGAGGGCCTGTGACAGTGTGTAACCAACAGAGGCAGAAGACACGAGACTGGATGAGGAAGACAGTGGCCACTTGGACAGAAAAGAGACACTGCAGGAGAATGGTGAAGGAGGCAGCTGTGTGAAGCTTTAAATAATAGGCTGGGTGTTTAGATTTTATAACCACAGTGGGCTCTTTGGCAGGGGTGGGAAGGGATAAAAGCGATGTTTCTGAAAAATGATCCTGGTAACTGTTTGAGGATGAGCTATGGCAGAGAGAGGGAGAGAGACTCAGAGTAGCTAGGTAAGTGATTCTGCAGCCCGACAAGAGGAAGGTAGTCCTGAATGAGGATGGCAGCTGTGGAAGTACACAGGAAAGGAAGTAAAAATTGCCTTGATGAACTCAGCTCTCACTAGTCACTGTGTATTGGGCTGAGGAAGCTGTACACATCGGCTCACAGACTGCTCGCCGCAATCTCAGATACAGTAGTATCCTATTTTGCAAATGAGGAAAGCGAGACTCCCAGAGACTCAGTGACCTTCCTGATAAATGCAGGCATTATAATAGTGAGTTAATAGCTACAGATTCCCTGGAGAAGGGAATGAGCCCTTCTCTCTTCTCTCTCTCTATGGGTAACCACTAGCTTTTGGCTTCCCTCATAGCTCAGTTGGTAAATCATCTGCCTGCAATGCAGGAGACTCAGGTTTGAAGAGCCTCTGGAAAAGGAAACGGCAACCCACTCCAGTATTCTTGCCTGGAAAATTCCATGGACACAGAAGCCTGGCAGGCTACAGTCCACGGGATCACAAGAGTCGGACACAACTTAGCGACTAAACCACCACCACCACCACATGTGACAGGTGCTGTACTAAGGACATAGTTTATGTGTTATTTCATTCTACATTGTAGGTACTACAGTTACCTCTATTTTACGGAGGTGAAAATAGAGGCTCTGGGAAGTGAAGTAACTTACTTGGAGTCACACTCAGTTGATAAAAAGCAAGGTCAAGATCTGAACCAACTTTGTGTGGGCTCCAAAACTCATGCTCTGACCCACTACACTCATGGGAACACACGCTTGGTCTCTGCAGTCCTGGCTGGCTGGGTTACGTGTCTGGCTGTCGTTGTTTAGTTGTAAAGCTGTGTCCAGCTCTTTGCAACCCCATGGACTGCAGCATGCCAGGCTTCCGTGTCCTTCACCATCTCCTGGAGTTTGCTCAAACTCATGTCCATTGAGTCGGTGATGCCATCCAACCATCTCATTCTCAGTTGCCCCCTTCTCCTTCTGCCTTGAATCTTTCCCAGCGTTAAGGTCTTTTTCAATGAGTCGACTCTTCCTATCAGGTGGCCAAAGTACTAGAGCTTCAGCATCAGTCCTTCCAATGAATATTAAGGGTTGATTTCCTTCATGATTGACTGGTTTGATCTCGCAGTCCAAGGGACTCTCAAAAGTCTCTCCAGCACCACAGTTCAAAAGCATCAGTTCTTTGGCGCTCAGCCTTCATTATGGTCCAACTCTCACATCCATATATGACTACTGGGAAATATCATAACTTTGACCAGATGGACCTTTGTGGGCAAAGTGATGGCTCTGCTTTTTAATACACTTTCTAGGTTTGTCATAGCTTTTCTTCTAAGGAGCAAGTGTCTTTTAATTTTGTGGCAGCAGTCACCATCTGCAGCGATTTTGGAGCCCAAGAAAATAAAATCTGCCACTGTTTCCACCTTTCCCCCATCTATTTGCCACGTGCCTGGTAGCATGGAGCAGAATCCCATTTCAGCAAAGAAGTCTCTGCTGTTCACCCGAGGGGACTGGGAAGATGAACCAGGTAACATTTTGCATTTGTAGCTTGTAAAGGAAGGTGCCACAATCAATGTACCTAATTCAGGCTGCTTGGGAGGGTGAGAGAAAAAGGAATAAATCCTCATCCTGCTTCCCAGATACATGCCATGTGGTTTTGCTGTGAAAACCAGGGCAGAATTACAACTCACCCCACGAAGGGGTCTTGGGATGCTTTCTGTAGGCCCCAGACCCACATAGAGGGCACCTCGCTGCCCCTTCTGGTTTGTGGTAGACCAAAATGCTCAGAGTTGAATTTTTCAATAAACCACTCATCCTGCAGTTGTCCTGCAGAGAGAAAAGGTCACAGGCTCCTGAAATGTCACCACTGCCTCTGCGCTTACATTGTCAAGGTGGACCCAAGATTGGGGGACAAATCCGGGCACAGAGGTGTTCTTCATGCCTGGGAACATCTTCAGGGAGGCTGGAGACACTTGAAGGAGCTTTTCCTCCGACAGTTCATTTTGAAAGTGTAAGTGCTGCTCCAGACCAATTGTTCTGACCAGCGCATTCTTTTAATTCTGTTTTCACTTTTTATCAAAGGAACATGTGCACACAATTTAAAGAGTCAGATAGCTGCATGAAGCTGGATAGAAGAAATCGTCTTCTTTGACCCTCCTCTCCCAGAAGCAATCATTTCCTGCTATTTTGTTTGATTCTTTTTGTAGTTTACCTCCGTATCTCTAAATAACGTTCATTCGATACAACTTCTTGATTTTTTTCTGTTTCAGAAATTGGCTATTGACTTCTCTCTCTGCAAGAGGAGAATTTAATTCCAGTTTATCTCCATCTCAGCCGCCACCCCATGCGGGCCCACTTTCAAGCCCCCTTGTTAGATAGTAATTTTAGATAATTGGTGTTTTTGCTGTCTTGATCATGAAAATGTTATCCATTGATGCACCAACACAGTATATTATGCTTTAAACAGTTTTCTTCCTGGAAAAACTTTTTGTTTTCCTTATAGCCCCTTCTTTTCCATTGGTTTAAGGGTTTATATATTTGTCACTAATATAAAGTCTTCCTGACTTTTTTTTAAAAATTTTTGGCTGCTCTGGGTCTTCCTTACACCACACAGGCTAAGATTGCAGCATGTGGGTTCTTAGTTTCCAGACCAGGGATCGAATCCATGTTCCCTGCATTGGAAGGCAGATTCTTAACTACTGGAGCATCAGGGAAGTCTCTTCTGGACTTTGTTAATCTCCTTTCAACACATTTAAATCCATTTGGTGGCTCAGCTGGTAAAGAATCCACCTGCAAAGCGGGAGACCTGGATTCGATCCCTGGGTTGGGAAGATCCCCTGGAGGAGGGCATGGCAACCCACTGCAGTGTTCTTGCCTGGAGAATCCCCATGGAAAAAGGAGCTTGGTGGGCTGCAATCCACAGGGTCCCAAAGTGTCTGACACGACTGAGTGACTAAGCATAGCACAGTATTCTATCAGTTCCTGGAGGGTCCCTTTCAGCCCCACTTCTGCTAGTTTCTAATAACTGTGTCTTCTTTTTCCTTGGTTGTGTGCTCACTCAATCATGCCTGATTCTTTGAGACCCCATGGATGGTAGCCCACCAGGCTCCTCTGTCCATGGAATTTTCCAGGCAAGAATACTAGAGTGAGTTGCCGTTGCCTACTTCAGGGGATCTTCCCGATCCAGGGATCGAACCCAGGTCTCTTATGTTTCCTGCACTGGCAGGCAGAATCTTTCCCACTGAGCCACCAGGGAAGCCCCTGGTTTACCCCCTTAGTTTTGGGAACATATTCATTAGTAGTTTCAAAGGGCTGTTTGGAAGTCACTTTTTTCCCTCACTTCTGCAAATGCTTTTATGGTGCAGAATTTGAAATTACTTCCAAACTGCTGACTTCTGTCCAATGTGAATATGACATTAGATGCCATTTTGACTCTGGAAATGTGATATAAAACATGTTTTTATTTACGTACTTAGTTTTTTTAATGCCCTCTCTGGAAGCTAGGAAGATCTTCTTTCTACCCCAGTGTTCTGAAATTTCATGATGATGGGCTTGGTGAAGTTTCCTTTCATTTATGGATCCAAAAGCTGTCCTTGGGTTCAGGGGGAATTTCCTTCATTTCTCCTTTCTCTTTAGAATTCCTATTACTTGGGTGTAAATCTAACCATGTCCTCTATTTTCTCCTCTTTCTGATCTTATTTTGTATTTCTCTGTGTTTTTGTACTTTCTGGGATAGATCCTCAAATTTACCTCCCACCTTTTTCATATTTTAAACTCTTTCCTGCTTACTTCTATAAAAGGGTGGGAGGGGGGCAACCTCCCCTTTCATTTTAAATGAAAATTAAAAAAATGCAGTATCTTCAGTTATCTCTTATCTATTTATTTTTAAAGTTTTCTTCTCATTGTATAGGCTGTTTCTTCTAAGGAGTTTTTCACTTTCTCTCTCTCTCTCTCCCCCTCTCCCCTCCACCCCTCCTTGCGCTGTACGTGTGTTCTTCATATTCAAGGCTTTCCCCAAGTGTCTGATAATTCTCAGCTGAACACTCCCGTTTAAGAATAGAGCACTAGAAAGGTGATGGCTACAGGCCTCACCATGAGTTGAATCAGTTGGCCCATCTCACTGGGGATCTCCAGCCCCTTAAACTGGGCTTCCCAGGTGGCTCAGTGTTAAAGAATCCGTTCCCCAATGCAGGAGACGCGGATTTGATCCCTGGGTCAGGAAGATCCCCTGGAGAAGGAAATGGCAACCCACTCCAGTATTTTTGCCTGGAAAATCCCATGGGTAGAGGAGACCGGCAGGCTACAGTCTATGGGGTCGCAAAAGAGTCGGACACGACTGAGCACACAGCAGAGAGAGAGAGAACTCCTTAAACCCATGAGATTCCCACACGAAAGACTCTTCTAGACTCTGACTAGAAGGTTCCTGAATCTGGCTGACTGTGCTCTGGCAAATGACTGGATGAAAAAGATGAGTGGTTTCAACGTTCATCATGTCAACTTGCAGACATAATGTCCATTTTCAGAAAAGGACCCCCAACCTCAACTGTGCTCGGCGCCTGATAATTCTGAGACCCTCTGCTTTACCCCCACTGGAAAAGAAACTCTACTGTTCCCTCTGGGTGTGTGAGGGGCCGTTGTCCATCCTTTAGGAAGCAGATGTGGGAGACTGACAGCTTCCTAATGAAATGCCAACCAACCTTCCTTTTGGAGCCCCGTCATCACCTCTGCTTCCAGAGTTATCTCATGCTGTCATTCCCAGGCCTTCTGGAAGGAAATCTGGTTGCTTTTTGCTTCTCCTGAGGGCCAGCTGAGGGCTCCATTTTCTGAGCACACGAAGTCAGTATGTCCATCCATTTGTTCCCCAGCTTCCCTATCTTTATGCCTGATTTTTCTTCTCTCCTTTGGCCTTGAGGGTTTACCCTTTAAAGTATCATGTGAGCAGATGTGCAGGAGGAAGCAGAGGTAAAATGTGTGTGTCTAAGTTGCCATTTAAAAGTGGAAGTCTTGAAGGTAGGTTGTGATACCACTTAATCCCCTGAAAGAAAACTATCTAGGGCACCGAGGTTTTTAGGTAAGTGATGCTGATGGGATCCTGGGTGTCTGGGCTGAGAGTCTCTTCCGGGGTGCATTGTCAGTGAGGAAAGAACACTGGGCCAGGAGGAGGAAAAAAGGGATTAATCACAGCTCTGATTCTTACTCCTCGTTATCCTTGGTCTCATCTGTAGTCTCAAGATAATAACCACCAACTCGACGCACTTCAGGGTTCTAAGTGGGATCAAATAGGATAATGACTGTGAAAGCACTTCAAAAAGCATAAAATACTACAGACACACAAGGCTTTGCTATTACTTAAAACCTCACTTTCATCTCCTGAAATTCAATCTAACATTCTCTTGGCTTGTCTTCAGGGGAGAGAGGTTTGTCTCCAGTAATCTTATAAATCACCCTTTTGACGTTCAAAAGAATATCCTTTAGTCATACAGACATATGACATAGGACAGTGTTTCTCTCTCCACCAACACTGTCCAATCAGTTGCCGAAGACATCCGGGCCCCACATCACCCCAAACAAACATCCAAGGTACTGTCACCTAAAAGAGATGAGTGACAGGGGACTCTTTCAGGGGGTCCATGCCACAGTGGGTCTGCATACAGCTGAGCTACCTGTATCCATCTTGGCTAAGGTCAGAATGTAGGAAAAAGAGTCATTAAATATATCCAAACATTACAGTATATCCTTGAAAAAGAGAGGGGTGGTAGCTTTGTCTGTGGTGCCATGAAAAGATACCCACTATTAAGTAATAAAGGGCTTCCCAGGTGGCGCTAGTGGTGAAGAACCTGCCTGCCAATGCAGTAGACATAGAGATGCAGGTTTGATCCCTGGGACGGGAAGATCCCCTGGAGAAGGGCATGGCAACCCTCTCCAGTATTCTTGCCTGGAGGATCCATTGAACAGAAGAGCCTAGGGGGCTGCAGTCCATAGGGTAGCAAAGAGTTAGATACGACAGAAGCAACTAAGCATGCGTGCACGCATTAAGTGATAAAACAAGATGCAGAACCGTGAGAATGATTCCATTCCTAAAATAAAACAACAACCATATCTATCTGTATGTATGTATCCATATATCTATATAATCATATATCTACGTACCATAGATACATAGAAAAGATCTGGTTGCCTTCTCACCAAACCACTCATGGTGGCCACTTCTGGGGAATGGGTTTGGGGGTGGGGAAAGTCTTCTACTTCTTACTTTGTACATTTTTGAACAGTTTAATCTTTTCCATAACATGCATGTATTATTTCTAATCATAAAAAGATTAAACCTGAAAGAGTAAAAAAGAAAATGGAGTCTGGGACGAATAGTAAAGGTAGTAAGTAAGAGGTCAGGAGAAGCCCAGTGGTGGAGAGGAGGTTAAGACAGAGGCCAGGGTTGGCAAGAGGTGGGGGCAGGTCACTTGCTTCTGCTAGAGACACACAATTGGCGTCCTTCCTCCCAGCTGGTGACGGCAAAAGGATCCCCTTCAGATCATGACAACCACCTGCCCATATCTGCAAGTTCCACTATCAATGTAAGCAGAAGGAAAACTTACTTTTTAAAAACTTTCATTTCCACTGAAATAAGATATATCTTTAATGGGCAGTTCAATGACTTCTAAAAAATGGATATACCCAGGTAAATCACAAGAGGATTTGTTTTAATGCAATCTCCTAGCTCTATGCAGATGCATGGATCTGTAGGGGATAGGTTCACTCAGCCGTGGTCAAATGCAGGAATGGATCACTGAACCAACCCTAGGGGTCTGCAAGGGGTCAGGGGTTGTTGCTGGGTGTGGGATTCATATTCCATCCATCTCACTAATTCCCAGCCAGCACCTGCCTGGTGATGCTAGGTAGTCGTCCTCTCCCTGCGTTCCTCCAGACAGTTCCTGATTCCACAGACTCCTAATGTGGGTGTCTCTTGGCTCAGGAACTCACAAGTCTCTTGGCAACGTACATGATAACCCTAGACCACACATGCAGTTAGCCTGGCAGGGACATACTGAGCCGAACAGCTCCTTGGAGGTAGACCAGCTCTCCCAAACAAGCCAGCTATCTCGGGCAACTTCCCCTTTCAAAATGGGAGCTCTTAGCTCCCATGACTCACTGGAACAGGGGACTGTTTTTACAGGCATTGACAGAACCTGCATATAATCGCTCTGGGCTAGCATAATAATCACTATAGCTCACATTTATTGAGTGCTTGCTATAGCCAAGCATTATATTCTAAGCAATTTACATGATTTATCTTCACAACAACACCATGAGATAAGTCTGATCATTATCATCACTTTAAAGATGACAAACTTAGGCAGAGATGTGAGTAACTAGCCCAAGGTCACAGAATTAGTGAGTGATACTGTCAAGACTGGAACTCTGCAGGGCTATGCTTTCTCTCATTGGGAAGGACCGGCAAACCCAGGGTTGAAAGTGTCACCTCCTGACTTCTTGGTTGGAGCTTTCTCTGCTAGACTCCGTGGCCTCTGTCTAATCCATAAAACTGTCAAGTCTACCGATCTTCTAAAAAGAGGTAAATATATAGTCACCTCCAGGTATTGCTGGGGCCACAAAGAGGTCTCCACACTCTGTCTAGACACAAAATCAGCAGAGCACAAGGCAGAACAGTGTTTTACAGCCGGAGTTATTTTTTTTTATCTTGTTGTTTCTTCTCAGAGGAGTTGGCTGATAAATCAGCCTCAAAGGTGCAGAGGAATGTGTGTTTTCGACTTTCAGGAGCCGAGTGGAGGGCGAGCAGGAAGGTGGCAAAGAGAGAGAGGCATCTTTCAGAGTCCCTGGCAACCTCATCTCGAGAGGCCAATTCATCCATTTGCAGCAGAGCCCGGGTGCTGACTGTCTACCCAGTTCTCAATAACGGTGAACAGGAAGACTCTCTCCAGTTTGCATCTACCTGTCTCCGTGGTGAACGCAAGCCATCCTGTGCCATTGCATAAATCACCCTGTGTGTTCTGTCCAGAGGCACGTGGTGATAGCCAGGGGACGATGAGCCCAAATTCATCTCAATAGCTGTGCTGTCCTGAATTCCCAGAGACTAAGGATTCTCAACTTGATGACAACTCACTGACTTCCTTCTAAAAGCACTGTCTAATCGTTTTATTGTATTAAAGGAACTGTTGCTTGGAGACTTGAGCCATTTCATTTATCTCAGCCATCTCAGATATCTGGACATACTCTAGGAGAATGAAAGTGAAAATTTTGGGCAAAGGCAAGTAAAGCAAGAAGTAGAGCTTTTCGTTTTATCACTGTTAATATGGGCTAAAGTGGACAGAAGCACGTTTCTTAAACTCTAGCCTAGATATTGCCAGTTCTGGGAATATGGTGGGCTATCCTTCCAACTAACTTTCCCACTGGAAAAAAGTAACTTACAAGGTTGGAGTAAAATATGTTTTTAAAAAATCTTAATATTATTGAAGATGTGATAGAAAGTAAAAAGTAAGCAACTGGATGCCGGGATGGATGAAGCACAAGCTGGAATCAAGAGTGCTGGAAGAAATATCAATATCCTCAGATATGCAGATGTCACCATCCTTATGGCAGAAAGTGAAAAAGAACTGAAGAGCCTCTTGATGAAAGTGAAAGAGGAGAGTGAAAAATCTGGCTTAAAACTCAACATTCAGAAAACTCAGATCATGGCATCCAGTCCCATCACTTCATGGCAAATAGATGGGGAAACAATGGAAACAGTAACAGATTTTATTTTTTTGGGCTCCAAAATCACTGAAGATGGTGATTGCAGCCATGAAATTAAGAGACACTTGCTTCTTGGAAGAAAAGCTATGACCAACCTAGACAGCATATTAAAAAGTAGAGACATTACTCTGCCAACAAAGGTCTGTCTAGTCAAAGCTATGGTTTTTCCAGTAGTCATTTATGGATGTGAGAGTTGGACTGTAAAGAGAGCTGAGCGCAGAAGAATTGATGCTTTTGAACTGTGGAGAAGACTCTTAAGAGTCCCTTGGACTGCAAGGAGATGCAACCAGCCCATCCTAAAGGAAATCAGTCCTGAATATTCATTGGAAGGACTAATACTGAAGCTGAAACTCCAATACTTTGGCCTCCTGGTGCAAAGAGCTGACTCATTTGAAAAGACCCTGATGCTGGGAAAGATTGAAAGTGGGAGGAGAAGGGGATGACAGAGGATGAGATGGTTGGAGGACATCACCAACTCAATGGACATGAGTTTGTGTAAGCTCTGGGAGTTGGTGATGGACAGGAAGCCTGGCGTGCTGCAGTCTGTGGGGTTGCAAAGAGTCGGACACAACTGAGCGAATGAACTGAACTGAAGCAACTAGAAAATTTAAAAAAACTTCCTTCCCAAGAGCAATGGTGATCTGGAAAAGCCTGGGTTGTTGCCAAAGACTGAAGTCAAGATCTGGGGCTCCTCTTAGAGTGAGGATGAGCCAGAGGTAAACCTCCTCCCCTTCTGCTGAGGGGACTTCAGGGAAGGTTGTCTTTGCAACAGGTAGAAAAAAGGAGATATAGAGGAATTTGTCATTGTGGGTAACCAGCTCATGGATTGTATATCATGAGGCTGCATTACGTGGGTGGTCTAGGGGACCTCGTAACTTCTGCAGGCCCTGAGCAGAAGCCAAGCTAAGTCTCTCTGAAGAATGGATCTCATATCCATCAATGAATCCCCACAAATAACTTTTCAGAGACAGTGAGCAGTATACAGCCCCAAATACCAAGTAATTGAAGTACCAAGGCACCATGAATAGACCAATAGAAAGAACAGACATCAGAAACAGACACAAAGACTTCAGATATTAAAATCATCAGACCAGATCATAAACATGCTTACTAAGTTTAAAGAAATAAAAACTTGAATACGTTCATCTGCAGAGAATAGAAGCTATTAAAAAATACATGCTGCTTGTCTGTTACTCACTCCAGCCTGTGAAAAGCATCTCTCAAAATTAGCTGGCCACCACTGGGTATCTGTGGCAGGCTAACGTAACCTCTGTGTCTCACTTTCCCCACCTGTAACACAGGCATCCCACCATTTATGTCCCCAGTGACATGCATGAAGTGTTCAGGACAGGGCCTGGCACACAGTGAGTGCTCAAACATCTGGAACCATTATTAATAAATGATGTACCCATTTCTTGAATTGTAGCTTCAACCTCTCAGACTTCCTTCGTGCTTTCTCTCTAAATTCCTTGTGCTTCTTTAGAGACAGCCACTTCTTAGTCTCACTGTCTTAGTCTCACTCCTTTGCCTAATCGCTTAATATCAGGCCCTGCATATGTCTAACAAACATATGTCTGACGAGTATTAAATGTCTAGCACATATTAAAAGCTTGCATTATTAAACTGAGGCACATGGCCCCTGGTAATTCCAGGAATGCCTTCCCAAAGATGCAGAAAGTGGCAGATGAAAGCCTCGTGGCTTATCATCATGCTCTTGCCTCCAGAATTCTATCCTGCAGAGTCAGGGGTCTGTACGAACTTCAATAGGGAATAGATGGGGGACTGGCAATTTTCCACTGTGCCCAGTGGAACTGGGGCTTGTGGGCTTTCTGAAGCCAAGCAGAGCAAGGCTCCCAGGAACACAAATGCACTGATAAGCAGTGGATGCTGCCAAGATTGGAACCCATTCTTTGTTTTCTTCACTGAGGGGAGGCTGAGGTGGAAGTAAACAGGGAAGCAAAAATAACGCTGACATGATGCTACCATTTTGAACCTGGGCCACCAAATTCTGAGGTCACTCAAGGCTGTTACATTTCTTCCTACATTTGCCCACTTAATTCCTTGTCTCTTTTATCATTTTCTCATGTCTTCTATCTCTGAAGCCCACAAAGCTGCACACTTCTTACTGATCAGAGCTATATAGTTTCAAGCCTCATTTGCTCTCTCTGGCAAGGACTGGATTACAAGCAATAGTTTCACACCCGGGACATAATTCCATCCCGGGGACCATTTCCAAGCCAGAGGGATGGGGAGCCACTCCCTGTTTAAAGCTGGTCAATTTCTCTTCCTCAGCTCTCCTTCTCACCATGCCGATTTGTTTCCAGCTCTTTCCACAGGTCCTATCTGGATCAACGGTTTCTTTCTGTGATCTGCAGGCCCAGATCAGACTCAGGGCCAAAAGCAGGGAAGGCAAGATACCATGTTAATTGTGAACTAAGAGAGTGTGTGTGTGTGTGTGTGTGTGTATGAGACAGAGAGAGGGAGGGAGGGAGGGAAGGAGGAAGAGAGGAGGCAGGCAGGCAAAACCGACTCCCATCCCCCTTCAGGGCCTTCTTATTAACAATTAAATGACACTTTAATAATAATAACACTTCAAAGTGTTATTCAACCATTAATAATTGAGCAACTTTTCAAAACAATGTTGAAGCTGCCTTCTCAGGAGAGAAGGAGAGCTGTAAGTGGAAATATGGCAGTCTATTGAAAGAGGCCACATTTAATGAGTCGATTTTAATTCAGTTTAGGTAGGGTCTACACAAAGCGGTTCACACCCAAATCCCGCAGCAGGAAAAGCTAGAGAAGTTTCAGAAGCATCCTTCACAGAAGCCTGGACCACTTGCTCCCAGGACAATGCTGAAGACCTGAGGACATCCCGTGAACTCCTGCATTCACCAGCCTCCTGGTCTTAGGAAGTCTTCTTGACTTGATTTCATATTACTCAACTGTAAAATCTGAGCAATAAATACCTAAGGAGGTTATTGTGAGATGATGCTTATCAAGCACTTAATTTGCCTAGGACCCGTTATGCAGAACATGTAGAAAAATGTTATCTGCAAAACCACCACGGTAAAAATTGAAGCATAATGACCTCAGGGCAGCAGAGGTATTGAGGAAGACTCACTTTTCCACTCGAGTCCTGTGTTCTTGAGAAGTTCATGTTGGGTCACAGGTGATGTTGAGTTTCCAACTGTCCCAGAGATCAGTGGTCACCTAAGGCCAAGCTGAACCTCAAGAGGTGGTATGTCTCCAGCTAGGTTCCTCATCTGCTCCTCTTGAAATGCGCCCACCCCCAGTTTCTGTTCTTGAGGTCTCCATCTTTCCATTTCCTCAGGCCAGTGCTTTGGCACCATCTTTGACAGTTTTCTCACACTCCACATCAAATCCAGAATCAAGCCCAATGGACTCCGCTTTCAGGACAAAGCCCCTTTCATCCAACTGCTTCTCAGCACCTCCACTGTTACCACCTGGTCCCGGGTACCACCCTGTCGCCTGGATTACTGCGGCAGCTTCCGCCCTGCGGCTTCTCCGTGTTCACCACTGCCCCCTACAGTCTATTCTCAACACAGCAGCCAACAAGATCCGGTGAAAACATGAGTCAGATCACGTCACTACTCGACTCAAAATGCTTCACAGCTCCACCTCACCTGGAGTGGAAGCCAACGTTCTTTCTGTGTCTCCCAAAGCTTCAGCATCTGGTTCCAGCCTCCTGTCTCTCCTCGATCCCTCCCTCGCTCTGCTTCGGCCGCACAGGGCTCCCTGCACAGCCTCCTACTACTTACTTATCATGTTTCTAGTCTGTTTAGAATATAAGCCCCTTGAGGACAGGGATTTCTCCTCACTTTGTTCACTGCTGTATGTTCAGTGTCTGTAAGCACCTGGCCGAGCAGATTCTCTGTATATGTATTTGTTGAAGAAATGACACCAACCAAAGGGTATTCTAGGAAAAGTAGTGTTGAAGTTGGGTCCTTGGAAACTCAGGTCCACTGGACCACAAGCTGCAGAAAGGGGTAAAGAGACAGACAAATCCCACGGGGAGAATAGTTGCTGCCTTGTGATGGAAGCAACCTCCAAATGGTGCAGATGAGGACCAGGAGAGTGCACCCAGGCAGGTAAGAATGACCTGAAGCTGGGATTCAAAACTGGGCGTGATACTTTGTGAAGGACACCAGCATTCTCCATGTCTTCTCTGACGGAACATTGGACTGACCATTTTACACGTGTGTTTTATTTAAACCGCTCTGTCCCAGTAGCCTAAAGAGGCAAGTATTATCATGATAGCTCATTTTACAGATAGAGAGGCCAACCAGACCTGCAGAGCTAGGAAATTGCAGCATTGGATTTCCAACTCACATCCATAGGATCCACTGCACCAGCGGTTCCCAAGAGGTCTTTCAGCAGCAACAAACTTCTGAGATATAGATTATAATAAAACTGTAAGTTTCTGGACTTGGCCCTTTGATTCAGAATCTCCAGGGATGCAGCCCAGGAATCTGTGCTGAGTGAATGCTCCAGGACTCCTTTCTCAGCCAGGGTATTCTGCCTCCCTGCCTCAACATCATTTGAGTCAGAGAAAGAATTACGCTACAAACAGAACTTATCCTGCTGTTCAGCCCAGTTCACACTTAAGGAGGACTTATGATAAATAAGGCAGATAGATGGCCCATATTTCAGGTGACATGGCACTCTCTCTCTTACTTCTCTTGACCTCAAGAGGCTTATAATCAAATAAGTGGAAAAATAAATAAAAGGAAACAGGGCTTCCCTGGTGCCTCAGTGGTAAAGAATCTGCCTGTCAGTGCAGGAGACATGGGTCCGATCCCTGATCCGGGTAGATCCCGCATACTGCGGAACAACTAAGTCCCTGTGCCACAACCACTGAGCCTGTGCTCTAGAACCCAGGAGCCACAACTACTGAAGCCCGCACACCCCAGAGCCCCTGCTCTGCAACAGGAGAAGTCATTGCAATAAGAAGCCCGCACACTGCATCTAGAGAGTAGCCCTCGCTCTCCACAACTAGACAAAAGCCCATGCAGCAACGAAGACCCAGCACAGCCAAAAATAAATAAATAAAAATTATAAAAAACGATTTGCATAAAAAATAAAAGGAAACAGATGTCAGGAATAAAAGTGCTCCAACACCAGTGTTGGAAAAGCAGTACAAATTAAATGCTATGATGTTCAAAGGCAGGAGGATGGTCTTCGGCTAAGAAGTGAGAAGTGAGCATGACTCATCAGGTAGGTGGTATGTGAGATGGTTCTGGAAGGATAGAAGCAATTTTAGCCAGTGGAGCTGGAGACAAAATATTTCATGTAAAAAGAAGCAGCATTGGCTAGTAGAAGGTGGGGAACGGCAAGAGCCATTTGAAGAATGATAAACAACTCACTTTTGCTGGGGTTGGGGGATAAGTGTGAAGAAGTCCATTAGAGTTGAAGCTCTGAATGCCAGGGTAAGGAGCTTACTCTTGATTTAAAAGGCAAAGGGTGGTAGGGGTAGAGCATGGTCTTTGGAAGGGGTTTGAATGGGGGAGTTGACTCTGGAGACAAGACTGAGGATAAGAAATCTGACACTGAGTGCAGGATGGATGGGCCTGAGGGAGAACAACGAGGAGGGAAGAACAGCTGGCATGTGAACCATGCAAGGCAAAGAAAGGTGACAGTCTCCAGGAGAGGATCCTCAGTGGAGGAGGGGCAAGGGCAGAGCAAAAGGGAGATTCCTAGGAGGAAAGAAGCTGAAGGAACTCACACTAGGCTGCCTCCATCTCGCCCATAAAGTTGCAAGCATGAGCTTCCGAAGGATGACCCTGGGGGTTGAGGATGAGGATGGTTTAACACTATGGCAGATGATGGACCACCAACCCATAGGAGATCAGTAAGAAGGAGCCACTTCACCCTAGTACTAGTTCTAGTACTAGTACTAGTAAGGGTCTATTTGATGCTGGGTAACAAGAATTTGTACTGACTTAAGTCACTTCTTAGAAGACCCTTCTTGAGGAGTCAAAAAAAGCAGAGTCTTACCTCGAGAACAGAATTACTCATGAGGCGCCTGTCTTTACAGCTACACTATAACCTAAATGTCCACACTCTTTTAAAAGCATCATTTTCAAGCTCAAAGACTGATGTGGCTTGTGTTCTGTCTGAAGTCTGCCTTGAGGTGGTCCAAAGAGACATCTTGATCTGCTGAATTAGTCGTGAAAACACAATATCTATGAGTTTGGTTTCTCCTTGCTATTTATCACTGTTATGAGGAACTCAACTTTTTCAGGGTAATTTTATTTCCTCACCACTGATTTTGGTTGATACCCCCTGGCTAAAGTCAAATTCACTGGTTTCAGGTTTCACCTCTAATACACACACACACAAACACACACACACACAACTGTTGCTAAACAGTGAAATAAATGACGTTTACAGCTTTGCTTTCCTTGTGGAGGCTACCCTATTGATCACAACTGACATTTACTTAAACATTCCCTAGCAGAAAAATACCTCCTGATTCTATCTCCTTCTAAAATGCCAACAAATGTGCCCAAGGCAGGGAAAAAAACACCCAGAATAATATCATCTCTTCATTGCCCTACAACCACGTTGCTTTGTTAATATTATAACTTTAATGATTTCTTCAGTTCTTGATGGCTCACAATGTTAGTCTAACCCTCACCCAGTATCGATTCTCCTCCTGTTAAAAATAAGCATCAGTGAGGCACCTAAAACTGCCTGCCCAAGCTTATTGCTATGCTGAGAGTTTATATCATGCATATTAAATCTGGACAGCATTTAGGCTGAAGCAATCTTCGCTTTATGATCCTGTTGGTTTTTAAAGCGAATGTTAATGAAATATGCATTACTTATGGCAAATGGCAGTCCCAGTGGGGGACATTTTAATTAGTGTAGTTTGTTCAAAGAAAAGCAAATTTAACTCCACTTCATCTGTCACCCAGCTGCCCTGCAACCTGAGGCAGCGGGAGAAGAGAGTAGAAGAAAAGACAAATGAGCATTTGCAGGTCAGCTTGCGAGTTAGGGAAAGAAGAGTCCTGACAGATTCATTGCAGGCACAGTAGCTCTGAACCTCTCTTCATGATGAAACACTTTAGTTCGTGCACTTTCCAGGCTCTGGGGCCATCCCTCATGGTAGCCAATTACCAGAAAATTCAGGCATTTGTGATGATGTTCTTAGGCTTGTCATTGGCCTATACTTAGGATACTGTACTCGTTTCTCAGGGCTGCTGGAACAAATGACCTCAAACAGGGTGGCTTAAAGAACAGACGTTAAAGCTCTAGGGAAGCATCCTTCATTGACTCTTCTTAGCTCCTGGTGGTTGCTGGCAATCTTTGCTATGCCTTGGACTGTGGATGCATCATTCCAATCTCTGCCTCTGTCTTCACACGGTCCTGTATGTCTGTGTCCAAACTGCCTTCTTCTTATAGGGACACCAGTCATATTAGATTGGGAGTCCACCATAATCTAGTATGATCTCATTGTGATGGTCAGTTTTATGTATCAACTTGGCTGGGCTTCCCTGGTGGCTCAGACAGTAAAGAATCTGCCTACAATGCAGGGGACCCAGGTTCGATCCCTGGCTCAGGAAGATCCCCTGGAGAAGGGAATGGCTACCCACTCCAGTATTCTTGCCTGGGAAATCCCATGGACAGGGGAGCTTGGTGGGCTACAGTCCATGGGGTCACAAACAGTTGGACACAACTGAGTGACTAACACTTCAACTTTTTTCACTTTTCTGGCTAGGCTATGGCACATAGCTTTGAGTCAAGCACTAGTCTAGATGTTGCTGTGAAGGTATCTCTTTAAATATGATTAATATTTAAACCAGAAGACTGAGAAAATCTGAGGGTTGAGAAAAGCAGATTGCCCTTCTTAATGTGGGTGAGCCTCATTTAATCAGTTGAAGGTCTTAAGAGAAAAGATTGATGTTCTCCAAGGAAGAAGGACTTGTGCCTCCAGATGGCTTCAGATTCAAGACTGCAATATCAACTCTTCCCTGGGTCCCCAGCCTATGGGCCTGCCCTGCACATTTGGACTTGCCAGCTCTCACAATCAAGTGGCCTTATTCTTTAAAATCAATTAATCAATCTCTTTCTGTTTAAAAAGATAGATAGATAGATAGATATTGGTTCTGTGTCTCTGGAGAATCCTGACCCTGACTAATATACTCAACTTGATTGCATCTGCAAAAATTCTATTTCCAGATAAGATCCTGGGTGGACATGAATTTCAGGAGAACACTAATACAATCCAGTATAGACATGTTGATGAGGGCCTCACTGCTGAAAGCATGAGGCTTGGATCAGTGGCCATGAGATCTCCCAAGAGCTTGGTAGAAATACAGTCTCCCCTACCCCATCCCCATTCACAGGATCCAGTGAATCTGAATCTCCAATTTCTTTGAGAGTCCTGGTCTTCTCTTTATTACAAATGAGCCTTTGCAATTTTCACAGTGGTAGGGTGAATCAAGATCATTATCTCTTTTGGTATGTTTAAAATTTATAGCAGTGGTAATGTTGGCTTTCAGTGATTCGATAGATTCTATTCAGAAGTGTCTTTGTTGAGTTTTTGGAAAAAAACTAGATCATTCTCTCCTCTCTTCTGGGGTTCTAATCATACTTTAACCATTCAGATGATTCGTATGCACATTACAGTTTGAGAAACACGGGCTATAAGACTGGTTTTCCAGCCACTGCGTGTGTGCTCAGTTGCTTCAGTCATGTCCGACTCTGTGTGAACTCTGTGGACAGTACCCCTCCAGGCTTCTCTGTCTATGGGATTCTCCAGTCAAGAATACCGGAGTGGGTTACATGCCCTCCTCCAGGGGATCTTCACGACCCAGGGATCAAACCTGTGTCTCTTACGTATCCTGCATTGGCAAGCAGGTTCTTTACCACTAGCACCACCCGGGAAGCCCCTTCCAGCCATTATGGTATTTGTAATAAAATGCTTGGAGTCCAGACATTGTAAAAGTCAGACAACCTCAAAGTAAAGGGTCAGGGGAGAGGAACTAAGAGAGATAGTTGAAGTAGCAGGGAATTTTGAAATAAGTCATGTCTCATTAAGAAGCACCTTACCAACAGTTGAGACTAAATAAAGTATCAAATGAGTAGACAAAAGAACAAATGAATAAAGTGGGCTCTTTAAGACAGAGAGGCTCTCTAATAAACCAGCTTCTATATACAAGGAAAGACCTTAGGCAAAAGAAAGAAAAATTTCATTACCACCGTCCAGAGCCCAGATCACCTTTCCCCCTTTTTGTGTCATCGAGAGGCACTTTTATGCCGATGTGACAACTTGGGACCGTTGTCTCACTCTAATACTGAAGGCTTGCTCTAGGCTCCCACCGTAACTCATGTTGACGTGGAGAAATGTTTCATTTTCAGATCCATATGTATGACTTTTTAATGAACCATGTCAAAGAAATCAAGTATTTCCCCCTCTACCCCCTACTCGGAGGAATCAGATTTTGACCTTCTGCCAAATAGCTATAAATCATGTCCAGCAGGAAGAGAAGCAGGAACCAGGGGCTGCTGCACACGGATTAGCCAGTTAATTTCCCTCCGTCAGACCTTCACCTGAGCTGTCACAGGCTGGAGGGAGGAGGGAAGGGGGAGGGTGGCAGGAAGGAAGGAAGGGAAGAAGGAATGAAGGAAGGACTATACACAGAACTCCATAGTCACTGACTGGAAACAGTCTGCACTCAAAGGTAGAAGTTAGAAAAATTAAAATTCAGGTGAGGTTATTTATTGCTTAAAAACTGGGTGGCCACCTCAATCACCAGAATCTTTGGCATATGAATCCCCTCCTCCTGTATTTGGTTATATATTTCTTCAAGTTAGATGACTTAAAAGTGGGGGTGGGGGGGAAAAGATGAGAGTTTTGAAAAAGTGGAATGAAAATAAATGATTTCGTTTTTCAAGAGCTCTTTCCTAGAATTTCTATGAACTATGGAAAACACAGCAGGGTCTTCCCAAATAAAGCCTCAATCAATACTTAAAAGGGAGCTGTGACAGTAAAGCCAATTAGATATCATTTCTTGCCTAGCAATGCAGGGATGATTTTAAAATTGATGGTATTCTATGTTGGCAAGGAGGTGGTAAAAAATATTCTGTCCAATTGCTTGGTGGGGGTAGAAAAAGAGACAATCCATTTGCAAAATAATTTAGTAATTTAAGGGCTATGAGCCCTAAAACTGTTCATATGTGGTATCAATCCTACGGAAATCCATCCTAAGGAAGTAGTCCAAACAGAAACAAAGCTTCACGGCTTCGTCTACAATCATTCAATGGTAAAACGTAAATGTACACCACTAGGTGTGTGGTTAAGTAAAATAAGGTGTATCCATTTGACAGAACAGCAAGTAATCATTAAGAATGCTTATTAAGAGTTTATAAAAACATGGAAGAATACTTATCAGTACAAGTCGGGGGAAAGTGGAATGCAAGACAATAAATAATACCGAGGCTAGAAGAACAAGAAGCCACCATTACATGTTCGCTGAAAAAAATATATGAAGGAAAACACACCAACTGCTAATAATCATTATTTACAGACGGAGAAAATATGGGTGAATTTTTTTCTCCTCTCTATTTTCAAAATGTTCTATAATGAGTGTGTGTACCTTTATAATGGAAACATATGATTTTATTTTGTTTTCGAAAAGTAAGTCAGCTGGTCTAAGTAAGATTTGAAAAGATGCTCCCACAACAAACAATAATAATTCAATCACGGCTAATTCAAAGTGAAACATACTTGTAAACACCAGATTTTTTCATCTAACATCCAGATCTGGGACAGAGAAAAATCTGACCTGCTGCCTGCTTGCAAAGCATCTAAATCTGTCCAAAATACTGCACTTAAGAAGGTAAAGGAAGAATCAGAGCTGTCAGCTTTAAACTACTAGACTCCAGGATGAGTCAAATAGCTGTCATAGACACTCCATTTGCTCAAGTTCATTCACTGGAAGGAGCTCCACCATGCAGCAGTGGCTAACAGACACAAGGATGGACAGGCGTAAATTAGATCGGACATCTCTCCTTTCCAGACAGCATCTCTAATCACAGCACCCTCCTTTCCTGGCAAATCTGTGCACTTGAAAGCTATCATCTCCAGCTTTCTGACCCGGCTCAAGCAAGATTTTTGGAAGCAAGCCATCTGTTTCTGGAATGAGAAGCAATTTAAGACCACATGCTGGGTGCAGGGGTGGGAGAACAATTTCATCTGAGCGATGAGTTTATTGATATATTTTCTAAGTACCTGAATTTTGTTCAATTTTAAATAAAGCAACACTTGAGTGACCTAAACAGGTTAAATAGCAGTAGCAGCAGCAGCACGGAAAAGTAGGACAGACGACTGGGCCTCTTGGGATGGGCAAGCCCAGTGGGCCCCGAACTTCACCTAAAGCATCTTTACAATTTTAATCGCCTGGGAAGCTTGTATTAGGAGTGTGAGGACTGTGTGCATGGCTGAAGTCCACGAGACTCAGTCAGAACCTAGAGATCATGGACGGCAGTGGGAAGGATGGCACTGACTTCCTCTCTTCTCTCTAGAAGCTCTCAGGCTCTATTTTTGTAAACTGTTCAGGCAGGACAGGGATGAAAGCAGCAAAAAAAGAAGCCACCCAGCATTAGAGACAAAGTAAAACAAGGAGCAAAATTTGGTTGTCTGTTCAGTGCTATAAATCAGTGGACTCCTACTAATATGTTTTCATAAGCATATTCTCTGGACTTCCCTGGTGATCTGGTGGTTATGAATCCACCTGACAATGCAGGGGGCACAGGTTCAATTCCTGCTCCGGGAAGATTCCACATGTCATGGAGCAACTAAGCCCATGTGCCACAGCTACTGAGCTCATGCTCTAGAGCCCACAAGCCACAACAACTGAAGCCCATGCGCCCTAGAGTCCACGCTCAGCAATTAGAAGCCCGAGCAGAGTAGCCCCCTCTTGTTGCAACTAGAGAAAGCTTGCACAAAGCAAGGAAGACCCAGCACAACCAAAAATAAATAAATAAATAAAAATTAAAAAAAACAACATATTCCCCCAATATAGATTTCTATTATATATATGATCCTCTGTCAATCCATATATCAAACATAAAGCTTTCCTTTTTCCTTAAGGTAAAAATTATGTACTTGAACCCTGAAGAGTCACCTCACACAATCCCTCTTTGGAGACGTGTTCTATATACTGAAGCGGGTTGTCAGATGGTGTGGCAGCCGTGGGTGGGCCGGAGGGCAGGAATTGATGGTTTCCCGCCTATCCTGTCTTGTTAAGGGAAGGAATACTTAAAAAGGTCCCCCGCATCTGGTTGGTAGGTAGCTGATACCAGCACTATCTAAAATCCATTTTTCCACCTTGGTCAGTTTCCCTAGTGGCTCAGCGGTAAAGAATCTGCCTGCCAGTGCAGGAGAGAAGGGTTTGATCCCTGGGTTGGGATGATCTCCTGGAAAAGGAAACGGCAATCCACTCCAGTATTCTTGCCTGGAGAATTCTATGGACAGAGGAACCTGGCAGGCTACAGTCCATGGGATTGCAAAGAGTCAGACACAATTTAGTGACTAAACAACAACACTACTATATAATATCTAATCACGACTAAGACCAAATGTCATTAGCATGGAGCTCATAAGCTAATTCGAATCAGACTGGGCTAATTCGAATCAGACTGGGCTATAACACACTTCTGTGCTGTGTATTGAGGAGAAAGGGTCTGCTGAATAACTAGAGTGGAGAAAGCAGGAGGGAATGTTTAATTGCTGGAAGGGAATAGATTTTTTTTTTCAGGCTCCATGGACCTCCAGGCAACCCATCTACCAATTACAAGCAAGCTGTTATCCAGACATTAAAACAGGCAACTGACCGTGTTGGAAACCCAACCAAAACTGCTTATCTTCAGCCTTCCATAATTCCAGACCCTGGCTTCCTGCCTAATGCATCTGCATTACTTTTTCTGCCCTCTGTGTTAGCTCCTAGCTTACCCTGATATCAGACACCTATGCAGACACATGTGGGCAAGATGATGAGCAGATCTCTGCTTCAGCTACCTGGGGCGGAAGATGCTGTTTGGTCTCTTGGGTCCATATTTGTCCTGCTGAACATCACGACTGTCGAGCCCTCCTGGAGAAGATCCAGTTCTAACAACAACCCTGTTTGATCCCTCACATTTGAAATATTCCAGAAGGGAAGATTGTCATGAAAAGGGAATGGGGGAAGCAGCAATGTTAGCCAACACTTTAAAAAAGGGGGGACCCCATACCAAATTGGGGATTTCCATTGCAAATCAAGCATTCACTGGGCCCACCATGAGTCAAGCTCAGGACCCTGGCTAATTAAGTAATCTCAGCAGGACGTTGCAGATTTAAGGGCCATTGTTTCGCTTTTGTCTGGAGGGTTCCTGGTAGAGGCTCCATTCATTCTGGACGCGGTGTCTAGCTCGTCAAAGCTGATGGAAGGAACAGAGCTGATTGGGCCGCCCCTCCTTCACCTGGATGCACAGCCTAGGGCACCCCCGCTCATGTGTCATCTCTCTGCATTCACTTTCCGTCTGGGTTTTCCCTTCATGCTCAACAAGTCTATCTCAGGTTGTAAATAAGGAGGTGAAGGACAGGGAAGCATGCCAATGAATGGCTGCTTCTCACGCATGGTGCACAGCGACAAAAACCACTTCCTAATGTGATCTGAAGAAACTCAAGGAAGATCAGATGCACTGTCATTTCTCCTGTGATGAAGAATCCTGCCAGTGAACGGTGACTGATATTCCAATTCTTCAAAAACGCATCTTTCTAAAAATGTAGATTAAACTTTCAGAAATAGCTTTGGTGCTCCTCCAACTCTTTCTTTCCCAGGGCACGCCCCCCTCTCCACATGGCTTAAAAATACCAGGAATTAATATTTGGTGCAAATTTGCTTCACATATCAAGGCTAAATGCAGCCCTACACCACTCTTATTTCCAAAACCACTTACTTGTAAATGTACGAAACTAACATGAAAAGATTTATAGTTTCCGTTCAGCTCTTTCATCCCTCCTTCTCAGAGATGTCTCGGGAGGGTGGTGGTTATTTTTGGATGTTTCCAAGTTTGTGGACTGCGCGACTCTTGATGGGTGTTATTTCATTCTCAGAGAGCCTCACATTCACTGGTTTACATGTGTCATCCATTTCAACATTCCATAAGCACTGGGAAAGCAGTAAGTTTGCGGGGCACACAAAACTGATTAAGGCAGGGGTTTGTTTCTCAGTCATCTCATGAGTCACAAGATGTGTTGCCACCAGGAACCAAATTAACTGGTCAAATCAAACGTCCCTGTTCTTCAGCCTAGGCTGTCTATGTCTCCAAATGAATCTCCAAATGATAGCCCTTCAGCAAGAGGGCTAGTTATTCCTGGAGTGAAAATGGGCTTCCCTGATGGCGCAGATGGTAAAGAATCTGCCTGTGAGGCAGGAGATTCGGGTTCAGTACCTGGGTTGGGAAGACCCCCTGGAGAAGGGAATGGCACCCCACTCCAGGATTCTTGCCTGGAGAATTCTGTGGACAGAGGAGTCTGGCGGCCACAGGAATGAAAAAGGAGATGGCTTCTGAGAACTGTTACACTATCCATCCATCCCAAAAGGAATCCTTAGAAGGTGGCCTCCACAAGGGCAGGGGTTTTCGTGTTTGCTTGTTTTTCTATCTATAAATGCATCTACATATTGGTGGCATCTCAGCCATATGTAAAATTCACATCTCATCTTGCTTGCAGGGACTCAGACACTTAAAGCTTGATTTCCATTTGCAATAAAACCACTCTGAATTTCCATTTCAGTGACTACAAGATGGGGTAATAGGATCTGCTTCACAGGATTCCTGGTAGGAGTCAGTGGGACAATGTATGAAAGGTACCTTACTTGAAGGGCCGGACACCCCACAAGCTCCTGCCCTTTCTCCAAGTGGAGAGAGAAATCAGAGATGGGAGCCCTCCCTGGGTAGAAATGGAGAGACCAGTTTAAAGATCTAGATTCCATGCGGCTCTTACTGAGTCACTGTACAACTTTGGACTGGTCACAAGTGCATTTTCAGTCCCAATTTCTACTGTGTAAGAATATCTTCTAAGTTGAAAACCAATATAGAAGGTTGACTATGACTATAAAGGGGATCAGACAACATTATTTGATTCAAATATCCTCAACTTAGACAAGCAGAGATCCTGGCTTGATCAATGGGATAAAACATCATAAAACTGACTTCCGGGACTTCCCTCGTGGTCCAGTGGCTGAGACTCTGAGATCCCAGTGCAGGAGACCCGGGTTTGATCCCTGGTCAGGGAACTAGATCCCACAAGCCACAACTAAGATCTGGTGCAGCCAAATAAATATTAAAAAATAAATATGCAAAATAAATAAAATTGACCTTTGAGAGCCTAATTAAAAGTAAGACAAAGTCCTAGGAATTGTATTTTCTTGCAAGGCTAAATATGGGTTAAGAGGAGAAAATAAGAATTGCTGGGACATGCATTCATGTATCTTATAATTAAATATTTAAGGAGGATTTGGCTCAACTGGCATCGCATCATGGAAATACGCTTCCCAGGAGTCTTATCTCCTCTGGCTGGAAAATCAGGCTGGCTTTGGGGGAGTATGATTTTCCTCCCGGTTTCAAGGGGCAAAGGGCTTGGCAGCCAGCCTGCATGAAGAACACAGGGGTCTGAGAACAAAGACTGGGAGGCTCACAACATTCCCCACAAAGCGGCAAGGTGGAATATTTATCTTTTTCACTTACCAGAACATTCATTCACCACACAGATTCAGGTTTACTCCGTGTGTCTCAGGCAAGAAAAGGGAGGGGAAAGACACTTTCATTTCTGTCAGACCGCTGCTTATCTGCCTCAGTCACAGCCACTACAGCAATGGATTTATAAATTCTCCTGTGATGGTCTTATCAACCATGAGCAAACTGCAGCAACATGGCCCGGGCATTTCACAGGGATCCCAGCAACACCCCTACATCTGGGCACTGCTGATGAGATGCTGGAGGGTCTGCCACTGGACACTCAGTGATGAAATGAAAGACTTGGGCTTAGGACAGAAGGAGAGGAAGCCAGGCAGTCCCCTAATCAGCATGGGCCCCTAGGGGTGAGAATGCGTTGTCCTTGTGGGCATCTTGTCACCTTGATGCTGGTCCCCAATCTCCCCTTTATCCCTGGGATGTTCTCTCCCCACCAGCATCCCCATCTCCCGGTCCCACTGTTCTTCGTTTCTGTTCTAATCTAAGTGGGGGCTCAGCCTTTCCCTTGGTGCTCACGCTCAGTCAGTCCTGTCTGACTCTTTGTGACCCCATGGACTGTAGCCCTCCAGGCTCCTCTATCTATGGAATTTTCCAGGCAAGAATACCGGAGCAGGTTGCCATTTCCTCCTTCAAGGGATCCTCCTGACCCAGGCAGGGATCAAACCTCTGTCTCTTAAGTCTCTTGCATTGGCAGGCGGGTTCTTTACCACTGCGCCATCTGGGAAGATCAGCCTTTCCCTTAATTTTCTCAATTCAAGATAGTCCCAGGCAGAGGTCGTGCTTTTTAATCATGCACTCATTGATGTATCCGTTCAACAAAGTCTTGAATGAGCACCCCCTCAGGAACTTCTCCAGCAGTGTGGGATCAACAACAACAACAAAACCCTTGTGGAACTTAGAAGTTGGCAGGGAGAGGCAGACAATGAGCATAATAAGTAAATTATAAACTATATTGGTTTTGGGGAGGTACTAAGCACCATGGTAAAAACCAAACCACGACCAAACCACCCCAGACCATGGGAAGTGGAATGAGGAGGGGGCAGGGTGGGGGACGGGATGCAGTTCTGAAGAGGGCGGGGAGGGAGTGACTGGTTGAGAAGGTGACACCTGATAAAGAACTGGAGATTGACCCTGGGATGTCTAGAAAAAGAAGGTCCTCAACAGAAGGAAGAATGAGTGCAAAGACCCTGGGGTAAGGAGCAGCAGGGGGCTGCTCTTTAAAACTGAATGAAACACTAAGGGAATGAATCTGGGGAAGTTCTAGGCAGCTCTCAGAACTCACGTGCAGAGGTCCTTCACACAGAATACTCTACTGCAACATTGTTTTTTTTAAATGTCAAGTCTCCACCAGACATTAAGTCGATCTCACCCAGTGGGTCAGGGCTGGCATAAAATTAACAGAAGGAAATAGGATATATTGAACACATCAATGTGCTGCACATAAGACACATTCCTATCTGTGTACTTGATTGTGATGCAAAAACTATTTCCTCCTGTGGTTGCTCTTGTTTGTCTAGTTGGTAGCTTGTTGTTAAGTTGCTAAGTTGTGTCTGACTCTTTTGTTGACCCCACGGCTGTAGCCTGCCAGATTCCTTGGTCCATGGGATTTCCCAGGTAAGAATACTGGAGTGAGTTGCCATTTCCTCCTCTCGGCTTCTTACTGTGGGTTGGTGTCAAAATAACTTGAAAGCTACTGGCCTATAGGCTACCTTCTGCTAAGCCCCAACCTGCCTTCATGTGGCAGTGCTTTCTCTCAGCACCTGGGAGCATCTCCCTTGACAAATCTGTATTCCTTATAACACAGGCTCAAAAAATGAAGACAGAAGAGAGATGAAGACATTTCCTCACCCACCAGACACTGCCTGCCTCAGAAATGACCGAAATAGACATGCTCTGCTTTCTCCAAAGATTGACACGCAGCCTTCTGGCCACCGGGTGGGTCCTCACTCATTGGCCCCAATGGGTCCTGCTCCATTAGATTTTAAGACACACATAACAGAGACACGCACAGTGAGTGGGGTGAGGGGGGTCTCCCTTTGCTTATCATGACCCCCACTCGATAGAGTGGAGTCAAACTCATGGGCAGTCTGCTGAGAAACATGGCTGAACCACTGTTCATCTCTTCTCTTGGCCAAGGACCCATGGTTCAGCTGGAACCTTAAAAAATGATGACTTAATAAAAAGAACTTTTTAAAAAAATCAACAAAAGCACTACATAACTGCTCACAAGCCGCAATGTGGGAAAGTCTGCAGTCAACTCCCCTATTTTTTTCTATTCTGACAAAACCAAGTTTGTCAGGCAGCTCCCAGAGGTCTCGCTTTATCGGGACAACTCATTTCTAGTTTTTGTAACGGATCCCTCCTCAGCAGGAAACCACGGTGGTTCCCATTTAAAAGCATGATAGGGCAGAAGGGGGGTAATATTTCACGCTCTCATTCAGTTATTTCATTTTTCACTTGAATTTTTATCTGATCAGATATCTTATTCTTTCTGTCAATGCCCTGATTTGTACAGGTTTCTGACCTGAACTTAGGTAGTAACTTAGGTCAACGGACTCTGGTCTGTTTTACACAAGACTACACGAGGCAGAGCCCTTTTCCCTTTGTTTCTTACAAATACAGTCTTAGTGTCTTCAATTGTTACTTAAGGCCCAACATTATCTGAAGAGATCCCTGCCTCCCCCAAAAGGCATTTTTGTATATCATTAGGAGTTCTGGTCCTTGTGTCTACCTTACCCTCCCTGTGTATGGAGGCAGTCGGAACCCTGGGGGGGCTTTCAGTAAAGTTAAAATTCCCTTTCTCCCTTTCTCTGCTTGTCCTTTGAACCGTTCTGATGACCACGACTTCTTGGAACGTTACTGGAAATGCGGCTGATGGCAGGAATACAGGAGACTCTGCAAAATCTGGAGACTCCATCAGCCCCTTCTAGCATCACCAAAAACATTCTGAATAAGGCTCTCTCTTTCCAGAAGGAGACCAACAGATTGCCCTTAATATAATTTTTTAAATTGCTTCAAATTGTTGCTTCTATTCCAGGCTGAAAATTACAGCCCTTGCTCTGTTTTCTGTCCTCCCCCGAGGGTTACTCAGAGCCCCTGAGGAGATCTGCACTAACAACAACATCATCAACAAAACCCCGAATTCACTTGGTGTGGAAAAAAAAATATTTGTAGCTTTTCAACCAGATCCAAACAGGGCTGTGACTGACATGCGTGCTCTCCCACATGGATTCAGACTTTCCTTTTTTTAAAAAAAAAAAAAAACACGATAAAAAAAACTACCAATGTGATTTATGTTGCCTTCCCAAAACATTGCAAATCAAACGCTAAACATCTCTGAAATGGAAGCTGGAGATGATGAATGCTGATCTGCCTCCTGTGTCATCCTCCCCGAGTCCTGTGGGTGGTCTGAGGAGGGAGGCAGGTGACAGAAGAACGAGTCATCGTCTCCAAATAACAAACACGAGTGTGAGTGTTGAGACTGTGTTCCTCACTTAACCTCCCCTCAAGAGGAAGCTTTGTCTGGGGAAACAAACAAAACCCAATCTATGTTTATTTAAAGACGCTAGGTCTTTTTAAAGATGGTAGGCAAGTTGCTGTTGACTGCAATGAGGTGAAATTGCTTCAGAAAGATCCAACTTCTTCTGCTAAGGATGACAAAAGGGTGGTGTGGTTCCAAGTGGCCCTGGACCACCTGGCTCACGTTCTGCCAAGACACCTGGCCCTGGCCACGGTCCTGCTGGGCAGACCTGGCTGCAGGAGCCAGCCTGGACTTTAGGTCTCCAGTGACAGTGTGGATGGACAAACAGGTCCAAGCTGGTGACATCACAGAAATCATTAACTGCTTCTGGCTCAATATTGAAGTACCAACTAAGATGCAATCTACTAGAGTTCTTGGTTACCCCTCCAAATGTTTCACATTCGACGAGGTTTTACAATCTCCACTCAGTCCCTTTCCCTGGACTAAAGCCAAGGCTTTCTGACCCTAGATGCACATTAGAATCACAAGGCCCCGCCCTAGACCAGCAGACTCAGTCTCTGGGGATGGCCCTGGCATCAACATTGTCAAAAAAAAAAAGCTCCCTGGGTGATTCTAACTAGGAATGGAATAGCTAAACAGACAGAGAGCCAGAAAAACGACTTATGTAGGAATGTTTTCCCAGCCTAATGCTCTTTCATACATAGAACCTCGCAGGTGGCCTCCTGACTACAGTGGTAGGTTCAGCGTCTTGAAGCCAGGCCCAGGACTTCAGAGGGCCCAGATAGGACTTCCATAGAGGATTTCATAATAGGCATATCCCACTCCTCTATTTTCCACTGTAAAAAACTTCCTGAGCATCTACTATAAGCCAGACACCCCTGGAAATACAGAAGTGAACAGGAGGCCCCTTCCTTTCCCTAAAGTGATGGATATCAGGGGAATCAGAACATGCCAGTCCAGAATATGCCACCTTGGCTAGAGGATTATTTTGAGCTAAAGGCAAGTGAAAAACAGCAGACACAGGAGGAGCTGCCTCAAACCTACATAAAAGCAGGGCATCCATTTCCTTCTGCAAAGGTAGCTGAAGTCCTCCTTGTGAAGGTGTCCACTGGTCTTATACCAGGAGGATAATAGATAACTTATCATCAGGGACAGAGGTGACACCGAGATGAGTTGGTGTAAACACACTTCACTAAATAACCTTGCCTGACATTAGTTTCCCTATATATTTACCTTCCCACAATTTACCACCTCTAGAAGCCCAAATCACTTCTCCACAATTCATCACCCTTTGTTAAAATGGTACAAAAGTCTCCAGGTCTAATCACTTATTTGAGTTTTCATTTCTTTTCCATGAATCCCCTGGCACATAAAATTAAGAATACTAATATCAGTTAGCCTGTCTTTTATCAGTTTAATTTGCAAGCCCCCACAAATTACTTAAGATAGTTGTCTTCCTCTACAGACAACCATGCTCTTTAACTGTGCCAAGTAGTTTGCATTTCTCTCATGCTCCCATTTAATCTTTACCACCCATCTGTGAGGTGAGCATCAGTAAGCCCATTTTACAGAGGAAGAAATCGAGGTTCAGAAACAAAGCAATTATCCGGGGTCGCAAGCTGAGAAGTGACACCGGTCTGACTTTTTCTAAACCTTAGAGCCAGACTTGGGAGAAAACTGGCAGTAAAAATGAACCAGGGAACAGAGGCAAAAGTCAACATAGCTACTACTTAAGCGAGCTGTCTCAAAACAAAGTTTTTAATTACAGTTCTTTAAACAAAAGAGAAAGAAAATCAAATAATTCAGAATCCTTAATGACATTTTGAGGCACAGCTTCAAAAGCCCCGAATAAATAATAAATGTCACCAAAAGGACAAGGAGCAGAGTGGCTGGATCACTCGCAGACAGTGCCAAGAGCAGGATGGAAAAAGGAAACACTTGATGGCATGCTCTCTGGATTGTTAACAACATCGGAAAATCTTTCTAGATCAGCAGATTTCCTGGACAGCTGAGAGCCACTCTGAGGAGCCCTTCAGCCATCAATTAGTTCCTGATCAGTGAGAAGCTCAATGATGGCAAATAAGACAGTCTGAACCTGGAAAAACTAGGTCTGAGGTCAAGGCCATCCCCTTAGCAGCAGAGTTCAAACTAAGGGGAAGGTGAGAGGATGAAGAATGGGGAAAAAGAGGTGTTGGTCCAAGAAGGGGAAAAGAAAGAGAGAAAGAAGCACACAGACAGACTGAGACTGATGGCAGACGGTACCTACTACCTACAAATCATGGCAGGACCAGGGCAGCTGTGAGGGCTCAGTTGGTAAGCTGTCCCTGATGGAAAATCTTGTCCCAAGGATGTCATTTGTCTTAGTTTCAGCTGCTATAATAAAGTACCATAGATTAGATGGCTTATAAAAAACAGAAATTTATTTATAAGTTGGTTTTTGGAGGTGATGTCCAAAATCAGGGTGCCAGGTTCTAGGGAGGGTCCTCTTTGAGGCTGCAGACTGCCAACTTCTCCTTGTATCTTCACAAGGCAGACAGCAGTAAGCTAGCTCTCTGGCCTGTTCTTACAAGGGCACTAATCCCATTCATGAGGGCTCCACCCTCATGACCTAATTACCTCCTAAAGTCTTCACTGCCTAATACCATCACTATCACACTGGGCTTAGGTTTCAACATATGAGCTGGAGGGAGACACAGTCAATCCTTAACACACTGACACAAGTTCCAAGAAAATTAACAGAGATATGGAGCACATTCCGCACTAAGTTACCTGGGTGAGTGCAGCCACAACATCCAGAATGGGTTTGCACGAGAGTGTAATGGTGGCTTGAAAAGGGAAAAAAAATGGGTTCTTTAGTCAATTCAGTTTGGGAAACACTAGGCAGACAGGTACACAGCTTGCTTCTTTACTGTAAGATTTCTCCTTATGTCTTATGTGATTTCTAAGAGTCTGACAGTGTCTCTCAAATTCATGACCATAGGTGGAGCTGCCTATAGATGTGTGATTCCAAAGGTGGTGGCTTAGGAAAGCTACTCAGGTTCAAAAGGAACTGATGGAACCCACAGGCTTGGCTGTGCCACGTGGGGTCTGGTCTTCTTGTGGACACTAGAGGTGAGTGTCCATTTCCTCACCTGGAGACACTGGTGATGCTGGCAGAATGGGCACATCATTTGCAGATAAGACTGCCTGGTGCTAAAGTGTGACTTTGAGTAGGTGTGACAGTCTTAGAGATCAAAAGTGGGATTCTGTGTGCTGACTGACACTCTGGAAGAATGCCAGAGATGTAAGGGAACATTCTGGGTCAACTCATCATGTACAGAAGACGAACAGCCAAAGTCTCCAGGACAACTCAGTGGCTGAGCTAAAATGAGAACCCAGGGTCCCTCTCTGACCCTCGGTCTGAACTCCCTCTGCCTCCCACCTGGTCTCCTGCTGAAAGTGCAATTCCAACCTGTGTTTAAAAATTCAGGAGGAGCTGTGTCCTTGGACTGGGGGAGGCAGTAAATTCCACCTTCCCATGGCTAGCCAGCTCTTGTTGGGCCATGTTGACATGTCCACATTATTTATCCTGTAAGAGAAACATTAACAAACAAGCAAGCGAGAGGAACTCCCTGTATCAGGGAGCATAATGGTCGCCCACCACTGGAGCAAATAAATATGCAAACGGGACTGTTGCCTTCCCCTCTCCTCTGTTCAAGAAGCAGCAAAGAAAACAGCATTAACGGAGCATTTGGGAAATGGGTCACTGGGATTGTGATGTGGGGATGTTCTACTTAGCCATTCCAAATGAGAGATTTGCTAATTAGATCATGTACTTGATGGAACTGGGTCTACGTTTACAACAACTTTACAGACTGATCGGGGGCTTCCCTGTGGTTCAGCTGGTAAAAAATCTGCCTGCAATGCAGGAGACTTGGGTTGAATCCCTGGGTTGGGAAGATCCCCTAGAGAAAGGAATGTCTACCCACTCCAGTATTCTGGCCTGAAGAATTCCATGGACTGTACAGTCCATGGGGTCCGCAGAGAGTCAGTCACGACTGAGAGACTTTCACATTTCACATTAACAGACTGATCCAGAAATAGATAAATCAAGGTAATCCAGAGAGAAGTCTCAGGGCCCTGGGGAGCAAGACACGGCTGGTTCTTAAGTGTGGGTAGATGAGCCAGCCAGGCAGGAGGTCTGGCTAAAGCAGAGATACTTTCTTCATCCCCTACTTCCAGCCCCAAGGTGTTCAATTCAAGGTTCTCTCAACAGCAACCAGATGTCAGTCAGTGGGCAGACAGAAACTTACATGAAATTTACTCACTTCACTTGACAACCACCTCTGGTTCCTCCCCAACCCATGTGATTCCTACAGCAATATAAGGTGGCATTTATCCAGTCTTGGAGTATAAATTCAACAAATATTTATTGTGGGCTGGCTATTCGGCCAGAGGCCTTGTTCTCAGAAGCAGGGGCGCAGCGCAGACAACACAGCTCCACACTCATTGGTCAAGCATCTCCCCTATGCCAGGCATCTCACTGAATCTCCCAGCATTCATATCTCCTTTCTTGTGGACCCTGAGGCTCAGAGCAGAGAAATGACTAGCCCAAATGCACGCTAAATAGCAGTTAGGATGGGAACCCGGGTAAATAGGACCCCAAAGTTCTCAAGCTGTGCAACGTGGTAGCCCTGCCATCTACATGTAACAAGGGCTTAAACAGTGGCGCTATTACTGTCAGTGGTGTTGCTGTGTAATGAACACCCTAAGAGAATTAACAATTGTCTGAGCAGTAACTGAATTCAGAAGTCATTCCTAGACATCACCATGACTCACCGAAAGGAGCCATCTGAATAATTGGAACAACTGGAAACCTTTTGCCTGGCGGAGACCAGGGAGGCATTCAAGGAAGAGAGAAAGTGTGACTGAAAATGTTTAACCAAGAAGTGGGTACAGGCAATGGTGAACAGATCAGATCTGGAGAACATTCGATAAGGAGCAAGAAGCTCAGCTTTATGCTGTTGGCAGAGAGGGCAAGACAGTCGGGATTAGGTTTGGAGTAAAATGGATTAGAGGGAGGGCCGATGAGGGGCAGGGAGACACATTATTAGGAAGCTATGCAAAGGCATGAGGTAAAGATGCCCAGTTGGGGCATAGGCATCGAGCTGCAAGGATGGATGCCTCGTTCATTCAACAATGTTCCTGGTCCAGGGATGGGTGGTATCCTAGACAGACATGGCCACTAGGAAGAGATACTAGTTTTCCCAGGGGATGCAATATCACACACCCAGGTAAATGACATCCACCTGCAGCCGGGTGGCAACTGCGAGAAACTGGTTTCTGAGAATGGACAAGGACTCCCTGCTCCTTGCACCTCATCCTACCCCACAGACCACCACTGTCCTGGGCCTTATGTACAGAAAAACAATGCTGTTTAAGGAAGAAGCAGGGCTTTACCTTCTCATGCAGCAAGGTGGGAGACACATGGCAACAGGTGCAGAGCCTCAAGGAAGTGGCCCCCACCCCACCCCTGGCAAGGACTGCACTTGCCTCTGCACTTGGGCCCCGAGGAAGCTCCGGCTGAGTGCTGCGTGTCCTCCCTCCACCCCCATCACTGACTCCAGGTGATGGTTTTCTTCCCAATTACTGTCTGAGATGTACGAGGCAGTACAACGGGATGCTGTGAGGCACGGACCCCTGACCACCAGCACAGGAGCAGGCAGGTGGCTCTGACGATTTTAACAAGAAGCAAGCAGGAGCAGAGGTCAAGTTCAAACTCCCTCCTGTCCTCATCTCTCACCAGCTGGCAGATACTGCTGTGCAAGGTCAGCGTCTCGGCCAAAGACGATGGTGTCTCTTGAATCATTTGTCTTTCTAGGGCCTTCCAAATTGGGTTGTTTTGTTCTTTCCTTTTTATTGACTACCTGCTGCTACTTTCTTTCCATTTTCCCCTCTTGCTTTCTGCCAACTTAAATTTTATCCAAGATGGTCCCTGCATTTGTTTCTTCCACTTGCGGTGTTCTTCTGCAGATTCCGGTTGGCAGATTTCACCTCCTTCCTCACCTTCTGAACAGAGCCCCTTGACATGTCCTGACTTCTCCCCACTCATTCCTCAGTGCCTGCTCATTCCCATGTACCCAGCAGAAAGTCACCTTCTTTGCCGCCCCCCTCCCCAAATGGACTTACACACTCCCTTAATGTGCCTTCTTGGTACTCAAACTGACAGAACTCACAAGCTGCCTGTGAGTCTGTTCCTCTTCTTAGACTCTGAGTTTCCTGAGGTCCTGGGTCTTAGTTCCCTTTACAATCCCAGAGCATGACATTGAGGGCTGTTCAGAGGCGGTACCAACCATGATGGTTACAGGGGTGGATAAGTGGATGAATGGATAAGTGAGGGTCAATTTCACTTACTTCATTTGCCCCTTCTAGAACATCTACCACCTCAGTCTATTGCAAAAGCTTCCAGACAAAATGTTATTTCATTTCATTACCAACAGTTTCTGGCTATCGAAGCCATGGGACCCCAAGCACTGTCTCCACAGGGCTGATGATCTGTGTGGGGAGAAGAAAACTGAACTCTGCACGTCCCTCAGAGCCTCGAAGGCATGGTTTGGGGGCCTTACCGGGATGGAGCGGTCCTGGCTCAGGCCCCCTGCTGCTGCATGTGCCCCCAAAGAGTCACCAAGACCGAGTCCACGGGAGCAGGAACCCTAAGATGGCCCTTTCTCCTTCCTCTGCTTGGCCAATCTCTCAGACCCTCATCTAGATTCCATCCCTTATGCCACACGCTCCTTATCACAACGGCTCTCAGACTGAAGCTGTCCCTTCTGGTCCCACTGGTAAACACAACTGTCAGAATAATTTCCCCAAAGCAGGCAGCAAGAGGAAAACAGTAAAGACAGTAATGTCCCAGTGAGGGAATAGGAAAGCTGCCGCTAAATGAACCGAGACGCCCCACCCTAGAGTCACCATAGAAATCCAGCAAGAATTTCTCCAGAGTGCATTAGGAGGGTGGGCTGAGCATCCACAGATATTTCAGTTCTATTTCTAAACCCCTGAAATGACTGAGGGGTGTTAAAACACGAACCACACAGGGGTGGAAAACAAGGAAAGCATCATCCCCGGACCCCCACTTTATAGTTTTCTTTTTGCTTTTCTTTATTTTCTAAAATCCTTATACCAAATATGTACCTCTTAGGGACTAAGGAAAAGAAGCAATAAAAAAAACTTGATGGGGAAGAAAAATAAAAGAACAGGTACTACAGACTCAAACTGGTAGCTCGTCCTTGTAACATGGTAGGGCATGTGGATAGCCAGGGACTGCTTTGCAGTGACGCAAGAGGTCAGAATTACAGGAGCCTGGCATGAAGTAAGATGCAGTGTTAGATAAATGATACCATCACCATATGAAGGGGTATTTTGAAACACATTGTTTCAGGAATTTTTAACAACTTGAGAAAATGCACATAGTACTATGTGCAGTGGCTTGAACAGTATGTGTCCTCCACCAAAAGATGTGACCAAATCTTAACCCCGGGGTACCTGTGAGTATCACCTTATTAGGATACAGGGTCTTCACAGACATAATTGAGTTAAGGATCTTGTTGCTCTTAGCAACTAAACAAGTTGTTTAGTTGCTAAGTCCTGTCTGACTCTTTTGTGACACCATGGACTACAGCCTGTCCCTCTCTTCTGTCCATGAGATTTCCCAAGAAAGAATACTGGAGTGTGTTGCCGTTTCCTTCTCCAGGGAATCTTCCCGATCCAAGGATTGAACCTACTTCTCCTGCATTGACAGGCAGATTCTTTACCACTAAGCCACCAGGGAAGCCCTAAGGATCTTGAGATGACCTCACATCCAAAGACTGTGTCCTTATAAAAGTAAATAAAGGGATATTTGAGACACAGAGATGTAGAGTGTTAGTTGCTCATTTGTGTCCAACTCTTTGCGACCCCATGAACTGTAACCAACCAGGCTCCTTTGTCCATGGAATTCTCCAGGCAAGAATACTGGCGTGGGTTGCCATTTCCTTCTCCAGTGGATCTTCCCCACCCAGGGATCAAACCCAGGTCTCCTGAATTTTTAGGTGGATTTGTTACCATCTGAGCCACCAGGGAAGCCCAAGAGAGAAATTCAGAGATGTAGACGGTAAAGACCAAAGAAGGCGGAAGCAAAGACTGGAGTGATGCGCCTATGAGCCAACAATTGCTGGCAGCCCCCAGAAGCTAGAAGAGAGACCTGGAATGAATTCTTTAGAATCTTCAGTAGGTACCAACCCTGCCAACACCTTGCCTTTGGACATCTGTCCTCCAGACCTGTGAAGGAATAAATTTCAGTTGTTTCAAGCCACCAAGTTTATGGTCATTTACGGCAGCCCTAGGAAACTAATGTATGATGGTAAGTACGGAAGCAGCTTATACAACTATTTACAGGATGGTTTCAGTTATGTAAAACAGATGGGCAATGGGTGTGTATTCTTCTTATAAAGAGGGAAAAAGATTATTAAAAATGCATGAGCAATTTGCCATCTCACCAAGAATATTAGCTCACAGCCAAACCTTGCGACCACATCACAGTTCTCACTCACCAGACATTTGATCTTCAAAATAACTTGGGCAGGTGAGAGCACAGGAACATCATTCCAGTTTTACAGACGAACACCTGGAGCTGAAATGTGATCAAGGTGGAGCTGGTGGCTGAGTTTGAATAATTTGGATCTCCGGGTGCTTCTCAGCAGCTCCAGTGGTGTCCAGCTACTTAGTGCTAGGAGTTGAACTGTGTCCTTCCCACCCCCAAATTCATGTTCAAGTCCCCAGCACTTCCACTGGAGCCACATTTGAGGTAAGGTCTTTTAAAGAGGCGATCAAGTTAAGAGGAAGTCATTAGAGCGAACGTTAATCTAATCCAGCACACGTCCTCATAAGAGGAAACTTGGACACGCACAGAAAGATACCAGACATATGCATGCACAGAGGAAAGACCGTGGCAGGACCCGGGGAGAAGGCACCCTCTGCAAGTCAAGGAGAGGTCTCCGGAGAAGCCTGACCTTGATCTTGGAGTGCTAGCCTGCAGAATGAAAATATAAGCTGTTGTGAAGCCGTGCAGTCTGGGTATTGTGTTCTGGCAGCCCCAAGCCAAGATGCTTAGGAAGGCTGGAAGACAGACTCTTTTTTGCCGGTTTCTCCTCTTCCTGCAGCATCCTCCCTGGGCTGAAACGGAAGGAGGGAAATATAATTCCCAGCTACAGGTCTCTCCTGCCCAGTGAGGTTATTTCTGGGCTAACAACAACCAAGACTTCCGGCAAATCTATCTTCTGCAGAAGGTCTGCCAAGCCCACTGGGTAGGTGGAGTGGTCAAAGCCATGTTCTCCAGATGTGCCAGCTGCTTCTAGCTTCTCATTTAGAGCCACAGGCCATTACTGTGTCGGGGTGTGTGTGTGTGTGTGTGTGTGTGTGTGTGTGTAGCGAGAAGTGGGGGTGAAGGGTGTGAGTGGTGCTTTGTGACTTTTAGGCAGGGGAAAGAGAGGCTGCAGGAGTCAGGGTGTGGTGGCCGGGTCACAGTTCTGGGAAGGCGACTGGATTCAGAGACAGGCTCCAGTTCCTCCTGTGTGTCCCCCAGCAAACTGCTTCCCCAAGTTGAGACTCAGTTTCCTCATCTGTAAAGTGGAGCCAACACTACCCAGCTCACTGCAGGGGATGAATCTGCAATGTAGAGCAATCAGCATTGTGCCCACCACATAGGAGGTACTTAATAAATGTTTCTTATGTGTGTTAATGAAAAACAGTGCACAAATTTGACTCCTTTTTCAACAGTGCCTAAATCCCATGGGAGTAGTTTGGCCTTTTTCCCCTATATGGTTACCTTAATCCTGGGGCGGGGGGAACTGGGTTTTGGCATTATTACACGATATATTAAAAGATTTTGAATTTTCATTCCCAGCATTTAAAAATCAAGAGCTTTCCCATAAAATTTTCAAGCTCTGAGTCATCTGGATAACCTGGAAGATGCAGCCATGCAGACAGCGCCTGCCTCCATGGCAGTGCCTAGCTGGAGCTAAGTGGGGGCGCCCCCTTCATGGAGTGTGTGCCCTCCGACGTGCATGGGGGTGACCTGAACAGCTACCCCACTGCCCACCTGCCTGGGCTCTTGTGGACATGTGCACAGAGGGCTCAGGGAGGAGAGAGAAGGGGGCAGGAACCAGACAGGGGGCTCAGCGGGCACTATGGGTCAAGGAATGGAATCCTCATCAGCTCTGACTTAATGGTTGTGTAACCAATGCTCCAGAGAGGCAATGGCACCCCACTCCAGTACTCTTGCCTGGAAAATCCCATGGATGGAGGAGCCTGGTAGGCTGCAGTCCATTGGGTCGCTAAGAGTCGGACACCACTGAGAGACTTCACTTTCACTTTTCCCTTTCATGCACTGGAGAAGGAAATGGCAACCCACTCCAGTGTTCTTGCCTGGAGAACCCCAGGGACGGCACAGCCTTGTGGGCTGCTGTCTATGGGGTCGCACAGAGTCGGACACGACTGCAGTGACTTAGCAGCAGCAGCAGCAGCAGCAGCAACCAACGCTCACTTAATGATGAGCCACATTTAAAGCAGGCAGGTGGACAGGGTGTACCATTAAGAATTCCAGCTTAGGATGTCACCAGTAGCCACTAATCCAAAGGTGATTACAATCCCAGACAGACAAGAGACTTACAGAGCACGCACAGACAGGTGGATTTTCTCTGTCTTGCTCTTCTGGAGCTCACTTAACGAATCCAGCGGGGAGGGCTAAACAAGGTCTAGACTGTAGTCCAGAGGAAAACCATCAGAGAAAGGCCACAGACAAGGAGTAAAACTCAGGCAGTCCTTGTACTCAGGGCAGTCATAATGGAAAGACATGGGGCTGTGGGGGAGGGCTGTGGGCACCGTCTGCCCCAAAACCCCCACGCGTTGTGGGATGGCTTCCCCTCAGGGTGAAGAAAGAGAGGGGATTGGGAGCAAGATTGGGAGCAAGCAATAGAGATTTTTTTTTTTTTTATCAGAAAATGGAACAAATTAGCCCCTGCACATCCTATCTCAAGATTCAGAGAAAGGTCCCAATTGTATGGCTTAAAAAAAAAAAAATCACTGATGCTGCAGTTTCACAGAGCAGATCAATACTGCAGCTTAAATGCGAATTTATGGCCTTCAGAAATGCAGATGAGGCTATGCTCTGAGTCCCAGCCTGCCTCCCACTGACAATTCTGCTGACTTCCCATGGCCCCGATGATTCCAGCTGGCTACCTTTTCAGGTAAGGGCAAGAGTCCTCTGCTGAGCTTGCCCATCTCCTCTGGTATGGGACCTTGGCTTGGTCCACGTGTTGTCATAGAAACCACTATATGAGCATCTCACCCTTCATCTATACTGGTTAGCCAACATCCCTCCCTCCCTCATCCCTGTCTCTCTTTATTGACTGACTCCCTACTCCTGACCCCACCACACTCCACTCTTCTTGAATTCAGGGTGTGGCGTGCACCAAAGCTCAGCAAGCTTGTACCAGAGTCTACCAGGTCTGCTCCAGGGGATGTGACTGTTGGGTAGATCAAACCCCAGACTCCAGGACAGCTGTCTCCATTTTCCCGGAGGGAAGCATCCACTCCTATATCCTTCCCAGCCCTTCAAGATGCACATAAAAATTCGATCCCTCTCTCTTTTTACTTTTATCCCTGCTGTGCGCTCTGGGGAGTTTTTATAAAACAAATGAACACGAACTTCAAGGCACGCAATGTGTAAATCACTGCAGATCCTCCCAGGCCTCCAAAAGCTACAAACACAACTTAGCCAAGGACCAAAGAAAAGCCCGATAGGTGATTATTCTTATTAAATAAATACTACTTACTATCCCCTTGCAACCTGGTTGACAGAGCATGTTCACATCTATTAACACCATCAGCTCATGCATGAGGCAGAACTGGTAATGTACGATCTCCATTAAGGGCGGAGACTTTTAAAAAAATCCATAGAAAAAGACTGAAAAAAATTACACATAAATTGGTATGGTTACTAAGGAGAACAGTATGGAGGTTCCTTACTAAATACAGAACTAATTATGACTTAGGAGCCCCACTCCTAGGTATATACCCAGAGAAAACCATAATTCGAAAAAATACATGCACCCCAGTGTTCACTGCAGCACTACTTACAATGGCCAAGGTCATGGACACAACCTAAATGTCTGTCGACAGAAGGATGCATAAAGAAGATGTGGTATACATATATAATATTACTCAGCCATAAAAAAGAACAAGTAATGCCATTTGCAGCAACATGGATGGACCTAGAGGTTGTCATACTGAGTGAAGTAAGTCAGCCAGAGAAAGACAAATATCATATGATAACACGTTTATGTGGAATCCGTAAAAGGGTAAAAATGAACTTCCTTACGAAATAGAAGTAGAGTCACAGATGCAGAAAACAAACTTATGGTTATCAGAGGTAAGGCAGGGGAAGGATAAATTGGGAGACTGGGATTGACATATACAAACTACTATATACAAAATAGATAACTAATAAGGACCTATTGGGAATTTACTCAATACTCTGTAACAGCCTATATGGGAAAAGAATCTGAAAAACAAAAAGAGTAGACATATGTATAACTGATTCACTTTGCTACCTGAAACAGTAAATCAACTGTATTACAATAAAAATTTTTTTAAATCACACACACACACCCCCAGAATGAACACTAGCTAGGATTTTTTTTGATCACTTTCCATTAATTAAAAAAATTCTTTCAGATAATGGGAAAGTCTCCTTACCCAGCCCCTCTTGACTACGTGTCTGCACCCCCATCTACCCCATTTTCTTGAGTTCACTTGCAACTTTAAAATCCAATTTGAAAGACTTGCATATACACATTTGTATCTATAACCAAAATGTAGTACTGGTTTGTATGTGTTTTTAAAGTATACAAATTTAGTATTATTATCATACTATCGATCAGATTTGCTCTTTTTAAAAACTCAAGTGCTGTAAGGTATTCCAATCTATCTAATCCCCTACAGATGGACATTTAGATTGTTTGGAATTTTTCATTATTAGAAACAATGATAACAAAGCCCTAATCCCATCCTTTTATACACATGGCAAGATTTCCTCCTGCATCAGTAGGGGGCCTTGCTGTTCTGATGTGCTTCACTCTGTCTACTGAAATGGCTGAGCACCTCCTCCTAGGCTGATGGTTCATCCAACTTCCCCTTTTAGAAGTGAGCTTCCTGGGTCAGTATTTGCTATGAACAAACAAGCCACATTCTGGTAAGGAACAGCTGTCCAAGGCAAAGCGAATCACCCCCCTTCTCCTGCTCCCCAATACTGACCATTCTCTTCACGGCTGCCAGAGGGAATAGTTACCTTTCCTTGGCATGGCCTTAGCCCAGTGAGAGATATGTCATCTTCCAGGGCACCCCTACGGATGGCAGGCTGACCCCACTGCTAACACAGCCTTCAAGGCTGCAGCACCAATAACCACCAAACCCAGCACCGAGCTCTACAATTAAAGGACACACTGGCATCTCAGCTGGCTTCTACTGCAAGACTTTGCAGAGGAAGAGGTTGTCACACATTCTCTCTACTCCAGCTCTTCCCCATATCCATTTACAAGGGCTCCCAGCTCTCACTTTCATCTCATTCAGAATGGCCACAGAGGATCGTCTGACCCCCACACAGGCAGAGATGCTAGCTGCCTTCTCACTGTCCCCCCAAACTGGCAAGGCTGGGAGCTTTAGTGGAAAAGACACAGGTTTGCACTCATCAGCGGTGTGGCTTCAGGGAAATTACCTACAGTCTCTGAGTCTCAGAAATCTTCCCAGTAAAGATGTGGGTGGTTGTAAGAATTAAGGGAAAATAATGCCACATGTGAAGGGATTGGAAAATACTAAGCACTTAATACATGGGAACCAATAGCAAGTCAAGCAGCTTGTGTTAAAATCAACACATCAGGGACTTCCCTGGTGTTCCAGTGGTTAAGAATTTGCCTTCCAAAGCAGGGAATCCCTGGCCTGGGAACTAAGATCCCACATGCCGCAGGGCAACTAAACCTGAGCGCCTCAACTATTGACCCCACTAAGCCTGCACACTCTGCAGCCCCTGCACAACAACTAGAGAGAAGCCTTCACACCGCAACAGAAACCCGGTGCAGCCAAATAAATAAATCAATTTTAAAAAATCAACACATCAAACAAAGCTCTGTGTAGACACAGATTGGTCAGCTATAGTCCAGACCCTGGTTGGGTAGACACAATGAAGACATAACACGGACCAAAGTTGGGTTCATCCAGAATTAACTGATGAATCCCGTGGGCTGGAAATGAAGTCTTCAGAGAGAAGGTGGGATGTGAAGCTGGCCCCCAGGGATACTTGAAGATATGTTCAATTGTCACCACTTGAGGGTGGGGGTGCCACTAGTATCGAGTGGTTGAGGTCAGTGATAGAAAGTGAAAGTCGCTCAGGCGTGTCCGACTCTTTGCAACCCAATGGATTACACAGTCCATGGAATTCTCCAGGCCAGAATACTGGAGTGGGTAGCCTATCCCTTACTCCAGCGGACCTTCCCGACTCAGGAATCGAACCAGGGTCTCCGGCATTGCAGGCAGATTCTTTACCAACTGAGCTATCAAGGAAGCCCGGTTGAGGTCAGGGCTGCTGTTAAACAACCTTCAAAGCACAGGACAGCTGTCCATGATGAAGAACTAGCCAGCTCAAAACGTCAAGTGCCAAGGTTGAGAAGTGCTGCATTAGGTCACAGGAGAGAGAAGAGCATTCTAGGGCAGGAAGCAGACGTGAGTGCAACATTTTCCTGAGATTTATTGATGTTTATCCGGCTCAAGCCAAGGCCAGAGCTGGAGGATAATGGGTGGGCGTGGAGGGAACAGGCAAGGTGTGCGAATAGGTAAAAATAGTCATGCATGCATGCTCAGTCATTTCAGTCGTGTCTGACTCTTTGCGACCCCATGGACTGTACCCCACAAGTTTCCTTTTATCCATGTAATTTTCTTGGCAAGAATATTGCAGTGGGTTGTTCTCCTTCAGGATATCTTCTCAGCTTAGGAATTGAAACCAAGTTTCCTACCTTGCAGGTAGATTCTTTTACCTGCTGAGCCATCAAGGAAGCCAAAATGGTCATGACCCCTATTAAATAATAACCCGAGGTCAGCGGACAACTGCCTGGACTCCCCACTGAGTCACAAAGCTGTGCTCTTCAGACAGACCAGACCCACCGAAGCAGACCCGCGAAGTGAGACACCGCCCAGACCAAGGTGCCAAACCTTCCACCACCATGCCTTCTCTTTAGTGTCCCCGCCATCCTCCAGTCCCAAGGACCGCGTGTTCTGACAGCTGCCATCCTCCGACGACAGGCATTTTTCATGTAAGATGTGTGACAGCAATCTGGCTGCCACATCTATCACTGTGACACAATTATTAAGTAGTAATTCATTGGATTCCCATTTTTTATTAATCCTGAACAAATGTTAACTGCCAATTACAAGCCTCTGATCCGCATGAGATAACAGGTGTTGCTGTGAAGCTGAAAGGAGTCCAGCCAAGAGCAAAGAAACCGGGCAATTCTAATTCAGACTGAAAGTGCCACGTGGGCCATCCCCATCAACATGTTTATGGAAGACTAGGAATCTGAGGACCCCAGCTGGGGAGCCTATGATGTGGTAGGACTGCCACACGCAGAGAAGATGAATCTGCAGTCTAGAGAAATCACTTATAAAAATTAACACAAATCTCAGCCCATGTCATGTGTAAGGTGCTGAGCACTGGACATGATATTCCACTATTCCCCTCAGCCACCAAGGAAGTAGGTACTATTATCATCCTCATCTACTTGCCTTTCAGAAAGATGAAGAAAGGTAAAAGCCAGAATTTGAACCCAGGTCCTTGGTTCCAGAGCCCACGTGCTTGCCCATAAGGTGGTGGTCCTCTGCCATGGGCAGTCAGCCGGTATCACTGCTGACCTTGGACCCAATGGCATGACCTTTGGTCAAGTACTCAGCTGATGCTCAAATGCCAGAGATTGAAGGAAGAGGGGGCAGCCCTGAGTCACATGGGATCTGGGAAATTCCACCATCAAGAGGCAGTCTGGCTTTTTGTTTTTTGGTCTGAACTCTTTAATGTTATCTAACCTTAAAAAATAATGAGCCCAGCTGAGCCAAACAGGCCTGTGAATACAGACAAAATAGTTCCTCATCTCTGGAGCAAATAAATATGTAAATGGAGGCCCTGCTCCCTTCGCCTTCATCTGTGCAGTGGGGAAGAGTGGCATCACCGGCAGTTTTCAAGAAGTGGTTTAGGATTATGCAGTGGAATGATTATTTATCCACTCAAAATACGAGTCTTGCTAATTATGTCGTAATGGCACTCGTTTATCATCTGAATTTGGAGCATATATTGTATTGATCTGCAATGTTGTCTGTGGGCACAAGGTGCTTATTAATACCGGCTTAGCTCTGCCGAAAGTTCCCATGAACTTAAACCCTCTTGGAAGCCAACTGAAGGGATCTGGGCTGACTGCAAATGAGGGACTTGCTGTAATGATACTCCTTCTACCAGGGCTGCTGGAAAGGGATGCTCTGCCTTCGGAGTCTTCCCGCTGCTTTTGACCAGAGTCCCCAGATTGTGGACAATCTGCTAATTCCAGCAAAAGAAGTTACAGGTACAATGAACTCACACGGTTATGTCTTTAGACATTGAGGGGACAAACACTGACCTTGTAGGCATCTGAATTGAGTCGTATATTTTAGAAGGTATTCAGGTAGCCAAAGAGTGTAAGTGTTCTGGCTGCAGCAGCAGGGGAAGAGCCTTAGTCACACACACACACACACACACACACACACACACACACACACACACACACACCCATGAGAATGGTCCCATCACAGTCTCTGTTTCCTGGTCAACTTCAGGTCAGGTCACTGGCCAGTGACAACCGAAGCTTAGCGTGGGTTAGTTCTGCTCCATGGACTCTTCCTAGTGTTTATGCTCAAGTCTGGCTCTGCCTTTTACTGGGTGTCTGGCCTTGAGTAACTCAGGTTACCCCTCTGTACATCAGAGGCTGCCTCTGTGATGTTGGGCTAATAAGCTCTCCTATGTTGCAGGGTTGTTATGAAATCTACATAAGAGATCACAAGTGAACTACTTGGGGTATAGTAGACACTCAAAATTTCATGCCTCCATTTAATCCTTCTAGAAATAATCAGCTTGCTCCTGGCAACACATCCACAAAGGTGAACGTCCATAGAGCACCAGACTTGAGGAGCACAGGTTCACCAGCCCAGACGATGAACTGGGTATGGAAAGAACAACTTATCCTGAGGGTATGCTACTGGAAAGGCTTGGGGAATCAGATTTTTAGCAGTATCCATCCAGATGTAACTCAAAGACACCACTCTGTGGTTGAGTACTTTTGGGAAATGCCAGCTACCATCTCCCTCACTTAGGGATCCCTAATGCACCCTGTGCATCCAAGGCTTGTAGCAGTCCTGAAACAAAGAAAATGGTTTAATTTGGTTTTACCCAGTGTTTCCCATAGTTAAGTCACAGAACTTTTTCTAGGGGAGTGGGTAGGAGACGGCATGAGAAAGTTATCCTTTTAGATAGGGTAATGAAAAGACTCAGAATGAGAAGAGCAGGCAGGAGGACGAACGGAAGGTCAGAATTGTTGCCACCCACTCTCAAGATTTAAGGGCCAGAAATGGCACCAGTCCCTAACCCGCCCGACTCTACCCAGGAAAGGACAAAAGCTGGAGATGAGTCTTTCATAGGGCAGGTGGCACAGAACCAGAATGTCTAATCCAACTTTCCCCGGACTTCTGGCTGCAACCCGAGTGAGCGCATTACAAGAACAAGCCGCTTGTGCTTCTGAAACCCTGTGTTTAAGTGATTTTCGGAGACAGATGCAGAGGCTGCCTCCCTGGGCTGAGTCAAAAGATGAAAGCCGTGGGCAACCAAACTGTCCATCAAACATCTTATTTTACTGCATCTACAACAGGGAGGAAGACAAAGAGGGATGGGAGGGGTTAAAGAGGGAAAATCCAGAGGAGAAGGAAGCTGAGAGACTATGGGACTGGGGGAGTGAGAGGCATCAGGAGAGGAGGAAGGAGAGGGAACCAGAGACAGAGAGAACTGGAAAAAGTAATTAGTGTTCCATCCCATTTAACTCCATCACGGTGCCGAACAGTGATGCTCTCTGGGGGCCCCCAAACCCCCGAGGTACCCACCATCAACTCACCAACTCCAAGCTATTCTTTCTGCTCTGGGTCAAATGATAGATTTTCCAGCCAGATGGGAGGTTCCAACTGTAACTGAACAAGCCCAAGAGGGACTGGATGGATGATTTCATTTCTCCATGAGGGTCAGGAGCAGATGCCCTGAGTCTCTGCAGCAGTTCCTACCGTTCAGCTGAAAGTCTGGGCTCACGTTTGCCAAACCTATGCAGCTACCTTCTCCATGATCTGAGAAGGGAACCCACAAGAACCCCCTGAATGAAAAGGTCTCATTCCCCACAGTGCCATTAAGATAATATGTAAAAGTCCCTCTCTGAGTCTCATACCTTTGGGTTAAGAAATCAGTTCCTTCAGGCATACAAATATTACAGACCCCATGGAGTGAGAATCTGTGACAGAGCAGCCTAAGACCTGGTGGGAAAAACAGGATTAGGGGAACTCAGTTTTTTACAAGGACCTATGAAATGCCTTATTAATATTGTTAGTGCACCTAACTACAACACACGCTGCTTATTAAAGAGACAGGCAGTGACACTTTCAAAAACATCTAAAATTGCAATGATCAGGGCTGTTAATGCATTGCAATTTATTATCCCCTGCTCACAGGAAATTTCTCAGGATCAACCTCCTCACAGTTTCCATAAGATGCTGATATGATCATTTTGCATTGCAGGAGGTATCATGCAGACTAACACAATTTGTTTCCAGAGTCTGGCTGGGCATGCAAATGTTTGATGTCCTGGTTTTATCAACAGTCGATGAAGTTATACTTCATGCACAATGATCCAGGTTGACATGCATGTGGTGCAGTGGTAAAGAATCACCTGCCAATGTGGGAGACTCAAGAGACTTGGGTTCAATCTCTGGGTAGGGAAAATCCCTTGGAGTAGGAAATGGCAACCCACTCCAGTATCCTTGCCCAGAAAATTCCATGGACAGAGGAGTCTGGCTGGCTATAGTCCATGGGGTCACAAAGAGTCAGACATGACTGAGCACAGCACACATGTGTGTATACTTGTGAGTGTATGTTATATATACGCACACATATATGTAAAAACACAGACGTGTATCCGTGTATGTGTCTATATACACATTGCATGCATGTGCGTATACGTGTGTAGAAATCTGAAAGAGGAGATGATAAAGCCAATTTTCTCAGCTTTTAGTTCTTCCAACTAAAGAGACATTTAAGAACCATGTCCTCTTGGGGCTGGAGCACTCCACCCTCTAAACAGAAGATGGACTTGGCCCTCTCCAGGGACAGGGCAGACATATCATCACGGCAGGAGATGCCAGAAGCACATGGATGGAGAGCTAAATTAAGATGAACCTTCTGGGTCAAAAGTAAACAAAAGTAACCTTTGTCTGGGCAAGGTGATAACATAATCATTGCCTGATATATCCTTTAAAAAAACCCAACATACTCTAAATCTTATTTTAGTATTCTCCATATGGAGGAACCCAGGTGTGGGAAGGACCATCACTTGCCTGCAGTCATGGGACAGGTAAGTGGCAGGGCTGGGAACAGGACCGAGAGCTGCGAGTTCCAAGCTGGAGCACATCCTCCGCATGCAGCCTCTGTCCTCTCGGAAGTGGGAGCCCACTGAAACAAACAAACCTAACTTCTCCATTCAGCAAGCACAGCAGGGCTCTCTCTGTGCACAGTACTGTGAGGTGCTCAGGACTAGAAGTGACACATGGACGTGAGAGCAACCCCACAGCCACGCGGTGAAACACAAGCATCGAGGACAACCATGATCGCCTGGAACCCTAACGAAAATCCGGGAGTCTTTAAGTCCTCAACAATTTCTCCATCACAACATGCTCTTGTGACTTTGTGACCTTTGGCAAATTACTTAACCACTCCATTCTGTGCCTCACTTTGCTCATCTATAAAATGGGGAGATAACCACTCTTCCTCCTTTTGGGTTGTCATGAGGATTAAATAATTTAAAATATAAAGTGCTTAGAATAGCACTGGGTACATACATAGTCAGCATTACATAAGTCTGGCTACATCACATCACTTCTGTATTACTATGATTAAGAATAAGCACACATCATCAAAGCACAGGTTCACCCATGCATGCACACACACACATACACACACACGTTTTTCCCTTCTCTTGCACAAAAACTAGTGACTGAGTCACGTTTTCCAAAGAGAGAAACTGGACTTGGCAACAGAGCCCTTAATGCAGCCTTCTTTATTTTCTGTCTTCAGCACTCCTTTATAAATAGGTTTGCCAAATTGATGCTTAATAGCTTAATATCGGGTTCATATTAATCTCACCCTGTCTGAGCTTCAAAGGGACAAATTGTTCTGACTGCTAATGAAACGGATTTCAGTTGCAAGTTTCTAAGAGACCAAAGGCAGAAAAAGTACCAGTTGATCTAAAAAGACAGACATCTCTTTGGTGCTCTTTTAAAGCCATATGGGCTTACAGAGCTGCCACCGGAAGCTGGGAAGAAACCCAACAGCTTTAGCCAGGGTGGGGTGGGGGTGGGGCGCACAAGGCCCCTCAGACACTAGATGGCACTAGAACATACTCACAGCCTGGCCTCCTCGGCCCTCCACACTCCCCACCCTGCTCTGCAGCGAGGTTCACCGAGGCAAGACGCGGGACAGACACTGCAAATTGGAATAAACTATCCGAATGCTAGCGGCAGTCAAAGAAGTAATATATGTCTGCTTTCAGCTTCCTGGACAAAATATATCCAGGCATTGTTTTCTGGATTTCAAAAGGCAAATCATCACAACAATGTGGATCTATTTCCCACTGGACTCTACATTTAAAAACGATTAAGGTGGTAAATTTTCTGTTAGGTATGCATGGTGTGGCGTGCATGACTCTTTGCGACCTCATGGACTGTAGCCTACCAGGCTCCGCTGTCCATGGTATGTTAGGTATGTTTTACCAGAATTTAAAAAAAAAGAACTAGAAAAAAAAAAAAAAAGGTAAATCATCCCCAATAATAGGAAGAGCATGCTGTGCTGTGCTTAATCACTCAGTCGTGTCCGACTTTTTGCGATCCCATGGATTGTAGCCCGCCAGGCTCCTTCTATCCATGGGGATTCTCCAGGTAAGAATACTGGAGTGGGTTACCACGACCACCTCCAGGGAATCCTCCTGACCCAGGGATCAAAGTCAGGTCTCCCAAGTTGCAGGCAGATTCTTTACCATCTGAATCACCAGGGAAGCCCAGGAACAGCATATTCAATCATAAAAATAATCACAAAAATAACCTCTTGGTTGGGTATAATGCCCTCCAGCCCCAAGGCAACGATAAAAGTAGCTCTTTTACCAACTGGGGGACTCTAGGTCAACACAGGGCACTGCCTGGCAACTTGGCCCTCAGTTCATTATGAAAACCTCACGTTGTGTAAAGACCAATCCCCCCACCTTTGAGAAGGCTCTGGAGCAGGTTATCCCCATACAGAGAGGGGGCCTGTGCCCTACACCAGCTCTGTAATGGGTCTTCTGTAGCTTCAGATCTCACTATTTGCAATTCACTTGTGCTGAAAGGCAAGAGACCCACGTTGAATGTGGATTGACAGTGGTGGGGAAAGCTGGGGGAGACAGGCACGGCTCAGAGAGCTTCCTGAGCTCCTTCTAGAGTGGGAAGGGCTGCTCCTCTGGTCTTCCACTACTCGACTAAGCTGGGACCTGCACGCCTCAGTCTGGATTCCAGAGGAAGTCCAGTGCACGCATCCTGAGAGGGGCCAGGCCAGGTGGGGAACAGGGAGAAGCCTGGGGTCACCACAGGGCAGGGGGAGGACCCTGGAATCCTGGGAGTGGGAAAGTTGGCCCATGAAAGGGTCAGAGGTCATCAGCACTGGGCTTGGCCAAGGCTGTGACATCATCTAGAAGAGAGGACTGGCGGGTCTCTAAGCCTCGGCTTCCACTGCTGCACAGTGGGGATGACGATGAAAACGGCTCTGGAACCAGCACGTGAGCGCGCAGCACAGGGTCGGGTCCCGAGCTAGTGCTCAGATTGCAGCTGAAACGCTGACAGTGACGGAGGGGCTGGAGAGACCTGAAGAGGAAGCTCAGATATGTCACAGTCTGGGCTCAAGGGCACCCTGGCTCAGAGGATAAAATTGCTTGAGAGTCATTTTGATTTCATCTTGGCAAGGGCGTACTGCCTCCATCATTCTGTCTTTTTCTGTCTTAAACTGTCCGTTAAAACAAATCCTCTAACAGCCTCCTACTACTCTGAGGATCAAGGTCTAAGGCCAACCCCACTCAGCCCCTCCCAGTCCCAGAAAAGCTTCCAGCACTGGTCTCTGCCCACTCTCGGGCTCACATCTGGGTACTATTGTAGGCCACGGTCTCTCCACCTTATGCCTCACACGTGCTATTCCCTCTGCCTAGAAAACTCTTTCTCCTCAGACTGTTTTTCATGCTTCAGGCCTCACTTTAATGCCTCTTCCTCAGGAAAGTCAGGCTTGTTCATACTGTGTCCTACACATTTCCTTAGGTGAACCATCATATTTGAAATTGCCTGTTCAATGCCTGTCGTCCCACTACAGAGGGAACAGTGGGCACAAGATTTCAGCTGATACAAGTTAGCCAGTAACATTATTATCTGTTCAACAAATATTTACTGAGCACTCCCTATGTGCCAGGCACTGTTGTGGGAGCTTGGGATACAGCAGCAAATAATATAGATAGAAAGATCGACATATTGATAGATATAGATAGGTAGATAGATAAAGATGGAAGGAAAAAGAGAGGAAGATAGAAAGATATGGAGAAAGAGAGAGAAAGAGAGAAAGGCTATTATCTTTCTGCTTGAAGTAGGTGAACTAGGCCATATACTCTTCTAAACCCTTCTGGGACTTTCCTGGTGATCTGGTGGCTAAGACTCCATATTCTGAATGCAGGGGGCCCGTGTGTGAAGCCTGGTCAAGGAACTAGATCTCACAGCAACTAAAGATCCCGCATGCCACACCAAGACCTGACAGAGCCCCAGTAAATAAATAAACATTCAAAAGAAAAGAAACAAATGAACCCTTTTCCCTTCCCACATGATGACCTGCACATTTATATCTGCAAAGGTCCATTACACCTCTCAAGCTGGACACAGGGGCTGATTCCCTCCCCTCCCCACAAACATCAGATCTACCCTTACTTCTGCCTACCTAACCTCTCTCAAGTCTGTCTGCTTCCTCTGTCTACAGGGCGGACCACCAAAAGCCTCCCTTTGGATTACAGAGGTGGCCTCCAAGCCATAGTCCCTCTGTGTTAATCTTGGCCTCTGCCCATTAATGCTCCACCTGCAAACACAGTGGTTTTTCCAAGTATAAATCTAATCACGCCTTTTGGGTTTCCCAATTTCCGTGGCTCACAGCTTCTGTAGCCCTTGATTGAAGTCCTCGGGTACCTCTATCTGAAGCCCCCAGGGGAGCATCCATGAATTTGACAGGTGAGTCATAGCACCCACAGCCAGGCATGGTAAGTTGCTGTTAAAGGTGTGAGATGGACTGACATTCTCCAGCTAACAGGAGGCAGGGGAGACCCCTCTCAACTGGGTCCTGGCCCCTCTAGGGTGGGTATTTATACAGATGCTGATGAACTGTTTGCTTAGACACCACACTACAAACAAACAGGAAATTATTAATCATAATCCAACTTTTGAGTACCATTCTAACTGCAAGCTGTATAATTGCTTTATATTTCTAAAAACCCTCTGTCATCAATGTCTGCAGCATCTAAGTTATGAACATCTTGCTGCTGCCTGACGCCTGCAGTCAGTAGGTGGGGGTGACTCCTGCCTCCCCCGACATGTATCACCCAGGAGGTGGTTTAGACTTTGCTTTGGGGACACAGTTGGAGAGATTCCTGACATACCCCTTTAGAAGGGCATTAAAACAGCTCAACTAGAGACCTTTAATCCACAGAATGAATGCTGGGGAAGGCAAAGATAACTGCATATCTCGGGCACCTGCAGGAGAATACAAAACATAGGACAATGATTTACAGAGCGGGCTTTGGAGTCAGGGTCAAATCCTTGCAAGCGGGATGATCGCAGACAGGTTACTTAACCTCTCTCTGAGACCGATCCTGTACCCTAACCTAAAGTGTGAAGATAGCAATAGGACAAATGGTACAAAGTAGGTATGAGGAGTAAATAAGATAACCTAAATAGAAAACTGCACGTGGTGGCTCAGACGTGGTCAGAGCTCTACCCCTGCATGCTAATTTACCACTGTAACTTTACTGCCACTGCTACTTCCGATAATGACATACAAGCTATAGTCAAAAGCCTAAATACCACAAGTGTGATCCAATAGCCACAAACATTTCTCGAGTAACTGCTATGTTCCAGTCCTGTTCTGAGTTTCACAAACATAAACTCATTTCATTCTAAGAATAACTTTATGGGTCAGGACTATTTTATGCCATTTTATAGGTGGGCAAATTAAGGCACAGAGAAATCAAGGAACCAGCCTGGGGTTAAACAGCACTACTATCTAAATTCAAAAATATAAGCACCAAACTCCCTTCCTCTCTAGCACTGTTTTATTTTCTGACTCGGACTTTCATAATAAACTATTCATAACTGATATGCTTTCAAATCCCTGTTTAGCCAATCCCTAACTCCAATGCAAACCAGTATTATTATATTAATGTTTCCTTAATATAAATACATAATATAGTCTTTTACAATCTGTATATTTAACTTCTACCAGTTATATTTCTAGTCTTCTTTTTTTTAATTGAAGGATACTTCATTTAGAATGTTGTGTTAGTTTCAAGTGTACAGCAAAGTGATTCAGTTATACACACACACACACATCTTCTTTTTCAGATTCTTTTCCATTATAGGTTATTATAGGATACTGAGTACAGTTGTCTGTGCTACACAGCAGGTCCCTGTTGCTTACCTATTTTATATATAGTAGTGTATACATGTTAATCCCAAACTCCTAATTCATCTCTCTCCACTCTTCTTTATTAAGGTCACAAGATCAAGTGTTCAGAAGTACGGGTGTTATTTAATTTTTAATGTGTATCTTTTCTTTTAAAACATCAAAGTAAAGTGCTCAGTGTAAAGTGATGGCAGATGCTTAAACTAGACATAAACGTCACCCCTGAGCTACCACAAGAGATGACCGACCACTGCTCGCATTTGATGGCTTTTCCTCCAGGCTGTCCCTGCACAGTTCTGTTTACAGAATCGAGCTCACAGAATACACTCGGGAGTGGGTTTCACACTGTGTGGCTACACATGTTCAAATTAGCCACTCAAAACACCCACTGGTCTTACAACACAGGTCCTTTGTAGATCCTATCTTCACAGAGTTTTTTTCTTCCTTTCAACAGAAATTAAAAAGGAAATTAAAGTCATAGACATGCCACATAACACCAGGAACACTGGAGCTCCTGGAGGCTAAAAACCAAAGGGCAACTCAGACCACCCAGCATCTCGTCATTGGATATGTTAACGAGCTCCCACTGGAAAACCCAAACAAGGCTGACAGCCCCAGTGGATGACCCAGCAGGCAGCAGACTTCCTTGCCCCAAAGCCACAGCCCACAGCCAGCTGGCTGCTTCTGGGGACCCGGCTTCCATTCGTGACCGAGGACCAGGCTTCCCTTACTTTTCTGAGAGCCGGGTGTGGCTGAAAAGAGGCTGACAGAGTCTCCGCCATAACTCAATTTAATAAGAGATCTGAGCATTTGGGGAGGGATGAGTGATGACCCTGGGATAAAAGAAACCCTGTTCTTGGCCAGTATCGGCCTCTGTTTAGGAACAGGGCGCAGTTCCCATCTCTGGGAACTGCAGGGGGGTGGGTGTTGATTTACACGGAGAAGCCGGTGGAGGCGCGTGGAAGAAGTAACCAGCCAGAGGCCCACAGGAGGGAGGAGAAGAACGGGATGGAGGGCGGGGGGAGGGTGCTAAAGCTTCCTGCACGGAACCTGCTGAAGCCTGGAGGGCAAGGAAGAGAGAGAGAGGACTAGACAATGAAGGATGAGGAGAGGCGTGGCATGCACAGGTCTCCACCCGCAGCAGCTCCAAACGGGCCTTGCTGGTCACTGGTTGGACCCCAGCTAAGCCTACAGCTTCCTCCATCAGATACCTCCTAAGGGGAGGGGCCGGCCCAGCACAACAGACTGGACGGGGGAGGGGGACTGCTGGAGGAGTGGCACAGGACCAGGGAACCCACCAGGTGCGTCTTCCACATGGCTTAGAATCACCTTGCCCGTTGCATGAGCAGGAACACATCACTCGCCACCAACAAAATTTCCTGTCTGATGCCCCAGAAGGATATATGGAACTTTGCACAGAGACTAGTCTCCCAAACCTATTTCCTTTGAACAGCAAGACTGAGTTTGAACAGCTGGGTGCTTGGTAGTGGAAGGCAGCACAGGACATAGGAATAACCCTGACCTCACGGTCTCGTCTCAGAGGGGCCATCTCACACTGGGCGAGGAGGTATAAGGAGGGCTGGATCAGGGTACCGAGCTCACGGACAAGCCCACTGACCTGCTGAGGCCTCTGTTTCCCCTTCTGTGAATAAAGATTCATTCATTCATCCACTCTCATGGTATATGTGCCACTAATATGAACGTGAATAATGACCGTAATAGTAGTTAACAGTTACTGAACGCTTACAGTATATTATTTGTTGTTGTTGTTGTTTAGTAGCTAAGTTGTGTCCGACTTTTTGTGACCCCCATGGACTGTAGCCCGCCAGGCTCCTCTGTCCATGGGATTTTCCAGGCAAGAAATACTGGAGTGGGTTGCCATTTCCTCCTCCAGGGGATCTTCCCGAGCCAGGGATCGAACCCACGTCTCCTGCATTGGCCGACATTGGCAGTAGGATTCTTTACCACTGAGCCATCAGGCTTTGTCCTATGAGCATTTTTATGGGTTAATTAGTTCACTCTGTGTAATAACCGTATCATTACCCCCATCTTACAGATGGAGAAACAGAGGACAGAAAGATACAGTCATTGCCCTCAGGTCACAGAGTCCATAGTAAGTGGTGGAGCTGGGATTTGAACGAGGCAACTGCTTCCAAAGCCCAGGATCTAGAGCCCTCTACTGCCTGTGGGTTTCAGGGTCTGGGAACACACAGGTAAACAAACAAGCATGATCCCTGCTTGGATGGAAGGTACAGTCCAAGGGGGAAACCTGCAATCACCAGTAAATACCTAATAACCTCCCAGGAGAAACCCAGAGGACGCTGTGACTGAGAATGTTAAGGGCAAAGAGAGGACAGCCTGTTTAGAGAGAGTGACCAGGGAGGCTGTGATCCTTGCAAGGGTGGAGTTCTAGGCAGAGGTAAAACACCTGCAAAGGCCATTAGGCCAGAAGGAGCCTGGCAGGTCTAAGAAAAGGAAAGGAGACCAGTGTGGCCTGAGCCAGCTGGACAAGGCAGAGAATATCAGGAAAAGCTGTTGGAGACTGGTTGGAGCTGGAACCTCAGGGCACTGAAGTCATTGGTGAAGAGTTTAATCTCACTCCAAGTACATGAAAGAACTCCCCAAATGCCACCTGGCAGTGCCCAATCAGGAGGGCCATGGTTAAGTGAATTGCTAGACCACACCCAAGCTGTGTGACTTTTTCAAGTTACTTAACCTCTCTGGGCATCAGCATCCTCATCTGTAAATAGGATTTATAATAGTACCCACCTCATAGGGTTGTTGTGAGTATTAGAAAAGTCAGTTACATATGTTAAAAAAAATACCTAGTCAAGTGCTGGGCATATAACAAAAGCTTGTTTGTGGGTTACTTGGTGGACTATGCCCACTCCCATCCCCCCAAACTTCCAAGTTTTTGCCACGTGTTCAATCAGTTTCCTCTTCTAGTACGGGAGGTAGTGGGGAGGGTAGAGTAAAGGAAGAGAAGGAATGAGATCAAATTAATTTGCAATCAATACTGCTTACAGCTATTATGGTGACAGGCACCAGATAAACACATAAATAGCACTGAAGACCAGCTTCCTCGGCCAGCTGTTGCCATCAGCCACTTTAGACCATCACGCAGGCAGATACATAACCTTTATGTAATTAAGCACTTCCTGCCATTTTATTTGCGGCTCTTCTTTTTATTCCCTCCCCCTTTTATTTAGTCTGCTTTCAACTGTGAAGGCCCAGATGCCGCTTCACTCGGATGCACTGACTTACGGTAATTTTGAGTTAAGCTTTATTTTACTGTCTGTGTAAATAATGAGGCAGAGACAGACTCAATAAAAGGGAGTGCTGGCTGGAGCCAGAGGCCAGTTCTACAACTGCAGCAGGCCGTCCAGAGTTTGGGGAACTGGCACAGAGAGTTAAGGCGGTGGAGAGGTGCTCTGCCACGGCCAGGCAAGTCTCCTGGAAAACAAGGCATCTGCCAGGCCACAGGGCAGGCATCTGTGGCCACAGCCTCCTCCCCCTCCAAACTCAGTATGAAATATATCGCTGTTCCCAGTTCTTTACTCTTTCTTGCACTCATGCCCTTGGCCACGCCACCGTGCAGTCTCTCTCACTAGAAGTAGAGTATATGTCCTGCACCGCTGACCTTGGACTTGGTCACGTGACTGTCTCTGGCCATCAGGACTGCAGTATGTGCCATGAGCAGAGGCTTAAAATATGCTTGTGCAGCCTGGGGTGAGCTTCTGTACTGGGTAGTCCACATTTTTTTTTCTCCCAGAAGCAAGGGCAACAGGGGTTTGAGCACAACTGAGCCCCACTTGCAGAACGGAGCCAAGCCTGGCTCGCATCAGCCAAAGCCTCCCAAACTACAGACTGGGTACCACTCTCGTGTTGCATTATGCACATTTCAAATGCTCCCTGGCGATTACTCATTTGAGGGGATCTGCTCAAGTACTTAACATCCGGAGGGGTGCAGGCACAGGGAGGTAAACAAACAGTGAGGGAATCTCCGACAGTCTCCAAGCCGTTCATCTAGGTCCCTGGCTTACTCTCGTGGCCACAGAACACAGCCCTGATTTGCTGTTTTCTGTCTGTGTATCTGGTCACCCGAACCAAACTGCAAGATCCCAGGAGGCAGAGACCATGTCTTTAGAATGTGGTAGTTAAGAGCTTGCCCCTGAGGTCACAAGAGTGTGGGTTCAAATCCTGGCCATGCCATTTACACTCAGGGATCCACAGAGGGACACAACCAACAGACTAGGGGCACGCACGGACGCGAACACACACACGCGCGCACACACACACACACACACACACACACACACACACACACACACACACAGGCAGACTGATGGATTTACTAGGAGGGACTGGCTCAGACAATCATGGAGGCCGAGAAGCTCCACGGTCCACCCTCTGTAGGCTGGAGGTGCAGGGTAAGGCTCTGAATCTGAAACCCCAGAACGGGGAGCACCAATGTCCAGAAGTCAGAGGGGAGGAGACGATTGAGGATCCACGTCAAGAGCATACAGTGAATTTCTCTGTCCTCCACCTTTCAGTGGAGAACTGGATGAGGGCCACCCACACTTGGGAAGCACCCCTCTCCCTCATCAGCTTTACGCAGTTCATGATTCAAATGCTCATGTCTTCCAGAAATACACTCACAGACACACCAAGACATGTTTTACCAGCTCTCTGGTCATCTTAAGGGATGACTAGCCAAAAGGACACATAAAATCAACCCTCACAGTGACCTTATGCCAGTCCCATAACCTCCCTAACTTCATCTCTTCCCCTGTAAAATGGGGATCTTAGTAATAGAAGAAACTTTCTCAAAGGATTCAATATGGTATGAACCTCTAATGCGCGATGCCTGCAGGCAGCAAGAGGGCAAAACCACTGCTGATGGCTGCTCTCTCCGGGGTCCCAGGGTGGTGGACACGGCATTTGAAAAGAAGGCCGTCTCACACCTTGGATGTGGTCTTCTCACCCTTCCAAGTTGGAGGCGACCTTGAGGCTCACGGGCCATGAGAGAAGCAGAGCAGCTAAGAATTCCTAGCATCAATCACCTCGGCTAGCCCATCACACGTTCCTCCTTCACAGAAACCGACTCTTGCCACCTGAACATTTCTGCGAAGGTCTCTCTCCAGAAATACCGCTTCTGAATTCCACAGTAAGTAATGTTTTGTTGGGTGGGCTTGCCTGGTGGCTCAAACCGTAAAGAGTCTGCCTGCAGTGTAGGAGACCTGAGTTCAATCCCTGGGTTGGGAAGATCCCCTGGAAAAGGAAATGGCAACCCACTCCAGTGTTCTTGCCTGGAGAATCCGATGGACAGAGAAGCCTGGTGGGCTACAGTCCATGGGGTCGCAAAGAGTTGGACACGGCTGAGCAACTAACACACACACACACAATGTTTTGCTGGAACAATAATACTTTGATACACTTGCTGTAGCATTGTCTCAGAGTTGTTGAGGTCTTGCTGATGCCAGGTCTGCCCTGCACCCCTGCAGAGCACAGGTGTCCCCAGTTAGCCCCCTTGAAATGTCAGGGTCCGGTGCTCTGGGTGTATATGCTGACCCAATGGAACTGCCAGTTTTCTTACACGGCCCCTTCCACAGGCTGCAAGGTGAACTCAGCGGTGCCCTACTCGTGTTCCAGCCTCGTCTCTGCTCCACCACCCATCTCTCCTCTTCCTCGTTCCTGCCAAGGTAAACACTTCCTCTCCCCCAGGCACCTTCTGGCTTCGGGTATCACTCTCAGGGAGGCAGGCTCTATCTGTGGATTTCAGTCCTCTAATTTTCTTCCATAAATCAATCCTCCCTTCCCAAGGCCACTGCCGTTCTGTCTCAATTGCTCCTTTAGCTGTTCATTCATTTCATCCACTTGTGTATTCAACAAATGGTTACCAAGTGCCAGGTGTGTGCTGGGGACCAGCGACAGAAGTGTGAATAGGGGACGCAGTTCAGCCTCACGGCTGAAATGTTCAAAGTGGGGACTCTGGAGCTGAGTTGCTGGGTTCAAATCTGGCCTCTTCACCTATTAGCTGGATGTCCCAGTGCACATTAACCGCTCTCTCTGGGTCTCATTTTCTTTTTAAAAATGAATTCTTCAAATATTTGCTGTTGCTATGTCGTTTCAGTCATCTCCAACCCTTCGCGACCCTATGGACTGTAGCTCGCCAGGCTTCTCTGTCCATGGGATTCTACAGACAAGAATACTGGAGTGGGTTGCCATTCCACCCTCCAGGGAATCTTCTTGACCCAGGGAACCCCCATCTCTTATGTGTCCTGCATTGGTAGGGCAGGTTCTTTACCACTAGCGCCACCTGGGAAGCCCCTTCAAATATTTATTAAAGGCAAAAAGGAATGGTGACGTTTAAGCAGTCTCCATACAAATAAACTTGCGGTCCCATCTCCTCCTCTGGATCCTTCTGAAGACCCCACACCTGGTATTTGCAGGTTTTTGGACACACCTATAGTGACATAGTGGTATATCCCACGTCTAAGCTGAAATCTGGGTCTCTTAGATCTCATTTTTTTTCCCCAAGAATAAACTCAACATTTTACCATTTATGTCCTTATACAGTGGTTTTAAATTTTTTTTTATTGGGTGACACTGATTTACAATATTATATGAATTTCATGTGTACAACATATTTGACTTGCATGTACACTAAATGGTGTGTTCTCACCACCAAAAATTGGGTTTCCATCCATCACCATACAGTGAATCCTCTTCATCCATCTCACCCTCTCCACCAACCATACCCTCCAATAACTCTGTTCTCTTCATCTATGCCTTTGTTTTGTTTGGCTTATTCACTTATTTGGGGGATTTTTTTCCATATGGGGTGAAATCACCTGATATTTTTCTTTCTCCATCTAACTTATTTCACTTAGCTTGATACCATCAATGTTGTTGCAAATGGCAGGATTTTATCTTTTTTATGACTGAGTAGTACTCATTACATGTATATTCCATATACATATGGAATATCCCACTATATCATATTCCACTGGGCTTCCCAGGTGGCTCAGTGGTCAAGCACCCATCTGCCAATGAGAAACAGCAGGAGACTCAGGTTCGATCCCTGTGTTGGGAAGATTCCCCTGGAGGAGGAAATGTCTACCCACTCAACTATTCTTGCTTGGAAAATTCCATCACAGAGGAGCCTGGGAGGTTACAGTCCATCAGGTCTCATAGAGTTGGACACGACTGAGTATGCATGCACACACACACACACACACACACACACACACACACACATACACACACACATTACTATTTAGCTGGCTGTGTTAGTTGGATACCTAAGCTAACTCTGTTGGACTTCCAAACAAACAGGACTTATGAACGTACTCTCAGAATGGAACATGTTTGCCAGGGACTTACTGAATCTTATTTTTCTGCCAAGTACCATGCTGTTTTGATTACTATAACTTTACAGCGTAGTTTGAAATCTGGGCATATTAAACCTTCAGCTTTGGTCTTTTTTCTCCAGGACTGCTTTGCTATTCTGGGTCTTTAGTGATTCCATACAAGTTTTAGAATTTTTCTGTTCTATTTCTGCGAAAAATGTCCTTGGGGTTTTAGCAGGGACTGCAGTGAAGCTGTAGATTGCTTTAGGTAATAAGAACATTTTAACAATGTTAATTCTTTCACTCCATAAGCACAGAATATCTTTCCATTATTTATGTCTTCTTCAATTTCTTTCAACAGTGTCTTCTAGTTTTCAGTGTACAGGTCTTTCACTTCCTCGGTTAAATTTATTCCTAAGTATTTTATTCTCTTTGTTACAATTGTAAATGAGATTTTCTTAAGTTTTCTTTCTGCTGGCTCATCGTTAGCATATAGAAACACAACGGATTTTTGTATGTTGATTTTGTTCCCCACAAATTTACTGTAATAATTAATTCTAGTAGCTTTTTTTTGGTGAAGTTTTCAGGGTTTTCTATTTATAAAATCATGTCATCTGCAAATAGTGACATTATGGTGTTTCATTTTCTTCATTGATAAAATGTGGATAATAGTTATTGCTTCATGGGGTTCTTGCGATTTAAATGATTGACATGTATGAAGTCCTCAGAGAAGTGCCCAGAACATAGTTAAACACACATATGACAGTTTCCACTTTAGTACACCTAGAGCTGCTACTACCACCACCTGCAGAATAAAAAAAAATAATAGTATTCGGAGGAAAGATTGCCATGGGCTTGGTGAAGGAGAGGTACATGGTATGATGAGGTCCTCCAATGAGGAAGGGATGTGACCACTTTAAAAAAAATACTTGCTACATCATCACACAACCTTGTCTTCTTTCAAGTGTGTTTGTTGGTTCATCCTAACATTTATGGATATAAATCTTGAGAAGGAAAGGACTGCCATGCACTACGTGTGAACTTGTCCCCAGACAAGAAATATAGCTAAGGGAGTCTAGGCAGTTTATTTATTCAAGACAAAGCAGACAAGGGTGCCAAGACAATTCAGCAGGGGAAAAAACAGCCTTTTCAACAAAAGGGCTGGAACAACTGGATATCAAAAGGCAAAGGAATGAATCTGGACTCTCGACTCACACATGCAGGAAAATGAACTAAAGAAGGATCGCAGACCTAAATGCAAGGGCCAAAACTATAAAACCCTTGGAAAACACAGATAAGTAAATCTTTGGCACCTTGGAGTAGGAAATAGTTTGTTAAATATGAAACTCAAAGTATAAACAATAAAAGGAAACACAGGAGAATTGAATTTTATCAAAATTAAAAACTTTCGTGCTGCAAATGATACTGTCAAGAAGGTGAAAAGACAACTCACAGGATGGAAGAAAATATTTGCAAGTCATATATCTGATAAAGGACTTGTCTGAAGAAGATATAACAAACCTTTACAATTCAACAATAAAAAGACAAACAATTCAACTTAAAAATGGGAAAGGATTTGAAGAGACATTTCTCCAAAGATGATAAATGAATGGTCAATAAGCACATGAGAAGATACTCAACATCATTAGTCATTAGGAAAAGGCCAATCAAAACCACAATGTAACACTGTTTCACACCACAAGGAGGGCTATGATAATAATAACAATAAAAGGACAATTGTAAATGTTGGTGAGGATCTGGAAAAATCAGAACTCTCCTGGTGGGAATGTAAAATGGTGCAGCCACTTTAGAAAACTGTTTGGCAGCTCCTCAAAGAATTAAACATAGAGTTACCACGTGCATGCATGCGAGCTGAGTCACTCAGTCGTGTCTGACTCTTTGAGACCCCAAGAGCCTGCCAGGTTCCTCTCTCCATGGGGTTTTCCAGGCAAGAATACTGAAGCGGGTTGCCATTTCCTACTCCAGGGGATCTTCTCGACCCAGGGATAGAACCCATGTCTCTGGGTCTCCTGCAATGACAGGCAGATTCTTTACCACTGTGCCACCTGGGAAGCCCCACATGGGAAGCATAATGGGAAGAGACCTGATTTTTAGTGTCTGAAGAATTGGATTCCTGTCCAGTCTTGTCATTTCTAAGGTGTGTGACCTTGGACAAACCACATCACTTTCTGGATCTCCGTTCTCTCCTTTAAAAGACCAAAGAGTTTATCTAAAGTTTCTCAAGCGAGAATTCATGGTATTTGGGGGTGTGGAGCATGATACTTTGTGAGACTGCACCCCACAATGAAAGGCATTGAATTTCCCGACCCCGTCCACCAAATGCCAGTCATGTCTCTACCACCCGCCCCATCACTTTGAAATTCACCATCAACGTTTCCAAATGCCCTCTCTCTCCCCTACATTTCTCCAGGGTAACATTTGTTTAGCTCCAAATACTCCTTGCCACTGGCCATACTTCCTTCCTCTTTAGTTATTTCTGCCTCCAGAGAACCCTGATCACGCTCATTGCTCATTTCCACTTTCATGATCTATTCTCGGGGGATATAAACATCTTACAGAATCATCTAAATTTTACTACCAGATTGAGAGCTAAAGGGTTGACCGAGCAGAGAACAGTGCCATCGGAGGCATCTCTGAACCGGCAGAGCCCATGAGGACCGCAGTCCTGTGGACACCACTGCAGCCATGGTCATCACGCTGCCAGTCACACTGTCAGCCTGTGCAGGGAGCCGGGGACTCGGACAATTACTGGTCCAGTTCAGCTGGAGCACTGTGATGCTTCTGACTTGTTCTAGCTGAATAATTTTGAAAATGCATGGTGTGGTTCTGATTCAAAGTACTTTTAATGAAAAACAATAAGGGAGGATAATGGAAACAAAACACAGCCAACAGCAGAACTAAGATTAGTTCAGAAAGCAGCAAAAACCCTCCCAGTTTCTGCTTCACATTTCTGTTCATATCCCTGTTTTAAATATAGCGTGTATTAAATATGATGTGAAGTCATATTTTAATGCCCTCTGTGCGAATTTTGCAATTCTAACAGGAAACACGCCATAAATTAGTCTGGGGGACTCGTCTTTTCTGCACGTCTCCAAGTGTGATTGTATAGAATGGATGATCAGTCACTCCAGAGACTTTTTTCTCCCTTTTCTCCCAGATTCTACATGTTACAATTTTTTTTTCCCTCTAAGAGATGACTCCTGCAATCAGAAGGCAAATCTTTGTTCCTCCTGATATATCATCAAAGTTAATTTCTTCCAAACTAATCATGATTCACACATGGCTTTTAAACTAGTGCCAATCCTCAGAAATGGAGATAACCACGTAATGGAGGAGGGCCACTTGTTCAGTGATTCTTGCCAAGTGCCTTACATTCAGTAACACCTGCTGAACGAATAACTGCTAATATGAATTCACCCCTGTTATTTACCAATAAGACAGCTTGTCTAAGGACATAACCAGGTAAGTTATTATGGAGACACTTTGACAGCAGAAGCCCCTCCTGAGCATCTCCCATCCCTGCTCCCTTGGCAGAGGGTCTGCCCCACCCTACTTCTATGTGAATGTTCACAGTCTGGAATGTTCCATTGCCTTTTCCACTTTTGTAGGCCAGGAAGCAAGATGCCAGATGAAACCAAGCCCAGGCCCTGGCTCCTTGCTGGTAGGCAGGAAGGAGAAAACCTTGTTAGCTGTCAGAGACAGAGCACCCTGGAGAGCTCATCTGATTCTTTTACATTTAGTGTTTCTCCAAAGAGGAAAAAAGCTCCGGCCAGCAGCTATGGTGCCTGCTGGTTACAGAGAGGAATGCTGACCCCTGGGGAATGGAACCCCCACTCAGGAACACCTGCTCTGAGCTTTATACTCCGCAGCCTTCTCTCACTTTTCCTTCCAGCAATCCTACAGCCAGCCCTTGTCATCTTGGCGTTGAAGAGGCTCAGAGTGGTTTAGCAACTTGCCCAGAGTCACAGAACTGCTAACTAGCAGAGCTGCCAGTTGACCTTAGGCCGAGTCCGGGCTCTTGAAAGTGTTGGCTCATTCATGTGGCATCATGAATATGGCTAATACCACTGTAAGGTGATGGGGAGGTCTTAGAACTCAGATGGCTCCTAAATTTATACCCAAGGCCTAATGATTTTTTTTTTTTTTAACTTTCTCACGTTAAATGTTCTCTGTATCCTCCATGCCAACACTGGGCTGGCAGAGAAAATCAAGCTCCACACCCTCAAGTATCTGTCTCACACTGAGGAAGTGGTGGGCCTAGACTTGGGCTCAGCTTCCATCAGAAGCACCATATGCAGCCCCTATGGGGTGACTGTGGGTGGAATTATGGGGTGACTGTGTGACTGAGACACGACACAGCAGGGCCTGCGGGTCAGCAGCGTTTCCAGCCCACATGTGCAACACCAGCTCGTGAGAACTCAGAGCACAACGGCCCCATGAAAGCCCTCTTGGGAAATGAGGGGCCCAGTGAAGAGTTGGAGCCAATCAGCTTCTTTCCTGCAGGGAGGACCGAGGTTCCGATTAGCTACTACTGCAAAACTAATCATCCTCAAATGTAATAGCTCAAAACAATGGCATTTTGTTATCTCTCACAGTTTCTTTGGTTCAGGATTTCGAAAAAGGAGAGACACTTCTGGCTCGGGGTCTCACATGGTGTTGCAGTCAGACAGGGCCTGCCCAGGAATCTCTCTCTCACGGGTCTCTCCAAGGTCTCTCCCTGGAGACTAGTGTGGACTTCCTTACAACGTGGCGGCCTCAGGGCAGCTGGACTGCTTACATGGCTGCCGAAGCTTTCAACAGGGAGCATTCCAAGAGCAAAAAGGAAGCTGCGTGGCCTTTCACAGTCACAGAAGTCACACAGCATCACTTCTATCATTCTCTGTTGATCAGAATAAGCCAGCCCAGTTTCCAGGGGAAGGCTTCACTTCTTGATGGAAGGATGCCAAAGGATTTGTGGACATGGTTTAAAACTGTCACATGCAGACTGGGAGAAAAAGAGATGTAACTGAGCTGTGGACAGCATGGAGATGTGGGCTTGGTGGCAGGGGGAGGGACACACTAGACAGACACGTTCTCCGAATACAGGTTTCCAGGAGGGAAGCAGACAGGCACCGGGAGGCCAAAGGAGTCTGAGGGAAAATCTATAAAAGGTCTGAGCCACATGGGAAAGCCTGCCTAACAAATTAGCTAATGAGGACAAAGCCCCTGTCCCTGGAGATTTCCTTCAGATGCAAGCTGACCCAAATCTGAGACCCACTGACTCCAGGGAAAAAAAGCAGAATCACAGTCATGTTCCTGCCATCTGAAGAATAACTATCACCTTGATCACACTCCAAAATCAAGACAAAACTTGCATGGGGTCACAACCCGCTTACAATAAGCGAGACCATGAAGGAACAAAGAAATACATGAAGCGCCTTTTCAACTGTACACCTGGGAATGCAGAGGGTGCACCCCCACTGGGCATGTAACTGGGTTTCCCTGGTTGGCACTGCAGGGCTCTGCAGCTCAGACCTGTTTTGCTTGAGAGCATGAAGAGGCAAAGCACACCCAGAATGTTCACAGCAGTTTGTTGTGACCGACACAGTCAAAGGCTTTAGCGTAGTCAGTGAAGCAGAAGTAGATGTTTTTCTGGAATTCTCTTCCAGAAAAGAAGACTGCCATGACTGCCCACGGAGAAAATCCAAGATCCTTAAATGTGGCTCCAATTCACCACACCACAGACGGCTGCTGATGGCGCCAACTTACTTCCAAGTTATTCCTCCCCTGTCCACCAGAGGGCGCCACGTGGACTTTTTTTTTTCCCCCCAGTCCTTCAAACGCACCAAATGGCAGATTCTTGACCATCTGAGCCATCTGGGAAGCCCTCAAATCCACCATGCTGTTCACCATGCTCAGTCCTGGATCTTACAGCCTATAGTTCCTTCTCCCCCTACCCTCCCCTCTTCTTGTCCAGTTAATTCCTCCTTAATCTTCCCCATTTCATCTTCAGCATAGCACTTTCTCAAGAAGGTCTCAAATTCCTGTCATTCACTTCCACAGCATCCTGCCTCTGCCTTTCCCACACACTACTCACACCAGTAACCAACTCAACGCCTATTTTTCCTACTGGGGTGTAGGTGTCAACATAGCAGAGACCACACTTGCCTTGCTTCCTATTGCCATCTTCCATTCTAAGATCCACATTCCCCCTCTCCTATTTTAACATTCTAAAATTGGGACGCATTTTAAAATCAATAGTCCATAATAACTGAATTGTCAGCATTTCCTCTTTCTCAGCAAAACATAAAACAATAGCGGGCCTTACACTTGATGGCATCTTGGTATTTGTCAAAATAAGGTATGTGCCTGTATCTAACGGGCCCGGTGCCCAGCACACAGCAGCCGTCAATAAATATTAAGTGACAAATACGCACACACACACACACATTTCCTGAGGCCCTGATATTAGCCTGGTGTTGCTATGTAACAAACACACTTTAAAACCTCTGACCACAGCAGAGATTTAGTATCTCACGCATGGGCTTGCAGGTGGGCTGTATCTTTGTGGCTTCAGCTGGGACCGATCCCAGGCTGTGCCTTGGGTTCAGGTCAGACCCATGTGTCACTTTCCCTTGGACCAGTAGTCTGGTCGTCTCATGGCAGACATTAGAATGAAAGAGACCGAGCCCGAGGGCACAGCACATATCGTCTGTCTGCCAACGTTCCACAGTCAGAGCAAGCCCGGCCTCCGCAGGTAGGGAACCTCCTCTGGCCACTGTGCCAGGTCACAGGGTAGAGGCAGGGACCAAAGACCTGCAGAGAAGAATCCACCCACTGCAGGCCCTGTATGGAGGAGAGGTCTGGGAAGGGACAGACACCACACCTCGCATTTCCGCGTCACTGAGGGACAGCTTATACTCTGGACCAGACAGAACACGGCCCTGCTCACCACGCGTGAAGGCCCCCGCGTTAGCAGTGGTGGTCCGAACGGCTCATCCCTCTGCCCAGCGGCCACAAAGACTCTCCTCCTTGATTCCCTTTGCCGTCAGGCTTTATTTGAGGTATTTATTTGAGAGCATAAGTAAGAAGCAATCACTACCCCTAAATCTTTCTTTCTGCAGCTGATTATTTATCCATTGGAAGGCTAGACTCCAGCTCCCAATCTGAGTGGGTGACTGGCTAATTTACCTACTAAAAATTTTTTTTAATTGAAATATAGTTGATTTACAATAATGTGTTAATTACTGCTATACAGCAAAGTGACTCAGTTACACATATATATTCTTTTCAAAAATATTCTTTTCCATTATGGTTTATCATAGGATACTGAATTCAGTTCTCTGAGTTCTACAGTAGGACCTTGTTGTTTGCTCATTATCTCTATAAAAGCTTATATCTGCTATCCCCAGCCCCCAACTCCATCCCTCCCTCAACCCCTCGCCCTAGGCAATCCTCAGGGTGACTGGCTAACTGAGGTTGGCTGGGCACTAGGACCAGATGGTAGAAGACCTGAGTGCCACCGTGTTAAGGTGCCTGGACAGCAGAAGTTTTGACGGTCTTGGCCAGGACTTGCTGGAAAGCTGGAGGCGTTCTGGCATTCTGATTTCGGTCTCAGAGCTGCTGTGGAGACAGAGTTAATGAGGCCTGCACACCGAGTACAGAAAATGAACATCTCAAAACGCACACTGGGAGGCGGCCCATTAACCATGAATGGCTCAGCCCAGCGGTCTCCCTACCAGGAGGATGCTCACTCGACTGTCCTGATTCCATGAAGGCCCTGAGTGCTTTCACGGCTCCCTTATGTCCTCACCTCCCTTTGATTTTGCACTCTGGTTACTTCTTAGCAGCTCCGCATCCCTTTGTTTGTCTTTCTGCCGTGGCACGTGGCACAGGGCTGTGCTGTGCCTCAGTGAGACTTCCTGAGAGCCGTGTGCACTTGCTAGGGCTGCGGTAACCCAGTGCCACCAACTAGACGGCTTCAACAAGACATTTTCGGTCTTGTGGTTCTGGCAGGTTGGCTCCTGCTAAGGGCCGTCAAGGAAAATCTGTCTCTCTGTCAGCTTCTGGAGGTCTGCTGGCAATCTCTGGTGTCCCCTGGCTCGTCGCTGTATCACCCAAGTTCTGTCTTTCCGTCCCTCTGTCTGTCTGTGTTGCGACGTGCCCTTTCGCTAAGGACATCAGTCACATAGGATTAGAGGCACATTCCCCTGCAGTGTGACCTCATTGTAACTAATTTCAATGCAAGGACTCGATTTCCAATTAGGTCACATCCTGGGGTTTAGGACTTCAACATATGAGCTATAGGGAAGAATATAATTTAAGAGACTCCAAGACCACTTCCGTATCCCCTGCGTATATCTCAGGGCCTGGCACGTGGGGGCACGCCATCACCTGCCCCCTGACCAAAGTGCCAGAAAGGACAGCTCACATGCTCTCTCTCTCTCACACATCCACACACACATGCACATGCCCAATCCTACAGAAGAAACAGGACAAAGCCGTTACTGTTAGCTTCTGGTGAGGTGCCCAACCTCATGGCCAGCTTTCCAAATTCTTCTCTAAGCATTATCACCAGGATGCAGCAAGCGAGATAAAGAAACTGCAACCTAAGTGCCAATACACTCAATTAACTACCCTGGCACTGGTGGCTTCTTTGGAAGAGCTTAACTTCCCAGCATTCTTCACCTGGGGGAAGGTGGGCAGGCCTCATTAGTCTTTCTGACTGAGAGGAGAACATGAATACAAAGAGAGAAAATGCCAGAGAGGCATGCCAGCCTCCTACACAACCTCCCCCCGCCTGAGCTCAAGGGATCGAGGCTGGACAGGTCTGCTGTTCCTGGTCCCAGGACAGTGATATCCAGACAACCATAGCACGGGGTGATGGAGAGCATTAACTTGTATCTTGGAGGACCTAGGTTCCCAGCTTCATTGCCTACTTGCTGTGTGGTCATGCCACAACTATGGAACCTCTCTGTTCCTAGGGTTCTTCCTCTAGAAAAAATGGGGTCATTTTCTGTTCCTGGGTCCTCCTGTCACAGGGATTTGGAGAGGACTGAGTAAGAAAATGTAAGTAAAATGCTTGGAATGGGGCCTGCCACTTAGCGCTTAATGTGATGGCTATTCTTTTAAACACCTTGTTTGATCTCCGTCCAAAGGACTGACCCTCTCACCATCACCTGAGTCTTCATAAGCTCTCTGTGACTGGAATGATCAGAAGTGGGGCCCACATAAGAGGTATTCATGGTATCCGTTTTCTATTATGGCATAGCAAATTACTCTGAAACCTACAGGCTTAAAAAAAACAAATGTTCATTATCTCACAGTTTCTGTGGCTCCGAAATCCAGGAGTAGCTGAGCTCTGCTTACTACAGTTATAGAAGGCTATAATCGTGGTATCACCTGGGCTGCAGAGAGCTCAAGGTTGGACCAAGGGAGAGGCCAATTCTGGGCTCACCCTTGTGGCTACTGGAGGCTTCGGTTCCTCACGGGCATTTGGTTGGAGTTCCCTGGCACGTAGGCCTATCCGTGGCGCAGCTCACAACATGGCAGCTGCTACATTAGAGTGAGCGAGATGTTAAGAAAAACAGACGCAGGGTCTTTTGTAATCTTACATTGGAACTGACATCCCATCACTTCTGCTGCTATTTTCTTTGTTAAAAGCGAATCACAATTTATCACAACAGCCAAAAGGTGGAAGCAACTCACGTGTCCATCAACAGATGAATGGATACATAAAATGTGGCACCGATGTACAATGGAGTATGATTCAGCCTTAAGTAAAAAGGCAGAAAATTCTGACACATGCTACAACATGGATGAAACTTGAAGACATTATGTAAGTGAACCAAGACAGTCACCAAAAGATAAATATACTGTATGATTCCATTTATAGGAGGTATGTAGAACAGTCAAATTCATAAAAACAAAGTAGAATGGCCATTGCCGGGGGTTGGAGGAGGAGGAATGGGGAGCTGTTGTTTAATGGGTATAGACTTTTAGTTTGGCAAGATGGAAAAGTTCTGGAGATTAGCTGCATAATAAGGTAAAGGTACTTAATACTATTGAACCATATATTTAAAAAATATGGTAAATTTTATGTTATGTGTGGGTGTGTGCATGTTAAGTCATTTCAGTCATGTCCCACTCTTTGTGACCCCATGGACCGTAGCTCCGCTAGGCTCCTCTGTCCATGGGATTCTCCAGGCAGGAATACTGGAGTGGGTTGCCATGCCTTCCTCTAGGGGATCTTCCCGACCCAGGGATCGAACTCTCATCTCCTGCATTGCAGGCAGATTCTTTGGCAAATGGACCACCTGGAAAGACCCAGTTATGTGTAGTTTGCCACAACTTGGGGGAAAAAAAGCAAGTCACGAGGTCCAGATCACATGCAAAGGGATGGGATTATACCAAGGCATCAACCCGAGGGGCTGGGGACCACTGAAGGCTGCCTGCCATCAGCAGTCATGCATCCAAAGTTGGAAAGAATCTATCTGTTCAATTAGGACTGAATCCAACATGTTTAAGGCCACCTAGGTGTCAGCCACAGCCAATATGTGCACAGCAGCACCTGCTGACCCTCAGATGCACCCTCTCAGGGAAGCTTCCTAAGCAACAGAAAGTCATATGCAAAGACTGCTCCAAAGTCACTGCCTGTGGAATTACCTCGTAATGGTTTACACTTCCAATCAGTGAAGCCCCAATTAAAATTCGATTCCACCATAGTGTTCTTTGATCTCCAATACATCCCATCTGGAATTGAAAGGTACAGTAATGACTGCACTTTCAAGGCCCCATTCCCGCCTCCAAGTCTTGGCACGGTTTGCTGTTGCTTTGCAAGGCCACGTGTAAGGAAAGGAGGTAAATGGGGACGAGAGGAAGAAGAGAGGAGCACAAAGCTGGAGCCTCTCAGTGGAGACTTGACCTTTTCACACCCTCATCAAATCAGAGGAAAAGTATTTCAAGCACCCTATTTCCTGTCTTGGGGTCAGTTTTCTCCATTCCATCAAAATAAGCATCATAAAATATCATTTTATTTTCCCACATCAATTGGAAGCGATGATGCAATTTTTGAGGGCTGGAAGCCCAGGAGAAGCAGCTAGGATGTATTAATATTTTGACTAAAGGACTTCATGTACAGAAGGTGCCCAGCACAGTAGCTGGTACAGGGCAGGGATGGATAAACATTAGCTATTATTAAGATGACAATAGGTCAAATCCTACACAATATAGTGTCTACTCAAGATGCCTCTGAAATTCTTCAGGAAGACATTTAAAAGCCCAGGATGGGTCAGGTATTCCCCCAGCATGGGCACATTGGTGCTCCTTTCAGCAGCAAAATTAGCAGTCAGTTTGCATTTAGAAGCTGCCTGACAGAGAAAAGCATACCCTTCAATAGTAGAATTATACCCAGAGCACAGGGACATTCATATCGCTAATGGATTATAGTGGTTCGCAGATTTTCACATGAATTCAATTTACCTGGAGGGCCTATTAAAACACAGATTGTTGCTGGACTCACCCCTAGGGTCCATTTGATGGGTCTGGGTACAGCCTGAACTTTGCATTCATAAAGAGTTCCCAAGTGATGCTAATCTTGCTGGTCTGAGAAGTAAACTTTGAGAGCCACTCGTGAGGAGAGGACATAAGGAGGGGAATTTTCTAGGCCAGGACAATCAGAGGCTAACTTTGCCCAAGACCCACCTCCCAGAGCTGCTCTCTGTACAAATTTTGGCAAAGTCCAAGTAGATACAGATTTTGTCTTTTCTCATCTGTGGACCTCAGGCATATGGAATGGACTGATCATAAGCCTTAAGGTGTGGCCCACTCTCCCAGTGGTCTATGCATGACCCATTTGTTCATTCATTCATTTTTAGCACTGTAATAAACACCCACCAAAATTAAAGCTAGGACCTTGAAAGGAACCTCCATCCAACTTCATCCTACCTCGCAACTCCCAATATGAATTACCCAGTTATCCACCCTTATCTTGTTTTGGTTTTTTTTTGCAGTATTATTAAATCTGTAATCAGTGATACAATCATAGAGTGGAGTACTGAATAAAGGTCAAAACAAATAAATTCTGCAACAAAATAATATGGGTGGATCACAGCAACTATGGGTGGATCACAGCAACTTAATACTGAGAAAAGTAATGACTGCATATGGATGATACCAGTTTATAACATTAGAAATATATACTATTTAGGATGCCTTAAAGTTGACATGCATTTTTAAAATCTTTGTATTTTTTTCTAATCACTGAAGAAATAAATATGTATTAACTGGAAAAGAGTCAATGAATAAGAAAAGGTATCCAGTCAGTTTTAACAGGGGAGGATATGACCCCTCTGTGTCCTTCTGGGTTCCCTAAAAAGCTCATCTTTCCATCCCCAAATGCATCCTTTGGTTTCCATTCAACAGCTCTGAGAGTCAGAGGCAATTCACACAAGAGGAAGAAAAGTAGTAAAGAAACACCCAGGGGAAAATGTTAACTTAGCTCATCATCAGAGAAATGCAAACTAAAGCATTTGGGGAACTATCATTCTATGACTATTAAATCAGCCAAAATAGGGAAAAGAGGACAAGACTGAACTCTTGGGATATTACTGTAAACCTGATACACACAGACAATACTGGCAGCAGTGGAAAATTTTTAAAAAATTTCCCAACAGATATATGATGAGATGTAGTCATGAACTGTGCAGATATCTTACTCCGCTGAATTTATCCTGAAGAAGTAACTCAATGGAAATACCTCGGTGGCCCCCAACAATGCAACAATTTAGAAAACCATAGTAGGGAGCACTGTCACGGTATGCAATGCCACTAGGCAAATTACAATTTTGAAGAGAAAAATGTGTATTTGCTATTTAATGCATGAGAAATATGAAGTACAAAATGGTAGGTGGGTTATGGTTAAAACCATGTGTACGAGAGCTGCGTGGTAAGAGCAGAAATGAACACAGCTGCTGTATTTGGAGGTGGGATGGGAGTTGTTTTCTTCATTGTTACAGAATGTGGTGCAGAGTCGTAATCATTTTTAAGAACCTGGGAGGCTCCTACCTTGAGAACTCTCACAGCTTTCCTCATCACTGTTGTCTTGACAGTTATTCTGCCCATCACAAATGAAGCTCTTGTCAATGCAGAGGCCGTTCTTGCAGTGGTAGCGAGCAGTGGAGCAGAGCAGAGGGTTTGCTGCTGTGAAGGGAGAACAGAACAGATCACCAGGGAGGTTAGCCAGTTCCCTTGGGGAGCCCAGAACCTTCTCCATCTAGGGGTGTGTCCTGCTCTGGAAGCAGTGAACCCATCTCGGATGAGTTGATGACTCAAAGCCTGTCCTGGGAGACTGGTCAAGCAATGACTTGGATAGGGCAAGACTCACTCTGCCCCATTCTAAAAGCTCCTTCTTCTGCTATACCACCGTTTTTTGTTGGTTATCCATTTTAAATACAGCAGTGTGTACATGACCAATATTATGTGCCAGCCTGGATGGGAGGGAGGATTTGGAGGAGAACGGATACATGCATATGCATGGCTGAATCCCTTCGCTGTTCACCTGAAACTATCACAACATTGTTAATCGGCTATACCCCAAAATGTTTTTAGTGTTAAAAAATAAAACTTAGATTAAAAAATAAATTATTTGAAAAAAAAATAGAAGCTTCTTCCAAGGCATCATGCTGGTGCCCTATAACTATACCAACATGGCCAGAGGGCAATGCCCAGCCCCAACTGGTCAACCTCGAGGTGGGTCAGCAGCCTCTGAGGGGTCTAGAGCAAAACAAGAATCTCCCAAGAGAGTCAAGAATGGAACGGTCGGTAACATAAGGACACGCAGAGAAGAGCAAAGATGGAAGGAGAAGCTGGGTTGGGGATCCACGAACCTCCGCCACTGACAGAGCAATGACACACGTAATCCAAGGGCTTTGTTGGATCCCACTAGCTCCCTAATTATGGACCTTCCTGGTAAGTCCTTGTGTTTCTACAGCTCACCAAGGTGAGCGCAGTGGTCTACTTTGCAATAAAAAAACCCATTAACCCACTTGGTCAGCCCCCACTTGGTATCTGAGTGGCCCCCAGATACAGGCACTTTCAGAAACCTCAAAAAAAAAAAAAAAAGACAGAAATGGCCTCTCCCTTCAAGGAAGAAGGTGGCAACCAGCCAGTGTGAAGGCAACACAAAATCTCTTAATGAAGCAAATCTCCATGGAAAATCACTATTTCTACTGCACAGTTTATCTTGCTTCACCACTCCCTGCAGCACAATTCAAGCAAGGCTCTTTCCAGGGCTCTATTTTCAATAAATGCAGCAGCAAAAGGAGAAATTACTCCAGCCCCAATTCTGCCATTTATTAGCTGTGTGATAGAAGGCAACTTATTTCACCTCTCTGAGCCTCAATTCCTTTTTCTGTGTACAGTACGGGCTCCATAATTTGAGGGCCCACTGCGAACTGACAGTGTAAGGTCATCTGTTCAAAAATTATTTAAAAATTCAAAAAGATAAGTGCTGGGCATAAAACCAATTCTGGCACGCTTCTGAGCTAAGCACGAATCCTGTGCTGGTCACAGGTCCATGAAGCTGGCCCTGCTACTTACAGCCTTCATTTGAGCACCAATGAACGCTCAAATGAGATGATATGTGAGAAAATGTGCAGCACAGAGTCTGACACATAGGGGCTCAGGAAATGTTGGACGTGCTCCCCAAGTTATGCCTGCCTTGGTCCTCCAGAGTGTGGTCCTTCCCGAAGGAGCGACATTGGTGATGATGAAGAGGGGCCCTCCTGGGATCTTGGGTTACGAATTGAGCCAGCACCTGCATTATACGTGGTACCAGAGCAGGATGACAGACCCAGCACTGAAGACGGATATGGGCTTAGGAACAAGTCAGCGCCAGCATCTCTGGGTGGTCCTCACCAGCAAGAGGGCAGCTGTCATTTATCTTTCCCATATGCCTCACAGAGCGATTGTCAAGATGCACTGCAATCACAGCTGCAGACTGCAAACTTCACAGGGCCCTGCAAACCCGAAGGGCTGCGGAGTTTTTTATTTTTTAACTTGTCAACTCAGAAAGTTTAATCTGAAAGGTCAGAGGAAGCAGAGGGATGGGGAAGCCAGCGCTCTTAGTTTTGAAGATGAGGGTCCAGTGTGAAGGCAAGCAATAGGAGTCTGGCCTGGAAATGGAAGTTTTAATTATTTAAATCACTGTGGGCCAGAGAATGGTTCCACTTGATCATGCTGAAACCAAAGTCTGACTTCAGCCAAAACCAGAAAGGGGAAACCCAAAACCACAAGTCACATTTGGTTTCTGTCCAAGGCAGCCCTCCATACCCTTTAGCATCCCACCACGGGGGCCTCTGGCTTCCCTGGGACCCTGTGGGTCACGTCTATGTAGCCAAAGCATCGACAACAATCAGCTCACTCTAATGGACAGCCTCGGAAAAGTGGAAAATCCCACCTCGAATGGAAAGACTTTCAAGAAGGGGCTGCTGCAAACTTATCTGAGTCCCCCTACCCCCAGAAGGGAGGGCTATGCTGAACCAATCTTGAAGATATTGCTGGCTGCAAACTTATCTGAGTCCCCCTATCCCCAGTAGGGAGGGCTATGCTGAACCAATCTTGAAGACATTGCTGGCGTCTACTGACTTTTCTTCAGCCTTAGACCCTTTCAACCTCACAAACTTTTCCAAGGAAAAGAAGTCATATGTGAGCATATACATACACATGTACCACATATATGTGTGTATATGTGTAGGTTTGAGTATATCCAGATCACATGCATGCGTGCCAAGTCGCTTCAGTCGTGTCTGACTCTGTGCGACCCTAGGGACTGTAGCTTGCCAGTCTCCTCTGTCCATGGATTTCTCCAGACAAGAATACCAGAGTGGGTTGCCATGTCCTCCTCCAGGGAATCTTCCCAACCCAGGGACTGAACCCACGTCTCTTGTCTCCTGCACTGGTAGGCGGGTTCTTAACCACTAGCGCCACCTGGGAAGCCCTGTTCAGAGGACACATATCTCCAAATGAATGAAGACTGACAGCTCTACTGACAAAGAATCCACCGGGACTGAAAACCAGTCTCAATGAATAGAATGAATGCATATATTTGGTTTCAATGCATATAACCAAAAGAACCAAGATCAGAACATAGAAAGAACTCTCACAACTCAAAAGAAAAAAGACAAACAACTTAACAGGAAAATGGGCAAAGGACATGACTGGGCAATTCCCATCAGAGCAACAGCAAACGCTCAATAACAACTTGAAAAAATGTTGACAGCAGCCAGAAACGAAAGCACCACTTGAACCGCAGCAGACTTGCCAAACTTCAGGTCTTAAAATTCCAGGTTGTTGGTCAGGCTGGGGAGGAAGAGGAAGTCTTAGAGACTGCTCGTGGGAGTGTAAATTTGTAGATCCACCTCGGAGACCAATTTAGTGATACCCAGGTAATGCTTAAGGGGCATATGCCCCATGGCCCAGTCATTTCACTTCCAGCTACACAAATGTTCACTGAAACACTGTTTGTAAAATAAAAATATTAGCAATGACCCAAATATTCACTCACAGGAGAATTAACACCATGTGCTACATTGTTATAACAGAATTTTACAGCAGAAGATGGCTAACTTTTTCTGTACAGAACCAGATAGTAAATATTCTAGCCTTTAGTAACCTTTGGGTCTTGGCCTCTTTCTTAACCACTCAGCTTTGCCATGGTGGTATAAAGTGGCCATAGAAAATTCGTAAATGAAGATCAGGGCTGTGTTCCAATAAAACTTGATTTATGGGTAATAAATACATTTAAAGTTAAGTAACTTTCAGAACAGGGCATAGGACAATTTGAGGCCAACACCTGCTGAACAGCAGTGAAAAATGAATGAGCCTATAAACAAGGTCCTATTGTAGAGCACAGGGAACTATATTCGATATCCTGGGATAAACTATAACAGAAAAGATAAAAAGAATATATATATATGTATAACAGTCACTTTGCTGTACAGCAGAAATTAACACAACACTGTAAATCAACCATACTTCAATTAAAAAAAATACAAAATAGGAAAGGACCAGAATCAAGATGGATCAAACTCACAAATATAATCATGGGGAAGAAGTTATAAAAGATACTGGCAAGTTATATAAAAATATGCATAGGGTTGTACCACTCAGATGAAATTACCTATGCAAAAGAATGCTATCTGTTATTCAAGGTACAAAAATACATACTTGTATTGTAAGGTCAGTGGACGCCTCTGGAGAGAAGGGGAGGACAGGATCAGAGGAGGGTGTACTGAAGACTGGAAATGATATTTGGTAAGAATTTTTAAAAACCTGAAGCAAATAAGGAATATAGCAATATGTTTTTTTTTCATTGAGAAATAACTGACATACAACATTGTATTAGTTTTGGGTGTACAAGGCAATGATTTGATGTTTGTATATATTGCAATAAGTCTAGCTAACATCTGTCACCACACACAGTTACAAAATCATTTTTGTGATGAGAACTTCAAGGATCTATTCTCTTAGGAATTTTCAAATATATAACATGGTACTATTAACTATAGTTAATATAGTTACAACATTAGAATGTATTATAATATGGTACTATTAATTATAATATAGCCACGTGTGTGTTAGTTGCTCAGTCGTGTCTGACTCTTTGTGACCCCCATGGACTGCAACCCACCAGACTCCTCTGTCCATGGAATTCTCGAGCAAAGTATACTGGAGTGGGTTGCCATGCCCTTCTCCAAATATAGCCATAACTATAGGTAATAAGTGGGACTCCCCCTATGGCTCAGATGGTTAAAAGTCTGTCTGCAATGCAGGAGATCTGGGTTCAATCCCTGGGTTGGTAAGATCCCCTGGAGAAGGGAATGGCAACCCACTCCGGTATTCTTGCCTGGAGAATCCCATGGACGGAGGAGCCTAGTGGGCTACAGTCCACGGGGTCACAAAGAGTCAGACACGACCAAATGACTAACACGCACCTATAATTAATACGATTTTTAAAATAAGGTGTTGGGAACACAGGTGTTCATTTAACTTTTCTTTTCAGTATGTTTAAAAGGGCCTACTAAAAGTTTTAAAGAGTAATTTGGCAGAAATGTTTCAGTGATCACTCACTTTCCTTTACTCTTTCCCCACAGTTATCTCTGGCCTACAGATCCCTGTCTTCAGACTCTCGTAGCCCATTTGCTCAGAGGACACAGGTAGATACAGGTCAACAGCCACACCTGGGATTCCTCCTTATGAACGGCTCCTCATAAAACACTATGTCCCCATCTCCAAGGCAGGGCAGAGAAAGAAAGAAAAAGGATGCTAGAGGAACACTCCCTAAACCCAGAAGCAAGCAAGAAAAAGGCCTCCGAACCATCAAAACACACCTCAGGATGTCGGTGCCCTTCAAGTGCTGGCAGCATCCTCAGGAAGGACCCTCAAGCCCTCCGCTCCCCCAGGGCTATAGATTCTCTGTTTATGTAAATTCCAACAAGGTTTGTGTTTCAGTTCCCAAGAACACAGCAAACCAGAAGGGAGACAGGATGCTGCTGCCAATCTGCAGACAAACCGCCAGCAAGAAGTAAAAGCTGACGATCAGGGGAGGGGCCCCCAAAGCTATAAAAAGCCATGCTAGGAATTCCAAATGCAGAAGAGCCCAAGATAGTTTCAAAAGAGACCAACAAGTTCTAAATGGAGCCAAAGGCAACCCTGTATTATAGCCCAGTCTAAACAATGTGTGTGCTAAGTCCCTTCAGTCGTGTCCAACTCTTTGTCTATGGACTGTTGCCTGCTAGGCTCCTCTGTCCACGGGATTCTCCAGGCAAGAATACTGGAGTGGGTTGCTGTGTCCTCCTCTAGGAGATCTTTCCCACCCAGGGATTGAACCCTTGTCTCTTATGTCTCCTGAACTGGCAGGCATGTTCTTTACCACTAGCACCATCTGGGAAGCCCAGTCTAAACACTAGAGCTCCCAAGAACGGTCCCGTGCTGTCACCAGAGGGGGACACTGATGAAGCCAAGATACACACATCGGAGAGAGAATCCTGTCAAAGACTCACTTACCCAGAGTAAAATCTCTGCAAAGACCCCAGACAACTCAGGTTTCACTCTATTACTCCCAGGGCCTCTGCAGCATTTACCAGGCTTAAGGCAAATTTCAGGGTGTGTGTACGGTGGACCAATTGTATAGGCTCTGGGCAGGGGGATGGAAAGTGGTCAAGTCTCAGGGGTTCCTGCGATGCCGTGGGCCACTCACCCAGAACTCTGAAACATAACTGCTCGACAGCCCATAAACTAACCAGGAAACGCTTCCTACCTTGGGAAGTTATGTCTGTGTCTTGTAGCAAAATTTAACATGCTCCACATGTATGTTTCCTTTGTCCTTGCTAAGGTTTCCCAGTCACTGAAAAAATGTATTATTCTACTCGCTTAACTAGCAAGAGGAACACTGCTCTTTACAGTATTTATTTCAATGGGGATGGAGAAAACTGTCTACAGAGTTAACTTCAAAAACTCAACCGTGACTCCAAAGGTCCCCAGTTCTTCTTACCACAACAAACACAGGGATCTAAGAATCTGTTTCCCAGCCCACAAGACTCAGGAAAGAGAAGCTGTCTCTCCCTGCCAGAGAGAGGGAAGGGTGAGTTAAGGTTAAACCCAGTGGTTAATTAAACTGGCGACAATTACTTCAACCACATCTGAAGGAAAAGACCCATGGCTCCCTGCAAGTCATCCAAAAGCAACTGAGCGGCTTCAGGACAGGAAATGAAGCCATCTATCTCCAGCAGGATGTAGGAAATATCGCCTTTAATCCATTTAAAGTCTGTGAAGTCGGCCCCTCTCCCACCTCAAAGGGTTCTTGACAAAACACATCAATGAGAACCTCCTCGCCCCCAGCCCCCACACCCCCCATCTGCTCAGCAGCCCAGGGAGGTGGTGGTGATCACTCACTTCCTCGCCAAGCATCCCAACCTCACTGTCTCCGTGGGGATCTTGTCTTTCCAGCCCCCGTTTCCCTGGGAACCAGGCGACTAGGGGAAATGGAGATGCCCTGAGACTTCCTCTGTTCCAGGACGGAGGATGTCCGGCCCTAAGCCTCTCTGCCAATAATCCAACCCATTAACAAGCACTGCTTCCTTTGTGGCCTGCAAAATGCTGGCAGCCGTGATCTTCAAAGAAGAGGCAGCTTGTCTGCAGCCAGAGGCAAGTTTGTGCCACCTTTCAGAGCAGCCCCTTGGCCTCCCGAGACACAGCAGGGCCACGTGCAGCGGCATTCCAAGGGAGCCCTCTTTCGAGTCTGCAGGAAGGGAAAGGCTGCCATTCTGGTCAAGCAGGAGGAGGCAAAGGTGCCTCAATCCCATCTGCCTTTTCCCCAGCCTCTAAGGACCTGCAATCAACCCGCAATACAGGAGATGCAGGAGACGCGGGTTCGATCCCTGGGTGGGGAAATCCCCTGGAGGAGGACATGGCAACCTCCTGCAGTATTCTTGCCTGGAGAATCCCATGGTCAGAGGAGTCTGGTGGACTATAGTCCATAGGGTCACAAAGAGCTGGATGCAACTCAAGCGACTGACCACGCAAGGACCTGGAGGATGTGAATTTTCGGAACCCCTCTAGAGGCAGCACAGTGGCAGTGGCAGACCCTAAGTCATTGCTAATCGCTGTTTGCCTCCTCCTCCTTGCAGGGGCCTCCTGAGCCTGCTACCTCCTGTCCCACCCCCAGCCTGCCTCCCTCCAATTTCAATTTCTCTGCTTCGGTCTCCACTCTTCTGTGGATGGCTTCCCAGATCTTCTCTCCAGGGACAATCGTCTTTCTCCTGATGCTTCGTGGACACCTCTGCCTGACTGTCCCCTTCACCTCAAACTTTGCATGGCTGACAGTGACATCCTTTCCTCTCTCCCCAACCGCTCCTTTTCTTCTTGGGTCCACTTGTCTAAAAGGACCAAGGGTGGGACGGATTGAGAGAGTAGCACTGAAACATATATATTACCACACATAAAATAGATAGCCAGTGGGAATTTGCTGTGTGATGCAGGGAGCTCAACCCGGTGCTCTGTGACAACCAGAGGGTTGGGGTGGGGTGGGAGGTGGGAGGGAGGTTTAAGAGGGACGGGACATATGTATACCTATGGCTGATTCACCTTGATGTATGGCAGAAATCAACGCAACATTGTAAAGCAATTATCCTCCAATTAAAAATAAATTTTTTCAAAAGGGACCATCATGTCCCAGCTCCCCAGGCTCCAGCCATGCTTGACCTTCTCCCTCTCCTCACTCTGCACTCAGCTCAGAGTCAACTGCTCCTCACTGGGAATAAAATACAGTCTTAGATTGTTAACTTTTTTCCTTCTAGTTTTATTGAGATATGATTGACATACAGCACTGTATAAGATTAATCATACAGCATAATGATTTGATTTACATACATCATGAAATGATGATCACACTAAGGTTAGTGAACATCTATCATCTCAAATAAATACAAAATTAAAGAAATTAAAAAAATTCTTTTCTTGTGATGAGAACTTTCAGGATTTACTCCCTTAACAGCTTTCATATATAATAACATACTGCAGTGTTATATTTATCATGTTGTACATCACGTCCCTAGAACTTATTAACCAGACTGTTAACTTTTCATGACCTGCCGCAGCCTACCCTTCCAAGCATACATTTTTCTGTAATGATTAATAGTGAGGGAATGAAATCCACCTGGGTTCAAATTTCAGCTCTACTACTCATGAGCTACATGACATTAGGAAAATTCTTTAACTTCAGCCTCAATTTCATCATGTGGATTTCCCAGGTGGCTCAGTGGGTAAAGAACCTGCCTGCCAATGCAGGAGATGTAAGAGATGCGGGTTCGATCCCTGAGTCTGGAAGATCCCCTGGAGGAGGGAATGGCAACCCACTCCAGTATTCTTGCCTGGAGACTCTCCATGGACAGAGGAGCCTGGACGGCTACAGTCCATGGGGTCGCAAAGGGTCAGACATGACTGAAGCGACTTAGTGTGTGTGTGCACAGTAGAAACAGGAATAGTGCCTGTGTCTTAAGATTTTGTGAAAATCAAGTGAGATAATACACCCAAATAACAGAATCGCATGTGGCCCATAGCAGATGCTCAATAAATGCTTATAATAGCAATTATTATTGGGGATATGCATTAGTATAGTGGCTAAGAGTTCAGACCCTGGATTTATAACCACCTGGGTTGATGTCACGATTCTGCCACTTACTGTGTGACTTTAGACAAGTTATTTAACCTTTCTGGGTCTCACTTCCTTCTCTATCAAAAGAGAGTCATAGTATTACCAACCTAAAATGAGATCAAACACGTAAAGCATATAAAAATGTGCCACATACATAGGTGCTCAGTCATTGTCAGCCAAGTGGCATCTTATGCCCTGCATGGTCTGCGTACCTCCCTGCCTCTGCCTGGGCCTTCAGCCTAAAAGACTTCATGGAACTACACTGCCAGCTTTTAAATGGTACCCATCCTCCTGGATCCACCTCTTTCAACAACTTGCTCTGGTAAGCCTGGAGGGAAATAACCTCTCCTCTGATCAGGGATTCTCACAGCACTCCAGCTGTCCACCCATATTGTAATTACTTGGGTAAGATGATTTTGGTCTCCCTGGCTTGAGCATCATCTCAACAAAGCCATTTCTACATCCCTGGCAGCATCGTGCATGGTGTCTGGCACAGAAATCTCAGAAAGAGAATGCGTCTGAAAGAAGGTAGAAACTGGGGTGAACCCACAATTTGCAACTAAATGTGCCCTCTGGGTGCACATCTGAAACCGCAGAAGAGGGCCAAGACGTGCCCGTGTTAAGAATATATCCTGACTGCCTGTCTTTTTCTTTAACCCTGTGTTTGATTAGTTGCCTGATCCATTCATTCCACAGACATTTACTCACTATTTCCTGTACGTTAAGCACTCTAATAGGCCCTGGGGATGAAAGAAAGCCCAGTCTGTTCTTAAAGAGCTTACACTCTAGTGGGGAGAGAGGCACACCAGTGGGTATCGAAGATAAAGCATGACAAGTGTAATTTATTCCACGGGCATTTACCACGTGTGGAGACTGAACCAGGCCATACAGTTGGCACTAGGAGTACAGCTGTGAACCACCAACAATATCATCCAATGGCCATTACGGTGTAGTAGCTATGGCAGAAAATAAATGAAAAGTGGTGGTAAGTGCAGAGGAGAAGAGTGAAGCAGGGGAAGGAGACAGAGCAGGAGGCTGGGGAGGAGAGAAGTTATCTTTACAAGGTGTTCGGGGCAGGCGTCTGATTCGGTGGCATTTGTTTGAAGAAGGCCCAAGATGGTGTACCAACAGGCAAGGGAAAGACAAGCCCAGCCTCGGCAGGCCAGCAACAACTCCCTAAGGAAACAGGTCACACAGGAGCCTTTAAGGGGACCATGCTGATGCAGCTTCGGAGCATGCAGTGGAAATACCCTTCTCTTTCTCTGCTCACCCAGCCCCTCTGATTGATGCAGGCACAGCTCCTTGAGGCTTCACCCATGGATCTGCTGAGGGGTGAAGAGGAAATGTGGAATCTCATCCGGGTTGACATGAATAAAGCTACAGAAATACACAAGCACTGAGGGGCTCCATGAATGAAAAATACAGATATACTGGCTGGGTGATTCGGCTGTTTAGGGGGACAGTCAAGAATTCGTCAGCAGTGGAAGAAGCACAGTGGGTTTTCTGACCACAACTATGCTGAAAACAGCAGCAGAAGATTCTGCTTGAGTGAATTTTCCACTGTGGTCATCCAGACTGGTCTGCCATCTCAGTTCCCGGCAGGAGTCCTCGAGCTCACCAAAAAGGGACTGGGGAGAGCTGTGTTGCCAGCCGATCCAGGGCTTCACCTCCTGCCAAGGATGTCTGAGAATGAGGCAGGAGGAAGAGGCCAAACCCAGTGAAAAGGAGAAAGGAAGGAAGTGAAAGGGCAAAATCTCAGCTCTGTGATCCTCTAGAAGGGATACTGGTTCTTGCTTATCCTCACTTCTGTAAAATGAATGCAAATGGTGGAAAAACACATCATAGTAACAAAATTCTTTAAAAATATGACTGTCAAACTATTTGCTGAAGTTAAGACACCACCCAACAAAACCACTCCTTTATCCTTTATTTCTTTTTACCATTTTTGGAAAATTCCAGTTACATATGAAAACAGAGAATGTATAGGGAACCCCTGTATTTCCATCACCTGGCTTTAATAATTACCAGTATGATCCAAAAATGGGCAGAAGGCCTATATATAAACATTTCTCTAGAGAAGATATACAGGTGGCCAATAGGTACTGAAAAGATGCTCAACATCACTAACTGTTAGATAAATGCAAATCAAAACTACAATGAGGTACCACCTCACACCAGTCAGAATGGACATCAATAAAAAGTCTACAAGTAACAAATGCTGGAGAGGGTGTGGAGAAAAGGGAACCCTCCTACACTGTTGGTGGAAATGGAAGTTGGTACAGTCACTGTGGAAAACTGAGGAAATTCCTTAGAAAACTAAAAATAGAATTACCGTATGATTCAGCAATCTCACTCCTAGGCAGACATCCAGACAAAACTATAATCCAAAAAGATGCACGCAGCCTATGTGCACAGCGGCACTATTCACAGCAGTCAAGACACGGAAACAACATAAATGTCCACTGACAGATGAATGGATAAAAAGATGTGATGCACATACACAATGGACTACCACCCCACCACGAAAAAATGAAATAATGCCGTCTGCAGCAACATGGGTGCAACTAGAGATCATCATACAAAGGGAATGCATGGCAAAACAAATACAGTATTGTAAAGTTAAACAATAGATAAATAAACTAATTTATAATTAAGAAAAAAAAAAGATCAGGGAACAGTACATCTCTAAGGAAGTGATCTTTAAACTGAGGCCAGAGATTGAGAAGGAGTTAACCAGGAAATTAAAAAAAAAAAAGAGAAAAAGATAAATGTCATCTGATATCTCTTACATGTGGAATCTAGAATATGACACAAATGAACCTATCTAAGAAACAGAAACACAATCAGGGACAAAGAAATCAGACTGATGGTTGCCAGGGTTGGGGCGAGGGTGGGAAGTTGGGGGAGAAATGGAGGAGGTGATTGGGGTTAGTAGATGTGGACTTTCATGTATGGAATGAATAAGCAGGAAGGTCTTACTGTATAGCAGAGAGAACTGTATGCAATATTATACAATGAACCATAAGGAAAAAGAATATTTTAAAAAATGTGTATATATGTATAATGAATCACTTATGCTATACAGCAGTAATTAACACAACAATGTAAATCAACTATACTTCAATTTAAAAAAAGAAAGAAGAAAATTTATTTTCCAGTGTCTAAACAATAAACCCATAATTAAAATGAAAAAAAAAATGTACCAATATGCTGACAATTCTGTTTCAGTCCTACCTCATCCATTACTATCTCCCCCACGCCCTTCCAGAGGAAAGGCTTGAAACATATCCTAGACACCATGTAATTTTACTTTCATATTCTCTGGTATATATTTATCAAAGATAAAGACTATTTTAAAAAGTAATGTCACCCTCAAACTAAAAAAATTAACAATAACTCCTTAACATCACTAGATTATACAACCACAATTCAAGATTTCCCAACTCTCTCAAGCTTTTTAAAACAGTAGTTTGTTTGAATCAGAGTTGAAACAAGATCCATATATTACATTTGGTTGGTTTGTCTCTTAGTTTCTTTGAATCTGTAGGTTCCCCCTTCCTATATTATTTTTTTCTTAGAATTTATTTGTGGATGTAACTGAGTGATGGAGAATGTCGCACATTCCGGATCTGGCGATTTGTCTATCCATGGGGCCACTGACATGTATGTTTCTCTGTCCCTGAATTTTTGTAAACTAGTGGTTAGTGTTAATAACTGTATGTCTGGGGACTTCCCTGGTGGTCAGTGGTTAAGACTCTTGCTTCCAATGCAGGGGCACAGGTTCAATCCCTGGTCAGGGAACGACCATCTCGCATGCTGTGAACATGACCAAGAAGAAAAAAATTTTAAAAAAAGTAAAGAGAAAGAATTGCATGTTCGTGTTCCCCCTAAATTCATATGTGGAAACCCTAACCCTTAAATAGATGGAATTAGGAGGCAGGGTCTTTGGGAGGTGCTGAGGGTTAGATGAGGTCAGCCTTACAAGATGAGGAGGAAAATTTCTCTCTCTGTGTGCACAGAAAGCCATGTGAGGGTACAACCAGAAAGAGGGTCCACACCACCAACCCACCCATGCTGGTACACTGATCCTGGACTTCCAGATCCGTGAGAAATAAGTTTCTATCATGTATGCCACTCAGTGTACGGCATTCTATTGTAGCAGCCCGAATTGACTGAGCCAGTTAGAAGCTCGATCAGATTCAGACAGGATGTGTGGGGACAGGAACACCATACAGTGGTGTGTTCCTTTAGGGTCATCTCAGAAGGCCAATGTCTGGTGGTCTCTTTTCTTGAATGCTAAGACTGTTTTCTGGGAGTCCCCACATCCAAGTCAGGCAGAGCAACCACACAGCACCCTGGCTCTGCCACTGAATGCGGCTAAAGAAAACCTGGACAGAACACTTGGAGCAGCGACTTTTAGATTCTGAAAAGTAAACTGGAGCAGACCAATTTTGGGGAAGAAGACCAAAATTTGAACTAGCACTGAAATGGTGCTAAGTCTACTTTCTTTTTCTCCTCTCAGACTCCCAAGAAATGGGCAAATATCAGAGAGATCACAGAGAGCGAAGAAACTAGGAAAGCAACTCCATAAAGTTGTTTTTGAATTCCAAAGTGGACTCCCAAGCTGGACATGCATGGATCTGGTCCTAATCAGCACACCAGACCAAGATAACAACCCACGGACCACTGCCCAGCTCCCAGACTGACCACTGGAAGGTGCAGACACAGGACAGGTCCAAGCAGCCACTGCAAAAACAGTCTGAAAACAACTGCAACCACAGCCCACAAAGGGCTGCTAGGAACTTGTGGCCTGACCCAACAGGGTCATTTGTCCACTAAAACAAAAACATAAGCCTTCTCCATGGGGTTTAAGCAAAACCCAAAGTGTCATACATAATAATCAAAATAGCCAGAACATAATCCAGTTTTTTACTTGGCATATGAAAAGACAGGAAAATTTCAACTCTCATGAAAAAAGATAATCAACAGACACTAACACCAAAATAAGGCAGATGTTGGAAATTTGTGACACAGACTTAAAGCAGCTACTATACAAATACTCTAACAAGTAATCATGAACACTCTCAAAACAAATGGAAAATAAAAAGTCTCAGCAAAGAAACACAAGATATAAAGAAGAACCAAAAGAAAATTTTGGAACTGAAAAAATACAGTAACCAATGATGAAATGTAAGTTGGTACTGCCACTATTTCAAACTGTGGTGCTGGAGAAGACTCTTAAGAGTCCCGTGGACTGCAAGGAGATCAAACCAGTCAATCCTAAAGGAAATCAACCCTGAATATTCATTGGAAGGACTGATGCTGAAGCTCCAATACTTTGGCCACCAGATACAAAGAGTGACTCATTGGAAAAGACTCTGATGCCAGGAAAGATTGAAGGCCAAAAGAGAAGCAGGTGGCAGAGGATGAGATGGTTGGCTGGCAGCACTGACTCAGAAGACATGAGTTTGAGCAAACTCTGGGAGATAGTGGAAGACTGAGGAGCCTGGTGTGCTTAGCGACTTAGCGACTAAACAACAACAATCACTATGGAGGTTCCTCAGAAGACTAAAAATAGAATTACCACGTGTGTGCTGTCATTTCAGTCATGTCCGACTCCTTCTGACCCCACAGACTGTAGCCTGCCAGGCTCCTCTTTCCATGGAATTCTCCAGGCAAGAATTGGGAGTGGTTTGCCAGGCTCTCCTCCAGGGGATCTTCCTGACCCAGGGATCGAACCTGGGTCTCCCACATTGCAAACAGATTCTTTACCACAGAGCCACCAGGGAAGCCCAGAATTACCATATGATCCACCAATCCCACTCCTGGGCACATACCAGACAAAACTATAATTCAAAAATATACATGCACCTTATGTTCATGGCAGCACTATTTGTAACAACCTAAATGTCCATCAACAGAGGAATGGGTAAAGAAGATGTGGTGCATATATACAATGGAATATTACTCAGCCATAAAAAGAATGGAATAATGTCATTTGTAGCAACATGGATGGACCCAGAAATTATCATACTAAGTGAAGTAAATCAGAAAGATACCACAAGGTATCTCTTACATGTGGAATTTAAAATAGGACACAAATGAACCTATCTATGAAACAGAAACAGACTCACAGACATAGAGAACAGACTTGTGGTTGCCAAGAGGGAGGGGCTGGGGGAAGGATGGAGTGGGAGGTTGGGATTAGCAGATGTAAGCTATTATATAGTGTGTGGATAAACAACAACGTCCTATTTGTATAGCAAAGAGAACTATATTCAGTATCCTATGATAAATCATGATGGAAACAAATATTTTAAAAAAGAATATATTAATATATATGTATAACTGAATCATTTGCTATACAGCAGATATTAACATAACATTGTAAATAAACTACATTTCAATTAAAAAAGAGAAATAAAAAAATACAGTAACCGAAATTTAAAAAGTACCCGGTTGTAGGGGCTTTAAAGCAGACTGGGGATGACAGAGGAAAAAGTAAACCTGACAAACTTCAGCTGAAGAGTAGAGTAGTAGAAGCTGTCCAATCTGGACAACGAAAAGAAAAATGATTGATTAAAAAATGAACAGAGCTTCAGGGACCTAAAATTGTTAGCAGAATCCCATTAAAAAAAAAAAAAAGAAAGAGGGCTATAAATCAACTACACTTCAATTAAAGAGAGAGAAAGAATAGCTTAAAATGTGCAATAGACAAAATCCTACAGATTCAGAGAGAACCCTAACAGGATAAACTCAAAGAAATCTACATACCCAGATACATTATCATCTAACTGCTGAAAACTAAAGACCAAAAAAATCTTCAAAGCACCTAGAGGAAAACAGCCTGTTCTCTAGAGGAAAACAATTTAAAATAACTGCAACTTTCTCACGGGAAATGAGAGAAGCCAGAGGAAGTGGCACAACATTTTAAAAGGGCTGTAGAGGAAGGAACTGTCTCCAGAATTCTATATGCAGTAAAAAATATCCTTCAGGAAAGCAGGTAAAATAAAGACATTCGCAGATGAAGGAAAACTAAGACCATTTGTTGCCAGCAGTACTGCTTAAAAAGAATTGCTAAAGGAAGTTCTTCAGACAGAAGGAAAATGATACGAGAAAAATACTTGGAACAACACGAATCAAGGAAGAGCAATCAAAATGGTAAATATCTGGGTAAATATTTATAATAGATGAGTCTTCTCCTCTGGAGTTCTTTAAAATATATTTGAAAAATAAAAGCAAGAATTAGAACATTGTCTTTTGGGGTTTTTTAAGTATGCAGATGTACTATCTATACAACTATAATATAAAGAGATCCATAGAGTGATAAGGTTTCTACGCTCCTTATCACTCTATGGTGCAATATTGATTCAAAGCCGTCTTGTGGGAAGATTGACCGCTGGTTTCAGAACTTTTCTGCCAGATCCAATCCATTATAAAACTCCCTATCAATTTTTCACCTAATGGCTTTAGTAGCTGCTGAAGGTCCACTTCTTCATTAAGGTTATAAAACAGACATCCTCTAATTCTCTCATTCTTCCATTAGCTGATATTCTTCAATTAAGAAAAGAACTTCCATGTCCTGGCTATTGTAAACAGTGCTGCGATGAACATTGGGGTACACGCGTCTCTTTCAATTCTGGTTTCCTCGGTGTATATGCCCAGCAGTGGGATTGCTGGGTCATATGGCAGTTCTATTCCCAGTTTTTTAAGGAATCTCCACACTGTTCTCCATAGTGGCTGTACTAGTTTGCATTCCCACCAACAGTATAAGAGAGTTCCCTTTTCTCCACACCCTCTCCAGCATTTATTGCTTGTAGACTTTTGGATAGCAGCCATTCTGACTGGTGTGAAATGATACCTCATTGTGGTTTTGATTTGCATTTCTCTAATAATGAGTGATGTTGAGCATCTTTTCATGTGTTTGTTAGCCATCTGTATGTCTTCTTTGGAGAAATGTCTGTTTAGTTCTTTGGCCCATTTTTTGATTGGATGGTTTATTTTTCTGGAATTCAGCTGCAGAAGTTGCTTGCATATTTTTGAGATTAATTGTTTGTCTGTTGCTTCGTTTGCTATTATTTTCTCCCATTCTGAAGGCTGTCTTTTCACCTTGCTTATAGTTTCCTTTGTTGTGCAAAAGCTTTTAATTTTAATTAGGTCCCATTTGTTTATTTTTGCTTTTATTTCCAATATTCTGGGAGGTGGGTCATGGAGGATCCTGCTGTGATTTATGTCGGAGAGTGTTTTGCCTATGTTTTCCTCTAGGAGTTTTATAGTTTCTGGTCTTACATTTAGATCTTTAATCCATTTTGAGTTTATTTTTGTGTACGGTGTTAGGAAGTGTTCTAGTTTCATTCTTTTACAAGTGGTTGACCAGTTTTCCCAGCACCACTTGTTAAAGAGATTGTCTTTTCTCCATTGTATATTCTTGCCTCCTTTCAATAGCCAGGACATGGAAGCAACCTAGATGTCCATCAGCAGACGAATGGATAAGGAAGCTGTGGTACTTATACACAATGGAATATTACTCAGCCATTAAAAAAAATACATTTGAATCGGTTCTACTGAGATGGATGAAACTGGAGCCCATTATACAGAGTGAAGTAAGCCAGAAAGAAAAACAACAATACAGTATACTAATGCATATATATGGAATTTGAAAGATGGTAACGATAACCCTATATGCGAGACAGAATAAGAGACACAGATGCATAGAACAATTTTATGGACTCTGAGGGAGAAGGTGAGGGTGGGACGTTCTGGGAGAATAGCATTGAAACATGTATATTATCATATGTGAAACAGAACACCATTCCATGTTCGATGCATGAGACAAATGCTCGGGGCCGGGGCAATGGGATGACCCAGAGGGATGATGGGATGGGGAGGGAGGTGGGAGGGGGGTCCAGGAAGGGGAACACATGTAAACCCATGGCTGATTCATGTCAATGTATGGCAAAAACTATTACAATATTGTAAAGTAATTAGTCCCCAACTAAAATAAATAAATTTATAAAAAAAAAAATAAATAAATAAAATAAAAAAAAAGAAAAGAACTTTCCTAAGTCAGCTATTTAATTACTCAGAAACACAATTCATGTATGAAAAGGGAGGACAAACACTTGATTCTTTCATTTACCAGTTTTCAAGTAGTGATCAGAACCACTCTTCTCAAATGGCAGATAATGGATATAATTTACTCATTAAGACTATTAAAGACCAATATCCAAACATTTAAATGATACAGGGTCTTTAATTATGGCAGAGAGTACACAGGATGGCACAATCATTTAGAATGTACATACTATAATGCATCACATCTGCTTTTATTGCCATTGGATTACTCTCTAGAATGTATGTATACATGACAATATATAAAAAAATCCCCCCTCCCCCTTAGATGATAAGATTCCTGTGGATGCTGGGAAATTGAGACCAGGCAGATACTCACAAAAGGACTAAGTAAAACATGGGCACACCTCGTTTTATTGAGCTTCATTTTATTATATACTTTGAAGATACTGCATTTTTTTTAAAACAAGCTGAAGATGTGTGGTAACCCTGCACCGAGCAAGTCTGTGGCCACCATCTTTCCAACAGCATTTGCTCACTCTGCATTTCTGTGTCACATTTTGGTAACTTAAACTTCTCCTTTATGATATTTGTTATTGGTGATTGGTGATCGGCGATCTTTGATGTTACTATTATAATTTTTTTGTTCTGTGTTTTTAAATTAAGGTAGGTATATAGCTTTTTTCCCCCAGACAGAATGCAAATGCACACTTAAGAGGCTACGGCATAGTGTAGTCATAACTTTTATATGCACTGGGAAACCAAAAAATTCATGTGACTCACTTTATTGCAACATTTGCTTTATTGTTGTGGTCTGGAACCAAGCCCACTGTATCTCAGAGGTATGCCTGTATAAAAGAAGTATGTCTTTAGCCATTCAAAACCAAAGGCAAAATCCTACTAGACATGGTCTTCCCCTTAATCATTCAGTTTTGCTTTAAGCCACTTCGCATTTTTAAAGTCAATTACTCTGGCTAGCCACCACACTCAGCACTTTTCAGATATCATCTCATCTAATCCTCACAACCTACCTGGAAAAAGGCTGTCAGTGTCCCCATTTTAGAGAAAAAGCACTGTGCAAGCAGATTATGTAAGATGCCTAACTTGTGCTTCCCCAGGGCAGAACACAAATCTGAGGCCAGACCCCAGCTCCAAAGTCATTTTGCTCAGCCAGGACCCTGGCCCCGTTAATGACATGCACCCTCCTGGCTAAGGTGGGTTTCAGCCTCTTCACTACCATTCGACAGTCTAGCAGCTCTGCCACTGGAGACTCAGAAGATAAATAAGGAACAGAAGGCACACGGGAGAGCTATAAACTCTGTGTCCCTCTTGGGAGGGTACAGCAAGGATTGTTCCCCAGAAAGACATAAAGAACCCAGGAGACAGTCGCTCTCCTCTTCGAAGATTTAAAATAGAAGCAACAGGGTAAGAGAAAATCAGTTTATCAAAACAATCACTAAAGTCATTAAAACTTTTGTTTTTTAAAAAATTAATAACATGAGAAAATGGTCACCTCAATAAAGAGGACATCTCAATTAAGCATATTAGAGAAGATAGATAGATACATAGATGGAGGGGGGATGACTATCACAAAATAGCCCACATATTAACAGGGTTTTTTTCTAGGCAGTTTTGCTTTCCTTTTTATATTTTTCTATATTTTTCAACTTTTTTTTTTGCTGACAAAACAAGAGACTGTATTGGAAGGACTGCCTGGGCAGAGAGCAGGAGGGTGAGGGAACCCAGTATATTTTGCAACTTTTGCAATAATTGGAAGCAAAAAAGGTTATTAAAATATGTAAGTGCAGAAAGTAAACATGCGAACCCGTCCACAGCCAACTACTATCTAAATATTTCAGGGGAAAGGAAAGAGAATAAACTGAGCAGTGACCAGAGGAACCAACAGCAGGTACAAAGCAAACTGCTGTGTGAAAGGTGGGGAAGGTACATTTGACAATCACTGAAGCTGCTGAGTGTGAATCTGGACATAGAGATGCTGACAAGGAAGGGACTGCATGTATCCAGACCAAGAAGTAGCGAGGTGAGCTTCAATATCAAGACTGCTAAGAGGCAGGTGGGGTAGAGAGAACAGGAGGATGTGTGTGTGTGTGTCTGTCTACTGAAGCTGTGGAATATTATACAGCAGGTAAAAAGAGTCAGGGGTGGTCACAAGTCAAGGAAAACTTTAGCTCTCTACTGTTTGGATATTTTTCCAAGAGCACATTCTTTTTTTAAATTGAGGTATAGTTGATTTACAATGTTGTACTAGTTTCTGGTGTACAGCAAAGTGATTCATGTGTGTGTGTGTGTATGTATATATATATATATGTTCTTTTTCATATTCTTTTCCATTATGGTTTATTACAAAATATTGAACATAGTTCCCTTTGCTATACAGTAAGATCTTGTTATTTATCTATTTTATATAGAGTGGTTTGTATCTGCTAATACCAAACTCCTAATTTATCTCTCCCCCACCCTCTTTCCCCTTTGGTAACCATGTTTGTTTTCTGTCTGTGAGCCTGTTTCGTAAACAAATTCATTTGTGTCATATTTTAGATGCCCCGTATAACTGATAGCGTATGGTATTTGTCTTTCTCTTTCTGGCTGATTTCACTTAGTATGATAGTCTCTGAGTCCATCCATATTTGCTGCAAATGACATTATTTCATTCTTTATTACTGCAGGGTAATGTTGCATTGTGTGCATATACCACATCTCCTTTATCCATTCATCTGTGGATGGACGTGTGGCTGCTTCCATGTTGTGACTGCTGTAAATAATGCTGCTATGAACACTGAGTGTATCTTTTCAAATTAGAGTATTCTCCAGATATATGCCCAGGAGCGGGACTGCTGGATCATATGGCAACTTGCAAGAGCATATTCTTAGAGCGGAGAAGGACATGGCGACATCCTCCAGTATTCCTGCCTGGAGAATCCCATGGACAGAGGAGCCTGGCGGGTTATAGTCCATGGGGTCGCAAGAGTCGGACACGACTTAACAACTAAAGAGAGAAGAGATTCTTATAGTATGTATACTATTAATACATACACATCTTTTTTTTTAAAACAATTCAAAGTGAGAAGGAAAGCAAGCACCTAAACATGGGGTGATGAGTCGGAGAGTCAATCAGATGAGGGTCTGAATGGGCCTAGAACTGGCTCTGCTCCTGATAAGCTGTGTGACTCTGAATGAATCTACTGACCCCTCTGTGCTTCACATCCTTATCTGTGGATGGAGATCACACGCCCGTGTTCTCAGAGCAATCGTCAGAACTGAAAACAAGCTATGCTCCAGGCCCAGTGCACGTAGCAGAGACCCTGATAAATGGTAGCTGAGCCTCGGTACATATACACAAGGAAGAAGTGGCAACGAGTTGATTCTAGGTAACAACAGAAGAGGCCCTAGGCTGTGGTGTAAGAAGCCCAAAGATGAGAGCGGCCAGGATGGAGGGTCCCCAGCACTTACTGCAGTTCTCTTCATCGCTGCCGTCTGGACAGTCCTCAAACCCGTTACACCGGAAGCGGCCGATGATGCAGTGGACGCCGCTGGCACATGGGAAGAAGGTCGGGCCGCATTTCGACTTAGCCTTGGCTGCAGGAGGACAAACAAGATAAACAAGCGGACGTCAGGAGGATAAGTTTTCTGATTACTGCATACCAGAGCCGCTAACTTGGAAGGTGCAACAGGTCCTTTAACATCTACCTTGACATCCCCAGAGTTTCTTACCACCAGCACCCACCTCCAAAACCCAGCCAGAGTGGAAACCCCCATGCATCATCCTCCAGAAAGGGGGTGACTCATCCACTGCTACCAAAGTCCTGAGGAGGCCAGACACAGCCCCTGAGCCAGTGAGGCGCAATCAAAATGTGCCAAACAAAGGAATGAACGGGTGAGTAGATGGATGATGGATGGAGCTTGCTCTAAGGAGCTAAAGAACCACTCAGAATTCATACCCTGAACTCTCAAAGTAATCATCTACACTTGCTGAGTGTTTACTAACCAGCCAGCGTGCTCAGTGCTTTACATCATCTCATTTAATCCACCCAGCAACCACCCCATAGGCTGGTGAGCAGAAAAGAGTTATTAACCTAAGAGGCCTGGGGCTGCCAGCCTGAGAAAGGCTTGCTTGCAAAGTTGGCCCTCGCTTGGCTGGCATCTGGGAACTTGCATTTCGGGAAGGTTCGCATCATTTTCTCCTGAGGGTGGCTCACTGTTCATGCAAACCATTCATGCAAACAGTGCATTTATGCTGAACCCCTGCCTTTCTTCTGGGAGTCTGGGATTTTGATACATGTTGGCAGAGGGTCCCTGCATGACCAGACCCCAGTGCCCCAAAAACCTGGGCACTGAGTCTCTCATGAGCTTCCTGGGGAGCAAACATGTCATATACCATGTCACCCTTGTTGCTGGGGGAATTCAGTGCCGCCTATGTGACCGCCTTGGGAAAGGACTCTGGGAGCCTGGGCTTGGGGTCCTCTGACTTCACCGCCTATGTGACCGCCTTGGGAAAGGACTCTGGGAGCCTGGGCTTGGGGTCCTCCGACTTCACCGCCTATGTGACCGCCTTGGGAAAGGACTCTGGGAGCCTGGGCTTGGGGTCCTCCGACTTCACCGCCTATGTGACCGCCTTGGGAAAGGACTCTGGGAGCCTGGGCTTGGGGTCCTCCGACTTCACCGCCTATGTGACCGCCTTGGGAAAGGACTCTGGGAGCCTGGGCTTGGGGTCCTCCGACTTCACCGCCTATGTGACCGCCTTGGGAAAGGACTCTGGGAGCCTGGGCTTGGGGTCCTCTGACTTCACCGCCTATGTGACCGCCTTGGGAAAGGACTCTGGGAGCCTGGGCTTGGGGTCCTCTGACTTCACCGCCTATGTGACCGCCTTGGGAAAGGACTCTGGGAGCCTGGGCTTGGGGTCCTCCGACTTCACCGCCTATGTGACCGCCTTGGGAAAGGACTCTGGGAGCCTGGGCTTGGGGTCCTCTGACTTCACCGCCTATGTGACCGCCTTGGGAAAGGACTCTGGGAGCCTGGGCTTGGGGTCCTCCGACTTCACCGCCTATGTGACCGCCTTGGGAAAGGACTCTGGGAGCCTGGGCTTGGGGTCCTCTGACTTCACCGCCTATGTGACCGCCTTGGGAAAGGACTCTGGGAGCCTGGGCTTGGGGTCCTCTGACTTCACCGCCTATGTGACCGCCTTGGGAAAGGACTCTGGGAGCCTGGGCTTGGGGTCCTCTGACTTCACCGCCTATGTGACCGCCTTGGGAAAGGACTCTGGGAGCCTGGGCTTGGGGTCCTCTGACTTCACTCCTTCACCTGTTCCCTCTGTTGGCTTCACTTTGCCCCCTTTTGCTGTAATAAATCATAACCATGAGTATGGCTGTGCGCCGAACTCTCTGACTCCTTCTGGAAAATCATAGACACTGAACGCGGTCACGGAAACCCCTGACAAAGACAGGTCATATCATGTCACAGAAGTGCTCCGAAGAGGTGAAATGACCTGCCCAGGGTTACACGGCTCGAAAATCTGATGCTGGTGTGAGACCCCTGGCACTCAGAACCCAGAAGCCACGCTCTCAACCAACTCCGCTGTACTGCCCCTCTGCCAGAGGCTGTCACTTCTCACAACAGAAGCCAGACTCCTGCCCAAGGAAATCCTTCTTCCACTCCTGCTGTACAAACAGTTTTAACAGAAACTGCTGTAACCCAGGCTTGATGGAGTGTCCTGCTAACCAAATAGCCCTGTGGGGCAATGCACTTTCCCATTAACAGGGCTGGCTGCTGTGGCTTGCGGTTACAAGGTGAGATGGGATGTATCGCTGCATCCTGGTTAGCAGGCCCCACCTAGCATCCCTCTTGTCTCCTGTCTAGAGGCAGGACCTATGGTCCTCAGGAAGGAAGGGCCATTTCTTTGGAATATACAAGCAGTAAATTACCTTCACGTTCCTGCCATCAGTAACATGCCAACTTTGGCAGCAGCTGATACACGATCAACAAGGTTTTAAGGCTTGGGATGTGTCTAGGTTTTAAAAACCCACAGGGCTTTGTTTTAGCCTGAAAATACTTCAGAATGGTGAGAGTGTGCTCTTCACAAAGCACGAACTTAGGAGAGTGTCCTGGGTTCAAATTGTGGTTCTATTCTTCATGACCTGGGCAAGTTTCTAAAAATTACTGAGCTCAGTTTCCTCATCAATATGTAAATCTCACTGGGCTCTAGGAAGGACTCAGTGCAATAATCTGTATAAAATGCTTAGCCCAGAGCATGCCATAGAGTAGGTGCTCATTTAGTGGTAGAGCTTATGCTATTTATTATCAGCATCAGCATTACCAGTAGGCTTATGGGATTTTAAAATTAATCCTTGGGTTGTTAAATTTCTTTTTCTGATAATCAAAGTTTAAGGAGTTCATATCTATGAATTGATATGAAGTGATCTCCAGGATATACTGTTAAGTGAAAAAAGCAAAGTGCAAAATAGCATCTATAGTACTTTATCCACTCCGTACAGCAAAAGTATTCAAGTATTGGCTTATCTTGCAAAAGAAGTATAGAAAGGATGAACCAAAGACTAAAGAGACTCGATCCCTACAGCGGGTGGGTGGTAAAGGGTTGGAAAGGATGGGGAAATGGAAATGGAATGAGGTAGCCAGAATGAGAAGGCAATACTTCTCTGGGTCTATTTGTATAGCTCTGACTCTTAGAACCATGATAATATCCTACATACTCAAAAAGTAAATAATTAAAATTGATCAGATATGTGGGCTAGAGGAGGAGAAGTCAAAATGAAATATAAATAGCAACAAATGAACATAACTGAAATATAAATAGCAACAAACGAACATAACCATATTATAGATGAATAAGCAACACACGGAAGGAGGAGGAGGAAGAAAAGAACTAGCCTAAGAAAACATTTTGCTTGGATTCTACAAGGCTAAAGAAAAAAAGAATTGTTCACAAATACTCTAGTCATATTTGTTTCTAACAGGGGTATGAATCAGCAATTCTGCAACAGCCTTTTGTGTGTTCTAGTGTTGAACAAATAGGTAAGTATATTACAGATAACAAGAGCAAGGTTTCTTACTGTCAGAGGAGGAAATTACAAATAAAGAAAGTGAGAAGACTTTAGGCTTTGGACGGGAACTGAAGGCATCACTGTGAACTCAAGGTTTGTAAAGGTAGATAGATAGAAAGATACGTGTGTGTGTGTTAGTGTTCAGTTCAGTTCAGTCGCTCAGTCGTGTCCGACTCTTTGCGACCCCATGGACTGTAGCCTACCGGGCTCCTCCGTCCATGGGATTTTCCAGGCAAGAGTACTGAAGTGAGTTGCCATTGCCTTCTCCAGGGGATCTTTCCGACCCAAGGATCGAACCTGGGTCTCCTGCATTGTAGGCAGATGCTTTACCATCTGAGCCACCAGGGAAGTCCTCAGGAAGGAAGGCAGGAAGTCCTGCCTCCTTAGATACTTTTAAGGCCCAGCCCAGCTCCAAAGGACTAGATTTTACAAGACAAAGAAAAGGAGAACAACCCCACCTGAATTAGGTACCATTCAGTTAACCAGCTCTTTGGCCCTGGCCCTGCACCATCCTCAGGAATCACTACTGAGACTCCTTGCCTTGTCAGTGATGCTCAGCTACCTTCTCTGTCAGGGAGCAAGCCCTGTTATGATTTACATCTGCACTGGCAGACGCCTGCTCAGGCAACCACAGCGCGGATCACAGGCAACCCGCCGAGCGTCTGGCAGAGGCTCAGAGAGAAGCCTGAGGCTGACAACAGCTCCCTGCCTGCGTGGCCCCCCGGGGGGCTCAGGGGAGTCCTGGACAAAGTCTGATTGTCCCCAGCTCGCCCCACTTTCCACAAAGGGAAGATTTCAGCAAGATACTCAGCAGACCCTGGCAGAAGCGGAAGACTCTCGGTGCCTAAAACCGCCTGACAGAGGCGGGCAGGGTGACTCCATCCCACTGACATTTGAATCCACCGTGCTTCAAGGGCCTGCTCCGTGAACTTTCCAAAGCAGCAGCTTTCACCAGCAGCAAGACAGGGCCCGTGGCTCCCCAGGGGGCTGGGTTATTTCCTGATCTGAGCTCTCCTCTTCCTTTTAGAGCCTGACTGTCACAGGTCTGGACTTCACGGATCAGTAAAAAAGAACATTTTAAAACTAGATGGAAGTGGATGAAGAGATAACAAAATTGTCAACTTTTTTTCTTTAAACCAGAAAGGACATAAACAAATCTTCAATAACCTCTACTCACCATCACCCTAAAGGAAGAGCTGCGTTAGCATCCAAAATGCAGGAAGACCATAGCCCTCGGACCAGTATTTGGAGACCATGTCATAACGAGAGAGGCGAACCAGGGGACGCCCCGGAGTCACCAGGTTGTGACCCTCTCAGAGCAAAGACGCCCATCCTCCTGTGGGTAACATCTGGGGCCCAGCAAAGAGTCACAGAGCTTCACTGGTCAGGGAACTGGATCCCACGTGTGGCAACTGAGAGTCTGCATGATGCAGCTGAAGATCCCATGTGCCGCGGCGGGACCCGGTGCAGCCAAATAAATAAAAATATTTTTTAAAAAAAGCTGTGAGCTCATATTCAAACAGCAGTCGTTTTCGCAAAAAAAACCAAAAAAAAAAACAAGCTCATTTAGAATTTTTAAACTCTTAACCTGGTCTATCCATTTTTCAAGGATTTACACTTTAACCGTGCACAATACGAAACAGAGTTCAAGGGGCCAACATTTTTTTTTACTGCCCTCTTTTGGCAAAGAACAAAATATTTCTGAGCATCCTACTAATCTGTCAGGCCCTGAGTCAGTTGTCTGGAGATTCAACAGCGCTCTCTAACTGATGGGCGGTTTAGCAGGCTGGTCAATGAGCCTCTGCATGCAGTGCCGTGAGTGCTCTGATGGGGGAGCTAGAGGACACCTAATCTCAAACTGGGGGAAAAGCTGATGTCAGAAAAGCCTTCTCTAAGGACAGTCAGCCTCAGCGGAGACACAGAGCCCAGGGGCAAACCAATGTGATGCTCAGGCAGTTTAAGGTCTTGGTTATGCATTCCACTAATAGTAATTCACAAACTCTGTCATTCCTCAAAGAACGAGGATACACAGGAGAGAGCTATGCCCTGGATGAGACCTCAGGGCTGGGGGACTGCGGAGAGAAGGCTGTTCCAAGTGGAGGGAACCGCATATGCAAAGGCTGGGAGGCAGAAACAGTGTTGTTATTTACTCGCTAAGTCGCTAAGTCATGTCCGACTCTTGTGACCCCATGAACTGTAGCCGCCAGGCTCCTCTGTCCATGGGATTCCCCAGGCAAGAATACTGGAGCGGGTTCCCATTCCCGTCTCCAGGGGATTCCTCTGACCCAGGGATCGAACCCAAGTCTTCTTCACCGGCAGGCAGATTCTTTACCACTGAGCCACCTGGGAAGCCCAGGAACGGTGTAGTAACAGAACAAATGCAAGGGGGTCAGAATGAACTTGCTTCTCACGTCAGTAAAAGTCCCCAATACTGTTTCTTTAATTTAAAAAATGTAAAACCCTATTTCTCGTAAGGAATATGCTATGAGATAGGTGCCATTCCACTCACATGAAAGGTGTGGGAATTATAAATCCTACAGTAAAGTATAAATTAGAAAAGAAATCAAATTATAAAATTCATGCAATTTGAGTCATTGCACATACTCCATAGCCCCCAAAGTAAATACCCACACGTGTACATCACTAGCTAAAAACTTTACAGAAAGTAATGGATCTGCAGTTGTTGCTATATTCAGTCCCCTGGTTCATTCTGTAAAAAGTCAAACTATGGTTCCTTTTAAAAGTAAAAAATGACTTCGTGGCTGGGGGTGAGAAAGCAAAAACAGCCTCATAAAAATAACAGACTTTTAAGAAGCAATATATTGTTGGATTCTCTAAGAAGTCTGGGAGGGAGAGAGACAGGCCTTTTATTGTAGTCCAAATGCACATGACAAACAGCCCAGCAAGCCAAACCCAGGCCTGGGGATCCAAGCCTTTGCAGATTCATTATTGCTTGAGCAAAATGCCCTTTACTTGTTCCAGCAGTTCAGCTCCACATGACTACTCGGGTGGACTCCACTGTTTTATTGATCAGATATCGCAATGTGTTATTTCTTAAAATGCCATCTTGGCTGTTTCAGAGATACACACTGGGGAGCGGAGAGAGCAAAAGACCACACACTAACTGGACTACGAATACAGAAAGAGGGCATCGAGTTGAGACAGCCTTTCGAAAAAATTCAAATAGAAATTCTTTCTAAACGTCTCTTTTTTATTGGAGTATAATTGCTTTACAATGCTGTGTTAAGTTTCTGCTGTACAACAAAGTGAATCAGCTATATGTATACATATATCCCCTCTCTCCTGAGTCCTCCCCTCCCCCATCCCACCCCTCTAGGTCATCACAGGGCACCGAGCTGAGCTCCCTGTGCTATATAGCTATTTCCCAATGTCTGTCTATTTTACACATGTAGTATACAGATAAACATTTCCTCTTTTATAATAAGAATAGGAGGTATATAACCTTGGGGATATTCAGGTATGACCTAAATCAAATCCCTTATGATTAGACAGTGGAAGTGACAAATAGATTCAAGGGATTAGATCTGATAGACAGAGTGCCTGAAGAACTATGGACAGAGGTTCGTAACATTGTACAGCAGGCAGTGATCAAAACCATTCCCAAGAAAAAGAAACGCAAAAAGGTTATCTGAGGAGGCCTTACAAATAACTGAGAAAAGAAGAGAAGCAAAAGGCAAAGGAGAAAAACAAAGATATACTCACCTGAATGCAGAGTTCCAAAGAATAGCAAGGGGAAAAAAGAAAGCCTTCCTCAGTGAACAATGTAAAGAAATAAGGGAAAACAATAGAATGGGAAAACCTAGAGATCTCTTCAAGAAAATTAGAAATACCAAGGCAACATTTCATGCAAAGATGGGCACAATAAAGGACAGAAACGGTATAGACCTAACAGAAGCAGAAGATATTAAGAAGAGGTGGCAAGAATACACAGAAGAACTATACAAAATGATCTTAATGACCCAGGTAACCATGATGCTGTGATCACTCACCTAGAGCCAGACATCCTGGAGTGCGAAGCCAAGTGAGCCTTAGGAAGCATCACTACAAACAAAGCTAGTGGAAGTGATGGAATTCCAGTTGAGCTATTTCAAATCCTGAAAGATGATGCTGTGAAAGTGCTGCATTCAATATGTCAGCAAATTTGGAAAACTCAGCAGTGGCCACTGGACTGGAAAGGTCAGTTTTCATTCCAATCTCAAAGAAGGGTAATGCCAAAGAATGTTCAAACTACCACACAATTGCTCTCATTTCACATGCTAGCAAAGTAATGCTCAAAATTCTCCAAGCTAGGCTTCAAGAGTACATGAACTGAGAACTCCCAGATGTTCAAGTTGGATTTAGAAAAGGCAGAAGAACCAGAGATCAAATTGCCAATGGTCGCTGGATCATAGAAGAAGCAAGAGAATTCCAGAAGAAGATCTACTTCTGCTTCACTGACTACACTAAAACCTTTGACTGTGTAGATCACAACAAATTGTGGAAAATTCTTAAAGAGGTGGGAATAGCAGACCACCTTTCCTGTCTCTGGAGAAACCTGTATGCAGGTCAAAAAGCAACAGTTAGAACTGGACGTGGAACAAGAGACTGATTCAAAAGTGGGAAAGGAGGACCTCAAGGCTGTACACTGTCACTCTGTTTATTTAACTTATAACCAGAGGACATCATGAGGAATGCTGGGCTGGACAAAGCACAAGCTGGAATCAAGACTGCTGAGAGAAATAACAATAACCTCAGATATGCAGATGATACCACCCTTATGGCAGAAAGCAAAGAGGAACTAAAGAGCCTCTTGATGAAAGTGAAAGAGGAGAGTGAAAAAGCTGGCTTAAAACTCAACATTCAAAAAATGAAGGTCATGGCATCCGGTGCCATCACTTCATGGCAAATAGATGGGGAAACAACGGAAACAGTGACAGACTGTATTCACTTGGGCTTCAAAATCACTGCAGATGGTGACTGCAGCCATGAAATTAAAAGACTCTTGCTCCTTGGAAGAACAACTATGACAAACCTAGCCAGTATATTAAAAAGCAGAGATATTGCTTTGCTGACAAAGATGCATATAGTCAAAACTATGGTTTTTCCAATAGTCATGTATGGATGTGAGAGTTGGACCATAAAGAAGGTTGAGTGCCGAAGAATTGATGCTTTTGAATTGTGCTGCTGGAGAAGACTCTTGAGAGTCCCTTGGACTGCAAGGAGATCAAACCAGTCAATCCTAAAGGAAATCAACCCTGAATGTTCATTGAAAGGACTGATGCTGAAACTAAAGCTCTAATATTTTGGCCCCCTGATGCAAAGAGCCGACTCACTGGAAAAGACCCCGATGCTGGGAAAGATTGAAGGCTGGAGGAGAAGGGGACAACAGAGGATGAGATGGTTGGATGGCATCACCGACTCAATGGACATGAGTTTGAGCGGGCTCTGGGAGTTGGTGAAGGACAGGGAAGCCTGGCATGCTGCAGTCCGTGGGGTCGCAAAGAGTCAGACACGACTAAATGACAACAACAGCAACAAAAGAGGTCAGAAGGGCTTAGGGCAGAGAACGTCTGAGTTTCTATCCCAATTCTGCCACATGACAGCTGAGACCATGGATCAGTTACTTCAAGGTCACTAGTCTCCAAACCCCACCAGTAAAGGAGGCATTAAGACAGCACAGGTTTCAATGTGAGATTCTGCGTGTAGAGCATACAGTCTAATGCAATATCTAGTGGGAATCTGATAATATTCTCCCTTCTCTAACATGGTTCATAGTTCTACAAACAGCTCTTCTTCACATATATGGATGGTCCTGAGAAAAGTCAAATGGAAACCATAGTAATAATTATGCCATCTAAGTCCTTGTGCACATGCGCGTGCGTGCTTGGTCATGTCCGACTCTTTGTGACCCTTTGGATTGCAGCCTGCCAGGCTTCTCTCTGTATGGGATTCTCCAGGCAAGAATACTGCAGTGGGTTGTCATTTCCTCCTCCAGGGGATCTTCCTGACCCAGGGATCAAACTCATGTCTCCTGAGTCTCTTGCATTGGCAGGCGGATTCTTTACCACTGATCCACCAGGGAAGCCCAACTAAGGTCTCACTCTTCAGTTATTGGTTCCACTAACATTAATTCTTAGAGTCTCTTTGTGGCACACATAGGATGTGAAGGTTGCAAAGAGAATCAAACATAACTTCTTCTAGCTAGCAGAAGTTCCTCACTAAGAACACTAGCCTAGAAGAAGAGGGAGAAAAGGACAATAAACAGATAACTACAATGAGATAAGATAAGAACTATATAAGCTGTATAAGCATTTACCTTTCAACACTCTAATACGCAGTTAATGTAGGGTTGCATGTCAGCCTGCCTGGGTTCAGATATTGAATCAAGTGCTTTGGGACCTCTATGTGATGTACTGAAAATATTTCACCTCTCTTTGCCTCCATTTCCTTATCAGGAAACAGTGATATGAACAGTACCTCCCTTGCTGCTAAGGGGATTAAATGAGACAATAATTGCTTAGAACTTTGTCTGGAACACACTATTAGCTATGATAGTTCATATTCTATTAGCTACTATCATATATATTACATATTGGCTATTATTATTTGATATTACACTATAAAATACAGTAGTATGTAGTATTTAGACTGTATTGTAGAGTATTATCACACAGCATTAGCGATTGCTATTATTATAATTATTACTATTAGTTTCAAACACTTCTGCCCAGCAGTGCACTCTCAATCAATACGTGGGTGATGGATACATACTGCTATATAGAAAATAAACAAAGGAATACAGCACAAGGAACTATATTCAATATCTTGTAATAACCTAATGAGATACGTAGCAGGAATCTGATAAGGGAAAAGAGAAAAGAATCTGAAAAAGGATATAATGCGTATGAATGTATAACTGAATCACTTTGCTGTACATCTGAAACACTGTGCATCAACTATACTTTAAGAAAAAAATATGTGGGGGATGGCCAGAGTATAAGACAAATTTAGAAAAAGAACACAACCCACGTGACCTAGGGGACCAGGGAGCACAGTACAATGCAGCACTATTTTCTTTGGGTATGAAGAATCATATGGGGGTATGAGATGGTTAGATAGCATCATCGACTCAATAGACATGAATTTGACAAACTCTGGGAGACAGTGGAGGACAGAGAAGCCCGGTGCGCTGCAGTCCACGGGGTTGCCAACAGTCGGACACGACTTAGCAACTGAACAGCAACATGAACAATCAGAAGTGTGTGGGTGAAAAAGAAGAGGGAAAGGCATTCTAGGCAAAATAAATGATGTGAACTGAGACAGGATGTGGTTTATAGAGAGATTTGGGAGAAGCCAGGGTATCTAGAGCATAGAATATGGCAGAAGGGAAGGCTGAGAGAGACACAGGCAGGAGTTTGGACACCTATCCTGGGAGCCAGCGGACATTTCCATAAAAAAAAGTGAAGTGTCAGATTTGCTTTTTATAAAGAAAATTTTTATGAACTCACAAGAATATTATGAGGCTCTGTAAGTCAAGGAAATATCCTCCCCACTCCCAAAAAGCCCTGGAGGAACTGAAGAGAGCCAAGTCGATAATGTTCTTTGGGCTTTTAGGGGGAAAAAAGGCACTAAACGATAAGGGAATTCTAATTGCCTGCCACTGCCCTTTGAATAATCTTATTATTTAAAATGACAGTAAAGAGGCAAAAAAGAAGTTAGCACGTTTGGGATCAGGACATTAGTTTATAACCTAAAGGTTCTATCCGGTTACTTATTTTGGCTATTTATAATGCACGTACATATGTGTATAAACATATGTTTTTGTGGAAAGGTGATGGAATGCAAATTCCAGAGAATCTATAAGCAAGAAACCAAGACATCCCCAACCGATTCTTCTAGAGACAAACCTTGAGAGGAAAACACAGCTCAAAAATGATACTAACTAAATGTGGGTCAGATAACTTAGCCTCTGGAGGCTTTTCAATGTTTAGAGGAAAAACTTCCTGACAATGATCAGAGTCCCTGGGATTAAGAACAGATGTGGGAACGGATACAGATAGACGAGTTTTCACTTTAAAAAGAATACTTAATGGGATGACCCAGAGGGATGGGATGGGGAGGGAGGTGGGTGGGGGGTCCAGGAAGGGGAACACATGTAAACCCATGGCTGATTCATGTCAATGTATGGCAAAAACTATTACAATATTGTAAAGTAATTAGCCCCCAACTAAAATAAATAAATTTATAAAAAAAAAAAAAAGAATACTTAAAAAAAAAAAAGTGAGGCAATGTGAGAATCAAAGACAGTTTTGATTAAAAACTGTTTGAATAAAAATGAATAAAGAAGAGTCCGTTCTCCATCACCTTCCATCTTGCTGGGCAGTGACAGTCATCTTTGCCAAAAGAAGGTTTTGCTTTTGAGAGCCTTCATCCTCACCTGCCCTCAGGACCCCTGACAACTGTGAAGTTTCCCTTTTTAAAAGCCCCTCATTGCTGTGCATAGTCTTTATCCTCAGATTTGTGAAGAGAAAGCTTATTACTCATTAGCTTTCCAGAAGTAAGTGTCTGACAGCCCGTCTGACTTGCTCCTCCCCATACATCCACTGTAAGGAGGTCAAACCAGTCTATCCTAAAGGAAATCAACCCTGAATATTCACTGGAAGGACTGATGCTGAAGCTGAAGCTCCAATACTTTGGCCACCTAATGCGAAGAGCCGACTCACTGGAAAAGATCCTGATGCTGGGAAAGATTGAAGGCAAAAGGAGAAGCAGACAACAGAGGATGAGATGGTTGGATGGCATCACCGACTTGATGGACATGAGTTTGAGCAAGCTCTGGGAGTTCGTGATGGACAGGGAGGCCTGGCGTGCTGCAGTCCATGGGGTTGCAAAGAGTCAGGCACAATTTAGCAACTGAACAACCACAGCAAAACATCCACATCCACAGAGCAACCCTGGAACTCAGAGTCTTGTCTCCTTAATTGGTGCAATAATGCCGACAAAGAGCCCCATAGAAAGGTCTATGATGTGAGGGTTAAATGTGGTGTGACACCCACAGACAGCAGGATGTTCACTCAGACACAGCAGGTGTAACCCTTTGTTGGGTGGTGTCAACAGGGCACAACAGGGCACATACTGGGCACTCCCCTGGTGGTCCAGTGGTTAAGACTCCGGGCTTCCAATGCAGGAGGAGTGGGCTAGATCCCTGGTGGGGAAACTAAGATCCTACATACCAAGTGGCATGGTCAAAAATTAAAAAAAAAAAAAAACAGGGCACAGGGAGGTGGCCTCTGGCTCCTCTGAAAGGCTGAGCAAGAGAACATTCTCTGTCTGTAATGGTAACCTGAAAGCAACTGTTTCCAAAATAACAGTACTTAACCCACCCAAAATCTTGCTCCAGGAAAGGTTTTCACTGAGGCATCTAGAGGTTTCTATGATGTTTTCAACACCAGTCACAGGAATCACATAATCCCGTGGATATTATCTCCTGGTAGCCCTGGGCTGACTTTAAAGACAGAACATCAATCTTCAGCTTCTTATTTATCTTCCAAGAGCAAGGACACTCAATCCTGATTGCACATTAGATTAACCCAGGAGGCTTTTTTTAAAAAAAAATACATACCCAAAATCAAGAGAGCTGGAGTGACTATACTCATCTCAGACAAATAAGTAGGATTTAAGATAAAAAGTATTCTTAAAGACAAAGAAATCAGGAAGACATACTATATGCACCAAAAAACAGAGCCAGAAAATACACGAAGCAAAACCGACAGAACTGAAGGTAGAAAAAGACATTTAAATAATGCGAGTTAGAAACTTCAATACTCCATTTTCAATAATGGACAGAATAATGAGGCTGCGGATCGGCGGGGAAACAGGAGTCACAAACGACGCTGAAAACCAACCAGACCTCTCGCTTCTCCACAGAATTCTCCAGTCGACCACACAGAACAGCTTTTCCTCAGCTTTTCCTCAGGGGCGCACAAAATGTCCTCCAGGAGCCCCCTGGGGCCACAGCACAGACTCAAAGAGGAATGAACACAAAATGTCCTCCAGGAGCCCCCTGGGGCCACAGCACGGACTCAAAGAGGAATGAACACAAAATGTCCTCCAGGAGCCCCCTGGGGCCACAGCACGGACTCAAAGAGGAATGAAATCACACCATGTGTGTTGTCCAGTCACACTGGAATGACTCAGAGATCAATAACAGAAGGTTTCTTTGGAGGGCGATGAAAATGTTCTAAAATTAGATCTTGGCGATGAGTGCCACAGCTCTCTGAGTACACTAAACACAGAAGCAAACTTCCCAGGAACTCCTGAAATCTGGGAGGGTGGTGGCATCAGAGACGGAAGGGCTGCTGCTTTCCAGGAAGACACGACGTTGGCTAAATTCCTCCCTGGTTCTTCCGCTTGGCTCCCCAGGCAACATGTGGCAATACCAGGGAGGTGGCGGGGGTGAGTACCACAGGCATCTGTCTAGTGGGCAGACCAGGGATGCTGCTAAACATCCTACTAATAAAATGCACAGGACAAGTCCCCCACCCCCAACAAATAAATGATTGTGTGCTCACTCAGTGGTGTCCGACTTTTGCGACCCCATGGACTTATTAGCCCACCAAGCTCCTCTGCCCATGGAGTTTTCCAGGCAAGAATATTGGAGTGGGTACCATTTCCTATTCCAGGGGATCTTCCCAACCCAGGCGTTGAACCCACATCTCCTGGGACTCCTGCATTTGCAGGTGGATTTTTTACCAGTAGCGCCATCTGGGAAACCACAGTAAATGACTGTCTGGCCCCCAAATGTCAATAGTTTTGAGGTGGAAGAATTCTGTACCAGGGAAAAGTTAATACTCTCGTATTTTTGTCTCTTCTGATTTAAAGAAATGAATAATCCTAGATTAACGGTAAAGGAGAAAGAATTAGGAATCAGACCCAGAGCCACATCCTGGTTCCACCAGCTTCCCAGAACTTGGGCATTACCTAATTCCCTCATCTGTAGAATGGGATGATGACCTTATAGTGTGGTTGTGAGGATTAAATGAGATGTTGCCCAGCACCAGCAAGGCTAAGAGATTTCATTACTTTAATTATTGTTCTTTGCTAAAGCTCCAAACTGGCTTAGTACCGAGAAATGAGTGACTGGGTTATTTTAAAACAGGGTTCTCTTCTCCAGCAACAATTAGCATGTAAACTGGGGCATTTTATGAGCTAATAAGCAATCGAGACATAACAGTTGACATTCCTCACTACTATAGTATACACTGGCCAAAGCAGGACTAGCTAAATACTCTGTTGCCATAGTAACAAAAAGTTCCTGGGAACCTGACTCATTTTCTTCCCAGTAAATGCTTTCTATTTGTCAAGCTCGACTTTATACACAAGCACACTGCACAGTCGTGAAGTCTTTTCTACTTCCTAGACCTTGTATCTCTACCGTTCAAAAACCAGTTTACTCTGGTGGAAACAGTCACCCAAAACTGGACAAGATGACAGCCTGTCATTTGCTGTGGGCCTCTGTAATGGAGCCCACCAGCGGATAGGAGTGACTTGAGAAGACACAGTAAAACACGCAGTGCCTTCCATCGCCTCCACTGGGCCAGGTACCAGCATGAGATTCCATCATGCTCACCATAAGTGAAGAAAGATAAGAAAATAACAGTAAATGCTTCTTGTGTGCCTTGGGCTTTCATGGACTTTACTCCAGGCGCACTCTACCAAAAAACAGCGAGCCAGGGATGATTACCAACACTATACTGAGAACACTGAGAATCAGAGAGACTCAGTAATTTACCCAGGGACACACTTTCTGTATATACTTGTTTGCTTCTGTTGTTGTTCAGTTGCTAAGTCGTGTCTGACTCTGCAACTCCACAGACTGCAGCATGCCAAGCTTTCCTGTCCTTCACTATCTCCCAGAGTTTGCTCAAACTCACGGCCGTTGAGTTGATGATGCCATCCAACCATCTCATCCTCGTCCCCTTCTCCTCCTGCTCTCAATCTTTCCCAGCATCAGGGTCTTTTCCAGTGAGTCAGTTCTTTGCATCAAGTGGCCAAACTATTGGAGACCCAGCTTCAGCATCAGTCCTTCCAATGAATATTCAGGGTTAATTTCCTCCAGGATTGACTGGTTTAATCTTCTTGGAGTCCAAGGGATTCTCAAGAGTCTTCTCCAGCACCACAATTCAAAAGCACCAATTCTTTGGTGCTCAGCCTTCTTTATGGTCCAACTCTCACATCCGCACATGACTACCGGAAAAACCATAGCTTTGACTATATGGACCTTTGTCGGCAAAGTGATGTCTCTTATTGTCTGCTTTTGCTCCATCTCAATTCTTAAATTGAGTTGGCTTAGGAAAGGAAATCAGTTAAAAATGAGGAAAATGGGATGTTATAGGGAAAAGCAGAAGAAAAGAAGGTAGTAGCCAGAATGCATTTGTAGATTATTGAATGATCCAATCAATCCATCCTAAAAGAAATCAATCCTGGGTGTTCATTGGAAGGTCTGATGTTGAAGCTGAAGCTCCAATACTTTGGCCACCTCATGCGAAGGGTTGACTCATTGGAAAAGACCCTAATGCTGGGTATGATTGGGGGCGGGAGGAGAAGGGGACGACAGAGGATGAGATGGTTGGATGGCATCACCGACTCGATGAACATGGGTTTGGGTAGACTCTGGGAGTTGGTGATGGACAGAGAGGCCTGGCGTGCTGCAATTCATGGGGTCGCAGAGAGTCGGACACGACTGAGCGACTGAACTGAACTGAACTGATGAGCAATAGAGATTTTGGGTGCTCTTTCCTAATAACCCAGACATAAGAGAATCATTCACAAAATGAGAGAGAGTCACCAAATTTGAAGCCAAATTAAACAAAATCCCAGTCCTGCAAAGACTACCCTGCTATCACTCACTCAGGAAGAACAGGCGTGAATGCATCATCCATATTCCTCATGTATTTCTTCACCACGCAGTCTTGTGGAGTGATGAAAAGTGATTAAGATTTGGGAATCAGATTCCTTAGGTTCAAATTCCAGCTCTGCCACTTTCTAGCTACAAAATCTGTTGACAAGTTACATAAATTTCTGGGGCCTCAATCCTTTGGCCACCAACTGTGAAGAGCTGACTCATTGGAAAAGACCCTGATGCTGGGAAAGATTGAGGGCAAGAGGAGAAGGAGGCAGCAGAGGATGAGATGGTTGGATGGCATCATTGACTCAATGGACATGAGTTTGAGCAAACTCCAGGAAACAGTGAAGGACAAGAAAACCTGGCATGCTGCACTCCACGGGGTCACAAAGAGTTGGACACAACCGAACAACAATAGTTTCCTCCCCTATAAAATGGAGATAATGTGGGTATTCAATGCAAATCCCGTAGAACAATTTTTAGGCTCCTTTATACAAGCTATGACTATTGCTTCTACTTCCATCATAGTTTATTGATAACTAATTATGTTCCAGATATTATTCTAAGCAGGGATGGACATAGCCCTGCACAAGGCAGGGGAGTCTAACAAACCAACATGCAAAAGCAGATGGTGCTAACTGCTATGTGGAGATGTAAGACAATGTGATAGGAGTGACTGTGTGGGTAGTTGGGGTCATCAGGGAAGGAATATTTGAGGCAGAGGCAAGTGCAGTGAAATCTCAATGACGAGAAGAAGCCAATGGAGCAGGGATGAGGGGAGAGCAGCCCAAGCAGAGAAAACATCTCAAGGTCACACCAAAGACCGGACAGAACCCGGAAGAGGAATAAGGTTGGCAGGGTTGGCTGGGGCAGAGAGCCACGGTGTAGAGGAGGAGATGGTGACAAGGGGAGAAAGCAGAAAGAGAAAGCCTCATCAGGGAAGGCTCCCTCAGCCTGGCTAAGGAGTTGGGGCTTGAGTCCAAGTGTGATGGGAAGCATTACAAGCAGTGATTTTATCTGATGTAATTTTTTAAACAAAATTATGTATTTTTGGTTGCGCTGGGTCTTTGTTGCTGTGTGCGGGCTTTCTCTAACTGTCATGAGCCGAAGCTACTCTTTGATGTGGCAGCTTCTCTTGTTACGGAGCACGGGCTCTAGGCACGTGGGTTTCAGTAGTTGAGGCGTACAGGCTTTAAATGCTCCGCAGCGCGTGAAATCTTCCCGGACGAGGGACCAAACCTGTGTCCCCTGCATTGGCAGGGAGATTCTTAATGACTGTGCCACCAGGGATGTCCCTGATGTATCTCTAAAAGATCACCCAGCTGCCTAGTGAAGAGGGGATGGAGGGCGTTGAAGAAAAGGCAGGAAGACCATCCAAGGTGGTGACCCGCCTTGTGAGAGTGGGTAAGATGCTGAGTGGATCCAAACCCTCTAGACCAGGATATCTCAACCTCAGCACTCTTTGACATGGGGCTGGAGAATTCTTTGGAAGGAGGGCTGTCCCATGAACTATAGGATGTTTCGGAGCATCCATGCTCTCCAACCACTAAATGCCAGAAGCACCTCCAGTTATGACAAACAAAAATGCCCCCAGACATTGACCCCGGGAGTCAATATCACCCCTGGCTGAGATCTACTGCTTCAGAGGCAGAGATGCCCAGGCTCACTGATGGACTAGATTAGGGGAAGGGGGCAGCCGATAAAAGAAAGGCCCCAAGAATGACCCCTACGTTTCTGTTAATGAGGTAAGATCATCTCACACATTCTGAGGGTTTGCCCTCCACGCCAACAGGCCTGCTCTAGATGTCACTGTCACTCAAACATTCATTCATTCCACAGTGAGCATCACAGTCCACGGAGCATGCTGGTCATACCCAGTGCCAGGGATGCAGCTGTGACTGAAAGAGTCTGATGAGAACACAGACATAAAAGCAAGTCAAGTCGGTACAGCAGGACTCAGGCATCAGAAGAACCCCTGAGACTGAGCAGAAGCACAAAGGAGGACATGACCCTTAGCTCCCAGGGGAGGTCCATGGGGGCTCCAATGCTGTGCCTTATGTGGGGACATAGAGGGGAAAGAGCATGTGCAAAGGCACTGGGGTGTGAGCCTGGGAGGAAGGTGGGAGGAAGGAGGGTCAGGCCAGAGACACTTCAGAGTCTCATCTGATTCCATGTGTGACCTTGGAGCTGCTAGAGGGCTGCTGGTATTCACATTCCTTATTATTAATGAATAAAATGAACCCAAAGCGGCATCTATGAGTACTCACTGTATAACTGGTCACTCCACCTACTAAATACCCTTCAACCCTGCCTCCAGATGAGAAAACTGAAGCTAAGGAGGTTCAATGACCTGCACAAGATTCCTTGGCTGGCAAGTGGCAGAGCCAGGGTCTGAGCCAAGGCTGGTGGTGCTGGAATCCTCTGCCTCCCATCTTAAGTCAGAGAGCAGTAACGTGACCTAATGTGTGGTTTAGGAAGCCCATTGAGGAGATTAGTATTCAGGCATCACTAGTTTGTGGGAGTGGATGAGATCCCCAAGGGAGGATGTATTACACGGGAAGGACGGGATCATTTCTGGGAGAATGATAATGCAGAGAAACGGACCCAGTAGGCTCTCTGTGAGGGAGAAGGAAATGGAGGTGGAACCCCGGGGAGCAAAGTAGGGAAGAAGAGGATGAGATCAAGGATGCTGAATGCTGCTCGAGGTCAGGTAGGGTTGGATGTTGACACCTGCCAGATCTGACAACTAGGAGATTCCTGGTGACCTTCCCCAGAGCAATTTCCTTACTGTAGCAGATGCAAAAGTCAGATGGCAGAGGGCCAAAGAAACACAATGAAGGAGAAAGACAGAGCCGGGCTGGCAGGACTCTAGCTGAAGACGGAGTTTGGGGCCAGGAGAAACTGAAGATAAGTAAGTCCCGAACCTGAGTGTGAGTCAGAGGGTCAGACTCACCTGGGGAATTAAGACGCACCCCAGGCCCATGAACCAATCTTTCCGCAAGTGGCCTCAGCCCCTAGGAACTCCAATGACTACAGAGGCTAAGGAACCACTGAGCTGGGCAGTGCTCCTCACAGTGCGGTTCCAGGACCACCTGCAGCTGCCGGGATCCCATCCTAGACCTGCTCACTGGGACTCTCTCACAAAGTTCCCGGGGAGCTGCTTACTGAGGACTCCGGGTCATTCTGACACAGCCAGCCTGGGACCTCTGGGCCTCTCTGCTCCAAGTGTAGACCTTGGGCCAGCAGTATCGGCAACTTCCTGGGGGGTTGTTAGAAATTCAGACTAACATCTAGAAATTCAGTTAGCCTCACCCCAGACCTACTGAACCAGAATCTGTATTTTACCAAGATCTCCATGCCTTTCCAGTATATATAATGTTTGAGAAGTTCTGGACTGGAAAGGAGAGAGGGTCTTAGGGGTATGGGGACAGGTACCCAGTCACCCTCATCCACACACATTTAGGGCAGAGTCTCCTGATATTTTCTTGCCATTGATTTTTACAAAGTCAACAAGAGATTGCTGATAGAACCCCATATGGGTTCTGATGCTTCAAGCTCCTGCTGCACTCTCCAGAACAATGGCAGGCATGACTGCAAACACTTAAATCATTATCTTTTTTTGCAGGATGGGAAAGTGTTGTCCAGGACATTCAGTCTGCACTCCCTCTGCAAGGAACGCAAGGGAGGCAGGAAGCTCCACCTGAACCCTGAAAACCTCCCTGTACAGAGCTGCATGGCACGCACTTACCTGCAGGGGGCAGCACAGCAGAGCAGTCCATCTGCTCACTCAAGCCTCAAGGTCTGCTTTCAAAATTCTGCAGGACCACGCAAGCGCCTTAGTCAATTTCTTAATTCTCTAAGCCTCAGTCCTCATCTGTAAAATGGAGATCTAGTAGGACTTACTTGGGGCGGGGGTGGGCAGGGGTGAGGACTGAATGAGACCATCCAAGCTGAGCACTGGCCACAGTACTTGGTGACCACTTACAAGTTCCAGGGTCTGACCCCAGAGACCCTAAATTATAGGCTCACCTGAAATCTCCACCATCCCACCTAGGCCTAAACTGGCCTAAATCCATTCCTCCATGTGTACGCCCACATGTCAGAAAGTCCTGTATTTTCATAGGGAAGAGAACGTTCTATTTTAAATCACAGACATCTATAGTTGAAGGGGGTGTGGGAATGACCCAGTCGCTTTACAGATGAGAACACGAAAGCCCAGGAAAGCCAGAGTGCTTCTTCCACCCCCCTGGGGCTGTGCTAAGCACGGTGAGTGTCCCTAAGGCACGGAATTAAACGGAGCAGTCGCCGAAGCTGCCAGACACCCCGTTTCTGCACGTGGAAGTCTTCACTAGCCTCTGCCACTGGTCTTCAAATCCCAGCAAAATATCAGGATCCAGTGACTCAGATGATGATAATGAGTGTCTTCAGGGTCGCAAAGAGTTGGACACAACTGAGCGACTGAACTGAATACAAAGGTTTAGAGAGAGAGAAAGGCAGAGCTTTTCTAGAGGCCACGGCCCTTGGGGCCCAGAGAGAAAGAAGAGGTCCTGGAGGAATATGTACCCTCAGAAGACTGACTCATTAACAAGGAGGAATTAGGATGGAGGACGTGGAAAAGAAGGTGAGGTCAGGCTGTTAAAGCAAATCTATCAGATGACCCCTCTGAACATCTTGAGGGGGAGAGAGAGAGAGAGAGAGAGAGAGAGAGAGAGTGTGTGTGTGTGTGTGTGTGTGTGTGTGCGCGCGCGCGCATTTCTGGCAGGAGGAATCCTGTTCCAGCTTAGCAGTCCCATCTGGCTCCCTGGTGACAGACAAGGAACTCTGAGAGAGCAGCAGTGTGAGAGGGATACAGGAAGGCAAGCAAAGATTTGCCCCCCGCATCCTTGTAATTAGTCATGGCTCTTTCACTGGTTCATTCAAAAATGTGTAGCGAACATCCCTCATGTGCCAGGAGCTGACACGGTTTGGCATGGCGATAACAGTGATCGAGATGTATGCAGGGTCTCTCCTAGCTGTCCTGAAACTTCTAGCGTCACCTGGAAGACAGTACCTAATACCCTCTACTGTATCTGCTTGTTTATTAGTGTAAGGAAGAGAAGGGATATGGAAACAGGGCATCTATCTAGCCTGGGGAGGAGGGCAGGAAGGCTTCTGAGTGGGATGTGGTTATAGGATGAGAGTCGCTGTGTTTATCCATCCAGCCACCCAACTACCCATCCACTGACCCATTCATCCCTCAGTCCATCCATCCACCCACTGATCTACCCATCCACCCACCCACTCCTCCATCCATCCATCCATTCATTCACTGATCCATTCATCCATCTATCCATCCATCTTCATTCTTCTTAAGCAGCAGCCTCTGTTGGTGTTTTCCAGTTCCACATTTTTATCAAAAAGGAAGCAAAAAAACTGGGTGATGTCAATCCTGTAAATAACTAACATCTCTGGGCAGAAGTCAGAGGGCAGGTTTCTACTTGGAAGGAAAAGAAGGCTCGGAAAAGTAAAGTCACAAGCCTTAAGTCCCACGGGGTCAAGAATAAAGATAGAAGGACTTCTCTGGTGGTCTAGTAGTTAAGAATCTGCCTGCCAATGCCGGAGACACAGGTTCGATCCTTGATCTGGGAAGATCCCACAGGCTATGGGGCAACTCAACCCAGGTGCTGCAACCACTGAAGCTGAATTGCCCTAGGGCCTGTGCTCCGCAGCAAGAGAAGCCACCACAATGAGAAGCCTGCGCGCTAGGAAATGCCCATAGGCAGCAACGAAGACCCAGCACGAAAAGAAAAGAAGAAAGAAAGAAAGAACAAAGATAGGTCTGCTGCCTACCCTGCTCAGTTGCAGCCTACCAACCTACCCTAGAAGCTACTCACAGAGGCACTGTTTGGTTTTCTAAATTGTTTGTTTTGTTTTGATATTAATTGTTTGTTTTATTTCGATACTAGTCATGTCCTCTGCAGCCATACACAGACACGGTAAATACAACCCTGCTCCTCTGTCATGCTCCTAAAGGCCAGCCTTCAATATAACACTTTGAGGAGGACCACTCATGGGTGGGAGAAAAAGCCTGGCAGAATTAGCAAATTAAGTGATGAAACAAATCTGCCTTTGTACTCCCACTGTTTGGAATGAAAAACAAAATATTTTTGAAATGCAGAACATGGAGGGAAAACCTGGCATGAGAACCAGAACATTCAAGAGAGAGCACAGGGAAAGTTCTTCCCACATGTGTATTGTTTTCATCGTCGTTCACACTTGCCAAGATGTGATTTGCATCAGAGCATTATTACACCATCCACAGTTTATGTTTTCTGAAACATGCTCTGCAGGGCAATGAGAAGACTGTGGCCTTGATGGACTCCACAGGAACCATATCCCTGGCTCTGAATGTGGGTAAGGCTGATCTCCAGCATCACGGTGACTGTTTTAAAGAAGGTCCCACAACTTCTAGAAGGTGCTCATATGATTCCAGGCAGTGCCTACAGAGACTGTAAAAGCCTGGCTCCTAATGGCACATTGAGGACAGGTCAGTTCTGCTGTCACAAGCCGATGCTCACCAGTCACCATTGATTCTCAGAGCAGCGGCGTCCCTGACATGAACCATCCTCTGCATGAAAGCACTTTAACCACATCCTTACATCCTCTCATCGACAGGCAGAGGGACTCACTCACTCTCACGTCCAAAGCCTGAGCGGGTCTAAAAACAGGGAATTCAGATGCCCCATGGCTACCGTTACAGAGTTCCAAAAAGCAGATCTGGGTCATTAGAAGAAATAAATTTCCGAGAATCCCATGCTATGATCATTGGAAGTGAACTTTGTTCTGGAAAAGGATAATTACCATGCTGCCTCTGGAATCACAGATGTCAAGGCCAGGATGAAAAGCAGGGAGGGGGATTTTTCTGGATCTGGTCCCGGGGGATTCAACTCTTGTTGTCTGCTCAACACAGACACACTGTGAAAATGAAATCTTACACAAAGCCCACCAGACATTTAAAGAGAGAGAGAGATAGGGAGAAGTGGAGCTGCTTTGCTATCAGAGAGAGGAGGGCCCCAGTCCAAAGGCCCCTTCGCTCCCTGGCTCTCCCCTCTCCCTCTGAGGCACTAACCCCTGGCACTCTGAGAAGCGCAGGCTGACACAGTGATGGGAGTCTCAACCCTCGCTAAAGAGACGAAAAAATGAGACCCAAACCCGAGAGCTGGATCCTCACAAATCCCTATCGGTCTTTATGCAGAGTTTCTAGTCCCTTCACAGGTAAGCTTCTATGACCCAGGCAGCCTTTCTCTTCATACGCTTTTTTTTTAATCACTCAAGATCTCTTATTGCATATATGTAAAGATGACATTATTAACAATAATGGCTAATTCTTCTCAAGAGCTTAGTAAGCGTCAAGCACAGTCTAAACACTTAACAGGTATAAATACATTTAAAGTTGAGATTAACACATTTATGCTACTGATACTATGCATAAAATAGATAACTAATGATGACATGCTATATAGCACAGGAAACTCTACTTAATGCATTGTGGAGACCTAAATGGGAAGGAAGTCCAAAAGGGAGTGGATAGATGTATAGCTGATTCATTCTTCTGTACAGCAGAAACTAATAGAACATTGTAAAGCAACTATGCTCCAGTAAAAATTAATTTAAAACTAATAAATAAATAAGATAGATTTAAAAATTATAGCACCAGAGGAATATCTCTCAAAAAAAATTACAAGCCATCCTAGAGATGATAGTTGATGAGTGTTCAACATTGTAGATCAGATGTAATCTAACTCGGAAGAAAGAAAAACATGCTAAGGAGAGCCAACAATGAAACTCCTGGAAAAAATACACAAAAAGTCTATGAGGTCGATGTGTGTGCATGCTCAATCACTCAGTCGTGTCCAGTTCTCTGCGACCTCATAGACTGTAGCCCGCCAGGCTCCTCTGTCCATGGATTTCCCAGGCAAGAATACGCGAGCGGGTTGGTATTTCCTCCTCCTGGGGATCTTCCCAACCCAGGGATCAAACCTACATCTCCTGCATTGGCAGACAGGTTCTTTACTGCTGAGGTGGATACTATTTGATTATTCCTCCTTTTACAGATGAGGAAACTGAGGGACAGAGAACCTCAATAACCTTCCCAAGGTACAGAGGACCCAGGAAAAACCCCAGCAGGTTTGTGCCAGGTCTGTGTGCTCTGAACCTCAACACTTCTGCCACCCATGCAGAAGTAATAAGAAGTAAGCAAAGAGCAATTATCCATCATCCCGCCTCTCAGAGTCACCCACTGTTAATGGGAATTAAATCTTGTTGGCATTCCCCTTGCTGAGATTTCCAAATGCTGGCCACCTCTTGCTCAAAATTTCATTTCTGGCCCAGACAGAGTCACTTTCTTTCATGGGTAGAACTGGGATAGCATGAGCCATCCATCTGCTTTCTTTAGGAAACAAGATGCAAGAAAGCCTCTCAAAAGTAAAACAGAGCACTAACCACGTCACCATCATAGTCCTCAGCGCTCTCTGTTTAGAACATTTTGCTCTTGAGGCCAACACACTAGCTGGGATGCTTCTTATCTGCCGGGGCCTCTCAGGAGGGATGCTCTCTGGGTATCCCCCTCTCCCTTGAGGTGGAAAGAGGCTGACAGGACAGGACTTGTCCTAAGTAACTGCCTCCTTCCTGAGACTGTTAAATAAATCATAGGACAAGAATGTCTCAAAATGTCGTGGGTACAAGACCCACCTGGGCTGCTGGGGAAGACAAAGATGCTGGGGCCTCAATCTCAGAGATTCTGTTTCAGTGGGTTTTGAGTGGTCCCCAAATCTACACAAGCCATGAGTCGGGTGACTCACCATGCATACTTCAGGAGACATTGGCTAAGGTTCGTCCCTAAGAGACCAGGACCTCCCATGGGAAACAGCTTAAAGCCTCCTTCAACTGTTGTTCAAGAGAAAACTCAATAAAAACTCAGACTAGCTGCTGAGGTTCCTTCCTTCATTGTTTGTTCTTGTTAGTATTACATGGAGCAGCTTCCTGCTGAGCCATGGAGATAACCCTACAACCTCTCCTTCATTCATCCAGAAAATGTGTTAGTCACGTAGTCCTGATAAGCCTGGTGACTGATGACAGCTGGCAGGCACTGAGGATGGTCCCACCAGGACTTTGGTGCAGGAGAATTTAAAGCGCGGAATGTGAGCAAGAACAATAAGTGACGTTTGTTGAACTTACTGAGCAACAAGTATGTTTCCAAGAGCTTTACAGAGGGCTAGTTAACCTTCATAACCTTGTAAAACAGAATTCCTTCTGACCTATTTTACAGATGTGGCACCTGAAGGACAGAGAGGTTAAGTAATTTGCCCAGGGTCACATAGCAGGAAGCGTTAGGGCTTGATGTGACCAACTCATCAGGCCCTCGACCACTAGGCACACAGCCAATGTCCTCAAGGCCCCACACGATTGCCCCCACCACACACTTCTCTGAACACCCCTGAAAGTAGCTCCTCCTCCCCACCAGCCAGAGCATTACCACGGGCAGACCTGATTAGCCAGCAGCCCATTTCGTACCTGCTAGGCTTTTCCCTTCCCTGCAAGAACCTCCACCTCTTACTGGGCTAAGTCATCCTTGCCCTTCCAGTCTCAGCTTAGACAGCAGCTTCCCCCAGAACACTCCCTGGATGCCCCAAGTGAGATGGGGGACCCTCCTGGGGGATCCCAGCACCCAGGATACACCCCTTTCCCAGCGTGTGTCACACTCTGTTCGGTGGAGTGTGACCTCAGCTGACTTCGTCCTCTCCTAGGACAGGAATGTCCTTGTTCACCGTCCTCCCCCCACCTCCTGCCCTGTGCCAGCAAGTGCCGAGTGCACAGTAGGTGCTGTATAAATGTTTGTTCAGCAAATTAGTGAATGCATGAATGTGGCTCATCAGTGGCTGTGGGGGTCAGGAAAATGCATCACCAGCTCTCCAGGGCCGGAAGCACAACTGATGGGGGCTTCTGCACCTACTCCCCTCACCTCAATCCTGTGGCCATATTCAGGCTAAAGCTGCACCTCTCCAGGGCCATCCTCTGCTGACTGGCAGGGCAGATGTGCAGAGACCTGCCCACCCCTGCGAGGCCTAGGATGCTGCCAAGAGGTGCCTTCTGCTCCAGGACACCTGTGGACCTGGCCGAACCACTGGCGGCCTGCACTGCCTCTTCTTCTTCCTCCTCCTCCTCCCTCCCCCTTTCCTTCCTTCCTTCTATGTCTCCCACCACAAATGCTCAACATCCATCTCCACCCTCCCTGCCTTGCCCGGCTCCCGCCCCCAGGAAGTCTCAGGGACGCTTCATCTTGTCTTGTGTCAGCATCTCAGCAGACCTGGATAACGCAGTGGCAGAGCCCGGGTCCCACCTGCTACTCCAGGCCTGTCCCCAAAGTCAGGGCAGCCATACAGATCCTTCCTCAAGTCACCACTGGAACCAGCATCCCAGCACAAGGGATGAGGTGACCTGCACGCAAGAGGCAAAATGGGGAAGCAGAGCAAAGGCAGTGCCTCCCCTCCATTCCCATCTCAGGAGGTGCTCAGGGGGACCCTGAGCAATGGCAGGATGGGGAGGGGCATCTGAGCACCGCACTGTCACTGCTGTGCCCCAAAACACGCCCCAACTATGGGCAGCACGTGACCTCCCCCCCTCACCCCCTTCCCAGCATCGGACTGGCTGGGGTCCTCAATTCCGGAGAAGGGGAATGACCCCAGTTTGGCTCTTACTGTCAGACAGCGAGCGGCAGAGACAGGTCGTGTTCTATATGAGGGCGCTCCGCACTGGGCGGCCCGGGCACAGAGGGCAGTGGGACTGTCTGGATAAGCATCAAGAGGCAGGCTGTGCTAGGAGCTCAACCGGAAAACCACAAGACACGTGGCAGAGTCATGGTGACGGGCTTGAGCAGACCCGGGCACAAATCCACCACCACAGGCAGGCTCCCCTCTTGTTGGCCACAAGGTACAAAAAACCAAGAGGAAAAAACATATACCACACTGAGTGACTGCCATCAAGTCACCTGGTCAAGTGGGCTGCCCACCCTGCTCTCTAGGGCCCGTGATGCTCTCAATAGCCCACGAATGACTCCTCACCAGAATCACCTACACCTCCAAGAGTGTCCAGTCCCTCCCTAAAGAACTTTGTCTTCGCTCAGGAGGTCGGGAAAGATCATGGGCTTTACTGCTAGATTCCAAAAGAAATGGAGAGGCCAACAACCCTTGCCCCTGATAAGAAATAGCAGAAATCAAGACGGCGTGGGCCCCTGCATATTTAAAGTGCATTGAGGGTTGGAGACACTGATTACCTGCCACCACACCAGCATGGCCCCCAAATGAAGGGCATTGATGATAGAAATCAACCCTGAATACTCATTGGAAGGACTGATGCTGAGGCTGAAGCTCCAATACTTTGGTCACCTGATGCAAAGAGCTGACTCATTAGAAAAGACCCTAATGCTGGGAAAGATTTGAAGGCAGGAGAAGGGGACGACAGAGGATGAGATGGTTGGATGGCATCACTGATTCAATGGACATGAACTTGGGCAAATTCTGGGATATGGTGAGAGACAGGGAGGCCTAGTGTGCTGCAGTTCATGGGGTGGCAAAAAGCTGGACAGGACTTAGTGACTGAGCAACAACAACATGCGCACATGACACCTTTTCAAAGGAGTCAGAGGCTGTATCCTAATTTAGAGTTAACCTGAAGCTTTTCTGTGCTGTGGGACACAGAACATCTGTTTGTAACCCATTTCAGTCCCTTCTCTTCCAACTATTGAATCTAGAAAACCCGACAGCCTTTTTAGCCCTAAGACATTTCCTACATTTTATGGGCTTCCTCTTCTGGGATCTTAACAAAGGACACGGTCGTAATGATGTCAGAAGCCAAAAGCTCCTGAAATGCTTTTTTATGAGGGGTGTACAGTTACCTTCTGACCACAAAGATTTTCTGCCCCCTTTTTCTCCTACTCTAAACCATCCTGAAGCTAGCCTTTGAATGTTACTAGTAAATGAACCATTCCGGTCACGTATTTGAATTACAAGAATGCACCATATCCTCTTCTTTTAATTATTACTTTTTCATTTGTCTCTAAATTTTTTTTTAAAAAGCCATTAGGCAACTGCAAACTAGTTGTATCGCAGATGAAAGTGCAAGTCTGCATGAAAAAACAAAAATAAAAAGACTGCACAGTCACAGCCTCCCTTGGATCAGCAAGATTTGTCTGGATGTGCCAGGAAAAAAAAATTTTTTTTGATGTTCTGTGATTTTGCAGCCATTTAAATTTTATTAGCAATTATGGAGCCTGTTACCGCTGACGACATCTTGCGGCTCTAGCCAAGTCCCGGCGACGAGTGCACAGCCTGAATGACAGGGCCCAGGAAACCTGGCCCCACACATTCAGTGACACAGGAACATAAACCCTCCCAGCTCGGGCGCTTCATAGAGATTCTCTCCGTGCAGGCAGGAAGAGGCAGCCTGCAGCGCTGGTAATAACAGAGTTCTCTGGAAGTGGCAGGGAGGACTGGTGAGAAGGAGTGAAGCTGGTATTTGTGCAAGAGTTGATTTGAAACATGACTTTAGCATGACTCCATGTCACTAACTTCTCAGCTGGTGACAGTATTGGTATTTAAATTGGCGGTTCCCGAGAAAGCAGTGGCAGATCCTGAACAGCAGCTGCCATCACCTGGCAGGAACCAAGGGAACCAGCTGGGGCTGGTGGGGGTTCTGGCAGACAGAACTGTTGGCGCCCGCCTGGCACCCTGAGAAGAGGATCATAAGGACGCCAGCAGGGATACGAGGTCGGGGGGAGCCTTAACTAAATAATAAAACTTTTTAAGAACTGAAGCCTTCATGACTTCAGTAATGAAAAAGTTCCTCTAATCCAGGAAGATCTAAATTGAACAAATTCCTCCCAGTCTTTCTTTAGGCTCCAGGACGTCTTACCTCAACAGAACTGACTCAAGATCCCTCAACCAGAGAGTCTCCTGTGGCAGATCCCGGTGAGGAGTAACCAGGACCTCTGGTAGACAGTCTGATTCTTCTCAGCTTCTGGGGGTACAATGGGGACTGGAGATCACTGAAGTTGGCACAGGCTTCCTTGGTGGTGCAGACAGTAGAGAATCTGCCTGCAATGCAGGAGACCTGGGTTCGATCTCTGGGCCAGGAAGGTCTCCTGGAGAAGGGAACGGCTATCCACCCTGGTATTCTTGCCTGGAGAACTCCATGGATAGAGGAGCCTGGTAGGCTACAGTCCATGGGGTTGCAAAAAGTCAGACATGACTGAACAACTTGCATTTCCCCCATCTTAGGCTGCCATGCAGCACACATCTCAAAACAGGGCATTGCGGGATCTCTGGGTTCTGTCTTCTGAAGATGCTCACTGTGACTAATGTGCTGGCATCCTGAATATTCCCAGTATATCTGAAATAGAACAGCCCACCCTCCTTAGTTTAGAGAACCTGTTAGAAAGTAGAAGCTAGCGAGCATCTTCCAGCCCTTCTTTGATGACTGAAGGAGCTCCAGGGAACTGGAATCAAAAATTCTTTGGCAATCCTGGAGACTCCCCCTTTCAGGGCACATGCATGGCTGAGGAAGGCAGATGACGGGAAAGCATATTTTATTAAGTGCCTGCTATGCACCAGACATCAGCACTCAAACGTCTGACTCTCATATCCCTCCCCCTTTCCAGACCTGCTCCCATTTTACAGATGGAGAAACTAAGGCTCCAGAAGCGAAATGACTAGCTAGGGGCAGAGCTGGGATCTAAGCCAGAAAAGTGACTCCACGCTGACAATAAGAGCACAGCGACTGTTTACTGAGCACTTACTTCATACCAGCAGCAGTTTGAAGACATTTCAAGTTCATTTAATCCTTCTTAAAATGCCATGGGATTTAAGGAAACGGAGGCTGAGTGCTTTGTCCAGGGTCCACTGCTCAAACGTGACAAAGCCAGGATTCAACCAAGGTCCTGTGGCCCCAGAGCCAGGCCCCTCCCACTCTGTCCTGCTCCCAGCACAGCAAACACCCCAAGGAACACATATGCACATGGTACGCTTATCTGTTTGGAAACATCGGCTCCTTTGGTTGAAATGCTATATGCTAACAAACCAGAGAAAATGAATTCAATTTCACTGAGTCTACGACACCACCAATTATAAGGCATGCCATAACTTACATACAACTGAGAAAAAAAAAAGTACTCTCTCAATTAAACCACAACACATGTTTTCTTACCCCATTGATTATAAAAGCTGTCTCACATTCAAAGACCTGAAAATGTAAAAAGATGTGTGTCTTAGGATTAAAGAAACACCGAAGAACTTCGAACGAGCAAGATGGTGAAATGAACCGTAGACTACAGACGCAGAGTGGAAACAAGGTTCTCTGAGCACAGAGTATCCTGACACTAAATCTAATTTTCCAAGAAAACCTGATAATCCCAATTTTTATGTGCAAGCTTCCGATTTAGAAACATTGGCAACTAACTCATGCTTTTCATGTCCTTGTACAGGGACAAAAAAGGCTGCCTACAGCCCAATCTGTCTGGGAGTGCTCCCAGCTTTCTCCCAGGTGGGCTGGAAGACAGAGAGCTACAGCATCAGTTTAGGTACAGCACCTCCCACCCTAGTGGCTTTTAAAGGCACAGGACTTTCACAGGCCGCCATACACACTAACTAGTGTTCAGAGTAATTTTTTTTTATGATAGAAGTAGCCAAGTAAAGACACCTCACAGAAGTACGACTACTTCTATAATTGACTCAAAAAATATTTATTTTTTTCATGTAAAGCACTCTCCCAGGCTTTCCACCTCCTCCTCTTTTATTGACATGCCTGGTCCTGTTCCATGTATGCATATGTTTTTCGATCACTCACTGTGTCTGACTCTTTGCGACCCCGTGGACTGAAGCCTGACAGGTTCCTCTGTCCATAGGATTTTTCAGGCAAGAATACCAGAGTGGGTTGCCATTTCCTTTTCCAGGGGATCTTCCCGACCCAGGGATCAAACTCGTGACTCCTGCATCAGCAGGTGGGCTCTTTACTACTGAGCCACCTGAGAAGCCCTCCTGTTCCACAACCACCAAAAACAGAGGGAGGAGTAAAACAATAACATCAAATGACCCCAAGGGGATGCAGTGAAAACGCATCCCACACACAGGGGGCTGAGTGCTCAGGCCTGGTCCTGGGGGCGCTGGCCACTTCACACTCTACCTTGTCAATATGTACCTGGTATGGTACGTGACTAATGTCCTGGAATTCCAGAATGGAACCTTATTTGGAAATAGAGTCTGTGCAATATATATAATCAAGTTAAGATGAAGTCACTCTGGATGAGGGGTGACCCCAAGCCAACAATGAGTGTCCTTTTAAGCAAAGGGAAATTTGGACACAGAACACAGGTGCACAGGCAAACACCACGTGATGCCAGAGGCAGAGACGGGAGTGTTTCATCTATAAGTCTAAGATGCCAAGGGATGCCAGCGATGAAACAAGGAAAGACCTGCCCTGAGAACCTCCCGAGAGAACACAGCCCTGTGGACATCTTGATTCTGGACACTCAGCTTCCACACCTGGGAGAGAATACGCTTCTGTTCTTTCAAGTCATGGGTTTGTGGTATTTTGTTTGAGCAGCCCCAGGCAACTGAAATATCCAGGGAGTTTTGGAGCACTTTATTTTTGTTTGTTTGTTTTTTGGGGGTTTTTTTTTTTTAATAAGTTTATTTATTTTAGTTGGGGGCTAATTACTTTACAATATTGTAGTGGTTTTTGCCATACATTGACATGAATCAGCCATGGGTTTACATGTGTTCCCCATCCTGAACCCTCCTCCCACCTCCCTCCCCATCCCATCCCTCTGGGTCATCCCATTGCCCCAGCCCTGAGCATTTGTCTCATGCATCGAACCTGGAATGGTGCTCTGTTTCACATATGATAATATACATGTTTCAATGCTATTCTCCCAGAACGTCCCACCCTCACCTTCTCCCTCAGAGTCCATAAGACTATTCTATGCGTCTGTGTCTCTTATTCTGTCTTGCATATAGGATTATCGTTACCATCTTTCAAATTCCATATATATGCATTAGTATACTGTATTGGTGTTTTTCTTTCTGGCTTACTTCACTCTGTATAATGGGCTCCAGTTTCATCCATCTCAATAGAACTGATTCAAATGTATTTTTTTAATGGCTGAGTAATATTCCATTGTGTATATGTACCACAGCTTCCTTATCCATTCATCTGCTGATGGGCATCTAGGTTGCTTCCCTGTCCTGGCTATTGTAAACAGTGCTGTGATGAACATTGGGGTACACGCGTCTCTTTCAATTCTGGTTTCCTCAGTGTGTATGCCCAGCAGTGGGATTGCTGGGTCGTATGTCAGTTCTATTCCCAGTTTTTTAAGGAATCTGAGTTTTGGAGCACTTTAGTATTTCTCCATCTACTGTAAAACTGCTGGCTTCTTCAAACAGCAGGCAGGGCCCTTTTAGAAACATGAGCATATGGTCAATTCGTGTTAAGGTCAAGTGTAGCCTGACAAGCGGGAAGCTGTCCCTAAGTGGCTGACTGACCCCCTGGGAATTTACACCGCCATCCCAGCATCTGCAGAGCACCGCTGGCACGGAGCACAACGCGCACATCCGGAGCGGGGAGGGAGGGCCTGGAAGGCCGTGACCTCTACGAGTCCTAGACCTTGGTGGCTGCAGGGAGGTGGTGAGGGTTTCAGGCCAACAGACGGAAGGCAGAGACTTCAGAAGGCTGTTGAAGTGGAGCCGCAAAATGCCGTCATCAAAACCCACTTAGGTGCTTAATTGTGCGGGACTCGGGCAGAGCTGGGAACACTCTGGTGGGTGGGGGCCAAGTGCGGGGGCCGTGTAGACACGGGTTCCCAGCTGAACGCATGAGAGCTTCGACCAGTCCCCCTCCCTGTGACCCCGTGAGCCTGCCCGGCCCACCTCAGATCCTCAAAGATTTGGTTCTTGTACCGGGGCTTCCGTGTCTGGCTGGCCCCCTGGAGCTCAAAGCTAGAGAGAATTTCATAAGAGCTGATGACTGTGTTTAAGACTCTCTGGAGGCGGAGTCTTGAAGGGGTTTCTATGGCTCCTAAGCAAAAGCGGGAAGAGATGGGGTGTGCAACTCTGGGGGAGAGGGGCAAGGGATGGGCTGGACGTTTAGCATGGCAGGGCCAGGAATGTCACTGCAGACTTGGGTTTGAGGATCATGTCATTGGCACTCATGAGGGAATAATGCCCATTAGCACTTACTGAACGTGTTACCGGGGCCTGGAACCCCAGCTCCGAGCCTCACGTACATTAGGTCATTCAAGAGTGACAGCAATGCCCTGTGGTCAGCCGTGCTGATCTCCAGGCTGTTTCTGACTTGGATTACGGCCTGGACACACCGCCTATTAAACGTTTTAACTATCACCGCTGGCTTATTATCCGCATTATACGGATGAGGAAATTGCTATAGCGGAAGGTAAGTCGGTGCCCAGAGCCTCAGAGGCCATAAATGGAGGCCAAACACTAATGTGTGTGTGTGCGCTCAGTCACGTCTGACTCTGTGATCCCATGGACTATAGCTGCCAGGCTTCTCTGTCCATGGAATTCCCCAGGCAAGAATACTGGAGTGGGTTGCCATTTTCTCTTCTAGGGGATCTTCCCGATCTAGGGATGGAACCCACATCTCCAGTATCTCCTGCATTGGCAGGCAGATTCTTTACCACTGGGCCGTCCAGGAAGCCCTGGCCTCCAAAGCCCCTGTTTTTAACCATAGGATTTACGGTCTCACATTTGCGAGAAAAGAAACTAAGTGAAGTGGCGGCCATGCCTGAAACGATCTGAGATGTTTCTAAATGAATACACAAACAAAAACGACTGTGTTAGAAAAGGGGCAACATTAACACACACAGGTCTTGGATTCCTTCTGTACCATGAGTGCTGGAGAGGAATGTAAGTTTTCATTCTGAAGCATTTCAGGGACAGAGAATTAACCACAGCACTATTCTCTAGACTCTTGTTTTCTGAAGATGGAGGTCTTTAGAAGGCTTTTGAAATTCAGCATTTAACAATGGCTTGCCAGCTACACGACCAGGAGGAAAAAGGGTTGCCTCAATTGTGTGACAAGGTGGTGTGCCCCAGCAGAAAGAAGAGTGAGGCTCTCAGACAGGCCAGGCAAGTGGCAGGAGGGCTGAAACCAGTAGGCTCACACCTACTGGGCTGGGCAGGCCCCCAGAGGCCCAAATGGCTTGACTTGTCCCTGGGAAGAATGTGTACTGGATGCCTCGGGCTGCAACATCAGAGTCCTACACACTGAGTGGCTCTGAGCAACGGAAATTTATTCTCTCACATTTCTGGGGGCCAGAAGTCCACAGTCAAGGTGTCAGCAGGGCCACGCTCCCCCGAGACTCATGGTGGACCTTCTCCCTGCCTCCTCTTAGCTCCTGGGGTCAGCTGTCAATTCTCGGCGTTCCTTCTCTTGCAGCGGCATTGCTCCCATCTCTGCCTCTGCTGTCACGTGGCCTTCTTCCCTCATATCCTCACTGCACTTCTCACAAGGACATCAGTCACATTGGATTAAAAGCCCACCAGACTCCAGTATGACCTTATCTTAACTAATTACACCCCCATCATCCCAATTTCATATAAGGTCACATTCAGAGGTCCTGGGGGCGAGGACTACGACATGTCTTTGGCAGGAACATAATTGAACCTATAATAGTAAGATCTTTACTTTCACACTGTTTAAAAAAAAACAGAAGCAGGATGTCTGTGAATGTCATTCTGTTACACAGCTGTAGGACAGCTGTCACTCACTATGTAACACTTTTTTAAAAAAACAAGAGATGGGTAGATGGCTGGGTTAGTTTGCTAGGAGTGTCATAACAAAGGACAACAACTTGGTGGCTTTGATAACAGACACGTGTTGTCTCCCAGCTCAGGAGGCCATGAGTTAAATCCTAGTGTCAGGAGGGCTGGTTCCTTCTGACAGCTGTGGGGAAGGCTGTTTCAGGCCTCTCTCCTTGGCTTATAAATGGCCACCCTCTCTGTCTGTTTTCCCATCATCTTCCCTCTGTATGGATCTTGGTATTCAAATTTCACCTTTTTATAAGGGCATATTGGATATGACCCACTCTAATGACCTCAGTTTAATCTGACGACCTTTATAAAGGTCTTATCTCCAAATAAGGTCATGTTCTTTTTGCTTCTTCATGCTATTTACAGTTTTTTAAAATATATTTTTTCTTAAAAATTTATTTATAATTTTTGGCTACACTGGGTCTTTGTTGCCGTGTGTGGGCTTTGTCTAGTTGCAGCAAGTGGGGGCGACTCTGGTTGTGGCACACAGGCTTCTCATTGCGGTGGCTTCCCCTGTTGATGAGTTCAGGTTCTAGGCATCTTCAGTAGTTGCAGCTTGAGGGCTCTAGAGAGTGGGTGCGGAAGTTGTGGTGCAGGGGCTTAGTTGCTCCGCCTCATGTGGGATCTTAGTTCCTTGATCAGGTATAAGATTGGCGTCCCCTGTACTGGAGGCAGACTCTTAAACACTGGACCACCAGGGAAGTCCCTTTTTAATACAGTTTTTAATTGAAGTATGGTTGATATACAGTATTATGTTACAGGTGTACAATACAGCGATTCACAGTTTCTAAAGGTTATACTCCATTTATAGTTATTAGAAAACATTGGCGATATTCCACTTGTTGTACAATATATCCTTGTAGCTTATTTTATACCTAATAATTTGTACATCTTAATCCCCTACTCTTGTATTACTGACCCCCACCCCCACCCCCAGAGAAGGAAATGGCAACCCACTCCAGTATTCTTGCCTAGAGAATCCTGTGGACAGAGGAGCCTGGTGGGCTGCCATCTATGGGGTTGCACAGAGTTGGACACGACTGAAGCAAGTTAGCATGCATGCATGCATTGGAGAAGGAAATGGCAACCCACTCCAGCATTCTTGCCTAGAGAATCCCAGGGACAGAGGAGGCTGGTGGGCTGCTGTCTATGGGGTCGCACAGAGTTGAACACAACTGAAGCGACTTAGCAGCAGCAGCACCCCCACACCGCTGGTAACCACTAGCTTATTCTGTGAGTCTGCTTCTTCTTTGTTATATTCACAAGTTTGTTGTATTTTTTAGATTCCATATATTAGTGATGTCACAGAGTATTTATCTTTCTCTTAGTTCACTTAGCATAATGACCTCCAAGTCCATCCATGTTGCTGAAAATGGCAAAGTTTGGTGTGTTTTTATGGCCAGGTCACATTCTGAGGTACTGGGGTTATAGGACTTCAACACATGACCTTGGTGGTGGGGGGTGGGGACACAACTGAACCCACAACAGTGTTGTGCCAGCTTTGCTCTTTACACAGCTGAAGAGGAGGACTAGATCCTGCTATAGCTGCATCTCCCAAATCACTGTCGGGCTACCTCCCAGGTCACAGCATGTCAGCTGTCACTACCCCCTTTTCTAAGAAAAGACAGAGCAGCCTGAGCGATGAAGAAGCAAGCTGTACCCATCCCATGGAAACTGCCTGATTTCCCGGGACATTCTGCATGCTAGCCAAGCAGGAGATACCTTGGTAAAACAGCTGAATTACTGCTAGTTTGGCAAGGAGGAGAACAACTCAGAATCCCGTTTTTTTCCCCTCCTCTCCGCTTGCCCTGGAGCACCAGGTTTAATAGAAAACATTATATGTGGCACCACCTAGAGTCAGATGATGAGAAAGACCTGAAAAGAAAAGGAAGAGTTTCCGACTGGGCTTTTCTCCCCTTTGACATTTCTTGGTGATCATTATTTCAAACTTGCCCTCTCAACCCCTTCTCCTAGATTTCTGCCATCACACCCGACCCAATAAAAGTCATGCTCAAGAAATGGTTAGGAACACCACAAGCAAAGAAAACTCAAATTCCATTTTTGGACCTACTTTTCTAAACCTCTGGATTTGGAGTTTCATTAAAATTTTATCATTTGACAAGATTCTTGAATTTATCCCCATCCCCATCCCTGCCAACACACACACACACACACACACACACACACACACACACACACACACAGGGCCTGAGATTTTAAAAGTCGGTACCTGCCTCAAAGAAAGTGATCAATATAATTTTTCAAAACAGACACTGAGCCACCTTGTGACAAGGACTCAAGCTCTCTCCCCTGCTCGGTTAGAACACAGAGAGATGGCAGCTGCAACCCCACACCAAGCTGGCAGGAGATCTGAAGGCTCTTGATTTCAAGTCACATGTATGTTCTCGAAATTTCGATTTCTGCTTTATTATTACGGCAAGGGGCAGTAATAAAGTACAGTTTCTTCTTTCAGAGATTCACAGACTCATTGCCATTTTAGAAATCATTTACAAGCATACCTCGCCTTATTGCATTTCACTTTATTGCCCCTTGCAGATACTGAGCTTTTTTTTTTTTCCCCACAAATTGAAGGTTTGTGGCAACCCTGTGTCAAACCACTTTCCCAACCATGTTGGTTTACTTTGTGTCTCTTTGTCACATGTTAGGGGTAACATTTTCATTATTATTGTATTTACTAGGTTGATCTGTTATCAGTTATCCTTGATGTTACTACTGTCACAGTTTCGGGGCTCCATGAATCATGCCCAGGTAAGATGGCGAACTTAATTGATAAATGTTGTGTGTATTCTGACTGCTCCACAGACCACCTGGCCATTCCCCCATCACTCTCCCTCTCCCTCACCCTCAGGCTCCCTATTCCCTGAAACATGATATTAAAATTAGGTTAAACAGTAACCTTATAACGACCTCTAAGTGTTCAAGTGAAAGGGAGAGTCACAAATCTCTCGCTTGAAACAAAAACCTAGAAATGATGATTATACTTGGTGAGGAAGGAATGCTGAAAGACCAAAAGCTAGGCCTCTAGTGCTGAACAATTAGCCAAATTGTGGAAAAGTTCTTGAAGGAAATTGAAAGTGCTGCTCCAGTGAACACACAAATGATAAAAAAGAAAAACAGCTTTATTGCTGATATGCAGAAAGTTGTAGTGATCTGTACAGAAGACCCAACCAGCCACAACATTTCGTTTAGCCAAAGCCCCATCCAGAGTCCAATCCTAACTCTCCTCAATTCCGTGAAGACTGAGAGAGGTGAGGAAGCTGCATAAGAAAATTTGAAGCCAGGAGAGGCTGGTTCATGAGGTTTTAGGAAAGAAGCTCTCTCCATAACAAAAGTGCAAGGTGAAACAGTAAGTACTGATGTAGAAACTCCAGTAAGTTATCCAGAACATCCAGTTCAGATAATGAATTTGTCTACAATCTCAATGTAGACAAAACAACCATTTATGAGAAGAGGCCATCTAGGACTTTCATAGCTGCAGAGGAGAAGTCAATGCCTGGCTTCAAAGCTTCATGGACAGGTTAACTCTCTTGTCAGGGGGCTAAAGAGCTGATGACTTTAAGTTTACCATTTACCATTAACAATTCTAGGGCCCTTAAGAATAATGTCAAATCTACTCTATCTGTGCTCTCTCGATGAAACAACTAAGCCTGGATGACAGCACATTTGTTGACAACATTGTTTAGTAACTATTTTAAAACAACTGTTGAGACCTACTGCTCAGAAATAAAGATTCCTTTCCAAACATTACTGCTCACTGACAAGGCATGTGGTGAGTTAAGGGCTCTGCTGGAGATAAACAACGAGATTAATGCTGTTTTCATGCCTGCTAACATCCATTCTGCAGCCCACGGATCAGGGAGTCATTTTGACTTTTGAGTCTTGCTCTTTAAGAAATACAATTCATAAGGCTAAAACTGCCAAAGACAGTGATTCTTCTGATGGATCTGGGAAAAGTAAATTGAAAAATTTCTGGAAGGATTCACCTGTCTAGATTCCATTAAGAGTATTTGTGATTCATGGGAAAAGGTCAAAATATCAACATTAACAGGAGTTTGGAAGAAGTTGATTCCAACTCTCATGGATGACCTTGAGGGGTTCAAGACTTCAGTGGAGGAAGTAAATGCAGATGTGGTGGAAACATCAAGAGATCTAGCAATTAGAAGCAGAGCCTGAAGATGTGACTGAACTGCTGCAATCTTATGATAAAACTGTAATGGGTGAGGAGTTGCTTCTTATGGATGAGCAAAGAAAGTGGTCTCTTGAGATGGAATCTACTCCTGGTGAAGATGCTGTGAAGACTGTTGAATGACGACAAAGGACTTAGGACATTACATAAACTTAGTTGATAAGAAGCAGCAGTAGGGTTTGATAGGACTGACTCCACTTTTAAAAGAAGTTCTGTACATAAAATGCTAGCAACAGCATTGCCACTACAGAGACATTGCTCATGAAAGAGTCAATCAATGCAGCAAACTTCACTGTTTCTTATTTTAAGAAATTGCCATGACCATCCCAACCTTCAGCAACCACAACCCCAATCAGTCAGCAGCCATCAACACCAAGGGAAGATGTTTCACCAGCAAAAAGACTACAACTCGCTGAAGGCTCAGATGATGGTTAGTAGTTTAAAGCAATTTTAATTTTTTAATTAAAATATGTACCTTATTTTTAGACATAATTCTATTGTGTACTTAATAGACTACTACTGCTGCTGCTGTTCACTTGCTCAGTTGTGTTCGACTCTCTGTGACCCTATAGAATGTAGCCCACCAGGCTCCTCCTTCCATGGGATTTTCCTGGCAAGAATGCTAGAGTGTGTTTTCATTTCCTCCTCCAGATCTTCCTGACCCAGGGATCGAACCTGTGTCTCTTGAGTCTCCCTCATTGCAGGTGGATTCCTTACCACTGAGCCACTGGGGAACCCTACAGTATAGTATAAACACAACTTTCATATGCACTGGGAAACTAAAAAATTTGTGTGACTCGCTTTACTGAGACGGTCTAGAAGTGAAACCACACCATCTCCAAGGTATGCCTCTCCACAAGAAAACATTATCGATGTTTCTTAAGTTTCTTGAGAAGTAGATCAGTAGTGATAACATACAGTACAATCCTGTTCAGCAGAATAACACGGACCCATGTACAAAAGACTGAACGAACCCACTGGTGGTCTCTGACGGAGAAAGGTTACAAGGACTTACTCTTGGGAACAGCCGTCGAGTCCTGCATCATCACTCTATGGCTCAGTCTGCTTACCTGGGGATAATAACAGTGCCTTTCTCATCAGGCTTCTGACAATCCATGAGTTACTATAATGTAAAGTGCCTGGACAGTGCAGCCCAAAGGAAGCTCAAGTAATGGCACGCCATTGCTCTTGTCATAATCAGGGCTTTCACGGAACTTTTATGTTTTTTTAAAGCATATCCTTTTATTCCAAGGAAAAGTAATCTGGACAAAACAATCATCTAGGGCATTCCACTAACTAAGAGCAGAAATACACTCAGCCTATCCCCAAATGAGCCTCCACTCTCAAAACTCTTTAGGTGGAAAATTCAATGACTCAACCTAGTTGGAAATTTATTCTAGCCCATTAATATTTCACAAGGTCAGAAATACAACTAGTAAACAGGATAGTGGGAAAACAATCAACCACTTTAGATAATTTTAAAAAATGAAAATATGTAACTGTTTTCAACTATATTAAATGAGCCAGAAAAACTATTTTTTAAAGATATTTCCCAATGCTGCCAAGACTAAAATAAAGCCAGAAGTCACACATGTTGCCGGTGAGAGAACAAGCTGGTGCAAACCGTTAGCAGAACAAGTGGGCAGTCTGATCAAGAATTAGAAAAACCTCCTGTCCTTTCACCTAATCATTGCATTTCTGAGAATCAAGCTGAAGAAAATTTCTCAAAATAGGGGGAAAGTCATATAAACCCTCATTTCACAACCATGAACACTATCTCTAAGTGAAAAACCGCAAACAATGTGAATGCCAAATAATAGGTAAAGAAACTATATTATATCAAATGAATGGACTGTTTAAGCATTAAAAGTGATAGAGAAATACAGTGTAAAAACATAGAAAAATGTTAAAATGTTACCGGGGAAAAAATTAAAATATAAAATTGGATACCTCTGAGAAAAGCCTAAATGCAAACTTGTATGATGCTAATAGTGATCTATGAAAGAGGACAGACTCTATATAGGTTGCTGTTTTTCTCCTTTCCCATTCCCCCAATTTTTATTATTACCTTTATAATAAAAAAGTTTCTTCCTATCTCACGAAAATATTTCTTCTGCTGTGGATACAGCATTAACTGCTCTCTGCCTTGTAACCCTCCAGCACACACTTCTCTGGGCCCTTCTCTCACCCTTTGGAAAGGGCAAGGCTACTCCCTGATGAAGTCTATTCTCTTCTAAATGCCAAAGCTATTCCACAGGGCATTAGAGGCGATCCCTTCTCCCAAGTGAGAACACCAGCTGCCCTCACTCTCCTCCCTGTAAGTACCAGGTTGTTCCAAAGAACCAGAGAATGAACCCTGTAACTTCTAAGCAAGACACAGAAGAAGGTGGCATGGATTCTAAATTGACCACTCTTCAGGAGCCCCTGAAAGGATGGGTCAAATGGTACCTACCCTGGAGACCTCGGCCCAGGCCATCCCGGCTCTGGCTGAAACCATTCTGTATTTTTGTCCTCCGGGTATGGATAAGTTCTTTAACAGACCCGAAACAGTTTGATCAGCAGAAGTAAAAAAGCAAAAAAGACTTAAACATCCAACAATAGGGGAATTATTAGATTACAGTGCATCTACTGGATGGAAGGGTAGGTAACCTATAAAACAACAATTACAGGTGCTACATGTGTGGGAATGTGTCAAAAGGTCTCTAAAGTAAAGTGTAGGAAAAGCCAGTTACTCAATCGCATGCCCCATGACAACAACCATACCCTGTGCAGACTGACCAGTAACACTCAAAGTTTACAAGTCACTGACTATACCCAGGCACTGTGCTGTGTGCTTTGCAGCCATTAAAAAGTAACAACAATGCCACTTAGAAGGCTGATTACTCTCATTTTGAGAGGAGGGAATTGAGGTAGCAGAAGGATTAAGGAATTCTCATTTAATCCTCCCAGTGACTAAGCTTTAAACCACGCTGGTAGCTCTCCTAAAATCACACAGCACAGTGGAGAGAGGGGTGGGGAGGAGGGTTGGGGTTTGGACAAAGTCCTTCTCCAGGTCTCACACCCTCAGGTCTTGGACTGGAAGGGAATACGCAAGGAATCTGAAATGCAAGGAGAATTTGTCTTAGAAAAGGGACTTCTTTTCCTTCCCTCTGTTGTCTAAACTTTCTAGCGGTCTTCTGTTTTTGTACTTTAAAGACTAAAAGAAAAAAAGAGGGGCGATGGAGGAAAGGTTTTGTGAATGCCTGTGTTTATGTGTATGGTTTTTTAAATTATGTTTTGATCAAAAGACTAAATAAATGCCAATAAAGTCTCTACTACACTTGAGGGTGAAGGGTAGGAAACAAGAAAAAAAAAATAATGGAGAATAGCCAAGGCGAGCCTGTTCCAAACCAAACCAAACCTTACCAAGCAGCTGCCCACATCATCTTTTCTTCAAATTTCTCTTTTCACCAGCTCTTCCCGTTTATGCATGAATTCTGAAATCATGGAACTGGACTGGCAGAGGACAGAGAATGTCACAGAGAACATTAAGATCACACAGCTGCAACTGACAAAGCTGGGAATTAAACTTAGGTCTCAACTCTTGATCCTGCATCCTGTCACAAACTTGTCCTGCTCTGAATATTCCTAGTTCAGCTAAACACAATCTGTATTTATGGGAGTTCAAATACACACTGTATTCCAAAAACAATCATTCACATTCAGAATGTTTAATAATGCTCAAAACTGGACAGATTATAGGGTTCACACATACTGTCTCATTTGAAACTCAAATTACAAACATTCAACTTCCAGCAGTTTCGAAGCCAGGCTAGAAACAGAAAAAGCTGAAACAGACATCATACATTTTTTTTTAATAACTCTATAAAAATAAAAATGCATTATGTAGAGTGGTCTATTCAGAAGAAATCAGATGCAACACACGAGATGAACTACATCTCACAAAAAAACATATTCTCCAGCCACCCCCCCCCCCAAATTTCTCTGAAGACTAGGGGGAGGCATCAGGGACCCAGGGAGGCCTCTCAGGGGCCGGTCTCAGAGGGGGAACGTCACGAGGGAGAGAGAACCTGGCACCGGAGGGGGCCCCAAACCCAGGGCTCCTTCCTGTACGTCAACAGGCTAAGCCTCAAATCCTGGTAACAGCTATGTGAAAAGTTCAGATAATCATCATCTCCTCATTTCCTCAGCTGGCTTCCAGAAAGACAGCAGATTCAGAGCCAGAACACAGAGTTCTCCTGTGCAAGAGGCCCTTTGGCCTGGCGCCCAAAACCCAGGAAACAGCCAAGAACCAATGTCCAGCTGTGTGGTCCCCGGGCACCGGACAACCCGGGGCCTCCGCACTGGCCCCCGAGTACTTCCTGCCAGCCAGCGTGCTACAGCCCAGCTCGCTCTGCAGCACCCAGTTTTGGCAATGAAGAGAAATAAGGCTCTACGACCAGGGAGAAAGATCCTACCACTCCCCGGGGGCCCCTCAAGTTACACCCCTAGGGCCTTCTTTCTCGGAGATGACCACCGACCCAAATCTCACGCAGATTTGGGGTACAAAATGGGTAAGAGGCTAAAGAAGGGAGACAGGTAGGGAGGATAAGAAAAGACCCCGGGTCTGGTGGTGCCCATCTGAAGATGCTGCCCAGGTGTCGGCAGAGAAAAGGGCATTTGGAAGCAGATTACCATAAAGTCAGTACCAACTCCATGGCGAATACCTGAGGTGATGCTACAGTGGATCTAATCATCAAGAATGCTGCACAATGTGGAAGACGTGCAAGGTGGTTCCAGCCTGGGCCTTGGGGTCAGGCAGCCCTGGGTTCAAATCCAGGTTGGCTGCTTGCTGGTGAGGAGACACCAGAGCTACGCAACCTCTGGGAGTCTCAGCATCCCACGTGTGAGAGGAAGGCAGCGAGAGGACCCCAGAGTGGGGGTGAGGAGAGTCTGGTGAAAGGGTCCTCTGCTCCCCAAAAGCTGTGGCTCCCACCACAACAAGACCCCTGCTTCTGCACTGACCACGCTGCTCTGAGAGCGAGTTACAGGTGGAGCGGGCAGGACAGCTGGCCAGAGGCTGGAGCCCCGCGACTGGCAGCACACAGACCGGGACGGAGCTCCCCACTGACACCCCGGGACGGCCCCCCGCCCGCACCCCCAGCAAAGGGCAGGCCCACTCACGGCACTCCTTCTCGTCACTCTTGTCGAAGCAGTCGGGTAGCCCATCACACTGCCAAGCGCCAGGGATGCACCGCCCGTTGCTGCACATGAAGTTGCCTGGAATGTTGCACTCGTTGGTGAAGTTGTTCCCGGGGAGCAGCTGGCTCTCTGTGAGAGAAAAGGGACAGGGCGGTGAGATGGCACAGCCAAGGTGCCAAGGACCCGGGCCCCCACAACTCTCCCTCCACACGGGCATTGTATGTGACACTTCCGGTGGGTGACGGTGCCTCTCTGGGCCTCAGTTTCCTCATCTGTGAAATGGACTTATAATCTGCCCCACCCCCAGGGATTCTGTGAGGCCTACATGAGGAAAGCCCTTCACTGGTGCTGAGCACACAACAGACGCTCACAGACTTCTTGCTTTGTCGAAGACTGGTCGTAAAACGCAAACGTTTTTCTTCTGGTCATCAGCAGTGGCTAAAAAGAAAGTTTTCCAAGACAGAAGTGAATGAGGAACTCTCAGCGCCTCCAACAATGGAAACTGCAGGCTCTTTCCAGGTCTCAGACTCTGCAGCCCTATGATCACAGAATCCTTGAACTCGGGCCAAGTCGACAGGAATACTAGGAGATAATTTCACTATAGGAAACAGGAGCCCCAGCCCACAAAACCGACCTGCCTGGGGTCACATGGGGAGGAAAGGCCAGGCTGAAACTTGAGGGCAGACCTTCTAGCCCCATAAGACTACCAAGTCCCTGGACCGCTTGCCAAGAGTTCCCAGAGATATAGCACCAAGTCTCAAGGTTGAGACTCAACTCCACTGAACAAGTCATAGAATGGCAAGCCCCTTATCCCACAGTGCCAACTCTTAGGCTGGAAAGCAAACAGGGAAGGCCAAGGAGAGCTGACTTCACCCATCAGCGGACCCTGGGAGCCAACTGTTAAGGGAGCCAGGATCTGATCAATCGGATCCATCTGAGCCACTGTGATCAATAGCTGGGCGATCAGGAGCCATTGGAAATAAAACAGTCCTATGCGAAAAGGAGTTGAAAAAAAAAAGACCAGTTCTTCCAGGACTCCCTCCTGAATCTACAATAGGCATTTATTGAAACTTTATGACCATATTCATCCACTAGATAGGTTCTAAAGATGCAGAGATGAAAGCTAGGCTCCATCCTCTAGGCTGGAAAGGCACAAGGGTATACTAACAATTTTAGTGCCCCGTACTAAGGGGAAGTTCAGACTCTTGTGGGGTGGCGGGAGGAGAGAGGGCCCATGAGTCTCTTCCACAGGCTCTCATGCCAGCCTCCTGAGCCACACCTTCTTTCATGCCATCATCCTCAACCTGATTTCTACCTGGAATGCCCTTCGACCCATGGGGTCTCCCAGGAAATCCCAACACACCTGTTAGCATACAACTTCTTTGTTACTTTACCTCGGAAGGGTTCCCTGACTTCCCCAAGGAGAAATGGGCAGTCACCCTGTTGTGTGGCTATGGTATTAAAAACATTTTACAACTGGAACAAGTGGGCAGCAAGTTGGAAAAGACACAGTCGTAGGCAAGGGGTACCACATCCGCCCAGGTGCCACGGATAGTCCTCAGAGACCACCCGCTCCACTGCACTGAATTAACAATGTACATGAACACCCTACTGAAAATGAGCTTTCGTAATTCACTGAAGAATTCTAGAAGAGCAGCTATAGGGAGGGGCCTCATCCTGCCTTAAGAGCCTGCACTGGACTCCTCAAAACCTTCCTTGTCCCCTCCTCGCTCAGTCACCTGCCATGAGGGCCAGTCACCAAGTCCTGCACGCTAGTCTCCACTGCCACAGCCACGACTCCAGCCCAAACCACCACACCCTCTCGCCAGGACCCCTGCCATGAGTGACCCCTGACTCCCCTCAAGCCCATCTCTCTGGCCAGAGGGACCTTTCCAAAGAGCAAATCGACTGTGACACTTCTCGACTTTAAAAAGCTGTTGAAGGGTTTCCTCAATGTTCTTAAGATAAAGTCAAAATTCAAGGCATTAGAGAAAGGTCACAGGAAAGAGGTGGCATTTGCAGGGTCTGCTGACAGACACAGAAATGAAACGTAAGGGCCCCTCACACCTACAGAAAGATGGCAGAGATCAGAGCAAGAAGGCTCAGCCCAGGGCACGGACAGTAGGGAATGAAAAACCACATGGCTCTGATGGTCTGGAACTGAGAATGTACTGTGCCCCTTCTTTCCCCAGTTCTACACCCAAGCCAGCCATCACTGATCATGGGGTTCTGTCCACTGAGCCCACCCTCCATATCAGAATCCCTCTCAAGACTGGGCTTGAGGAAGCCACCGCCAACCCTGAGATGGTCGTGCAACCAGCTGCCCATCTCCGGACAGGGGCACAAGATGCCGGAGTGGAGCTCCTAGGAGCCAAGCCTAAGAAGGACAGCCAGGTGCTGGATCCCCTCCACAGACTTGATGCGTAACCCTGAAGACCTACGCATCCAGCTGTTTCCTAATAACTGCTCTGGGCTCCCTCCCCCCCCACCACAAACCCCGCAAGAAGGGAACTCTTCGGGGCTCAGAATGTAGCTGCCATTATGTTTTGTTTGGAAATCACTTATACTTCCTAGTGCAGAGCTAGCTTCTTGAAGGCAAGCCCCTTGGAAGAGTCACTGGGACTGTGAAATCTTGTTCTGATAAACATATTTCCAGGGCCAGAAAAATTGGCCAGATTAGATTCCAAAGTGCTTGCCCTGAGAATCCAAAGCCTGGAGGCACAGGGACTTGATAAATGAGAGGGTGGACTACAGACTAAATACCACATAGGTTAGACACAGGTGGTCTTGCAGCCATGGGGCTCCCAGAGCTTTACTGGCAGGACCTCGGATCTCCTGGCCCGGTGTATGAGAACGCCAAGGAGCCATCCTTGTGCGCGTCTCAGCAACTCCATCACGTGTGCAGGGGCTGCAGAGCCTTGTGCTTTAGAAGTGACAATATCAACAAACACAAAAGGAAAAGGAGAAGCCAAGGCCAAGAGAGGTTGAATCATGCTGACTCTGTCTTCAAAAATCTTCCTCAAACCACTTACGGTTGCCAGAGGGGAGGATGGGGGAAAGGGATAGTTAGGGAGTTTGGGATGGATAGGTCCACACTGCCATATTTAAAATGAATAACCAACAAGGACCTTACTGTATAGCACAGGGAACTCTGGTCATTGTTATATGGCAGCCTGGATGAGAGGGGAGTTTGGGGGAGAATGGACACATGTATATGCATGGCTGAGTGCCTTTGCTGTCCACCTGAAACTATCACAGCATTGTTAATCAGTTATGTTGTTGTTTAGTTGCAAAGTCGTGTCCGACTCTTTTGCAGCCCCAGGGACTGTATAGCTTGCCAGGCTCCTCTGTCTATGGGGTTTCCCATGCAAGAAAACCGGAGTGGGTTGCCATTTCTTTCTCCAGGTTAATCGGCTATACTCCATTACAAAATAAAGTTTAAATAAAAAATCTTCCTCAAACTCATCTACTGTGCCTCACTAAACTGGCACTATCCAATCCAAGCCACTGAGACCCAGGGTCTGCTTTACACCAGTGGTTCTCAACAGGGGGCACTTTTGCCCCCCCGGGGGACAGATGGCAGTGTCTAGAGACGTTGTTGGTTGTGGCTTCTATTGAGTAGAGGTCAGGAATGCACCCCCGTAATACACAGGGCAGCCCCTCACAACAGAGAACCACCTGGCCTGAAATGGCAGAAGAGTGCCGATTTGAGAAATTCTGGCTTAAACCAACCTTTCACTTCTCACCCCCCCCAATTCTCGCCCCAGGTCTTTCTCCTCACAGCAGATGAAGATGTTAAACACTGCTGATGGCTCTTCTGCTCCCTTGTAATAAATCTAAAACTCTTGCCAGGGTTTATAAAACCTGGTGCCCACCCCACCTCCCCACCCCCACCTCTACAACCTCATTCCAACCATCTCCTCCAACACAAATGTCCTCCCTGCAGTGGTCCTCCGCTCATGTTGTCCACTGACCCCGATTCTTCCACACACCTTGCATCTGGTATTACGGGTTGAATGTGTCCCCCCAGAATTCACATGCTGAGGTCTTAACCCCTGTATCTCAGACTGCGACTGTGTTGAGAGGCAGGGACTTTAAAGGGGTGATTGAGTTAAAATGCTGAGAAAGACTGAAGGCAAAAGGAGAAGGGGGCGGCAGAGGATGAGATGGTTAGATAACATCACTGACTCAATGGACATGAATTTGAGCAAACTCTGGGAGATAGTGGATGAAGAGGAGCCTGGGGTGCTGCAGTCCATGGGGTCACAGAGTCAGACACGACTCAGCGACTGAACAACAACAATAAAGTTAAAATGAGGCCGTCTGCGTGGGCTCTAATCCCATCGGTCTGGTGTCCTTATAAAAAGAGATGAGGACACAGATGCACACAGGGAGGGTCATGGGAAAACTCTGGAAGAAGACAGCAGTCCACATGCCAAGGAGATAGGCCTCAGAAGAAACCAACTCTGCACACTTTGATCTCAGACTTCTGGACTCCATAGTCAGAGTAAAGAAATGTCTGGTGTTGAAGCTGCTCACCATGTTTCCTTGTCATGGCAGCCCTGGCCAACGGCTACATCTGGCTAATCTCATTCGTTCTCCACTTTACATCACTGACGCTGAGATTCCTTCACCGATACCCCGTTTAAAGCTGGTCCCCCTGTTTCCAGCTCTGGCAGTATCCTGTGTTTTCCTTCATCCTGATGTGTGCTCACCAATGAACCTGTACTATCTCCCCACCAGACTGCACAACCCCAAACGGCACTGCTTTGGTTTGCTCTGAGTCCCGGGCATCTGATATTTAGTAGGTTCTCAACAAACATCTGTGGTTATTCTCAGAAGAAAACCAAATGTCTAGTTACTGATTTATCCCCCATCCCTCACACTGTACCTTGGAAAGTTCCATCTACCCCCTGCCTCGTCCCCCAAGAAGGTGAGCGGGATCTGTACATACATAAAAATAAGGAACATGGGGGTGTCTGGATGAGTACAAGTAAATTACTACCCTGCCAGCTTTAAAAGAGGTTAGAAATCTTTTGAGCCCGACAGCAGGACTTTTTAGTGGCTGAAATATTTATCCCATCTCAGTGTCTTGAGACACATTTAGAATCCAAAAAAGACAAGCATTAGCACGAAGTTGGCTAGCTGGGGTTTCTCCTTCTCCTTTTTCTTTTTTTCACTAAGCTGAAAAATGAAAGAGTTGCCCATTTTCACTGCAGCAGCACATCACTTACTTAAAATAACTACACCATCTGCACCAAGAACAACAACCAAAAAAACACCCAAGTCCTCCCCCATTGGGCAAAAGGAAAGAAGAAGCTGCTGCTGCAGTTTCTTCCAAAATTTCTGGCACCCACAAATTTTTATTTGATGAGGGGGTGCTGCAAAAACTCAAGACAGCTGCTGAATTCTGTGTCTTCTGGAACAGGCAGTGAGCAATGCTGACTTTTTCAGCTGAGAAACAGGAATTCGCTTGCACAGGTTGGAGCCCTCCACATGCTCCTCCCTCCTTCTGTTGATCTTCCCCCTCTAAGCTCACCCCTGAACGTGATGTCATACAGACTTGGCATCTGCAAACTATCAACAGGCCCTGCTTTCAGATTTCTGCCCAATCACCTTCACTTTTAGCCTTTGCTTCCTGACCATCCGGTCTGCAGGCTCCGTGAAGAACAAAACAAGACTTATACACGTATATGTACAGACACACATACAACTTAGTGTCCCCATTTGCAGATCTCAACTAGACTTTCCCCTAAAACCTCCCTGGAGAATGAACACACCTCTTCCCATTCCCTGGTGCCAACACACACCATGTTACGAGGCCACTGAAGACAACCATCTGCTTTCCCTTTGACTTGCTCCTTCAAATACACATGAACATCTCATGCACGGGCACATGCAAAGCACCAAATGAGCGGGTCCACCATGATTAGTTTCTCAACAGCCCTGAAAAATCCCTGCAGGTCCTTTCGACTCCAGACCACTCCTCGTGGTGGCACTGGTGTCAGATAGAACCAGACACATCTGCCTTGAGCACTTCCCAGAGCCATTTGGTTCTCATCAAACCAACTGCTTCCCACTAGAGCTGTCTGGGGAGCATCCTAGCTGTCAGCAGGGTGGGAGGATTCACGCGTGAACATCCGAGCCTGGTGTGAGGACTGGCCTCTGCCTCCAAGTGCAGAAGCTGGACCAGGTCTCCAGCTGTGTCAAGACTCTGCACAGCAATCTGCCTGCCCTGAGAGCTCATTCTTAGAGTACCAACCTCTGCATAGCCACCTGTTCAAGGAAGATACAGCCCAGGGACACAGGGGACAAGTTATAAAATGACTCATGGATTCAGCCCAGGGATGATACCCTTGGCATTCATAGGTCTCATTTTTACACAGATTTCATGGGGCTTCCCTTGTGGCTCAGACTGTAAAGAATCTGCCTGCAATGCAGGAGACCTGGGTTCGATCCCTGGGTTGGGAAGATCCCTGAAGAAGGGAATGGTAACCCATTCCAGGACTCTTGCCTGGAGAATCCCAAGGATAGAGGAGCCTGGGAGGCTACAGTCCACGGGATCGCAAAGAGTCGGACACAACTGAGCAACTAACACCTTCACTTTCATATTTACACATAAAGCATATTATATTTACGCTGACCCTGAAGGAAGATGGGGTGTAAATTTCCCACAGGAATGATTTACAGATGGAGTGAGTCACCTGGTCAGTGAGCAAGCCGAGCTGTCCGCCCAGCATTTGCACTCCACTCTGCATTCCCATTTGCCTCTCTCACGCAATGCAGAGCAGAAGCCACTACAGAATGAGAAATCCTTTGTTTCCTTCTTAAAATGAGTGAGCAAAGAAAGCCAATGGCTAGTTTCAATGAGGCAAGCAAAGAGAAAAGCGAAGAGGTCTAAGCAAAGGACAGCTCTTCACCAGGAAATAGCTTTATAAATTATTTTCATACTGTATTTATAGCCTCATTAAGGGCCCGAAGCTGTTACTTACATTTTTTAGTTATGCTTCATTGCGTTTCATGAGGAAAATTATATCCCAGCGGCATTAACATTGTGGGGATTTGCAGAGCTGGCAGGATGAGGCCCTTGTGAGGTCCAAGGTCCACGACTCAGGGGCTGGACAGCAACACTGGGGTATGCTGTTCCTCGGGTGGGGTTGATTCTCAAAGGTGAGTTCTGAGCCTCCTCCCCCCATCCTGGTCCCCAACCCTCATATGCTCCCTTTAACGGCCCTTAAGAAGTTGATTATTGACTTCTCACTCCGGAAAATCTAACATCTACTGACATTAGCACCTGGCAGGAGTCTAACACCCGTTCTCTTTCTTGGTCTTCACAGCATTCCTCTGAAATAGGCCCCACACCCATCTTGCAAACCAGAAAACACACTGAAGACAAAACACAGTACAGGGATCTGCCAATGTTTTAGGTCAGACGGTAAATATTTTAGGCTGTGCAGCACAGAAGGCCAAATTAAAGATATTATACCAGTTCTTACAGAAGCAGAGAGAAAACAATATTTTACACAACTTTTATTGATGAAATTCAAAATACTGACATAGCAATCGAAAGCAATTTTTCTGTAGCACAAGTCTACTAATGAAGAGAACAGAATTCTTCTGGAGGGGAAAGGGGCAGGCGGCTGAGGTTCAAAGTTGGTATCCCCTATCATTAAAAGCTACTGCAAATGTTTACTTTTTCTCAACCACTTTAAAAGGGTAAAAGCCATTCTGAGTGCAGGCATGGTGGTGGACTGGCTTTGGCCCCTGGGCCATAGTTTGCATACTCCTAAGCAAGAAAGTAGGTCTGCCTAAAATGCCAAAATGGAAGAGGCACACAATCCAAAGGGCCTTCCTCTCTATGTCATCACACCTCCCACACTCTAAAACAATTCCTTTGGTTTAGTGGCTGCCCTCACCACCACCACAAAGGCATGGTCTCTGCTGCCCTATGTCCCCAGGAAGTGCCAGGCACCCGGCAGACATGAAGGAAATGCTTGTTGACTGCATGAGCAATGACTCCTAAGGACACTTCTGGTTGTGACACGCTCAGGTTCTGTGAATTTATCTAAACCCTACCTGAACCTATTTATGTGTGCTCAGTCATGTCCAACTCTTTGCAACCTCATGGACTGCAGCCTGCCAGGTTTCTCTGTCCATGGAATTTTCCACGCAAAAATACTGGAGCGGGTTGCCATTTCCTACTCCAAGGGATCTTCTCGACCCAAGGATCAAAGCCATGTCTCTTGTGTCTTCTGCATTGGCAGGCAGATTCTTAACCACTGCACTACTTGGGAAACCCAAATCTATTTACACTTTTGTGCAAAAGCAATGGGTGATGAGATTGGTTCTGTAAAACACTCCTGAGCTCCCAGGAGGGAGGAAGAGAAACAAAGAACTTTTCTGGATGAACTTCTATAGGCACTTGCTCTTTTTTCACACACACCGGGTCCTCACCAAGGGTGACCTGCATGGCAGGCCCAGGTGAGAACCTGGCCCCATGTGCCTTCTGTCTTTTCAGCTTCAATCAACAGCAGCAGCAGGAAATAAAAATCGGGCAGTGAAGATAAACTGAAGGACAGAGAGGGGACAACTTTATAATCAATCCATCAGGCTTGAAGATAAGCCAGGCTTCAGAGAGGACCAATCAATCCTGCACTTCAGCGCCTCTCAGAAACAGCCAAAGGGTCAAGAAGGGGGGAATTCATCTCCAACTCCAAGGTCAGCACAGCCCCATCTGCCCAGGACAGCTGCAGCCATGCCTATGGTCCTTAGAAACCATTGTGTAGCCTGTACTCTGCTCTGCATAGACATACCCAAGGTGAGTATGGAAAAGTCCCAAAGCAAACCAAGAAATAAGGCCAGAAAAGCAAAATGAGCTTCATTTAGGCCCCAGAGCATACCCTGATGAGCACAGGGTAAGGAAGAATTTCTAAAAGAAGAGTCAAAAAAGCACAGGTCATTCAAAGTGATAAATATGACTGCATTAAAGTGGAAAACTTCTGGTCATTAAAAGATGCTATAATCGAAGTTAAAAGATAAGCAACTAATTGGAAATGGTATCTGCCATATATGTAACTCACAAAGATCCATAGTCAGGATTTTCTTATAAGACTATATATGGAAACACAGACCACCCAACAGAAAACTGGTCAAAACATAGAAATGAACAGTTATGTTTCCAGATGAGAAAACTCAAATAGCAGCTTCAGACAAACTCAACCTCACTTGTCATCAGAGCATGATAAACGAAACAAAGAAGTTCTCTTTCACACTCACCAGACTTGCAAAGATTTGAAGTCTGATATTCTCACATGGCACAATGATGGGTTACATACAACGTGAACTCCCGGCTACAGGTGTGGAGTAACGCAGAAGAGCCATTTTGCAATGCCCAGTGAGGCTGAAGGTGTGCCAAGGCTTTAACCCAGCTGATCCTCTTCTGGTACCTACTCCAGGCCTGGGGCAAGCATGCATAAGACAAGAGCAACAGAACCTTCACGGTGGCACTGTTGAAATACAAAACTGCGAGACACAACGAGAACGGATGAAGAATCTGGTCCATTCAAAGCTATGGACTATTGCCCAGGGCTGGAATTTAATGAACTGGGGTGGTGCGAATCACAATGGGTCAATCTGAGAAACCTGATGCTTAATGAAAAAAGTGAGTAGCAGAATATACCTTGAATCAAGCTCGAAGAACATGCTACTCTAACAGATACATCCAGATGTGAAGGTATTTTTGAAAATGTGCAGGAAAGGAAGATATCAGATTCAGGAGAGTGGTTACCCTCTGTCGAATGGGATCAGAGGGCACCCAATGAACTTCAACTGTAAGATTTCTTGCTTTCAAGCAGTCTGAAGCAAGCACAACAAAATATCAGAGTTTAATGGAGCTGGGCGGAAAGCACACAGGCTTTCTTTGTGTTATTCTTGGTCCTTTTCCCATCCTTTAAAATATGTTTCATTAATAAAATTTATTATAAAGAACAAATATTATGCTAATATTTGAGAAAAGTCTATGAAAGACATATGGAACTGTTTATCACTAGTGTTCTAGCATCAAAAACCTCATCAACTATAAAAGGAGGAGAGATAAAAGGGGCAAGTGCTCACACAGAGGAAAAAAATGCAAGGACATCCATCTGAGAGATTCAGTCTATTACGGACTCTTTTCATTTTCTGAAAGGCAGCAACAGTTGCAGAGCAGAAGTGGATTGCAGAGGAAAAAAATAAACACTTCTCACAAGACAGATTTACCCACCCAACTTACTAAGGCATGACATTCCAAAAATAAAAATAACAAGGGCCAGCCAGGTCAGATATTTTATAAATACTAACTCCCTGAGATGTCAGGGTGGGAAGAAGCCACAGGAAAGCTTGCTTTCTCAGAATAGTCCATGCCATCTGCCTCCTTACTCCTCCCCACCCCCACCATGGGGCTGCAGAAAGCTGAGCAAACGTGGGCTGAGCTGCGGCCAAGGCTTTGATTTGGTATGCCCCATCACCATTGCCAAATGTCTGATTCTCTTACCATTGTTAACTAGCCGTGTGACTTCAGACAGGTAAGTTACCCTCTCTGAGCTGGAATTTTCCACTCATGAAACTGAGGTGACCCTACTTCCCTATCAGGGTTGCTGAGGGATTAGCATAGTCCCTAAATCATGTCCGACTCTTTGTGATCCCATGGATTGTAGCCCACCAGGATCCTCTGTCCATGGGATTTCCCAAGCAAGAATACTGGAGCCGGTTGCCATTTCATTCTCCTGAGGATCTTCCCGACCCAGGGATCAAACCCGAGTCTTCTGCATTGCAGGTGGATTCTTTACCACTGAGCCACCTGGAAAGGGATATAATATATACATACACACACACACATATATAATACATTATATACACATATATATAAAATAGAGAGATAAAGTAAATATAATAGCGTAGGCGACATACACTGGGAGTTCAATAACTTCTAATTCGTGACTCCTTCCTTCCCTCCACCATCTCCCTGACTCTCCTCCCAGAGCGGGTTCCGTGGTGTAACTCAGACAAGGCTGAGCCCCCTTTCTCCCTCCGCCTCCCTAGAAAGAGCACACAGACTAAGCAAGTGGAGCTGGTTGGCTGGCTGAGACCAATGGTCACTTCGGTCCAGAAAAGCAGACTTTGAAGACAGTCACTAGGTTTTAAGAACACAGTTAAGGGGCTCACAATGCGATGCAGGCCATGTATTCTAACACATGATAGTCTCAGTTCCACTATTGCTAAGAAATAATTAACCCTCCACTGATCATTCCTAAAGGCTCTTTAACAGTAGCCTAACTATACCCATGAGCCAACCCCTCCAAACCACATGGTTATGAAGTAGGTCAAAAGTGAAAGGCACATGGGATTTCACCGTTGGAATCTGGGGGTGAAACTCCATCTCCTGGGGTCTCAGGTACCCCGGGTGTAAAATAAAGTAGTAACAGATGATGTCCAAGTTCCCTTCCAGCTCTTGACCGCTCATTCTTGCTTCCATGGACACACCCTCGGTCCCCGAGGCAGGCAAACATTTGCCATCTGCCTGTCCTAGATACATGCTCTAGCATTTAAAAATAATACCCAGGGTTTACACAGAGCTCCTCAGCTGAAGGACTAAAAACATTCCCGCAAGGCAGGTACTGAAGGCAGTTCCTCCTTTTCAAACACAAAGAGACTAAGACTCAGAGGTCAGCCAGTCTCTCGAAGGGCAGGGCTGGAACTGGCCAGAGAACTCAGGTTCCAGCCCCTGGAGGAGACTTAACTCTTGCCACCACATTTTAGGACTCCAACCTCCTGCATCATCACCCATGGAGATGGCTGGTGCCACCTCCCCTGCCCCAGGAGAAAATAATCTCTAAAGAGTCAGGAACCAGACCTGCCCTACCCCATTCCCTATGGAGTCAAGGGCTCCCTGGTTCCCTGCAATGATCCACAATTTTCCATCACGTCTCAGCAAATGAATGACTGTCTGGCTTATCACTTCTGATTAGGTGAGGAACTCTGCCAGGGAAATCAAAAATGCCGGCCTGCTACCGCCAAGCAAGGGGGGAATACATATTAACTGGTGCGTCTTTTTAAATTTTCTTAAGCAGCTTAATCCATTAAACCCGTCCTTCCTGCTTCTACAATCTGCTCACGTGAGCACCTCCCTCTGTGCTCGGCGCATCGACAGGCCCTCCATCAGGAGAAATTAGCTGACTTCTTGAGCAAACGATGTTTGTACATCCAGCAAGTGTCAGAATTAAGCAGTTTTTACGGCTGGAGTCCCGCTTCAGTCTGCGTGTCTGAATGAGCGCTGATTTCAGAGGGAGCCACTCACTCATCTTTGCAAGAGATTTGTCGGATTTGGTAACGACAAGGGGCTGAAACCTTGTAGGCGAACCTGTTCGGATTCTCCACATTGTGAAGGGTAGTTTATGATGGCCCAGAAAACAAAGCGAATTAAAACTGGAAGAGGGACCCATCCCAGAGCTGGTTTCTTTCAGGTCAGCCCTAAAGCCCACAAACTCCAAATTCTAATTCCACTCCCCTTAAGCTCAGGGGGATGGCTTAAGCCCTCCACGCCTCAGTTTCCTCATCTATAAAATGAAGATGGACCAACAGGAGCTCGATAAACTCCCGGGGGTGATCTAAGAGCTGTTTTGTCCCTCATGGTATTGGACTCATATATAGTCCCAGATTTGAAAACATTTCAACTCTCATTGTTTACCATTTGGACCAGAAAACCTCTTACAGAAAAAAAAAAAAGATACATATACTAAAAATTCAGTGGAAGCTTCCGGCATTTTCAGACATTTTATGACAGCATGCAGATTGGGGCCATAGATTAGCCAGAGTTCATTTGTTAAAGGTATTATTATCCACTATTAAAGAATGACTATTATATAAAGACTAGATGTAATGTAGGCAGAGACTATGTCACTACACAAGACATATCATTATAATGTAGTTACACGATTAATAATTAGTGGAAAGGTGATCTCAAGTGCAAAAGAATCCACCTTAAACTGAAGACGATAGAATCCTACGAGGTGAGAAGAGAGATTAAGAGATGGGAGCTGCTCCTTAACAAACTATTTTTTGATAACCTGAAGAGGCCCTACCACATGGCTCTGATTCAGGTTCGCACAGCGTTCTGTTAACAGGTGCGGCTCAGCACCAAGACACTGGAAAGAAGTCAAAGGCTTGCTGAACACAGAGACCAGGATCAACCTTTCAACAGGTTCAGCCCCTAGAGTCTGCGTGATCTTCACCCTCTGACACCCTCTGGTTCCTGCCCCTTTTGCTTTCCTGGATCTATTTTCACAAGTCCCCAGGGGCCTCCTAAGCCTCTGAACTGATGAACCCAAGAGCTATTTATTAATTTATTTTACTGAATAATAGTTGGTTTCTGGTGTACAGCAAAGGGATTCAGTGTGAGTATGTATATATATTATTTTTCATATTCTTTTCCACCATGATTTATGGATATTGAATATAGTTCCCTGTGCCATACAGTAAGACCTTGTTGTTTATCCATTCTATATATGCCAGTATGCATCTGCTAGTTTCACACTCCCAATTCAACCCTCCCCACCCCCTTCCCCTTTGGAAACCACAAATCTGTTCTCTATGTCTGTGAGTCTGTTTTGGTTCATAGATAGGTTCATTTGCATCATAGTTTAGATTCCACATATAAGTGATATAGTATAGTATCTGTCCTTTTCTTTCTGATCATCATCTTACTATGATAATCTCTAGGTACGTCCAAGTTGCTGCAAATGGCACTATTTCAGTCTTTTTTATGGATGAGTAATATTCCATCGTACATCTGTTGATGGACACTTAGGTTGCTTCCTTGTCTTGGCTATTGAAAATAATGCTGCTGTGAACATAAGCGTTCATGCAGCCTTTCAAATTATAGTTTTATCCAGATATGTCCCCCAGGAGTGGGATTATTGGATCATATGGCAACTCTATTTTTGGTTTTTGGAGGAATCTCCATACTGTTCTCCATAGTGACTACATCAATTTACATTCCCACCAACAGTGTAGGAGGCTTCCCTTTTTTCCCACACTCTCTCCAGCATTTGTTATCCAAAAGTTACTTTAAGTCTTTATCTTGCACACAACTAGGCTGCAGTGGATAAATTGGATGGCTCCCTCCTCCTGAAACTCTATTCCCTCGGTCTCGCTGACATGATGTTCTCCCGTTCCCCCATCCTCCCCACACTCTTGGCTCTCTGATCATTCCTCTTTCATCTCCTTGACGGCTTCTCTCACTCCACTCACCCCTCTTTCACCTCCAGAGTTGTGTCTCCCATTGCCTGAGTGACAGAGTCATCTTCCCTGGATAAGCTGTCTTGTCTGCCATGAGGGTCAACTTCCAGCTCAGCTCTCTTTCCTTCGACTCCATCCTCCACCCACAACTGCACACTTCCACCCACTACTGCCCAGGACACCCTGTCCTGGGCGCCAACTCAGCATGTTTCAAACAGAACTCCGGATTTTTCTTCTCAACCTGCCCCTCCTGCATCACTCAGTATTTCAGTTGGTAGAACGGCCAACCATCCCTCCCCCACTTCCACCCACATCAATCAACCAATGTAAAACATTTTTTACTTCCATCTTTCCTCACCATTCCTACCACTCACAACCCTAGTTCGAATATTTCTCTCTTGCATTTATGGCTTTGCATTAATAGCTTCCTCGCTGGCTTTCCAAGATCCAGTCTTGACTTCTAAAAGGCATCCTTCACATAACTGTGGAGCAAACTTGATCACACTCCTCACTATCATTCCATAGAGGGTAAGGCCACGGCCCTGGGGTCAACACAGGAGGCATGTCCTGGCCAGCCCACCTCTCCTGGGGCCCCTCACATGCAGGTCACTTTACAGCTCCCCCATCAGAACTTTCAACATAACTGACTCAAACGTCTATCTCTTCCCTTATCACAATAGCCATTGTGTGTGTGCCAGTCTTCCCGCACAACCCCATAAGCAACTTTACACCAAGGGAGGGAAAGTGTCCTAATGTAGCCCAGAGCCAAGGACAGAATGCTGAAATGAGGGAAGGTGGGAGGCACGAAGCGTGTGGGTGTATAGAAATATGGATGGTTGCCTCTTTGTGCTATCATATTCTGAATAGCCTCTCACTCAACATTTTGTGGATTATTTCTGCAAGTTAAAATTATTCCTCAATCATATGGACAGTCCACATTTGTATGCAGCTTAAGATTTATGGAATGAAGATATGTTTCTTCATGCTCAGATAACAATTTGATCTCAACTCAATTATCTGAAAAATGGGAGTAGGGGAGCAGGATTCCCCAGTAATTTCATTCCTATCATTGTTATTATGCTCCTTTCTGAGAAGTCCGTGGGCTCAGGGATTTTCTACAGAGCCATCTTCACTTCTAGATTTGCTTGAGCTTAAATGGATAATTCTCCATGGCTCAAAGTAAAAATTCCAATGTAGCCCAATTCTTTGACGGTAACCTCGGCAGGTAAGAGCTGGCCTCCAGGACTCCTGGGCATGAGAACTCTGTCTAGGGCATACACTGTCAGCAATAGCTGACACAGATGTCGGGGCCACAAAGACAACATTCTGTGATGATCCATTCTCTCAAGAGCCTGCTCACAAGAAATCAAGGTTCCTGGGAGAGAAGAATCAGGCCCAGATGCATCCAGGCACTGATAACACCCACAAGAGTCAGGGCCCCTTCTGTTTCTGCTCTGTGCTGGGTTGCAGGCAGCCTCAGGCAAGCCTTCGGGCTTCCATCCAGGGGGAGGTTGATTCCCCTTTCACCACTGTGAATCTCAAACCATCAGCACCCCACACACTTGGCCTCTGTTTGTTTCTTTCCGTATCCAGGGAGCAGTGACAGCTGCACTGAAGACAGTGGCATTGGGGGCTGGGACTCTCACCGAGAGCAGGCAAGGCAGCAAGCCCTCTGCTACTGGAGCAGCGTGGGTGGCCTGGAGAAACAGAGGGGTCTAAGGGGTTCCGTCAAAGGTGTTCCTGCCATCCAAGGCCTCAGGAACACTAGGACCTGGGCCCCCAGCCACCTCTATTCCTGGAAACCCTGGCCTCCTTGGAACAAACAACCCAGTCTGTTTATCAGCATGGGAGGTGGCTACCCTCCACGGGCTCTGGACGTGGAGGGAAGAATCCTGGCTCCATGTGAACCTGCCAAGAGAGTTTAGGCAGCAGCACTGATCTAGAAAATGCCAGCAGAATGAAGAAACACCATGAGCCAGAACTGCCAACAGAGCTCGAGAGACACTCCCTGTCTCTTCTTTTGTCGATCATGGGTCTTTATGCTAAAGACTGGAGCGGCCGCGGTCTTTAAAGGAGGCAAGGAATTCAGCTTCTCACTGAACATCCACAGTAATCAGCTCCAAGAGGAACCAACCCCTGCCTGGCACCACTCCCTTTCCAGGGCACATCACCATCCACCCCGTGCTGCACCAACGATAATGCAGTTACAGACAGCCGGGACTCTCCAGCTAAGAGGAAAATTTGCACCTAATTAGATAAAAACAAAACAGAAAACCAAAACCTTTAATCAGCGCCAAAAAGAAGATGGACTACTTGATCTTTTGTGGAGCTTTATAACCTGGAATGTCCATCAAGATGATTTTTTCCTAAATGTTATCTTTCAGAACAATCCTCTGTGTCCCTATTTACAGAGAACTTAAAAATTCATAAGAAAATCTCAAGCAAACCAAGGGAAAAACAGATACAGGAAATAAACAAGCATGTCACAAAAAATGCAGGTGGCTAATAGAAAAAAAGATGCGCAACCTCAATGGCAATTAAACAAATGCAAATGCAAATGCCATTTTTAAAAACAATCTGATCAGCAAAAGTTAACAAGATGGATAATACTGAGCTGGCGTGGCTGTGTGTGCCTCTGAGGACACTGGCACACTGATACTACTGGTGGGAAAATCAGCTGGTACCAGCTCTCTGGGGCCATTTGGCAGTGCCCAGCACTATTTAATATGAGCTTATCTTTGGACTCACTGGTTTCATTTCTAGGAATCTATCCTTAGGAATGCATGTGTGCTAAGTTGCTTCAGTCGTGCCCAACTCTTTGTGACCCCATGGACTGTAGCCTGCAGGCTCCTCTGTCCATGGAATTCTTCAGGCAAGAATACTGGAGTGGGTGGCCATGACCTTCTCCAGGGGATCTTCCTGACCCAGGGATCGAACCTATGTCTCTTGCACTGCAGGCAGATTCTTTACCACTGAGCCATCGGGAAAGCCCATTCTTAGGAATATATTAATATAAATGCATAGAGAAATATGCAGAAGGCCGGTTTTCCTTTACATGGTTATTTGCAAAAGCTCAAAACTTTGAAGAACTTAAACATCTACCAAGCAGGAGATGGGTAAATATGATATGGCATACCCACCAAGAACACTGCAGACTTTAAAAAAAAAAATACAGGAGCCAGAATGTACCGACATGGAAGAATATCTACAGTATAGGCAGAGGAGAGAAAGCAAGGTGCAGAACAGTTTATACAGCATAATCCATTTTTGTTTATCTCTAGAGATGTATGTGGCAATATATAAGCCCCATTTACATTTGCAGGTCTTAGAACATACACTCTGAGGGAAAAAAGTGAGATGTCCTTTAAAAATATGGGTTATATTTTCTATTAGTATCTTTTTTTTAAAAAAAAAACAAACAAATTTCTTAAAATATCTCCATAAGTAAATATGCCTGGAGAACTTAATGATATAAGAGTAACTGCGATGATACAGGGGAAGAATTGCAGAGCACTGCTCATTATCAAAATACACCCCTCCACACACACACTCAGAGAGAGAATGAGAAAGATTGGCTCCTTCAACTTTCAGAAGCAAAAGCCAAAAGGAAAAGGTCATCCTTCTGTTCATGAATTTACAAAATATTTAAAAAGGCAAAAGTATGCCTTAACACTTACGAGGGACAACTTTGGGTAAGAGGACTTTTAAGTAGTTATGAAACGGATAGCCCCAACCTTTGGCCCAAATTAATAGTAGAAAATAAAATCAAATGTTAAAACTAAGGAGGGAATCATCTGGAAAAACCTGCGGATGGCTGCTTCTTAACGAGTTATTCTGGAAAATTACCTAAGGGCTGTATTCCCCTTTACTCCCTAATAGAACAAAAATATGTTTGACAAAGAGCTGCGGCCACCCCTCCCGGGCCCCCCTCCCACCCAGCCCTTCTCCCCACAGGAGGCCCCCACCCAGTGGCCGGTGAGGGAGCGCCAGGAGCCCTGACTCTGATTAAGGGATATAAATCTAATTTGTCCTCTGCAAGGAATGTAGCAAGTCTCTCCAAGGCTTGCTGGGCTCAGTGTGAGCCCACAATTATAGCTGCTCTGGACTCCGGCTTCCACACTCCTGCATCTTCCAGGTGGCAGCAAGCCACACTCTCTGCTGGAAGACACAGAGCTCATTCAAGGGCGCCTAGAGCTAAAGCCCTGGAGCCCGGAGCCCGGAGCCCGAGGCCGGTGGGGCGTCTGGTCGCCGAGGTTTCCGAGTTGTCCTCGCAACCTCAGTGGATGGAGGGTCATCCCACAACCCGCCTCCTGGAATAGGGGGCGGAAATTAAATGTTTTCTAAGGTTGAGAAAAAGGAACCAGACACTTATTCTTGCCAGGTTCAAAACCAGGCAAAAGTAACCTATGGGGTTGGAAGCCAGGATGGTGGGGGAACCACGGGGGTTCTGGGGTGCTTGGTGATGGTCTGTTTCTCCACCTGAGCCCTGGATTCCCAGGCGTGTTTGCTTCATGAAAATTCATGAGCTCCGCACTTAACATTTGTGCACTTTTCAGTCAGTGTGTTAAACTTCTGTAAAAAGTTTATTTAATTAAAAAAAAAAAATCTCTTGAACAGTAGCTGGCTCACAGGCACCATCTCTGACTATTTTCAGTGGACCCTCTCCTCTCTTTCTTTTGCAGTCGGAGCCACCAGCAAACTCACTGGTCAAAGTCAGGCCAGGTTCCTAGGTCCCCAGGCCACAATGGCATGCTCTATTGACGGGTGGGGGGACTGGCAGAGGGAGACGTGCTGAAAGGAATGTCCAGCCTTTATTTTTAATTGATTTGCTCACTTTCCCCTAATATCAAAACAGCCCCACTCCTTTTCTGCAATGACCAAAACGGCATCAGCCCCACCCCGATAAACCCCAAGCACGCAGACTTCTCAGGCCTGGCATGAGGCTCTGCGGGCCCCATCCACTGACCCTGGCTGAAGTGTGAGCCTCCAGGAAGCATCTGCAAAGTCTGAACAACCGCTCCAGCTCTCATTCCAAAAAGAGTCTGACCCCAGGCTGGGACTCACCTCCTGAAAAGCCCATGTCATCTCCAGCTACCTTCAGCCTCATTCCCCCACTCCTCTGTGGGTCTTGTTATCACGGATATTTAGGTTTTCAATGAACTTTCCATATAGTTACTTTACTTTGGAGGTTACCCCTTCTTGTGTTAAATAAAAAGGTTTTTTGTTTGTTTGTTTGTTTGTCTTTGACACGAAGAATAATGTAAAGTTTATAGAAAACTATAGGGAGAGAAAAGCAATCCAAAAGGATGTGTATTCCATGAACCTACAAATTAGGCACCTCAGCACTGAAGTCTCTGGGTGGGAACTCTGAATCCACTTTCTCTTTCTCTCTCTCTCCCTTGCTATAATCGTGCTTTCAAAAAGGCGCTGCCAAGTCACCCCCACCGCTACCCATGTATTCAGAGAGGATCCTCAGCTGCAGGGTAGAGAGTCTGATTGTAGCTCACCAGTACGGTAGGTGTCACCTCTGGAGGGCACAGCACAGAAGCAGGAGGAGTCAAAGAGAGCCCTTCACTGCCAAAGGGAGTGTCTGATTTTAAGAGCACTCCGGGGGTATGATGAGGCACGCCATACTGCACCCTTCCAGCAACTTCGTCCAAGAGGGCCCATCATCTCCCAGGATGTCATTACAGCATTTTCATGAAAGCCCAAGCTGGTGATTGATACCACCTATGTGTTTCTGCATACAGATTCCACTCCACTGCTGTCAAGCACCTCTCGTCTGTCCGTCTATCTCTCAGATCAGCCTCTTGTGTTCCCACAAAACAAATAGTTTCTGTTCCAACTTCCAGCCACGCCCCACGCCACCCACTTGCCCCCCCCAGAATAAACTCAATCTCCTGCCACCTCCCTGACCCCAGGAAAAATCCCAAACTTGTATAAACACGGGGCAGGCCAGCTCCAAGCTCAGACTCCAAGAGCAGGGAGGCGGTGAGGTGTGGAAGGAGCACCTCAGGCGACACTCACCGGGCCCAAGAATCACAGACCCACAGTTCAGCAACAAGTCACAGATCCAAAGATCACACTGGGAACGCCTGCAGAGAAAGAGCCAACTGAAAGCTTAACAAAAATAGCGTCTTTATTAAGGAAAAAAAAACGGGGTGCCAGCAAACCCGGCCTGGCATCAGCTCTTTTCCAGTACCTCCTTCCAGATCCTAGCAGATAACACAAAACCATGGAACCACAGCCCAGCAGTGTAGGCAAAACTGGCGAGGGCAGTGCAGGGGAAGACCTCAAGTCACCATCATGGTCAACTCCCCAACAGGAGGGAAAATCTCCAACACTCCCTCAGGGCTTATAAACTCATGAGGAGAGAAAGGGTTATTCTGTAAAACACCATCCCAAGAAACAGTTCTTCAAAGTTCGTACTCATAAGCCAGCTGTCAAGAGGCTAAGGGTCCCTGCTAACAAGCACACAATTTCAGGGAAAAAAAACGTCTGTTTTTACCAAACTCCCATCTGAATCAGGCACTTTCCTCAGTGCTGCTTAAAGAACACGAAAGAAGAAAGTTCAGAATCATTTCAAAAACAAACTATTGTTCAGAATGTCCACACAAATAAATCAGAACAGCATTTCCAGCTCTAAATATAGCAAACATCTATGGGCAAGTCAATAACTTTTCAAAATTAATAAGTAACTTCAGAATTATAATAGAGAACTAAGAATTTAAACACTGTATAAATTTCCATTTTCTGCCCTCAAGCACCAGGGTTTTTTCTTTTTTTTCTTTCTACGTTTTCCATCCACAGTATTTTTTTCCAGTTTCAAAATTCCCAGAGGTTCATATCTTTAAATAGAAATACGGCACTCAAAATTCCTAACCTCTAGTGAATACAGAAGGAAGAATTCCTAATCTTAAACATAGAAGGAAGGCTATCTAACTTAATTAATTAAAATCAATAGTAAGAAACCACCTTCAAGGACATTAGTGACCAAAAAAAAGCAGACCATAAACTCACAGATTCATGATGTTAGCAACAGGCCACCACTTAACTTCTCTTAGAAGTGATGCCTACATTTACGAAGCACCCACAATGTGTTAAGATCTGCCCTGGTGTTTTTACACATTATTTAATCCACACCGCATCTCTACTGAGTGGCTTTTATCCCCATTTTACAGGTGAAGAAACTGAGGCTCAGGATGACAAACTAGTGAATGAGAACTGGGATGCAAATCAGAGTCGATCTGGTTCCCCAAAGCTCTCATTTTTTTCTTAAAACCACCACTGTATTCTTAACACAGCAAAAACAAACATTATTATGAAGAAAACACAACCTACAATTGCTGTGGTTCTCTCTTCACCCTTTCAAGGTCTTAATTCACGTATTATTGGAATAGTGGAACTTCTGACATACAAATCCACATCAGAAGTGTTAAAAACCATTCAGATGTGAAACTCGTCTCCATGGGCAACCACTGCATTCTCACATCTAAACCACTGTAGCCCATGTTTTCCTGGACAATGACATTTTACCACTGCACTGGGTCCACGGAACAACATAATTAAACATTTAATCTCTACCTGTTCCCCACTGAGTGTTCTGTGGCATGGTACACAGACATTCAACTAACTGATTCATTCATTCACTCATAAAGAAGTTACTGGGCACCTAAGATAAGCCTATGGGGACCACAAGGTTGAGGCACATTCAAAGCCTACAGCTAAAAAGAAGAGGGGCATGTGCATCTAAACAGCTGTAATGATAAAAGTTGGGATCATAAATGCCACAAGAAAGGAGTAGAAAATGGGATGTCATCAAGGAGAAAGAAATGTATTCCAAGGAAGCATGGTGGAATGCTTCATGGAATAATTCTCAACCAGGCTGATCTCGCAGCACTGAGGTGGGAGGGGTGGGAGTGGAGGGTGTAAACTTGCTTTCCAAAGAAACATTAAGCTAAGCTGAGGCACAAAAGCAAACAGTCATGAGGAACAAAAAGCAGGAGGCTGAGAAAAGCCTTAAAAGCCACACTACCAGAGTTTGGACTTTACTTTGTACACAGTGAGAAACCAATGACATCAGTTTCAAGCAGGGGAGTGATAGGAGATGGATAACGCTTCAGGCTGGTTAACCTGGCACCCCTACCTAGACAGACACCAGGGTAGGGAAACAGTTAAGAAAATTTGATTTGGAAGCTACTGGAAACTTTTCGGCATCTGTTTGGGAAGCAGAGTTGGGTCTGACTTTACTAACTCCAATATATATTTCCCCCCTCTCACAAGAAATATTACAAAAAGTTGGTCAAACTTTAAGTAAATAAATATATTGCGTCTGTATTTCCTAAAGAAGGAGACAACCCAAGTCATCAATCTTTGGCTCTGGAAAACAGCAGCTGGTATTTTTGGCAGCAGACCCTCTGTCCTAGTTATATGTTTTGCTCAAGCTAATGCTGTGCTTTGTATTTCTTCAGCCTGCATCACTGGAGGAAGGGGCAGGCCATCCCACAGCCTAACAAGCAATAAAAGAAGCTGCACTGGGCTTCAAATGTGAGCACTGCGATAACCCAGACACAAGGACATCAGAGGAGATTATATTCTTCAATCACCAAAGCTGGTGATGTTTGGCAGGGCTGGGGGCTGGTATTTGCTGAGCACTCTATAAACAATTCAGCACTCTGTAAACAAAACTACAAAAGACAACAGAGAGACAAGCATGGAGGAGAAGCCAACAGTCATAAGTGGTTTATGTGGGCAAAACTGGAAAATCCCTGATACTGGTTAAGATTTCTGGAAAATAACCTCTTTATAAGATTAAAAAAAAACAAACAACTAGCTTTCTGAAAACTGTTTTTCTAGACCTGCCTTTTGAGGTGCTCCTTTCTGTAATAATATTAATAATAATAATAAACTCTTGCAGATGAGTGACTCATAGCATTTTCTGCATAGATTAAATTTCTGATACTTTCTGTGAGCAAACCAGTAACAGAACAAATTGCATTTGCATTTCAACAACACCAACTTACTTAGGAGGGTGCAGAGCCAGGAGTGGGAAAGCCTTCCTTTCCTGAAGAGTTTCATTTCACCCTTGCAATCCTACTTTACTCCTTTCGACAGAAACCTTGGGCAGGAGGAAAAACCACTCTATTTTAATGGAAACTTATTTTTCAGATGTGGAAGAGAAAAATAATACAGGACTGTTTTCTGCACTTTTTTCTTAGTCTTCTGTCAGCTGGGTGACCAGAACAGCCAACCAAATCTTGCCAATGGAACTCATCAGATGATATCCAATCCTAAATCAAGAGACCTAAACTGTAGTTTGGAAGTTTCGATTTAAGGAAACAAAAATGTCAGTCTCTGAGCTGAAAAAAGGAGCTTCCTAGGAAGTGATGCCAAGAGAAGGAAATAAACTCTTCAGGGATGTTCTAGGAAGAAAAAGGTGAAGCAGTCACAGATAGGAGCAGGAGAAAGCTGGCGACATAAGAACAGTACAAAATCCATTTCTCTGGGTGCCAGGAAGCGGGATGATGGAGAGAGTGTGGAGCTGGGCCCCGATCTCAGAGTGCTGGACAAAGAAAAGACCTAAAGCAGGGACACCTGGGCACATTCCCAGGGGAAGAAAAGGGAAGGTGGGAAAAGGGTCCATTAAAAGAAATAAAAACCCTATACCAACTCTACTCATAATCAGAGTGTAAGTGACTGCCATAATCTCCAGAGCTATAATTCTGCTGTGAAAACATGTTTTTAAAAATAAGGCCTCCGTGGAAATAGAAGCCCAAGCTGGAAGGCCTACAAGGAAAACAAAGCGGCACTTCTTCCTTGCACAGCACGGCTTCCTGCAGAAACACAGCGAACGAGGACAGATTCATTGCTGATGAAGACAAAACAAAGGCCTCGGTTCTCTTAAACGTACTTATTAAGACTTAGCCAGTTACACACAGTTGCAATCTCCCAGCCCATAAATATTTAAGAGAAGTGCACACAGGCACATGCACACACACACAGACACACATACACACACTCCATACCTGGGCCCAATATATGCACATACACATGTAAGTACACTCAGGCCCATGCATGCATGCACACACTTGGAAAATATTCTTTCTCACTGAGCAGGAGTGGGATACCCACAGAACTGTCCCTGGATTTACAAACCTAATCTTGCAATAGGAGCATTTAAAGCCTCAGTCCCTGACCACAACCAACTCCCCAGGGAAGAAATCTTTCTCTTATTCTCTCTCTCTTTCTCTCCAGGTTCTGAATTCTTCCTTTTATTTTTCAAGCCTTCCAGAAGTCCCAAGGCCACATAACAATCCCACCCTCTTGAAGAAACCCTGGAGTTGGGATGAGCGAGGCTTTCTTTAGAGACAATTCCACACCTCCATCAGTGGTACCCACCACGTCCAATCTGTCTCTCTCAGGCCTCGGGGTGTACACACAAATGGCTTTTGGAAAGAAAAAAGGATTTGACCCATTTGTTTACCAATTCTGCCTGGTATGTGAGGTCAAGCGTTCGTTACAACTGATAAATATAACTGCCCTCCCCCAACATAAATGGCACTGATGATAATTACCATTTATTGAGTGTTCCCCATGTGCCAGATGCCTTTACAAACATCTGATATTTATAACAGCCTTAATCAAAGGAATCACTAGCTCCATTTCACAAATGAGGAAAGGCCGCACGGGGAGGTGAAACAGTCTGCCCAAGGTCACATGGAGTAATTGAGGATCTAGGATTTATACAGAGCTGGGTCTGCCTACACTTTATCTTCTGCTGGAATGTTCCATCTGGCCCCCCCAAAACCAAACATGACCATAGGGAAGTCCAGTCATCTCACTCACACACACACACACACACACACACACACACACACACACACACACACACACACACCAGCACCTCACAGAACAAGAAGCCTGCATGTCAGTCACAAGATTCTCCTGCAGCTTTCTCCCATCAGAAAATTTACGAGCATTTTACAAAAATCACTAGTCTGCAAAGGCTATGAAGTGACTTCCAGTTTTAAAAACTGACAAGAATCTCCCCAGAGCCAATTATTAGGGCTGATACAGCTCATAAAACAGACCATAAAACCCTCTCTGTTGGATGAGTCGTGTGGTTTCCTCTTCCAGAGGCCTGTCGGAGGGGAGAGTGCTAGACAGCCTCGCCCAGGCCTGTGGTCCACCACACCCAGGAAAGCCTGCAGACTTCGCCTCTTTCCCTCCTGGCCCTTATCAGAGCCTCTCAAGTGTGTGCAAAGGAAACATCATTCACCAGCCTCCTCTACCAGAGGGTGATCTCAGATGGGTCCCAGGAGCCGGTTCTAATCTACTTAAACGATTGAGATCTCCGTCTCCCCAGTTACTCAACCCTACAACACCGGCCAGCAGATATAATTGCGAAGCAGGTAGGCTAGACTCACCCATCTGCCGATGCGGTGCCAGCACACGTTGCAAATTACAGGGTATAAATTTAGCAGGGTGGGTCTTGACACACATTCCTGAAAATTACATGTTCCCTCGCTAGTAGAAAGTTGCAATAATTACTTCGGGTGCACACACTACGTCCACTTACTCTGGGCTTTTGGGAGCACTGAGAGCAGCTCAGAGGAATCTACAAAGATTAAAGCTTAAGTGTATAATGCCTGCTGGGGAGGTGGGCCTTTTCAAAAGCTCTTGGAATTGGAATTGTTAACTTTCTCCCCACAGATGGAGAGTCACTAGGGCCCACTGTGTTGGGCTGAGACACAAATAGGAGATGGAGAGGGGTCACTGCACAGGGGTGTTGGTGGGGGCGGTAGGTAAGAGCAGCACCAGCCTCCCTGAGCTACAGTTGGTGCTCCCCTTGCAAGAAGCAGAAGGGGCATCAGTGCAGCCAGCCAGATGCAGCCGGAAGGGAGGTCTGGATCCCTAGGGCTGGTTTCACTGGAGATTTCACCCTGTGCAACGGAGCACGATCTATGTGCCAGGCATTAAGCTCAGGACACAAAACCTGCACTTGCATATAAGATCCTTCACTACTGCCGCCTGAGTGGAGATGAAACTAGCACTCACTCTACAGAGCTGGAAATCGAGGCTCTGAGACTAAACACTTCGCCCTAGGTCCCTTGATCAGAGTAGCGGAACCACTGGGTCTGTGTAACTCATGCTCTGAAATTCCAAGGGCTGCAGCATCTGCTGAGGGGCAGGCAGCCCCGGATGCTCACTAGGGCTCTGAGGAAGTAGAAAACATCACATGGCCATTCAGAGCCTCCTATGTCTTGGTCACACAGCACAGTGCCTTCACCGAGGCTGTTCCGTTGAATTCTCAGAACAACTCTGGGACTTGTCCCATCCTCTTAATGGTACCCATGAAGAAATAAAGGCGAGGGAAAGTCAAGATCATCCATCTAGTAAGTTGCAGAGCCAAAATTTTAACCCACTTATATATACCCCCAAAATTCAAGGCTTTTCTCTCTAAACTGAGAGCTGAAACCGTGAGTTAACTGTCACTCTGATAACTACGCAGCCTTCGCGATTCAGGGAGAAAAAGGATTAAATGAGACAAAACAACTGGGGCCAGAGAATATGGGATGGTGCCGCCCACAAGGTCCCAGAGCCCATGCTTCCAGCAGGATGGGGAGCAAGTAGGCTGTTTTTAAAGCCACAGCCACAGTGGACACTGGTGGCCGGTTTGGTGTTCATTTCTGACTCTGCTTAATTGGCATAACCTCTCTCTCAATGACTATGATGTAACAGGACCATAATCAGGAGTCCCATGCTCTCCAGCCAAAGGGAAACCATGTGACCTAAGCTGAACTAACAGATGATCCCTCTGAGGAGTATGACTCTTGAGAAGAGAGACAAAGACACCAAAAACACTCCATTCCCAGCAAGAAGCGGGACATGCCAGGATCAAATCTGTCGAATGCCATTCATCTCAGAAAGTCTCAGGCCTTCCAACTGAAGGAGCTTCCACTTTCGTAGGAAAGTAACACTGAGAAACACAGGTAATGTGGAAGAAAAGCAACACAGGACTCCCACGACGGCAAATCTGCATGGAGTGTACAGAGACACAGAAAAAGGGTATTAGACAGGAAGGTGGGCAGCTATCCACTCACTCAGATAGAAGACACTGCCTGAGCCAGTTGGATAAGCTAAGATCAGGCTCAGCCATCAGAAGAGGGACTTGTCACAGCCAGATCGTGGTCTCGTCACATCTAATATTGACAGGACATTTACTTTAAGTCATCATAATTGGGTGGGTTAATTAAACTTGGAATTCTTGAGCACTCAAGGTTACGACCTCCATCCTGACTTCAGGAAATTGCACATTCTTTGTCTTAATTGGAAATGTGTATGGTTTCACCTAACAAAAATGTGTATCGTAACCTAAGAACACACGCAAGGCTCCTCTAGACCAGCGAGTTAATGAAGAAAGTTGACACAGTTACACAGGAAATGGCTGTCTCTACATTAATACATTTCTAGGAGGATGACGAACACCACCTCATTACCTAGGTGGTCCCTTTCAGTTCTTTGTTACCAGGAAGTAAGAAGCAATGGAGCAGGTCACCACAGAGGCCCCTGACCTTTTGAGATGCTGTTTTTGAAGTGAGATTTATTGTCTGGCAGCCATGTGAGAGTCTAGGGGGTGGAGGGGAGGCTGATGCTCAATTAGGAAGACTCACTGTGACCCTGGGTAGCTGCTAAGACAAAAAGCCAGAGCTAAGGGGGCAAAAAAGCACCAAGAGGAGATGGTGCTAGCTGAGGGTACCAATGGAGATCTTGAGAACCATCTCAAGGGCTCCTACTCAGGCAAGGCAGTAACAGGATAATGCAATACAAGCTGTGCTCTAGTTGTTAACAAAATGATAAGGATGACACATGAGGCAGTGACCTATAGAGCTCCTGTATATTCTGCAGGAACCAGGACCAGACAACAGTTTCTGCTCCTGGCCATTTGATACCGGGACATGAACAGGTGTTGAATTTCTGGGAATTTTTCTAATACACAGAAATGACTACAAATGTGCACAAATAACATGTTGCAAACAGGCTATCCACAGTGATGCTGATGACAAACAAAAACTTGGAAACAAGACAACTGCCCCAAATTTGGATGCATTTAAATAAATTATGGATCATTTACAGAATTCAATATAGCCATTAAAACTCATGCAGAACTGGTAGCTGGTCATAGATGCATCCTGCCTAGATGGAGAGCAACTCAGTTAAGAGGGGTCTTGTATGGTTTCAAAAAAAATCAATTAGTATTAGAACAGACATTCTAAGTTAGGAGACAATGGAAAAGCCTACTGTCTTCATAATACAGACTACAGAAAATAAAGCTAATAAAAATGATGACCAAAGAGGGTGAAAACAACTGAGGATAAATTAAAGTAGGAATGTTTTAAGAAACAGAAAAGTGTCAAAGTGTTCACCATGTATAAAATGAAGTTTTAAAACTATATATACGTACAAACACATATACAACATATCAGAAAGGATAATAAATCACTTTTTTCTGAATGGTCGGATTATTGGTGATTTTTATTTTCTTCTTTCTGATTGTATTTTCAACAACAAATAACAAGAAGAATAGCAACTGGACTTCCCTGATCGTCCAGTGGTTAAGAATCCACCTGTCAATGCAGAGGACATGGGTTCAGCCCCTGGTCCAGGAAGATCCCACTTGCTGGGGGGCAACTAAGCCCGTGTGCCACAGCTACAGAGCCCACGCTCGGCAACAAGAAAAGTCATCACAGCAAGAAGCCCATGCGCCACAACTAGAGAGGAGCCCCTGCTCACCACAACTAGAGAAAGCCCACACACAGCAACAAAGACCTAGCACAGCCATAAATAAATAAACAGAGCTATTAAAAAAAGAATCCCAATAAATGTGAGTTTTCAGGATTTTTTATTGGAGGCGGAGACCAATATAGAACCAAACTGTCAGAGAGTAAATCAAAGTAGTTTAGTTTTGTCTCTGACAAGACAGTTTTCCCTAATAATTCAATTAAAAGATTTTTTTGATAAAGAAACCATACAGTAAGGCGTAAATGAAGCTCATTAATTAAAGAATTCTTCCACAGAAGCTTTCTGTAATAAGTGGCATCCCTAATGTGTGACTTGGAAATGGGAACAGACTTTTACATTTCCAGCATGCCTGCATGACACTTGAACCAGAGAATGTCTCAGACATTCACCTGACCAGTCAGATGAAGCAAAGACCACTTCCCTGGAGTCTTTTTTTTCTCAAGGTGTCATTCCAACCACAATCTGCTTTTCCAGGCGGTTCCCTGATAGAGCAGGTACCAATGAACAGCTGGGACTCACAGCCTTCAGGTCTGGGTAAACTGGTTCTACCACTTCAACAGCCAGCATCGCCTTGGAGTGTAAAGGGCACAGCGGTAAGGATGCCAGGAGAATGTGATGGCCAGGTCCCACTGCCCCACCTCATGCTCTCTGATTCACCACCTCCCCGACCCTGGCTCTGCCCCCCAAACCCTCTGGACCATCACACCAGCATCCTACCCAATCTCTGGGCCCGCAAGCTCGTACCCCCTTGGTCATTTTCACACAGAGGGCTCAGCACATCATTGCCTCCACTCCATGTCTCCTCACCTCCTCCACCCACAACTCGACTGGCAGGCAGAGTCACAGCCTGCATGACACAGCTTCCATCCACCTTCTACCTGTATCACCCAGGACAGATCAAGTTCCAGATTCCCCCACACAATCTGCCATTCTCTAAACATCCTTTTTAATAGGAAACATTTCAAGCATAAAAAGCAGCACATATTTTGACATAATAGATTTTCAGGGACCCAGACCTCAAAACTCACAGATACGAACATTTTGCTCTATTTCATATTTTTCTTTAATGGATAAAACACTACTGAGAGGGATGGTTGAGAGCACCCTCCCATCCATCATCTCATTTTCTTTCCACCTTCTCCAGAAGCAGCTGTAAACCCGGTTGGAATCTTCTTTCCAGGTTTTCTCCTTTACTACACATATATAACAACGTGTATGAATATAATATACATATGTACATACATATATGCATACACACTCTCTGTAAGTGTAAACATAATTATGTATCTATATATACACACTATATACATACACACTAGACAGACAGACAGTCTTGTTTGTGTAGTTTTAAAATAAACTCAAGTGGCATATACCATACAGATCTTTTCTTTTTCTCACTCTAAATTTCTGGAAGGATTTACTCATATCACTGTGTGAAGATCTAGGTCTCTAATTCGAGTTGCCAGAGAAAGTTCCACTTGAGGACAATGCCATCATTTTTTTTGCTCAGTCCGCTTAGCTTAGATGGACATTTCACCACTGCAAACAGAGCTACTGAGAACATCCTGGCTGACGTCTCCGCAGGCACAGTCAGGGACCCCATCTTGACAGACAGTGTCTGGTCCAGAGCACACACGGCTCACCCTTCCTAGATGCTGCTGTGCCCAGGGCTCCTGGGGACTAGGTCATCACTGTTGCTCGTGCGGGACCCTGGCCCCAGCCGACGGAACCAGAGGGGAGCCTCTGATACAAGACGGGGTTGCCAGGGACCAGCAACACCCTGAAAAGTCAGGCAGGTGGAACACATGCCTCGCTGCAGGGCTTTAGGGCACAGCTGGCCAAACAGCAGGGAGCTGAGTGGGAAGAGCAGGGGAGGAAGACCAGACTGGGATGGCGTGGAGGGGAAGATGGAGGAGGTGCTGGGCAGGATGAGAAGACCCCGAAGCAGCAATCACGCAGGCTTCAAGACAGACGGGGAGAGGAGCAGCCTCCATTCCGGAGAGCCTCCTGGCTCTGGTCTAGGTCCCTAAGGAGTAGCCCTGCTTTAAGCTCCTTTAATCTGGTTGACTTTCATCAGTGAGGATGTCCTTCAAGGATCAGTTAATGTCACCTCCACCACAAAGCTTTCTTTAATCCGAGTAATGGAACCGACCACTCACGACATCCCCCTTCTTCAGAGCGTACGCGTACACTCAGTTCCAGGTTGTGCCCTGCCAGGTGATTCCAAGTCTGTCCTTTGCACAAAGCTGTAAGGGCCCCCCAGGCATACACATTCTTCCATCAACATCTCCCCTACAACGCCAAACACAGGGCTTTGCATGCAATCGGTGCTCAACCAGTGTTTCCTGACTCCATAAGAGCTGTGAGCCCCTTAAAAGCAGGGCCCATTTTCAGCAAACATCCCGGCTTCAGTGTCCAGCAGACAGCAGGTCTTCATTGAATGTGGGCTGAACAAATGATAGAAATGTAGGCTGCCGTGGGCAGATATGTCTGCCCCAACTACCCTCCCAGGGCTCATAGCAGTGAGCAAATTTCAAAGTGGAGGTGACCAGGCTAAAGGATAATTTATCTCCCTAAAGATGCTAAGTGTCAGTTAAACGGCTGTATTTAATAGGGCCTGACTTCGATGGGCCATTTTGAATAAAAGCAATAACTGCTCCAGTAATGAGCCTACTTTAAATTGCTATTACTATTACTACTCTGAGTCCACAGGCTTCCTTGAGCCATCAGAACAAGGCTCCAATTAGAGGATCCTCTGCCTTTACAAACCACAGGCCCCCAGCCTCATATCTTTGACCTCCCTGGACCCATAGAGGATATTTTTCAAGAGAATCCAGGATAATCCTCTCCAGAGGCTCATTCTAGGATTGTTTATTGGGTTCCTCTGTTTTTTTTTTTTTAATCAGCCAGCCCAACTGGCTCTAAGTGATTACACAAAAGTCATGCATACAAGTCTGATAGAGACAGAATATGCTATGGCTGAGAGGAGGTGGGCGCAAGGGTCTCAGAAAATCAACCTCGTATTAAATGTGGTTATTCAATTTCTTGGGGCCATCCAATACTTATTAGCCCAGAGAATGTTTGCAAGCATCAAAGAAGCTGGGGAAGAGGGTGGGGGATGGTGGGAAGGCCTGTATCTGGCAGGACTGACTGTAATCTGTAACAGACACACACCAAAGGCTAAAAACCAGATGACAAAGGAACCTGTACAACCAAAACCAGTCCAGAGATCTTCAATTCAAAAAGGAAGTGCAAGCAGCCCCAGCAATTCCAGGCATAGAGAAACAGGGACGTGAGAGGGAGGAACAGGCCGGTCCACTCTTACACACTGTGGGGCTGCCCTTCTCCAGTGAGCATCCTTGAGGTCACCTGGGTGAGGCAACTTCCTTCAGGAAGACAGGCAGATCCGAAAAGGCAGCAAGGTCCAGCGTCCATCGCCAGGTGGCTTCTCTACACATAACCCTGTTAATTATCTGATAAGCCAGGAGGACACCGTGATGAGAGCACAAGATCCAGAGTCAGACACACCCGAACTCAGGTCTCAGCCCTACTCCTTCGGAGCTGTGAACCCCGAGCTCTCTGCACTTCTGCCTCCTGATCTGTCAGACGGGAGTAAGAAAGTCATCACCCATTCATATCAACAGCTGTCATTTTTAGGGCACACATTATGGGTCATTCTGCACACTAAGTGCTTTGCAGGTACCATTTATCATCCCATGAGGCTAGGACATCACTGTCTGCAGTTGACAGACGAGGAGACTGAGGCTGGGAAAGGAAGCAGACATCCCCAAGGTCGCACAGCAGGCAGATGGAGGAGCTCCGACTTGAGGCAGGTCTGGCTCATCTCAGTCCCAGCAGTGTCTTAGACTCTAGACTGGAATGTTCAGAGTTTGAGTGACCTTTAGACTCAAAACCAATTTCTGTTATTGTTTTATGAAATATTACTTATATTTGCTGCTCGGATTCCCTCCAGTGTGATCCCTGCCTGCTACCTTCTCAATCAGCCCAGTGTGTGTGCGTGCATGCTAAGTTGCTGCAGTCGTGTCCGACTCTTTGCAACCCCATGGACTGTAGCCCACCAGGCACCTCTGTCCATGGAATTTTCCAGGCAATAATACTGGAGCAGGTTGCCACACTCTCCTCCAGGGGATCTTCCCTTCCCAGGGATCAAACCCAGGTCTCTTATGTCTCCTGCATTGGCAGGTGGGTTCTTTACCACTAGCACCAGCTGGGAAGCCCCAGTCATGCCAGGGAGGACATCAATCCTTGATCAAGAAACAGACCTCCATCTGACATTGAAGCTGTGCACAGCGGGCTCTCACCGCTGTCATCCAACGTCAATTCAATGGCAGATGCCCTCCTAGGTAGGCAGGGACCCAATGAATCCCAGTGAAGGTCAGACCACTGGACGAACAGGCCATCTCCTCCTCCAGACCCCTAACTAGACCAGAGGTGTTCTGACCCAGAGGCGGGCCCTCTTTGCCAGCACTGCATTCATAGCGGAGGGAGAAAAGAAAACCTTGACTCCACGTGAGTCCTATTTAACACAGGAAACAGTCCTGCTGGGAAGGAGCAAATATTTATGTACATAATTAACCAAGGAGGTAGACTGTTCTGTCAAAAGTTGAGCAAAACTTGGTGAATAAATAGCCCTGCCCATGAAACAGCCTCTCACAGACCTGGGAGCACAGAGCAGGGTTGATTCAGCTCCTCGGTGCTCAGAAACTAATCCTGTAGCCTGTAGCGAAGGGACCAGATACCTAGATGAACTGGGACTTTTAGGGACCTCAACTCCCCATTCCCTCCCCTTCCTTTGCCAGGGAAAAATTCTCTTTTCTTTGCGTCTCTGGCCAGGACTGTGTACTCAGGGCACAATTAACTGTTACCAGCTGGCTGATGCAAGAGCCTTAGGGGAAACCAGCTCCTCTTTTTTCCCTAATTGTCTGTTTGTATGTTCCTAATTTTCTATCATTCCCCATCTCAAATTTTACTTTCAGAAGGACTAGAAGCCAAGCAGTGAGGAGGAATTTCTAACATTTGTACTCTGCAATGTTCAGAAAAAAAACAGCATCTTCCCCTGAAAAATAACATTCAGGGCCTCCTGGATAAGCCACAACCACGTAGTGTGTACTGGACTGGGTACCTGGCTCCATACAAGGCTGCAGTCAGCCCATTTCTGTGTCCTGGACCATCCACCACTCCAAACCCCTAGAGAAGGTGTTTACAAGGAAGCTATTCATGGCCAATACCTTTTTTTAACCCCAATTCCGCTCACTCTTTTAAAAAGAACACCCAATATCTTGGCAAGCACAGTGGACTGGGCATCAGAAGACCTGTGCACACCCTTCTCAAGCCCCGGGACTTGGTTTTTTTCATCTGTCAAAGGGAGAGGAACCTATAGAAGTATGGATTAGGGGATTGATTTAGTGGGTCACGTGCAGCAACTTTTTAAAGAAATGGAATGGAATAGATTGGGATAAATCATAATGTACCAGACACAGAAAGAATAAGTCTGAATTCAGCTTTGCACAAATGTTCTAGTTTGTGAAGTACATGTGATTTCGAAGTTTGCTCCAGACATAATTCACATGCCAAACTATTCACCTATTTCAAGTGTACAGCTTTTACTATACTCAGAGATAGGCAAGCAGCACCACCATCAATTTTAGAACATTTCATCACCCCAAAAGGAAACCCCATACCCATGAGCAGTCACTCTCCATTTCCTCTCAACTCCCACCCTTACCCGAGCTTACCATCAATCTACTTCCTGTCTTCACGGTATTCTGGACATTTCACATAAACAGAATCCTACATGTGTTCTTCTGTGTCTGGCTTCTACCACTCAGCATAAAGTTTTTAAGGTTCAGTCACATTGTAGCACTTATCAGTACATCATTCCTTTTTATACCTGAATAATATTCCATTGCATGTAATACATTTATTTATCCCTTCATCCACTGATGAACATTTGGGTTGTTTCCACTTTGGGGCTAGAACGAATAACATTGCTATGAACCCTTTATGTAAAAATGCTTGTGTGGACATATAAGTATGTTTCTATGGGTAGTTATCAACAAAAATTCAAGCCAGTGAGCTACAGAGTTACTGATAGTGATACCATTCTGTGATTTTTTAAAAAAATCATTTCATGGATTTTCCTTTGGAAAATGAAATAAAGACCATCGAATCAAGGCTGCATTCTTGTTGACGCAGCCACTGAGACTCTATGGCCAAAACTGCTTCAATACGATCCTGGGACTTCCCTGGCAGTCCAGTAGTTCAGACTTAGCGCTTCCACTGCAGGGGGCACAGGTTCGATCCCTTGTTGGAAACTAAGATCCCACATGCTGTGCCACACGGGGAGGGAGGGGCTCCCCCATAAAAGCAATTTGTTCAACATTGCTTCACTATGATTTTGAAGAACCCAACATTACAGTGAATTTCACTGGAATATGAGCCTTCACTGTCCAAACAGGTTGAAGTAGGGAGTATTTCCATGCTGATGGAAGCTACTGAGCTATCAGAGAAATTCAGTAATGGATAAATGTCCCAATTTAAGCAGCTTCAAGAGGAATCCAATTCCAAGATGTGAATTCCTGCATCTCAAGGTTCCAGACACAAGAGCACTCATGAAATAAGGTCAGAGGCTACTACAAGCTCCTTCCAACACACATACACACACTATTCAATTTATGATTGCTCCATAGGAAATCTGACTCCTACATCTGCAGCTATAAAAGAGCTGATGTAAGAGAGACAACGGTCAAAAGCAGCTTGCTTCCCCAGCAAACCTGCATTAATAATTTAGCTATTAACAGCCATGTAACCAAAGAAGCTTGACAGGGACAGCTCTGTAGTCACCTGGGAACATCTCCATGGTCGCCTCCTTTTCTGCTTCCAAATCAGAGATTCTGTTGTCTTGAAGCACTTGCCATCCTCAGAGAAAGGGAGCATGACAAATTTGTGAAATCTCAGGAATAAATACAATTCCTATATGCTTTAAATTTATAGCCCTCACGAAGCCTGCAAAATATGATAAACCATTATAGGTTTTTCCTGTCTTCCCTGCCTTGGCCACAATTAATTTTGCCATGTTCGAGTGTAATATGAAATGTAATATATGGAGGCAGGAGATTTAGAGCCCTCATTGTCTCGCAGTGAATAAGCTTATGCAGTTTGGGGCCCCGGAGGTAAAAGAAGCAATAACGACGGGCCTCATTTTGGGGGAACCATTTGTGAGCATTTTCTGTTTTGCATCGTTAAGCAAGACAAAAGTGCCCGAAGCAAACCTTGACAGCAGCACTGGGCCAAAGTCACTCAAAATCCAAATGCCAAATGTATTCCGTAATTGAGATGCATGGCAGCTCTTATACATACCCCAGAAGAGCATCATATTGCAAAGAAAAGCTGTACATTACCAAAAAACAACAGAAATGCTCTGGTTTTATTGATACTCTAAACCTCAAAGGCCTGAAAATACAGCAAAATTCAGTCAGAAAGGTGCACAAAGGTTTTCCCAAACACTCTGTTCAGAAGACTAACGGAAACTATTATTTGTTGAAGACCCACTATGTGTGCATATTGTGTTAGTATTTTGCCAAGGCTACTGAAGTGAGTAGAATCGTGCCTCTCCCCCTAAAAGATAAGTTCAAGTTCTAACCTCAAGGACCTGTGAATGTGACCTTATTTGGAAAGATGCTTTTTGCAGGTATAATCAAGTTAAGAAGAGGTCATGGTGGGTCAGCTCGATGCCCGTGCTCGCTCAGCCGTGTCCGACTCTTTGTAATCCCACAGACTGTAGCCCACCAGGCTTCTCCGTCCATGGGATTTTCCAGGCAAGAATACTCAAGTGGGTTTCCTTGTCCTCCTCCAGGGGATCTTCCCGACCCAGGGATGGAACCCACGTCTCTTGCCTCTCCTGTGCTGCAGGCAGATTCTTTACTACTCTACCACCAGGGGTTGGTAGTGGGTCAGAGTGCACCCTATTCCAATGATTGGGGTCCTTATAAAAGGGCAATCTGGACAGAGACACGGGGAAGAAGGCCATATGAAGATGGAGGCAGAGATGGGAGTGATAAGGCTGCAAGCCAAGAGTGCCCGGCGTGGCCGGCGACCACCAGAAGCCAGGAGATGGCTGGGGCACAGGCGTCTCTCAGAGTCTCCAGAAGGAAGAGACCCTGCTGCCGTGCTGAATTTGCTCTTCTAGACAACAGAACTGTGGGAGAACACATTCTTACATTCTTGCTGTAAGCCAGGCAGTCTGTGGTCATTTGTTATAGCAACCCTACAGTACAGCTGTCAAGAAAATCCCATCCACTCTGAGAGCTAGCCGTTTTCATCTCCCATTTTATAGATGAGAAAACAGGCAGAGAAAGACTAACTAGTTCAAGGTCACTTGGCTTCCCAGGTAGCTCAGAGGTAAAGAACTCGCCTGCCAAGGCAGGAGATGCAGGAGACACGAGTTAGATCCCAGGGTCAGGAAGATCTCTTGGAGTAGGAAACCGACTCCAGTATTCCTGCCTGGAAAATTCCATGGACAGAGGAGCCTGGTGGGCTACAGTCCACGGGGTCGCAAAGAGATGGACATGACTGAGCACACACGCACATCAAAGTCACACAGAGAACACGCAGCAGAACCGGGATTGGGGACAGGTTGTCTAACTCTAAATAAATTCCACGCCCTGACTATTAGCTAACAAGGGCCCAATTTAGCTATTGTGTCTGTAGAGAGATTTTCCTGTGAAAAGGTTTTAAGGAGAAGATCCCTTAAAACGGCAGTAATGATAGTATTTTCTTGCTAACATAATACAGCAGTAACAAGAACTGAGCCTCTTCCCAGAGATAGTTAGGTCCACTCCAGTTGCACCAGGAACGGTTCTGGAAGGAGCAAAGATTTTGGTCTTGTCATGGTGGGTGTGGATCCTTGTGGGTACCAACAAACGTTTGGTATGTGAACATCTCTTCTGCAAAGGGTAACATTCTGCCATGAACTCACCAGTACAACTCTTCTCTCAAATAGGTGTCCCTCCAGATACTGGCATCCGGGCTCAGCCCCTCCCCACTTGGACACACCATAACGGGAATGCCCCCGGAGGATCTAGCACCCCTGCCTCCCCAGAGCCCAACGGGAGCCCGATTGCTAACAGGCGCAGCTCTGAGCACTGAGGCCCCATCCTCCCCAAAGTCTCCACACTGTAGCAAGGCCACCTCCCAGGAGCTGCAGGAACACTGTCTCCCATGGAGCACCCTCTGTTTCCTCACTCATCTACAAGGAAAAACTCAAAATGCCAGAGGTTAGAAACTCCAGCGACAAATGCAATGGAGAATCGGTGGAATCAGAGAGAGGGAGCTGGAGGGAAGCACCAAATAAACAAAAAAAATTTCTGAAACACGCTCAGCAGGGATTGCTTGTGGCCCGCCTGGGTGTGTGGGTCGTGGGGGAGGGACACAGAGGGACGCCTACAGCCACCCCACCCAATTCCCATCCAACCAAAGCAGTCCGGATCAGGTGTCCAGCTGTGGTGGAACCATGTCCTCAGAGAAAAGATGTCTTGATGCTGAAAGCCTAACCAGAGGATAACACCCACCTTCCAGGCTTAACCTGAGGATGAAGTGAAATAATTGTGCAAAAACACTTGATACACTGTAGACGGTCATCAAATATTCTTTCTCTTCCCCTTTCTCTGTTGTAATTAGTGTGAGGCCCCTTCTAAAATTGCTGGTGGGAGACCTAAATGTCTGGGTAAACCAGCATATCATGTTGTTTTCCCAAAAATAAGGGATCCAATTAGAGCATTTAATGAGCACCAAAAAGACAGATTTCTCATTGAGAAGGAAAAAAAAAAAAAGCTGCATAATTAGCAAACCGTTCCTCCTCTTCCCCTAGCCAACAAAACAAATAGGAAAATAACCAAAAAACCAAGAGGACAGCCTCACAAGCCATAAACAAAATGCCTGGGCTCTTAAGTATCTCCAGACTACTAGGATTACTGGCACAAAGGCGGCCTCCCTCCAATTCATCTTCAAGGTCAATGGCAGAATGCCTTTCAGCATTAACAATGAAAATGTCCTTCACTGCGGAAGCTGTACTAGGCACTCTCTGTCTATACTGTCCCTTTTAATTTCCAGAGTGATTCCGTAGGGTGGAGCGGTGGCCCGTGATAGCAAGACGTTTAACAACTCAGCCTGGTTTTGCACTGGCTTCTTCCAGTTCTTTCAGAGAACTCCTTGCCCACTCCCAGCAGTATAGTGGGCTCGCCATCTCCCCCGTGTATTCGTTCCCCAGGGCTGCTGTAACTACCACAACATGGGTGGCTTATAGCAATGGAAGTATATTCTCTGGTAATTCTGGAGGGAGGACAAATGTCCAGAATCAAGCCACTGGTAGGGTGGTTCCCTCTGCAGGCTCTGTGGGAGAGGTCACTCCACGCCTCTCTTCCACTTCCTGGTGGCTGCCAGCTATCGACACCGGGTGTTTCTTAGACTGGAGACCCAGCACTGCAATCGCTGCCTTTGTCTTCACACAGCCTTCTTTCTTCTTCTTATAAGATTTTGATTCAGAACCCACTTGGGTATCCAGGATGAGATCTCAAGATCCTAATTACACCCGCAATGACATTTATTTCAAATAAGGACACATTCACAGGCTCTGGGTAGACATATCTTTTCGGGGGAGGGGATTCAACTCCCTACACCCCCTTACAGGAATCTAGGTATCACCATCTGGAAGGTACGCTAGCCAATAACAGCACCTCATGCCCACCTCTGCCCCCAGCACTCAGCTCGCCATACAATCCAAACAGGTCCATGCAGTTTAAGACCTAAATACAGGGAGAGAGCTGTGACCAGCATCTTCTGATAGAAACACAACGCAGACCACACATGTAGTGTAAATGCTTCTAGTAGCTGCATTACAAAAACAGTAAAAAGGAACAGGTAAAATTCACTTTGATAATATATTTTATTTAACCCAGTACACCCAATATAGGGTAGATATGGTCCTAGTCTTCAAAGAGGCCTTGAATGTGGCCTGATTACATCAACCCAGAACAGCTAAGGAAGCAAAACTGGTGCTGGAAGGACTGGGGAACTCCAACTCCCAGGTCCTGAGGCCAAGTAAGAAGTGACCTTTCTTGACCTTTCCCAGGAATGGGAAAAGCAGAGTTTCTGACATGCAGCCAAAGTGGGCTTCTAACACCCACCCATAGGCACATCCTGCTCACAGCTACAGCCAGGGCAATGTCAACTTGGTGGGAGATGCTAACATCCTTGGATTCCCAAGGCCATCCTGCCAGGGGACATCCATGCCAATGGTGGCTTTGGCAAACTGCAGGCCAAGAAAGGGCACCACCGAAACTGACTTCCCTCCCCAAAGGGAGGGGCAAAGGTCACAGGATTAGCACCATCTAAAGGAATATCTCAGTCCATGGGCTGTAGCCCACCAGGCTCCTCTGTCCATGGGATTCTGCAGGCAAGAATACTGGAGTGAGTTGCCATTTCCTTCTCCAGGAGATCTTCCCAACTCAGGGATTGAACTGAGGTCTCCTGCACTACAGGTGGATTCTTTACCGCCTGAGCCACTAGGGAAGCCCCAAAGGAACATCAGAGAAGTATATTCTTAAAAAATATGAGGATGTGAAAACAAATGTTTTTAACAGTATGTACACCTGCCAATAGGATCTGAGGTCTCCAGGAGTTACTTTCTGTTCTTAACAATTTTACAAGCCTTCTAGGTGCTAGCCTAGGACACCATTTTTTAATTGAGAATTGTACAAAAAAGATCTTCACAACTCAGATAATCACGATGGTGTGATTACTCACCTAGAGCCAGACATCCTGGAATGTGAAGTCAAGTGTGCCTTAGGAAGCATCACTACAAACAAAGCTAGTGGAGGTGATGGAATTCCAGTTGAGCTATTTCAAATCCTAAAAGATGATGCTATGAAAGTGCTGCACTCAATATTCCAGCAAATTTGGAAAACTCAGCAGTGGCCACAGGACTGGAAAAGGTCAGTTTTCATTCCAATCCCAAAGAAAGGCAATGCCAAAGAATGCTCAAACTACTGCACAACTGCACTCATCTCACACGTTAGTCAAGTAATGCTCAAAATTCTCCAAGCCAGGCTTCAACAGTACATGAACCGTGAACTTCCAGATGTTCAAGCTGGTTTTAGAAAAGGTAGAGGAACCAGAGATCAAATTGCCAACATCTGCTGGCTCATCAAAAAAACAAGAGAGTTCCAGAAAAACATCTATTTCTGCTGTATTGACTATGTCAAAGCCTTTGACTGTATGGATCACAATAAACTGTGGAAAATTCTGAAAGAGATGGGAATATCAGACCACCTGACAATTAGAACTGGACATGGAACAACAGACTGGTTCCTAATAGGAAAAGGAGTACATCAAGGCTGTATATTGTCACCCTGCTTATTTAACTTATATGCAGAGTACATCATGAGAATCACTGGGCTGGATGAAGCACAAGCTGGAATCAAGATTGCCAGGAGAAACATCAGTAACTTCAGATATGCAGATGACACCACCCTTATGGCAGAAAGTGAAGAACTAAAGAGCCTCTTGATGAAAGTGAAAGAGGAGAGTGAAAAAGTTGGCTTAAAGCTCAACATTTAGAAAACTAAGATCATGGCATCTGGTCCCATCACTTCATGGCATATAGGTGGGGAAATGTGGCAGACTTTATTTTTCTGGGCTCCAAAATCACTGCAGATGGTGATTGCAGCCATGAAATTAAAAGACGCTTACTCCTTGGAAGGAAAGGTATGACCAAACTAGACAACATATTAAAAAGCAAAGACATTACTTTGCCAACAAAGTTCCGTCTAGTCAAGGCTATGGTTTTTCCACTAGTCATGTATGGATGTGAGAGTTGGAGTATAAAGAAAGCTGAGCACAGAAGAACTGATGCTTTTGAACTGTGGTGTTGGAGAAGACTTTTGAGAGTCCCTTGGACTGCAAAGAGAGCCAACCAGTCCATCCTAAAGGAGATCAGTCCTGAGTGTTCACTGGAAGGGCTGATGTTGAAGCTGAAACTCCAATACTTTGGCCACCTGATGCAAAGAGCTGACTCATTTGAAAAGACCCTGATGCTGGGAAAGACTGAGGGCAAGAGGAGAAGGGGACAACAGAGAATGAGATGGTTGGATGGCATCACCGACTCAATGGAAACAAGTGTGAGCAAACTCCAGGAGGTTGTGAAAGACAGAGAAGCCTGGTGTGCTATAGTCTTTGGGTCACAAAGAGTCAAACATGACTTTGCGACTAAACAACAACAACAACAACATTCCATTTAGTCCTCCTAACAATCCACTGAGGCAGTTACTGCCTCCATGTTGCAGATGAAAAAACAGACCAGAGAGGTTAAATAACAAAGCCAGAGTCACATAGCTGAGAAACAGAGAGCTGGGGTCTGGTCCCAAGTTACTCTGTCTGCAGAGCCCTTGCTCTCGTGGTAAAATCCTCCCTGCCACTGGCTCTGCCTTCTCAGTTCTTTCTGTATCTCCCCACAGGGTGACCTAGTGACGATGAAAGTGGAGAAAAGAGAATAGTCTCTGCAGCTTTAGGTAGACCTTGGGCCCCAGAGAGAAAGATTTTCTACATTTTTTCCCTTTTCCTTTGTATATGAAATTTCTCAACCAGTTTGAAAACCGAGACCCAAATGATAATGCCCTGACTTTTCTGAGGTCAGCAGTGGCTCAAGGTCTTTAATAGCTCCCAAACTGGGGTCCGCAGAGGGCTGGGGATACTGAATACTCCCAGGACTAATTCAGAAGGACCAACCAAACTGATCCATTTGTTTAAATCCTGGGTAATTTGCACCTCAGATATCTTTGTTCTTGGCTGAAATCAAAACACATTAGTGTGGTAATGATAGCTACTTCCTTCAAATGGAATCTCTCATAGTTATAAAAACTACAAATTATTAATTGCAATTTGGTAGCAAGCTATTTCAAAACATCTGCTTCGTACTGCAATAGTCTAGAAGACGTCCTTGGCTGGGTTAGACAGAAAGTAAGTAGACTAAGCTTTATCAGCGCCCAAGGCATTCACAGTTGGGAAACGGGAAAACGCTCGCGTGAGGCCCAAAAGCAGAACCCAAGTTTATCATTAACAAAATACCATTTCTCATCCTGTCATTCTCCCAAACTGTTTAACAAAGTTCACGTTCATTCATTAACCTTCCCAGTGGGAGAGCCAAGTGAACTAGAATTTCCATTATATATATATAAAAACAAACAGTAATTCCATTTCCAAGAAGAGTAACTCAAACCAGCTAACTAACCGGCCAGCAGTTTAGCTCCCTAATAAGAGCACAGTCGTCCTTATAAACACAGAGGTGACAAGGAGAGGGAAAATGCCACAAAATCTTGAAAATGGAGTGCAATTAATTCCTCCCCTGTTATTTGATTTTTTGGGGGGTCAAAGAGGCCTCAAGTCCCCCAGCAATAAAATGGGGCTAATATCTGCCACCTGATAATGAAGATATAGCTATAAATTACTTTGAATTGCCTGGATAATCAGCATTAGGTAAATTGATAGTATCATTAGAGAGCTACTAAACACAGCTATAAATCTTATAAAACTACTTCCATAAAAATTAAGGCTCAATTAAGAGGCTCCATTTTTTAAAAATTTTCCATCACCCTGTTATTTTGAAGACCAGGACATTCAAAACCAGCTTTGACATTTCTAGAGCAGGGATATGAGACCTTTCTCAAACAGTCTTGATAAAGCTTGATAAACAGTTGGCTAATAAGGTTAGAGGACAGATGAGAGCCAGGTGGAAACCAAGAGCCTAGGAGAGCCCTCGCCAGGGGACAGTCACCAGCTCAAGCAGCCCGTCTCATATCCACCGCCATACTTCTCTACACTGAGCTACGAGGTCTGGTGTATATTATAAGTTCTCTTTCAAGCATGATACACAAGAAAGAACTTGAACTAGCTTGACTCAATGTAACTTTGCTTATCCTAATGTCTTCTGAAGAGGCAAATGAATGACAACCTAAAACAAACAAAGAGCTCTGACACCCACACTTTCAACACTCATCTAAAGCTCACTAATTTGAAAAGATACACACACCCCCACATTCACTGTAGCATTATTCTCAACAACCAAGACAAGGAAGCAACCTATGTGTCCACAGATGAACAGCTAAAGAAAATCTAATATAGTATATATTGTTATTGTTTTGGTCACTAAGTCATGGCTGAGCAACTCTTTAGCAACCCTACGGACCATAGCCCGCCAGGCTCCCCCGTCCATGGGATTTCCCAGGCAAGAATACTGGAGTGGGTTGCAATTTCCTTCTCTGGGGGATCTTCCTGACCTAAGGATCAAACCTATAGTTAACAGGTGAATTCTCTACCACTGAGTCACCAGAGAAGAAGCTCTAGTAGAAATATATACATAATACAATATTATTCCGCTACAAAAAAGAAATTCTGCCATTGGCAACAACATGGATAGACCTTGAGGGCATTCCGCTAAGTGAAAAAAAAGTCTGATAGAGAAAGACAAATATTGTATGACCTCACTTATAAGCAGAGGGAAAAAAAAAAGAAAAAACAGAACTCTAAACAGATTGGTGGCTGCCAGAGGGAGAAGGTTGAGGGTGGGTGAAAAGGGTGAAAGTGGTCAAAAGATATACACTTTTAGTTATAAAATAAATAAATACTGGGGATGTAATGTACAGCACAATGCCTGCAGTTTACAACCCTGTATTGTATATTTAAAAGTCGTTAAGAGAATAAATCTTAAAAGTTCTCATCGTGAGAGGAAAAACAATTGGTAACTGTGTGGTAATGGGTGTTAACTAGACTTATTGTGATGGTCATTTTAAAACATACACCAAAATCGAATCATTATGTTGTACGCCTGAAAGTAATATATTATATGTCAATTATATCTTGATAAAAAATTATAATCGTTGCAATAAAAAAGACAAATGATGTTAAGTCAATCAAGCAAGCAAGCAAATTCTGCTAACCCAAGAAGTCCAACTCTAACACCACCCACTGCCTGAGGACTAACCTCTACCCACCCTCAGGAAAGAAGCGCCATCAGACTACAAAGAACCTTGGCAGAGACCCTGACACCCTTCAACCCATCAACCTCAGGACCAACTAACGCAAATACAGATCCCAAAGTCAAAAAGGTCATAGGTTGGTTGACCCCGAAACTAGCCAAGATGATAAAGCAGTGAACTAAGGAACTATACAGCCTGGCATTTTCAGGAACATCCTCTGCCCACTCTGGCCTGTGGCCGGACTCTACCACGGGGCTGCCCTGTCTGGGACTCCCTGGCCCCACTCAGCTGCAGCACGCTCACAGCAGAAAACGACACCTCCTGTATCCTGGTGCCCGAGTGCAGGGACACCAGGCAGAGAGCTAAAGCAATCCTTTAAGCTGAAAGAATCCTTCTCCCTCCCTCTAACCCAGGGCACACTAGGACTGTTAAGAGAAATAGCTCTGAGTGTGGGTGTTCATGGAGAAGGAAATTGCAACCCACTCCAGTACTCTTGCCTGGAATATCCCATGGATGGAGGAGTCTGGTAGGCTACAGTCCATAGGGTTGCAAAGAGTCGGACATGACTGAGCTACTTCACCTCACTCACTTCACTCGTTTCATACTTTATCACTGGAGAAGGAAATGGCACCCCACTCCAGTATTCTTGCCTGGAGAATCCCATTAACAGAGGAGCCTGGCGGGCCATGGTCCATGGGGTCACAGAGAGTCAGACACGACTGACGTGACTAAGCAAGCAAGCAAGTGGGTGTTTAAAATGTAAATGTTTCAATAAGCTGACTTATAGGCTCAGCTGGTGATTAATTCACCTTTACACTGTCTTTTCCAGCTCAATAATCTGCTCTAGGTTAACAGTACCTCCAGCTTTCATTCATTCAGTCACTTCAGTTGTGTCCAACTCTTTGCAACCCCATGGACTGTAGCCCACCAGGCTCCTCTGTCCATGGGACTTCCCAGGCAAGAATAGTGGAGTAGGTTGCCATGTCCTTCTCCAGGAGATCTTTCCAACCCAGGAATCGAACCCTCGACCTTGCATCTCCTACACTGCAGGAGGATTTTTTTTTTTTTAACCACTGAGCCACCTGGGAAGCACCTCCTGCTTAGGTGACACCAAGAGGCTAAGAAACCAACCTATGATCTTCTAGGAATGAAGTCTCATTCATCTCAATAGCATCTTAGATATCTGAAGATATGTTTTCCAAATTCACTCTGTTGATCTCCTGGAGAGAAGACTGTGTTATTCAACTGAGAATATCCAAGTGCCTAACACAATGCCTGGAACATAGTAAACTTGATGATGAATGAAACAAAATCCATCCACTGGCCTGGGAGGGGGCAAGGAGTGTACGCACGATATATCACACCTTCATTCCTCAGTGCATCTGTGTCAGTGTTTCCAGGAAACATCCCTCATCCATTCTCCCAGGACCCTCACCCCCTCTCTTCTCTACACAACCTCCTTTAGAGGCTCCCCCAAGCCACTTCCCATCACCTGCTGTGGAGATGAAACTTTCCAGCCTCACCATCTGTAAATCCCAAGATAGTTTCATTAAACCTTCTTTTTCCCACCAGGACATGACTCGCCACACCTCTGGATTCACAGTATTAACCCATACAATTATGTTTTTCTTAATTTCAAATTCAAATTCTACCATGATATGATTCACTAACAAGTTTAAAGAATTACCTGGCACGTTTACTGTCAATATCACCTTATCCTACTCTGATGCCCCCGGAACTGTGAGATCACTCCCATTTCTACTTCAGAGCCTGGACTTCCCTTCGGCACTCAGCACTCCTGGGGAAATGCAAGCCCTCCATTCTGCACCAGTCCAACTCCATCTACTCTGATATCAAAATGGTCCCCTCTCTGCATCCACTGATTCTCCAGCCCTGCCAAAGGCATCTTCTAAGTGGCCGTCCTCTTGAGCCTGAGCATCCAAGTCCTTACTTCCTCTACGTTTCTACCACCATTAGCACATCCAAGCAACAGAAAAATTCTTTCTTTTGGTCTCATACGCTTCCACTTTTTCAAAAGCCCCCTACTGCCCTCCCCTTCCAGGCCAGCTCTCTGGCCCAGCCCAGCTGGAGGATCCATTGCCCCCACTCCCACCAAGAATCAGTGCATCACCTTAAACCTCTCTACCCTACAAAGACAAGAGATTACACTGTTAGCACACTAGTTCATCCATTGTTCATTATTGTTGGGGTTTTTGCTAACTTTCTTTAACCCACCATCTCTTAATTACTTTTTAAATCCTCTCCTCCCAGCAGGCCAATCCATCCACGATGACTTTGGGGAAAGGAAATGGGGCCTTTTTTTTTTCTCGGTCACAAACTATAGGTAACAAAATTGACTTCAGGAAACATGGGAAAACTAAAGTGGAGAGAACACAGCTGCTAGAATTTCCATCCTTCTTCCAGAGGCTTCTTGTGCACACTGGTGTCCTCCAGGGAGAAGGACTGGGTACTAAACCATCAGCATCTGAAACACCCCACAGCTTATCCTCTTACTACCTTCTTCTACCAGCATAACACTTTCAAGTTGCAACCATACATGTGATGGCATCTAGAGGCAGTGGTGTGGCCAGAAAGTAACATTCATCAATATAAGCAGCATCTGTAATAAAGCACAGAATGGGCCAAATTCTAGGGTCAAATGAATGGAAGAGAAGCTGCAAACCTCCATGACACCCAAGCAGATGCTAGGCTATCAGCCTGGAGACATGGAACATGGACATGAAGGCAGCAGGAAGCCCCTCACATTGAGGTCACCCAAGGATTACAGCCAGGTGCCGAAGTGAATCAGTGAAGCAGAGTCCACAGCTGGCTAGGGTCAGGATCTAAGGCCAGGCAGTCAGAAAAGATAAGCACGCCTCCAAAGCACCTGCTCCACATCTGGGAGCAGGTGTCTCTTACTCCTTAGGAGCTGGCAGCACTACAGAAATGAGTTCAAATATACATAGATAATTAAATTATGAGAAAGTAGAGTGGCAGACACACTCCTTTTTTAATTATGAAAAAAAATTATATGTTGTTTCCATTTATTCTCAAATGTGACACAATTAAGAGTCCTTGGGACATAGACAAAAATCTTTAGTAAATAAATTAGCAGTATGCAATTATTCTTCAATTAGAAAAACATAATAAAATAAGTTTATGTTGACTTTATATAATTTATGAATTATTCAAAACTTGTTTTAAATCAAGACATATTTTTCAATTGGTTTTTTAAAAAATATTTTATTTTGTATTGACAGTGGCAATGTTAGTCGCTCAGTCGTGTCCAACTCTTTGCGACTCCATGGACTGCAGCCTGCCAGGCTCCTCTGTCCATGAAATTTTCTAGGCAAGAATATTGGGGTGGGTTGCCACTCCCTTCTCCAGGGAATCCTCCCTACCCAGGGATCGAACCCAGGTCTCCTGCACTGCAGGCAGATTCTTTACCATCTGAGCCACCAAGGAAGCCCAGTCAATTAACAAACAATGTTGTGACAGTTTCAGGTAGACAGCAAAGGGGCTCATCCATACATAAACATGTGTCCATTCTCCCCCAAACTCCCCTCCCATCCAGGTTGCTAAGACATACTCTTAAGAACGTCAGGTCCCTGCATGGTTCCTGATGTCATGTCCTTGTGTGATCATCTCCTCCTGAATGTGGACAGGACTGTGACTTGCTTCTAGTACATCAAAAGTAATGAGATGTTATAGAAGACCATAGGTCCCCCCTTTCTCTTGCTGACTTGATGGAACAAGAGGCCATCCAGGGACCCACATGCCAAGGAACTGAGAGCCACAGCCAGTAAGAAAATGATGCCTCAATCCAGCAGCCTGCCAGGGAATAAATGCTGCTGACAACAAGATGAGTTTGGAAATGGACCCTTCCCCAGGCGAGCCGCATATGAGACTTCAGCCCCAGCTGACACTTTCACTGGAGCCTTGTAGAGAATCTGGCTAAGCCATGCCCAGATTCCTAACTCAAGAAACTGTGAGAAAATAAACGTGTGCTGTTTAAGACCCTATATTGGTAATCATACTGTAACACAGCAATAGAAAACCAATATAGGAGGTCTAGTCAATGTGCAGGGTGCATTATTCAATAAGCGATAGGAAGAAATAGCTAGCCACGTGGAAAAAAATTAATTTGGGCCCTTGATTCATACATGACACCATAATAAACTCCTCATGGATAAAATATTTAAATATGAAAAATAAAAGGAAAAGATACAAAGTTTTTACATGTAAGTTGAGAGTGAGGAAGGCTTAAGTATGATGTGAAAATCTGGAAGAATTTTTTCATCTAGAAAAAAGGATTAATAAATCTGACTAAAGTAAGAAAATACATTCCACAACATATATCACAAAGGGCTAATTTCCTTAATATATAAGTAGCTTTACAAATCAATAAGAAAAGATCATTTTGAAAAGATGCTCACTCATTACAAGAGTAATACAATGAGACGGAGACTATGATAAAATGTTTGATAATGCAGCGAGGTGGAAAGCAGTAGGGGAACCAGCACCCTCATTCACAGCCAGTGGGAGTCAACTGGAACAGCCTCTCTGGAGAGAGTTAGGCAGTAATGATCAAAATATCAAATGCACTTGGCTCTTCAACAATTCTACTTCACTGGACATTTGAAATAACCTGTGTATGCTGCTGCTAAGTCGCTTCAGTCGTGTCCGACTCTGTGCGACCCCACAGACAGGAGTCCACCAGGCTCCGCCATCCCTGGGATTCTCCAGGCAAGAACACTGGAGTGGGTTGCCATTTCCTTCTCCAACGCATGGAAGTGAAAAGTGAAAGTGAAGTCGCTCAGTCGTGTCTGACTCTTCGCGACCCCATGGACTGCAGCCTACCAGGCTCCTCCGTCCATGGGATTTTCCAGGCAAGAGTACTGGAGTGGGTTGCCATTGCCTTCTATGTATAAGGCTATTTAAAATAACATTGTCTGTCACAACAGGGATGTAAAGCATCCAACCTATCAAAAGAAGACTGGTTAAGTAACATACGGTGTACCCACATAGCAGAACACACTGAAGACCATCAATCATAAAAATAAATGCAGCAGCTCTTTCTGTTCTGATAGAGAGAGCTCTGAAATATATTTGGCAACAATAATAACCCAAATATAAACAAACAAGAGGCACTTCCAGGAAGGAGACTTGGGGTGACTGGAGACAAAGAGGGAGGGAGACTTTTCATTGTGTGATTTTTTACACCTTATGAATATTAAACCACACGGTTACATTTCTTTTTCAAAATAAAACTGAAATCAGTAAGTAGATACAAACTGTAGAACAGCATGCATGCTATGATTTCAATTAAAAAATCAGATTTAAGCTATATATACACAATATTATATACAGTATATATAATTATAGATAAATATTATATATGGATATCCATCTATACACCTCTGTCTATATATTACATATCAGGGGTCCCCAACTGGTCTGTGGCCTGTTAGGAACCAGGCTGCACAGCAGGAGGTGAGCCATGGGTGAGCGAGCAAAGCTTCATCTGTATTTACAGCCGCTCCCCATCGCTAGCATTACCGCCTGAGCTCCTTCTCCTATCAAATCAGCAGGGGCATTAGATTCTCATGGAAGCGTGAACCCCCTACTGTGAACTGCAATGTGAGGGATGTAGGTTGTGAGCTCCTTATGAGAGTCATCTCAAAACCACTGCCCCTGCCCCAGTCCATAGAAAAATTGTCTTCCACGAAATCAGTCCCAGGTGCCATAAAGGTTGAGGACTGCTGTTATATACCATATGTTACATGTTGTGTAGCCATAAACAGCTATCTCTGAAAGAACACCCAAGAATCTGAGGGCTGCTTTCCTCTGCGCTGGGAACTAGCATAACTGGTAACTGGTAAATTGCATGGCGAAGCAGCAGTGGGGAGACAGAGACAGAACTACTTTTTCACCATATTTTCCTTAAATTTTGAACTATAGTTATCGCCAATTTAAAGACAAATCCTGATGAACACGTCTAAGCTATCATGGTTCCTCTGTTCTTCCTCTTTTAGGACTTCCCCACCACTTTCCAAGTCTCCACTGATGCCCAGAGCTCTCCTCTGAGCTCCAGATACAAAACCCAGGAATTGGGTTCTTCTCACAGATAACTTGGACTCCTGGTCCCCCACACCTTCAGTCCTCAGGAGGTCCCCTGGATCCTGGTGAAAAGGGCTACCAGGCAGAAACGCTACCTATTCATCCAGACAGAAATGCAGGGTGTTCCTGGGTTCATTCCCCTCACTGGGGCCCCCTCCCAGTAATGGATGACAAACCCCTGTGGATTCTACCTCTATACTGTTCTGTAACCCACACACTTCTTTCCATCTCTGCAGTCACCACCCTAGTGAGGCCACCTTAATTTCTCCCCTGCAAGCTCCCAGCTGCTCTGAGTGCCCACATCATCCCCATCCTCTCTCCCTGCTGCTGCTACACTCATCTTTGAAATGTTTCTGTGAGTCTGCTCTGACTGAATGGCTTAAACAATACAAATTTATTTTCTCACACTTCTGGAAACTAGCAGTCCAAGATCAAGGTGTGGGCAGTCTTGGTTTTTCCTGAGACCTCTCTCCTTGGCTTGCAGACGGCCCCTCCTCGCTGCGACCTCACATGGACTTTCCTCTGCATGCCTGCATCCCTGGTCTCTCTGTGGGTCCAAATTCCTTCTTTTAGAAGGGACACTGGTCAGATGGGATGAGGGCCCACCTTAGCCTCATTTTAATTTAATCACCTCTTTAAAGGCCCTCTCTCTCTCTTTAAAGGTACCCATTCTGAGGTACAGGGCCTAGGGTTTCAACACGTGTGTGAATTTGGGAAAGGCAGACTGGCACAATTCAGCCCATAATAATATCCGACATTCACGACACTCCCTCCCATATAAACCTTCTGTATTATGGGTGACCCACTGGCCTTAGAATAATATCTTTCCAACATGTGACACCTGCCTACTTCTGTTCCTCCCCCCACCCTCTCCCACCCCCAGCTGAGAACAAGGACAGAGAACAGAAGCAGACAGAGATAAGAGCACAGCTGGCAAGAGACAGGATTAGAGAGATTAAGAAGGATGACACCTTCTGTTATTTCTCTTCTTTTTTTCCAACTACTGACAGATTCGGGGCAAGTGGTGTAACCTCTCTGTAGAATGAAGCTTGGTCCTTGATGACAATGAGCCTCCCTGAACATACATGTCATGACACAGAACAGATATATGACATCTCCAAACAATACTTGGGTCCCCTGGATAGAAAACAGCTGTGTCCCTTCAGCCAAAGCAAGGGTTTCCCCCAAGTCATACTCAGAGAAACATCTGGCTGAATCCAGATCAAAAGCAGATCTAAACTGCAATTGTGTGACCTCCCTCTGAGTCCCAGCTCCTCATTAGGGTGACCCAGATAACAGGCATCAGAGTCCCCACCTCACCTTGAAAGCATGACCTTGGCTGCAGCACCACACAATCTCTCACTCCTGTCTCCACACAGGAGCTGAGACCTGGGGCGGAAAGCTTTACTACATCTGAGCCTTGGTTTGTGCATCGGCCAATGAGGTTAATTCTCTTCTAGGTAATTCCTTCTGTATTGGTTCCTAGTTCTGCTTAATAAGTTGCCACAAACTAGGTGGCTTGGGCTTTTCAGGTGACGCTAGCGGTAAAGAACCTGCCTGCCGATGGAGGAGACATAAAGAGACTCGGGTTCCATCCCAAGGTCAGGAAAATCCCCGGGAGGAGGGCATGGCAACCTCCTCCAGTATTCTTGCCTGGAGAATCCCATGAACAGAGGAGCGGGGTGGGCTACAGTCCAGTCCATAAGGTCTCGAAGAGTCGAACACAACTGAAGTGACTTAAAACGCACGTACAGACAAGAGAAATCTACAATAGCCAAGACACAGAAGCAACCTAAATGTCCATCAACAGAGGAACTGATAAATAAGATGTGATACATGTATACGATGGAATATTAGCCATAAAAAAGAATAAATAATGCCACTTGAAACCACATGGATGAACCTAGAGATAATCCTATTAATACTAAGTGAGGTAAGTCAGAGAAAGACAAATACCATATGATATCACTTATACATGGAATCTAAAAACATGATACAAATGAATTTATATACATAACATAAACAGACTCACAGACAAAAGAAACAAACTGGTAATTTACAGTACTAAAGGGGATGAAGGGAGGTAAATTAGGAATTGGGGATTAACATATACATGTTACTATATATAAAACAATAAACAACAAGGACCTGCTGTATAGCACGGGGAACTCTACTAAACATGTTGTAATAATCTATAATGGAGAAGAATCCGAAAAGAATACGTGTGCATGTGTGTGTGTATGCTTGTGTGTGTATATATAGGCATATATAACTGGATCACTTTGCTGTACACTTGAAACTAACACAGAACATTGCCAATTAACTATACTTACCCCCCAAACCCAAATCTGTTCTCTTTCAGTTCTAGCAGCTAGAAGTTATGAAGGTATTGGAAGGGCTACACTCTCTCTGAAGGCTCCATGGAGATGCTTCTTGGCCTCTCTCCTAGCTTCAGGTGGTGACCAGAAATCCTTGGCGCTCCTTGGCCTGTACCAACGTCACTCCAGTCTCTGCCTCTGTCTTCACACAGCCATCCCTCTCTGGGTATATCTATTTGTGCATCCCCTCCTCTCAAGGACATCAGTCCTTAGAATGCGAGCCCACCCTAATCCAGTAGGGTATCACCTTTACTACTAGTACATTTGCAAAGACCCCATTACCAAATAAGGTCACATCCACAGATATCAGGTGTGAGGACATGAACATATCGTTTTTTGGGGGGACATAATTCAACCCACCCAGAAGATGGTGAGAGGGTTCAAGGGACAAGGATGCCAAGCACTAAGAAGGCTGCCAGGGGTACACAGGGCACTCACCAAGCCACACAAGGCAGCTGTTTCTCCCACACAGCAGCCAGCCTTCGGGGAAGGCCCAGAAGACCAGGCCCCGCTTCTTCACTCCTCGTAAAAACAAAAACCGCAAGCAAGAAACCAAAAGCCAACATGCCTGCATCCTGAGGGCTGATATGTCGTTAAAACTTTTAAGACACACCACCAGGGTTTGGGACCAAGTCACTGATGTAAATATTTTATCAGTGGGTCTCTGAGCAAACGCGCACCCACACGTGGGCCCCACATGCCTGGGGGCAGGAGGAGGAGGAGGAGCTGGTCTGCCAGTAAGGAGCCCCACAGGCTGCTGGAAAACAGTTTACCCAAGGTGTGCACGCTACTTCCAACATCTGGCTGCCTTCCAGCTGTGAGAAACATCCAGACCTGAGGCCCTGGAGGCCCCACAGGGAGCACGGAGAGACAGAGCCCAGAGCCAAGGCTGGGTCCTCCTCGGGAGAGCTGGGCAGACGGAGTGGCCAAGGAAGCGATTAATAAATCATGGGCACAGCCAGCCCTCCTCACCAAGGTGGGACCCAAATGCCCATCACCACGATCAAAGCTGATGCCCACGACTTGAGATCAACTTTAACTGGGCTCATTAAGGCATAAGCTCCTGAGAGAGGGATCTTCTCCACGGCTCATGCTCAAAAATTAGGAACTAAGTAGCCTGGGATAAGTTGGAGCCCATTAACCCACTAGCCAGATGGAGCTTCCATTAGAAGAGAAAAATGGCTGAAAATCTGAAAACCGTCCTTGGGCAGCCGTTCAAAGACTCCGTTATGAGTTTTCCGGGAGGGCCTTCGAGGGGTTCGGGCCAATGGGAGAGAGGGCAGCCCCACAGATGTCAGGGAGTAAGGCCTGGACCAGGAGGCAGGCCCAGGGTTCGAATCCTGGCTGCTCTGCATGTCAGGGATCACCGTTGCTCGAGGGGGAGAAATCAGAGCCCTGGCTGCCACCTGCCGGGTAAGGCACATGACTCCTTGATGCAGGCCTGTGGATAAAATTGTGAGGCTGAGCCGTGGGCAGGTGCACGTGCCGGCTGCTCTGAGGAAACTGGGACGCTGCTACGGCCCCATCTGCGTGCTTAGTCACTTCAGGCGTGTACAACTCCGTGTGACCCCATGGACTGCAGCCCACCAGGTTCCTCTGTCCACGGCATTTTCTAGGCAAGAATCCTGGAGTGGGTTGCCATGCCCTCCTCCAGGGGATTTTCCTGACTCAGGGCTCGAACCCACGTATCTTACGGCTTCCTGCATTGGCAGGTGGGTTCTTTACCACTAGCACCACCTGGGAAACTCCCCGTCTCGACTGCCAGCTGCCCAGTGTGAGGCTACGCTTGAGGAATACAAGTGCCTGCCCTAGGCACCAAGTCACAAGACAACCAACAAGGCCCAAGGGGAAATGCAGAGGGCCCCGACTCATCACGACTGTTACTCCAAACACAGAAGTCACCTTTCAGGTTCCAAATGGCAGGTGGACCCCAACTCTGCGACCTGGCTGTGAGGTGACTTCGGTACGTCCAACATCTGCAGCTTCAGTTTCCTCATCTATAGAATGGGGATAACAGTGCCTCTGCCTCCCAGAGATGTTTTATGAGGATTACGTGAGAGAGCTCACATGATGTAGCTCCGGCAGGGGCTAAATGAACGTCAGACCCTCCCTCTCCCTCCCTCATCTCTCAGGTGGCCTCCCCAGGTCCTCTCAACATCGTCAGGGCTCCCTGTCGCAGTAAACCCTCCCTAAATCCTAAACACTCACATACCGAACCCCAGTTACCGACATCCTCCCGCTGCCCCCAGGCTCTGCCTCCAGTCTCCTTCCCCCGCAGTCACACCTCGGGACAGCACAGCCTCCACCCACGGTTCCCAAGAGCATGTGCAAGAACTCCTCGGTCCACTGCAGAGCGTTCGGCGGTCAGCGACGAAATCAGAAATTGAAGGAACATTTGCTGCGGTTCTTCTTAGAACTAAACTTACCCCATTTAAAGGACCAGCCTTTGTTCTGAGAATGAGACACTCCTAAACTGTCCAATTAAAATGTGATTTCTATTATAAAACGGCAGTGCTAGAATCAAAGAGTTGATTTTTTTCATTGGATCAAATAAAAGTAAGTGAGGCAACATGATAAGTCTAACCTTTCTTGGTTTACTTTTCATTATTTTCCTGGTCCATTAATTCAAGCATGGGAGTCACCCAACAATGTCCATCAGTGGTGCATGGCTGCCTCCGCTTCCTCCCAGCTCAATGTCTTAACCTAATTTACAAACTCAGCTGCTGCTCTCGCCATTCAGGGGAAACTGCTCACTCCAAGGTCTCCAAATTCAGACCTCTTCCTGAATCTGACAGCCCAAGACAGGCCCTTGTTACTCAGATGTTTCCCAGCCTCCATAAAAAGGCCAACCTCAACCTTTCCAAACAGATTTGATCAAGGTGAAGGCTTCCCAAGGCTGAGCACAAAAGCCTGAGCTCTCACTGGCATCTCTGGTCATCACTATCATCACTACCCCACCAGCAAAGCACAGGCTCTGCTGCTAATAAAGACCAGGGTCCACAGGCTAGCTCCCACCCAAGTCTAGACAAGTTGCTTCGTTTCTCTGAGCATCAATCTCCTACTAGATCAAGCCATGATGGGGACAATCCTTATTTCACAAGGATCTTGAGAAGATGTGACAAAAGCATGTGTAAAGCACCTTCCACAGTGCCTGGGACACAGTCAGTGCCATTACCTGGAACATAGCTAAGCAGAAGCAGTCTTTGTAATAGATATGCCCTCTTCCCAGCTCTATCTCCCACTGCTCCTTGAGACTCCTGCAAAACTGTAATCTTGGCAGCTCCCCAGATACACCGTACACCTTCCCAACTCTGGGACTCTGCCCTTGCCAACTTGGAATTCCAGCCTTACTCCCACCCTTTCATCCAAGCTCATATCAGGGACCTCCTTCACAACCCCTGTGTGTCCATCACAGTCGGAAGAGGTGTGGTCCTCCTCTGAACTCAGGCAGCATCCGGTCTGAGCCATTCTCCTAATTGCATCACTCGGCACGATCACATACGCCTTACTCAGACCTATGTACACATCTTCCTTCTCGTGCTAAACACTCAGTTAAGGTCAAGGAAGCTCTGCACACCCACCAGTACCTGCCATAGGGCCTCACAAGTAGGGGAACAATAAGTAATTGTTCTAAGAAGCCAGTGACCATCCCCAATAGATCAATTTAAAAAAGAGAAGCAGGGACTTCCCTGGTGGTCCGAAGGCTAACACTTTGCACTCCCAATACCGGGGGCCCATATTGATCCCTGGTCACGAAACTAGATCCCACACGCTGCAATTAAGACACACTGCAACTAAAAATCCCATGTGCCACATCTAAGACCTGGTGCAACCAAATAAATAAAAAAATAAAAATATTAAAAAAAAAAACAACGAAAAACCATATACGGTCATCTCAATAGATGCAGAAAAAAATAAAATAGAGAAGTAGATGTAATGTGATGACCTCCTATGTCTAACGCTGAATTTCTTTCCAAAACGAAAGACAGCAATGCTCATATATGTATAAACACACACATCTATGTAAGGGCTGTGTGTACATGTACATGTACACACACACACACAAATATGTTCATCCTCAAATCCCAGGCAATACAAATGAATAGTAATTAAAATTCGAATCCAACGGGATTGAAATCCATTGTCCCCGAAGGCTGGCCTATCCACTGTCCACAATTCTGGCTAATGGTCAGTACATGATTCTACTCTGCTCTCCATTAACATTTACAACTTTGCACTCTGATTTCTGTGTTGTTTCGATTATGTCTTCTTCTGGTTTCATCTTTACCATGTTATTTCCCTCCCTTCAGTCAAGTCACCCTTTGCATGTGGCATTGCTATTTATTTATTTTACAAAGCCAGCCTTTTACTCTCTGCTTTGTTCCCTGTTCCCCTGGGTTTCCGGAACACTAAATGGCCTTTGTATGATGCCCTATGTGTGCAAATAACTCAAGTCCAGAGAGAGTTCAATTTCATTCCATTCTGCTCGCATCCTCCATCTCTCAAATAAATGAAAATTATTTAAACAGACAAGGGAATAGCCTGTGTGTCTTCCTCTAAATGTACTTAGAGGAAGGGCATTTCTATTTCAAAATCTTTGAGACTCTTTTGTTCACCTTAGGAACTCATTTAAAAGGAGGTGCTCCAGAGAACCAGGAAACTTAATGAACCTCCCAGAAGCAAGCTGTTCATTTCCTTGAAGTCAGAGCAGAACCAACATATGGAAAATTATCATCAGTCACTTAGTGTGCATGATGGCCCCACAGGGTGTGTATACCCTCTTTGATATAAAAATGGAAAAAAGGATTCTGTAGAGGCAAAACAGACTGGATGAGCCATCTGAACTTGCAGCAGACCTACAACATATCCAGAATTCTCCTTCCAGAGTCTAACTTAGCACTGACCCTTCAGTATGTCCTAGGTCATGAAGAAGAGTACTCTCTAGAACTTGGAGACAAGCTCAAATGCAAACTCCAAATACTTTGGTATTTCATAGTCATCAAAGGAAAAAAAAAGTTCTGAATGTGTTTCAGAAAGGCCAAGAAGGCAAAGAAAAAACATCTCAGGGACAGAGGAAATGGGAAGAATGATTTTTCAAAGTCAGCATGAAAATGAGACAGAAACACCTGATTTCATGGTTGGTGACCAGAAATTTCAGGAATGAAAATGCCAGGTGGACCAAGAGTCCTCATTTCTGTTTCAAGACCACCACTGGGATCACAAAGTTCCCTGGTTGAAAACATTCCCATTGCTACTAGAGTAAAACTCAATAGTCTTAACAGAGTCTTCCATACAGGCAAACTGAAGTTCATACCTAAGTAGAAACCCATACATTCACTCAACAGCCATTCACTGAGCTTCCACTTCAGTACCAGCACTGGGCTAGGCACTGGAAATTCGGACACAGACAACACCCCCTGCCCTCAAACCCAGTCTCAGAGCACGGATTAGTAAGCATGTGGTGATGCTGCTGAAGTACCAGGCACTGGGAGTAAGTACCTTGCATGCATGACCTCATCCACTCTCCCCAAGAATGCTATAGTATCTCCTTTTTCCAGGGAAAGAACCCATGGAGGTACAGAGAGGCTCTGTAACTGGCCTGCTGCTGCTAAGTCGCTTCAGTCGTGTCCGACTTTGTGTGACCCTACAGACAGCAGCCCACCAGGCTCCTCTGTCCCTGGGATTCTCCAGGCAAGAATACTGGAGTGGGTTGCCACTGGTGACATAATCAGGATCTGAATCCAGACCACGCAATTCAAGAGCCTGCCTGCCTTCCGAGCCGTCACTCCCCAACACCTCCACCAGAAGTGAAGTCCAGAAAGTGGCTCCCCACTGCTTTGCTGGTTTTCTCACCAGGGAGCACCCTTAGTTCAGTGATCTCAGCAGCTTTCACAAAGTAAAACACCAGCCAGGACAGAGAAGCCCAGAGCTACCTTGGAGATACTGAGCCCTAATAGGAGCATCCAGAAGCCATGTAGTAGGCAAACATTCAACCCTCCAGCAGGATTAGACCTGACTCCCCAGCCCTAGGGCTTCCCTGGTGGCTCAGTGGTAAAGAATCCACCTGCTAAGTAGGAGATGCAGGTTGAATGCCTGAAGATCCCCTGGAGGAGGGCATGGCAACCCACTCCAGTATTCTTGTCTGGAGAATCCCATGGGCAGAGAAGCCTGGTGGACTATAGTCCACGGGGTCACAAAAGAGTCGGGGTGAAACTCAGTGATTAAACAACAGTAACAACAACCCAGCCTAAGGCCTGGAGTTCCAGACCTGGAAATTCTTGCCACACCATCACTGGAGCAACCAGCTCTTCTCTGCACCTGTGCCGAATGTCCTCCCAGTTCTCCAGCTACATCCAACTGGGGGACCTGGAGTTGGGGGCGGGGGGTGTGGCAAGGTAGAGAGGCCTGGCCATAGCCTACCACACTCCCCTCACTAGGAATCCAGGGAAAAGACGTGGAAACCACAGTAAGTTACCACTCTGGGCCTTGGGGAAACTAATTAAGAACTCAAGTCTAAATATTGGAAGAAATGTGGGAAAGCAAGTGCTCTCATAAACCACTAATGACAGTACACATGGGTAGGGCCAGTTCAGAGGGTAAGTTGGCAACATCTAGACAGGCAGAGGATGTGCAAACCCTTTGATCCAAGATGCTACTTTGAGAATATTATGAAGTCCTGCTCTGGTGCACAAGGATTTTCACCGCAGCGTGGCTGGTCACGGTCACAACCTAAATGCCTTCTTAAGAGATGACTGAAAGGGAATTGTGCTGGGAAAGTAGGGGTTGAAGCCAAACAGCCAAATTCTGTCATCAGGAAGTGTGTCAGGATTCAGCAAAGCAAGAATGATTAAAAAAAATCACAGTCTTTGTACCCAACAATGGTTGTTTCCATCTTACTAACGAAAATGATGAAGATCTGGTTGCTGGACTTGGTTGCAAAGGTCATGCTATTGGTAACATCCCTCTTTAAGGTTGTCAAATGGGCCAATGTCTCTTTTTTGGCCCTACAGAAAGTCAAGAAGAAAAAACCAATACCATAAGTTTTGATGATCTTAAATTTTATTTTATAGTGAAAACACAATAGTAATAAATTTTCATATGCCAAAAAAAAGATGAGTGAATAAATTTTATTCTCTTCATACAATGAGATACCCTACAGCAATTTTAAAAATGTGGCAACTGGGATGGGCCTCAAAATTAAAAGAAAAAATGAAAAAAGTAAGTTGCAAAAGTACACACAGAATGATGACCTTGTGTATACTTTAAAATACTATGCATTGGAGAGAGATGTACACAAATGTGAGAAAAGATTCAAACATGGACAGAAAGGCTATATGTCAACATGAGGATAATTGTGACCTCTGAGCAGAAGAGAAGGAAATGAGATGAGGGACACTCTTTGATAGTATCTGTAGCACAGTTTTCTTTAAGAAATCAGAGTCTAAATGGCAAATGTTAAAAATCAGATAGATCTGTGTGATAGGTACATTCATATTTGTTATATTATTCTTGGTTCATTTATGATGTTTGAGAGATCCCAGAATTAAATGTAATTGAAAAGTATGTATTTCAAAACACCCAGCTAGTCTTACAATTATTTATGTTTAAGAACCACTCAAGCATAGGGAATGAACATAAATAGAATACCACATGTGAAGTTCAACATGAACAGAAGCAATGGAGAGGCGGTCATTAAGAAGTGAAATTACGGAAAATTACTCAGCCGTGAAAAAAGAAGGAAATCATGCCATTTGGAAAAATGCGATGGACCTTGGGGGTATTATGCTAAGTGAAATAGGTTCGGACAGAGAAAAACAAATACTATATGAGCTCACCTATATGTGGAAACTTTAAAAACCCGAACTCACAGAACCTGAAAAGACTAGTGTTTGCCAGAGGCAGAGGGTGGGAGGGGAAGTGGAGAAAATGAACAGTGGTAAAAAAGGAACAAACTTCCAGTTTTCCCTTAACTCCTGGGGATGTAATATACAGCATGGTTAACAATACGGTATTGTGTATTTGAAAGTTGCTAAGGGAGTACAACTTAAAAGTTCTGACCACAAGAAAAAAAACTGTAATTATGTGAAGTGATGCGTCTTAACTAAACTTACTGTGCTAATCATTTCACAATAAACACACATGTGAAATTTTGGAAAAAAAGAAGTGAGATTCACTCTGTGTTGGGAGTGGACTAAGGGAGGAAAGCTTTCTAGACAGGGAAAATCAGTAGTAGAGTTCAGAAAGGCGAATGAGAAGCTTTCTCTGAAACTCTGTACAAACACAGGCATAGCTTCAATCAACAGTAAGACCAGACAGCAAGCAAGGGTATACACTGCAGACATAAGGCTGCATTTGGCTGTAGGGGAAGGGACAAGCTGGGAAACCCTTCTCAGTCAAGCTGGTGGGAATCATTGGCTAAAAATCCAGCAAGAAATCAGGATCACTTAGGCTTAGATACCATCTGCCAAGGAAATCAGCGCAAGGGTCATCTGTATCAGTTCACCCCAGTGCCAAGGCAGACAACAGGTGCCTGAAGAGGGCTGGGTGCCTGGAAGCCTGATGCTGCAGAAAGGGACAGGGAGGGAGGATCCATTATGACAGAGCCCTCCTCCACAGCACCCATGAAGGTCTGCAAACCAGACTAAAGCAGAGCACACAAAAGAACTGATTACTAATGCAGTGTGGTTTCAGCCTTTTTTCCTCCCCTTAGGTAACACTTCCCACCCATCTGAATGGGGGAGGGGTATAATGGCTTACTCTGCACGTAACCCTTGTAAATCATTGCTGGAAAATATGGGGGAGAGTTAGTTTATGGGGAGGGGTGGATTGAAGTGTCTAGCAGACAAGAAGGTCCAAAGCTAAGCAACAGGTCTTAAAACAAAAAAGCTATAGTAACGCCAATGACCAGGTCAGGCACTCCGGGTCCTGAGAATACCTACAGAATTCAACATTTGACTTAAATCAAATCTCTAGCTTTTGGTGAGTGAGGGCAAGCAAGGCCAGATTTGACGGAATTTAGAAAAATGAACAAATGCTATGTTGTGCCCCAAGTACCAAGGGGAGGACTTAATAAAATACATACTACAAATCTGAATCATTCTGTTTCTTAAGAATTCTCTTTCCACAGAAGAATTCTTCCTTGGAAGCGATGCTATCTGACAGAACTTTCTGTGATGATGAAAAAGTCCAACATCTGAGCTGCCCAATAAAGTAGTCACTAGCCACACAGGGTTACTGAGCACTTGCAATATGCCTGCCTGGTATGATGGAAGAATTTGATTCTTCATTTTGTTTAATCTTAACTAATTTAAATAGCCACTTGTGGTAAGTGGGTATAATATTGGAGAGCATCTTTTTGAGTGTCTGCATAGTATTCTAGCACACTGATAACTCACCCCTTCTAGGAAGCATTAGTTTCCAGCCTTTCACCATTAAAAACAATGCTCACACACACATCACCATAGCTGAGTCTCTGTATATATCCCAAACTATTTCATTAGGATAAAGTCCTAGAAGTGGAATTGTGGAGTCAACGGGTAAGTATGCTTCTGGGCTTTTCCTAAATAGCAAGCTCACCCACTTACAGTAACGTAGATGTGTACAGAATTTTACCTATTACCAGCTGTTTTCACATACACGATTCCCGAAGGATCCTCAATGACTACCAGGTAAAATCAGATGGGGCAGGTAAGAGCAGCCCACATGGATCGACAAGGAAACAAGCTGTGAAAAAGCACACTGCTGGTTTGATTGGTTTAGAGAATTTTTATAGCCAACATCAAAAGAATCCACCCAGCCAGTCTGGGATGTTAGGCCATTTGTTCTCCTACATCAGTTTAGCGAGGAAAAATGCCAATGCTATATTCACAAGTGGAAAAAGCCAGATATGAAATTGTATTCTCTGTATGATTAAAACTACATAAAAATCAAAGAAAATAAACCAATGTGTTAACAGTCTTTAGATCACAGAACTATAAGGTATTTTTTTTCTAAATTCTTGCCCAAATTTTTACAATAAACCTGGGTAATTATTTAAATAACATTTAGTCATATTAGTGAGCAATAATAAAAGCTAACTGCCTCCCATGTATTATCTCAATTAAAGTATTTCTACTTGGGAGGGTCTATTATTATCCCTATTTATAGATGAAGACACAGTGGCCAGGAAAATGTTGAAGAAACCCGGCCAAAGCTGAGGCAGTGAGCTGGGATTTGAACCCAGGCTGGTTCATTTAAAAGCCTGTATTCTTAGTGACCACATCAGTGCATCTCAAACTTTAATTCAAGTCGGAATCGCTCAAGGATCTTGTTCAAATGCAGGTTCTGATTCAGGTGATGCTGATGCTGTTGGCCTGGAGACCCACATTGTGAGTAGCAAAGCTCTTACACCATAATCCCACAATAATACTATCATTCTAAGGAGAAAATCCACTATACTTGACCAGAAAAATGTTTTCTAATAATTTAAATAATATCAATGCTTCCTAAGATATAAAAGCAAAAATAGCCTTTTCTTTTCAATCACTTTTGCAAAGCCTCCTTTTCTATCCATATGGCAGGCCTTAAACTGCTTTCGTAAATTCCCACCCACAGACGCTGGTGCCAGACTCAGCCCAAGTCGAAGCTTAATCAACCTTCTCATCTCATTAGCAGGGAGGATTTTATCCCCAAAGCTTCCATTAGCAAACACTTCCACAAACCCAGGGAGCAGCTGTGTGGAGAAAAGACACCCTAGGGGTGTCCCAAGCAAGTCGCTTGTCTCACCCACTGCTCCTGACTGCAGACACTCATCATCAAGTCACCAGCACATTTTGGTAGCTCAGATGGTAAAGAATCTGCCTGCAATGTAGGAGACCCGGTCCAATCCCTGGGTCAAGAAAATCCCCTGGAGAAGCAAATGACTACCCATTCCAGTATTCTTGCCTGGAGAATCCCTTGGACAGAGGAGCCTGGTGGGCTACAGTCCGGGGGTCACAAAGAGTCGGACACGATTGTCTAACACACCACTATTCCAACAGACCTTTTCTTTGAAATGTTGAAGTTAGGTACTCTCTAAATATTTTAACCTTCCAAAATTTGGCAAGCACTCACTAATTTTATCCAAGAACCTTCAACATCCTTTAATTATGTCTCCAATTCTTCATGTCTGTTTACATGGGATTATCAGATACTTGTTGTTTAATGAAACCTTTGCCATTTGCAGTCACCCTGTTTATCTATCTGACTGCTTAATGCTACGCAATTACTTATCTGATACCGTGAAAGAAGCCTTGGCATATAGGATTTTATTTCCCTAACTTCTCACTCTATATCTCTTGAACTTTACTACGTCTCCTATGATGAAGAGCTGGGTGATTTTTTCCACAAGAGTTACTGACATTTTGCTGTACACTTGGTCTTATAATTGATGTATTTCTATCATCCTCCACTTCCCTCTAAGATTATATTGATTGATGCGTTTCCTTCCTCGAATCATTTGTGTGGTCTTGGTAGCAAGTTTTACTTCCTTTTAGATTAGGCGAGAAGATAACCTTAAGTTTCTTATTATTTAACGTTTTTAATAGTGATATTTCATGGGACAGAACTGTTTTCAACTCTTTCCTCCCAGTAACTTCTCATATTCGCTAAGTAAACTGTGTAAACTCCCTTCAAGTGGAATTAAGAGGCACAGCAGTTTTCATTCACCTGTCAGAAACCCTTTTTATATGCTACATGCTAGACTCTTAATTGTCTAATTTATCACATGACTTTAAAATTGCTATAATCCATTTTCCTCTAAAAGCCCTCTTTCTTTTTGTCATTTTCTTTTAAGCCACAGGTGACTCCGGTATAAAGATCTCTGCAGGTCTTTGATGCTGAATGAGACTGTTTCAAAGTTTAGAGCAGAAACAATGTGTCACCAAAGGGCAACATCTCAATTTCATCCTTCCCTCAACTGCTTCTCCTCTTCAAAGTCACAGTCGCTTATCTTGAGCGATCACCTCCATGCCTTCCAGGTAACTTACAGGAGATCCTATTGTGTGACAGACACTAAGCCAAGCCCTGACTCAGGTGCTGGACTATAACAACAAATAAGATGGACATTAAGGAAACATGCATGACCCCATCCGGCCTCGTGGAATTCGAATCACAAGAATGGGAGAGTTTTTTCTTCTGCTCAGGATTATTGCTAAATTACACTTTCTGGGTACTTTCAAAAGATCCTGAGATTGCCCCCTCAGTGATGGACAGTGTTCCTTTCCTTGAATATACAGTCCAGCTCCTGATCCACTCCAATTTCCCTGGTATGTTTCTTATTCAAAAAATCAAGCACCCTTAGTATATTTTCGACATCTGTTAGCTTTTCCTGGATTGTCATCATCATCAACTTGGGCAACACAAATGAACTCTGGGCATGCTAAATCTTCCCCTACTGCATTGCTGCTGCCCTTCATAGGTTCCACAGATGTTTATCGCTTCTCTATAACTTTTACAAGGTTAGTTCAATCTTTAATTACTGTAGATTATTCCTGATGTGAGCCTTTCTTCTACAGCAATTACCGTCCACCCTTTCCAGTCCTGCCATGCCACACCCCTGCCAGCTGAGCTCCCTCCTATCATATCTTTTAATAAGATTTTATAAAATCTGCTTTTGAAGCCCCCATTCAGTTCTGTTCTGGTTTCCCTTAGCATCAACCGTTTTTTATAGCTTTGGATTTTTTTCTGATGAAATTTTTACTAATGAAACACCCCCTGCTACTAATCAGTCTTCCATCGCCCCCAAACTCCCTCATCTTTATTTTTATAATAAAAAAAACAAGCTAAATTTAGCACTTTCCAAACCAATTGAGAAGGTTTTTTTTTTCAACTGTGGAGCTACAAGTGTCACGAGGGCTCACTTCTCAGCCATGTCCAATTAGTTCTCCTAGAGAACACTGCCCTGATTCAAGACAGAAGCTGAAGAAAAATGTTCCAGTAAGGCCATCAAAGACAGCACACTTGTGATATCCCCAAAGCTAACCTCACTGGGCCTTATAATAACGAGAACAGATTTTTAATGCAATAAAATTACACACCTTTTATGTTTTCATTTCGCTCTGCCAACAGACACACGAGTGTCCCACACGGAACGCTGGCACCTCGGGTCGGCACGTCTTCTAAATCAAGTTATTCATATGGGCCATGCCCCTCCAGCACCCAGTTCCAGAGGCAGCTAACTGGCTGTGCCCCCTCTCAGCAGCCTCCCTCCAGACCAGAGACAACCTTGTCTTCAGTCTCGCCATGTTGCCTGTTGAAAACCACAGCTGGACTTGAGCACCTGTAAATTCATCCAGTTTACAGTCCCCTGGTAGCATGAAGACTCATTAAAAAGAGAGACAGGTTTCAGGAGAGAACTTAGGAGTGAGGGTTTGGAATCCTGAAGCTTATCATGATCTGCCTGTAGTTATTAACGCCTTTCATACCTGCAATGTTATTTCCTCACAAGGCAGGACCTACTGCCCATAAGAGCCCCTTGGTTTGAGGTAACAAAACAGGGCAAATTCTTTCCAGCTATGATTTCTTTCAATGCAGTACATTAACATTTCACCTTCCACAACAAATAACATCAATGACTAGTTCGGAAAAAGTTCTCCTATATGTGAACCATACCAGCTTAACCTCAGAGTGAGAAAGACAAAACTTCAAGTTTTCTTTTTATATGAGGCATTATAATCAGCACTATATTTTTGTCTTAAAAATCTATTTCTAGACTTTATAAACAGTGAGCACTTCTCTTTGGCAGTCAGCACTACTTGAAGGAAGTACTGACCAAAAAGAAATTACTTCTGGTTGGTATTTCAACAAAATATTTCCACCAAAGGGGGGAAAACATCTCCATCACGAATACATTCAAAGGCAAGTCTCACAGTGCTGAAATAATTTGTTTATTGTTGCTATTGTTTCTTTTAATAAAGAAAACCTTTACATAAGCCAATTTAAATGCCTATAAAAACAAGTCCTCCATAGGGGGGATGAGCAAAATGTCAATTTCAATCTGCCGAGGACAGGCCACTTGAATAAAAACAACTTGAGATGCCTCCTGACCAATAGCTCTCCAACAGATTATTCTATCCAACATAAGCAAGGAATCAATACTGACACCACTCACCAATAACAGAACTCTCTAGCACCATCTAGGAGTACAACTCCTTCTTCCAACACACATGAACTTGAATGTCTACTCAATGCCAATGCAGTAGAGCTAGCCGTCAGGAGCACAGGTTTAAGTTGGGCAGATCTACATGTGAGTTCTGAAACCACCTCTTACTGGCTGCAGAGTTGGGAAATTTCTTTAGTCTTCTAGTTTCCCCATCTCTACAATTGCAGGGCATACTGTCTACCCAAATGAATGCTGTGAAAATGAAATAGGATTCATCAGCAGACGCATGACAAAAATCACGGTACTGACAGATACCAAATGTTTCTAAAGCTGTTTTTAAAAGAATGCATAGTTACAGAAAAACTAAAAGAAAGATGGCCAAGAAGACACATACCTTTGGTATTGGAACATCGCTGAAACATGGATGTGCCTAATTTGCCTTTAACGCTGTAACATCTGTGAACTCAAGAGGTGCCCAACAGCCAGCAGCACCTTATGACAGCACAGTAAACAGAAGCTGTGATCTGGTCACTCTCAGCGCCTGGGAGAACTTGGTCACAGGCGCTAATGTGTGTCATCATTTCCATCCAGTACTGAGTATTGCTGGAAATGCAGAGGCTGAATTTACCTGCTCTTTAGAAAGCCTTTTAAAATTTTGCACTGAAATGAAAAATTATTGTGTATACGAAAGGCAAGGAAACTACATAAATATGAAAATAGTGAAGCAAGTATCTGTCACTGGAGAATGACTACAATTCCATACTTTCTTTTTCAGTTAACGAATTATTTATCTTGGGTTGTCCTGGGTCTTCTTCGCTATGCACGGGCTTTCTCCAGTTGCAGCGAGCAAGGGCTCCTCTTCATTGCAGTGCACCGGCTTCTCATTGTGGTGGCCTGTCTTGTTGTGGAACACAGGCTCTAGGCCCACGGGCTTCAGTAGTTGCAACATGTGGGCTCAGCAGTTGTGGTCTCTGGGCTCTTGGGCACGTGGGCTTCAGTAGTTGTGGCACATGTGCTTAGTTGCTCTGAGGCATGTGGAATCTTCCCAGACCAGGGACTGAACCCGTGTCCCCTGCTCTGGCAGGCAGATTCTTATCCACTGTATCACAAGGGAAGTCCAGTTCCATATTTTCTTGCAAAGTATGAGCCAAGCACTTTAAAGTCAGGTGCTTGAAGATACATCACATTTTGTTTCTGAGATAGAGGCAAAAAGAGTGCCATTTACCAACTGAGAAAGTGAACTGCAAGTGGAGGTGAGTGGACATGCCAAGTGCTTGGGAATAAATGGAATGTCTAAATGTCAGAAGGCAGGTGTGACCAATGCATATATCTCAAAGTAGAATTGATAAAATACAACATTTTCAAAAAGCAAGTCAAAAAACTACAAATATAGACAAGTATGAGTTCATTAGCTCTATGGGCACACATCCATGTGTGTGTACAAATCCACAAGGACTAGATTGATACATACCAGACAGTTAATAGTAACTTTACAAAGAAATAAGAAACGTAAACAGAGGATAAAGAAAGATGTCAATGTTTTACTATAATGACTTCTATTGTGCTTGAAAGTTTTATAACAAGCATGTATTCAAGGTATTATTTTGATAATGTTTTTAATTCAGGAAGATTATAATGAAATGATACATGTACAGTTTCGGCATCCTGCCAGGTAGAGAACCCTCCAGTGATTGGTAGCCATTATTATGCTCCTAGACTCCATAAAAGAAATGAGAAATATGACATATACATTTAACATATGAGTCTAGCCATTAATGAGTTTACAATCTAGTAGGATTAGAGACTAAAAGAGATAGGATATATACTTAGTTTCTAATGCTACTAGTGAAGAAGAACTAAAGAGCCTCTTGATGAAAGTGAGAGAGGAGAGTGAAAAAAGTTGGCTTAAAGCTCAACATTTAGAAAACAAAGATCATGGCATCTGGTCCCATCACTTCATGGCAGATAGATGGGGAAACAGTGGAAACAGTGGCTGACTTTATTTTGGGGGCTCCAAAATCACTGCAGATGGTGATTGCAGCCATGAAATTAAAAGACGCTTACTCCTTGGAAGGAAAGTTATGACCAACCTAGATAGCATATTTCAAAGCAGAGACATTACTTCGCCAACAAAGGTCCGTCTAGTCAAGGCTATGGTTTTTCCAGTAGTCATGTATGGATGTGAGAGTTGGACCATAAAGAAAGCTGAGCGCCGAAGAATTGATGCTTTTGAACTGTGGTATTGGAGAAGACTCTTGAGAGTCCCTTGGACTTAAAGGAGATTCAACCAGTCCATCCTAAAGGAGATCAGTCCTGGGTGTTCATTGGAAGGACTGATGTTGAAGATGAAACTCCAATACTTTGGCCACCTGATGCGAAGAGCTGACTCATTTGAAAAGACCCTGATGCTGGGAAAGATTGAGGGCAGGAGGAGAAGGGGACGACAGAGGATGAGATGGCTGGATGGCATCACCGACTCAATGGACATGGGTTTGGGTGGACTCCGGGAGTTGAGATGGACAGGGAAGCCTGGCGTGCTGTGGTTCATGGGGTCGCAAAGCGTCGGACACGACTAAGTGACTGAACTGAACTGAACTGATGTGTGTGTGTGTGTATATATATATATAAAGATATATATATATATACATACACTAAGTTACGTGTATATATACACCAAGATATACATATTATACATATATACACATATTTATCATATATATATATGTGTGTGCTAACCTGCAATGCAGGAGACCCCGGTTCGATTCCTGGGTTGGGAAGATCCACTGGAGAAGGGATAGGCTACCTACTCCAATATTCTGGCCTGGAGAACTCCATGGACTGTATAGTCCATGGGCTTGCACAACTGAGCAATTTCACTTTCACTTTACTTTAGCATATATGTGTCTGTAGGTAGTATGACAAGATAAAGAAGATTGCTGCCTACAGCCCCAGAAGAAATGTCTCATTAGAATCTCATAAGCCTAGAGTTAAAAGAACCTTAGAATACCAATAGATGCACCCCAAAATTTTATCTGGATAGCTAAAGAAGCAAGCTAGGACATGCACCATCACCTCTGAAACCTTATCAAGAATGACCCATCCAACTTGGAGAGCATTATGTCTAGTGAAATAAGTCAAACAGAGAGAAATACTATATGATATCACTTACATGTGGAATCTAAAAAATACCACAACTAGTGAATATAACATAAATGAAGCTTACTCACAGGTGTAGAGAACAAACTAGTGGTCACCAGTAGGGCAGCGGATGTAACTGGGTGTACAAGGATGTATTATACAACATAGGGAATATAGTCAATACTTTATAATAACTGCAAATGAAAAGTAACCTTTAAAAGTTGTATAAAAATAAAAATTTTAAGAAAAGAATGACTCATCCATTAAATATTCCCAAAGACTGGATATCCAGGTTCGTCAAAGCCTTGTGACATCCACACAGCTCTGTTCTCATGAAGGTCATAGATCCATTAGTATATCTCACATTTAGGAATACAATGCCTCCAAAGCCCCACTTGCTGGAGAAGTGCCTCTGCCCTTCCCAGATCATGACAGAGATAAACAACCCCATATCCATCACTGGATCATTCATGTCTTCAAGGGCCAAGAACAAGTTCTACACAGCTCTGCCTCCCCTAGAGCACAGAGCTGGTACCGCACTAGTGAACAGTCAAAGACACTAAGTCCCCTACGTATGAACCTTCAAGTTGCAAACTTTCAAAGATGCAAATGCGCATCTGGTTCCAACAAGGAACCAGGACCTGTGCCATCAATGTCAGCTGTGAGTGAAATTGCAGCTTGCTCTCCGTCTCCTATTGCTGACAATCCTTCAGCTCTACCATCTCCCACCTGCCTCCCTTCTCCAGTCAGTAACTCTACTTGCCTCTCCATTTGATGTCAGCCCCTGTATGGGTCAGGAAGATCTCCTGGAGAAGGGGTTAGCTATTCACTCTAGTATTCTTGCCTGGAGAATTCCACGGACAGAGGAGCCTGGAGGGCTACAGTCCATGGGGTCACAAAGAGTCGGACAGGACCGAGCGTCTAACACTACACCTTTCAAGGCACTGTGCTGTTAAGATTAAAAATTTTTGTGTGTGTGTGTTTGTTTTCTATGTATTTTTAGTGTGAAAAGTGTTATAAACGTATTACAGAACAGTATTACATAGCCGATTCTGTTAGTTGGGTACCTAGGCTAACTTTGTTGAACTTATGAACAAATTGGACTTACAAATGCCCTCTTGGAATGGAACTCATTCCCATGTAGGGGACATACTCTAAAGCTTTGAGAAGAGTTTTCAAGTTACCCAGACACAAAAGGGAAGAAAACAAGACTCACAGGCTCAGGAAGCCAGGGCTCTCGCCTGGAGAAGCCTTTGGGGAGAGGGTGTGATTTGAGGCTCATGTGTCTGATGGAAGATAAGGGACACTTCTCCCCTCCAAACCCAGCGCTGCTCTCTTGGTACCTCCCTTCCTCCCTGCGCCCTCACACACAGAAGAAGACAGCGGCAGACACTGCACATCGATGCTGGTCTTCGAAGAGAGGAGGAAGCTAAAGACTCAAGGAAGGCTGGCCACCACCGAACAAAGGAGCCGGACAGCTGGGAGGCAAAGTGTCTTAAAGGGATGCAACAGTTACTAAGTGACGCAGAGCTTAACTTTCAAAGAACTTCAGAGAAGAAAGTAGAAGATGCACATTTCTCCAAAGCTCCCTGGCTGCTAGTACGGACAATCCCACCCCCCCCACCCCCCACCCCCGCGCCCACCTAGAGAAGGAACTCCAGTTGTAAAAGCTTTTGATGGGAAGGGGGAAGGAACCATGGGGAGGGAAGGGGAACTGAGAGGAACAATGACCGCTCTGTGGGGTGGAGGCAGGGGGACTTCCAGGGTGAGATTTCAACACTGCAGCTCCCAAGGCAAACTCCAGAGCGCTTCTCCTCCAGCCACAGGGATAGTGAACCTCCCAAGTTTAAAAGGTCTTCAGGGAACCAAGCGGCTCTGATGTCACCCACCACCTGCCTTTTACTTGCTTCCTCAGCCTGTCTCTCCCAAGGGAACGAAATCCACAATCTCCAGCTTCACTTGCTTTCACTATCACACAAGAGCAAGAAGCAGGAGCGAAAGGTCAGGGCTGAGGCTATTTCTAGACAAAACCTATTTTCACATTAAACTTGTGGGGTTGCAGAAACAGAAAGCAGAAACCTGATGACTAAGAGACCTTTGGGAGGAGAATACCACCCTGAATCGCTGTATCTGGGAGACACTTTAAGGATGAGTAGTAAGAATGCTCCAGATGTACGGCAAGGTGGGGAATGCTCACACCAGACCCAGGGTTCACCACTGGCATGCTCAAGCTGGGCTGATTCTGCCCTCAGGGGATACGTGGTAACAGCTGGAGACATTGTTGGTTGTCACAGCTCAGGGAGGCAGGGAGAAGGAGGCTGCCTCTGGCACCAAGGGCCAGTGGTGCTGCTAAACACCCTACAATACGAAGGACAGCCCCCCACAACAAAGCGCTCTCCAGTCCCAAGCCAGGCTGAGAGATGCTTCCCCAGAGAAACACCATCCCTATAGCCATCTCCAGAAACCCTAACCATCCTATCTGAAATAAATATTTGCCATCCCTCTGACCCGGCAGTTACCCTGTCACACAAGTCTACTTACCGTGTGTGTGTGTGTGTGTGTGTGTGTGTGTGCGCGCGCGCGCGCTTAGTTGCTCAGTTGTGTCCAACTCTTTGCGACCCCATAGACTGTAGCCTGCCATGTTCCTCTGTCCATGGGATTCTCCAGGCAAGAACACTGGAGTGGGTAGCCATTCCCTTCTCCAGGGGATCTTCCCAACCCCTGGGTCGAACCCAGGTCTCCTGCATTGCAGGCAGATTCTTTACCAGCTGAGCCACCAAAAGTTTACCTATCCTGTAAGCAATATCAAACATCAAACAGATATGACCGGCAAATCCTGTATCCTCAGAGTACCTGGCTCTTCTCCCAGCAGACGTTTTAAGGGCACTCCTCAAGACCCAAAAAGTAGATTCTTTCACAACAATTACAATGATAGCAACACACACACAGGAGCTGCTGCTGCTGCTAAGTCGCTTGAGTCGTGTCCGACTCTGTGCGACCCATTAGACGGCAGCCCACCAGGCTCCTTCGTCTCTGGGATTCTCCAGGCAAGAGTATTGGAATGGGTTGCCATTTCCTTCTCCAGTGCATTAAAGTGAAAAGTGAAAGTGAAGTCGCTCAGTCGTGTCTGACTCTTCGCGACCCCATGGCTGCAGCCTACCAGGCTCCTCCGTCCATGAGGTTTCCCAGGCAAGAGTACTGGAGTGGGGTGCCATTTCCTTCTCCCACACACAGGAGCAGCCATGTTTGAAAACCTCCCCAACTGTCAGGTAGATGCAGAGGCAAAAATAGCTGCACAGTTAGGATGGCCCATGCATTTCCAAAATATTCCAAAGAGAGAAAGAGGGAAAGAGAACAAACAAGATAACTCCACAACCAAAAATAGATTTTCCCCCAGGGCTCTCTCAGAGCTAAAATCAGTTCCATAACTCTGAGTTGTCTTTCATTTTTCAATTGTAAAATACCATAAACATGTAAGCAAAGAGGGGAAAGGTAAATATAGAATTTAATGAATGAAAACAAACCCCCATGTAACTATACCTCGGGTCAAGAAATGAAACCATGTCCAGTGGTATCTCCCTGCCAGACATGCCTCTCCCATGCACAGAGCAAAAATATGGGTGCTATTTTGAAAGTTCTATCTTTACTCAAGGACTGGGATTTATTTTTATGTATTTACCACAAATACCAACTGCTGTGACTGCAAAGTGAACAGATTTGGGAAGGGGGGCTGTTTATGGAAACAAACTCATGGATTGTTAATTCACAAAAGCACGTAGGGGGAAAGGCATGGAAGGATGCCCGGAAATAGGGCGGAAAGCCCAGACTGGGGGCCCAGAGAGAAACTCGAGTCAGAATCTGGCACCCTGTGTACGGATAATCTCTCATGGACCACAAAATGACTTCCTGTCACACAATATCGCTGGAAAAACTCAACAGAATCACGTGTTTCAAGGGAGAGCAGAGCATCTCACACGTAGGAGACGACGGTCCACAGATACTGGGTTCCCTCTTCTCTCCTTGCCCGTGGAAAAGGGCAAGGTTGAAAAGGCCATGACGTTCGTAGGAGATTATTTGATTAGAAACTCTCCTAATTCCCAGTTCTCTAAACTCTTTCATGAAGAAGACGATACAACCCCACTTTCAAGTTCTTCTGGCGACCTTGACAAGGAGGCACCTAAACCAGTCTTGGAGGCCCTCCCTCTGCTACTGGCTCACATCCCGTGCCTCTCCCTCACTTATCACAAAGGAAAAGGCCTAAGTGGATTGTCAGGAAAAAACACCTCGCACCCCAGCAGGGAGCCTTCATCCATCTCTTTGAAGACGAAAAGCAACAAGGTGTGTTTATTTGTACTTGCTGCACACAGCCTCATCGACTGGCCTAGGCTACGCGAAGCCACTCAGTTCGTTTAAAAATAATAATAATAATAAAACCCACCTGCTCACATCACTAAGCAGATCGTTCCAGGAGAAAAGGTCAACACCCACACTCCTGGGCACACACTGGGGAAATCAAGCCTTTTCACTGACAGGTAGAGAAGGTCAGGGAGTTCCTAAAAGGTCAACCAGTAAGGAGGTGAGCCGTCTAAGCCCCCCCTCCAAGGCCTAACCACCATTAGACATCCTTCAGCATCTAAGCACTTAAACCCACCGAGCCCACCTTGGCAAGGAAAGCTGGACCTCAAACGGCCTGAGCTTTTCTCACCAGATACATTAAAAAATAATAACGGTCGAAATCGATGCTTCACTTTCCCAACACAAACAATAAAAAAGAAGGAAAAAATACACACACGCATGCAAAGGTGTCTGAGAAGGCTCCTGAAAAACAGAGGCCCCCAGATTGCTCTTGAAACATCAGTGTCCTTCAAGTCCTACAAAGACCTGAAACTCAGACTAGGGCTCCACTCTGACCCCGAGTTTCTTCACAGACTATCAAAGGGAGAAAGAAATCCAAAGTGCCAAAGCACTGGCATTGATCATCTTTCTTGTTCGAGCAAGTTCCCGAAAGAGGATGGAGGTGGAGGGTATGGGACAGAAGGACAGGGTCTCTGGCCCACTACGAACTGACCTACCATGCAGGCTTCAGGAGACATGACCGGCCCTGTTCTCCGGTGACACGTTAGGGCAAAGTGGAATCCCTGCTAGAAGGGTGATACTTACTATAACAGGAAAAATGCACACACTTCAACCTGCCTAGAGGTTTCTAAACCAGCAACTCACTGTAAAGGTGAGTCAAAACCACACAAGCCCAAGAAATACAGACAACAGAAAACCACCACTTGGGACAGCTAGGTGTTTAGTGACTACCACCCCCCATCCTCCCCTCCCCACTATGACTGTTGTTCAGTTGTGTCCAACTCTTTGAACCCCATGGATTGCAGCACACCAGGTTTCCCTGTCCTTCACTATCTCCTGGAGTTTGCTCAAACCCACTCTGACTATTTTACTTATTTTAGCCCTATTTTACATGTACACACACATTAACCAGTGCTGACCAGAGAAAGACAAAATTAACTTTACAGCTATTTTTACAGTGATGAGGACTCAATGAAAGCCACCCAGTACTAACTGAGAGATTCAATAAATAACAGTTTCTACTGGGCCGCAGGCAGTTCCCTGAGGACATGCACAAGACCTGGCTTCCCGACTGCCCTGCTTGGGTTTTATCAGGGGACACACCAGGTCAACGCAAATGGAAAGCATGAATCTAGGCAGGTCTTTGTGTCTGAGATGTCCAGGAAACCTCCCAGTTCTAACAGCCTCCAAATAATCACTCGTCCCTACCTGTGACTGCCAACGCCCCCCTGGGAAGCCTCTCCCTGGGGTGGCTGAGTAGTTCAGGAGAAACAGGACACTCTGACCAACACCTGGTTAAAAATCCACAGCAGCCACCAGCATTCCACCCTCCCTGGAAGCCGCAGAAAACCCACAGACATCTAAGCGGGAGTCTCGGAGGAGTGGGGATGATGTCATAGGTCTTAGAGTGGGGGAAGGCTACTCAGCGGATTCTCAGGATGGCCAGGACCAGGGACTCCAAACAAGGAGGAGGGTTTGTCTTTCCAAGTGCACATCTGGCAGGGAGGGGGAAGCCTGGAATTAAGTGAGGCTCAACTTCCCCAACAAACACACCCCCAAAGATACTTCCATCACAAGTAGCTGGAAGTATCTGGGAGAATCAGGCATGAATTAGACATGTAGATGGCACCAACTTCAGGCAAGCCAGCTTCTTGCTGAAGAAAGTTCACGCTGCCCTGTCATCTACTTTCGCGTGCATCAGCTGCCCAGAAATAAACATGGGGGGCCAAGGGCCTGCCGACCCTAGGAGGGGCAGCTGACAGCTGTGACCAGCGGGCAGGGACAGGGGAACAGTTCAGGGCTGGAATTTGGAGCGTGCCCACATCAGCAGAAAAGTTACAGGGAACGTCACGCTGCTCCTGAAGATCTCAGGGTGCACACGTTAAAGGCGATGGCAGGTTCAAAGGGCGGCAGATGAAGCCCGTGCCCTCTCCCAGGGTATCTTGCTAGACAGGGCGTCCACCGTAGGGCGAGTGGGGGTGATCAGATGATTTAAATAAATGTCTTGCTCCCAGAATCAGTGGGAAAGATGAATAATTCCCAGGTCCAGCCCTGCTTCATCTCCCTTTGCCCAAACCAAACACAGACCCAGGGAGGAATGGAAGGGAAGGGCGATACCACCCGCCCCGCGGTCCAGGTAGGAAACTGAGGCACGGGGGTGCACACAAGAGAACCCAAAGGGGCCCTGGGGAGGCTAACACAGCACCCAGCACACCGCGTCTGGGATGCTGGGATCAGGGAAGCGTACTCTCCTCTCCCCACCCTTCTTCCTTTCTTCTACACAACACACAACACACACACACACAAACACGCACGAACTCTCCAGCTACGCCCAATCGGGGCAGCTGCCGGGCTCCCCAGAGCCGGACTGCACACAAAGCCCCGCCCGTGCACACACCACACAGCACAAGCCGGCGCGCACGCCCACACAATAGGACGGCGCGCACCCCGCCGCGGCCCCTCGCCGGGGTCCCGGCCAGCCCGGCGCCGGGGTCCGCCCTCTGTGCACACCCGCGCCGGGAGACGCAGCCCGGGCAAGGGGAGGGGGCACGATCGCAGCCCCGCCGCCGCGCCCCGCGCCCCGCAGAAAGTTCTCCGGACGCCCCCCGACTCACCCGCGGAGCTGCTCAGCAGCAGGCACAGCGGCCCCAGCAGCCACATGGCGCGGCCGCCGCTCCCGCTGCCCGGCGCAGTCGCTGCCCCCGCGGCCTCGGCGACGACCCCGCCCCTCGCCGCGCCGGCCCCGCCCCCGCGGTCCCGCCTCCTGCCCGCCCCGCCCTCCTCGGGCCGGCCGGCCCGGCCCCGCTCCGCGAAGTTTTCGCTAGCATCCGGGCCGCGCACCGCCCGCGTCCTGCCCCGGGTGTCCGGGCTCAGAGAGGCCGCCAAGGGAGGGTCCAGCCCTGGCGGCCGCTCACCGCCAACCCCCTCTGGCTGCGAGGATCTAACAGTCCAGGCTCTGTCCTCGCCTTCTCTTTCTCTTTTTCCTCCCACTTCTGTTCCTCCATCCTTCGAGGATGCCGCGCTCACCACCTCCTCAAGTCCCAAACTTGAATTCTTTACAGAACTAACTAAAAAATGAGCTTACTCCAAGGAGGGAAAGAAAGAGTTGAAAGAATGGGCCATATGTTATGAGAAAACACACACACAGACATATACATGTATTATTTTTAGTAGCAATATGGAATACGACGAAGTGCTTCTCAAACTTTTCAAATGCACCCGGCGCACCGGGACTCTGCCTCAGTAGGTATAGAGTGGGGCCTGCGATTCTGCTTTTCTAAGAAGCTTTCAGGTGATTTGGAAACTGATGGTGAACCACAAGTGAAGTAGGCACACAGCTTTAGCCTGTGCTTGATTTTCTCTGGATCTTGTCTGCCTAGACCAAGGGACTTTGGGACCCCAGTTTGCAGAAAAGGAAAGTAAATGTGAAAGTAGAAGCCCAAATACAAAAAGAACAGCTGCTCCAGTGCAGTTGGGGCTCCAAGACAGCACTGGTGACAATTCTGAGGATTTAGACGGAGGAAGAATCAATGACGCTTTCCTGCTCCACTTTCCAGCCCCTTCCCTCTCCAGAAAAAAACAAAAAGTCAAGAAAAAAATGCAAGTCATCACCCCAAACTGGAAATATCCATTAACTGAGGAATGGATAAAGAAATGGTGTCCTATCACTTAATGCAGCAACATGTGCTGCTGCTTTAGTCACCCAGTCGTGTCCAACTCTTGGGACCCAATGGATTGTAGCCCTCCAGGCTCCTCTGTCCATTCGGTTCTCTAGGCAAGAATACTGAAGTGGGTTGACATTTCCTGCTCCAGGGGATCTTCCTGACCCAGGGATTGAACCCGGGTCTCCTGTATTGCAGGCGGATTCTTTACCGCAAGTGGCTCAACATGAATGAATCTCAGAACTGTGCTAGGAGAAAGAATCCAGCCTCCAAGGGTACATTCTGTATGACTCCATTTATAAGACATGAAGGATGAGGACAGGGAGGGAAGCGAAGCTATAGGGACCAAAATCAGCTCAGTAGATACCAGGATCTGGCCTGGTTAAGAGGGACCAGTGCAAAGGGTCACAAGGGAACGGTGTGGAGCAGTGAGACTGTTCTGCAACCTGATTATGGTGGTGGTGGTGGCTGTTGTATACAATGTATACATAACTTTATGCATTTGTGAAAACTTAGAGAACTACATCACTAAAACCCACACCTAAAGCAAGTGCATTTTACTGTGTATAAACCATATCTGTTTGGAGGAGCTAGGAGAGCATGGGTGCTGGAACTGCTGATAAGGGAAGTTGTGGATGGGATAACCACATTAGATTTGAGATGAACTGGAGAAACCACAGAGGATACTGAGATTCAGTGTCTTTGCATTTTAATTATCTGCTCTAGTCTGGAAATATAAAGGCTAAACTGAATCAGGTCAAAATTTTAAAAATAACAACGACGGTTCAAGGTAATGAAAAACTGTGATGCCAAATGTGTAGGCAAGTTGAGAAAGTTCCATATTAGAAACTACTTTGTTAAATATGGAAAACACAAACAAATTCTCCATGACATTTAGCGTCTGGGGGTTTTCTTCTGGGGTCCATGAGGACTAGGATGCTCATCTCACGGGCTTCAGAGAATTTTAAAACCAATATTTTATGCAAATTTCAAGAGTGTATGAGTACATACATTTTCCAGGAAGTGTGTTGGAATGAAGCCTCTGACCTCTGATAATGATACAAAAGAAGGCAAATAATTTCTCCTACAGCTGTTCATTTGCCTCCAAACATTAGGAATATGGAAGGAGGAATGGATCTGACCCAGTACCATCTTTCTTATTTCCCTGTGTTCCTTTGGGCACATGACCTTCAACTCTGTAAGTACCTGGTTTACTTCCTGCCTTTCTGTCTCTGTCTCAATTTCTCTCTCTCCCCCTCTCTCTCCCCCGCCACTCCCCACACACATGCACACACATTTCTTTTAAATATATGAGTGTCTTTGAGACCATTCCAACTATGTAAAGCCCTCTTTACATTCCATGTTGTTTTTATACTTCTATTGAATCACTATCAGCCTCTCCACCGTTTAAGCTGTTCAGTTCAATTCAGTTGTTCAGTCATGTCTGACTCTTTGTGACCTCCATGGACTGCAGCATGCCAGGCTTCCATGTCCTTCACCAACTCCCGGAGCTTGCTCAAACTCATGTCCATCGAGTTGGTGATGCCACCCAAGCATCTCATCCTCTGTCATCCCCCTCTCTTCCCACCTTCAATCTTTCCCAGTATTAGGGTCTTTTCAAATAAGTCAGTTCTTCGCATCAGGTGGACAAAGTGTTGGAGTTTCAGCTTCAGCATCAGTCTTTCCAATGAATATTCAGGACTCATTTCCTTTAGGATTGACTGGTTTGATCTCCTTGCAGTCCAAGGGACTATCAAGAGTCTTCTCCAACACCACAGTTCAAAACCATCAGTTCTTCGGTGCTCAGCTTTCTTTATGGTCCAACTCCCACATCTATACATGACTACTGGAAAAACCATAGCTTTGACTAGACGTACCTTTGTCAGCAAAGTAATGTCTCTGCTTTTTAATATGCTATCTAGATTGGTCATGGCTTTTCTTCCAAGGAGCAAATGTCATTTAATTTCATGGCTGCAATCACCATCTGCAGTGATTTTGGAGCCCCCCAAAATAAAGTCTGTCACTGTTTCCATTGTTTCCCCATCTATTTGCCATGAAGTGATGGGACCGGATGCCATGATCTTAGCTTTTTGAATGTTGAGTTTCTAGCCAGCTTTTTCACTCTCCTCTTTCACTTTCATGAAGAGGCTCTTAAGTTCCTCTTTGCTTTCAGCCATAAGGGTAGTGTCATCAGCATATGTGAGGTTGTTGCTATTTCTCCTGGCAATCTTGATTCCAGCTTGTGCTTCATCCTGCCCAGCATTTCTCATGATGTACTCTGCATATAAATTAAATAAGCAGGATGACAATATACAGCCTTGACATACTCCTTTCCCTGTTTGGAACAAGTTCATTGTTCCATGTCCGGTTCTAACTGTTGCTTCTTGACCTGCATACAGGTTTCTCAAGAGGCAGGTCAGGTGGTCTGGTATTCCCATCTCTTGAAGAATTTTCCACAGTTTGTTGTGATCCACACAGTCAAAGGCTTTGTTGTAGTTAATAAAGCAGAAGTAGATGTCTTTCTGGAACTCTCTTGCTTTTTCTATGATCCAACGGATGTTGGCAATTTGATCTCTGGTTCCTCTGCCTTTTCTGCCAGTTCTTTGGAATTCTAACGAAAGCACAGGACCCTCAGCTTCCGGGAAATGTAATAGGATCCAGTGCTAATTGTTCAGATCTCAGGGAGCCAATCCCAAGGGTTTTTTTTACAGTTGGTTTCATAAAAATATAAATCAGAGTGCTTCATGGCTCTTATTTACCAAAAATGAGACACTCTGATCTTGGACATATGCTTCAAACATGGCTTCACGTTGTTGAAGAAGTGAAGAAAGAGTTTTGTCTCACTGTGGTCTTTGGTAGAATGATCTATAGTTCTCGTGTTTTTCTCATCAACTCCTCACAGCAGTTCCAGCCACATCACACATGAAAATAGCACAAACTAGACTTGAGCTCAGCTTCTTCTTCATTGTTCTGCCACTAAGTCATGTTCGACTCTTGGTGACCCCATGAGCTGCAACTTGCCAGGCTTCTCTGTCCTTCACTATCTCACACAGTTTGCTCAAACTCATGTGCATTGAGTCAATGATGCCATCCAACCATCTCATTCTCTGTCGTCCCCTTCTCCTCTTGCCCTCAATCTTTCCCAGCATCAGGGTCTCTTCCAGTGAATTGACTCTTCGCATCAGGTGGCCAGAGTATTGAAGCTTCAGCTTCAGCATCATTCCTTCCAATGAATAAGCTTCTTTTTACCGTGCTCCAGTTCTCTTCACGTCCTAGTCTGTGACTTTGGGCAAATGATTAGACTCTCTGAGCTTTAGTTTCATTATCTGTAAAATGGGAATAATAAGAGACCCTAGATCTTAGGGTTGCTGTCAGGATTCAATGAGCTATGTGAAGTCTTTTGCACAGTACCTTGCACATAATAATTGCTCAAGAAAAAGTAGATGCTGGTGTGGTTGTGGTTATGATCCGCACTGCAAGGCAGCTGCTGTGGTAGCCCGTCTCCAAGATGGCTCAGACTCAGAGATCCTTGGCTTCTGGTATCGTGCTTTCTATAGTCCCCTCCCATAGTCCCTTCCACACTGGCCTGGCTGACACGTGTCACCAGTAGATATTGTGGAAGTGGCAGAGGGAACCCTCTAAGGCTGGATCACAAAGGACATAGCACTTTCTTCCTTGCTCCCTCCCTTGTTCTGGATGAAGTCAGCCACTGTGTTGTGAGGACACTCAAGAAGTCCCATGGATAGGCCCACATGGAGAGGGACTGAGCTTCCTGCCAACTTGGAATGAACCATCTTGGCAGCAGAACCTTCAGTCTCAATCAAGCCCTCAGATGACTGTGCCTGGACCAATGTCTGACGGGCTATTGTGAGAAATCCTGAGCTGGAACCACCCAGCCACTCCCAAATTCCTGATCTACAGAGACTGTCAGAGATAATAAGTATCTATTGTTGTTTTAAACCACTGACTTCCAGGTGATTCTTTATTTGGCAATAGATAACTATTACTCCTGCTTTTAAAGCCGTCCAGAGGATTGACTCAATGATTCTATAGGACCTTATAAATGACTGCATAATTGGAAAACACTCTGAATTTTGACTGCTGCTTAGTAAGCATTCAAATGTTTGTCTGATTGTTATCATGGTTTATTCTGAAATTATTGTCATTATCATCACCTTTTTTCCAAAGCACCTAGGCCACATTCAAATTTTAAAAAAAGGTTTTAACTCGAAGAAGAAGAGTAAAGATGTGGGTAGAACTAACAAGCAGAGGAAGAGCCGCAGGACACCAGAGAGACAGAGAGAAACTAGTTACAAAATGTTTACTGGAAACTAGCAGACATTCATGGCACCCCACTCCAGTACTCTTGCCTGGAAAATCCCATGGACGGAGGAGCCTGGTAGGCTACAGTCCATGGGGTCGCTAAGAGTCGGACACGACTGAGAGATTTCACTTTCACTTTTCCCTTTCATCCACTGGAGAAGGAACTGGCAACCCACTCCAGTGTTCTTGCCTGGAGAATCCCAGGGATGGCGGAGCCTGGTGGGCTGCTGTCTATAGGGTCGCACAGAGTCGGACACGACTGAAGCGACTTAGCAGCAGCAGCAGCAGTAGACATTCGCTTCATAAAAATCATGCAGAGAGATGGTAGATGGTCTTGCTCCCTTCCTCCCCCAGTTATTTCCTTGGCTCCCAGTTTCACATGGGCACCATCCTTCCTGCCCTATGCTCGCACTGGCATCCATCTGATTTTCGGTCCTTCTGGGATATGAAGAAGACAGAAATTCCCTTGAGGAATTCAGTCCCAGAAGGCTCATTCCCCTCCACACTGGGGTGGATGCTGGAATCTGCCAGTTGAGAGGCTGCCTGGCGGAAGAAGATGACTGTGTTCTTCCTGAAATGTGTGCCCATGTGCACTGTCTCCCCCTCATGCGTGACTGTCATGACTCCACAAAGTCAAGTAAGCTACTCCACAAAGGCTTTGAAGTAGCTTGACACACCTGGGCCCCTCGGTCCCACCACGTACTAGCTCTGTGAGGCTGAAGAAGTCACTTTACCTCTGACTGTCATTTTCCTGTACAATGGACGTAACAGTTGTACCCACCTCCTGGGGTTGTTGCGCGAAGCAGGAGGACTCACTGATTCCCTCACTTATTTGACAGTTGTTGCAAGAGAACTGTGTCAAACACTGTTCTGGACTCTGGTTTGCTGCTGTGAACACACCTTTCCTTGTCATCACAGAGCTCACAGTCTAACTGGGGAGGCAGACGGACATCAAATTGACATGTAATACAGGGTCCTTTATCATAAGGGCTATGTGAGGCATTCTGCAGTTACTGACTCACAGTCTTGATTTGTTCAGCCCTTATTTGTATTACTGGCTGAGGGCCTACATTTGAGGGCTAAGTAATACCAGGAAACATGAAGGTTAAAACATCAAATGTCTGCAGTAGGCAACCTCTGAGATGGCCCTCAATGATCCTACTTCCTGGAATTCACACTTTTACGTCATTCCCTCCCTTGAATGTTGCTGGATCTAGTGACTCAACTCTAACAAAGAGAATACAGCCAAAGTATTCCAAAACTGTGCTCAGTCACTCAGTCATGTCTGACTCTGCGGCCCTATGAACTATAGTCTCCTCTGTCCACGGGAGACGCAAGAATACTGGAGTGGGTTGCCGTGCCCTTCTCCAAGATATCTTCCCGACCCAGGGATCAAACCCGAGCCTCTTATGTCTCTTGCATTGGCAGGTGGGTTCTTTACCACTAGCACCACCTAGATCATACCAACATGTTTTTCTCTCTCTCTCCCTGTCTCCCTCGCCAGCTCCCAATTTCTAAACTGTACTATGTATGGAAAGGTTCACCTGGCAAGGAAGTGGAAAGGCCTCCAGCCACAGCTAGTGAGGTACTAAGACCCTCAATCCAATGAGCCCACCGACAACTGAATCCCACCAACAACTACATGCCTGAACTTGGATGCAAATCTTCCCCCCAGTCAAGCCTTCAGATGAGATCCAACCCTGGCTGACTGCTTGATTACAACCTCATGAGAGACCTTAGACAGAGGAACCCAGCTAACTGTGCTCAGATTCCTGACCCAGGAAAACTGGAATATTATATGTTTCTTGTTTTAAGGCACTAAATTTTGAGATAATCGGTTACAGACCAACAGATAACTAATACAAAAGCCTTACTGTAAACATTGAGTCTGTGAACATTCAGCATTATTGAATCTCATTTACCCATTAGCTGAGGAAGGCAAGTGTCTGCATCAAACATTGTATATTTATGATCACATCTATCTTCACAGCAATCTCTGAGTCAGATATTATGACGCCTTTTGCACAGATGGGGAAATCTGAGGTGCAGAAGTGACTGGCCCAAAATAACCCACAAAGTAAACCAAGATTTGAAGCCAGATAGTTTTGATTCCAAAGGATTCCTGCAGTACCATTCTGAACCTTGCTGCCTTCTATAGCAAAACAACATTTTATTCATAAAACTTAGAAGGTGTTAGCAGCTTGAAAGGTAATGTGCTCACTGGGTTTGGGGCTAGACAGGTAAATATGCTCAGCACATCAAATGGAACTTGATTTATTATGCAATACAATTCAACTCCCAGAAAACTTTTCTAGATGTGTCTAATTATAGTAGTTTCCACACCCCCAAAAATGCTGAGTATGAGAGTTCTCCCGGCTAGAAATTAAAGTCATCCCAGAGCTGCCAAATGTATAGATATATTTTTAAATTGTCAGACTAATCTACAGAGAAATACTGCTGGGAATCAGCACAGTTCTTGTAATTCATGTTTAATAAAGTCACTAGCTTGAGGAAAAGAGATCTTCTGACATTTATAAATGAAAAATTTGTACCATCTGAAAGGATGAAAATTTTACCCCTCATTTAGAAAAAACATGCAGCTTGTTATTTATTTTAATGTGTCAGTTTTACTGCCCCTTGAATGAAGTTGTCTACACCCTTAAAAGAGTTATTTTTCATTTGTGATCAGGCCTGGAACCAACGAACAATTATATGAAAAAGAATTTAACCTGAAATTTATTAACCGGGCCTTGTTGCCAGCTTTCATCACAGACATTTTTTTTCTCTTTCTCAATTGGAAAGGGGGAAAAAGGTAGATTTGTTAAATGTATAAATCTATTCTTGGTCCATCAGTTTGAGAGGGAAAACTGTCATTGAATTATATACAATAGATCTGTGGTGTGCAATATGGTAGCCTTTACCTGCTTGTAGCCCCAAGTAGCTATACTGAGCACTTGAAATGTGGCTATTATGATAGGAGCTAAGTAAAAAGCCAAACTGAATTTCAGGGACAGTACAAAAAAGAATGTAAAAGATCTCAATAATATTTACACTGACCATAGGTTGAAATAAGGTATTTAGATGTATAGGTTTAAATAAAATAATATTCAAATTAACTCCACTGGTATCTTACTACTTTAATGTGGAAATTTTAAAATTTCATATGTAGCTTGCATTTGGGGCTCACAACATATTTCTTTTCAAGGGAACTGTTAATAGATGTTTTATCTGATGAATGACCCATGACATGTCTGCTTTCCTGGCATCATTGTTAAATGTAAGTTCACTTGAAAATCACTGACTTGAGAGAAACTTTTTTTCTCCCAGTTTCTCCATCTAAATAATTTTGTTCCCAAACTCTCTTAACCTTATATTCTAGTCATCCACGTCAATTGAGATAAAAGTGATTTTAATGTCATTACTTCAATATTACAGATGCACCACAGGGTCAAAAAGAAGGAAGGGAGGGAAATGAATAGAGAAGAAAGGAAGTGTCTTTGTAAACATTATGAACATTTGGCACTTGGGTTCTGAAAAGAACCCAACACTCAGTAAGATTTCCTGAAGTAAGATTTCAGTAGGGAAATTTATACAGTAATTAACTAACAAGCCAAAAGTGATAGGAGATATTCACTCAGTGATAAATGGGAGACAATGTTTCCAGCATGCCTAGGTCTGGTCTCCTTCCCTAAGTAACAAACTCTTTCATAGACAAACAGGTAAGCAGTAGACTTTAATACAAGTACTGAAAAAAAAAATCATCTGGAAGGTAAGTAGATTTACATTTTTAATCTGACATTATTGGAACATTCTTCCTGCACCATGAGAACTCTGCTTTAATAATTTAAGTTGTTTTTCTCTGTTCACCTCAGCCTACTTCTTTTAAACACCTCTTCATTTCAAGTTAGATTCTTTGGGCTTGATTGATTTTAATGTTTAAAAGCTTAATTTTGGGGCGCTGTCTGATTGCCTGATCTGGAGCTGATGCCGTGTGGGTTTGCAGTTCAGTTCTGGGTGGCAGGGGTGTAGAGAAGACGGATTTTTTGTGTGTGCATCTTTCAGTGAATTCCCACCCCCAGAGTGGAAGAGAAGGGACTAAAGGAACAGGGAAGGGAAATTTTTTACAGTTTCTAGGACCTTTCTATCTGCAAGTAATGGAAACACGGTAGAATTACAGGTATTGTTTGCTTCTGTTAGGCATTGATCACAGCTCTTTAAAACCAGCTGGCGCTTTTACCTTGTTATTCAAGCCGCAAATCTGGGGAGAAGCCTGGACTCCTCACTCACTTTTCCCCAACAATGTCAGTCACTGAGATTTGCTAATTCTACCTACTTAGTGCCTCTTGAATACAATTCACCCTTCTCCTACCCTCCTGCCACTCCCTTCATTCAGATCTCCTGCACCTCAACCTGAGCTGCTTCAATCTTCTTCTCACTGGCCTTCTCGGGTTTTGTTTTGCTGCCATTCAATCTGCTTAAAACTTCCACGGCTCCCTATTACCCATAGGACAAGCTCAGACTTCTCAGCTGAATATATCGCTCATGAGCTACTACTGGGGCTGTCATAGGGGTTGAGGGCAGAGAGGGGCATAAGGGTGAGACCAGAGGAGTGGGCAAGAGATCTGGGGCGTGTTAAGAAGTGCAGTCTTTATCCTTTGCACAATTGAAAGTCACAAACGGTCAGTTTCACGCTGGGTCATGCAAGAACAGAGGTGCTCCAGTTAAAAGCAAGGGTTCTGGGATCAAACTTAGCTTCAAAGCCTGAACATGCCACTTTAGCTATGTGTCCTTGGGCAAGTTACTTAACCTTTCTGAGCTGGTTTCTTCAACTGTAGAAGGGAGATTAAGACCCCATGAGACGGATGTAATTATGACACTTAAGTGAGGTTGTACTCAGCTTACTCCCCAGCACATAGTAAGCACTTGACTAATCATAACTAACATTACCACTAATAACTCTAAATCTTCCTACACACCTTCCAAGAAGCACTCCATGAGCTCTCAAAACTGAGTTAAGCCTCATTCCCATGTGTTCTTGTAACACTTTGTATTTCTCCTTGTTGGTAGGACTTATGAGTCTGTATCTTAGTTGACCATTAATATGTCATTTTCCCCATCAGACCATGAACTCCCTAAGGCTGGGAACTCTGGCAAGAGTTACTTTGAAATTTACTCATTGAACAAATACCTTAGATCACCTCCTACTTTGATTCACATGATCTTTTTTGTCCTATCTTTATTTCCACCTCACAGTTGAGAAAATAGAGGCTCAGAGAATCAAGCCATAAGTCCGCAGTCCCACAATCAGTGACCATCAGAGCTGTGATCTGCCTCTGGCCTCATATCTCACAGTGGCCAGCTGGGCAGGAGGAAGAGCTGAGAGCAGTAACACCCTCTAAAATGACCTTCCCAGGGCAGGCCGAGTGTCCTCACTCAGCCTCACAAAATGGCAAAGTGAAGGAATAAAACATTTCATCTGGAAAAACAATAGATAGCCAGAAATCAACCCTAATTCTACCAGAAGTCATAATTCCAGAAAACAGAGCTACATACACAAACGGCAATACACTCCAAGATACACATAATAAAATCACCTTGGCAATGCCTGTGCCCCTGTGGCCAAGCCAGGGAGGGACTGAATTTAAAAGAGAACTAGTGAAGGCAAAAGGAGAAGTGGGAGGCAGAGGAGGAGATGGTTAGATAGCATCGCTGATTTAATGGACATGAATTTGAGCAAACTCCAGGATATAGTACACCGGGAAGCCTACTGTAGTCCATGGGGTTCCAAAGAGTCAAACACTCATGAGTGACAGCGCGCACAGCAGGAGGACTTTTACCCACATGAGCCCATCCAAAGAGGTGTGCCTACCCACCCACAAGGTTCAGCTCCCTGCCGCACAGCCAAGAGCCTGATTGTGGTGAAACGCCAGAGTAATTACAATGAAAATTTCCAAGGGGGAAAGATCAGGCCGTGGTAATGCTAGAAGCTGTCTTCAGAGGCCAGTTGGCTCCACTCTCTCAGCATGGGGCCAATGAAGCCAAAGTGGAGGCTGATACTGTTGTGGGCCAGTTGGCTTTGCCCTGAAGGAAAAAAAAATGTTCTCTGGTCACTGGCTAGAATCTTCATCCTGCTCAGTTGTTCTGCCAGTGCCGGTATCCGGGATCAAAAAGGGATTGGGCAAAGGACTCTGGAGAACCTACTGCCAATCTTGATGACCAGGGCTGACATTCAGGCAGCACACACCAGCACAGAGAGCCGACTGTCGGAATAAAGACCCCGAGTCCCTTGAGTGTCCCTCACATCGTCCCAGATGCCCAGCTCCTCCCCAAAGCAACAGTGAGAAGTGGCAGAAAAGGAGGAGAAATACAGAAGCCACCCAGCTTCCGGGATTGGGAGAACAGTCTGATGTCACAGAGTTTGCTAAATGTGTAACCAAATGAGGCAATGTTTATCAGTTTGTATATTTCTAGGTTTAAATGAACTATCAAATGAGGGCAAAAAATGTCTCAACATGCCTCTTGAATTTGAGTTCCAAAATTAGTCTTCCTGAAAATAGAAAAGCTTTTCCATAAAAACAACAAGTAGATACTTACTGAGAGTTTTCTGGGATTCCCCGGAACAGCAGAGCTTCAGACAAGGATGGTTTCATGGGAGGTGATCCCAGGAAGCAGGGAGAGAGTGAAGACAGCGGGATGACAGGGGGAAAGAAGTCAATAAAAGGAGCATTTGTTGAGCTGGTTGACACTCTGAGCAGCTGAGGCTCACCTCTGGTATGCACCCTCTGGGATCCATGGAGACCACACCTAGAATTATTTCTCTGAATTCAGAAATGAGACATTTATCCACGGACTCCTGCCTTGCGTTGGTTGTGTTAACCATCTGAGCTTCCTTATTGTCCCACTTTGGAAAAGCCCCTGAGGCAGCAAAACCAAGAGGCTTAGTGATGCTGGAGGTAGGATCCAGCCGAGTGTGGGCAAAGTTGCCCATTATAGCCACAGCCCAAATCCCATGGGGGCAAGTGATGAGGCTTCTGATACGCCGTGTATCTTCCACTCCACAGACGGGTCCTATCCTTTTCTTCATTTTCAGAAGAAGCTGAGACACAGGAAAGGTAAAGGTCACAGAGCTGGGAGATAGCTGAAGACTCAAACCTGTTTTATTCAACTCCTGAGTCAAAGCATTTAACCTTGTCAAAGTATTGCCTATAATGGGACTTTATGAAAGATTTTTTAAAAAGCAGCTATTTGTGGGTGCGTGGGAGGGAGGGAGAAGCAATAGCAGGGAAGATTTTATAAACACACTCCCTTCTTTTTATGGAAATAAGGAGACAGTCAGTCAATCTGGCCATAGATTTTTTTAAAAACTCTTAAAAATGTCTTTGAATGACTTAAAGACACAGAATGACAGACAACCCCGATACTCAAAGATATTACACCTTTAAAAGTATAAGTTGCTTACTGAGCTTCCCTGGTGGCTGAATGGAAACAAATCTGTCTGCTAATGCAAGAGACCCGGGTTAGGTCCCTGGGTAGAGTAGGTCCCCTGGAGGAGTGAATGGCAACCCACTCCAGTATCCTTGCCTGGAGAATCCCATGGTCAGAGGAGCCTGGCCGGGGACAGTTCATGAGGCGGCAGAGTCAGACACAGCTTAGCAATTTAAGAATAACAACAAAGTTGCTATTATTCTAGTGAAAGCCCAATGGATACTGAGGCTACCAACGCCCCACCCCACAGCAGTAGGAAGGCTGTGGACCAATTATTTAGTGTAATTCTTTACATTATCTATGATTCTTCTGGGCTTGGATTTTTTTTAAGAGGTCAAAAGCATGGCCTTCTCTGAAATAAAGCAAAAATGTTTTGGGTAAAGTTATAGGCATGTAACATTTAGATGAAGGAGCAGAGCTGATACAGCTAGTGTGCAGCTGGTCTACCTAGAATCAGAGTGGATGAGAATTAAAATTTGGGATGAATTTACCATCTGGGGGGTAATGTTATGCATGCGATGTACCAGTCATCCTCAGAGTTAAGCAAACCCAGAGGTCAGGTTCCAGGTACACAGTCTCCAGAAAGGTGAGGGGAAACATTTTACACAGACCATAAAGGCCACTAAAATGATATGGTTCCTCTCAGAGCTCTTTGGGCTCTGTCTCCCAGTATCACACCCTGTGCTCACTGTCTATTTGATTTCACTGGAAGGTCCTGTGAGTAAATTTCTAGCTTCTGAGGCATGATTGAAACCCAGTTGGTTGCTCCCATTCTCTATCCTTGCGCCCTCCTGTCCAAGTTTTCTTAAACCTGATGTCTGCCCTGCTTTAGATGAGTTGGCAATGTTGCATCTGATACTCATCCTTTGAAGACTGTACCTCTGCTTGGTAATTTACAACTAGGAAGTCCCTATCCACACTTTACAAGAAAAGCTATGACCAACCTAGACAGCATATTAAAAAGGAGAGACATTACTTGCTGACAAAGGTCATCTAGTCAAAGCTATGGTTTTTCCAGTAGTCATGTATGGATGTGAGGGTTGGGCCATAAAGAAAGCTGAGTGCCAAGTATTGATGCTTTTGAACTGTGGTGTTGGAGAAGACCCTTAAGAGTCTCTTGGACTACAAGGAGACCAAACCAGTCAATCCTAAAGGAAATCAGTCCTAAAATATTCACTGGAAGGACTGATGCTGAAGCTGAAGCTCCAATACTTTGGCCACCTGATGAGAAGAACTGATTCATCAGAGAAGACCCTGATGCTGGGAAAGATTGAAGGCAGGAGGAGAAGGGGATGACAGAAGTTGAGATGGTTGGATGGCATCACCGACTCAATGGACATGAGTTTGAGCAAGCTCCAGGAGTTGGTGATGGACAGGGAGGCCTGGCATGCTGCAGTCCATGCAAAAAGTCGAACATGACTTAGCGACTGAACTGACATGCATTTTTCTATCAGTGGATGGAAAAGAAACTGAACCATCAGAAAATGCTTCAGAGTTCCAAGATACGCAAAGAGGAAGAGCTGTGTAGGGTTGACAGTAAAAGAGATAGTAATTATTTCCGTTATGTGGCATTATGTTAGTCACTACACCATAAGATCAGTCCCAAGGGGAAGTACCACTTAATAAAGCCCAGTCCAGATAGACAAAAAGTAATCTACAAGGTCTTAACTGAAGACTTATAGAAATTAAAAGAATTATGATTTGTAAAATCTCACACATACCCAACATGCCTCATGATCACTTTTCTTTTCTCCCAGTTTCCCTACATGACACCCTGCCTAGCATTCTCCTCCTGAAATTTCCCAGAAACATTCATTATGGTCATCTGTTTGGCACATATTTGCTCCCTTCCCTTTTCAATTGTGGGGAAAGAGACTTCTCCCCGACACTGATGTTGGCCTGGGCCAGGTGACTTGCCTTGGGCAGTGGAGTGATAGCAGATGTAACTGGAGCAGGGGCTTCCCTGATGGCTCTGTGGGTAAAGAATCCACCTGCGATGCAGGAAATAAGCGATACTTGGGTTCAATCCCTGGCCCTGGGTCAGGAAGATCCCCTGGAGTAGGGAATGGCAACCCACTCCAGTACTCCAGCCTGAAGAATCCCATGGACAGAGGAGCCCGGTAGGCTACAGTCCGTGGGGGCTCAAAGAGTTGGACACGACTGAGCAACTACCCACACACGCCACTGGAGCAGAGGCCTTAAATTTGCTTGTGAGTTTTGCTTGACCTCGTTTGTTTGGTGATCTAGCCTAAGAACGCATCTGGGTATTTTCTGCTCATTCCATACAGGCCCCAGGTCAGGGACACTTGAGGCAGATCTGAACCCATTCACAGTTTGGGGCTAAGCCTAGTCAGCCCACAGCCTGAGGCAAAACCACCTATCTAAGGAACACCCCGCCCCCCCAAATTGCAGCCACCTATCAGAGGAGAAGAAAAGGAAAGAAACGTGGTAGCGTAAAATCAAACTCTTCATTAAGACACGGAGGGAAGAAAAAAGGCTGAAACTATTCATGTGTTGATAATTCTTAAGTTGTGAATAACACCTATGATAATAGCTACCATTGATTTGTTCTGTGACAGGCACCATGTTAAACAGTTTCTAAACCTGAATATATTTAATCCACGCAATACCTAAGAAGTCAGAATAACTATCACCATTTGATGGAAAGAAAACTGATGCTTAGAGAGTTTGCATATCTCGTTAGAAGGTGCCAGAGCTGGGATTAAAACTCAGGTTTAAGCAAATCCCAATAATTACTGAGCAACTTAGGCAGTGAACCAGTCTTAAAATGAAATGCCATTCTTCAGTGTAACAAATTGGCAAAGATTAGAAACACTCTAATACTGAATATTGGCAGGAGAATGGCATCTCAAAAATACAGGTGAGAATGTAAATTGGTGCTAAGACCCCGAAAAGCAACCTGGCAATATTTGTCAAGAACCTGAGCATTTGCACACCCTTTGAATCAGTAATCCCACTTCTTTGATTATGTTCTAAACATCTATTCAGAGATGTGGCTGAAGATTCATGCATAAGATTGTTTTTCAAAGCATTTCTGAGTTTGGTAAAAATTTGGAATCAACTGAAATATAAAATAGTTCCAAAATGATTAAATAGTTGGTATTGCTAGAGGCCAGAACAATATGCAGCCAGTAAAAAAATCATAATTTTGTGATGTGAGAGAAGTTTGTGCTATGGTGTGAATATTTGTCACTTTAAAATTCAAAAGTTGAAATCTTAACCCTCAATGTGATGGTATTAGAAGGTGGGAGATGATTAGGTCATGAGGGTGGAGCTGGGACAGATGGGATTAGTGCCTTTATGTAAGAGGCTCCAAGAGAGCTCCCTCCTACCTACCTTCCTACAGGTGAGGACACAGCAAAATGATGCCATCTATGAATCAGGAGTCGAGTTCTCACCAGACAACCAGTTTGCAGGCATACTGATCTTGAACTTCTCAGCTTCCAGAACCGTGATAAAGACATTTCTGTTGTTTATAAATCACTCAGTCTCAGGTATTTTGTTACAGGTAGCCCAAATATGGACTGGTTCCAAATAGGAAAAGAGTATGTCAAGGCTGTATATTGTCACCGTGCTTATTTAACTTATATGCAGAGTACATCATGAGAAACCCTGGGCTGGAGGAAGCACAAGCTGGAATCAAGATTGCCGGGAGAAATATCAATAACCTCAGATATGCAGATGATACCACCCTTATGGCAGAAAGCAAAGAAGAACTAAAGAGCCTCTTGGTGAAAGTGACAGAGGAGAGTGAAAAAGTTGGCTTAAAGCTCAACATTCAGAAAACTAAGATCATGGCATCCAGTCCCATCACTTCATGGCAAATAGGTGGGGAAACAGTGGCTGACTTTATTTTGGGGGGCTCCAAAATCACTGCAGATGGTAACCACAGCCATGACATTAAAAAGACGCTTACTCCTTGGAAAGAAAGTCATGACCAACCTAGATAACATATTAAAAAGCAGAGACATTACTTTGCCAACTAAGGTCTGTCTAGTCAAGGCTATAGTTTTTCCAGTAGTCATGTATGGATGTGAGAGTTGGACTATAAAGAAAGCTGAGCACCGAAGAATTGATGCTTTTGAACTATGGTGTTGGAGAAGACTCTTGAGAGTTCCTTGGACTGCAAGGAGATCCAACCAGTTCATCCTAAAGGAAATCAGCCTTGAATATTCATTGGAAGGACTGATGTTGAAGCTGAAACTCCAGTACTTTGGCCACCTGATGTGAAAAACTGACACATCAAAAAAGACCCTGATTCTGGGAAAGATTGAAGGCGGGAGAAGGGGATGACAAAGGATGAGATAGTTGGATGGCATCACTGACTCAATGGACATGGGTTTGGGTAAACTCCGGGAGTTGGTGATGAACAGGGAGGCCTGGTGTGCTGCAGTCCACGGGGTTGCAAAGAGTCAAACACGACTGAGTGACTGAACTGAAATGAAATATGGACTAAGCTTGTAATACAATCTAACTAGAAAAAAAAAGTAGGATGTAAAACTGAATACATAATGTGACTCCAGTTTGGAGAGTAACACGCACGTGTGCTTGTATGTAAGGCAATACAGTGGTGAGTAATCACGCATCATTGTTGCATGGCGATTATCATTTTCCATTGGATTTTTTTTTGTATTTCCTAAACATGTTTTACATTTACCAAATTTTATACAATAAGAAAATATTACTTTTGTTCCCAGAAAAGCATATTTCAAATGATTGTTTGGAAAAACCAGGAATTATTTTCCCTGTGGAATGTGAGGACAGAAGTTTTTATCTGTTTTGCTCACTGTAGTATATCCAGAGTAGCACCTGGCTCCTAGTTTGTGCTCAGTAAATATTTGTTGAGTGACTGAAAGGCATATCATACAGCCTGTGTAAATCCACTGTGTATGCTGCTAAGCTTATCTATAGATTCAGAACCAGCCACCTCCCAAATAACAATCATTTTAATAGGCTCATGCATTTGCTAGAGAACACTTCAGACAGGACACAGTGGGATGACTTATCTCTCTCCCCATGTCTGGGGCCTCCTTGTTACCTTTCCCAGTAGGATAATTATTGAGACAAAGAAAGGAAAGTGAGGAAAGCATTCCCAGGACCATTTCCCACCCCTTTCAATGTTAACAGAAGTCTTATTGAAAGCAGTTCCTCTATAGGATTTGAACCTGTGACCTACGAAACCTGAAGCAGCCCCACTGCCCAGTCTCCTAGAAAAGCTCTTGTTCTGGTAGGTGAAGTCAGATTGACCCTGGAGATGAGACTAGCTGGAGGTGTCTTCAAATGTTAAAAGCAGGAAGCGTCTAGAAACTTCTTCCTATTCAGACTGTCAACCGAAGCGTGCACACACACGCGCACACACACACACACACACACACAGTCTCCATCCATCCTGGTCTTCCACAACAGATTCTGCATGAACAGAGTGAACCTTTATTTTGTGAAGCCACTAACACTTTGGGATCTATTATTGTACCAGAGTCCACCTTAGCCTGAACTAACACAATTTCCAAACACAGAGCTATGTCATTTAATGAGCGGTACCTGAATTGTACAGCAAGGAGATCAAACCAGTCAATTCTAAAGGAAATGAACCCTGAATATTCACTGGAAGGACTGAAGCTGAAGCTCCAATACTTTGGCCACCTAATGCGAGGAACTGACTCATTGGAAAAGACCCTGATGCTGGGAAAGATTGAGGGCAGGAGAAGAAGGGGACGACAGAGGATGAGATGGTTGGATGGCATCACTGACTGGATGGATGTGAGTTTGAACAAACTCTGGGAGATAGTGGAGAACAGAGGAACCTGGCATGCTGTAGTCCAGGAGGTCACAAAGAGTTAGACGTGACTGAGCAACTAAAAAACAACTTGAATTTACCTTGTCTTCTGGTCTCAGTCAGCCTGGAGGCCAGTCTGAGGAATGTCTTTCTGTTCCACATGGGCAATTTGGAAGGCTGGCCTTCCACTCAGCATGGCATTTGAGACATACACATCTTGGACCAAGGTGTCTACCCTGCCATTCATGAGCCACACGTAAGGCCTTGAATATGTTACAGGATTTTTCTGATCCTGTTTCTCATTTGCAAAATGAGAATGATGATTGCAACACTTGTTTCAGGATTGTTGTGAGAAATAAAAGGGATGAGGTATCTTTTATAAGACACTTTTCAGAGCATAAGCACTTATTCAGTGTTTGTTGTGGAATTAGTCTTATTAGTTTACAGTGTCCCAATCTCTTGATCTGAAGACTAGGATAGGGTCAGCTATGCACAATTAAAAAAAAAAAAGTCATCGTATCCAGAGAGGATTTAGCATCCTTTGCATGTGATGGGGGTTAAGGGACAAGAGACAAAAGGAAGGCATTGAACTCCTAAAGCCATAGATAAGAAACAAGGAGAAAGATCTGTTCTTTTAATGTATTATACACCTACTTATTTATATACACCGCCTGGCTCCACAGGAGAAAAGAGAAGGCAGATTTCATGCCATCTCATAATTTGGAAACAAAAACAGGCACTAAACCAGGGATGAGGATATAAAATAGAAGCAGAAAGTAGCTCAAAAAGAGTCTTACCATGGGAAAATTCCTGCAGACTCTGGCTGAGTGCTAAGCTCTCTAGCTGACGGTGCAGAAGGGCCTGGCTGTGGCTGCCCAGAACAGTTCTTCACTGCTGGTCCTGCCTTTCCCAAGGGAAGGCTAGAAGGCAGCTCCTGGTGAAGGTGACCTGAGTGACTGGCTAGGTACCGTGGCTAGCACTATGCCTTGCAGACTGGGTCACCCCAGAGGTCCAAGACATGACGGCCAGGCTCAGTGGGGGTGGGGGAGGGTGCGGCGAGAAGAAGAGACACATCCAATTTTTGTGTTCATCACCATCACTCAAGTTCAGAGGAGAGAATGTCTATCTAAAAATTTCTCTCTGGCTTGCACTTTTTAGGCCATTTAATTTTTTATTGTTGAGCATGAACAATGAAACGGAGCAGTTTCCTGTTTCTCAGCCCCCACTCTCTGCTGCTGGGGAATTTGGGTTTAAACTGCCTAAGAGGAACATTTAAATTCTATAAATTAGCCTCGCTAAAGATGCTTAAGCGTTTATGAAAACATTCTCATTTTATACTCAGCTTTATAAAATCTTCAAGAAAAAAAAAATCCCAAACTGCCACGGGAAGCTAAACTGGCATAGAACGATCCACTCAGTGCAAACATGCCAACAGCTTTACAGATGAGGATATGCAACCAGGATTAAGTGTCTGCAGATCATTTATCCGTGACAAAACAAAGGTTCTCAGCCTCTGTACTCCAGTCCATGGAGACTCCCACAGGCACAGTAATGCACCTCAGAAGCAATAGACAGTATTAACTCACTTATGCCCACCTTAATGCTGACAAAAGAAATCCCCTTGTGCCAGATCTTGGGTGCCCCAGAGAGGTGTGTGTGCTGTGTGTGCTAACTCACTTCAGTCATGTCCAACTCTGTGTGAACCCATAGACTGTAACCCACCAGGCTCCTCTGTCTATGGGATTCTCCAGGCAAGAATACTGGAGTGGGTTGCTATGCTCTCTTCCAGGGCATCTTCCTGACCCAGGAATCGAACCTGCATCTCATGTCTCCTGCATTGGTAGGCAGGTTCTTAACGACTAGCACCACCTGGGAAGCCTGTCCTAGAGAGGTATTTTTATGTAAAACAGAGTTTGGCTTGAGGGAGATCTGGGTTTAAGTTCTGGCTTAGCTACTAACCAGCTAGTGATCTTGGATGATGGACTTAACCATTCCGAGGCTTGCTTTCCTTCTCTGCAAACAAGACAATCATAACTAATTCCCTTGGTATCTTCACTTCTGGAAGAACAATAACAAAAAAAAAGGAAACAGAAGTGCAACTCCATTGTGCATGCAGTGAAGTGAAAGTGTTAGTCACTCAACTCTTTGTGACCCCATGGAGCCTGCCAGGCTCCTCTGTCCATGGAATTCTCCAGGGAAGAATACTGGAGTGAGCACCCATTCCCTTCTCCAGGGGACCTTCCCGACCCAGGGATCGAACTTGGGTGTCCTGTATTGCAGGAGGATCTTTACTGTCTGAGTCAACAGGGACGCCTGTCTTTGTGTATACGTTAAATAAACGTGACGCCTATCCCCTTTTCATCACAAAAAGGAGAGGGTGACAAAGAAGGCAAAAGAGAAACTCTGGTTCTTTTCCCCTTTATCTCCTGCTCTTATTTTTTGGACTATGCCTGGACCTTTTCTGGTTCTAGGGAGAAGAGATCACAGACAGAATCAAAAGGAGACTAAAGAAATGAATTTGGGCTTGTGATTCTGAAGGTGTTGGTTTAAGAAGCATTTTGACTCACGACTTTATAAAAATTTCCCCTTAAATGCTTACTTTCACATCTGTGACCTCACCATCCAGAGAGCAGGCCCCTAACCTCTAGACCAACAGATCCTGCTCATGACTCCCTTAACCTCAGGGCAGCAGCCCAGGGGATCAAACACTGGTGTCCTCTGGCTGGTAGACATAGAGCCTGTTCTGCAGCCTAACTTCTTTGGACATCACATACCAGGGCCCTTCAAAGAGGGTATTAGAGCTGACATGGAAGCTCATGTTGACTAATACTTAATAAAACATCCTAATTGTTTCTAGTTTTTTCCACCTAATTCACATCTTTTCTGTCCATCAACATTAGGTGGTCACCCAAATGGATGAACATTGTAAAGTTTTATCCTGAGCAGCACTTAGAAGAGGAGAATTTCGAAGGACAAATCCCTTATTTAATAACCATCACTGTCACCCACCTGCTATCACTATTTGCACAGTTTTACCTTTACAATGACATGTTTATTTTCATTACAATCTCAGTGGACAAGGGTTTAGCAGAGAGGCATTCTCAATTGCAGTGCCTGCTCAGTGATGAGCTAGACCAGCGCTTTCCAGTAGAACTTTCCAGGACTCTGTCCTTTCTACCTGTGTTGTCCAGAATGGTAGCTACTAGCCACAGCACTTGACATATGCCTGGTACAACTGAGGAACTGAATTTTAAATGGAATTTAATTTTAAGTAATTTAGAATGAAACATAATTGCCATGTGGGGCTATTTGCTACTTTATTGGCCAGCACAGCACTAGACACTACCAAATTAGGACTTGCGCTGTCCAGTGGAAACAGAATGTGAATCACGTATAGCTTAAACCTTCCTGGTAGTCAAAAAAAAAAAAAAAAAATAGAAAAGAGAAAGAGATGAAATTAATTTCAATAGTACATTTTATTATTATTGACTATTTAAAATACTGTTATTTCCACATATTGAATGTTCAACATATTGAACATTAAAATGCTCCATAATGGAATTTGAAAGATGGTAACGATAACCCTATATGCGAGACAGAATAAGAGACACAGATGCATGGAACAATTTTTATGGACTCTGAGGGAGAAGGTGAGGGTGGGACGTTCTGGGAGAATGGCATTGAGACATGTGTATTGTCGTATGTGAAACAGAGCACCATTCCATGTTCGATGCATGTGACAAGGGCTCAGGGTCGGGGCAATGGGATGATCCAGAAGGATGGGATGGGGAGGGAGGTGGGTGGGGGGTCCGGGAAGGGGAACACATGTAAACCCATGGCTGATTCATGTCAATGTATGGCAAAAACTATTACAATATTGTAAAGTAATTAGCCCCCAACTAAAATAAATAAATTTATTAAAAAAAAAAAAAATGCTCCATAAACATTAAAATGTTAACAAGGTATTTGCATTCTTTTTTTTCATACTAAGTCTTCAAAATTCAGTGTACATTTTATAATTACAACAGATCTTAATTTGGATTAGCCATATTTCAAGAGTTCAACAGAAACTTCTGGCTAGTGGCCACCATATTGGACAACCCAACACGGATATTAGCAATGATGAGGCTAATTTTTCTATCTGTAACATGGGCATGTTTACAGAAACTATAATCAAAAACACCCTTGTGTTTACCTTAGGGGTGCTGAAGAGTTTTCAACCCAAAGTGTTAAACATAAATACCAAACTTACTATATTTATTTTTAACAAAGTATGCACAGTAATGCAAAATATTTGGTATTTCCTTTCCTTTCTAAAGATGTTTCTTCTTTTGCTTTGAGTTAAGTTAATTAACTAATTTCACTGACATGTCAATATTTACTGCTAATTATACAGGAACAATTCTACCACTTGAAGAAATGGAATGCTGTTGTGTATCATAGAATTTGTAAGCTCAGTGTCTGGTAATTTCCATATCAATAATTTCCATTAGTGTAATGGGAAACAATAGAAGCTTCTCCAGGATTAAAAATGTGTAACGAAAAAAAGCAATCATAGAGAATCATTTAGCAGCAAAGCAGATAACCTATAAGCCAACGACTTGATCCATGAGTATTAGCTACACTAAATGCAGAAGATGATTCAGAAGTGTCCATTAGCAGAAATTCTAACAAATAAGTTACATAAAACTAATCAATATAATTGGCTAACAATCTACAGTGGATCTGGAAGCAATTTCACAGATTTGCATTTCTCACACTTGAATGCCTTTTCAAGTTGTAGGTTGCAAGCTAGACCTCCTCCCTCATCTTAAGCTCCCTCTTTAATGCTTTTCCTAAATTAGCTTGTTGTGTCATCCTTACCATGTAGTAATGAAAAATGGATAAAGGCTGTCATGGACTTGCTCTCTCCCCAGAACATACCTTGTTGAAACATACTCAACATTTGCTAATGGCTTTGGAGGCAAAAGCTATGATGGTACAGTCTTTGCTTTTGAAGACAGGGGCCATGACAGGGGAACTTGAGAGGGAGGTAACATGGGGAGTGGACTAGGGGAAACAGTTATAAAGACTGGATGGATACCTTTTAAACATAGACAGGAAAACTGTTTTGTTATGATTGTCCAGAATGTCAGCCTGGCTGCTGACAGGGAAAGAAGGAACCAAGATACAATTCCTGCGGCCTTGTACTCTGCCAGACTGATCAAAATCATTCCTTCCGTTTTTCACAGTTTATGGAGTCTGACTGGGTAGGCCCAATAAGCATTCACACATCACACAGTGAGCAGACTGGAGAAGACCATATGCTGATAGAGCTATTATGTACTATTTAACTGGCATGATGCTTTCATTTACTTCTCTGACCAAAGCACGATTTTTCTTTGCTTAGGAAGGCAAGCAGGAGTGAGCTATGAGCCATACTCGCTCAGGAGACATCTGTCCTGCCTTCAAGGGGCTTGATCCCAAGATAAGGAGGGAACCCATGTCTTTTCTCTCATGGCTCTTCACCACAGTGAGGCTGGAAAGGAAGAAGAGGCTGCTGTTTACTGAACACCTATCATGTATCAGTCACCATGCTAAGCACAAGTAGGTATTCCCTAATTTTGCTGACAATTTTTTCCCTCAAAATCACTGCTAGTAGTGAGAAAAGAGCCTCATTTTGAACACAAAGGGGAGAAGATTCTTTGTACATCCCAGTATCAAAATCATAGAATATTAGGATTCCAAGAGAAAGTGTCAGCAGGGACCTTTGATAATTTTTTGTCCATAGCAAGGAAGTTAATCAAAAGGTGGTAAGGTGGGGCTGTTATTTGCCCCTTTTAATGCTAAGACAATAGTAGTGTTATTGGGTGCCAGGACTGACTCACTTAAAGTGAGATCAGTAAAATCTAGAAACACCATTCTTTCAAAACAGCAAATGGTATTCTGTGTCAAGAGGGACAACTTGAATACTTGTTTGAGGTAATTTCTGGAAGTGGGAAAGAGCCCTTTAGTTATGCATGTAAAAGTAAGCAACACATCTGTTGTAAGAGAAACTATGAAAAGAATTATTATAAAAGTGATGTCAAGGGACTTCCTTGGTTACCTGGTGGCCATGACTCTGTGCCCCGGGTTCGATCCCTGCTAGTGGAACTGGATCCCACATGCCACAACTAACTGCAACTAAGACCTGGCACAGACAAATAAATAAAAATTTAAATATATTTTAAATGTTAAGTTAGCTGATAATATTTTTAAAATCTCGACTCATACAAATAAAAAATGAACACGTGTCAAAGATTTTGTTTGACTTGTTCATTAAGGAACTGTTAAAATGATACAGTGGGCTCAAGGGAGAATTAAAAAAGCAGATGCGTACACATATAGGCTGATATAAATTTGTTTATTAGATGCAAAACTGGCTTGATGGAAGCTGGTGGGGACAATTTTCACAACTATTTGCATGTTGGGGTAGGAAGAACTTTAAGCTGTCTGCCCCCTGGTATATGTGTGCGTGGCTGCTTCAGTCGTGTCCAACTCTCTTGAGATCATATGGACTGCAACCTGTCAGGCTTCTCTGTTTATGGGGATTTTCCAGGCAAAAAAACTGGAGTGGGTTGCCATGCCCTCCTCCAGGGGATCTTCCCGACCCAGGGATTGAACCCATATCTCTTATGACTCCTGCATTGGCAGGTGGGTTCTTTACCACTAGTGCCACCTGGGAAGCCCCCCTATGTATACATCCTGAATAATCCCCTCCCCTGGAGCATGGGCAGGACTGAGAAAACTGTGACTATGATGAATTTCTTATGATTAGGTTACATTAGATGACAAAGGTGAAGTGAAGGGATTTTGCAGGTGTAATTAAATCTCTGAGACTCTGAATTAATAACAAAGGAAATCAGCCTGAATGGGTCTGACCTAATCAAGTGAACCCTCAAAAGATACTGGATCCTTCCCAAAGGAAGAGATTTGAAGTGTGAAAGATTCTGCTGGCCTTTTAGAAACAAATTGCCAAGTAGCGGAGGCCACGTGACAGGAAACGGCAGGCAGCCTCTAGAATCTGAGAACTGACTGCCAGCAAGAAAGCAGGACTGCAAGATAAATCCTGCCAGCCACCAGCAATACTGGAACCCAAGGCCCAGATGAGGCCAGGTCAACACCTGGAAGTCAGCCTGATGAGAACTTGGGCAGAAGACCCAGTGACAGCCTGGACTCCTGACCTACAGGAAATTCAAGATACTAAACAGATGTTACCGTAAGTTGTTAAATTTGTGGTAGTTTGATAAGAAGCAAGAGAAACTTCTTATATACATCTACAGAAAAGAATTATTTGCGTTGGCATTGATTAGTTACTACAAAGTAGTAAAACAGCTCAACGTAATGAAGGTACAGAGACCCCACAGAATCAAATAACCTAGAAAATAACACCTTGATGTTTATTGAATGTACTTAGGAATCTGTTTGGTCCCTACTGTGAGAGATGTTTTGTTTGGTAAATTGCTTGCTTCACAAGCAATATTGCTTGATTTTGTGTTTTATTTAAAGAAAACCTTTTTTCCCTCCTGAAGAGATTTAGGCTACACTTTAATGTACTTTGGGCATTTGAGGGGGTAAGGGGTGACTAGCTACTGAGAATTGGAATGGAGACCCTAGAAGGCTGCTGAAAGCACCAGCAACTCTGAGCTCCCCCGTGGGCCAGTCATCGCTGAGAAAATGGAACTGGGTGAAGCCCAACCTGGACTGGGAGGTTGATGCTCTTTGTGAAGTAAAAGTCAAGGCTGACTCCGTCCAGTCACACATTTATTCACTCAATAAGCAAATCCAGTGCCTACCCGAGACTAGACAGAGGTACATCGGTGAACAAACACCACCAAGGTCCCAGTCCCACAGGGTCTGCATTTCAAAGAAGGGAAAAATAACCCAGATTTGGAGATCTATACTGAAAAGTTCCAGAATTTGAGAACCATACTGATATTTGACCACTGTGCTCAGCCATAAGGAAACTTCTGAAGTTAAAGGTTGAGCTCATACCTCTTCAGGAAGAGTTTCTGAGAAAATTCAGTTGTTAATCATGCTGGTAAGAGGAGGATCCAAGTACGGAGAATGAGATGATGCTGCTGGGTCCTTAGACAGGCATGATATTGGATACACAGGCACCCACTCTGACAAGCATCCGCATTCCCGAGGAAATACAGACTTAGTAAGGAATTGCCTTCGTGCTGGGATCAGCCCTTGTCTGCCACATAGAGGAGACCCTGTGCCCTGGGTAAAGAAATACAGAAAATACAATAAGGTTCTACTAAGTTGCTGCATTTACTTCTGTGGTTAGTAATAATGATAGCTAATACATACAAGTACTTACTATGGTCCAACAACAGTTTACTCTGAGCTAGTCATTTTTCTAAGTACTTTACATATAATAACATATTTAATGCTCACAATGTGTGTGTGTGTGTGTGTGTCCACGCGCACTCAGTTGCTCAGTTGTATCCGACTCTGCGAACCCATTAACTGTAGCCAGCCAGGCTCCTTTGCCCATGGAATTTTCCAGGCAAGAGTACTGGAGCAAGTTGCCAATTCCTACTCCAGGGTATCTTCCCGATTCAGGGATTGAATCAGCATCTCTTGTGTCTCCTGCATTGGCAGGCAGATTCTTTACCACTGTGCCACCTGGGAAGCCCTCAATATATACAAGCCCTTGCTATGAGCTAGTCATTTTTCTAAGTACTTTACATATACTAATTCATTTAGTGTTTGCAATAACCCAGTACTACTATTATTCCCAAGTTACAGATGAGGAAATTGAGGCAGAGAAAGACTAAGTGGTATATGTCTCCAAAGTCTCACAGCTAGTGAGTATGAGAGCTATCTATGATTCACACCCAGGTGGTCTGGCACCAGAATGCTAGTTCCTAACCCTCACTAAGCACCATTTTCGCAATAAAGGTCCCCTTGGACATAGACAGACGTCATTCTGAAGTACACTCCACCTTGCAATTTATTTCTATTACTCCAATGTTTCAGTATTCTCAACAGCGGTAGCCCATCTTCAGCAGTACTAGAGGAAATGAAGGGATTTTTACATTTTCTTCTGGCCACAGTGCGGGGGCCTGCTGATTGTACACCAAATAAAATTAAGAGTTATTTTACCATTCTGGCAAATCTTTCCCCTACTTTAAACTTGCTTCTTCCCTCATTCCCTGAGCCACATTTCTACTTTCTTTTTGAAGAAGTTTCTCCTCTGAGTGTTCTGTCTTAGAAATATACACTGCTCATCTCCCAACTAGGATTCAACCCCCCAAGCACAAGCTCTGTGGTGGCGAATCCCCTGCAGCTGCCCACAAACAATAAGTAATACAAAGGATGACTGAGGCTTTCAAGTTTCCTGTTTACAAGCTCCATCCAATGGGGATCTCTCCGGGAGAGATGTAAGGCTGGCAACAAATTAACAAGGGTTCAGTTATTTTACAAGGGCAAACAATGGTTCCTCTGACCACTTTTGATTCATTCCATCTCTGGTTTCCATGGAGCATCATAAAAGGATCTATGTGTGTGTCAAGAGAGTGGAGGAAGAGAAGTGGCCCGGAGCTAACAGGGGAAGAAGCATCCGCCTGATCAGTCTCCCCGGAAAGAAAGTCTCTCTGATCCTTAGTGTCCAGTTCCTATGTCGTGGGCTGCTCTGTCTGGGTAATGACAATCGAATCTGGTAACACAGCCCTCATTCCAGCAATCTTTTTCTTCCCTGGAAATCTCTGCCCCTGGGTTCTGGTCACTTATAGGCTTGGTCTTGCCTCCATCTTTCCCCTTCTATCATCAGCTTTTATTCCCACTAGTTAGTTGGAAAAGCTGTATAGGAAATTAGATGCGCCTGCTGAACTGCCTCTTGGGGGAAACAGTTAAAGAATTTTCTGGAGCTGACTTGGAAAGTTAGGGGTACCATGGCAGCCATCTGTGGATTTTTGGTCATTCAGAATCCATTCCCTCATCTTTTGACAATTTCATCTCTAACAGAAAGTGGGATCTGGCTTCTTGTCACTCAAAAGCCATTAAAGAACCAAGGTTGGTGGAAAGGAAAGTTTGCTTTATTTTGGATGCCAGCAACTGGTGGGGAGGGTGGACTTCCATCCAAAGGCTGATTGCCCACCCCCAACATTTAATGGGCAAGAGCTTTTATAGGCTAAAAGAGGGGGCTACATGCAGAAACAACACAATCAGCTCTGACAGTCATCCTGAAATTGGCCATTAGTGGTCTGATCAGCGCCATCTTGATTATTTTAAGTTAGTTTTGTCCCAGGGTTGGTTTGTTCCCATTTCCTTAAGGCCAGTTCTCAAAGTTGTAGCAGCTTATGTCAAGGCTACAGTCTGGTCATCATGTAGTTAACTTCTACCTGGTAAGGGTTTCAGTATCTATAAGACAGCTCACAGGATAAGGTTCAGGATATAGCCCTTGAGAAGGAATTAGAGGCCCTTGATTATGCTTACCATCTTCCCTGATAGCTCAGTTGGTAAAGAACCCGCCTGCTATGCAGGAGACCCCGGTTTGATTTCTGGGTCGGGAAGATCCTCTGGAGAAGGGATAGGCTACCCACCCCAGTATTCTTGGGCTTCCCTTGTGGCTCAGCTGGTAAAGAATCTGCCTGCAATGCGAGAGACCTGGGTTCAATCCCTGGCTGGTAGATTATGCTTAATGACCAAACTATTATTATTTGGTCTCCTTTGACGGTTTGCCTTAGTTTCTGCATATTCTCACTTCTCTGAAAGTTTTTCCACAGACAGAAGGTAGGCAGAGAACTTGGGGGCAGGTGGCAAGGACCACAAGTTCCTGCTCCATTTCACACCAGCCCTTACCCTTCTCAGAGAAGGCAATGGCAACCCACTCCAGTACTCTTGCCTGGAAAATCCCATGGACAGAGGAGCCTGGTAGGCTGCAGTCCATGGGGTCGCTGGGAGTCGGACATGACTGAGCGACTTCCCTTTCCCTTTCATGCATTGGAGAAGGAAATGGCAACCCACTCCAGTGTTCTTGCCTGGAGAATCTCAGGGACGGGGGAGCCTGGTGGGCTGTCGTCTATGAGGTCACACAGAGTCCGACACGACTGAAGCGACTTAGCAGCAGCAGCAGCTTACCTTTCTCAGTCAAGTGATTCTATAAGGATTAGAGCCCAGGCTCAGGAATAGAGCATGTGATTTAGGCCTAAGCGAATCAGAGCGTTGGATTTCCTTGGCTGCCAATGATTGGCTCACTGGTAATCATGTGACTTAAGTAGAGCCAATTAGGAAGGCAATGAGGAGTTCCCTGAAAATTCTGGGAAGGAGACTTCCACTCTACCTTGCTGCACTTCAATGAGAGGTGTGAGGTTGGAGACCCTGTAAACATCTCACTATGGATAGGGAGTTCCTGTCTGCAAATATTGTCAAGGCAGGAAAAGAAAGCGATTCTGGATCTTGAAGACAGTGCTTGAGCCTGGGAATTAGTCTATCTCTGAAGCAAGCCTTGTTTCCAGATGCTCAGTTATGTGATTCAGGAGATTTTCCTTGGGCTCCTGCTGTCTTGGGTTGGATTTTGTTGCTTGCAACTTAAAGCGTTGTTTATCTTCCACTAAGAGAAGTTGAGCGGAGAAGGCAATGGCACCCCACTCCGGTACTCTTGCCTGGAAAATCCCATGGACGGAGGAGCCTGGTGGGCTACAGTCCATGGGGTCGCTAAGAGTCGGACATGACTGAGCGACTTCACTTTCACTTTTCCCTTTCATGCACTGGAGAAGGAAATGGCAACCCACTCAGGTATTCTTGCCTGGAGAATCCCAGGGACGGCGGAGCCTGGTGGGCTGCCGTCTATGGGGTCGCACAGAGTAGGACAGGACTGAAGCGACTTAGCAGCAGCAGCAGCAAGAGAAGTTGAGAGGAAGCTCCAAGAATAAGAACAGCTGGAGAGGAAGCAGATCACAGTCCTTCAAGCAGGAAAGCAATTCTCACCTGAGAGTATTTGTCCCTTTACATTTATCATGAGAAGGCAGAATCTATAAAATGTGTTTTTAGAGCCATTAACCTTTCCTTCCCTTCCATCTAATGCTGACATTTTTATGGGGGTGGGGGATCTTTGTAGTTTATTATTCAAGTGATTGCTGGGCCTGCCTTAAAGAGAACATAGACATGGGTTGGATTCCTCAAAAAGTCACACATGTCATTTCTTTGGTCACTATGTCTTTTAAATGCTTATGTTACCATCTGGATTGCATCACTTTTTTTTAGCTGAGGGATGGTATACAAAGACATTTGGTCAGGAGACCCCGAATCACTTGAATCCTGCCTTGGCCTACCAACTATATCTCCCTGCAGTGCCCCTATGCCGGCAACAAGAAACAGTTTATTTTGAGAGAGAACTTTGGTTCAAAACCTAATGCAAATTCAAGTAAGTAAGGATGGACTTCATGGTTTGTCTTTCTCCTTATCATTTGATTTCAATTCTCAGATGTAACCAGTGTGGATTTCTAGTTCCATATTTTCTGACACGGCTGATGTATGTTGGATCAGGTTTTTTATTGTTGTGGTTTGGTTTAGTTTTGATTTTTGGTTTTTGACGTACGTCAGGGAAGGAAAAGAAAGCATTGTGTCACTTTTGCTCAGAATACTTGCCCAGTGGCTGCTCAAGTCCTGTGTTAACAAAATTCAACTGAATAAGTTTTAAAAGATCTTACTGGCTTTAGTCAGTCATGCCGGAATCGGGAAGCATCCAGTCTAGCAGCTGGAAAGGGGTTCCAAAGCATTGTATAAGGCAAGAGATTTTTATAGACCAAAGTGAGTGGGTACAAGGAAGTTGTGCTGCTGCTGCTGCTAAGTGGCTTCAGTCGTGTCCAACTCTGTGCGACCCCATAGACGGCAGCCCACCAGGCTCCGCCATCCCTGGGATTCTCCAGGCAAGAATACTGGAGTGGGTTGCCATTGCCTTCTCCAGTGCATGAGAGGGAAAAGTGAAAGTGAAGTCACTCAGTCATGTCCGACTCTTAGCGACCCCATGGACCGCAGCCTACCAGGCTGCTCCACCCACGGGATTTTCCAGGCAAGAGTACTGGAGTGGGGTGCCATTGCCTTCTCCACAAGGAAGTTGTACTGGGCACTTATTGATTGGTGAAAGCAGAGTTGCTTCCCTTACCTGGAGCGAAAGGAAGTCTTGGAGAAGGTAACTTCTGTCAGGTAACTTGGGTTGAGCAGGAAAGTTCTGATTGGTTGACCTAGACCTCCCTTTTCTGGGAGAGCTAAGCCTTGAAACTTGGTTTAAGTTTTCATTTTTGATGCAGTGCTTAGCATGAGTCACTCAGTCTTGGGCCTCATCTATCTACTTTAACACCTGTCAGGCTGAATCAAGAACTCTGCTTCCAGGCGGGTGGATAAATCTGTGTCCAAGGAGAGAGAAAGTGAAGGGGTGGGAAGAGGGGAATGTAATATTGCCCTGCCATTCTGGCTGCAAGGAAGAGCGAGGAAAGGAGTCTGTACCTATGTTACATGAGCTGTAACCTTATTTCCACTGAAATGTCACCAGGAGAAAATGTGAGCTAATAAATGTCTTAGAACCAGTCAGACTGATACTTGCCTTCTCAAAGGAGAACAAGGCAGAAGGTAAAAAGAGAATTTCTGAAATCTTCCTCTTAATAGTTATCATTATCGTATTAGTTAGGATAATACTGTTGTAACAGCAAATCGTGTCCAGAATTTTAGCAGTGGGTAATGTAATAAAAGTTTATTTCTTGTTCATATAACAATCTAAAGTGAAGACTTCCCACTGACAGACAGCTTTCCTACACTTAAAGATATAAGAACCCGTGTTCTTTCCATCTTGAGACTCCACTTTAAGGCGGTAGTTTTCAACTTTTAACTGCACTTTGTAATTACCTGATGAGCTTCAAAATGCTAATACGTGGGCCCCACCCCAGGAGACTCTGATTTCACTGGTTTTAATAGCAGCTTGGGCATCAAAATGTTTAAAATGCTCCCCAAAGAAGTATACAGTGCAACCAATATTTCACTGGGGCATTACCACAGGGTAGTGGTTTCCAGTGCACGGTCCCTGTGCTGGCAGCATCAGCAACATCTGGGACTTGTAAGTCTTTCATACTCTCAGATCCCAACCAGATCTGCTGAATAAGAGCTCTAAGGATGGGGTGCAATCTATGCTTTAATAGCCTTCCAGTTGATTCTGATGTATATTCAAGCTTGAGAATCACTGCCTTTGAACCCAGGTGGAAGGAAAGAGAGGGAGCTTGAAGCAGTGTTTCTCCACTGCTTCCCAGTCTCTTGGAAATATCTCCAGCCATGGGCTCAGCTGGAGCCAGAGAGGACTGGGAAATAGAACCCTAATTGGGCAGCCAGTGTCTGCCACAGTCATACATTCTTGGGTTTTCCATACTGTCCTTGAATTTCATAGTGATTCCAGATTGAGGGAAAATAAAAGGCATTTTAAATTCTAGGTGTAACACAAATGGTCAGGACTCCCAGGTCCTAGGAGTATGAGACTGAACAAAAACTTGTAGGAAGGCACAGGCAAAGAATATATGTTGATGTAGAGTAGAATGGATTCATTTAGATGGAAAAATTAACACATAAAGCTTGCACAAATTTATAAGCAAATTTCTAGGCCTTGTGCATGCATGAGTGTTCAGTCACGTCCAACCCTTTGCGAGCCCATGGACAGTATAGCCCATCAGGATCCTCCGTCCATGGAATTTTCCAGGCAAGAATACTGGAGTGGATTGCCATTTCCTACTCCACAGGTCTTCCAGATCAAGGACTGAACCTGTGTCTCTGGCATCTCCTGCATTGGCAGGCAGGTTCTTTCCCACTGTGCTATCTGGGAAGCCTATCATGCCTTGTAATAGCAATTTTTTCACCAAAGTGATAAAATCTCTTGAGTTCTTTTTCTGACTGGATAGCTCACCTTCTTCCCATTTCTTTTCCTCCAGAAACTCAATAGCGGCTCTGAGGCAGAGATGAAAGATTGTGGATCTGCCGGGAGAAGGTTATTTCAGATGCCAGTCCTGAGAGAATATCCCAATCCAGGACTCCACTATGCTATAATGAAGGGAACAGCGACCTGAATGTCAGACAATTTGGGGTCCATGTCCTGGCTTTGCCAACGCTTTCCTGTGTAGCTTTGGGTGAGACACTTAACTTCTCTGAGCTTTAGTTTCCTCTTCTCTGAAAGACATAAAAAGTCCCGGCTCGTCGAATTATTGGAACTACTACATGGAGAATAACATAGGTAAGCAGAGGAGCCTGGCAGGCTCCAGTCCAAGGGGTCACAGAGTCAGACACGACTGAGTGACTAAGCACAACAAAGCTACTTTAAAAATCTCAGCTGTTTTAATCTCCATTTGGGTTGCCTTGACAGAAAAAATTCAGGCCATTCTTATCCTCAACAAGCCACATGCAGGAGAAACAGATAAGATGCTTTGAAATTGTCTGAGGGTGGCTAAGTACAGCCCATTCTTGTTAAATCTATTTGTAGCAAGAAGCCATTCAGGTCAGTCCTGCCTTTCCAGTCTGCCTCGTTGGCAAAGTGGTGGGCTCGGGGCTTTGACTCTTGTGTGTTCTTTGTGGTTTCTATCTGCTCTGGCTTTGGTGGTTTCTTTCATTCAGACTAGATGCCAAAAGGACGATACGATCCAGGGAGCTAAAGAACAGACTGGATATCTGGGGACTTCGTGTTTGCCTGTGACACTTCAAAATGTGACTCAGTTAGCCAGTGGTACAGAGAAAAGAGAACACATCGTCCACTGGAAGGCGGAGGCAACCCTGGCCATCTGAATGCTTGAAATACATATCAGCCTCTTGAAAGCTAAAGGCTGATTTGGGCTCCATGATTCTTTAGAGTTCAAGTGGCCCTCAAGGGAGGGCTTAGGGAGGGGATGACACCAGGCAATTGCTGGCACTTACAATTTTGTGCATCTAAAATAAAATGGATAGATTCTAGATGCTTTCAATTCCAGATCTTAGAATCAGTTCAGAGCACATAACAATACAATGACAGATGTAATAAACTCATATGAGTGTAGTGTTTTCCAACTTACAGACATTTCATACACTGTAAGAAAGCTGATTTTTTTCCATCTCTTGGGAGCACATATGTTATCACACTTAGGTGTCTTTGGTGGCATGGAATACAAACCCACTCAGAGTACCAGTTGCATGCGTGAGAGTCCAGTGGCCTCCCTGTACCTTTCCAAGTACTATGGCCCTGCATCAAACTGGTGTTTTTCTCCCTAGTCTTGCCTGAGGCTAAGGTTTGGCAGTCAATTCTTGCTGCCAGGTTTACAACATGGTTGGGATGGTGTGAGCTCTACAAAATTCATGTGAAAGGTAATCCACACTCCCTCTCTGCGGCTGTCGTTAAATTTATAAGGACATTTTCCTTCTAGGAGTCTCTGGATATTGGACTAAGATTGTCACATGCCATTAACACATTTCATTTCTGCAACTTCACTGATTGGAAACCCTGATTCAATATTGCAAACGTGTTTTTGGCCACTGCATCAGCATCTTCCCCAAATGTATTAGAGTTGCCATTGACAGATGGTCTGAGATGGGCCCAGGGAGGCTGTTGACAGATATCTTGAGATGGATCTTATTACGTTGACATAGCTGGAGAATGTCCCATGGGAAATGTCTTTGCAGGCCCGGAGGCTGACAGAACAAGACGGAAGCCCTTCAAGAGAATTGCCAGTAAACAGACTGAAAATGGGCACCGCCTTCCGCCTTCCGGAGGTAATTTGGCAGTATGTATTGAGACTTAAAACATTCATACCCTTTGACCTATATTCATCGTCTCAAGTTTTAGCTGAAAGTGCTGTTGAGACGTGTGTGTGGAGATTTATGCATAGAGACTTTCACTGCAGTATTAACCATACAAAAAAATCTTCTTATCCGAAAACAGTTTAAGCCCTCCCTCTTTCTATAACAGAAGTACCTCTGTGGGCTTAAAATAAGGGATATAAAGCTAACCCCCAAAGTTCACCAATTTAGCAGACTTTTTTTAAACCTACAGACTATTTGTTAAGAAAATTTAATTTCAGTGTGACTCAATTCATTGGAGAGAGGGAATAAGGGATTTTAAAAAAGCAGCGGGTGAAAATCTCTTAAGCATAAGGAAGCAGCAACAGTAGTAAAAATATTTCTTCGATGGATGCAAATGTGAAATTGAGGATGACAGTACCACCCGAGAGACTGTGGCTGAGGCTCTGACTTGATGTCCATAATGACAATGACCTCAAAGGAAATTTAGGAAGGTATGAAAATTCAGTATTTAAAAATCAATTCTGATTGAATTGGTGCGGAAAACAAATCTACTGCCCTGCAGAAATAATGCCAAACCTTCAGTTGTTTTAATGAAGCCTGCCTCACACAATTCAAATCAGAATATTACTTTCATCAGAGAATCATTTTTGTTCTTCCATGAAATAACACAGGAAATATATTATGCAGTTACTTGCCAAGGTCAAGAAAACTCATAATCTTGACAAGAAGGGGGAAAAAAAAGAATAATTGTGCCTCCATCTAAACGAGTAATTTTCAGCTGGGGAGCATTTTGCCCCTTTCAGTTCAATTCAGTCTCTCAGTCGTGTCCGACACTTTGCGACCCCATGAACCGCAGCACGCCAGGCCTCCCTGTCCATCACTAGCTCCCTAAGTCCACCCAAACCCATGTTCATCGAGTCGGTGATGCCATCCAGCCATCTCATCCTCTGTCGTCCCCTTCTCCTCCTGCTCTCAGTCTTTCCTAGCATCAGGGTCTTTTCCAATGAGTCAGCTCTTCGCATCAGGTGGCCAAAGTATTGGAGTTTCAGCTTCAACATCAGTCCTGCCAATGAATATCCAGGACTGATATCCTTTAGGATGGACTGGTTGGCCCTTCTTGCTGTCCAAGGGACTCTCAAGAGTCTTCTCCAACACCACAGTTCAAAAGCATCAATTCTTTGGCACTCAGCTTTCTTTATAGTCCAACTCTCACATCCATACATGACCACCATAGCCTTGACTAGAAGGACCTTCGTTGGCAAAGTAATGTCTCTGCTTTTTAATATGTTATCTAGGTTGGTCATAACTTTTCTTCCAAGGAGTAAGCGTCTTTTAATTTCATGGCTGCAGTCACCATCTACAGTGATTTTGGAACCCAGAAAAATAAAGTCAGCCACTGTTTCCACTGTTTCCCCATCTATCTGCCATGACGTGATGGGACCGGATGCCATGATCTTAGTTTTCTGAATGTTGAGCTTTAAGCCAACTTTTTCACTCTCCTCTTTCACTTTCATCAAGAGGCTCTTTAGTTCTTCTTTGCTTTCTGCCATAAGGGTGGTGTCATCTGCATATCTGAGGTTATTGATATTTCTCCCGGCAATATTGACTCCAGCTTGTGCTTCCTCTAGCTCAGCGTTTCTCATGATGTACTCTGAATATAAGTTAAATAAGCAGGATGACAATATACAGCCTTGACATACTCCTTGTCCTATTTAGAACCAGTCTGTTGTTCCATGTCCAGTTCTAACTGTTGCTTCCTGACCTGCATACAGGTTTCTCAAGAGGCAGGTCAGATGGTCTGGTATTCCCATCTCTTTCAGAATTTTCCACAGTTTATTGTGATCCACACAGTCAAAGGCTTTGGCATAGTCAATGAAGCAGAAATAGATGTTTTTCTGGTACTCTCTTGTTTTTTTAATGATTCAGCGGATGTTGGCAATTTGATCTCTGATTCCTCTGCCTTTTCTAAAACCAGCTTGAACATCTCACGGTTCACGTATTGCTGAAGCCTGGCTTGGAGAATTTTGAGCATTACTTTACTAGCGTGTGAGATGAGTGCAATTGTGCAGTAGTTTGAGCATTCTTTGGCATTGCCTTTCTTTGGGATTGAAATGAAAACTGACCTTTTCCAGTCCTGTGGCCACTGCTGAGTTTTCCATATTTGCTGACATATTGAGTGCAGCACTTTTACAGCGTCATCTTTTAGGATTTGAAATAGCTCAACTGGAACTCCATCGCCTCCACTAGCTTTGTTTGTAGTGATGCTTCCTAAGGCCCACTTGACTTCACATTCCCAGATGTCTGGCTCTAGGTGAGTGATCACATCATCGTGATTGTCTGGGTCATGAAGAACTTTTTTGTACAAATCTTCTGTGTATTCTTGCCACCTCTTCTTAATATCTTCTGATTCTGTTAGGTCCCTACCATTTCTGTCCTTTATTGAGCCCATCTTTGCATGAAATATTCCCTTGGTATCTCTAATTTCCTTGAAAAGATCTCTAGTCTTTCCCATTCTATTGTTTTCCTCTATTTCTTTGCATTTGCCCCTTTAGGGATCATTTAACAAGGTCTGGAGAGATTTTGGGTTGTCACAGTTGGGGTTGGGGGTGGAGGTGGAGGTGAGGTGGAGGGAATGCTACTCTGGCCTCTAGTGGGTAGAGGCCAGACATGCTGCTGAACAATCTCTAGAGCCCAAGACAGCCTCCTACAGCAAAGCATTGCCTGGTCCAAGGTGTCAGTAGTGCCAAGGTTGAAAAACCTTGGTCTAGACAGTGACAAATGATCTGGGAAGAAATGACCACGTGCAGAACCCATGCTGTTCTGTTCTCTATTGGAGGCGGTGAGAGTGAGGGCAAGGCTAAGGGATGGACTTTCTTCTCCTCCAGCTCTACCTGTGCCAGGCCTGAGGCCAAGGGGGAAATGATGGCTCTCAAATCCTGATGGCTAAGGCCTCATATGCATCTTTCATCAGGACTAAATGAAAAAAAACTTAAATCTTTACTGGAATTTGTATAGGTAAATCCCCCAGTTTTGCAGACTTTTTTTCTTCTATAAGGAAAAAGGAACAAAATACATGAAAGAAGAAACTTATTCAAGGAATTTCAAAACCATTTCCTAGGGTCAAGGACAAATTCTACCCAATCTCCTGTTTTGTTTTCTGGACAATGGGATTTGGGGTCCAGAATATTTAGCCTGAGGTTCAGCCTGACCCTCAAGTATCAGAAAAACATTAAATCACATTCAGAGTAAGCTGTGTTTCTTAGGGCAGGAAATTCAACTCAGCTTTCAGTAAAGTTTCAATATCAAGCACTGATGTGAAAAAGATTTTCTGGGTAACTTCAAGATAACCTGGAATCTCCCATTCCCTGGGCATTTTGAGTAACTGGGGTTTTCCTGTAGTTTACATTCTTCAAGATGTTCACTGGCAAGATTTACAGGAAGGTCTACTGACAGTATTACAAACTCCAATCCAAACTTTCCCTTTGTACATTTTATGTCTGTAATGTTGGAATGCCTCAAAATATAGGTGTGACATTTGTTCATAATGAAGAAAAACAAGTCAACTGCTTTGTTTTTTATATCTAAATAATACAAAGAAAACATTCATTGGATTGAGAAGCATTTACTGGTCTACAGAAGAGCAGCGGGGCAGGCAGGGGAGGGGCGGGGCAGATTTATGTGTCTGTGACAGTTTTAACTTTGGAGAGTTTTTATCTAAACATTTGCATGATTGTCTTGCTAGGAACAAACCACGTTGAAAGTGTTCGGTTTTGGCTGATTCTACCTAATCTCATTCTGACAGGTTCCCATACGAGCTGGGAACAGCCGGGACTAACTCTTCTCCAACATTATTGCTAATTGGCAGCAGCAAGACAGCCTGTGAGCTCAAGTATGTGAAAGATGGGGGAAAACAAAAACAAAGCCAAACTCTTAAGACTCCAATCAGCTTTAATTAGTCAAGAAAAATCAACAGCCTAAGAATGTACACCTACTGAGATAGTCAGAAGCAGATGGCTATGAAGTGTTTCTAGGTCCAGCTAAGGATCTTATACCCATCACTTATCTACCTGGCTTTTGGTTTTCCACCTTTATAAACAAGGTGCTAAAAATGGTTGTTTTTTTATTTCTACCAGATGTGGCAATGATTCATTTAGAAAATGCAGAAATATCTTAATAGATCTGGTAGCAGGCGGTCATCCTCCTTGTCTCTGTCTCTTTCCCTGAATATACGAAATATTTGATATTCATGTGGTGAATACTCATAACAGCCAGAATCAAAAGTTCATTAATCAGAATCCACCTAACAGGACAGCCCATCAAGGCACTTTTCTTTTTCTGTATGAAAATATCATAGTACAATAATAAAAGCATCATTAGCGGTGCTTCTCCTCAGACCAGGGTTTAAAATCTTCCTCCCCTTAACAAAATGAGCTTCTTTGAAACTTCTTCATTTGCTAAATGGTTTTATAGTGATTGCTGCATAGTATGTGGTGAGGATTCAGGTAAACAATACATGCAAAGCGAACTGCTGGAACTCAATATGTGTTCGTTCCATTTCCTACCAGCAAACACCACCCACATCCTGACCGCTGATCGCCATCCACACTGTGAAGTGTTTTGGTTAAATACACTTTTAGGGAAAAGAGTTAAAGGTTAAGAAAGTGAACCAATAGTTAGAGTTTACATCAAACAAAGGCATCTTTTGTAGCAACTTTCAGGGTTGAACTTATGACAGGTATGGTTTTCTGTTTTCTGCACACAGAGCTCTGACTAATAAGAACTGCAAGTTTTTAATGATGACCCTAAAATGCTGCAGTCCTCAGTCACTCCGGAAAAGGGGAGCTGTGCTCTCTTGTATGAGTTAGGACCTGGTTGCAAGTAGTGCGAGCTGCCTCCAGCTAGCTTGGATCTGGATGTGTGTGTGTGTGTGTGTGTGTGTGTGTGTGTGTGTGTGTGTGTGTGTGTGTGCACATGCACGTGGTCACACTCGCACGTGTGTGTGTGTAGTGAGGGGACTTCAAGGGGACCTCTGGAACAAAAATATGCATCTATGTCTCTGTGTATATTTCATTTTCACCTTCCCCCAGATCAGCTTTTCTTCACATCCCAAATCACAGGAAAACAGCTGCCTGAAAATTCTGGAAATTTTGTGTTACAGGCCCCACCACAGGAAGAAACTGATGTTATCAAATGGTGCCCCCTTCCAGGTTCCCAGAGAAGAGAAGCTGATTGGTCCAGCTGGGGTCCACTGTATACACCTCAGCTCCAATCATCTATGACCAAGGAGGCAGCAGCCCACTGTACAGACATGACCTTACTCCTGCCATCCTGAGGATGGAGATAAAGCAGGAGGTCTCAAAGTGCGGGAGAAGAGGAGGGTCTCCGTGTGGAGGCACCCAAGGTATCATTCCACTTTACACAGTAGGGCAGAAAGAGGACTAATGCATTTCAGAATAATTTTCAATAACCAAAGTCACAATCTAAAACATTTTCTGCACATACCACAGTCAAGCCAAAAATTCGGTTTAGCCAAGTGTATTTTGCTCTGCGTCCCAAATGTAGCAGACACAGATGGTTGCCCATCTAACAGCCTGTTCCTCCTTCTTAACTAGCAGGATCCCACATATATTTAGATGTCCATTCCTCCCTCATATCAGTCATAGAAAGCTTACCCTATCCCTGTGTTTAGAAGTAAATCAATCTAATGGTTGCATTGTGACCCCTTTTGGCTTGGGCATGGGCATATGACACACTTGTGACCAATGAAACATGATGATGGATCTTCTGAGGGGCCTTCTGCAAAGATATTTTTCTCACTGATAAAAAGAAACTCCTAGGAACGTTTTCTAACCTTCTACCACTTTGTATCTGGATGTGATGCCCAGAACTGTGGCAGCCACCTTAGGACTATGAGTGGACCTAGCCTAAGGATAAGAGAGTCGAAATATGGTAAGAACTTGGGTCTCTGATTAGCCAGTTAAGCAACTGGGTTAAACTACCTGGGACTGCTTTACCTCTGGGATTGCTGTTTTATTTATTTTTAAAGATGAAAGTATAATTAACATATAACATTTTATTAGTTTCAGATGTAAAACGTAATGATTAGATATTTGTATATATTGTAAAATGACAGGTCTATTTAACATCTGTCACATACATAGTTTAAAATTTTTTTCTTGCAATGAGAGCTTTTAAGATCTAGTTCAATATTATTGATCTAGTTCAATATTGTCACCTATAGTCACCATATTGTACATTACACCTTAGATTCTTGTTACTTGATAAAAGAAGTATTGTTTAAATCTGTTAAGTTGATTTTTAATTTTTTGTTGCTTGCTACCCCAAACATCCTGATTGATACACCTCCTAATTAATAGAAATCACAAATGAGACATGCTTTAATAAAACCCAACTTCCTAGCTGTAGCATAATTCCAAAAAATGCTTCAGCAAAGGTGTCCCTTGGGTAATATTGATATAGATAGCCAAGAGATCATTTCTAAGGCTCCCAGAACCATATCAAGACAGAGTATTTTGCAAGCAGACTACCATTATTTTTTTGTATTTATAAAAAGCAACTCAAAGAACTTGTTTAGAGTAGCTTTTTTTACGCTTCAAAGTCCTTGCTCTTCTAGACGTGGAGTCGGACAAGTTTAAAGTGGTTTCATTGTGTGCTCTGCTTACTTCAGTTTGATAAGCTGTGTTCTCATGACAGGTCTGTCCCTGCAGTGGCTGTCTGGGATGCTTTGATGTGGGGTGCATTCGGACAACCTAACACTTGGGGGGAAATGTGCTGAAATTGAACAAGATTGCTTTCTGCCCAGCTGTTCTCTAAAGGCTCAGACATTTTTAGCACTGAGCTAAGAAGCTTGTATTTGTTTTGACAGTCTTGGCAAGGAGAACAATGGTAGATTATCCCAGCACTTTACTAACAAATAAGACTGCCTCCAGCAGAGATAAAATATGGGTCTTGACTTGATTGCATTTCATGTCCAAGGGAATTATCTTCTTTTCATTCTGACGCCCTTTCGTTATGCAATGTATCTTTTTCTTTCTTTATCCTAGCCCCACGTGGTCACCCATGGCTTTCACTCTGAGAAGGCAGAGTCCCGAAATCATCAGGAGCAGGGCAGTTTGATTATCATATAAAACATGTATTTTCACTTCTCCAATTTGATTTCTTAGAAACCACGTTTTTTTGTTTGCTTGTTTTCGGTTCTCCAGATTTGTATGGCTTGTTCCTTTTCTAATGTTCTGTCTGCTTGCTTTTGCCGTTTGCTTCTGAGGCTGTGACTGTTTCGGCATACACACAGAAATCTAAGATTTTACATCACACCTACATTTAAAAGGTCTATCCCAGGTGTTTGCTTCACCCATACAGTGAAGTGCTTTATCCAGGTCAGTTATGTTTTCTTCAAAACAAAGGGACTTTTAAATAGCTTTATGAAAACACTTTTATGTATCGTTTTCTTTCCAAAATGTTTTAAGAACTAAATATTTTGTAAGTGGTATAACATATGCAGATAAGGGTACAGCACAATGTATTTTCACAAAGTGAACACACAGTTGTAACTATTGTCCCCTCAGGCCCCCCTAGTCATCATCTCTCTGCTCTATCACCACCTGCCAAACTAACAACTGTTCATCACAGAGGAATTCTGCCTCTTTGCTCAATATTATGTTTGTATGATTAAATCATGTTATCATGTATACTGGTGCTTTCTTCATTTTTACTGCTGCATACTATTCCATTGTGTGAATATGCCACAATTTATGATGATGGACATTTTGTTTGCAGTTGTTTGGGGCTATTACAAATAGTAATGCTATCATAATTTTGTGCATGTCTTTGAGTGAATATATACACCTAGAGTTTTAGTACCGTATTATGAGGGGCAGAATTGCTGGGGGACAAAGCACAAACATACTTACCTTTAGTAAATCGTCCCAATTTACATTCCCACCAAAAGGATATGAAAATCCAGTACTAATTCAAACTGTTTCCACCACTTGGTATAATTAGCCTTTTGAGTACAGTGATTCTGTTAAGTGTGTAGTGGCATCTCATTGTGGTTTTTATTTTGCATATTCATGATGACTAATGAAATTGCATGGATTTTACCATTATTGGCCAGTTAGGTATTCTCTTCTGTGAATTACCTGGCACAATTTTTGTTCTGTTTCTAATATATATAATATATGTATATATTATATATATTTCTTTTTAATTTGTTAATATTTATCTATTTTGAAAATGAATTCTTTGTTGAATATGTATATTATAAATAGATTCTCCCATTCTTTGGATTGCCTTTTAATAGTTTCATGGGATCTTTTGATAAATAGAAATTATGGATGATTTTGAACTTTTTAATTTGAAATAACTTTAGACTTTCAGAAACTTTAGACTTGCAAAAGTAAGAGTTCCTGTGTACCCTTCATCTAGCTTTCCCTAAGAGTAACCTATTACAAAATCATAACGCAGTTATCAAAGCAGAAAATTAATGTTGTCACCATACTATTAACTAATCCACAGACCTTAATCTCGTTTTCTACTTTCCTTTTTACTGTTCAGGACCCAATCTAAGATTTACACATTGCCTTAAATTGTCATGTCCCCTTTGTCTCTTCTAATCTGTGGCAATTCCTCAGTCTTCCTTAGTCTTTTATGACCTTGACACTTTTAAAGAGTTATTTTGTAGAATGTCCTTCAATTTGGGTTTGTCTGATGTTTTCTTATAGTTATCAACACTATTTTAAGCATTTGTAACTATAAACATGGTATTTTTAAGAAGTTTTAGTTTATTGGGGGGTTTTGTCACCCTTTTTAGCATTTAGTTCTCAACTTTGGTAAATATTTACAGGCATGTAACCACTACCACAATTGTCATGTAAAACAGTCTCATAGGCCCCCTAATATTCATTCATGTACCTTTGTAGTCAGATTTTTCCCCTAACCCCCAACCCCTGGTACCTGCCTATCTGTTTTTAATCCCTGAAGTTTGCAGTTTTGATTTTTCAGAATGCCATATAAATAGCATCATACAACATGGAGCCTTTTGAGTTTGGCTTCTTTCACTTAGCATCAGGCATTTTAGACAGATTCATTTTGATATATCAGTAGTTTGTTTCCTTTCATTGCTGAGTATATTCTGTTGCGTGGAGGTACCACAATTTGTTTATCTGCTCACCAGCTGGTAGATATTTGAGTTGTTCTGCCTATTACAAATAAAGCCATTATAAAAGTTTCTGTACAAGTCTTTGTGAGGGCACAAGTTTTAATTTCTCTTGGATGAATACCTGGGCATGGAACTACTGGGTCATATGGTAAGTGTATGTGTAACTGTATGAATAAGTAATTGCCAAACAGTTTTTCAAAGTGGTGGTGCCAGTTTGCACTACCACCAGTGATACACAAGAATTCTGGTTTCAGTACATCCCCAGCAGCACTTGATATTGTCAGGTTTTTTTGCATGGTTGGTTGAGATTATGTATTTGGAGGGGACAAGCATACCATGGATCTGACATTGTGCTTCTCAGTGCAACACATCAGAAGGCACATATATTGTTACATCTTATTATGTGCAGGTTGCTTTTGAACAATTGATTATGGTGGTGTGTGTCAGGATTCTCCAAAGTAAATTTACTATTTTTCTCTTTGTAAGTAATAGGTATCCCCTGGGGAGACACTTTGAGACTATGCAAATACTCTGTTCTTCATTATATTTTCACCCACTAATTTTAGCATCCCTTGATGATTCTTGTGTGCAATAATTATTACTATGTTGTTTCAGTTCAGTTCAGTTCAGTTCACTCACTTAGTTGTGTCTGACTCTTTGCGACCCCATGGACTGCAACACACTAGGCCTCCCTGTCGATCACCAACTACTGGAGTTTATCCAAACTCATGTCCATTGAGTCAGTGATGCCATCCAACCATCTCATCCTCTGTCGTCCCCTTCTCCTCCTGCTCCCAATCTTTCCTAGCATCAGGGTCTTTTCCAATGAGTCAGCTCTTCGCATCAGGTGGCCAAAGTATTGGAGTTTCAGCTTCAACATCAGTCCTTCCAGTGAACACTCAGGACTGATCTCCTTTAGGATGTACTGGTTGGATCTCCTTGCAGTCCAAGGGACTCTCAAGAGTCTTCTCCAACACCACAGTTCAAAAGCATCAATTCTTTGGCACTCAGCTTTCTTTATAGTCCAACTCTCACATCCATACATGACTACTGGAAAAACAATAGCCTTGACTAGAAGGACCTTTGTTGACAAAGTAATGTCTCTGCTTTTTAATATGCTGTCTAGGTTGGTCATAACTTTTCTTCCAAGGAGTAAGCGTCTTTTTATTTCATGGCTGCAGTCACCATCTACAGTGATTTTGGAGCCCCCCAAAATAAAGTCAGCCACTGTTTCCCTATCTATCTGCCATGAAGTGATGGCACCGGATGCCAAGATCCTAGTTTTCTGAATGTTGAGCTTTAAGCCAACTTTTTCACTCTCCTCTTTCACTTTCATCAAGAAGCTCTTTAGTTCTTCTTTGCTTTCTGCCATAAGGGTGTGTCATCTACATATCTGAGGTTATTGATATTTCTCCCAGCAATCTTGATTCCAGCTTGTGCTTCCTCCAGCCCAGCGTTTCTCATGATGTACTCTGCATATAAGTTAAATAAGCAGGGTGACAATATACAGCCTTGACATACTCCTTGTCCTATTTGGAACCAGTCTGTTGTTCCATGTCCAGTTCTAACTGTTTCTTCCTGACCTGCATACGGGTTTCTCAAGAGGCAGGTCAGGTGGCCTGGTATTCCCATCTCTTTCAGAGTTTTCCACAGTTTATTGTGATCCACACAGTCAAAGGCTTTGGCATAGTCAATGAAGCAGAAATAGATGTTTTTCTGGTACTCTCTTGTTTTTTTAATGATTCAGCGGATGTTGGCAATTTGATCTCTGGTTCCTCTGCCTTTTCTAAAATCAGCTTGAACATCTGGAAGTTCACGGTTCACGTATTGCTGAAGCCCGGCTTGGAGAATTTTGAGCATTACTTTACTAGCGTGTGAGATGAGTGCAACTGTGTGGTAGTTTGAACATTCTTTGGCATTGTCTTTTTTTGGGATTGGATTGAAAACTGAACTTTTCCAGTCCTAGTAGTAATTTTCTGCTTCTGGGCTTCCCCCATGGCTCAGCAGTAAAGAATCTGCCTGAAATTCAGGAGATGCATGAGAGATGGATTCAATCCCTGGGTCAGAAAGATCCTCTGGATGAGGGCATGGCAACCCACTCTAGTATTCTTGTCCGGAAAATCCCAGGGACCGAAGAGCCTGGTATGCTACGGTTCATGGGGTCTCAAAGATTCGGACACAACTGAAGTGACTGAGCACATATGTGATTTTCTACTTCTATAATTCCCTCCAAATTTATTAACTAGAAATTCTACTGTAAGTAAGGACTGTCCTTTTGCTCCCATTTATCTATTCAATTGTATTAATATGGATTCATAGACATTTATTTTATTCTATGAGTTATATTCCTTTTTTAAAAGTATTTACTCATTTCCTCAAATTGTCACAGATGTAATCAATGGGAACCCTTTCAAGTTGGCTTTTGTGTCTTTTCAGCATCACCCATCATTTTTTTTTCCCCTTGGCAATTCCTTCCTTTCTGTTTCCATTTGATCTCCATGCTCACCTTGTACTTTCTCTTTCCTAACTTCTCTTTCGAAACTCAATCATTTTCCCAAGGATCTCTTATTCCTTGAATTACACATTGGTATCTAGAATCAAGATCTTGGTGCTAGGGGTGCTCATTGCTACCGAGTGTCATTGCTTTTAGATCCTCTCAACAAAAAGGAGTAAGAAGTATATGCAGGTATGTATAAATCACACATACATCTATGCATACGTGTTGGTGGATTAAAAGTCATGAACATGCTGATATATAGATTCTATCAACTACCACAGGGATCATCTGATCCTTCCTACTTCTCTAATTTTTATCTTCTTTCTCTGATAGTGAAAAGCTTGGCTGTCATGACAGACAATGTATAGGTCTGTCATGACACATGATGTATTTGTATACATGACCTACAATGTATATAAATACTTCCTTGTTCAAATGTCACACACACATAATTTCAGAATTCCTAACCTATGTCCTTTATGAGAAACACATTTGCTTAACTAGAGGACATTTCTACACAGTTCCTTTTGCCTTTAGCTTTATGGAATATAGTCATCATCCTGTTTTCCAAAGTAATTTGTTAGTACTTTTCTCCCCTTCTCTCATCAGTGGGATTATGTTATTCAAGAATTTGTTAGTTTTAATGTATTCATGTTGATCAATCTACCAGGAATCAATTTTTGGTACCTTTTTATTACAATATAACATAAATAGAGAAAAGTATACAAATCATAAGTGTAGAACTTGGTGTATTTTCACAAATTGAAACTTCTTGGTAACCAGCATCTCAGAAGCTCAGTCATGCCTACTTTTAACCACTATCTACTCATTTCAGCAACCACCATCTAACTTCAAACACAATAAAGTCTTTTACATACTTTATATAAATAGACGGTTGTACTATGTACTTTTCTGTGTCCTCTTTGTCTCAGCATTGTGTTTGCGAGATTTATTCATGTTACTGAATGTGATTGTAGTTTGCTTTTTGTCATTGCTGCTTAGTCTTCCACTGTGTGAATAGACAACATTTATTTATACTATTGACATTGACAAGCATTTGAGTAACTTCAAGTACGACGCTGCATGTGGACTAGTATGACAGAACATGCTTCACATGTTTTCTGAGGAGCATATGAATGCATTTCTGTTGTATATCATAGCAGTAAAATTTGCTGGGTTATATCAGGGTTGTATATGCTTAACTTTCATAGATACTTTTGGCTTGTAGGCCCATAAGCAATTTACAGGATTATAGTTGTTCCACAGGGATGTAAACCACTATAAACCAATGCTTTATATCATCTGGCTTTTTAGTTTTACTCATTTTGATAGATGTGATGTCACATTGGAGTTTTGGTTAGCACTTCTCTGATATCTAATAAACTTAACCACTTTTTCATACGCTTATTATCCATTTAGCTAATCTCTTTTGTGAAGCGTCCATTTAAGTCTTTGCCATTTTTCCATTGACTGATTGACTTGTATGTTTGGTTACTTTCTTGTTGATTTGTAGGAGTTCTTTATATGTTCTGAATACAAGTCCTCTTTTTGAATTGTGTTACACATATCTTATCCCACTCTGTGGACTTCCTTGGCACTCATTCAATTATGTTTTTAGAAAAAGAAAAGTTCTTCATCTTAACATAGCCCGATTTCCTTTATGTTGAGCACTTTATATGTCCTACTAAACAAATATTAACTACCCCAAGGCACAAAGAGGTTTTCCTACTTTTAGAACCTTTTTGTTTTATCTTTCAGCTTGGGTTGCAATCATTTAGAATTGCTTTTTATATGTCATGTAAATTAAGAATCGAGATTGATTTTTCCCTAAAAGATTTCTATTTGCTTTAGAACAATTTATTTTAAACAAATCTGTTTTTCTAGTATAGCATAAATTAAGTGACCGTATATGTGTGTAGCAATTTCTGGACTCTAAGTTCTATTATTTTGGTCTATTTGCATATTTTTTGCAATAATTCTATACTCTCCATAACATTATAAATCTTGATACCTGGTAGTGTTAGTCCTACAGCTCTGTTCTTCCTCAATATTGTTTTGGTTATGCTTAGCATTCTGCATTTCCATATGCATTTTAAAATGAGCTTGTCAATACTCACCAAAGACACATACTCTCACACAGAACAGCAGGGGTTTTGCTTTGGCTTGCACTGATTTTTGTAGGTCAAATTTGGGAACACTGTCATTTTTATAATATTGTGCTTTCCAATCTATGAAGATGGTATATTCCTCCATTCATTTAGGTTTCTCACAATTTTTTCCCAGTTGGGGAGTTATCTTTTTGTTATTTATTTCGACTTCAATTGCACTGTATGCCAAGAACATGATTTGGTGGTTTCAATTCTTTTAAATTCACGGGGATTTGCTTTGGTCATGAATATTGTCAGTTTTGGTAAATAGTCCATGTTCACTTGAATAAAATGTATATTCTGCAGTTGTTGAATGTGGTATTCAATATAGATTAAGCTTATTAATTTTGTTGTTCTATTTATTGATAATTTTGTCTACTTTATCATTTAGTGGGAAGTAGGTTTACCTATTTCTCCTTTTAGTTCTTTTAACTTCTGTTTCATATATTTTGAGACTATTACATGCATAAAACTTTAGCAGTGTTATGCTGAACAGAGTCGAATTAATTCTAGTGGATTGACTCTTTTATCATCATCAAATATCATTTCTTTAGTAATACGTAGGATGTTTTAAATATTTACTGTTATATATAGCTACACTATCTTTGTTTTTCTTAATGTTTGTATGCTATATTTTGTTCCATCCTTTTTACAATCAACATTCTTATGTCCTTATATTTAAGGTGCATTTCACATAGTTGAGTTTTTAAAATTCAGTCTGACACTCTTTACATTTTAATTGAAGCATTTGGTCCATTTACACATTAGTATAAATACTGAAAAATTATATGCTTGGTTTAAATCTACATCTTATAATTTTTCTTCTTTGTTCTACTTCTTTGTTGCCTTCTTTCCAATTATTCAAGTGTGCCTAATCATTTCATTTCCACCCTCTATTATCTTTTTAGATATTACATTCTTTTATCCTTTTTTTTTTTTTGTGGTTGCCCTAAAAATTATACCATACTTTCTTGACTTAAAACAGTTTAATACAAATGAATGCTTTTGCTTCTTCCTGGACAATGCAAGGACTTTAGTAGAATATTTTAACTTGATATATTTCTTTCCACTCAGGTAGGTTTTGGAAGATAGCTTTGAAGATAAACTGCTAGTTTTCTAGGTAAAAATGCAAGGGGAAGACACTCCATGTAGTAAGTAAGAGCAGCAAGTCTGGGTGCTGACTGTCCTCTCCCATCTGGGCCGTTCTTTTTTTCTTTGTGAGCCATGAGCTGACCTCTATGACTACATCGGCAAACAGACTTGCCCTTTGGCTTTCTATTTCAGGGCCAATGAGAGGCTCTGGCAGGGGAGTGCAAGGTAAGAGCCAGTTGAGATACTTCCTTGATCCCTCTAAGCCTACTATGGTTTTGACAGCAGGTACATACTGTCCCCCACCCCCTACCCCAGCTCCTGTTCCAAGCTCTGACTCCTACCAGGCTCTGCTAGTATGACTCCTTCCTCCTGTCTCTCAAGACCTTTCCAGGTAACAGCTCCCTCCTATCACTGGTCCCTGGGTGATTCACCATCTTTGTTGTTTGCTCTAAATCAGCTCTTACCTTTCCTAGGGTAAAGTCCCTAGGGTAAACTTCCTACAGGGAAGTATTTTTCCCATTATAACCCTTGATGTTGATACATGGAGGAGAGAAAAGTAGAATGTATTTAGAGGAACAGGCATAGTTTAATGTGGTCTGATCATGGGGTTGAGATAAGGGAGGCCCAGAGACAAGCCTGGGAGTGAGAATGGGGACTTATGAGGGTCTGCCAGTCCAGTCTGGATGTCACCCTGTCGGCTATGGGATTCACTGGTAGTTTCTAGAGTTAAAGAGGGTCATGGCCAGGCCAGCCATTTACAAGGATTACTCAGGTGCTGCAGAAGAGAGGAGGGACTGGGAAGGAAGAGACTGAACACGGAGAGACTGGTCTGGAAGCAGTTGCAATAATATGCCACATTCAGCGGTTGTGCAGTGCAAATAATCACTCCAAACTCTTAACTGTGGTCTGCAAGGCTCTGGTTGATTTGGCCTCTGTCTACCAGTCTGATCTCAGCTATTCATTCCCCTTCACTCGCTGCATCTTTGTCCACTGTCCCTTTTGCCCCTGTTCAGTAAACATGTCAGGCTCCTTACGACCTCGGGGACCTTGCAATTGCTGTTGCCCTGTTTGGAGAAATTCCAGACTTCTCATCATTCAGGTCTCAGGTCAATAATATATCCTCAGAGAGGACTTTAGCAGCTACCTTCTTTACAGTGACTTCCTCTGGAAGCCCTACATTACTGGAGGTTTTCTCCCCATAGGACTTATTACTGTCTGAAATGCTTTCTTTATTAGTTGTTGACTAATTATCTGCCTCCCTTCTCTAGAATGTAGAGTTCATCGGAGAGGGACTTTGTCTTATTCACCAGTATATCTTTAACTCCTAGAAGATTACCTGGAACATAATAGATGCTCAATCGATATTCCTTGAATGAATGAATTAATGAATTTAGCATTCTGTTTGGCTCCCAAACATTACCCTACCTTCCCATGTATATATTCAATCCTTTATCACCTCCACTCCACTCTTAAGTTTTACTTACAAACAAAATAGGAACTTATTTTGGGAAAAGACCATTATTCCTAATGATAAAAGATGACTCCATCAGGGAAGGTTTCCTGTAAGATGTGGAATCCGACAGGGTCTTCAAAGAGAGGCAGGGAGCATGGATGTAAGAAACCATCTATCAATGAATTCAAGTCTGAGACTATCAAAAAATCAAACAAAAATAAAAAATCCATACCAAAACATTCAAAAAAATAAAAACACTTAGATGTTGTTAGTTTTCTAGTGCTGTGTAACTAACAGCATCTTAAAACAATACCCACCTACTATCTCACAGTTTTGTGGATAAAGAATCTAGGCAAGCACTTCTGAGTTCTGCTCAGCATACTCCTAGTTTGAAATCAAGGTGTTAGCCATTGGGGTGCTCATCTGAAGGCTTTGGGGAAGATTCCACTTTCAAACTCATTCAAGGTGTTGGCAGAATCCAGTCCTTGAGGTTGTAGGACTGAGGTCCTTTTTGTTGGCTGTCTGTAAGCTGCCACACATATTCAATCTTATATAGCCCTTCCATCTTCAAGTGAAAAATAACATGTTAAATCATTTTTGCTTTTTGAATCTCTCTGGCTTTACGTTCTGCCTTCCTCTTCTACTTTGAAGGGCTCATGTGATTATATCGGCCCAACCCAGTTAATCTAGGATAATCTTCCTATTTTATAGCCCACTGATTAGTAACTTTAATTACAATGGCAAAGTCACTTTTCCCATGTAATACAACATGTTCACAGGTGTAATACCAGGAGCAAAGGTCACGGGGGCCAAAATTCTATCGAGTATAAACAAGAAATGGACAAAACCAGCTCTTAGAAGGGACTGAAGGACCCCAAAAATGGGCCCAGTCTCCAAAAGGATAAAAGGGCAACTGTCTTTTTGACTTTGCAGTTAAGCTCTCCCTTCATCTCTCAATACAAACTTTTATGTCCAACTGATTAGAGACAACCAAGGTCTTAATAATTTTTCAGAGTGATATGTATGAATTGACCTCCTCACTGGGATGCTTTTGTGAACTCTGCCTGAAATTCTTGCTAATCCAGGTCTAATGGATCTACTGTAAATGGTAATTTTCTTTCAGCTTCTCAAAATGTGATCAACAGTTGGCTAACTCACAGGGCACCCAATGAATCAGAATTGTTGGTGTGAAGTTTCAGTTTGTATTTCTAGCTCAGTCTCCAAGTAATCCTTAAGCTCTCAAATTTGAACCACATAGTTCTCTTTTTCTCCCCTGTATTGTGGCAAAACTCAATCATCTCGAGTGTCAAGAGGAGGTCCCAATCCAGCTTCTTAGAGAAATGAAGGGAGTGCTAATGATCTGTAGCTCACAGGAAGCCACCTTGACTTCCATGTTAAGGAAGAGTAGGAAAGAGAGGGTTAACAGGAGGGGACGAACACTGATGAGTGAGTGCCTGCTGTGTACAGGGAAGCATTTTCTCCACCTACACAGACAGGCAGGTAGATAAGCACAGGGCACAAAGTTCCCTCATCTCATGATTCGTCCTGAGGCTGGCCTGTCTGACTTCATAGATGAGGTTCTTCCCTCTCCTGACAGTCAGAAGAAAGCTTTCTCTCCATCTCCTCTGAATCCCTGCTGCTTCTCAGGAAGCCAAGCCAAGCCCAGTGGCAAATCCAGCCTCAGGAATGTCACAAGCACAGGTGTCTCTGGATTTATTGAACTCCTGCTTTGAAGACAAACCAGCTGGGTTTTATTGCATCCCATTTATCCTGCTTCCTCCATTCCCACTTTACCCACACATCTTTTACCCAGGGTTTGCAGTAAAACCCAGGGTTTGGCATAGATGTGGGTACTGGAAAAAACTATCTGGAGGTACCTGGGAGTGTGCAGATTCAGGGCTGTCAGCTCACTACCCATTTAAGCAGCTGGCCAGCACCTGGGTGATTTTTCTGGATATGCCAAGCACACATCTAAAGCTGAGAGAGCAGGGAGAGGGTAGTGGGAACAGGGAGGCGGCTAGATGATGTGGAAAGAGGACTTTGGAGACATTTGGGCCTAACTTTTGAACCCACATCTGCCACTTCCTGTATGACCATGGGCAAGCCATTTAACCTCCCTGGGCTTCATTTTTGTTAGCATTATAAGACAAGGGTTTGATCTATTCCTTGCAGATTTGTTTCTGGATTGAAGGAAATAATATTAAAGTATCTGTTTGGGCTTCCTGGTGGCTCAGACAGTAAAGAATCTGTCTGCCATGCAGGAGACTCACGTTTGATCCCTGAGTCAGGAAGATCCCCTGGAGAAGGGAATGGCTACCCATTCCAGTATTCTTGCCTGGAGAATCCCATGGACAGAGGAGCCTGGCAGGCTACCCATGGGGTCGCAAAGTGTTGGACATGACTGAGCAGCTAATACACACTCATCCATTGGGATGCCTGTCAGACTGTAGGTCTTCATTTATATTAGGATCTTTCTTCCAATATGGAAGAGATTTCCCTGTAGCTCAAACGGTAAAGAATCTTCCTGCGAGGCAGGAGACCAGGGTTTGATCCCTGGGTTGGGAAGTTCCTCTGGAGGAGGGAATGGCAACCCACTCCGGTATTCTTGCTTGGAGAATTCCATGGACAGAGAAGCCTGGCGGGCTACAGTCCATGGGGTCACAAAGAGTTGGACACGACTGAGTGACTAACACAGCCCAGTCCAATGTGAAAAGCTTGCTTGGCAAGTTAGTTAACTGTTCAGTGCCTCGGTTTCTTCATTTGTAAAGCAGGGATAGTAATAGTTCCTCACAGGTTTGTAGTGAGGCTTAAATAAATTAATATATGCAAAGCTCTTAGGCACATGGCTAAGCACATAAAAAGTTTTCAAGCAGCATGAGTGAGGAATGACATGCCTACATTGTGTTCACAGCTTCTGTAGGAGATGCTAAGGAGAAAGTTGGAAACCAGAGATCCCAAGATAGGCCAGTCCCCCCCTAAGGATAAAAAGTAACTACCCTTCTGGTTCTGCAGACAAACCCTCCTTTCCTCTCTGGAATGAAAGGAGGAGGCCCAGCTAACTTCCTTGCAGGGGAGGCCCAGCTAACTTCTTTGTTTTTCTGCATACACTCAAGTGTGCAGACAAATTTTATTAACTCTCTATTGCTGAATAATAAAATGCCCCCAAATAGAGTAGTTTTAAACAAGCATTTATTATCTGTAGTTTTCTGGGGATCAGGAGTCTAGGAGCAGTTTAGTTAAATGGCTGTGGTTTAAGGTCTCATATTAGGTAGCCAAGGTTCTGGCCAGAGCCATAGTCATCTGAAGGCTTGACCGGGACTAATGGGTCAATTCCTAAGACAGTCATTCATTTGGCGGTTGGCAGGAGGCCTCAATTCCTCGCCACGTGGGTCTCTCCAGAGGCTGCTGGCTCATCTTAAAATGTGGCGCTGGCTTCCCACAGGGCAAGGTAAGAGAGATGGATGGAAGCTGCAGTGTCTCTGTCTTTCTAGCCTCCACATAAGCACATGATCATTTTTGCAGTATCCCATTTATTAGAAATCAGTCACCAAGAAGAGCACACCCTCAAGGAGAGAAGAGCTGGGCTTTATCTTTTGAGGGAGTGTTGTCAAAGAACTTGGGGATGTATTTTAGTCTTTTCCATCAGTGGTTGTTCTGCAGACAGTTGTGATTTTGGGGTGCTCATGAGAGGCGGTGAGCTCAGGGTCTTTCTACTCCATCATCTTGGCCACTCTCTCCAAGGACATATTTTAAAACACTGTCCTATCATAGGAATAATGATAGGTGCATGACATATTTGGGGGTTGAATCCCAAATGAGCCATTGTCTTTGTTCTTGATCCCTTTAATTACTCAGTTTACCCCTTCTGGAAAAAGATTTGACATTTCCAATTTCCAGCAGAGCTGAAAATAAGCCTAGAATTGGAACAGAAAATGGCTGTGATTCAAACTGCAAACTCTTATCGAGTGCCTTCTATATGCCACGTCCTATGTTGTGTGTTAGAAATAAAGAGGTGATTAATATAAATCTCTGCTCTAGAATACCTGATGTCTAATGGAAAGACAGAGAGGTAAGAGGACATCAGAGTTAAATCATATAGATAGTCTTTACCTCACTCCTTATTTTTCATTTCTATATCCTCTTCCTTCCCAGTTCTTAGTACAGATGGTATTTACCCTCTTATTTGCTTCTTTTGCTTGTTTATTACTGTTTTCTTTCCACTGTATCCCCAGGGTTTGCTACATAGACATACTCAGTAATACTTGTCAATGACTAACTGAGATGTGGCAAGCATGGTGCAGTATTGCAGCAAATAGGAGGTCACTTCCTACCCCAGCCTGGAAGGAAGGCTTCCTGGAGGAAGCAAGCCACCATTGAGATTTGAAGTATGAACAGAAGTCAGCAAGGTAGAGCATGTGTGGATTGTTGCTGTCCATAGGAACAGCATCCCCAAAAAGAGAGAGTCCTGTGCGTTCAAGGGGCTGCAAACACTTCTGTGTGCTAGAACGGAGAAAGTGGTGGGGGCTGGGGAGAGGAGTGGAGAGAGAATTGTGGAGGGAGTAATGAGAGATGAGAGTAAAGATACAGTATAACCAGGTTGGTGAGAACTTACCTCGTGAGAAAATCTGGGGAGTATGGACTTTATCCTAAAGGCAATAGGAGAACTATTGAAGGTATTGAAATAGGGGTAAGATGAGGCCAGGTGTTTTTAACAGTCTAGCAAGGATTAGAAGGGCCGCCCTTGACCTGTGCCCCGTGGTTTGAGTGTGGGGACCGCAGGCGTCCCAGGAGCCTGAAGTTACATTGTAGAAGTTAGTTTAGAATAACTTCTATCTTTCTGCAGACGGCCCAGCATCCTCCCCGCATCTACCCCGGGGGTAGGGACAAGAGTATGGAACAGCAGCGTCCTCAGGCCCGTGAGGCCAGACCTCACTGGGCTCCTGTCCAGCCGCCCTCACGGCTTGTAGAAACCAAACCCTGCTCCTCCTTGTTCTCTGGCTCCCTTTCAGAAGTGGAGTTGGAGTGGGCGCCCCAAGCCCAATTGCCAGAGTATAGAGATCATGAGTTGGCAAACACATTTTCCCAGCAACAAGAGAAAACGTGCTGCTTCCTAGGATCCCCCCACTGGAATCATCCATGGAACGTGCAGAATGGCAGAAAAGCAGTTTTTTCTTGGAAACATATGGAAAACAGTTTGTTTGCTTGGAGGAAAATCATAGCTTGTTGTTTTTTTCCCCTCTGGAGGAAAATGAAAACTCTCACACATTTAGTCTTTTCCATCCCTTGTTTGTCTTGTGCTTTTGAACCAAAATGCAGGCCTGGGGAGAATGGTGCTTGTTGCTGAACAGGAAATCTTAATTAGAGGGTTGGTTCCACTAGCCGAACTATGGGAATTCCAAACTCAAACTGTCCATTCATGATCTCTAAGGCAAGAATGGAGTCATTAAGCCCCAGAGCCAAATGACACATCTTTTGCAGAAAGGAGGGTGGTGTTGGTTATATAGTGTGTATGTGGGGTGGGGGTGGGTGGGGTGCAGAATGATAGATAATGGAGAAATGTGAAATATCCAAATGTAATCTCCAAAGCAGTCTTGAAGTAATCCTCCCTTTGGAGACCTGTTCTTCCTAGTCAAGATGAAAACAAAAGAAAAGAGCCTGTTTTTCATTTGGTTCACTGGTCCGGAAAATGTACCCCAGGATGATGAGGCAGAACTGGGCATTTGAGGTGAATGGAAAGAGCCAGGAGGCATTTGCTAGGGATTTCTTTTGCCCAAGAGCCTCCTACATCTGGTCTTCCCTTCCCAGGGGGTTGCCCTGGAGCCGCCTTCTTCCTGTCTTCAGCATTGATCTTTGAACACCCTCGGAAGCTCTTTCCTTGGTAGCATGAGAAACTACACGCAGGCCTTCAAGGATACATTCCAAAGGATGATTTATGCTAGGTCATTCACAACCTCCCCCTCCCCAGCAATAATTCTCCCAGAGAGCATTTAGCTGATTTGGAAAATGTATGTCAAATCCCCCAGAGAACAGTGTGCATCTTAATTGTGGATGAATGTAATTCTGATCATTCTCTGAATGCTCAAAGCTTTACAAACTGAGTAACCCAAATGTGCAACAAGAAAAAAAAAAAAAAAATCTGCTTGCTAGCCTCTGAAGAGAAAGTTGATTACCCTAAGGGGAAACTGAGAGTGGGAGGAGGAGATGGAGTTTGATTCTCTGGATAGGCCATTTGATAAGTCTTGTGGGTATTTCCAGAAGTAGGACTCAAGTGAGCCAAGTTAATCATGCCCGCGTCCTTAAAAACCATCTTACTAAGCACCTAATATGTTCCAAGAGCTTTACTTAATGCTTGTAAAAATTGACGAAAAGCATAGCCAGTGAACCTTGAGCAAAGAAAACACATGAAGTGAGCCCCACGTTCATTCTTGCTTTCTGCCATGGAACATGTTCCAAACAGTGTCATGAGAAAGTAGATGCTAAAAGACAGCCATGGTCTCATTGGCTGAAGGCAACAGAGCTGCAGCTGCTGAGATGACCGGAATCGACGGAATAGAGTACCAGAGAAGAAATAAATGAACAGAGAAGTTGCCCCGGAAATCTACATTCATGTCCCCTTCAGGTTTTGGCCAAATACAAAGCTGTACATGTGTAGGCAAGACCCTGCCTGGCTAGGTAAAGAACAGCTACTGAGAGACGATGAATTTATGGAAATTCTTGAGTTTACCCAGAGATGGGGTTATTAGGTTTCTGGTCAATCTCAGGCTAACTATGTTACTGAACACTCTGGGCATTTAGCTGAGACCCCTGAGTGGCCAATCCAAGGAACCGGAGTACTGGAGCCGAGCACATGGACTATTCTTGACCCACATTAACAAAGCTGAAAAACAAGCCTCAACAGGATCAAAGTGAATGAATTAAATGCTTGCCAAAACAATACTCAACACTCAATAACCAGCATTCTTTAAAGGAAAATGACATAATCCAGACTCGGCATTGCAGCATTCATAATGATCAGTATTCAAAAAAGTTACTAGACATGCAAAGTAGCAAGAAAATGTAACCCATAACCAGGAGAATCAAGTCAATAGGAACAGACCCAGGGATGACACAGATGTAGTCAGTAGTGGACAGTGATTATAAAATAGCCATTACAAATAAGTTCAAGAATTTAAAGGAGGGACTTCCCTGGGAGTTCAAAGTCTAAGACTCCACACTCCCACTGAAGGGGGCCTGGGTTTGATCCTTGATCTGGAAACTAGAGCCCACATGCCACAACTAAGACCCGGTGCAGCCAAATAAATAAATAAAATATTAAAAAAAAAAAGAATTTAAAGGAAAAGATGGACATCTTGCTATAGAAATCTTAATGGAGAAAGAGAGGCTTTATAAAGAAACAAATGAAAAGTGCAGAACTGAAAAACACAATTTATAAAATGAAAAATTTCTTTAGTTGCACAATGCATAAGAAAAGATTCAGCTCAGTTCAGTTCAGTCGCTCAGTCACATCCAATTCTTTGAGACCCCATGGACTGCAGCATGCCAGGCTTCCCTGTCCACCACCAACTCCCAGAGTTTACTCAAACTCACATCCATTGAGTCGGTGATGCTATCCAACTCAATGGCATCCTCTATCGTCCCCTTCTCCCCCCACCTTCAATCTTTCCCAGGATCAGGGTCTTTTACAATGAGTCAGTTCTTCCAATTAGGTGGCCAAAGTATTGGAGTTTCAGCTTCAGCATCAGTCCTTCCAATGAATATTCAGGACTGATTTTCTTTAGGACAGACTGGTTGGATCTCCTTGCAGTTTAAGGGACTCTCAAGAGTCTTCTCCAACAGCACAGTTCAAAAGCATCAGTTCTTCGGTGCTCAGCTTTCTTCACAATCCAACTCTCACATCCATACCTGACTACTAGAAAAACCATAGCCTTGACTAGAAGGACCTTTGTTGACAAAGTAATGTCTCTACTTTTTAATTTGCTGTCTAGGTTGTTCATAGCTTTTCTTCCAAGGAGTAAGCGTCTTTTAATTTCACGGCCGCAGTCACTATCTGCAGTGATTTTGGAGCCCCCCAAAATAAAGTCAGCCACTGTTACCCCACCTATTTGCCATGAAGTGATGGGATCAGATGCCATGATCTTAGTTTTCTGAATGTTGAGCTTTAAGCCAACTTTTCCACTCTCCTCTTTCACTTTCATCAAGAGGCTCTTTAGTTCTTCACTTTCTGCCATAAGGGTGGTGTCATCCGCATATCTGAGGTTATTGATATTTCTCCCGGCAATCTTGACTCCAGCTTGTGTTTCATCCAGGCAGTGTTTCTCATGATGTACTCTGCATATAAGTTAAATAAGCAGGGTGACAATATACAGCCTTGATGTACTCCTTTTCTTATTTGGAACCAGTCTGTTGTTCCATGTCCAGTGAACATTGAAGAAAAGATTAGTGAACTTGAAAACAGATCAACAAAAATTATCTAAAGTATCTAAATTATATAAACTGTTTATTTTAAAAAATGTACAAAGACTTGGTGACTTGTGGGCAAATATCAAGCAGTATGAGTGTAAGCGAGTTCCAATAGGAGAAGAGAGAGAAAAAAAACCAAGAAAAGAAATGAAACAATTAATGACCAATATTTCCCCAATTAGGTGACAAACTGTCAACATTCAGATTGAAACAAACAAACAAACAAAGAACCTCAATGGAACTTATTCAAGATAAGCACAAAGAAAACCACACCTAGTCATTTCATAAGCAAATAGCTGAAAGCTAAAGATAAAGAACATTTAAAAAAGACCCAGAGGAAAAAAAGACAGGTTACATACAAAGGAATAACAATAAGAATACTGCTGATTTCTGATCATACCACTCATAAAACCAGACAGATATGGGGTGACATCTTTAAAGTTCTAAAATAAAAAAATAAATAAAAACTAAAGTTCCCAGTCAACCTAAAATTCTGTATCTGGCAAAAACAACCTTTAAAAAAACAGAGGCAAATAAAGACATTTTCAGATAAGGTGGATTATTCACTAGCATATGTGTACTCTACAAAATATTAAAGGAAGTTCTTGGGCAAAAGGAAAATGATTCCATAAGATATCAGATCTATCGAAAAAGAGTAAAAGAAACAGAAGATATGTTGGGTACAAATATAAATGACATCCTTAAAATTTCCCTAAAAGACATTTGCTTAAAGCAGAAACAGTAGCAAAGTATTGTGAGGTGTATAATGTGTGTAGAGCAGGGTGGAAAGCAACAGTATCATAAGAGATAAGAAGGGACGTATAAAAGTACACTCTGCGAGGTTTTCTTTTCCATTGTATGTGAGGTGGCATAAAATTAATTCATTATCACAGGTAGACTGATAACCAAAAATATGCTTAATCTCCAGAGCAACTGCTAAAAATTAAAACAAAGAGGCATAGCTAAAAAGACAAAAAAGAAGAAAACTAGAAATACTAGAAAACATTTAATTAGTCCAAAAAAAGGAAGGAAAAGAGGGAAATGAGAAAGCATGAATGTGGCAAAGAGAAAACAAATAGCAAGGTGGTAGAATTAGATCCAACCAAATCATTGATTACATTATACCTAAATAGAATAGACAGTCTAATTAAATGAGCAACACTGCCAGACTGGATTTCAAAAATGAGGTCCAAGTATACAATGTTTATGAGGACCCATACAACTAAAAGAAAAAGAATAGAAAAGGACAACCAAATAATGATTAATTGTGAAAACACAGGAGTAGCCAATTATCAGACAAAGTCAAGAACAATTACAAGGGATAAAGGGGGATATTACATAACAACAAGAAAGTCAATTCATTAAGAAGACATACAATTCCTACGCCTATGTGAAAAATTTCTTAGCTAAGTTAAAGAGATGTCATATTTTAAAAGGATATAATGCATCATTACCAAGTAGAGTTTATCTCAGCTATATATAAGATTTGTTTAACATTAGCAAGATTCCTAGATTCTAGGCCAATATATAAAAATCAACTATATTTATGTAAAAGAACAACAAACAGTTGGAAAAGAAAATGAAAAGCCCAATATCACTTACCTTAGCATTAAAAAAATCAAAATACTTAGGGACAAAGATAATGAAAGATTTTTAAGATTTCTATGTAGGAAGGTACAAAATCCTCTTGAGAAATATTAAAGATCTGAATAGACATTTTGTGTTCAAGAATGGGAAGATTCAATATTGTTAAGACATCAGCTCCCCTGAATTAATCTTTAGAAATATTACAATTAGGGCTGGGGCAATGGGATAACCCAGAGGGATGGGATGGGGAGGGAGGTGGGAGGGGGGTTCAGGATGGGGAACACATGTAAACCCATGGCTGATTCATGTCAATGTATGGCAAAAACTACTACAATATTGTAAAGTAATTAGCCCCCAACTAAAATAAATAAATTTATTTAAAAAAAAAAAGAAATATTACAATTAACCATCCCAGTAGTCTTTTTTGGGAGGAGGGTATAAATTGACAAGCTGATTCTAAAATTTATGTGGAAATGTAAAGGTCCTAGAATAGTCAAGCAATCTAAAAAGTACATGGTTGGAAGACTTACACCATCTGATTTCAAATTCTTTATAAAGCTAAATCAAGACAATGTGGTGCAAGAATAGAAAAATAAATCAAAAGAGGTTAAGGAATCTAGAAATAGATCCAAACACATATGGCCAATTAAGTTTGTATATTTGAACTAAGACTGCTCAATGGAGAAAGAAAAAAAAATCTTCTTTTTTAAGGTGCCAAAATAACTGGGTTTTTATACGGGGAAAAAAAAATATGAATCAACAGTACCTTACAACAAACCCCCGAATTAGTTCATTGTAGATCATAGGCCTAAATTTAAAAGCTAGACCATAAAGCTTCTAGAGAAAAAAAAAAAAAGGAGAATATTTTTCCTAATTTGAGAAAGGCAATGATTTTTTTTAGAACAGACACAGAAAGCACTAGCCATCAAAGAAAAATGTATAAACTGGATCTTATAAAAATTAAAGATACCATTTAAAAAGTCAATAGAAAATCCATACACTGGAAGAAAAGTGTATAAAATTATGCTCTTTGGAAAAGCGTTAGTTTGAGGACTTTAGGAAACCTCTCCTGGACCCCACAAGCCCCTCTAATCCTATCTACCTTATAAACCCCCAGAGTGAGCTTTTTAAGAAGGAAATCTGACTGTGAAACATCCCTCCTTAACACATTTCTATAGACTCCATTGCATTTAAGACAAAAGTTCAACTTAATAGGCTTAGAGAGTCCTTAATGATTAGGCCTCTGCTTACCTTTTCAGTCCCTTCTCAGGCTTCTTTACTGTCACTCCCATGTTCCTCAGCCCTTGTCCCAGGAATACTGCAGAACAAGACATACTGCATGCTTATACATACCGCATTGTTATACTGCATGACAATACATAACAATACAATACTGCGCAACATAACACCCCCAAATTCAGTGACATGAAGCAGCAATCCTTTATACTCATGGATCTGAAGCTAAGCTGGAGCAATTCTGCTTCAGGCTGTGGCACTTAGGTTGGGTGATGTAGATGGCTTGGCTGAACCGCTCTGCCTCTAGATGCAGTTCTGCGGACTGGCCTGAAGGCCCTTCTCCACGTGTCTTTCATCTTCCCTGGACCAGTGAAGAAACTGGGGCAAGGGCTTCTTTATGGAAGTGGCAGAAATTCATGGAGGCGAGTGGAGCACTCAGTGACTAAAGCCTAGGCTCCTGAAATGCCTGTTAAGATCGGCACACTGACACGTCTACCAGTTTCACGGCCAAGTCAAAGTCAACCAGAAACAGGTACCCTTCATCCTGTTGAGCCTGCAGAGAGTGAAGTTCAATTTACTCTAATCCCCTATCCCCTGTCCTCTGGACCAAATGAGCCACTTTCAGCACCTTTCCAAGATACCACCTGCTCCTCCTCCTGCCCTCAGTCATCCCATGCTTTATAGACTCCCAACCCTTCCCCCTCCCCTGACTCCTCCTTGCACTTCCCTGAGTCCTGGTCAGGCGAGGCACCCCTGCTGTGTCCCTCTCATGACCCTTACTGCAGGGCACTTGGCGGCTCACACACTGCGGCCCCTACCCTTTGTCTCCTTCCAAGGTGTAGATCTTGTCTGATATGTGAGGTAGGGATGGAGAAAGTTTGTTTCTGTGTACTATCTTTAATTCCTGGAAATCGAACACAGGGTGTTTCATGCATTGGGCCTGAAATCTTTGGAAGGTTTGACATATATTTTTCTTTGGGTTACAGACAGAAACAGCATAATGAATTCCTGTTGCCTTTGCTTGTCCACATCTCTTTGACCTTTTAAAAGTAATGATGGCTTGCCTTTGGGGAATGACTCCTATCACTGTACACAGACAGGCTTGTGTCCCTCGTGTCCTATGTGTCCCCTGGGTCAAGGTTGGGTTAATCAAATGTTTTCCCTCAACAATTTGAACCAGGCGGAGGAAACTGATGGGAAAATAATTTGAAAAGGCCTTTCTCCAAGGCAGTTCTTTGATGCACTACTCATTTTCCAGAGCTACTGGATTCCTGGTCCCCAGATTCCCAGGGCTACTGCGGCTTCTACTCTTGATGAAGTTACGTTTAGCTTTTCCTGGGAATCTCTAGGCTAGCATAAATCCTTTCAATAAATGCTAGTGTTTCATTTTAACTAAATTAGCCAGAGTCAATTTCTATTACCTCTTATTAAAAAATATTATATTATAGCTGATAGTACAATCAGATGCTCAGAACTTCAGTCTCCATTGTGTCTCTCCTCTCTTCCTCTGGTTCACCAGGAAGTGGATAGGGACCGTGCCAGCTCCTATTTGGGGTTAATTGACCTTTGAGCTCTTGTAAAGCTCATTTTGAGAGGCAAATCTCCAGCTAATTTAAGGCTGTCAGCAGCTGGGACTCTCTATGTGTAGGCATCATTGCTTTGCCAAGGAGAGAAACTTCCTGTGGCAGCTGGAGTAATAAGTGGCTACTGTGTACCAAGTCTTGCACATTAAAAATATACCCCCATAATTACTATTGCAGAGCAGGTCTTCTGAATATTCTTAGAGCTTTGAGGAAGGAGATAGTCACTAGAAATTACTAGGGTTGGTGAGCTCAAAGATAGGCTGGGGGACATGGTGTTGCATATTCAGATAAACCCCTCTGGTGAAGAGGCTCTCATTGCTTCATTGATTCATCTGTCTATCTATTATCGATCATTTACCTGTCTACCACCTATCTATCTATCACCTATATATCTATTATCTATCTATCCATCTATTATATCTATCTATCATCTGCCTATCTATATCTACATCTACCTGTCTATTTATCAATCATTAGACTTGGCCACACTTTCATGGGCCCCGGGCATTTTCACATTCTCCATAAGCTCGACAGCATGTAAGATGAGAGTTAGGGTAGTTAGCCCAGCTTGCCAAGTGGAAGGCCTGAGGCACGTTTCATTGTGAGCTGATCCTCACTTTGTGATTAAGCACCCCCTTGCTGGATCATACTGGAGAACAAAAGCATCCACCCATTAGTTCCCGTGTGCCACTCATGTAAAAACAAATGATGGAATACTGTCCTAATTTGAGACAGAAGACACCTCTTGTTTATTCTTAATTATCCTTCTATGCAAATTTTTCTTTTCCTTTCTAATCTGTCATGTGAGAAAAGTTAAATTAGCCTGAACATGTAGGAACAGATTCTACTAATTTTGAGCTCTTCCCTTTCCTTCCCTTAGGCATTTAATCAGTTCTTTTTTCTTTTTTTTTTGGAGAAGATTTGTTTGGCAAGTGGAAGAGAAGATAACAAGCCGGGGGATGGGGGAGGTAGGTTTTTAAAGATAGAAGTACGAAAGGAGCTGCCATCTGAGTCTCAAATTAGGATGGAAAGCACATTCTCTGCAGCTCTATGTTACCGTAATGGAAAGTTTAAAACAAAGTGGGTTTGATTTGAATCAAGAGGCTGCAATTAAATTTATTTTTCTAAGAAGTGCACTCTCAGTATATGATATAGTCTTAATGCTTGCTATTCACAACTAACTTGGAGAAAAGGGTATATTTCATTATGAATATATTTCATTTCGAAGAGTATGTTTCATTAACGGAAAGGTTTTTGAGAGGCAATAAGGTAGAGTGGGAATTGCTTTAGGCATTCAGAAGACCTGGATTCTTGCTCCTTTCCTGGGCTCTTATCTGCTGAGGTAACTGCATAAATCTCTTACCTCCCTGAGCCACAGTTTCATCTTCCATGAAAGAAGAATCTCTGCCCTGCCCTGCCAAACCTACAGGGCTGCTGAGCTCAATGAAGAGAAGGTGCTTGTAAAAGGGAGCTGGTCATAGGCTTTGCAGGAGGGGTTAACTGGGAGCAGGACCCACCGTTTCCAGCAGCCACCAGCAGCAGCCGTCAAGTATCCAACTTGACTTGGATACTTAGTGGGAGCTAAGCTGACATTGCTTTTGGAGGGCATTTGGCACATTCTTTATTAAAATTAATATTGGTTGCTATTGTTTAGTTCCTAAGTGTGTCCTACTCTCTTGCAACCCCATAGACTGTAACCCACCAGGATCCTCTGTCTGTGGGATTTTCCAGGCAAGAATACAGGAATGAATTGTCATTTCCTTCTCCAGGGAATCTTCCTAACCCAGGGATTGAACCCACATCTCCTGCATTGACAGGCGGGTTCTTTACCACTGAGCCACCAGGGACCAAAAAGTTCATTCAGGAACTTGAATGAACTTTTTGGACAATCCAGTAAAATTATATTTACACTTCTAGGTACCTATCCTGCTGAGATATCTGCACAAATGCATAAGAAATAACTGCAGCTGTCATTGACTGTAATTGATTGCTAGTTTCTAGGTACTATACGGGATTCCCAGGTGGAGCTAGTGGTAAAGAACCTACCTGCCAATGGAGGAGACATAAGAGACATGGGTTCAATCCCTGGGACAGAAAGATCCCCTGGAGGAGGGCATGGCAACCAATTCCAGTATTCTTGCCTGGAGAATCCCATGGACAGAGGAGCCTGGTGGGCTACAGTCCATGGGATTGTAAAGAATCAGATACTACTGAAGCGACTTTGCGTGTTTGCAGGTACTGTATAGGTATTAATTCATTTAATCCTACAACAACCCTCTAAGGTTATTAACCCCAATTCTTAGATGAGGAAACTGACGCACAGAGAAGTAAAGTAAACTGCCCCAGGTCTCAGAGCTGGTAGGTGGCCATCTTAGTCTTGCTCTTGAGCTGCTATAGCAGAAGACCATAGACTGCATAGCTATTAACCACAGAAATTTATTTCTCAAGGCTCTGGAGTCTGAAGCCCGATATCAAGGTGCCTGTATGGTCAAGTTGTGTTGAAAGCGCTTTCGCTGATTCATAGAGGGCCACCTTCTGGCTGTGTCCTCACCTGGTGGAAGGGGCCACAGAGGGGCCTGTTAGGCCTTATTCATGAGGGTTTATCCTTATGACCTAATCATCTCCGATAGGCCTCACCTCTAAATTCTATCACATTGGAGATTAGGTTTCATCATATGAATTTTGGGGACACAAACAGTCAGTCTATCTCAATGGCTCACTTGATATTTGAAGCTGTTCAGTCCGGCTTCAGACACTGTATGTTCAGCTACCACACAGGTATGAATCCAAGTTTTGTAGAGTCTGAAGCTGGTATAATTTTAAAGCAGCTCTTGAAAAAAATTACAAATACAAGTCATGCACAAAAATGAATATTTATTTACAATGAGAAAAGAAATTGCAAAAATTATGAACCCTAAAAGGTGACAAATAACATAAGCATCACTAAATTCAGGAAAGTAACATAATATTTTTATTAATTTACTGCCTGATGCACTCTTATTATGCTTTCTTTCCTACATTTTATTTTTGGCTGTATATTCTTTGATCTACTTTTTCATATGATGACAACTTTGAAAAAATTTTATAAAGAAAATAAGAAGATAATTTAGTCTTTTCCATAGCATGGTAAATTGAAATTTGTTTTTTTATTATTGATAATTTTGATGCATAAAACATGCCACTTCTCACAGACATACTCACTGTTTGTACTACTTGTACACATTTATGCCCTGAAAAAACAAAAATTTTGACATAGTCTATTCTCCGTGATTTTCATCAAAAAAGAAAAAAAAATATGGTAACAATATATGCTGCATTGTCAAGTATGTTTCTGACAGATTTTGGTGGGAAACAAAACCCTTTTCAAACCTCTGAGGATTGGGAGAACTTTCTGTAGACTAGCTTCTGGCTCCGTGCTTTTCAGACTGTTTCTCTTCCACTCCCTGCATAATTCTGTCCTGTTATCCATATACATGTTTTTACTGAGTCATGACCTATGGTGTTTGTGTCTTGTATCTTGACCCTATGGGTTGGTACTGTGGGTAGTAGGAGTATTTCTGGAAGCTATTCTTACATGGTGCAGCTAGCAACTTTTGACACACATCCCTAGATGTGTGTACACTAAGTGTGTCCCCTAGAAGAGAAATGAGGGAAGGTGGCAGGGTACAACCTTTGAAAGAATGACATAAGAGGAAGGGGACATACGTGTACTTATGGCTGATTCATGATGTTGTATGGCATAAACAAATACAACATTATAAAGCAAGTATCCTCCAATTAAAATCAAATAAAAAATTAAATAAATTTTAAAAATCAATAAGCATCAAACCAAACTTACTGAAAAAAAGGACATAGACATAGGACATGACAAAAACTGGTTAGAACGAACTAGATCCAAGATGGTGGAAGATTTAACTTCCAGTAGACCTTGAGCCTCATTGTACACTCATTGTAATACATTAGCAGATTCTGAATGACACACCAACCACGGCCATGACAGTTCTGAGGCTGACCATCAAAGATCAAACCGTGGGCAGGGACCCAATTCCTGGAAATCTTCACCTCTTCCCCCATATAACTGGAATAATCCTCCCATCTCTTAAAAACTGACCCAGCCCATAGAAACTGACCAAGCCACATTTGAGGGCCTCTCACCTTCTGAGATGGCCCACACTCTGCGGAGTGTGTTTCTCCCAAGGCCATTCTCACCTTTAGAGACAGATCACGTTTTGTCTATGGAATGTGTATTTCTCTGAATAAATCCACTCCTTACCTATTGCTTTGTCTCTCACTGAATTCTTCTGCGATGAGACATCAAGAACGTGATCTTCATTAAGTCCTGAGGCCATGTGTGTGATTTCAGTTAAAAGACAGTGGGTTCAAGTTCCAATCTGAGTTGCGTGGTTTTAGCAAAGGGTCTGAGTTATGAGGGACCAGAAGCATCACCGTCTTTAGCATTTGCCACATGTAACTATATAAGAAGGATGCTCCGCGCAGCTTCCTTCTAGTGGTGAAAAACCAAGAGAATCTAAATGGCCATCAGCACAGGACTGATTGGCATGTGGATGGCCGTATAATAGAATCCTTTGCAGGTCCTAGGAGAAATAAGCTAAATGTTCAAATGTGGTGAGGAAAGGCATTCTTCACTTCATGGTGAACTAGAAAACACAAGTTGCAGAACAGTAGTGTCATCCTGTTTGTATATCTTCAAAAATTTGTACATTTGTAAATGCACAGACACACTTTGTAAGCATATGTAAGAAACTGTAAGCAGTGACAGCCTCTGGGGAGTTTAGACTGAGAACTGAGGGTGTAAGGAGGAAAATTTTGAATTTTCACCTTATGGTTTTCTATGGTTTAAGTTATTTGACTTTGAGTCTGTGTTAACGTACACACTCACTTGCAGATGACAGAATCTCAACTCAAGAGATTAAGGGGGAGGGGAAATTTGTTAATTCATACAACTGTGGCTAAGGACACCTGGCGGTACTGGATCCAGGAGCACAAAAGGTGTCAAAAGGTGTCAGCAGGAATGTGACGTTCTGCATCTCTTGGCTCACCTTTCCTACTCTTTGGCTTTATCCCATGGTAGGCTGTCCCTTGGGCTTCCCTCGTAGCTCAGCTGGTAAAGAATCTGCCTGAAATGTGGGAGACCTGGGTTTGATGGGTTGGGAAGATTCCCCCGGAGAAGGGCAAGGCTACCCACTCCAGTATTCTGGACTAGAGAATTCCATGGACTACACATGGGTCGTAAAGAGTCAGACACCTGAGCGATTTTCACTTCACTTCAGGCTCTCCCTTTGTAATGGCAAATGCCCTCCAGCCACTCCAGGTTTATGCTTTTTTCAGTGCAGCAGTGTCAGTGGGAAGAAAGAGAATTCCTCTTTCCTAAAGGTTTCAATGAAAGTCTAGAGTTGACTCTCATTGAATCAGATCTACGCATGTGTTCACCCCTGAACCATTCAGTGGGGCTAGAAAGAAGAACTAGGCTGAAATCACCTTCCAAATTGGAGGGTGGGATCAGTTTCACCCAAACCGCATGGGTGAGCATTGGGAGAGGAAGGAGAAGGGATTCTACCCAGGAAAATTGGCGTGCTGTTAGCTAAAGACAAAAAGAGAATACCAACAGGCCGGAGCAGCCATCTACCACATGTGCGTACCATTTACAATTTTAATGGGAGAGTATTTCAAAAAAGAAACAGTGCAGATTGTCAGAGGAAAATCTCAGAGCAAGTGGAATATCTTACTGTTTTGCTAGTAAAGCAAAACAGAAATTATTGAAGACAACAATTGAACACAGAGTAGAGAAAATTCTCTTTTGCTCTCTTTCCAAAATAAGCTAAAGCTGCATTTGTTTGCTGCAAGAATTAGGCCAATTGAATAATTAGTGGTTAATGTTGAGCTGAATTAAATAAATTATTAGTATATCCATATGATGTGGATTATGCAGCCATTAAAATGATGTAGTAGATGAATATTAATATGAAAAAAATTCCCTGTAGTTACTTTTGGGGAAAATGAGTGTTGCAAAACAATATTAACAACACAATCTCACAGTTTAAAAATGTGCATATATGTATGTATAGTGGAAAGACTCAAAAGTAGTATTTCTCAATTGGCTTTTCTGGGTTAATGTGTTATGAATGGCTTTTATTTTATTCTCTTTCCATATTTGTGTTTTCTGAGCTTTCTCCAATGAATATTTATTAACTTTTTAAACATAACTTAAATTTTTATCAAAGTTATTGCCTACTTTAAAAAGTCAAACAGTCCTATGAAGCTTATAATAAAGCTTCCTCCTGTTCACCCCTGTCCTTGTTTTCAGAGGCAACCACTTTTAACCCTTTTAGATGCTGCTTCTAGGATTCACTTCTAAATCACTTGTTTGCATTGCTATTCTTAATTTTCTAGGTTCATATATCATATATTGACTTCCTAATAAGAAAGATGAAGATTTAACTCTAATACAGCATCCTCATCTGTATGGCTTAAATCACCACTTTTATTAAACTCATATTTGTTGTTCCTATGATTAGGGATCATGTAAATATTGTTCATTGCTGAGCCAAATAATGTATTTACATTTCATTTCCTAAATACCTATTCCTTTTACAGATTTTAATTTGATCCTGAAAACCTTACGAACAAGTGAAGAGCTGTTAAATGAATGAAAAAAAAATTCCATTAATTTAATTGGGGAAAATATTGATATACCCCAATGCAACCCCAGGTGCCCAAACAATTTTTACCAGCAGAAAAATAAGTCAATTGAACAATAAAACAAGTTTAAGTAGATATACATGATAAGTTGATAGTAAATATAGCTTGTGTATGTGTGTTTATATACATAGGACTTCTCAGATGGCGCTGGTGGTAAAGAACCGCCTGCCAATGCAGGAGATGTAAGAGACGTGGGTTCAATCCGTAGACTGGGAAGATCCCCTGGAGGAGGGCGTGACAACTCACTCTAATGTTCTTGCCTGGAGAATCCCTTGGACAGAGGAGCCTGGCAGGCTATGGTACATAGGGTTGCAAAGAGTCGGACATGACTGAAACAACTTAGCATGCATACACATACATATATAGTATACACATTTTATACATATATATGAAATGTGGGCTTCCCTATGGATCGAACCCAGGTCTGCTGCATTGCAGGTGGATTCTTTACCATCTGAGCCAGCAGGGAAGCCTCAATATATATATATAAAATGCACTTAAGTCTACTCTTCCTCCTTTGGTGAAAAAAATACATATATATAATGTGATGCTATATATATATATAGTGCAAATAAAATATATACATATAACATGAATTAAAAAATATATATATATAATGTGATGTAATGGAGACTTATTTTATTCACCAAAGGAGGAAGAGTAGACTTAAAAATATGACTGTTGCAGGAGTCACTATCTGGAAGGTCTGTTCTTGGTGTACCTATTTTCTTCACCAACGTTTTGGGCTCGTGGATGTCTCTCACTCACTTAAATTTGGAGTATAGAAATGCTTCTAGAGCTAACAGAAGGCTAGAGATGAGAGTGCTTGGAAATACAAGGAAAGAGCAGGCACCCATAATAGACTGAAGTGTTGGTTAAGGTCTTTCTTGTTTGGCATTCCTTGCCTAACAAAGCATTTGGGCTCACCCAAGCATAGTCAGTATCTCACATTGGTCCAATATGCTAGTCTCTGACTGGGAACTGTTTAATCAATTGGGAAGTGTGTTATTGCCTAACATTATAATGTCAAACTATCACCTCCGGTGGCATGTATATTTGGTGTGCTTCTGGGTGAAATTTTGTTGTCTCAAAAGCAAAAATAAAATGAAAGGCAGAAAATGCTTACTGTCTGAAAAGTGGTATAATCTGTCAACAGATATTATGGAGAGAAAATTTTAATAGTTCTTTTAGGAGGTAATTGTACAATGTTTTTTTCTTGTACTTTAGTTCAGTTCAGTCCCTCAGTCATGTCCGACTTTTTGTGACCCCATGGACTGCAGCACGCCAGGCCTCCCTGTCCATCAGCAACTCCCAGGGCTTACTCAAACTCATGTCCACTGAGTCAGTGACGCCATCCAACCATCTCATCCTCTGTCGTCCCCTTCTCCTACCACTGCAATTTTTCCCAGCATCAAGGTCTTTTCCAATGATTTTCTTTTCTTGTACTTAACTGCTTTTAAAAAATTGTTTGGTGTTCTTCAAATTTCTGATGAAACCTTCTGTACAACTTATGGAATGGCTCTTCTCACATTCAACTGTGTCAAATAAGCCACCGTTTTCATTTTCACTCGTAGAGTCACTCTGCTCTTCTCCCGCTCTGATCTGGACTGGTTTTCCTCTTTGGGTGCTATACAGCTGGTTTCCTTGTCATCTCTCTTCCATCCTCCTGATAATCCCCTTTCTCTGCCATCCTGTGCTGGGCGAATGATTTGCTGATTCCATTCCTCTTTCTCAATTTACTCCTTCATTTTGATGGAGCACATCCTTCAGTATCTTCTTTCCAATGGTACATTGGAGGTAAAGGTTTTCAGACAGGACAGAGCAGCACTTGCTGAGAATGACTGATGGGGTTGAACAACACCCAGCCTCTCCTTTCCACCCCCTCCTGCCCTCACTGCCACAGTGAAAATAGCATCCTAGAAAGAGCACTGACTTCAGGATCAGGCAGTCTGGGGGCTGGAATTTTAGCTCCAATTTCTGAATGCTTCTATTCTATATGCATTCCTGATTGATGATTCGCCTGGCCACAGAATTTAAGTTGGCGATCATTTTCCTTCTGAATTTTGAAAGCATTATTCTGTAGTCTTCCATTATAGTTGTATGCCATTGTAATCACTAACTATTTCTCCTTGACAGCTTTTGGGATCTTCTTTACTTCTGGTGATGGGTAATTTTGGAATGCAATGCTTTGATGTGAGAATTCCCTCATTAGGCTAGGTTCTTTGAAGGCTCCTTCCACCCGGAAAATGACTCTCTTGAGTCCTAGAAAATGTTCTAGTACTTCTTCCTCCACTTCATTTTCTCTCTTGATTAACCACCGGACAGAACACACCATTTTCTCTCATTTTCCATCTCTGTTCTTATGTTTGAGTGTCTGGAGTATGTCTTCAACTATATCATCTCATTTATCAACTGCATTTTTATTTCTGCTCTTACATTTTGAACTTCCAGACCTTCCTTCTTGTTATTTTTCTCTTATTTTGACCCCTTGTTCTTGTTTTATAGTTGTAAAATCTTCTCAATATGGCTGCTAGTTACAAATTTTGTGGAATTGTTGTTTTGCCTCCTGCTTTGAATTATTTGTCTGAGTTAATTTTCCTTTCTTTTTTCCTCCCTTTCCTCCATTGTCCTTCCTTTCTCTCTCTCTTATCTGCCTTCCTCCCTCCCTTCCTTTTTTTCTTTCTTTTGGATTGTTGTTTTAGCCTCTGTCTTCCAGAATCTGTCCCTTAATATCTGATGGACCTCTAGGAAAGAGGCTCTGAACTGGTGACTGGAAGTCCTCTGCTTGCCATTGTGACTTGCCAGCTGCTGGACTTCATGGTGGGCAGATTGGGTAAGACCTGGCTCTCTCACTGGGACTCCTTCTGTGCATAACATTTTTTAAATATTTTTTTATTTGGCTGCATTGGGTCTTAGTTGTGGCACACAGGATCTTCACTGCATCACGCAGGATCTTTCATGGTGGCCCGGGGGCTTGGTTGCTCTGCAGCATGTGAGATATTAGTTCCCCAATCATTGGCAAGTGAATTCTTAACCGCTGGACCACCAGGGAAGTCCCCTGTACATTATGTTTTAACTTAAGAAAACAACACATTATTTTATAGGAAAAGGCAATTACACACCACTTACATCAAACCTCACCTTATTAAGACCAAATGGTTTCAAGAGCACATACATCCAGGGACTGCAGGCTATCTAATTACTTACCCAGAAAATGTCCTGTAAGCAGAGAGCTATGACCAACTTCTGGAGCTCTGGACTCTAAAGAAAAATGAAAATAGGTTCCCTGAGGACATCATAGCCCTGTCACCACTGAAGTTGCCTCATATATCACCATGGCTACAACTTTCTACTCTGAAGCTATTATACCAGCTGAAAGCTAGGTGGTTGTCCTTTTGTGAATTGAAAGTCTGATGAATAAACCTGGTCTTTTTTGGCCACAATGATGCAGCACTTACTAGGTTCCAGGCCTTGTGTCAGACTCTTCTAACACAATATTTCATCCCTGCACAATCCAAGGGCTGTCATTGACTTTGTGGTCTTATGATGGCCACCTGGATTTGTGCAGTGTACAACCTGAGCAACAGTACATGATGGCTCTGACTTAAACCTTCCCATCAATTCAACAAGGGAGTTACTGTTCAGATGATTTAACAGATGACAAAACTGTGATTCAGAGAGGCCAAGTACTTTGCTGAAGTTGTCCCAGCTGCCAAGTGTTGGAGCTAAGATCCCAGTCTTCAAACTGCCTGGTTCTCAAGCCAGTGCTCTTCCTAGGACACTATTTTCACTGTGGTGGAGGGTGGTGGGGTGGGGAGGAGCAAGGAGGAGCAGGATGGGGTGGGATGGAGAGGCTGGGGACTGTCTGGTCCCATCAGCCATTCTCATCAGGTGCTGCTCTGCTCTGGAAGCCAGCTTGGGGTGCCTTGCCATGGTGGGAAAGTCCTTCAAAAAGTCTTTGTCTTTTAAACTCTGGCTCCATGATGACTGTCCTGCTCATTATGGGTCTTCTCTCCATCTGGGACAGGCACAGATTCAGGCAGCTTGTGCTGCCAAGAACTCCCCTTGGCAGTCAGACCACTAGAGGATCTCTGTGTCTTGAAGTCATGAGTCCCTTCAACAAGACTCAGAAGGCTGTCTGAGGCTGTCAAGAGGGCCATGGGGAGGGACAGAGAGCCATGTTTGGCCGGGGACAGCATCTAGGAAGGACCCTGAGTGTAGTCATGCCTTTCAGGGTGCAGTTTCTCTCCCAAGTCCTCCAATCCATGAACAGCAAAGTAGTTGCCCTTTCTTGGGGCTGGGGGTAGCCCCTTGTGGATGATTGTGTATGCTTGAGCACCTGTATATGTGTGTTGTGTTTACAATACTTGTACACTCACAGATACTCAAAGATAGAGCTTGGAATAATTGTGATGGGGATTAAAACTCATGAAATCTAACTTCTATATGAGTGGGATGGTGTAGGTGTGCATGTACACACACACACACACACACACACACACACACACACACACACGGGCTTTCATACCCAAGCCTCTTAGCACATGAGTTTTACTTTGTCTCTGACCTCAAACCCAGGCAGATTCGAAGGTTTTCATTCTTTCTGTTGACCTGTTCTCACACTTTTGGATAGTAACCACCAGTTACATTCTCACAATAGCAAGATAACTATTGGTTATTTTCTTGCTGCTCCGAGCCAGACACTGTGCTCAGCACTTTCCATGCATTATCTCATGATCCTCCCCTCAGCATGAATGCTCAGTAATTCAGTTGTATCCAACTTTTTGTGACCCCATGGACTGTAGCCCACCAGCCTCCTCTGTCCATGGGAATTCCCAGGCAAGAATGCTGGATTGGGTTGCCGTTCTCTTCTCCAGGGAATCTTCCCAACCCAGGGATTGAACCAGCATCTCCTGCTGTCTCCTGCATTGCAAGTGGATTCTTTACCCTCCTTTCTGGAACCCTATAAAAAAGACATGTATCCAATTTACAGATAAGGAAATTGAGACTCAGAGAGAAGTAATGTTTTTAACTGGTTGATCACACATTCAAACCAGATCCAATTCCAAATATGGGCTCATTCCAATTGATTTAACAAATATGTTTTGAGTACCTACTGTGTGCCAGGCACTGCACAATCAGAATTTTCTAAGAGGGGACTGATTGCTGGTGATTTAGCAGTGAATGAAAGAGAAAAAATCCCAGACTTCATTAAATTATATTCTATAAGGGAAACAGATAAACAAGTTAAATAGTAAAATATATCAGTATAAATAATAAGGAGGAAAAAAATAAAATGCAGGAAAGAAGAGCAACAGTTTGGAGTGACTGATACTTCCGATACAGTGACCAAGGAGAGCCTCGTGGAGAAGGTGACATTTGTGTAAAGACTCAAAGGAAGTGAGAAAGCAAACCATGCAGAAATGTATGGGGAAAGAATTCTAGGCAGAGGAAACAGCCTGTGCAAAAGTCCTGAGGTGGGGGCATGGCAGCTGTGTTTCAAGAATATGGAGAGAACCAGCATAGCTAGAGCGGAGGACATCTGAGGGAGTGCAGTGAATACCATGCTTCTCTTAGTGATGAACTAAAAACCTGTGTGTTACCATCGGTGTACTCTGACCAGGCATTTTCACCACACTCTGCACTACTCTGCACTCCACTTTCCTGGCATCTTTCACTGAAGGCTGCAGAGTCTGGAGGCTGGGTGCTGTTTTCAGAGAAGGAGGGAGGGAGCCTCTCGATTTCCACTGCTGTCCACTTCAGCGGGAGGAACGTGCAGGGTTAGCAGGGGGAGGGAAGGTCCTGCGGGGGACAGGAAAACCTCAGCCCTCTCATTGCACTGGTGTTGCCCTCAAGTCACTTGGCAACCAGCCCAGCAGCAGCCGTGCAGGCCCCTGCACAGTTATACCTCTGTAGCCCTGCCTGTCTCTTCTTTGTTAGAGCCAAAAGAGACGCTCTGTATAATTCTTAAGACCACATATTTAGCTAACCTACTCTGGCCTAAGTGATATTTTATGAGGAATTAATCTAACAGCTGATCATCTCTCACCCTGACAGTGGCTAATGTGTCCTGGGAAGCCCTCACTGCCAAGCCAGGTTCTGTGTTCTTGGCAGGGACTGGGCCTGGACTAGAGATGTGGCTCCAGATGCAAGCTGGGTCTAGGGGTTTGGGAGGCTTTAAGGAAATCAGGTCTGACCCAAAGGAAATCAGGCACAGAGGAAAAAATAAATAAATTGAATTTTTGAGGCAATCTCTTTTTTTTTTGCCTCTCATGTCTAGCTCCCTTTAATTTGAGGGAACCCTATATGCATTAGTTACAGGCAATCAACTCAGTATTTTCCACCCATGAATCAATAAACATTAAAGAATCCAGTTTGGGGATGACTAGTGGCCCTGGATGGCCACAGTTCCAGGAGGTGTGCTTTGCCACCAGCTACTTTCTGGAAGTTCTTTGCCCTCAGCTGCCTCTGTGGCACCCTGTGACTCCCATCTCCCTGGTCACAGGGGGATTGGTCACCTTGCCTAAGGACAGCCAATCCTTACTCTAATCACCAACCTATGAGATGGTCTCAGATCCAGCAAAGTCAAGGATGATGAGCCAGATTGTTTCACTGTAAGAACTTGATGTCAAGGCCCAGTTGCAGGAGCTAAAGAAACAGAGAAGCAGAGATAGGGTAGTTGAGGCTTGTTTAGAGGAGGCAGCGAGAACTAGTTATAGCACGTGCTGGATTCTGGAGGGCTCCCTCTTCCTTCCACTGTTCTCTCCCCGTTTCCCTCTAATCCTCCTTACTGTCTTTTCCTCCTCCCATCTTCAAACTCTGCTTCCCTTCATGTAGTCATACATTCCAGTGGCAAAAGGGCAGAAGAGGATGAGGGAGGTCTGTTACCAAATGATCTCAGCTCCAGACCTCCATCACACTATTTGGAAACTCCAGCAGAAGAAAGCTTCTGTCTCCTGGAGCCCACATATAAAGTCCTAGGGAAGGCCCGTGATTGGTCTGTGTGGATCACATGCCCCTCTCACTTGGCAAATTCCCACGGGCAGGGGGCTGGTTATTTGATTCCTCTGGCTTACGTCATTTGCCTAGAGCAGCAGCCAGGCAGGAAGCCCCCATGGATCACATGAAATGGAAGATGGCCATGATTAAAACCTGTCACTGCTGTTATCAGAAAAACAGGCTGAGTGGTGATGGCTATACCCAGACTGACGTGTCGGCTCTGTGTTTGATAGTCCACCCTGGTCTAGGCACCTGTGGGGAAGGTGGTATGGGCACAGCCCTCTTCTGTGTTGGAAAAGATGGCAAACTCAACAGAGACAGTGATCAGCACTTCTGAAGCAACTGGAGAACTGGGATTCCTGAAAGTCAAGGGGATGGTCTAGTCATTTACTTGGCTCCATGTCACTTGCCCTACTGATTTGAAAAGGCCCCAGTGCTGTGAGATGAGTCTGTGACAGGAAGATCAGACCACTTCTGTATCACCTTGAACAAATTCTTAGGCTGCTGGTCACCTAACAATTTGAGAAAAAGAGGTAGTTGGGGTGGAGGAAAAGAGTACAGGATATCACTGTCTTCTTCTGAAACCATCCAGGAGAGGGCCCGGGTGATCTTAGTGACTCTGGGGCTATGGAAGGTTGTCTGCCAGGGCAGCCTTCCCTGCCTGGGCGACAGAGTGTGGGGAAATGCTTCCATCAAGATGGGCTCAGGTGTTACACAAACCAGGATCTTGTACAGGGAGGTGAAGTGGAGTTTCCCTAGCCTGGATGACCTCATTAGAGCAGACCTAACTGTGGACCTAGAATGAAGGCCTGACCTGGAAATGGGAGGCACAGGTCTGCAGCTCCATAGGTCAGGGAAAGAAGGCAGGATGGGTGTGGGGTGGGGCACGAAGAATAGTTTGGTAAGTTCCACCCTTGGAGTCAGAGTTTAAAAGAACTTAGAGATATACCTGCAAGGCTGTCAGGAACTGAGATGTAGAGCCGAATGACAGAGGAGGAGCAGGATTCTGAGGAAGAAGCTGGAGCTCAGTATTGAAAACCTTCTTAGGGGAATGATGGAGGAAAATAGACATCTCTGACTCAGGCGAGAGAGCCTGGACTAAGTGACATCTAATTGATAGAAGACAGCAATACTTGGATATTATTAGGAAGAAGGGCTGTGCTATCAGATCTAGGGTTTGAAATGGAGGAGCCACTCACAAGTGGGAGAACTGAAAGCCAAGGAGGCTGGAGAGGTCCACACATGGGGCTGCAGAGTAGATGGGGCTCTGACCTGGAAACTTAAAACAAGAATATCTTTTATGTGCCAAGTTTTATACCTTCAATTAATTTGTCAGTGTGTGTGCCTCTTGTATACCCCTGGAGAAAGGTAGCATCATTCATGGGGCAGTGGTGGGGAGGAGGAGGCCAGACAGATCTGGGTACCAGGAGTCAGCGTGCAGGCAGGAGGTGACTAGAGGAGAAGACCGTGTATAAAGTTAGGCTCCAAGCCTTACAGAAATGAAGACCCATTGGTCTGCACTGGGTGGTGGTTTAGTTGTTAAGTTGTGTCCAACTCTTGCGATCCCTTGGACTGTAGCTCGCTAGGCTCCTCTGTCCATGGGATTTTCCAGGCAAGAATACTGGAGTGGTTTGCCCTTTCCTTCTTCAGGGGATCTTCCCAACCCAGGGGTTGAACCCAGGTCTCCTGCACTGCAGGCAGATTCTTTATGGACTGAGCTAAAGTACAGGGAAGGCCTGCACTTATAGAACACAAATTTAAACATAAAATTATTAAGACTTTCAAGATAGTGACTAAATAACATTAAACCCTAAGCATGGCCCTCCTAAGTATAGACTATAGATTTCTGTGTGTCTGCACTGGTGGCAGACCTGGTAAGCTGGCCCGACTCAAGCACAGCAGAGGAGAGAGTTTTAGTGCCTGAAAAGCTGTCCCCAGAATTCTGGGGAATGAATTATATTTGAGTTGGAGGCAATGTCCTAGGGACATGGGCTTTGGCAAAAACCAAGGTGACGGAGGACAAAGCTAAGCTGTTCTGAATGAGTTCAGGAGAACAGTTGTTTCTTTGTTTCAGAGAGGAGCAGGGAGAGATGTGCCCATGAGAAAGGAGAAGCTAGCAACCACGTGAATGGGTAGGGAAGATTGGCAGAGACAGGTCCCTGGGGTGATGGTGGCAGTGGGAAATTTAAAGAACTGGGATGTGTGACGTTGAATTTGAAGTTCTTCATAAGTCTGTGGTTACAATTATTTTCCATTTCTCTCCTCCAACTTACCCTGATTGGGAAAATATATACTCATAGATGCTTAGAAGAAGTGGCGTGTGTGTGTGTGTGTGTGTGTGTGTGTGTGTGTGTTTGCGCATGAGTCAGCTGAGGAAGGAGTTGAGTTTCACATCAGATTCAAAGTGATACAGACTTTGTAGGCACAAACAGAAGCAAGAGTCTTAAGACTATAAACCCCCCAATCCTGAGAACCTGAGGAATCACAGGGAGGGCTTTGAAATTCCATGGGATGCTGAAGCAGGAGAGAGGACGTCCAGGCCCCTCTGATGTAGATCTCCAGGGGCTGTATAAAATACTGGCCAAACAAATCTTCATGGTCTAGGATCAAAGTAATCCTGAACTTCTAAGTGGTGGTGGTAGTGATGATGGTGGGAGTGGTGGTGATGATGATGAAGGTGATGATATTGACAATGATGGTAATGATCAGGTCAAACACTGTTCAATATAATTCTCATGCCATCCCATCAAGAAGGAACTCCTTATTGCCCTTTTATTAATGAATGTACCAAGGCACAGAGAGCTGAAGTAACTTGTCCAAAGTCACATATATAGTAAATAGACAAAGTCTATTCTGATGGACCTTGTTGGAGGGAGGTAAATCTCTTCTTGAGATTTGCCTGTCAGGATGGTCTGTGGATGGGTCCACCAACACTGCTGTGGGCTGCACAATCCAGGAATGTCATTCCTATTTTAAACTATGTCATTGTCCCCTGCAGCTGTTCAGTACACAACCTGAGTCACTTCTACAGTAAAGCATTTTCTGGATATCTTGATGATGAAGTAAGCACAGCATAGCTAAATGACTCGTTCAACAGCAAACATGTATGGAGAGCAGCTACAGGCTGGAAACTGTGCTGGGCCCTGAGGATCCAGACTGGGCGGTGTGGTTCCTGGGAGAGACTGTCATGTGGGGCTGTGTTTTCGTAACTGTCCAAGTTTGGGAGAGGAGATAGAGAGAAGGCAGCATCTCATTCTGTCTGGAGAGGGTGGTTAGAGTGTTTTAAGGAGGAGGCCATACTTGTACTGAGCCTTAAAGGATGAAGAGTTCACCAAATAGACCAAGAATGATTGAGGACCCATTCTTGGCTGAGGAAATAGCACAAACAAAGGCAAAGAATTGTCACTTCATGCCCTGCCTAAGGGGAAAGCAGTTTAGATATGTTAGTTTGCAGTGGTGATAGGGTAGTTCATGTGCATGGTTGAATAGGTAGGTAGGAGTTTGGATCCTGAAACGCTTTTCATGTCGTGCTAAGAGGTGACATCGCCATACTAAGGAAGTGTGCAGTGAGGCCAGGCCTTCATCACCAGCCTCTAAGAGTTGGATTATGACGCTGAATATAATGCGAAGGGACACGGAGAGCCTTTTACCAGGAGCCTGAGGGCAGAGGTATCAAACAATGAATTTACCACTTATCTACTTACTAAAGGACCCAAATTTCCTAGGTCTTATGATGAGTTAACAGGGCTTCCCTGACAGCTCAGTTGGTAAAGAATCCACCTGCAATGCAGGAGACCCTGGTTCAATTCCTGGGTCAGAAGGATCCGCTGGAGAAGGAATAGCCTACCCACTACAGTATTCTTGGGCTTCCCTGGTGGCTCAGCTGGTAAAGAATCTGCCTGCAGTGGGAGACCTGGGTTTGATCCCTGGATTGGGAAGATCCCCTGGAGAAGGGAAGGGCTACCCACTCCAGTATTCTGGCCTGGGGAATTCCATGGACTGTATAGTCCATGGGGTCACAAAGAGTCAGATACGACTGAGTGACTTTCACTCTCACTCTCACTCTGTCATGATGAGTTAACAAATGGCTACTGGCCAAGTAGATAATATCAAAGAGTGGGGCTTGCAGGCATCAGGGCTACTGTGGAGTGGTGGGGACCCTGGTGGACTGATGCCTGCATGCCGATTTAAAGCGGGCAGTCATTACTCGTCAGTTGTTTCCATGAAGAAATGTAGGCCCAGTTTTGCCAGAGCTGATTCTTCAGGAAAAGCCAGAAATCCAGATTTTTAGATACATTTTTCTGTGCTTTAATGAGAACTATTAATTCAAATACCATATAGGTGAAACAAAACACAAATATGACCAGGATTTAGCTAGCCACCTAGCACCCGTGTCTTCCTATTCATTCATTTATTCACCTATACTTCCATCCACTAATACAACCAGCCAGCCAACCCACCATCCATCCATCTATCCAATCACTATATCCATCTATTTCTTCCTATCCACTTGTCTACCCATCTATTTGTCCTCCTATCTAATAACCCACCTATCTACCCACCACACACACACACACACACACACACACACACACACACACACGCCCATGCATCACCCACTTATTTATCCAATTATCCATTCATTCATTCAAGGAGATCAAAGTAGTCAATCTTCAGGGAAATCAACCCTGAATACTCGTTGGAAGGACTGATGCTGAAGCGGAACCTCCAGTATTTTGATCATCTGATGCAAACAACTGGACTTTTTGGAAAAGACCCTGATGCTGGGAAAGATTGAGGGCAGAAGGAGAAGAGGGCATCAGAGGATGAGAAGGCTGGATGGCTTCACCGATACAATGGACATGAAACTGGGCAAACTTCAGAAGATGGTGAGGGACAGACAGGCCTGGTGTGCTGCCATCCATGGGTCACAAAAAGTTGTACACGACTGAGCAACTGAACCACAACAACAGCAACACTTGTACATTCAACCACTTATCCACCTACCCATCTATCTATCCATCAATCCATCTCTCTTGCACTGTTAAAGTATACTTCCTCTTAAATCTTCACAGAATAAGACTGAAACATTCATTTTGTTTCACCTGCCCCTGGCCCTTAAAAAGTCCTATTTCTCTCCAAGTTTAAGCAAATGTTAAGTTTGCAACATGGTGCTAATGTGAGCGGCCTTGTACCTTCCTCCTTCTACAGCAGGATTTTCACTTTCGAGTTATGTCCTTGCTGTGCTGCCTGGAATAGAAGGGTATCTTTTCTCCCCTTGGATCTGAGCCTTCACAAGTGTTTCAGAATAAAATTAAACCAAGAAGAGAGTTAGGTTCCCTCCCTTTTCTTGGAAATATCTTGCCCCTGGGCCAGGCTCACTGGGAATTAAATAAGACTTCTAAAGGAGATCTGAAACAAATATCTCAGTGGGGGTTCTAGATATCAGTAAATTGATTTATGGGAAATGGATTAGGGTTGGCAAATTCTAAATTGCAATACTATGAATGTGCAATATATCTGTGCAAATAACCCTTCATTTTTTCCTTCTCCATAACCAGCTGGAACTCCTCCTTAATGTCTTGCTTCAATCAACCTTCATTTCTTGACCTAAATATCTCTTCCAGCTGGAGGCTGGTGGATTTTATATCCCTGATTTCAGTGGCGTATAATTTGGCATGAGCTAAATAGCAAGGCATAACTACATTGAAAAATTCTTTGAGCTTCAGTTTCCTCATCTGTCAAAATGGGACAAAGCTTCCCTATCCCCTTCCTCACATAAATACCCTCAGAGGGGCTACCAAGGTGTCTGACAACACCACTGGGACTCACCCACCTTCAAATGAATGAAAATTTTGCTGAAATGTCAATGTCCTGGGAGTTCATCCCATCATCAAATAAGCTTTTATTTTTCATTAATTCAAATGTATTAGATTAAGAAGCCCATGAGGAGATGGAACACAGAGTGGGTGGTGGTGATGGAGTGTGATGGAGCCAGAGAAAGTTCTGCACAGAAGCTGCAGGAAAGAGAGGCTGATCCTTCAGACCCTGGGGAACCTCAGGGGTGGATTAAACATTGCCAGGTAATGTGACGGCAATGGAAGAGGGACACCTTTCCTACCCTCTCTGGACAACTTGGTCTGCTACTCTCTCAACTGGATCTTTCCTGTCTGTATGGCATCGCAATGCGTCAAACAGAACGGTGTCACAGAGATGGCTGAGCACTTCTCGTCATCCATGACCCTCAGGCTCCTTGTCTATCAATACGACAGGATCGCTGTGAGGGACTAAACAAGATGAATCAAGCTAGTGTCTGTGTGGGGGTCCTGTGTTCTCCTCCAAGCGGCTGCTTCAGACTGGCCTGCCAAGCTGGGGTTGGGTCTCTCCTGATACCAAGGACTAAAAGGTAGAGTGCTCAGTTGCTGTCTGACTCTTTGTGACCCCACGGACTGTAATTCACCGGGCTTTTCTGTCCATGAAGGCAGAGAGGGGTCTGCACAGCTGGGGCCAGGTGTGAGGGCAGGACAGGTGACCTGATGGCTGTATCCACCTGCAGACTTGGGGAGTGAGAGGTGGAACAAAAGTAGCAACATTTCATGCTTATTTGGTGCCAAGAACTTTGAAAATATTTCACATGATCTTTTAACAGCCACCGGAAGTAGGGACTTTCCTGAGTCTCATTTTATAACATGGAAATGGGGGCAAACACAGGGGTGAAGTGATTTCTCCAAAACCCCAAGAAATGGAGTAACCAGGACAAGAGTCGTGGCAACAGAGACCATATGACCCACAAAGCCTTAAACATTTATCGTCCAGTGCTTTAGAGACAAAGTGCATGGACACTGCTACAGAACAGAGCTACTGACCCTCTGATGCTCTCTCTCCCCTAATTGTGTTCTCTTTCTCATCAAAGCGCTCATCCTTACCTCATGTTATCTATGTACCGTATACACATATAGATGAGTAGAGTATGCATGCATTTTATGTATGCACACAAAAACACATAAAGTATATACAGAAAGTCCCACACATATGAAACTTCAAGTTACATGCTTTCAAAGATGTGAACCTGCCTGCCAGTGCCTATATGCTAGCTGTTGTACTGTACTACTGTACTTTTCAAGGTACTGTACTGTAAGATTAAAAATGTTTACTTTTTGTGCTTGCTTTTATGTATGTTTATTAGTGTGAAAGTACTATAAACCTATTACAGTACAGTACTACATAGCTGGGGCTTCGCTGGTGGCTCAATGGAAAAGAATCCACCTGCCAAGCAGGAAACACGGGTTCAATCGCTGGGTCAGGAAGATCCCCTGGAGAAGGAAGTGACAACCCACTTCAGTATTATTGCCTGGAAATTCCCATGGACAGAGGAGTCTGGTGGGCTAGAGTCCATGGGGTTACAAAAGAGTCAGACATGACTTAGTGACTAAACAACAACAGCAATTGTATAGCTGATTGTGTTAGCTGGGTACCTAGGCTAGCTTTGTTGGACTTAATGAACAAATTGGACTTCGGAACATGCTCTCAGAATAGAACTTGTTCATATGTAGGGGACTTATATACAGTACATATGTATGTGTGTGTATATATATACATGTACCTATTTATGGTTTATTACCTTATGTCTACCCTGCCACCTCAATTGTCACTCTGCCCCTTGTACCCCAAAACATCAATCTGCTCAAACCAAGCACTTAAAATGTACTAGTTGACTGAAGGAGTGAAATAATTTTAGTCGCTTTTAATCATTTCTTTTGCTTTCACCTGTTATGGACCGACTGTTGACCTCCTAAGACACAATGTGATGGTCTTAGGTGGTGGGATTTTTAGGGAGTCTTCCTGAATGGGATAAGGGCCCCTTTTCCTAAAAGAGGTTCTAGAAAATTCTCCCACCCTCTCCGCCACGTGAAAACCCAGAAGGGGGCTCTCATCAGAGCCTGACCCTGCTGGCACACTGATCTCCACCTTGCATCCTCCAGAACTCTGAGAAATAAACTTCCGTTGTTTATAAGCCACCCAGTCTATGGTGTTCTGTTTTAGTAGCCCAAACTGGGGCCCCCTGCCCGCTAGCCAGTAAGCACTTAGATTGTACCAGGTTGCTCTGATGAACGTAGGAGTTTTGGATACATATTTGCAAGCATATCAAGGATTGAGAACCCCCTGGCTCCGGGGGGCCCACGCTCACACCTAAATACCAGATGCCCTTTGGCTCCACCCCTCACCCTGGGCCCTGGTTTCCTTCCCTTTCGGATGAGCTCACCCTCCTCATTTCCTCTCCCTGTGGCCTCAGGAGGCAGGTGAATGGGGGCAAACAGCTGCACTGCCAGTGGCACCAAAGGCAGGAAAATGTGCCATTTCCTCAGGAACACACAGGATAGTGCGGTTCATAAAGGGCAGGAGGGAGGAGCTGGGAGGCTGGCTGGCCGCGGGCTGGCTTCATTTCCCAGGGCCCCTGTGGCCAGCAGAGCACAGTGAAGTCAAGGTGAAGAGGCTTCCTCACAGGCCTCCGACTGAAAGCGTTTGGTGAAGGCTGAGGACTGTCTCCGGGGTGGGTAGCAGGCCAGCTCTGTACCTTTCAGGGAGGCTTACCTTGGCTGCTGTGGTCCCCGGGTTTTCCCGGGAGATGCTCCCCTATATCTGAGTCACCTGGGAGTCCATTTCCGCCCGTGAACCTCAGTCTCCTTTTTCTTGCTGGAGCTGACAGGACTATTACAGTTGGAGCCAGTCCCCAAATTACACACTCATCTCTTGGGGCTGAAGAGAAAATGTAGTTTCTCTAGTTGTCCGTATCTACTCGGATTTTTTTCTTTTTTTTATAGGCTCCCAGCTGCTGGATAAAATATTTTCTATCCAGTCCTATAAACTTAGTTTAATGCAAGTTTTTAGAAATCATGGTTTGCCTCTTTAAGTAAAACAAACAAGCAAGTAAACAAAAACCCTCTCAGCCTCTCCTACTGTCCAGCTCCTCTCTGAGACTGTGCTCGGGTGTGGAGAATGACTGTGGCCACACGCATGCAGCAGGGGGAGGTGGCGGCCTCCGCGTCCTTGCCCTGGGCCTACTGAGGGGTGGCTGTCCACGCCGGGCCACAGGTGGTGGCCAGGGAAACCTGTGGCTGCTGGCCTGTCCCCAGGCCCATTTCTTGGCTTGGTCAGGCCCTTGGCCTACTCTCTGCCTGCACTGGCCCTATCTTGGTTCTCATCTTGCGTGCCTGCCAGGTTCTCTATCCAGCCCCTGGTTTGCAGAGCCAAGAGCCAAGTCACATCGATTTTGCTTCCCAGGGACTTCCCTTGTGGTCCAGTGGTTAAGACTCAATGTTTCCAATGCAGGGGGCTGGGATTTGATTCCTGGTTAGGGAATGAGATCCCGTATGCCACAACTAAAGATCCCTTATGCCACAACGGAGACCCAGTGCAGCTAAATAAATAATTTAAAAAATGTTTGCTTTCCATCTGTTGTTTTCATTATGATTCCTCTATGGGGAATTTCAAACCTATGTTATTTCAATGAGTGTCCTCACCAGAAACAAATGTTACACTCCAAAAGCATTTAGCTGAAGAGATCTGAATGAAGGGGTTGAGGAAAGTGTGATCAGGTTCATGGAACCAAAGAGGGGAAGTGTGGCCCCCAGGGATCAGCAATAGTGGGGACAGTTACCACCCCGTGGCTTGAATGGCAGAGACCATTGAGAACTGAACATAGGAGAAAGGGGCTGACTGATGGGAGCTGCATCAGATGCAGGGTTCAGTGGACTATAGCCCATGGGTCAAATTTGACCTACCACCTGTTTCAGTAAGTAAAGTTTTAGCGGAACACAGGCATGCTTATTCATTTACATAATATCCACAGCTGCTTTAGGTTGTGATGGCAGGGTTGTGATGATCAAGATCATATTGCCCACAAAGCCTAAAATACTTATTCTCTGGCTCAAATGTACTGACCCCACCTACCCTAAACTTCACATGTTGAAGTCCTAAATCCCACTTCCTCAGAATGTAACTGTAACCAGAGAGAGTGCTTTTAAAGAAAGAAGTTAAAATGGTCATTTGGTTAGGTCATTGGATTAGGTCTAATCCAGTATCTGACAAAGGTCCATCTAGTCAAAGCTATGGTTTTTCCAGTACTCATGTATGGATGTGAAAGTTGGACCATAAAGAAGGCTGAGTGCCAAAGAATTGATGCTTTTAAATTGCGGTGTTGGAGAAGACTCTTGAGAGTCCTTTGGATTGCAAGGAGCTCAAACCAATCAATCCTAAAGGAAATCAGTCCTGAATATTCATTGGAAGGACTGATGCTGAAGCTGAAGCTCCAATACTTTGGCCACCTGATGCAAAGAACTGACTCACTGGAAAAGACCCTGACGCTGGGAAAGATTGAAGGCAGGAGGAGAAGAGGACATGACAGAGGATGAGATGGTTGGATGGCATCACTAACTAGATGGACACGAGTTTGAGCAAGTTCCATGGCATGTGGGATCTTAGCTCCTGGCCAGGGATCAAACCCGCATCTGCTGCATTAAGAGGGAAATTATATTCTTAACCATGGGATTCTGGAGAATCCCATGGACAGAGGAGCCTGGTGGGCTACAGTCCATAGGGTTGCAAAGACTCAGACACGACTAAAGCAACTTAGTACACACGCACGCATGCATTTAGACTAGAAAATAACTTTAAAAAACATGACAGCATGTCTTATTATAGCTAATAAAATGAACAAAAACCCCTTAATAGCACCATCTCATCCTAGTCTATACCCAAACTGCCCCATTGTTTCAAAAATATCTTTCAATACTTAGTTCATTCCAATAAAAAGCCAACATTCATATATCACAATTATTTTTTGGAAAAATTGGGTTATTTGTCTTGTAGTAGAATCTCTCACATTTTGGGCTTATCTGATCACATCTTTATGTTATTGTTTAATTTGCTCCCATGTTCCCTGAATTTCCTGTAAGCTAATCATTAGATTCAAAGGTTCAATTTGATTCAGGCTTCCTCTTCACAGGGGGGTGCCTATTGTATCACATCACAAGAAGAGAATATCTGTTTCACTCACTCTCTGTGATTTGAAAATGATCACTGGGTTCAGACATGTCAGCCTCATCTCTCCACTGTCAAGTTCCCTATCAACCTTTTATCTAATTATGTTGGTGTTTATTGATAATCACTGTCAAATCTATTATTTCATTCCAGCTTGCAAACTGGTGAAGTATTTGGGCTTTTCCAAAGAAACAGAACCAACAGGGGTCTGTAAAGGGATTCATTATGGAGATTGGCTCATGAGACCATGGAGGCTGAGAAGTCCCATGTCTTCCCATCTACAAGCTGGACATCAGGAGAGCCTGCTGTGTCATGCAATCTGAGTCCAAAAGCCTGAGACCCATGGGAGTCTATGGTGTAAATCCCAATCTGAGGGCAAGAGAAAAGCAATGTCCCAGCTCGAGTAGTTAGGAAGAAGAAGCAATGAATTCTTCCTTCACTGTTTTTTTTTTTCTTTTTAATGGTTATTGTTCTATTTGGGCCCTTAATGAATTGGATGATTATTTTCTTGGGCTACAAAAATGCTTGCTCCTTGGAAGAAAAGTTATGACCAATCTAGACAGCATAGTAAAAAGCAGAGACATTACTTTCCCAACAAATGTGTGTTTAGTCAAAGCTATGGTTTTTCCAGTAGTCATGTATGGATGTGAGAGTTGGACCATAAAGAAAGCTGAGCACTGAAGCGTTGCTGCTTTAGAACTGTGGTGCTGGGGAAGACTCTTGAATCCCTTGGACTGCAAGGAGATCAAATCAGTTAATCCTAAAGGAACTCAGTCCTAAATATTCATTGGAAGGACTGATGCTGAAGCTGAGGCTCCAATACTTTGGCCACCTGACGCAAAGAACTGACTCACTGGAAAAGACCCTGCTATTGGGAAAGATTGAAGGCAAGAGGGGAAGGGGACACGACAAAGGATGAGATGGTTGGATGGCATCACCAACTCAATGGACATGAGTTCGAGCAAGTTCTGGGAGTTGACAATGGACAGGAAAGCCTGGTGTGCTGCAGTCCACGGGATCTCAAAGAGTCGACACGACTGAGCAACTGAACTGATGCTTACCTACTCTGGGGAGGTTGATCTGCTTAACTCAGCCTACTGATTCAAATGTTAATCTCATCCAGAAACATCCTCACAGACATACACAGAAATAATGTTTAGCCCAGTCTTTGAGCACCCCATGGCCTTGTCAAGTTGCCACATAAAATTAATCACCACAGGTTATTTTCTAAATCTATTATTCCTTCTGCATTTATTAGGTGTAATTCTTTTATTCAATGTCTCTGTCACCATCCATCACTATCTAAGGGCTGACAAAATGCCTAACCTCTCTTTACAGAATCCTATACTACATATACTGCTGCTGCTAAGTCGCTTCAGTCGTGTCCGACTCTGTGCGACCCCATAGACGGCAGCCCACCAGGCTCCGCCGTCCCTGGGATTCTCCAGGCAAGAATACTGGAGTGGGTTGCCATTTCCTTCTCCATACATATACTACATTGAACCAAAGAACACATTTCTTAGTACCACCAAGCAGGTGTGACCCACTGGCCTCAAATCAAAGATGCAGTCTTCATGTCCCTCATCACCAAGGGATGACCAGCCTGATAAAAATGGTGGAATGGCTTAGCTAAATGTCAGCTAAAAGGCCAGATCAAGCAGGTTAGGACACTGGTATATGGACTGAGGTCTTTTTCCTTCTAGGTCCCTGACCAATAAGTTGGGCCATTCACCACTGATGAGGAGTTAACATCTGCACACACATTAAGCCAACTGCTAGTAGCTCTGGCCGTCTGAAGGGGTTCTTTCACCATGATTTCTGGGGCATCTCTAAGTGGGGCATTAATGTGGCAGCAGCCCATTTTTGGCTAGAATCGACATTCTATTCATGCTTCTAGAGCCAAGTCAAGTCCTATTGTATGACTCAGAAGAATGAGAATTTCCTATGTGGTTTGAAGCCAAAAAGCCATAAAGGGCTCCCCTGCTTGTCCAGGCAGTAGTATAAACTTCCCTGACACTTAGGCTATACGACCAAGCAGCACTGATAATAATACCTTGGAAGGAAAGTTATGACCAACCTAGATACCATATTCAAAAGCAGAGACATTACTTTGCCAACAAAGGTCCATCTAGTCAAGGCTATGATTTTTCCAGTGGTCATGTCTGGATGTGAGAGTTGGACTGTGAAGAAAGCTGAGTGCCGAAGAATTGATGCTTTTGAACTGTGGTGTTGGAGAAGACTCTTGAGAGTCCCTTGGACTGCAAGGAGATCCAACCAGTCCATCCTAAAGGAGATCAATCCCGGGTGTTCATTGGAAGGACTGATGTTGAAGCTGAAACTCCAATACTTTGGCCACCTCATGCAAAGAGATGACTCATTGGAAAAGACCCTGATGCTGGGAAGGATTGAGGGCGGGAGGAGAAGGGGACGACAGAGGATGAGATGGCTGGATGGCATCACTGACTCGATGGACATGAGTTTGGGTAGACTCCGGGAGTTGGTGATGGAATGGGAGGCCTGATGTGCTGCAGTTCATGCGGTTGCAAACAGTCAGACACGACTGAGTGACTGAACTGAACTGACTGATGGCAGATAATGATGCCATGGGGTTTTAAATAAACTTCAGTAAGAGAGATGCAGTACAGACTCCCAGGGTTCTTCAACGAGGCCATGCCTTGATTCTTGGCTCTACCCATGACTAATGCCTGACCATGGGACACCAAGTGACTAGGCAACCACAAATGTTCCCTATGATCTGAGTATTATCGGAGCCAATGAGTCATAAGGTTGTACGGACACAGAAGTAATCTGCTGTATGGTAAAAATGATACATTCAGGATTCAGCCTGACCACATCCAGATGGCTCGAGTGAATGACATGAACAGGTGGTCTAGACTCCCACAGCATCTACCTCTTTTGCTCCAATACATCTCTCAACAGAGGAACAATAGAGGAAGTTTATTGCTTTCCTAGCCATGTAAAAGAGAACTGCTTTTCACCTTCCTATTATTAAGAATGAAGGGAAAAATAATTCACCCTATCAACAGCCACATATCAAATATCAGAGATAGCACAACTGCCAAGGCAGCTGGGCTGCAGTTGCGGCCACCTGATTAAGCTCACAGTCATTTCCCAGCACCATTCTACAAGAAGAGTCTGGCTCCTGCAAAGGCTGGAAAAACGAATTGAATAGCGGTTTGATGGGAGCTACTGCCCCTGCATCTTTTAAGTCTTCAATAGTAGCACTTATTTCAGTAATGCTTCTCAAAATGACCTTTTGTTTCTGATTCACTGTCTTGACCAGGACAAAGGATAGCTTCCATGTGGCCCTTCCTATGAAAATGGCTTTTACTGCCCCACCCCTCATCAGTCAGGGAGCCAATGTGAAGGACCTCTTAAAGATATTCATCCCATTTATGCATTCTAACCAAAGTTATCTTTGGGAACCAGAGAAATAAACAAGGGGTGGATCCAGGGACATTCAACCCAACGTACTATATTACTCCAGCAAAAGGCAATGGGTCTGTTTGGGGAAAGACTGGAAAACTACTTCCAATATATACTCAAATTGGCATTACAGGGTCCTTCTTTAAGGGGACCCAGTCCCTCGTCTATGGCCTAAGGGTTTCTGAATCTGACTTAGATCCACAAGTGGATGAAAGACAGCTATCAGCCTTTTGCTCTCTAGCTATTGGTACTTTTCATTATGAGCAACACTCTTGCCATCTTCCTAACCACTGTGGACATTGAAGTCTACTAGCCAATACCACAGATCCCTGCAGGTCAAGGTGCCTTGAATGCCACTCTGGTCTTCTGCCAATTATAATAATCAGGCCTCTTGCCCTGGTATTAGGTGCTGCCACATGTGTTTGTTTTGCCATTCCAGAATCTCACCTTTCTACTGATATTAGGAAGTCTAGTTCCACGATAACATCCCTTATTGTCAACCTGGCCTTCAAACATACAAGTGCCCCTCTCACTAGTGAAATCTCTGTCGCCTTAGTGAATGAACCATCATCTGTGTCCTCCAGGAGCACATAGTCTGGCAATGAGTTTTCAGTAGTCTTACATCATAAGTCCATTCTACAACTAATGTTTTCCTGAATCTTTTGGCTTCTTCAATATTCTGCCAAGGCAGTTCTGACTTCTGACATTATTACCTCATTTACCGTATGCTATTGTCATGTCCGAATTTCTAGGAACCACTCTAGGTAACAAGACTGGTCTCAAATACTTTGGGTCCCACGTCACAGGTGTGTGCTCTCACACCCCAGCTCCATATTCTGCCCTTTCCCCTCATCTAATATCCTAAAGATCCACTCCCACGTATATTTTTTGAGTCCTGTTCGTACAACTCAGCCAGTTCCTAAAATCTCTTTTGGGTGTAGCCGATTTCCTCCTGCAGTAGGGATTATAGTTCTCCACTGAGGCTGTTCTGGGATCTGACCACTAGCACCACTGGGAAGGCCAATACACCACTGAATGCAGTTTAAGATTTCTTCACAGTTCTTTTTAGTCCTCAGGATCTACCCATTTAAGGACATACTGTCAACATCCTGTTTTACAGAGTCATTTGCAACAACTCTTCTTTGGGTGGCTAAACCACCTATCTAATGCACCATGATTATTATGAGTTTCCATTTTTCCAACTTTTATAAATTTCTTCTTCATCTATAATTTTATTTTTATTTACAGCATTTACATGGCTTCAAAGTGAAAACTATACAACAAATTACATGCAATTAAGTCTCCATTAGGCCCCATCTTTGCCCTTCTATCCTGTTCCTTCTCTCTCCTTAGAGGTCCCCCATTTTTACTGGCTTATTCTTCCATTATTACCTTTTGATAAGATAAGAACATATGTTTCTATATTCATATTCCCCCTTTCTTAAGTAAAATATAACATACTATAAACCCTGTTCTCTAATTTTCTCATCTTAACAGTACATCCTGGAAACTATTTCATGTAAGTATGTAGAGAGCCTTCTTACTTAGTTCTTTAGTTGTATGATACTCCATTGGATGGTTGCACCACGATTTATTCAACCAGTGCCCTCGTGATGGACATCTGGATTGTTCCCATCCTCTTACTAATGTAATTACTGGCAGTGGATATCCTCTACTCTGTCCCAGTTTACTTTCTGAGATAGATTCCTGGAAGTGGGATGGGTGTGTTAAAGGTTATGTAAATTTGTAATTTTGCCAGATGGTCCAAATTCCGCCCCCCATGGAGTTGTATCCTTTGCACTTCCACCAGAAATTTATGAGAGGACTTGTTTCCTGAAAGTTGTATTAACAAAATATGTTGTTGGAATATAGATTGTTGCCAATCTGATAGCTGAGAAATGATATCTCAGTAGAGTGTTACCTTGCATTTTTCATACTCAGAGGAAGTTGAGTTCTTATCATATATTTGCACTGGAGTCATTGCATTTCCCCTCTGTAAAACCATTCATAAACTCTGCCCATTTTTCTGTACGGTTTTTGGTGTTTTTCTCCTCAATTTTTAGAAGTTCTTTATGTGTTAGGAATATTCCCTTTAAGCTACTGCAATCAGTTTTTAAATTTTTCTTGTTACCTGAAGATGCTTTCCTACTTGAATACAACCATGTTTTTCTACACATCAGGCTATTATAAACATTTATTGAAATGTTTTTCTCTTCCACTAGGCAGGTCAAGAACATCGATTCTTTCACCCCAACTGCTATCTGTCACTTCTCTCATTTTTCTCATAGTTTTTCATTTCCCTCCTCCATGGTAGGCTCCTCATCCAGTGACGCAGCTATAAAAATGTAGGATCTGATGCAGAGTCTAATATGAGTCCCTCCAGGGCACAAGAGTTCCCAGGGGAGCAGAAAGAGGGTAAGTAGCTCCATTTCTTTTTTCCTTTCTTTCCTTGGAGTGAGCACTCTGAGACTAGAAGGTGTAGCATGGTTGCTATAACTCTGTGTGCCCAGGAGGTATCCAAAGAAACTGTGACTTGACTAGGATATGTCCGGAGGTTGGGCCCTGAGCTGGCCTCTTCTGCTGCCTTGATGGTGTATCTTATTGGGCTCCCATCCCCTTGGCCATGGAAATGGTATGTCTTCTCTCCTGACCTCAGGGCAGCTCATGTATTTCAAGAGTTGGGTGTGTTGGCTCAGGTCACAGCTGTGCCTATCATTTCATATGGAAGATGCCAGATTTAGAACCAACACCCATAAACTCTATCCTGTAAAAATGAAAGTACCAGCACCAATGGATTTAAATTATAGGATATTTATTGCTACCTCATTTGTAGTGGCCAAAAAAAAAAAAAACAACAGAAACACCATCAATGCCTGTCAATAGAGCCAATGAATGGTGGCACCTTCAAACAATGGGGCATTGTTTTGCTCCTAAACAATTAGTTAGAGCTGGCCCTGCTGATCTAGAGAGACAGCAGTGATATCCTCTACTGGAAAAGCTCCTGCAGTGAAATGCGTCCTGTGTGCTCCACTTTTCTTGGTTATTTTAAATGATTGAAAAACTTCCTTTGTTTGTGTCTAGGTTTTTGTTTATATGTTTGAATATTTTGTATATCTTGGACCTTGGATGCTTCATGTGTAAACTGAGGATAACACTAGTATTTCCTTTTTTAAAAAAGTCTTTATTGAATTTGTTACAATATTGCTTCTGTTTTCTTTTAATTTTTGTTTGTTTGTTTGTTTTTGGCCCCGAGGCATGTGGGATCTTGGCTCCCTGACCAGGGGTCAGACCTGCACCCTCTGCATTGAAAGGCGGAGTCTTTCTGGACTTTCTGGACTTTCTGGACTGCCGGAGAAGAACCTAGTACTTCCTTTAAGGTTGTTGCAAGGATTAAACAAGCTAGAGTAGATCATATGGTAAAAAAACAAAAACGATGCTTACTTTGTAATAAGCATTGAGTAAGGATTTTGCTATTATTATTTGCTGTTATTTTAAATGAACATAGAGAGAGATGCAGACAGATGCCCCAGGCTGTTAACACAGGTCACAGTGTGGGGGGAAGAGAAAGTTGGAAGAAAGGGAGATAAACTGTGATTTTCACAAAATGTAAATATTATTTACGGTAAAAATTAAAGTGAAAATGAAGAAATTAATATTCTAAGTTATATCTATAATGTTATAAGGAATATGAAAGAACTATATATGCATGTGGAAAAAATAAAAATAGTGACTTAATTAGGTGACTGTGTAGGCAGTTTTTATCTTTAGATCCTGTAGCTATGTCAACATTGTTTTTCCTATCAACTATTTAAAAAAAGAAAAAGGCCTCATATAGCTCCTGGTTTCCCTGGTGGCTCAGATGGTAAAGAATCTGCCTGCAATGCAGGAGACCTGGGTTCAATCCCTGGGTTGGGAAGATCCCTTGGAGAAGAGAATAGCAACCCACTCCAGTATTCTTGCCTGGAGAATCCATGGACAGAGGAGCCTGGTGGGCTATAGTCTATGGGGTTGCAAAGAGTTGGATACAACTGAGGGACTAACACACACATAGCTGCTGACATACAGATGCTCAATAAATGGTAACTACTGCTAAAATAATTTCATTATAAGACCTGCTTCTCTAGCAGCTTCCCTTCCAAAACCTTATGGGAGCCCTTAATGAACTCCCCTCTACCTAATGGCCTATCTGCTGATGATTCCTGTCTGCAGGGTTGTTTCAGTCCTGTGCCACTAAGCCAGCAGAGAACCATGATCAACATGGTTGCCAGTGATGGAGCTGCGAAAGGCAGCAGGGCCTGACCCTCAGGCCCTCCACCTACTCCAGCCTCATCTACACAGGGGACATGAGAGGGAAAGCCTAAGTCACTTTGTGATATAAGACAGAGCCAATTTTCACCCGGGAGCTCCACCCCCTGGGAAGTCACTTTGGAAATAATAAAATCTCAGAGTCAAATCATCTTCTCCCATTTTACCAGGGAGGGCACAGCAAGTTCTAGTGATGCAGATCCACAGAAAAGCAGCCTGAGGAGGAAGAGAGAGGCCTAGCCTGGGGGGTGGAAGAGGGAGTGATGAATATTGGTCAAGGCCTTGGGACCAGCACAGCGGGGAATGCTGCTTGCTCTGTTCATCTTCTTGCCTTCAGTTCTACTGGAAATTTAGACTGGCTGTGACCACGAAGGGACTTTGTGACTGACTGGATTTTTACCTTACTTCTCAGGGAGAAGCCAAGGCATCTCGTTCCCAAAAAATAACCACATACCTCATATTATAACCTGGAAGAGGACATAATGGGAGGGTCTGATGGATCTGAGACATTCAGACACATGTATCCAAGTGTCTTGGATACATCTCAGGGACATCCTCAGATTCTCCTGACTTCACTGTCTTTCTTGGATTCTTTTGGTTCCACTGAAACTCGGCCCCTCAGCTGATCGCACTGTCTCGGCCATAACTTCCCTGTAGGCCTGCTGAGGCTGACCAAATGTTCATGGAGTGTCTGGTTCCACCCATCACTTGCAGACTCAGACACTACACCGCACTGAAGGGCCTTCCAAAAAGCTCTCAAAGGGTTCCGAATGATGCAGCCCGAATATGTGTAGGAATTCACTCTGTGTGGGGCAACTGTTGATAAATGGGAAATAAGAATTGGGAGGGTACCTGACAGATAAATTCCCCTTCATTTCTTCCTTCAACTGACTGCTCCAGAGACAGTGTCTCCAAATAGCCTACTTGGAGACTTCCACAGGGCTGGACCATTCACCCGCAGAGCAAGCTGCTATGTCTTTTCTCAGCACATCCTGGTCTGCTCAATTATCATCTTACATTGCTTTGCATTTTTGCTGCTTGGTAGCTCAGATGGTAAAGAATCTGCCTGCAATTCAGGAGACACAGGTTTGATCTTTTGGTCAGGAAAATCTCTTGAAGTAGGGCACAGCAACCCACTCCAGTATGCTTGCCTGGAGAATTCCATGGACAGAGCATCCTGGCGGACTACAGTCCGTGGGTTCATAAAAAGTAAGGTATTAATGAGCAACTAACACTTTCACTTGCTTTACTTCCCTTTTTCCTCACTCTTACTGCCGCAGGCTTATACATAAGGATAAAATGAGCAGCATATAATCCTTACCTTAAGCTCTATTTTCTAGGGTACATTGGTACCCTGAAAGATGCCTACATACTAATCCCAGGAACTTGTGACTATGTTACCTTATAAAGTAAAATAGACCTTGTGAATATGATTAAATGAAGCATCTTCAGATGAGGAAATTATCCTGGATTATCCAGTGAGCACAACGGAACCACAAGGGTCCCTATCAGAGAGAGAGACAGAAAGGTTAAAGTAAGGAGGTGATGTGGTTATGGAAGCAGAGATCAAAGTGATGTAGCCATAAGCCAAGGCATGCTGGTGCTTGTAGAGGCTGGAAGAGCAAAGGAACTGCCTCCCTTGAAGTCTACAGATGTAACCCTAGTAACACCTTATGCCCAGAAGACTCCTTTCAGACTTCTGACTGCCAGAACTGTCAGAGAACTAATTTGCTTCATTTACCACTAAGTCTGTAATTGTCCCAGCATCCATAGGAAACTAGTGTAGGAACCTTGGCTAAAACCTCTGGTTTTCTGCAAAATCCTATTTTGCACGACTAAGGCTCGGTGTCACATTGTACTTTGCCTTTGAATTCCTCCTGTGAACATATCCTAATCTCTTCTCAGGCAGATACTTTCCCTGGGTGGACTTGGCACAAATTTAATTCTCTGGAAGGCAACTATTTACCTATATGTTTATATATCCATAAAGAACAAAAACGGGAAGACCGGAAGAAGATATCAAATAATGGCAGCAGGTGACTTATTTCCTGCTTTCAACTGTTATGGATTTTTCAATTATCTTTAACAAACAGGCATTTCTTTTTACAATAAAAACCATCCTTTTAAGTGATCAGATATGAGAGTCTAAGTATTTACATCATTCTCTGGTACTTGAGCAGTTAACCCAAAGACTAGACCACCATGAGCTAGAAGGATCTGGGAGGGTTTCGTGGAGGAGGAAGAATCTGAGCAAGACCTGGAAGGATGGGTATTTGAGAGGTAGAGCAGTAAGGGGAAGGGATATGATGTGAGCCAGGAAAAGAGTGAATCTTCCTAGGTTAATAAATAAACCCATTTGACTTCAGAGGAACATCTTCAGAGACGATAATAACAACACAAAGAAAAAAATGATTTATCCGGCATATACTTTTTGCTGGATACTGTACTAAGTGCTTTGGTAGATTATCTAATTTAATTCTCCCAACAGTCTCATGAGGAAGGTTCTATAAATATCCTAAATGTATAGATATAGAATAGATGTCATTAACTGGTCAGCAAGTGATAGAGTTCAGATTTGAATCCCACAATCACACCAGAGCTTAAGTTTGAGAGGTGGATTGGAGATGTAGGATGACTAAGAACTCTTAAGGTCTTGAAATATCAAGTGTATTTACTTTCTGCTGCTGCATGCTAGGAACAGAGTATTGCATCTTCCCCAAAATTCATACGCTGAAGCCCTAACCCTCAGTGTAATGGCACTGGGAGGCGGAGACTTTGGGAGGTAATTAGGTTATGAGAGTAGGAGCCCTTGTGAACGCCCTTACTAGAACAGAGGCCAGAGAGATGAACTCTCTCTCTATCACATAATTCACAGCAAGATGAGAACCATGTGTAAACCAGGAAGAGGATCCTCGCCAGGACCTGACCATGCTGGCAACCTGATCTTAGACTTTCCACTTTCCAGAACTGTGAGAAATAATTTTCTGTGGTTTAAGCCACCTAGTCTATGGTATTTGGTTAAAGCAGCTTGAGTGAATATATTGCATAACAAATTGCTAAAAACTTAGCAGATTGAAAGGGCACTGCTTATTATATCATAGTTGTGTAGGTCGGAGTTCCTGGGGTTTCTGTTTAAAAGTCACAAGGCTGAACCCATGGCCTTGGCCAGATTGGGCTCTTATCCAGATGGTCTGGGGAAAAAGCAGCATCCGTGCTCCTTCAGCTGGTGGGATTCATTTCCTTGTGGTTGTGGGACTGAAGTTCTTACTTCCTTGCTGGTTATTGTTGAATCCTCCCCAGGCTTCTGATCTCTGAATTCTCTTCTGCTACTAGCTGAGAGAAAACTCTCTGCTTTTAACAGGCTTATATAATTAAATTGGGTCCACCTGGGTAATTTCCCTTTTGCTTTATGACATAATTATGGAAGTGTTAGCTCATCCTGTTAACAGGTTCCACCCACACTCAAAGGAGAATGAATTATACAAGGATGAGTGTCACTGGCTCATTTTTAGAATTCTGCCTACCACTGCTAGGCTAAGACTTTGGGCTTTTGTTTTGGTCAAAAAGTTTTGTTGAGGGATGCACTTTGCTGAACGGTGGGGTTTAGAAAGATCACGGGGCATTACTGTACAGGTGGGACTAAGGTGAGGAAAGAGTAAAGACAGGGAGACCAAAAGAAGCAGAGATGGGATGATGGTGGCCTAGACTGGGGTAGGCTTGGGGGAAGCTGAGAAAAGACAGACAGGAAAGAAATGAAGAAGAGAGGCCTGCTGATTATTCTCTAGGACTTTGACCTTTTGGAACACTTCTGCATCCATTACTTCATCTGCCCCTCAGAGGCAGAGGAGCAGCTGCCACCTGTGAGGCAGAGATACCTGTCAAAAGATTCTCTCCTTTTGACAAATGAAGAAACTGGCAAATCCCCAAACCTTGTACTTCAAAGGTCATCCTGTGGCTCTGTGGTCCTGGTCACTTGACTCAGCCCCCTTTCTCCTGGAGCTCAGGAGAAGGAAGTTGCGCAGGATAGATTTATAGCCTTATTGTCATGTGTCACTCTTGTTCCTGCCATCTACCCTGCTGGAGCCCATGGTGGTTCCTTCCTAAGTGAAACATCTGTGGGGATCTGATGGACAGGCATGTGGCTGAGAGTAGGAGAAATTCCATTTATATCCTGGAACCCCCAGCAATCTCAGCAATGCTATGAGGAGGAAGGAAGGGAGGGGAGAGAAAGGAAAGGGGAGCATATTGTCTTTGTTCCGTTGCTCAGTCATGTCCAACTCTGTGACCCCCAAGGACTGCAGCATGCCAGGCTTCCCTGTCCTTCACCATCTCCCGGAATTTGCTCAAACTCATGTCCATTGAGTCGGGGATGCCATCCAACCATCTCGTCCTCTGTCACCCGCTTATCCTCTTGCCTTCGATCTTTCCCAGAATTGGGTGGCTAAGGTATTGGAGCTTCAGCTTCAGCATCAGTCCTTCCAATGCATATTAAGGGTTGATTTCCTTTAGGACTGATTGGTTTGATCTCCTTGCAGTCCGAGGGACTCTCAAGAGTCTTCTCTAACACCACAGTTCAAAAGCATCAATTCTTAGGCATAGGGACGATTTTCTCAGCCTTGTTAGATACAGAGGAGATGGGAGAGAGAGAACTTTTTATTTTTTAAAGTCATCACTTTGAAAAGGCAATGGAAGTGGAAATGAAAAGAGTAAAATGGGTGGAGATTTGCCCGATGATATCTATGCTAGCCCATGACACCTATTGACTTTAGGGGATAAAAGACTATAGAAGAAACATGAGACATTTTTCTCAAATGGAACAGAAAGGAAAAAAAAGTCACTCGTAAGCCCACCAAGTAGAAATAACCCTTTTTAAGATTTTAGAGCCAAAGTTTCCAAGTTTGGTATGTGAATATGTGTGTCTTACATCAGGTACCTACTGTTCTAGAAATCTGCTTCTGTGATTGATCAATACTTATGATAGCTGTCAGGGACAGGTCCCTGGGGCCAGTGAGAGTTGATGTCTCTCCAAGCAGGTTCCTGCAGGGGCTGTTCCCCCTCCCTTACCACATCCCTCCTGACCAGCAGACAGGAAGCAAGTAAGCCCTGTCTTCCTCTCTCTCCAGGAAAGCAGTCCACTTAGCCGGCCCCAGACTGCCTATTCTTCAGAAACAAATCACTCCAACAACAACAAAAATCACTCCATTAAGAAATTCAGCTCAGTAATCTCAGCCCTTAAATGCTTGCTTTTTCTCCAGCCTGCCTGAATAGGAGAAAAGCGGAAAGGAGAATTTTAAATGGCACATATTGATTGGCTTGGCTCACCAAAAGAAGGCACTTTTATCAGCTTTTCAAATTACAATTTATTCAATAGTGAGAAAGTAACTCAATTTGAGAAAGAGCTCTGACACCCTTAGGAGGAGTTGCTTTCTCATTGGTTGAATTTTGTCATTATCATCGTTCACTCATCATCCTCTGGGAGCCACTGGGCAAAGCACAGTTCTTGGCACCCAGGAAGCAATTGATAAAGGCCATTGAATTAATGAGACTATAACTGGCAGGGAAATTCAAATTCCAGGGATTTGGGAAATTTGATGTGGACTGAAATGAGATACGCTTGTGAGGTTTGTCCCTTTTGAGAAGTACTGGGAGGATCTCAAAGTTTAGAATCAGCTACCTAAGGTTCAAGGCCCCCTTTACCTCTGTGAATGTCATATCTCTGAGTCTTGGCTTCCTTGGGACAGATATCTTTCCTGCATGCTTCTTGTGAGAATTCAGATACTCCTCATCAAATGCATCTAAAGGACCAGAACAAAGATGTCAAAATGGTTCTGACATCTGTGCCTTGCAGAGTGCTGCTTCTAGATCCTGTTTTAACTGAAGACTGGGGTTTGATTTTCCATGGCGGAGGCAGCTCTATCATGCGTGTGCTGTGAGTTAAGTCGTGTCCGACTCTGTGCGACACTATGGACTGTAGCCCGCCAGGTTCCTCTGTCCATGGAATTCTCCAGGCAAGAATGCTGGAGTGGGTTGCAATGTCCTCCTCCAGGGGATCTTCCCAACCCAGGGATCAAACCCATGTCTCTCTTATGTTTCCTGCTTTGGCAAGCGAGTTCTTTACCACTAGCACCACCAAGGGAAGCTGTCTCATGATCCCCTTAAAATAGTTGTTGAATTTTTGAAATAAGTGTTTATTCTCTTTGCTTCCCACTTCTTCCTTGCCTGCAATTCCACAAGCTGCCACTAGGGCTATAACAGGGGGTCCACTCAAAGTTGCAGTGAAACGCTGGATTGTTGACTTGAGGAGTGCATAATTTTTGTATTTGTTCCCTCTCCCATTTTTCTGTCCTCAAATGACCTTAATTTCTTTACCCAAAATAGAAGAATTTGTATATTAGTTTCTCAATTATTTCATTGTCAAATTTATGGGGTGCGTCTCTGCTTGGGACTGTCAGTTGTAGGAAAGAAAAAGGATAAATGAGAAAATCTTTGCAAGTTTCTGAATTCTTGCATTGGGATCAGTTGATGACATTTTGGGAGAGATTTACTACTAAGTGTTCTGGGATGCTTAATGAGGTTCCAGAAGATAAGTGGTTAATTCAATTCAAACACTGAAATTAAGAACAAAGATCATAGTGGCATGAAAAAGAATTCTTTTTTAAATTTCATGGGATTTTCTTTCACTTTAATTTTTACTCATTCAATTAATTTTGTTTCATTCTATTTCATTTCTTTCACTTACTCATTCTTTTCATTGCATTTTTTTTTTCTTTCAAACATTTATTGGGTGTTACATTTTGTTCAGCACTACTCTATTTAGGCCCTGGAGATATACCATATTCCTGGAAACAAAGCAAAGGAGTCTTTGTCTCATGGAGTTCCAGTGGGGGAGACAGACAATTGAACAACAAACAAATATAAAATAATGGCAGGTGGTAATAAATGTTTCAAAGAAACTAAAGCAAAGTAAGAAGTTAGATCATCTTGAAGGTAGTATTAGGACAAAACAACAGCAGACTAAGTCAGAGCAAGCCTTTGAAGAGATATGGGGGTGAAGGAATGTTATTGGAAATAGAAAGTGAAAGGCCCTGCAGACAGGAGCACACTTTGTGGATGCGAGGAGCTAGGAGGCCAGTGTGACCGGAGCACATGGAGCAAAGCAGGGGGTAGAGGGAGATATAGCTGGAGATGTGGCAGGGCTCCGAGCACACGGAACCCTAGGAGGTGTGGAGGTGACTTGGGATTCTAGTCAAAGTTAGTTGGGAAATCATGAAAAGGTGTAAAATGGCTGCATTGAATCCCCTACAAATTAATATGTTGAAGCCCTAACTCCCAGTATCTCAGAATGTGATTAGATTTGAAGACAGTGCCTTGATAGAGATGCTTAAGCTGAAGTGAGGACATTAGGGTGGGCCCTAACCCAATATGACGGTCCTTGTAAGAAAAGGAAATGTGGACACATAAAGGGATGTCAGAGACGCACATTTATGGACAAAAGACCACACGAAGACGCAGTGAGAAAGCAGCCATCCACAAACCCAGGAGAGAGACCTAAGAACAAATTACACCCGCTGACATCTTGGTCTTAGACTTTCAGCCTCTAAAACAATGAGAAAATAAACTTCTGTTGTTTAAGCCACCCATTCTGTAGCATCTTATTATGGCAGCCCTTACAAGCACAAATGATATCGGCTTCCCTGTTGGCTTATTGGTAAAGAGTTTGCCTGACAGTGTAGAAGACATGGGTTCTCTCCCTGATCTGGGAAGATCCCACGTGCTGCGGAGTAACTAAGCCTGTGCACCACACCGCTCTGTGCTCTAGAGCCCGGGAGCCGCAACAACTGAGCCCACATGCCCCAGAGCTTGTGCTTCACAATGGGAGAAACCACCACGATGAGAAGCCTGCCCACCACAACTAGAGTAGCCCCTGCTTGCTGCAACTAGAGAGAAGCCCACACAGCAATGAAGACCAAGCACAACCAAAACTAAATATAAAAAAATATAAAGGCCATCAAACTGTAGATCACTACAATCTGACTTTAATTTTCAAATGACGTCATTCCAGCTGGTATGAGAAGACCATAGTAGGGAAGTGTAGAGTCGAGGAGACTAGTCAAGAGGCTACCACAGTGATGCAGGTAAAAGGAGTCAGTGGGTTGGACCATATTAGCAGTAAAAGAAGTGAAGAGAAGTGACCAGAGTAAGGTAGATTTTGCAGGCAGAGCCAACAAGATTTGTGGGAAAGAGGAATTAGAACTGCTGGCAAGATCAGGCTTGTTCAGAATGTCCACCCATGCACTGGCTAAAATTATTCATAGCCTGGTCCCCGTGAGGGTCTGGGTACTGAAACAAGCTCTTTTAAGAAGATAAAAACAAGGAAGGTCTTAAGACTTTGAAAAGAAAAAAACGACCCCCTGAGACCAGAGCCAAACCAGTTTCAGAAGGAGCAAAAGGCAGAGAGAGGCTACTGAAAGAAAGGAAATCCTATAGGGCAAGTTATTTAAATTTTCTAAATCTCAGAAATTTTATCTACAAAATGAGGATGGCAATATCTACTTCATGGGCCAGTGTGAGAATTAAAGGAAGTATTTATATAAATCTCTCAACATAGATTTGGCTTACAGTAAATGGTCTGTGGTCTTCCCAAGTGGCACTAGTGGTAAAGAAGCCACATGCCAATACAGGAGACATAAAAGATGTATGTTCAATCCCTGGTCTCTGTGTTGGGAAGATCCCCTGGAGGAGGGCATGGCAACCCACTCCAGTATTCTTGCCTGGAGAATCCCATAGGCAGAGGAGCTTGGCGGGCTGCAGTCCATGGGGTTGCAAAGAGTTGGACAAGACTGAAGCAAATTAGCATGCCTATTTATGGTCCCTAAATACGATGTATCGGTTAGCTCTTGCTGTATAACAACTCCCTTCCCCAAACTCAGTGGCTTAAAATATGACGCGTGTATTATTGCTCATGAATCTGTCAGTTTCTTGTTTAAGGAGGCCAGGCAGGACTGAAAGAGATGAGCTCTGTTTTCAAGGAGCCTGTAAACTAGGGAAACAGTGGAGATACACCATAAGTTCACAAAGCTTTGCACAGGTTGTAGAAGCTTGTGAGTGTGGACTAGGATGAGCTGGGGAACCCGAGTTCTTGTTGGACTGTCATTTGGGGCATGTTTCACCTCTCACTGTGCCTCAGTTTCCTCATATATAAGGGGAGGAGTTGGATCAGAAAATCTTGAGTATACTCTCTTGAATACATGTAATACGCCTACCTACCTGTGTCTTAAACAAACAGGGAGTTATCTGTCTTTTACAAATCCAGAGTCAAGCAGTCTGATCTGAGGTGGCAGCTAAATGACATCATACGAATAAGTTCTTTTCAGTCTCTCTGCTCTGCTGTTCTTAGAGGGTAAGCTGGTTTTCTTATGGTGCCAAGGTGGCCACTGCACCTCTAAACATTACATCTTTGTTCTAAGCTGGCAAAGGGAAAAGGCAGAAAGAGAAAACATATTTATACCAGTGGAGTCTGTTCCTTTTTATAAGGGAAGCAAGTTCTTCCTCGGGAGCCTCCTGATGGTTTATACTTATGTCTTATTAGCCAGAACTGGATGGTGACAAAGATTCTGAATGGGAATCGGATCAGGCAACTCATGGTATTGGCTGCAAACACTTACTACAAACTCATATAGTGTGGAGAGGGCATTACTGGGTCAGCCACAAGGAGCTCTGGCCAGTCAGCTGGTATCATGGTAGCCTGCAGAAAGGTTGTTCTCCTGGTAACAGTTCTCACGTAATGGCATGGGACTAGAAATTCCAGAAGACAAGGACATTATTTGCTTGATCCCACTTAGAGCTTCAGGACCTAATCCAAGGCCTGGTACTTGGTAGCTGCCTAACAAACATTTGCGAATGAATGAATTGTCCCCCTCAATGAGGATGGATTTCAGTGGGCTGAGGCACTCAGGGAATGAGGGATCAGGATAATTGGATTTTCTGGCAGCCTGAGGGTGAAGCAGAAAAGCTTATGATTTCAAATTAATTCCAGCAACACTAAGTGCCTTCTACATCCAAGGCTCCAAGCTAAAAAAAAAAAAAAAAGAACATCCCATGTGTTACGTATGTGTAATGGTCAGGATCTTGGCAGGAAAGATGGCATGACCAGGGCAGTTCAGGAGGGCGTAATGAGGGACCACTTACAAAGATGTGGGCCGGGGTATAGGAAGCCAGCTGTGGGTGGTGAACTCCCTTGGGGCTGGTGATGATACCAGATAGTTGTTACCAACCTGCTGACAGAGGAAAGGGAGGAAGTGGAAGAAGTCGATCCTAAAAGAAGAGAGAGAGAGATGGCTGGAGCTGGAGGAGTCGACCTGGACTGTCTGGAGGAGCTGCATCCTTCCATAGAGGAGCACTGCCACTGTCTACAGCTGCAGACTGGGGCCCTGGCTCAGAGGGAGCTGGGGATGCGCACACCCCTGCTCACCTGTTGGCGTATCCCATCCCTGAACCGTCCTGGGGACCACAGCAGGGGCCCTGTTGATGCAGTGTGCCCTGGGGCACAAAGCAGGGAGGAGAAGGGTGGAGACAGGATCTGGGGTGAGGTAGGTGGAGAAAATCCAGCACAATGTATTAATGTTATATTTGCATGATTACTCTTTGAGGTTCAATATTACTGTGTCCACTTCTAAATGGTAGAACAGACTCTCAGAGTAGTTCAGTCTGTCTGAGTACACACAGCTTGTCAGGGGCCAAGCCAGGACTAGAGCTCAGGTCCTGTGACTCTCATTCCAGTGCTTGTGACTGGTTCCACGCAGCCTCCCACCCCAGCCTGCTGGGGAGAAAGCCTGCTCATTCCTTTGCCTTCTGGACTCTTCTTGGAATCAAAGGGACCAGAGTGGGAAAGAACTGCCTTTCTGAATGGGAGAATAAATTCTGCCAAGTGTAGGGTTGGAATTTGGATGCCAGGGAGGGGAGTTTTCTGGTTAAGCCTCTCTAGAGTGGCAGGAGAACTAGGTCAGCGGCCAGCAGGGCTGAGATCCAGGTTCCAGTTCAGTCACTCAGTCCTGTCCGACTCCTTGTGACCCCATGAACCGCAGCACGCCAGGCTTCCCTGTCCATCACCAACTCCCGGAGACCACCCAAACCCATGTCCATTGAGTCGGTGATGCCATCCAACCATCTCATCCTCTGTTGTCCCCTTCTCCTCTTGCCCTCAATCTTTCTCAGCATCAGGGTCTTTTCAAATGAGTCAGCTCTTCGCATCAGGTGGCCAAAGTATTGGAGTTTCAGCTTCAGCATCAGTCCTTCCAATGAATGTTCAGGACTGGTTTCCCGAGGCCCCCACTAATGACTGGAGGCACAAGCAAGTGAGCCTGTGTTATGTGCCAGGCACATAAGTGCTTCACATACATCCTAGCAAACCCTCAAATAATAAAAATAAATTGTTATTCTCCCTTACTGGCCCCCAAACAAAAGCACAGAGGTTAAATTACCTGTTAAAGGTAGACACAAGACTGGCTGCAAAGGCCAGTGGTTGCAAAGGCCTTTACTCCAGTGGTTGACCTTTGGATGCCTGCAACCTGATTTTAACCCACTTGCATCCCAAGATTTTTGTAAAAAAATAAAACCAGTGTCTAACATCTTAAATTTGTGGATTTCACATAAACCCTGAATTTTTGACTTCTATTTAAAAATTGGAAGGTTGGAGACCCTGGGTCCACACATGGCAACTATTGACCAAAACGGAGGGACAGCTGTCTCCTTCAAATGAAGGATTTGTTCCCATTGTTGCCACAGTCCCTACCACTCCCTATTGGCCCAACACTGAGGCTGAGAATCAGTTGCCATTTCTCAACTGTCTATACCATTGATTCTCTTACATTCAGTCCACTTTACTTACTTATGTTGCCTGCCTGGCTCTAATAGGCATTTGGGCTTATGTCTCCAAAGTGCCCACTTCAGCAATGGTACAAGATCACCTACTAGGGCGAGAGAAGCAAATATTGGACCTTCTGTTAACAAGTATGATCTCATTCATTTTACCATTTATTTTCATGTTTTATAACGTAATTAATAGAACAGTAGTCATGGCTGTATTTTATAAATAAATTTTACATATACATTGGAGGTATTTGCTCAGAATTCATTTTCCTGTTACCCCTCTGAGATACAAAAAGTTTTGACATCACTGCTCTTTTTTTTTAAAAAAAATTATTTATTTTTGGCTGCACTGAGTCTTCGTTGTATCACACGGGCTCGTTGGTTATGGAGCATGGGCCTCGTTGCCTCGTGGCATGTGGAATCTTCTCTGACCAGGGATCAAACCCATGTCTGCAGCATTGGCAGGTGGATTCCCAACCACTGGACCACCAGGGAAGTCCCAGAGGAGACCACCGCTCTTCATCACTACCTTTGTGCTAGCTGTGCGACACTGTGAAAAGTCCTTTGACTTCCTAGTCCTAGATTATATTTTTCCACTGGAAAATGGAGATATTGGTACTGTCTGCCTTGAAGAGTTGTTTCAAAATTCTAAGCCCGCAGCAACCAATAAAGTGCTGAGCACTAGAAGCAGAAAGCCACCCTGGGAGCAGGCACTCGGCACAGCCAGCCATGCAGCGGCTGTTTCTGCTATGTTAAAGTCAACCTGGAAGAGGAACTGGAAGGTTCCCTGTAGGGTGTCCAGCCGTAAAGCCTGGGCTGCGGGCTGACCTGGTCTAAGCCCCTGCACAGCCACAGGGATTGATTTCCAAGTTTTTTAGTGCTGTTGATGTGTTCCTGGGGCACACAATGTCTCTGCTCTCATTAACGAGAAGCAGCTGCCCCATTTCTGTTCACCTTCCCCTTACCTCTAGCCTACAGCTGGCATCCTGGGGAGAAATATCCCCATTTCCTTCAACCCCACTGGCCTCCTTTGTCCTTGGGTTCATTGTGGGTTGGGCAGAGTCAAGATTTCAAGGGGGACTCAGAAACACAGGGGAGGGTGTCACGGGAGCACTCACCCCAGTGTGGTCACGTCAAAACTCCCTCACTCCAGAAGGAAAGAGGTGACCCTGAGACCAGGCACTTCATAGATTCTCAAGGGCAGCTCTGCCTTTGTGTGAGCTCAGGGTTAGAGAGACCCTGAGAGCTGATTGAGTTTCTGGGACATGCTGCTCCAGGAACTCACTTCCTGCTGTCCAGTCACCAAGGACAGCTGCAGAATGGAGGTATGGAGAGGTACTGTTCGTCAGAACCATTGCCCACTAAGGAGTCGAGGGAGGATGACCAAATGTCCTGCTTTGCCTGGGCTTGAAAGGTTCCCTGGGATGTGGCACTTTCAGTGCTAAAACTGGGACAGTTCAGGGCAAGCTGGAAAGATTGGACATCCCAGATGGAGCCGGAACTCAAACCCTCACCATCTGTCTCCAAAGGACACATGCCTCTGCAGGGCCCCGAGTGAGGACAGTGAGAGCCACTGGGACGTGTGCAGCATGGCTGGCAGTGAACACCTGGAGAAGGAGAAGAAATAGCCTCAAATGCAGGGACAAGTTCTCTGTGTAGCTTTTTTTGTTTCAGAGAGGGGTGGGAGAGAGGCGAGAGGGTGGCTCCATACCCAGTCTGTTGGCAGGATGAGATTCCAGTAGGAAGATGGCCTGAGTCTGTGCAGATCCTAAGAGCTACTCTTTATGAAGCATCTTTCCATTTAAATTTCAGTCGGGCCCTTGGGAGGTAGGTTTTCACAGATGAGGAAGCTAGGGCTTCAAGAGGCTCAGTAATCTCCTCAATGCCTACTGTAGACCCCTGAGAGCTGCTATAGCAAAATACCAAAAAGTGGGAAGCTTATAACCAGCAGATGTGTGTTGCTCACAATTCTAGAGGCTGGACGTCAGAGGTCAGGGTGCTAGCACGATGGGAGGAGGGCCCTCTTCTGGGTCACAGGCATCTCATGATATTCTCACATGATGGAAGGAGCGAGGGAGATATGTGGGACCTCTTTCACATGAGTACTAACCCAAGTCACAAGGGCTCTAGTCTCGTGATCAAATCACTTCCCAAAGCCCCCACCTGCCACTGCTATCACCTTCAGGGGTTAGGATTTCAACATACAAATTTTGCAGGGAAGACACAATCAGATCATAGCAGCACCGTCCCCCTTACCCCCGCCCCTGTTGAAAGCGCACTTGACTTCAAGTCTGCTCGCTTCCAGTGTCTGTACATTTACCATCAGACAACATGGTTTCTCCAGGAGGACTTTCTGAAGACAGCAAATCATTTCAGAAGATTATTATAAAACATGAGCTGGCAGGGGTGGGAAGTAGGTGGTGGGGAGCTTTTGTTAAATCTTTCTGTGCCTTTTGAGTGTTCCTGAGTTTTCACTATTGGTTGGCTGGAGTTAAGGCAGAAGAGAGTGAGCCAAACTTCAGTGTCTTCTATTTCCTACTTATTAACACCTGGTCAGGAGAGACGGTCAACACTGTTCAGCGCACCAAGGTGGATTTCAATTAACCACCAGAAGCTCCCCCATTCCCAACAAACCCAGACAGTCTTCGGCTGAATTTTGCTCAGAAAGTGCAGGAGGTGGAGGCTGTCTGAGCCTTGTCTGAACATTTTGTAGAATAGTGAACGGTGTTAGCACATATGTGCATGCTCTGGGTTTAATTTATCAGTGTTACTGATTGTGAAAAAAGAAAGCTAGACTTTACAGCACTGCCTATGGGCAAGCACCAAAATTAGTGTTATTTAAAATACAGTAGAGAAACCAATAGTCATTTAAATAGCTTTAAAAAGAATAAGACTCCATTGGCTGTAAAATACTACCTTCTTGGGAGATCCATTTCAAAGAAGAGATTTTTCCTAGGTCCTGAAAATATATGTTTAGGTGCAGTCTTCTCATATCTGAGTAAAAGTCATTCACTTAATCATTTCACAAACATTTACTGAATGTCTCCTATGGGTCAAGACTTTTGCTCGGTGCTGTGAGGTTATAAAGAAAGATGAAATTGACTAGGATCTTTCCTTCATCAAGTCTCCAGGTCATTAAAGGAGATGAGACACAAAAATTAATTTACTACTAAGTAGAAATGAGGAAAGGGAGCGCATTCCAAGTAGTGGGCAGTGTCCTGAGCAAAGATCCCAGAGGATGGAAAACAATATGGTGGAGAATTCACCTGCAATGCAGGAGATCCAGGTTCAATCCCTGGGTCAGAAAGATCCCCTGGAGAAGGGAATGCGACCCCACTCTTGTATTCTTGCCTGGAGAATTGCATGGACAGAGGAGCCTGATGGGCTACAGTCCATGGGGTTGCAAAGAGTGGGATATGACTGACACTTTTACTTCACTTTCACCTTCTTGGAAAGCTAGAAAACTATTCTGGCTCACAGAGCACACGGGAAGAGATGAGAGAACACAGCAGGAAAGAAGTACCCGTGATGTCATCAGGAGTTAAACGTTGATAAATCAGAACCCAAAGAATGATACAAACTTGGGGAACTGACAAACAGGAGGCACAGATGACAAGATCAGAGGTTCAGCTGAGAGAGAGCTTGGTAGAGGCTGGAGGAGATGTAATCTGTTTTAAGGCTAGAACAGGAATTCAACCTAGAGGTGGGCTTTGGAGGATGGGAAGAATTTCTTTGGTGGGAGGGAAGAGCTAAGGTCATTTTGAGCAGAGAAATTGCCCTAAAAGGGTGGGGAGGAAGGAAGAAGGGAGGCCTGGACTGGGGGAGTCCCTGGTTTGGCAAGCACAGAAAGATGCTGCTGTAGCTTCCGCCCCTTCTGGATGAGTGGCAGACTGTGTGATCAAGGGCAGCCCAGGTTTTGGAGGCAGACAGATCCAGGTTGGGTTCAACTTCAGCTCTGCCTTTGACTCATTTTAGGGCACCTCTGTGCATCTCCCTGGCCTTGGTTTTCTTATTTTCAGAAAGGCCTTAACCAGGTTTCCCTAGTGGGGCTGCTGTGAGAGTTAGAATCTTATGTCAATCAGAGCATCTTGGGCACAAGTCTTAACAAGTTGGCTTCAAGTTGCCTTGCCTTCTCCCTTGCCTCCTCTCCAGGTTGGCTCCCTTCTCAGGAGCCTTGGTCACATCCAGGCACCTGTTGCCCTAAAACTATTAAAATAGCAGGTTATTTTACAGCAAAAATTTTGCAGCAAGATTTTGCAAAGAATTGCAATTCAGGACATGCAATCTATGGTGAACCATAGGCATGTCTGGAGAACAAAGGAAGGGAGCCTGCTTTTATAGGAAAAAGCAGGGGACTAGGAGGGGCTGTTGTGAAGGAAAGTTCATTGGAAAAAAGTAAAAGTTCAGTGTGGCGTTTCTCATTGGCTGGGTTGTTGGCTGAGCAAGGAGAAAGTCTTCTTGGGGAAAGTCTAGTAGTTGCACTTCCTGTTTGGGAGTGCAAGGTTATGCGTCTTCCTACGGGTCATGCAGTTGACCTTGAGTAGCAGGGCATGAGAGCACCCCCTCTGGCCTCCTGACTCTATTTTTAAAATTTTGGCTGTGCTGCTTTGCTGCCTGTGGGATCTTAGTTCCCCAACCAGAGACCGAACCCACGCCCCCTGCAGCGAAAAAGTGGAGTCTTAACCAGGGGGCCGCTGGAGATGTCCTCTGACTCCATTTTAAAGGAAGTTCCTGTTTATTAATTAATTAATGATGTTAATTTAATGATATTAATTAATAATGACAATTACAAGTAATAATATTAATAAATCAATTCACACACCAAATGGGGAAAGAGGAGAGGTAAGGCCTTGGAACCTTCTAATGGCTCTCTCCCAACTGGGAGGAAATCTCCCAGAAGCCCCAGCAGGTCACATCTCATTCTGAACCACTCACTGACAAAGGGACTTCCTTTAGACCAATCAGGCCCTCTCCCTGGAGCTAGGAGGCGAGGCATATTCCCAGCCCCTGGAAGGGGCAGGCAGCTGCTGCAGCTCTCTTGGTTAGATAGACTACCTGAAACATCCACTTCAGAGACACTGCAAAATCCTCCACACACAGTAGGTTCTCAGGTTGTGGAGGTCACAGATAACTGAGCTTCAGGGGTCTTTCCTTAACTGTGCGTGGGGTCATTAAACCTCTAATTAAAAGGGAGAGGAGAAAGTGAAGTGAGATGCTAAGAGAACCTGAACAGCTCAGAATGTTTAGCATCAAAATCATGTTGTAAACTTCCTTTAAATCTGTATTTCATGACTTTAAAAAAAAGTATGTTAACATATCTCTCATGGAGAAGGAAATGGCAACCCACTCCAGTGTTCTTGCCTGGAGAATTCCGGGGACGGGGGAGCCTGGTGGCTGCCGTCTATGGGGTCGCACAGAGTCGGACACGACTAAAGCGACTTAGCAGCAGCATCCAAGGTATAGCCACATACCCCTTTTCATTTCACACTGAGAAGCACCCCGTGTCTTGTAGGACATTCTAGAGTCCTTCCTGTTACCTCCTTGTGCCACCTGGAGATTTCTGTGTTGGGCCCTCAGGGTCCAGCTCCCTGAATACAAATCTTAGCTCCAGCACTTAAAGGCCTCTCTGTGCCTTTTTCCTCATCTGGAAAAATAATAGTACCTAACTCTTCAGATTGTTTTGAGGATTAAAAACTAATTTGGTCTTCTCTCTCTGGCAGCCTGTTGAAGATAGAATTTGTGAATCCTGGGAGACTGGATTCTTCCCACTTCCTGCCATCTCATCAAAGAACAGAACGTAGAATAGGGCCATGGGAAGGCAAGGAATGTGCAATTTAATGAAAAGCATGCATTCCATAATTTAAGGAAATTAGAGTATTATTACTCTCCAGCATAGCAACAAGATATAAATAGATACTAATAAGTAAAATTAGGTTAACTGATGCAAAAAAGCATTGATATAATTCATAATAGGGTTGCATTATAGAATTGTTTGCACCTAGTAAATTCTGCTAATATACATGGACTTTATTTGCTGTATAAATAAATCACACCACTAGCTGTGTGATTTCAGGCAACTCTCTTTACCTTTCTGAGCCTCAATTTCATTGGCTATGAAATGAGACTAACAATTTCTTTTTTGCAATAAAGGACCAGATGAGGTAATGTGTGTAAGGGCTTTGAAAACTGGAAGGCACAATACTTTCCTTAGGTAATTAATAATTATTGTAACTGATAATCATCCACAATAAAAATATATTCAAGGAAAATGTACAGACTCATTGTTTGAAACACCAGTCTTAAAAAAGATCTATAAGTACTAAACTCACTCTATTCTTTACTATAGCATCTATAAGACATTTGTTTTGCTTTTTAGACACTGACTTTTTTTTTATTAACATCACTTTTGGATCGCGTGGCATCTTCTTTAGGGGCGGAACAGTAATTGACAAACTGTTTCAGACAGAAATCTGGAAGATCCAAGCTCCTGGATTAAGGTAACTCCCTTATAGAATGCATTTTCTGTGTAAACATGAAAACAGGATTAAGCCAAGCGCTTCATTGTAGATAAGGAAAATGATGCCATGTGGGCTGAAGTGTTTATAGTCTTACTACAGAAATGGATGCGATATTTATACATATGAGTTCTGCTATCTCGAACCATGGCTCCTTAGCTCCTCACTTCATGTTTACACAGCCATCGAGATGGAGAGTCAGTCATTGTGGGTTAAAAGCAACTAATGTCAGACCCCTGCTGGCCTAGTCTGGCACTGCATAGGGAAACAACCTCCAGTTCATATTAATGAGGAAACTGGCTACAGGGGCAAGAGACCTGAGATGCCAAGGATTCAGTCTTGTCTCACTTCACATGTAGGTGTCGATATTCATCAAAAACTGTGTCAAAATGGGAGCTAAAGGAAAGGTCAGACTTGACTTACAATAGCTCTTAAGAGGCAGCCGGGGATAATGATCTCTATTCAGGGCAATTTGAGGCTTGAATCTGCCTGTCCCTCCAGCTTGTTCGTCATTGCTAACAGCACTTGGTATAGCAGTTGTTTTTCAATATGCTTTCAAGCTCATTGTTTGTTACATGCTCTTAACTTCTAAAGGGGCAGAGGTCTTCTCTCCAGCTTTTTCACTTTGCCCCTACAAGGCAAGGAGGAAGAACTCTGAAGGGTCAAGGTCAAAAATGGAGTGCTCAAGGATATATTTAATGGGGCCATTATAATAGGAGGTAGAGTTTACAGGTTTAAAGACTGCCCGGAAGGGGCTTCCCTGCTCTCTCCTCTTCTTCATGAAATTGAGATAAAATGGAGCCTGCCCCTGCGAAGAAAATGGGGTCCAGGGAGAGGATGTACAGGGTAGCCCAGGGATAGAGCAAAAACACAGACAAAAACCTCAGATGAAGAGTGGTGGCTCTTGTTTTGCGGAGGAGGCTCGTGATTAGTGCTCCTGGCTGGTAGAAACGAGACACAGCAGGAATGAGGATTTACTTTGGAGGAGCAAAGGCTGGAAAGTGGCCAGGTGGCTGAATCGTGTCTGGCTCAAGTCACAAGCTAGTGTTTCTGGCTACAGGGAATAGGTAAACCCCAGGGAGAAGACCAAGGGATTGAGATTGCAGAGCCATAAGGGATAAGGAAAGTCATTTTATTTTCTCTGTTTTAATGGCCAAAGATATGAATTTTTCTTCCTCTCATGGTAGGGAGCTTTGAGGAGCGTTTCCAATGACCGGAAGTCAGGTCCTTAACTCATTTCCTTCGCCCTAGTGACCCCAATGCTTGAAGGTCACAGGAAGAAGATGGGATTGCACCAGGAACCTGGGCATCCTTCAGCCAAGCCCATTAATCCCTTCCTCTTCAGGGTTTGTGCCTTTTCAGTTTGGCTTGAAAAATCCACTCTTCCCAGTAAAACGAAATCATCTCATTAGCATCTCAGAGAATATCCTGTGATTGCAGGAAGAAAATCTGTGATTGCCAGTCTAAATACAGAGGTCTCGGTGATTTTCAAAAGAATTGTTGGCTGAGCTGAGCAGGCAGTGAGAAACCCACCTTGATTTTCTGTAGAGTAGTCCTTTACATCAGTGGTCCCCACCAGGGACTGGTTTTGTGGAAGACAGTCTTTCCACAAACCAGGGGTGGGAAGATGGTTTGGGGATGATTCAAGTGCATTACATTTATTGTGCACTCTAGTTCTATTATTATTACATCAGCTCCACCTCAGATCATCAGGCGTTAGATCCTGGAGGTTGGGGACCCCTGCTCTACATGGAAGAATTCTAAGATAGTTAGCTAGTCTTCTGTTGATGGATGCTTAGGTCATTGCCAGACTTTTGCCATTAAATACAATGCTACATGGACATTCTCATGCAAAAAACTTAACATGTGTCATATTTCTTTCAGTTAGATTTCTAGACATAAGATTAAATATAGCCAAATTTACTTTCCAAGCATTTTCCCCCCCGCCCCAAGTCTTTGTTATCCTTCATCAATCAATTTATTATAATAATGCTAATATGAATCACAACTACCTTATTTCTTGAGGAGTTACCATGTGCCAGGCACTATAGTAAACAGTTTCCATGTATATTCTTATTGGTCATCTCATCAACCCAGAAAGGTAGGTTCTATTATTATTCCCATTTTAAAAGTGAGGAAATAGAGGCACAAGTCACTTATTTAAAGTGACTTACAAATGTGAGACCCAGCCCAGGCATTCTATTATTTCACTCAAAAAGAACCTATCTTTATTTTAGAAAGAGAAAGCTTGGGTAAAATGTACAGTGAACTTGGCCACCACTGCAGGAAAAGGAATCCAACTGGAAGCATACTATTGGACATATCAGCATCTTGAGTCTTCATTAGCAAATCTCTAGGTTTGGTGTTAGTGCAAGGACCTTAAGCTCAAGGTCACATGAGGATTTCATTCCAGCTGTGCCTACAAAACCTCATTTTTAAAATGCATAATCCAATTGACCCGAGTAGTTGTTTTATTTAATCTCTGCAAAACAATTGGTTGAAGTGATTTTTTTTCCCTTAGTTACCTGGCTGTCTTGTTGTTCTGTTCTGTCAGGCTAAAAGTCCCTGAAATGAGATGGTGGTAAATCTAGCTCAAGGCCATAGGTGATGTGCATTCCTGGGAATGAAATCCTTGAAAGACGTGCAACATCATAATTAGAACTGGGAACCACTCAGGCAACTGCGTTTTCCAGGCATGTTTGTGTCCATGAGCTCCTCTGGTGATGTACCTTTGTCCCTGGGAGAGAAAGGGTCAGAAGCAGCTAAGGAAAGGGGTGAGAAGGAGGAGGCAGAGGAAAGTCCAGCAAGTGGGGATATTTATTCCTTATCGTTGAGTAGTGCTCTTGTTACAGTCCACTGGATCTAATAATTGCCTAAGAAAATACCACCCTGTGTCTCTTCCTTACTTGGAAGGGCATGAATCGTATTAGGAGACAGCCTGTGACCACATGGGGAGTGTCCTGCATACTTTCTATCTAAGGATCATCACTAAATCATTAGCCTGACGATACACACACACACATGTGTACATGACTCATGTCCAGTGAGTGCTGGTGTCAAAGTGTCACTAAAATTGTAATGAGGTAGAAAACCATACTTTCAAGAAGTCCCTTCAGGGAGATACTTGTGTGGAACTGCAAGGAATGTTCTAACAGCCATTTGGAAGTGGGTGGGACAGACCCCAAAAGAGTAATTTGGAATAACAACAGATGGTCTTTTCTAAAAAGGGGGTCAGGGCTTTTGTCTCTGTGAGTGTGTGGAATGCAGGTGGGAACAGCCTTGACTGCCTGTGCACCACACTCAGAGAAAGGTGCCTGCCGCCCTTTCCTCTAAGTAAATGTTGACCTCATACTTGAAGCATGGGAGTTTGGAAGGGTGCCAGGTCAGTATTCTTCCCAATGTGCTCACATTTTCCTCCGGTGTTGCATGCATGCACACGCATGCACACACAGAAACACACACACACATTCACCGGCATCTCCCATCTCTGTGCTGTTGCCTGACACACCGATGCCCCCACAAGTGCATTTGAAGGTTCAAGGCTAAAGAGCCCAGGAAGGCATTTGAGAATGGTCCATAGTCAACTCTGTTAGAGGCCAGACACAGATGCGTTTTTTTTAGTGACCTTAATTTCCTAGTATTGGAAATGGATGTAACTGTTAAGCTGGGAACAAAAGGGCTGTCTTATCCACAAGGCTTACTGAGCAGCTTCGCCCTGATGCTTGCTGTACTGTTACAGTAGGGGTCTCAATTTAGTGGTCGGTGTGGCTTTTACTTGTCCCAACAGTAATCCCAGAACACAGCCTGGAAAAGAGAGCCCGCATGAGGGGGAGGGAGAGAACCAGAGAGAGAGAGAGAACTATAAATATGTAGGGAGAGCGAGAGAGGAAGATAGCTGGGTTCCAGCTGGTGCCTCTCTGACAAGGAAGCTTACAGAAGGCCGAATGCTAATGTCTGCTCAGGACCGAGACTAAGAACCCCAGCCTGTGCAGTGCTTCTCTTCGGGATCAAAGAAGGACTCTTGGGATGTCTCCTAGAATGTGGACTCTTGGGCCAATAAACAGACTTTCTCTTCCGGGAGAGGGTGGCCAAAGCAAGGCAGAGGTCAGGTTTCCCAAGAGCCTGATGACCTCAGGCAAATCATTTCATCTCTTTGGGCCTCAGTTTTTTCACCAGTTAAATGAGGTCAGCTGGGCTCAGCCCTAAATCAGTGCTTCCTAAAATTGTTAGAGGGAATGCCTTTAAAGAATACCCTACCCTTTCTTGAGGTTCCACAATGCAACTGAATGTATGATAAGGTTTGGGAGGTCCCACAGGAAAGAAACCTGCTCAGCATTGTCTAGCCCACTCTTCCGCTCAGCTACTGTCCAGTTGGCCATGGCTTAGGCACATCTGATGTCAGTCTGCTTGGTCTGTGATAACACCACGCGGTGAACTGGATGGCTCTTCAAGAGGAATTCCTTCATTTCTCACAGCTCTGCAGGCTGAAGTCTGAGGTCCCAGGCAGGTCCTGGTGAGGGCCCTCTAGTGGGCTGCAGAATGCTGACTTCTCCTTGAACACTCACATGAGAGCTCACACTCATGACCTAATTACTCCCTAAAGGAGTAACATCATTACACTGGGGGTTAAGATTTCCACATAGGAATCTGGGGGTAACTGGGATATTATGCCCAAAGCATTTGGGCAAGTGTCACTCTCATGAAGTCTACATGAGTCTAATTCTCCTGGGCAGCCCCAGTTCAGATGCTCCTCCCCACCCCATGCTCACACACCTGCATGGACACGCGCGCACACACACACACACACACACACACACACAGGAAGAAGGGTTGGGATTCTCAGAGGAAGCATCTTGCCATTCCCACTGTCACTTCCAGCTTTGTTAAGACCTTACAATGTTAGAGCTAGAAGAGACAGAGAGATCCTCCAAGTCAGCTGACTCTAGCCCTCATTTCACGAGGACTGAGAGAGGGAAGCTGACCTGCCACATGCTGCACAGCTTGTTAGTGGCAGAGCAGGGATGGCCCTTAAGTTGCCTAACTCTCTTCCCTCTTCTAAAGGAAGGTACCTTTTGATGCCACCACACGCATTGGGCACTCATGCTGAGGTAGATGTCGCTAAAGGTGTTGCCCAGTTTTCTGCATCAAGATGTAATATCTGAAGTAACTACGGATACGAATGCTATCAAGATGTCAGTCAGCATGTCCACAAATATTTTTGAACATCTATTTTGTGTCAGGCAATCGGTAGTACAGTGGTGAACAAACAATACAAACTTTAAAGAGGCACAGATATGAAAGTGTAGTTGGGTAGGTGTGTAGGCAGGGCTACGAAAGTAGCCTTTAGGGGAGCTAGAGGCTGATCAGACAAGCCAGTGTAGGGCAAGATGAGGACAGGCTCTATCCACAGCCCCGGTGGAGGGGGCTCCATTTTGACGAGGGATGGTCATCAAAATACACAGTGGTGAGCTACCACTTATTAAGCCCCTCCGATGTGTCGGGGACTGTCTAAGGCCCATAGGTAGATCCAGCTGCTTATTTAATTCCTCAGACTTACTTAAGGACAGAGCCAGTACTAGAACCAAGTCTGTCTGCTTCTAGAATTAAGTCTCAGGAGGAAGCTCATTCCGTTTCCCGAGGACAGAGGACCACACAGTGCTCTTTATCCTGGAGCTGTAACACTGGGGTTAAGCGGTTCTTAATGTCATAGTTTCTCCCTAACAATTTAGGCTGCGCTTTACTTTTCACTTCATTCCGTCACTCCTAGGTCTACCCTCCAGGGACCCTCCTCTTCCTCCACAGATGCCACACACAAAATCAATTACATCCTATTATCTGATGCCAGTTTCATTTATACCCCAGGAGGGAGAAAAGTATGTTTTTATGAGTGGAGACTTTATTTTTTCCATTCTGTCCCCTCCCAGGAGGGAATTTCAATATTTCTTCTGAAATCAGACATTGTGTGTGGGTTTGGAGTGGAGTGGGCGAGGGGATGGATACGTACCCCACCTTATTTATTTTCTCTTCTGTGGAAGGGTCTCAGCTGTTTTTCCTCCCAAATTGAGTTCTCTTACTCTTGAAGAATGACCCAAGCAAAGAAATTTCCCAAACATCTGAAATCTGAGAATTGGTGCCTGGAATCCATGAGGCTCATAGTTTCCAGATGGGGAGGCCGGAAGAAGGGGAGGCGGAGGAGCAGAGGAAGGAGGGCGGGAGGATGAAAGGCAGGGGAAGCCTGAACTCTGGCTCACTCTGCCTGCCCCGTGAGCCAGGCCAGCCTCCCATTTGTTCCACGGGTCTGCCATCTGAAGGCGTGCCAGGCCCAAAGAAATGCCGCAGTCGTGCTCGACCTCGTGAGACCATTCCAGTGATTACTGGGAAGTAAGTAATGGTGAAATTGTCTCTTCTGAGGGCGGAGACTGGCTTCTGGAACACAATATGAAAGCAAGCCCATGGCTTGGCTATCAAGAGGGGCATAAACACTCCAGATGGATTTTCTCACCATCTCAGAAACAGCAAAAGACCAGACGCTTCTAGAAATCTTGGCTTCTCTACACCACTTAACCAGATGCAAGAGTGGACCCCCAGGTGACCTAATTCTTCCTCCACATGTCTTGTCCTCATGCCAGAGGTGGGGAGAGAGGCTTAAAAGGCAACCTAGCTTTGAGTAAATTAACAGGCAAGTATAGTTTGGCCATAAGTGGGCTAGGTACAGCCTCAGGAGGAATGCCCTTTTTTTGATCAGACAGGCCAGTATCTCAGGCCAGACAGGCCAGAGGAAAAAAAGGAGTTCGGGGAAAATAGATCACCCCCACCTGTTAGCGAATGGGAAAGTGGTTTAAGTGCTGAGGAAAAATACCCATTTTTATTGTTATCAGTGGTTTCTTCACCACCATCCCCACCCACAATCACCACACTAACACTCACCACCACCACCATCGCCCCTGCCCTCCCCCTCCCGCCCACCAAACCAAGGAGCAATCTTACTTGTCTCTCATGGTTCTGCCCACTTGGAACAGACTCAATGTGACACTGGGATACAGTCATACAACCAGGTCAAACAGTCCTAGAAGCCTCACTGGGATACAGTCATACAACCGGGTCAAACGGTCCTAGAAGCCTCACTGGGATACAGTCATACAACCGGGTCAAACGGTCCTAGAAGCCTGAACGTGTGGAGAGAAACCAAATACAGAAAAGTTCCTTCCAATTAACACCTGCAGTTTCCAGATGTCCTAATAAAAATGGTGAGGCAGCAAACAGCCACCTTCAAGCCAGAGGACTACACCTGGACTCAGTGTTGTCAAGAGCCAAGCATTCAGGCTCCTCATAACCTGGTCTCCTGGCCTGGGACATGTAACTGTTGAACTACTCTCTGGCTTGGGGAGAGAGAGCAGGCAGGGGTGAACGTATCCTGTAATGGCACGACTTCAACAGACCATTCATCTCACCCTGAGGTATGAAGGGAAACTGCCTGCCTCCTCAGACTGAGCAGTGCCCAGAATTTATGAACTTCTTCAGAGTATGATGTGAATCTGGGGTCTGAGCCAGGCATTATCATCAGGAAAAGGTGGCAAATTTCCCTCTCCCTCCCCTCTCCTTTTCCTATTGCTGACTGTATTGTTCAGACATGGGCTACAATTTAATCCCTTCTGCTGCTAAGGGTGTTACAGAATACTGGTTGCCATGTAGTCATAAAAAGTATTTAAGTAATAGAAAGAATGAATGAAAGAAAAGAAAACGGGAAAAAAACAGTAGCAAATGACAAAACTTATCATTACTACAAGCAAAAAATAGATAGGCAGGGAAAAATCCTTGCCCATGTACCAGGTGGAATGCAGTTGATTACCTTGGATCATTTCTATCTATAATCAACATGGCATGTGCTTTTACAATCATGCAGTGTTGAAAGCAGTGCTTCTTGGGAGAAGGGATAGCTCCAGTCCCACGCTTACAAATTTCTTTTATCTTAGGGTCATCAGATGAGGGCTGAGTTGCCACAAAGTGCTCAATGACTCCTGGGAAATGAATCATGTTTCCATTCCAGGGCTTAATATATGCATTACATCACTATTAGAAGCAAGCAACTCTGTGGTGGATGGCTCTGATGTGGATTAAGGTCAAAAGTGGCCCTGGAGACCAAATTCCCTGATGAGAGTTTGCCACACAGCTCTGTGTGTCCTTTGCTTCTGAATTCTTTCTTTTCCTAGCAACAACTACTAAATACCAGCTTCCCAGGCTGGTTTTATGAGGTTTATTCTTCTTGCAGCAAAGAACTGGAGAAATACAAATGAGACTCTGTTATTACAGGTTAAATTCTGTTATACTCAACTTGCAGAGAGGGTCCAGTTTCCTTTTATTATACCCCAATTTTGCTGTAATGACTGTTGCTTGAAATAAATGAGCAATTGACAGGGGGTTAGAGATAACAGGGATGCTTAAGTGATTTTTATGGTAGCAGTATTTGCTGTAACAGAATTTGACCTGTATTCTGATTATTAGTTTTACTCATCACATTGGAAACTTGGCACTTCCATTGTTCATGCCATTATATGCAAAGCACTGTAGCATGAAAGTCACTTACAAAGCTATGAAAAGAAACTCTCTAATCACAAGAAGCTCCTGGAACAATAAAACCTCAGGTAGGGGGATGTTTTGTTTTGTTAAGCTGAATGTTCTGGATAGTTCCAGGTTTATTCCTTTAACCCCTAAAAAGGAAATTTGTTTCATTCTTCTGTACCATTTGTGATAGAAATATTTCTAAAATTTGATATGGAAATTCTTGCTTTCTTCTGAGCATAATTTAGTTTCAGGGTCATCATTTTGAGTATAATTATATGGTCCTATGATATGAGCATTTAGAAATTGAGATGTGTAAAAGAGCTATTTTTGGCACTAAATGCCACCCTAAAACAGTGTTTTTTTAGCTCGTCAGTCTATTTAAACTTTTTTTTTTTTTGTCTTCTGTATTGCTGTCAGCTCTTTTTCCTTCTTGATTTAGGTTTCTGCTAGATATCTGTTTCCCACCCTTAAATTTAATCTGCTGTAGGCTGGGAAACCAGACAGCAAACATTTAGAATTATGTGTGAAACAGAAATAAATAGGTCCTGAGTAGGTGCTTTATGGGGAGACAGATGGCCTTTCTCTTTATGTGTTTGCTTCATACTATTTATTTCAACTCATCAGAAGCCTTGTTTACTCGCTCCTTAGTTCTCAGTCATTTTTAAATGGGTCCAGCCAAGGTTTCAGACCTTTCCAGTTCTGCCTCAATTACTCATTGTCAAACCTCTTGTGTGGGTTTTGTTTAAGAAGTAGGGACAGGTGAAGCTAGCTGAGCCCTAGGAAAATGAGTTGTGACCGACTCCCTAAACTGGTGTGAAGATTGTGGACCATTTCGGTAAGGCAAATTGTATGCTATGGCCAAGATGGCTCAACTCAGTAAATGAACTATGAAACAGACAAGCTCCCTTTACAGTCCCTTTCCAAGAATATGAAGCTGGGCTGCTGTCAAGCTGTTGGAGACGCCTTCAAGATGTTTAATTAAATGACAGACTCGGTGCCAGAGATGGCTGACTTTGGGGATTCTAAGACTAAAGCCCAAGAAGCCAAGGCTTTGCCTCCGCTGGTGATTTAATGATTTATGGTCTTGGAAGAAAGGAGATAAAGCAAGTCTAGTAATTCCCTCCTTCCCAAAGTGCAGTTTCAGGCCAGAGAGGATTTCACTGTTCTCCTTAGCCTTCCTTCCCTCACTGTACTCTGTATTTCACAAACTGTATAAAACAAGGCCTAAAAAGACAAATTCCTTTGCCCCAAGGCCACACTGCATGTGTTTGTGGGGAGGATGTGCGTGGGTGATGCTGTTCACTAGCATAAGGTAGAATCAGTGCAGCTAGGAGAGGAGAGATTGAGAGCTGGGGTTTTATGTCAATTCACCTGTGCTGTGCTTAATCGCTCAGTCTTTGCAACTCCACAGACTGTAGCCCACCAGGCTCCTCTGTCCATGGGATTCTCCAGGCAAGGATACTGGAGTGGGTTGCCATGCCCTCCTCCAGGGGATCTTCCCAACCCAGGGACTGAATCCAGGTCTCCATTATTGCAGGCTGATTCGTTACCGTCTGAGCCACCAGGGAAGCCCAAGTCAGCTAGATCTGGGTTTAAATCCTACCTTTTCATTTATCGGGGTGTGTCCTTGGGCATAGCTTTTAACTCTCTGATGCTTGAGCAATAAAATAGAGAATAATATCAGTGCAGTGAGAATTAAATAAGATAATGTAAAAAGCAATGAGGACAGTACCTGGTCCGGAAAAAGAGCTCACTAAATGGTAGCTATTATTTAACAAAATGATTTAGCCTGAAGACTGTCACATTGAACGAGGAATGAGTACAGACACTCTGCTCAGCCAGTTATTGACTTTAAGCAGCCTTTCATTTTGTTTCCTTTTCTGTGACATCTTCTTTTCTTGCTAATACTGGCCGCCTGACTTTCTGCCGGGTGTACCCACCTCTGGTGTCTTGTTAAGGCCAGGAGATAGTCCAGACCAGCTGCAATTTCACTCTTTTATGAGTGTGAAGGAAATGGGGCCACCTGTAAGTTGGACCAAGCAAAGATCAATGAGACAAAATAAAGAGTTGTAGCTTTCAGAGATAAAGACGATAAAACGAGAAAAGGCTGGGGCAGTGGGATGTGGTATTGAGTTGCTGGCACCAGGAAGCAGGGAAGAAAACCTCCAAACACACTGTGGTTTGTTAAAACACTGAGACTCCCAAGTACCACAGTGCTTGGCAGCCCCACCTCACCAGGCAGAAGTGTCCTCGGCAGCTGGGGAGCTTATGAGAGATGGGAGGAAGTGGGCCTAATGGTTACTCCAGGAGACAGAGAGTCTGCTGGCCTAGCTCACTGGGTGACCTTGGGTGACTGACTTGCTATAGAACCCTTACTTGAACAATTTCTCCAAAGTTCATATAGCCCCCAGCTAATAAAGGGGTTTGATGGAGACAAATTTGTTAAAAAAAAAATTGTTTAGAGCAGCGCTCATAAACTGCAGCTCCTGCAGACACTCTTGCTGGTAGGTTTTTAAAAATTGAATTTTAATACCTTTAGATAGGACTTGTGCTTTCCAATTCATACATTATCTACTACCTTGAGTTTTCACATTTTGCCTCTTGGTTTTAATGCATCCTTGGCTCCTAGTATTACAAACTGGATGAGAACGGCTTCATTTGTAACTTAATTCTATCTCTTCATCAGTTGTATCAAATGTGTACTTCTAAGATTCCCCAAAGATGATTTTGCTGGCCTAACTGTAATTTGCTCTATGAAATCTCTTTTTTTTTCCCCTAGAAAATATGGTAAAGATTAAAGTTTGACCACCCCCTTGGGTTAATCCAGATTGTAAAGATTTAACATTATTTGAAAACATCATTCAGGACCAAGCATTCTTTACTTTATAATCTACTTTGCTCAGAAAATTTAATGTAGGCATGGATCATTTCACTTTGAGAAGAAAACATCTCTTTAAATAACTATGATTTTCAATCTGTCCTTCTGCAACTTCCAGAGACCTTCTAAGTCACTCCAGAGAAGTCAGGGCAAAGGAGCATCCCATCTCTCATAATCAAAATACCATCATCTGCGGCATGATCACGGTTAAGAGTGCAGATCACCGTGAATATTTACACCTAGCAGGGTCCTTTGTGCAAAACTCTGAGAAACAAATGGTATTTCCAGGAATAGTTTATTGATTTCCAAATGCACAGGGGCGTCGAGTCCAAACATCCTGGGATAGCGGTAAATCTCTCTTACAAAATAATTTACAGCATGAAAATGATATACTGCAACATTAACTCAAACGTATAATTCCCTTGAAAGATTGAGTGTTCCCTTGTTTAGTGTAAAAGGTGAAAGGGGAAGATGACTGAGGAGGGAATGTGACAGTGTGCAGGAAAACAGGCAGAGGACAATGGATTCGTTGGTTCTCCCCATCCATGTAGTGTATGAAAGACTGGTCACTGTAGAAAGACTGGTCATTGTTACTCCCATGAAGTATAAATCTACTGTCCCCTCAAAGTCATATCAAGCCCAGGATGATATGACCTGGCCCTGTGGCATTTTTGTACCAGTATACCCACAAGTGTTTTAATTAATTTATTTTTATTTTCCTGCTCTGGTACCTGTTCTGCTGTTTCTGGTGTGTGCTTGGGCCTTATAGCTCTTGGAATGAGCTGGAGTGGGACTTCCAACACACTGTTGGGTAAGGCAGTATTAATGAGATCTAAAGTCTCCTCTATAGGCCTTTTTTTTTCCCTCAGGGCTAGGCTGAGTCCACTCATAATGAGATCGATTTGTTTTTTAAACAGAAAATTTTAGATGTGCTAGGCACACAGTAAACATGCAACTGATTTTCTTACAGAAAAGCATGTGTCGAACAGTGATTATGTGAGTGTGCCAATTTCAGGTATGGGCAAGAGAATATTGTCTAGGTTGAGGAAAGAGCTTCCTAAGCCCTACCACTCTTACCAGTTATGAATTCTTCAGCCATGCCCTCAGGCCTGACTGGAATGGTCAGACTCTCAGGTCACCAAAATGGCTGGGTATCCAAATTTCCCGTATCATTAGACATCCTGGAAGAGGGCTGGAGTGTAAATTCCTTCAGGGCTGTCACCTTGGCTCAGCTTTAGGAGCTGACAACCTTTGCCAAGGCACTGCTCTTTCTATAAGCATCTCTTGAGCAAGCACCAAAGCTCCAATTACCTGGTGACACTTGTGATCAGAGCTGGCAGAAACCTCTGCCGTGGTATGTAAGATAATGAGGGGACTGCTCTGCAGTTCCCTTAGTTGTTAAACTGAGTGTGTGTGTATGTGTACATATACACATCAGGTATTTGCAGGAACACCTATATTCACTGGACTTTGAATTGCCACATCCTCACAGGGCACAGACTAGCTAGGTTTACTAGAATATGAAGATTTCCTTTGCAGCAGCAGGCATTTTCAAACAGAGAGCAGAACACTGCTCACTTCCACTATTTCTGAGAAGTTCCACACTCCTAAAGGCCTAGAAACACTTTATTTATTGGCTGTGTGCATGCCCAGTAGTGTCTGTACTGAGCCTGAACTGTAGCCCGCCATGGGATTCTGTCCATGGGGTTCTCCAGGCAAGAATACTAGAGTGGGTTGCCATTTCCTTCTCCAGATCTTTTCCACCCAGGGATCGAAGCTGCGTCTCTTGTATCTACTGCATTGGGAGGCAGGTGTTTTACCAGTTGAGCCACTGGGGAAGCCCAGTAACTGGCCTAGATGGCTTCAACTCCCCCTTCTTCATGAGGGATGGCACCAAAAAGGAAAGGCCTCCTTCCATTGCTGGGGGCAGGCTCAAGTTAGCAACATGTACTTAATGTATCTGCTAAACTGGAAGAATAAGGCTACCCTGATGCCATTTCTGGGCCCAAACTACTGCCACGAAATGTCACTGTGAAAAAGAATCCTTTATGGAATGGTCAGACTGTAGCAGGGGAACCCACAGCCTTTTCTGTGTTTTAGGGATACATAGAGTTAGGAAGGGAGAAGGAAATGGCAACCCACTCCAGTATTCTTGCCTGGAGAATCCGGTGGACAGAGGAGCCTGGAGGGCTGCTGTCCATAGGGTCGCACAGAGTCGGACACGACTGAAGTAACTTAGCATGCATGCATGCATTGGAGAAGGAAATGGCAACCCACTCTAGTATTCTTGCCCGGAGAATCCCAGGGACAGAGGAGCCTGGTGGGCTGCCGTCTATGGGGTCGCACAGAGTTGGACACAGCTGAAGCGACTTGGCGGCAGCAGCAGAGTTAGGAAGAGCCGGGTACAAAAATCTGGCTCCCATACTTCCTAGTTGTGTAACTCAAGACAAGTAACTCTTACCTACAAATCTGTATTATCATCTGAGGAATGGGGCCTTGGTGCAGGGTCCTCAATATTTCAAATCATTTCCCTTTTTGGGCTGTCAGAGCAGAGACTCCAGGCACTTCTTGGAATTGCCCTGGATTTAATGACACCAAATCAAAGGTCAAACCTCCTCTTAGCCTCGGATACCCAACCTTTGGAAGGCATCCAGGGATTGCTGTGAGGACCCAATTCATTCTGAAGACAGTCATTACCTGTCTCCCTTGCTGACTTCTCCCTAGGGATGTCTGCAAACCCTGCAGCCAGGCAGGACACAATTTGGAGCAACTCTACTGACCTGGTAGGAGGCAGGCCTCCTCGTGCTGGGGCTTAAGGCCAAGCAGCCTGCTCCAGCTTTGGGGAAGCTGGTGCCGCTGCAGGAAGCATCCTAGCTCTTGTGTTGATAGATGCTGCCGGCAGGAACTCAGAAGCCTGGGCAGAAGCTGCTGTGCCATGTTTAATGCTTTCCTGGTTAAAGTTTTATCAGGTACTGAAGACAGCGGGAGCCCATAAAGCAGATCTGAAATCCTTTCTAGGTAAAAGCCAAAGTGCTTTCCTCGAGGATTATAGAGATACGATAATTTATTGAGACAGGCTGGTATGTATTTTTATATTTCCATTCATATCCATTGCATAAATGCCTGGGTTTCCCAAATATTGATTTAAAGTAATAACCTATGATCAATTATGGAGGAGCCAATAAGCTGTCCATTGCTAAGATAAGGCTACCACTTGGAGATTAAACAATGATTACTGGGGAAAGACAACACAAGCTTCCAAATCCTAGAGTCTTCTTAATCTTCTGATTTTTTAAATTCTTTTTGAGAATGGCCACTGTTCTTCCTTCATCTTTCCTTGGATGTGGCTGGGGGTTGTAATCAGTGCATGCCAAAATCTCCGGTCTTTGTGAGCAGAAAGGTAAAGCACTGAAAATGTCTCCGCCATTTGCTGGCCACCAGTTTGAGAGAAAAAATAGTTTTTTTTTAAAAAAAAAAAAAACAGCCCAAACTACTCTCAGCCCCCAGTATCCAACATGATTTAGTGAGCTGGGGTACTCTTAACCGAGAAGCGTATATGCCTGGTAGCTTCCTGGCATCAAACAAATAGTCATTTCATAGCATGCACAGGATTGAACAATGATATAAACAGGATTCCGACAGTAAGCACTGTTTCTATCTCAAAACCATCCTGCACACACACATCAGTTGGCCCTAAAGCTTTGTTGACAGGTACACAGGTCACGGGCAGGCAGGCAGGAAAAGAGGAAGATGCCCCTGATGCAAGTTCCTTTGGTTCTGCCTCAGAAGCACTAGAAGTCTGGGTCCTGAGTCAGCAGAAACCCCAAGGCTCTTGGATGTATGCAGTTCCAATTGCACTTCTCAGAAGCAAACACCCAAATACCACTAACAGCAGAGGAGGGGGAACACACAGCCCGCTTGCAAATAAAATTCCTCTGTGAAGTCTCCTGTTTTATCTTTATAGTTTATGTATATGAACATTCTATTTCATAATGTAACTGTGTTTGTTTTATCCAAAAATAACATCATTCCCTGACTCCAAAACATTTGTTAAGTCAAAACCGCTGCTGCAGAAGATGCATGTTTTTCAGTTTACAGTTTTGTGTTCCCTAGTTCATCACTGCTTACTTGGGAGTAAAAAAGCTTGGCTGTAAGGAATTGTGATTTGGGAGAGGGGAGAGGCCAGAGTCCAACCACGGTGAGTCTCCACTCACGGCCTGTAAGAGGGGAGAGGCAGGGGGTGGGAGATGAACTGGAGGTGGGGAGTGCTGGGGCAGGAGGGGTCCCTGGAGTGAAGGGAAGGCCTGTCTGCCAGGGGGTGGAGCTCAATTCACACACCACAGAGGGCCAAGTACCCTCCCCGCACTGCACTGAAGCCAAATCGGGCTAAGCTAGGGGAAGGGGAGCAAAACCTACAGTGCAAATTCCCATTTGTGACACACATTCCAGACTTTCATGATGTGACGAGACCCATAAAACCTCAGAATCCACTCAAATAATTCAGGTTCCATCAGATCCTTTAGTGACTATTTTGGAAACCTAGGCAATTTGAGTTCAGAAATACTGATTTCGATTTCAACTTTTAATCAGATCTTTTTGGTCCCCCCCACCTTTGTTTTAAAAAGTCATTTCCTTTCTACCTCTTCAATCTTTTTTTTTCATTTCCACAGGATTGAATTATGAATCTGAAGTCCAGGATAACCTCACATACTAAAAATATCTTTATATATTTCTAACTTTTAACTCTGTCGGTTTTCAAGCCATCCATCTTATTTCATGAAACCACATTTTCACAGATGTATAATTGGACTTGTAGAGACTAATTACACGGGCTGATTCAGCCCTACTTTCCCCCTCATTTATTCCATGCTTCCGATATGAATAAAGTGGGGGGTTATTAGCAGGGAGGGAAACAAATTCTGACTGCCCTTCAAGATGATTTCAGATCCTTCTTAATGAAGTGATCCTGTTTGGGTATACACCATTACAGGGACTGGCTTTCCTGAGGAAGTTCAAAGCAGCTGTTGAGGGAATGGCCTGAAGGACCCTGAAACTGCTTCTGGTTGAGCACAGGGGCACTTTTCCTTTTCCTACCACGACAAGAGAATGAGAGGCATGGTCAGTAACAGTAAAACTGGTCACTCCTTGGAGAGCTCTGGGCCTGCTGTGGGTCTGGGGACGCATCTGGTGGAAGCACGTTGCTTGCCGGGCAGCCTTCACAGGGGTCAGAAGACGTTGCACACACGCGGTCACATACGCACAGGGGAAGGGGGGTCTTCACCAGGGAGGCCGGGCCTTCACGTGTCCTCCTCTTCATCGGCACCGCTACAAAGGAAAGGAGGACCGGGTGAGCTGAGACGTCACAAGACGGGAGGCACAGGCTCTGCTGTCAGACCCCGCTGGAGCCCTCACCCTCCCACCGCGGGGCACTGTGGCCAGCGGCATGCTTCTGCACCTCTCCACGTTCTGATTTCTTTATTTGACTGCAGAGATAACGATGACAATGAAACCTACTTTCTCAGGTTACTAGGGGAATAAATAAGGTAATACAGGTCAAATGCCCGTGCCTGGTACACAATAGGTGAATAGCTATTTAAAGGAACAAGTGATTTGTCACAGTATTTTTTTATTTTAACTTGACAAAATAAATAGCTGGTAAAAACTGGGAGTCTGACTTCCCCTAAGCCTTAAAGCCAGGGCTTCCTAGGTGGCTCAGTGATAAAGAATCTGCCTGCCAATGTAGGAAGCAGAGGAGACCCAGGTTCGATCCCTGGGCTGGGAAGATTCCCTGGAGGATCTGGAATTCCCTGGAGGAGGATATGGTAACCCACTCCAGTATTCTTGCCAGGATAATCCCATGGACAGAGAAGCTTGGCGGGCTACAGTTGTGGGGTCACAAAGAGTCGGACGTGACTGAGCACACACACAAACCTTAAAGTCACCTATTGTTACAAGAGAAAAGCAAAGAAGTTATCATTTTGCACATCCAGTGGCACTTCTCACTTGGAATAAAACCAAGGTTTCAATTCATGCCACAGGGATAGTCACTGGATTCAGATGTCACCGCCTCAGAGAAGGTCCTCTATCTCAGTCAGACTCCTTGGGCACTGTCCATCTCCATCTTATTGCTTTCATAGCCCTTATCATGTCCTATAAATCATTTGTTTGCTATTTATGCTTCCCTCTACCCCCGCCAGATCATAAAAAGAGGAGCAGTACTGTCTATTTTATTGACAACTGTTTATCTGGCACAGTACTGTGCTACGCATACAGAAGTGTTCAATAAATAGCTGTTCCTAAAAGGGAGTGAGAAATAAAAATGGGAAGGGAGGGAAGGAAGGTGCTGAATGGAACAGTCATTCAAAGCTGCCTTGATCAGGGCATCTTGGGTGTTGGTGGCATGTCGGGGCCAACAAATGAGTTGTAAGTCTCAGAAGCATGGCTAGAAGCTCAGCTGCTCGAGGTTACAGCCTTGCTGGCTTGTTCTCTTTGCAGAGAACACTGTTGATACAAGTACTAGGGCAAGAAAGAGGTAGGGTCAGTAAAAGCCTTAGAAGGAGAGTTAGAAGGACAGAGGTAGCAAACTTGCCTGGTTTCTCCTCCTCCACCACTTCTAGGGGTCACTATCCTGAAAATAAAGAAGGCTGCGCACCGAAGAATTGATGCTTTTGAACTGGGGTGCTGGAGAAGAGTCTTGAGAGTCCCTTGGACAGAAGGAGATTAAACTCGTCAATCCTAAAGGAAATCAACTCTGAATACTGGCAGAACTGGAAGAACTGATGCTGAAGTTGAAGCTTTAATACTTTGGCCACCTGATGTGAAGAGCTGACTCACTGGAAAAGACCCTGATGCTGAGAAAGACTGAGGGCAAGAGGAGAAGGGGGCGACAGAGTATGAAGGGGTTGGATGGCATCATCATCTCAATGGACATGAGTCTCAGCAAACTCCAGGAAACAGTGAAAGACAGGGAAGCCTGGTGTGCAGCAGTTCATGGGGTCGCAAAGAGTCAGACATGACTTAGTTACTGAACCACAACAACATCCTGAAAATAATGAGTCAGCTTGATCAAGTGTGCCAGGGCACCAAGCTAAGCACTCCTCGCCCATTCTTTCTATTACTCCTCACAACAATCCTAGGATGTAGGGACTGCTATTAATATTATTATGTTCCCCATTTGGCAAATGAGGAAAGCGAAGCTCTGAGAGATGTAAAATCCTCGGCCACAGAGTAAGGTCTGTGTCCTTAAAACTCAGGGATTAGTTTTGGCTGGAGAAAGTCTCACGGAGTCAGGCTAGGGTACTTGGAAGGGAGGGAAAATCTCCTTCCTCTGGTCAAGACAGGAGTTAGGAAAAGGAAAGGCCTGGGGTGCCTTAGCTCCCAGCTATGACCTAGAAATTTCTTTTTTTTTTTTTTACCTCACAAAGAATTGTCTATGTCTCTATAAAATATGTGCTGTTTTGCATCCACTTGGGAAAGACTGTAAGGGAAAATACCTTTGACAACAGACCTGTAGAACTGCTGCTAAGGGCGAAAGCATTTTAAGACACAGAACCTGAAATTAAGGCAAGTGTACTCTAGGAACCAAAAGATCCAACCCAGCAACCTTCACTATCCAAACTCTGCCCTATTCCATTCCCTCTTTCTGCCTGTTGTCCAGTCTTGGGAGGAAGGGTGCATGGTAGGAGGGGCTGGTCAGTGGACTGTCATTAAGGAGCAGTGCTTGGTGGCATCTGTCCCAAAGGGAACAAAGGGTCTTTCATGAGAGTGTCTTGGCAGAACCAAGGCACAGTTGGAACTGGCGCCATAGTCTCCCCTCTGGTATTATACCCAAAGCAAACTCAATGTTCTTTTGTCCATTTTCCTTCAAATATGAGAGGTCAGCATCAGCATGTGCCCTTCCCTTAAACTGCGGCTCACTTTTTAGCATTCTTAACTTGAGATGCATAGTTTAGAGGGTTCGTGAACCTACTGAAATTGTATACAAAATTTTGTCTGTGTGTTTCTTGTCGGACAGAGGCCATAATTTTCATTATACTCAAAAAGGGGTCAACAACCTCCCAAAACTAAGTACAATGAAATTATAAATAAATTTAAGTTCCTTTCAAGTGGCCAGGTCCCTTACTATAAGACATGCGGAGTTGGCTTGGGGAAAAGATCAGAAGCCCTGACCGATAAAACCTTTTCTCATTATCCTGAAAGAGATCTGTTATGGGGCCTGAATGACCATGCTCACATCACAGTTTAAAAGCATAAGACCTTGGGATTCTGGCACCAACTCTTTTGTGACCCCATGGACTCTAGCCTTTCAGCGTTCTCTTTCCATGGGATCTCCCAGGCAAGAATACTGGAGTGGGTTGCCATTCCCTTTTCCAGAGGATTTTCCTGATCCAGGGATTGAACCCACGTCTCCTGTATTGGTAGGCAGATTTTTTACCACTGAGCCAGCAGGGAAGTCCACATCATTGGTTAATTTGACTGTACACTCAGTATTAGTCATGACACTAGGCACAAAGTAAGATGAAATCACAGGAGTTGCCCTCATGGACTTTACAGCCCAGTAGGTGAGGGAAGGAGGAGGGGAGGGGAGGGATGAGGGGAAAGAGAAAGAGAGAGAGAGAGATGGGGGGTAGAAGGAGAGAAATATTTTTGTCCAGAATAGCGTCTTCAAATAAAGCATCTTCTTTTTCACAATTAATAACCTGGTTTTTTTACAACAATAAAGAAGAAAAAATTATAACTGAATCTATAGTACAGATCTCTGTTCACCTTGTGTGTGATCTCTCCTGGAGGGTCACATAGTACAACTGGTGTGAGATATCATTTAAATGCTCCTTCTTTACTCTGTATATATGACCTGATCTGTGTTCACAGGATTTTATCTTCGTCTGTAGGAGCCTTTAGTTTCCCCAAGGGAAGAAACACAGTCTTCCATCTTAGCCACTTATCATCCTCTACCCCTCACACTGGATTTATAATTGGAGTGATACTCAGAAATTTTTAAAAGTGTCTGTTTTGTTACTGCTGTTTTGAGAATAAACTAAGGGTATTAGATAGCCCATTCTGTAGTAGATATTTACCACGAGAGAAGCAGCACTATATAATGGCTTTGAAGTCACCAAACTAAACTAGGTTCAAAATCCCACTCACTCTGGCACTAAAGAGCTGTGGGACTTGGGGTGAGCTGACCAACCTGTCCGGGTCTCAGTTTCCTCGTGGTAATACTGTGCATCGGGGTGGGGTCACAATACGGGGATACTCTTCACAATACGGGGTTACTGTGAGACTTCTATGTGTTTTATGCAGTATACATACAATGTTGGCTCCCTTCTTCACCCTGCCTTTCTGCTTATCCAGAAGCAGCACCTGCCTAACTTTCCTTCCACACTGCGCTTCCAGCCTCTGAGATGCTACCCTTCAGAGCACGTGTGCTCCTGTCCCCAAATGTCCTTAAAGTTCTGGAGTGCGACAGTGCCTTGGTTTGCTTGCTTAGCGACAGACCTACGGATACTGAATAGGAAGAAAGGCTGAGCTCCCTGCTCCTGACCCTTCTGCCTGACGCAGTCGTGCCTGACTCTTTGCGACCCCATGGACTGTAGGCTCCTCTGTCCGTGGGGATTCTCCAGGCAAGAATACTGGAGTGGGTTGCCAGGCCCTCCTCCAGGTTCTACTTGACAGATCTCTAGAAAAGTCAGTCCCTGAAAACCACTGGTGAGGACACTGTGTGAACCCAGTTCACTGGCCTCAGTCACAGACTGACCCAGTTAGAGAGTGCTGGTGTATCTAAAAGCAGAGGTTTTGAAAGTAGGGTACACACACCTTTGTGCTACCTAGTGATCTCCCAGGAGGTTATCTGGTCACGGCTAATTCAAGGGAAATTAATGACCAGATCTGTACCTTCCATATATACTCTTTCTTAAAACTGACCTCTCCCAGAACATGCTTGTGATCTACAGGTTCTGTCTTCAGTCACTCCCACTTTTTACAATCACCTTACCCCCACCTCAGAAAAGAAATGCATATCCCTTATCCTACGGAATCTCACCACAGGACAATTTTAGAAAGCCTTGCTTCTATGAGAGCAGGGTAAGAAATAGTGAAGGATATAATCCCTTATTTCATCCGGGTAGTAAACTCCTGGCAAAGCTGTGTGCCTTTATCTGTCTATCCGCGGATCTAAGAATTCATATTCAGAAGTCAGACACTTGTCATGAAATGTGTACTAATATGTTCATTTTAATTGAAAAAAAAATGAAACAAGACTTGGATCTGACAGAAAGCAAAACTGATTTGGCTGGATGGTTTGACCATATAAACCATCTTTGCCCTTGAGATTATACAGTGGATCTTGTCTATAAATTTAATAAGCTGTATCTGTAGTGTCAAAGTTTTGACAAAAATGTATATAAAGCAACAAACTATGTCATAAATAACATCCTTTCCAACGATCTAAACTTGATGTATAATTTTAGGAGTTAAAATGGGCAAGAAGACACGTGATTTTTTTCTAAATTATTTTTGCGGGCGTAAGAACAAGAAGAATAGCGAAAGGAACTGAGAATTTCTAAGTAGTGACTGGGTGAGTGATTTGACATCTAACACCTGCTGGGAGTAGCGGTCCAGGTGACAGAACGCGGCTAAGAAGCCCAGCCAGCAGGCCGCTGTGTTTCCTCCGCCAGCGGGGTGCACCTCCTCGAGAACAAGCCCTTCCGTCTTGCTGTGCTTGTGAAACTGAAGGCCTTGTTAGAGGCAGGCCACAAGCCCCTGTCCTATTGAGCCCCTCAACCCCTACTGATAAAGTGATTATGATGGAAGAGTGTTTCCCTGCCTGACAAGCTTTTAGATAGTCCATATAGACAAGCAGCTCAGGTTTTCAGCTTCCATCCCCAGAGATGGATGCTTATACACGGAAGTTAACATTTGAGGTGGGTAAGTACTCTGATCTCGCAAGTTACTTTCTTTTCCTGAGAATATAATACAATTTAATTTGATTTGGCATCACTTACACTGCCGAGTCCTTGGCTATTTATTATTATTGCTGTGGAAATATTTTTCACTCATGATGATAGAGAAATTAAGAGGTATCAACAAGAGAGGAAAGCTAGACTCAGCTGGGATTCCAAACGACAGATGCGGTGTTCTCCAACAATGAAGCCACACAGGAACTGCATGAGGAACTAACGGGAAGTCTCCATTCACCGTCTAAGGCTGCAGCGGCTCACTTCCAGTAAGTGTGTGTTCAGCCCAGCTGGGGGATGGGCCAAACACCCAGATCAGAAATACTCCTCCACCAGCCAGAGCAGAGCTGCCACTCCTGTCTCCCAGGTCAGCTGTCCCAACAGTCTGGGATGCAAGCGAGGGGGTTACTGTTCTAGAAGGCATCAGAACTCATATATTTAGCTGCAGCTATGGTTTTTCCAGTAGTCATGTATGGATGTGAGAGTTGGCCTATAAAGAAAGCTGAGAGCTGAAGAATTAATGCTTTTGAACTGTGGTGTTGGAAAGACTCTTGAGAGTTCCTTGGACTGCAAGGAGATCCAACCAGTCCATCCAAAAGGAAATCACTCCTGAATATTCACTGGAAGGACTGATGCTGAAGCTGAAACTCCAATACTTTGGCCATCTGATGTGAAGAGCCGACTCATTAGAAAAGACCCTGATCCTGGGAAAGATTGAGGGCAGGAGAAGGGGATGACAGAGGATGAGATGGTTGGATGGCATCATTGACTCAATGGACATGAGTTTGAGTAAACTCCGGGAGTTGGTGATGGACAGGGAGGCCTGGTGTGCTGCAGTCCATGGGGTTGCAAAGAGCTGGATACGACTGAGCGACTGAACTGACTGACTGACTGTAGGACTAATACAAATTAGTTTTAAGAGATATAAGTGTAAATTTAAAACAGATACAAATATAAAGCAAAATGCCCTCAGTTTATCCTGGGATAACTGAGAAATACAAGACAGGACCCCACAGTTCTAGTCCTGGCTTTGCTGTGCAACCTCATCTCCTCACTTGGTGAATTTTACCTTAGTGAAATTTACAAAATTTCAAACCAGACAAAAGTGAAGCTCCTTTCTGACTTACACACTTGCTGGGCTCGTTAATTAGCTCTCACTTACACTGTTTTTTCTCTTCCTTCCTGTGTACTACCCTCTTGCTCCATGCTTCTCCAACTCAAGCTGAAGGCTAACCTCAAGAGTTCAAGTTCTTTCACCTCTTTTTCTGGCTGGGCCCAAATTCCAAGGTTGATGAACTGTAGTGCTTGCTCAAGATCTAGGGCTGACCCTAGTACAGTGAACTCTGGTAACCCAATTCATCGTGGCTCTTGAAGTCTAAAGTGGCACCAGCCTTGTTGCATCTTTCTTCGCAAATTACAGGAAACAGGGAGAAGGGCACTTCTCTCTCTAGATCCCTTTATATTTTATCCCATGAATCTTCTCTCCTTCAATAATAACCACTGTTCGCAGATGGGTGACTTCTTGTCCTAGGCACTGGGCTAAGAAATTTATATATACAATCTCACTAAACCCTAATAGTGACTTTAGAATAAGTATTATTATCTCCATCCTACAGATGAAAACACTAAGGCCAAGAGCAGCTACATGACTTGCTTGAAATACACAGCTTGTAAATGGTAGATTGAGCCTATGAAGATTCCAGGACCCTCAGATATGAAACTGCACTCCTGTAAAAGGAGAGACATAAACCTGATGTTCTGACCCTTGGTAGCCCAGATGGTAAGAGACAGCCATTCAAGAGCTCGAGGTTCAATTCTTAGCTGAAAAATAAGATAATAATTATCTACCTCAGCTATTTCAAATCCTGAAAGATGATGCTGTGAAAGTGCTGCACTCGATACGCCAGCAAATTTGGAAAACTCAGCAGTGGCCATAGGACTGGAAAAGGTCAGTTTTCGTTTCAATCCCAAAGAAGGCAATGCCAAAGAATGCTCAAACTACCGCACAATTGTACTCATCTCACACGCTAGTAAAGTAACGCTCAAAATTCTCCAAGCCAGGCTTCAGCAATACGTGAACCGTGAACTTCCAGATGTTCAAGCTGGTTTTAGAAAAGGCAGAGGAATCAGAGATCAAATTGCCAACATCCGCTGGATCATTGAAAAAGCAAGAGAGTTCCAGAAGAACATCTATTTCTGCTTTATTGACTATGCCAAAGCCTTTGACTGTGTGGATCACAATAAACTGTGGACAATTCTGGAAGAGATGGGAATACCAGACCATCTGACCTGTCTCTTGAGAAACCTGTATGCAGGTCAGGAAGCAACAGTTAGAACTGGACATGGAACAACAGACTGGTTCCAAATAGGAAAAGGAGTATGTCAAGGCTGTATATTGTCACCCTGCTTATTTAACTTATATGCAGAGTATATCATGAGAAACGCTGGGCTGGAAGAAACACAAGCTGGAATCAAGATTGCCAGGAGAAATATCAATAACCTCAGATATGCAGATGACACCACCCTTATGGCAGAAAGTGAAGAAGAACTAAAGAGCCTCTTGATGAAAGTGAAAGAGGAGAGTGAAAAAATTGGCTTAAAGCTCAACATTCAGAAAACTAACATCATGGCATCTGGTCCCATCACTTCATGGGAAATAGATGGGGAAACAGTGGAAACTGTCAGACTTTATTTTCTTGGGCTCCAAAATCACTGCTGATGGTGATTGCAGCCATGAAATTAAAAGATGCTTACTCCTTGGAAGGAAAGTTATGACCAACCTAGATAGCATATTTAAAAGCAGAGACATTACTTTGCCAACAAAGGTCCGTCTAGTCAAGGCTATGGTTTTTCCAGTGGTCATGTATGGATGTGAGAGTTGGATGGTGAAGAAAGCTGAGTGCCGAAGAATTGATGCTTTTGAACTGTGGTGTTGGAGAAGACTCTTGAGAGTCCCTTGGACTGCAAGGAGATCCAATCAATCCATCCTAAAGGAGATCAATCCTGGGTGTTCATTGGAAGGACTGATGCTGAAGCTGAAACTCCAATACTTTGGCCACCTCATGCAAAGAGTTGACTCATTGGAAAAGACCCTAATGCTGGGTAGGATTGGGGGCAGGAGGAGAAGGGGACGACAGAGGATGAGATGGTTGGATGGCATCACCGACTCGATGAACGTGGGTTTGGGTAGACTCCGGGAGTTGGTGATGGACAGAGAGGCCTGGTGTGCTGCAATTCATGGGGTCGCAAAGAGTTGGACACAACTGAGCGACTGAACTGAACTGAAGCGTTGTTGTAATGAGTTGGAAGGTACATGCAAGTTCTTTTTTAAGATGAAAAATTTCCAGATAAGGGTAGGATGACTATGGAAGGAGAAGGAAATAGACACTGGGTTTGTCTCTCAGCCCTCACAGCTGCCTCTGCCCCTATAGACTGGTGTAGGCACCTCTGAGAGAGGCTTGGGGTTCCAGTGGCCACAGATCCACACACTGACCACAGTGCTAAGTTTGATCTCTATGCATCTTGCAACCTGTACTGTTGGACAGGTGGCTGCCCTTCTTGCACTCCACAGAGGCTGTGTGGGTGGTGGCCCTTTTCTATGGAGGATGGACAGGCACCGGCAGGCCTGTTCAGGCAGTGCCCTTTGATAGGGAGACCGCTGAACACAAGTACCGGGCAGGCTTCTTAGCTTTCCAGTGTTCCATCTGTTCTCAGAACCCCCTTCTGTAGGACTGAGTCTTCTGCTACTGCTGCTGGATTTATAATGGAATTAACCCCAACCTTTTTTCTTTTAATTCAAAATGTAACTTTTTGGTTTTTGCTGATCTGTACTTTCTGGAGCAAAGAAGTACTGCTTCTGTAAAAAGGAAAAAAAAACCCATGGTGTTATCCACTGGTGATTAACACATTGAAATATATTCATTTATACCCCTCCTATGCATGCTAAGTTGCTTCAGTCATGTCCTACTCTTTGCGACCCCCTGGACTTTAGCCCGCCAGGCTCCTCTGTCCATGGGGTTCTCCAGGCAAGAATATGGGAATGGGTTGCCATGCCCTCCTCCAGGGCATCTTCTCGACCCAGGGATCCAACCTACATCTCTTCTGTCTCCTGCATTGGCAAGCGGGTTCTTTACCACCAGCGCCACCTGGGAAGCCCCTATACCCCTCTGATGCATATGTAAAAATATATATTTCAATAGGTTCTTTCATAGTTTACTTTTTTCTTTCAACTATCAATCACGAATACTGTTCCTTATCAAGAAATATAGTTCTATAAGGTTATGATTCATGATTAAGTTATACAGATTTATCATACCTAATATTGGACACAAATTATTTCTACCTTTTCACTATTACCTACATACTCTGTGATGCATATTCACACTGGTAAATCTTTAGGTTCACCCTTAATTATTTCCAAAGAAAAAATTCCCTGAAGGGAAACTCCTGGGTCAAAGGAAAAATTACAAAGATAGTACAGAGGGTTCCAATATCTAGTTTCCTCTAATATTATTATCTTACATTAGTGCATTTGTTAGAATGAATCAACAAACTTGGTATACTAGTATTAATACTTATATAAACTAGTATTTATACTTATATAAGTATTATACTTATATAATACTTATTATATAAGTATATATATACTTATATAATATTTAACATAATATTAAAGTATTAATATAAGTATTAATACTTATATAAACATATATCATGTCTATATTTGATACAGACTCCTTTAGCTTTTTCCCTAATGTCCTTTTTCTGTTCCAAATTTCACTCAAGATACTACATTATATTTAGTCATCAGGTCTCCTAAGTCTTATTTTGGCTTTGACGGTTTCTGAGACTTTCTTGTTTTTGATGACCTTGACAGTGTTGAGAAGTGGTGGTCAGGTATTTGGCAGAATGTCCCTACCATTTGGGATCTGTCTCAAGTTCTTTTCATGGTTATGGGTCTTAAGAAGGAAAATCACAGAAGTAAAGTACTGTTCTGATCACATCATATCAAGGGCACATGCTACTGATATGACAGTGCTGTTGATGCTGACCTTGATCACCTGGCTGAGCTAGTACTTGTTATAGGTTTTCCACTGGAAAGTTACTCTTTTTCCCCCTTCACCTACTGTACTCTTTGGAAAGAAGTCATGATGAGTAGCTACACCTAAGCAGTGAGGAGTTATGCTCCCCTAGGATGAAGGCAGAGTATTGAAAATCAACTGAAATTATTCTGAACGTGAGATCTGTCTCTTCTTCATTTATTTATTTATGGATCATTTGTTTACATCAGTATGGACTCACAGATACTTATTTTTACATTTGGGTTATAATCCAATGCTACTTTATTTTGTTGCTCAAATTGTTCAGCTTTGGCCTTTGGGAGCTCTTGTATTAGAAATAGTCCAATCCTGTGACCTCTGACATACCCTCATCAATGTGAGGTTTGTTTTGAGGTTTGGGGGGAGCACTTCCTTGCTTTCAGACACTACAAAATACTACAGCCTCATCCTATATATTTCCTGCCCCAGTCCAAGAATCAGATATTCCCCCAACAAGCAAAGGATAAGCATTTTTAAAAGTATTTGATCTATTATTGTTAAAATGCCCTCCAGAAATCATTCTGTACTGATTTACAATCATTACTCAAACAGGTATGAGAATGCCCATCTTCCCCACACCCTTGCTAACGTGGGGCAGTTCCAGTGTCTGTGGGGATGATATGATGTGTATTTCTTCTTTCTGCAATAATTTCTATGTTACTATTTGGTTTCCTGTTGAACTTCAAGAGGGAAATGCCATAGGGGCTGATTATTTGGTTTCCTGTTGAACTTCAAGAGGGAAATGCCATGTGGGCTGTAAGCTCTTCCTTTTCTCTGGCCTTTCTGTTGGTTTTCCCCAACCTCCCCTCCCTCCCACTACTGCTGACCTCCTGTTGTGAGGGCTAAAAGGAACTCTTTCCAAAGCCTCCATTAGGCCCTGGGCAACTCCAGGGGGTGGGGGTTTAGAAGCAGAAAATAGCTCAAGGGTTTACCTTCCCTGCTTCCTGCACCTCCAGGAAATCCACCCGACCCAGTTTCCTCATCTTTTCTTGGCAAGTGCATAATAGAAAACAGATCTCTCTCAAGCAGTTTCCTTCCACAAAAATCTTAAACATAAGATTTAATAAAATGCTGGACTTCAAATTTCCTGTTGCCTCAGCTGCTGTATCTTACAAGTTACCAAAGGGAGAGGAGAAAAGATCAATAAATAAATACACTCTTGATATTAATCTCTAATCTCTGTATGAAGAGTAGGCTTTTTTCCCCAAGTGTCCCATATTAGTTCTCAGTAGTTTTGAGTCCCAAGATGACCTTAAACTGAGGTCCGGAAGTTGTACAAAGTTGTAAATTGGAAGCACACCAACTCTCAGAATCTACTTCTCATGTCACAGAGGGTTATGAATGTGGATTTAAGAGTTAGGAACACCTAGGTTTGAGTCACAGCTTTGCCATTTACTAGTTGTGGGATTTTGAGTTTAGTGTTCTTACCTGGAAATGGAGGACAACTTAGTACCTACCTAGAGGAGTTACTGGGAAGATGAGCTGAGGATTAATATATAGAGAGACTGCTGGACCTATAGAGAGAGAGCTGGGCATGGAACCTGGCACCTAGAAAGTGCACAGTACATTGTATAGTTATAGATGAAGAAATCAAAGCTAAGAGAGGCCACAAGTTAAACAGGGAGCTGATGGCGGTGAGATGAATTGAACATGAGTTTCTGGTTCCTGAACATATCATCATATTTGCAAGCTTCATTTTCTCTAAGAATGCCATTTATTAACGAGAGAAGAGCCGATGCCGCTGTCACACATGCATGACAGGCATCATTCTGCCACTTGAATGGGTTCAAGATTGCTTCTCAAGCTTGTTCTCTTGGTGTTTGATAATAGGCTGTTGGCTAATAACAATAGTCAACAACTATAATTCATTGAGTGCTTTATGTGTACCAACCACTGTGCTCAAAATCTCCCTATCCCACTGAGTACCAGCGAGTTCTGTCCACTCCCACCGCACTTCTATCCTGTGGCTGTCTATTCCTCTTCTCCAATGCCACCACCATCTCCTGCTTGAACTGCTGCAGTTGACTTTGGACTGGTTTTCCTATTTCTATTCTTACTTCACTACTGTTTGGTTTTCAAACAGCACTCAGAGTAATAGTTTGTAAATGTACAACAGATCATGTCACTGCCCACTTAAAAATCCATCAATGGCTTCCTAGAGCCTTAAAATAAAGTCCCTAGCCTATATGGTTTGGCTCCTGCCTACCTCTCTGACCTATTTCATGCCACTTGCCAGCCACACTAGCTCTCTCTTTGCCTCCTCAGACAAGCAGAGCTTGGTCCTGTCTAAGACTTGTGCATTTGCTGTTAGAACTCAAAAGCTCTCCCCATCACAGCTTGGAATGACTGGCTCCTTAACACTTAGGTCTCAGCTCCAATGTTACCTTTTCTGAGACTTTCCCTGACCAAGCAGTCTAGAGTAGCAACCCCCACCCCCCGCCGTGCTATTCCATTAGATTCTCCTGTTGTCTTCACAGCACTGATCACTATCTAAAATTGTTTTGAGATGTAAAGGTCCTTAACTATTTTGTTCCTTGCTATGTCACTGGTACCTGATAGTGTGCCTGGCACCAGTGAAACTTCAACACAGTTATTCTGAGCGAATGGTCAAAACAACCCCATAAAGAATTACTGTTTTAGAAACATTCCAAGTCTCCCCAGGCACGATGTGGGCAACTTGTTGGTCTTAAGAGATACTGCCGAGGAATCTCATGGACAGCTTACTCACAGGTGAGCACGGGCTCCACTTCTTTCCTAACTCTCACTGCGATCACCAGGCACAAATAACCACCGGGGGCACCAGGTGTGGATTAAAATGCTGTATCATAAATGATGATTACTTTTACAAATGGCTGAGCCTTACTGGTAAAGAATGTGCATGTTTGATGGACAAGGAATGCTGTGCCACTGAGGATAAAGCAGAAGCAAGTTCATGTCCAGTCCTTCCCAAGCAAAGAAACCTGAAGAACCCACTAGGCTCCATGAGGAAATGTTCCCATCTTCCTTATAAAACAGCTGCATGTTTGGCAACTTCCAGCCCTCTACAATCCAGCTGTGAGCTGACTCAAGGCAAGCTTGGATTCTAAGACTTCAACTATTTGCCCCTCACCCTAATGGTCTATGGAGGGAGAGTCGTCCAGGCCGAGATGGAAGTAGAGGGGAGTTTGTTCACTGCCCCTCTCCTTCCCTTGGATGAAATGTCAGCTGAGGTGTAGATCCAGGAGTGGGAGAGCTGGGTGGTTACTGTGGTTGTAGTGACAGTTGGTACAAAAGCACACAACTAAGAATCAGAGACATGGCTTTAAACTTCATCCCAGTTCACATCAAAAGTGTGACCGCGAGCAGTGGGGGAGAATGCACACATGTATATATAGGGCTGAGTCCCTTTGCTGTCCACCTGAAACTATCACAATATTGTTAACTGGCTATACACCAACACAAAATAAAAAGTTTAATAAAAACATTCAGTTAAGCCCTGTGATATGCTGTGAAATCACATGCAAACTTCATATTGAAATCATTTACTAATCTAATTATACTAAAATTATCAGAATTATTACATTTTGCTACTTTTCTTTTAATATACAGTTTTCTTCCTATCTGTATTTCAAAATTTACATAGAACATTTTAAAGACTTTTATAAACTCTGATATAAACATTTGAACATTTTTTGTTTTAAATTTATATTATATATTTAAAAATTTCTTGATGCTTGAAACAAATTATTTTATTTTATTAAAATATCATTTCTGAAGTAAAATTATTTTGAATTGTGAAAAAAAGAAAAGCGGTACGACCTTGAGTGAGAGGCCTCTTTAAAGTTTCCATGTTTGTTTGTAAAATGAGGATAATGATACCTGTAATACTCACTAAATGGATGCTACCATTATTTACTAATGGGCTTTCCTGATGGCTCAGATAGTAAAGAATCCACCTGCAGTGCAGGAGACCTGGGTTCAATCCCTGGGTTAGCAAGATGCCTTGGAGAAGAGAATGGCAACCCACTTCAGTATTCTTGCCTGAGGAATTCCACGGACAGAGGAGTCTGGCGGGCTACAGTCTATGGGGTCGCAAAGAGTGTGATATGACTGAGCGACTAACACTTTCACTTTTCACATTATTTACTAATAACGCTAATTGTAACCCTCTATAACAGCACCACCACTCCATTTTACAGATGAAAAAGTGAGAAGTAGAGAAATGAATGACATCCCAAGGGCAGAGCTGGAATACAGCCAGGGCCTGGCCCTTGTTTTCAACCATGGACAGGGGACTTAGTGCTGAGTGAAGGCAGCTATGAGGGGGCACGTGAGGTCGGCTTGGCTGCATTTATTCAGCCAGGTTACTGGTAATGCCTCAATACCAGTAGCAAAGGTGGTAACCCTTGCTGACTGCTAAAGATTTTGCCAAGGCTTTGGCAGACTCAAATCCAAACCAGGTACTAGAAAACCACCTCCCTGCCTAGAGGACCCCAAGAGTCTCTTTTTTAAAAAAAAAATACAGCTAGATGTTTTCAGTTTTTTCAACCATAGCCAGTCTGTGACTTCCCTATAGCAAGTCAGCTGCAAGTCAGCCATTTCCCTCTGATTCTCACCTTGGTTCTTGTGAGCTTTAGCAAACAGTCATGCAAAAGGGCCCACCTCTAAGACACCATCCCCTGGACAGAGTCTCTCTGGGTCAGATATCAGTTTCAATTTCAATTCCACTTGTCTTGAGGTGACAGCACTCAGGTCCTATTTAATTAGGCTGCACAGAAAATATCCTTCAAGGCTTCAGCTGATTTTCACTCCACCCCACTAGAGAAGAAAATCAGTGTTAAGTCGAGATAATGCCCCGCTGTCTGCCTTCAGGGAACTGGTGATGAAGGTGGTCTGAGGGATGTCTGCTCGGCCCGTGCAGCCTGCAGGGGATCAGGGATTCAGCATGCCTTTACGTGGCTGTATTGTAAATGTCAGTCTTTCCTACTTGGACTCCTTGGAGGCCAGATCTGTTGCTCATTCACTGTTTGCCCCGAGTGTTCACCAACATGCCTGGCTCCTACGACAAATCTGGTGATGGGTATACAGTCTCTCTCGCAACCTGCCTCAGCCTAGGAGAAGGGAGACAGCTGGTGAAGGGAGTGGTGGGGAATGCTGGCCTACAAGCAGAAGCTAGGCGCAGCAGGAAAGCAGATCCTTCTCCTAGGATTGCTAAGATCCGCCTGCTAGGAGAACGCCTATAGGAGGTGGTGTGACATGTTAGGATTGCCCACTTTGGGGGAAGACCAGAATTCCCACCCAAGCCCTTCTGAGCTGTGCGACTTTGGTAAAACAACCTCTCTAAGTCTTCATCTCCTTATCTGCGAAACAGGGAGCCATTCATTCACTCACTCTCTCAGTGAACAAGTGTTTATCGAGTGTTCACAATATATTGGGTTTTGTAACACATGATAGCATTATAGTAGTGAGCAAGACTGACAAGGTCTGGTTTTCATGAAGCTTAACTTCTAGTAAAGAAAGGCAACTAATAAGGGAGTTACACAAATTAATACTTCCAGATGGTGGAAAGTACTACAAGGACAACAAAGCAGGATTCTGAGACAGTGAATGATGGGTGCATGTGTGTTTAGGGGCAAAAGTATCGGGATCCACTGCTCGGAGTCGACGAGTATTAAGTGAGATAACAGATGTAAATGATTTAGCATCCTCACTAACAAGAGAGGAGCACTCAACTGAAAGTCAACTGTTGTTATGTTACTTCATCCTGAGGTCAGCTGCTTCTCTCTCAGCTCACAGTGGCTGAGCCCCTGCTACAGGCAGGTGACCGGAGGCAGGGGGGGGATCAGATAGGAGCTCAGAGTCGGGCAAAGAATGTAGCCTGTGTGTTATAAGAGAAGGAAGAAGTGGTAAATTCCACCTACAGAGTCAGCAAAGGCTATCACTTAATGTTGACAGATGGACTGGTATGATCCAGGAAGACTACGGGGCCAGAAGAAGGGCATGCCAGGTGGAGGGAACAGCTTGAAAAAACTCTTGAAGATGCAACACAGCTTGGCATGTTCAGGGAGCTGTGAAAAACTCAGAACGGCTAGAGATCAAGTGCGAGAGGGCACGTGGAGAGGAGAGGCATCTCATCAGCAGCTCCTAATGCTTATCTTCATGGGTCTGAAGTCTCTCCTAAGGAGATGCGGGGCGGGGGAGCTGTGGACAGGAAAGAACAGGAGATGAGAAGTGTGTCAGAGCTCCATATGGCGTCTACCACACTGCTAGCACTCCACTCCAAAACGTGAATAAGGACTATGTTGAAAATGTGCAGCCTGAGTTCTGCGTGACGCTCCCCCAGGCAGCACAAACAGATGTTTCGAGGAGGGGGAAACCAAACGCCCAGTGGTAATGCAATATAAATCCCGTGTCAGTGGAAGGCAGGCATCGGGCTGCTCAAATGGGACTGTATCATCAGCGCAAGCCTGAGACTCAGCCCAGACGAGGAATGCAGGTGCCAGTGTGTGATGCTGGGGGTCTGGAGTGAATGGACACTTGTTCCCAAGAAGAACCAAGGACTCCCTCTTTGCCAAAGCCAGATACACTTGTCCAAGGGTCTAAGGCCCACGGGGGGAACTTTCTATAAGAGGGCTGTGTAACAGGGAAACAGGAAACTACAAGGAGGTTTCCTGTGCCAAGTTAGTAACTCAGGCACCTCTGCTAGCACGTCTTCTCTGAGATGAGTGCAGAAATGTTTGTGTAAGGGCACCATTCAGACGGGGGCCTGGTTCCCTGCCTGTTTATTACTGTGTCCTATCCCTGCCCCTGCAGTACACGTTCTTGTCGGGAGTCTTCCCAGGAAATGGAGAAGAAATTAAGAATGTCTCATCTCCATTCCCAATATTCCAAAAGCTTATGATACAGTCAACAGGTCTGGCCTGTAGGAATCTGCCCTTACTGAGAGGAAGGCTGCTCGAAGCAGACAGCCAAGGAAGGAGATGAACATCACGTCCAGTATGTATTCAGCATCTTACCTGAGGCTCTCCTTGGACTCCAGGTCAGTGCTGTCAGAGACAGAGCATTAATCTGGCCAGAAGAGAGGAAGATGACCCCCCACACGTGAACACAGCAAGCAGGAGAGACGAGCAAAGTGAGAAAAGAGGAACCGAACACTCCAGGTCTATCATCCTTTCGCCTGCCACTGCCCAGTCACAAGACTGAACAAAGACCACTGCTCTGGCTCAAAGGGCTGCCCTAGGCATTAGAGGAATGACTAGATACCCAACATGACATCATGCAGAAAGCAGCCAAAGCCTTCGTTACATTCAAAAGATCTCCGCATAAGCCATTAAAATCTAAAGACCTTATCAAGGTCACTTACCTTAAGTCTAATGTACTCACTCAAGCTGAGCTCCCAGAGTTAAAAATCAGTAGATATTATAAGACAAGAATAGGCCACGGGATCACCATAAGCACTTGAGCACAGGTGAGTTTTTAAGTGAGTCAGATGTCATCTCAGAAGCTGATAGGTTGAGATGGATGGTTAGATTTCACTGGGGAAAAAGAAGTAATACTCCTTAAAGGGCCAGGACTAGGGTATAAGTACAGGATACTGAAGGAAGCAGATAAAGATTATTAAAGACATGTTCTGTCTTCCTCCTAGGCTTTCCTGAAGCCAGCTCTGCTGTGACACTCAAATGACACAACCCTACCACTTCAGACCTGGTTCATCCGTTTTCAAAAGAACCTGTCTATGGCTCAGTCTCAACATATATCAGAAGTTGTAAGATTGACTGAAGGCAACTGTTCTCCACTGGCCCAGTCACAGAGCTCAGCTAGCCAGAGAAGACAATTCTTTGACTACCTGATGCAGAGAGCCGACTCACTGGAAAAGACCCTGATGCTGAGAAAGACTGAGGGCATGAGGAGAAGGGGGCGATAGAAGATGAGATGGTTGGATGGCATCACCAATTCAATGAACATGAGTTTGAGTAAACTCCAAGAGATAGTGAAGGACAAGGAAGCCTGGTGTGCTGCAGTCCATGAAGTGAGAGTCGCTCAGTGATGTCCGACTCTTTGCAACCCCATGGACTATACAGTTCATGCAATTCTCCAGGTCAGAATACTGGAGTGGGTAGCCATTCCCTTCTCCAGGGTATCTTCCCAACCCAGGGATCGAACCCAGGTCTCCTGCATTGTAGGTGGAATCTTTACCAACTGAGCCACCAAGGAAGCCCAGTCCACGGGGTCTCCACTTACTACCTGGTTCCCCTGGCCTCAATTTCCTCACCTGTGCAACAGGCTCACAGGTTCTTCATGAATCTAAGAGGCATATGGCACATGGCAAATGCTCATTAAGTGGCTGTTCTTGTCAGGAAATGGTGCGCAAGACAGTACCTGCAACTTTCCCCACGCAGCTCTGTTCCCTTCCTCCTGCCTGGATCAGATGCTCTCTCAGACTCCACATCCAGAGTCCCAGTCAGAATTAAAGTTTACACAGGACAGTAAGCATATCAGTAAGCATGAGAAACTAACAAAAGTACACAGATCTCCTGCTTTCCCTACCTGCTCACTACTTAACACAGTCCTCACCCAGCCCAGCACAGACAGGTCGGAGGGCCAACAAAATAAATATTTCAGCTCATCACTTTGGGGAAAAGATAAGAGAGTCCCTTTAGGGGTTGTTTCTAAATTAAAAATAAATTTTGCTGTGAGACAATAAGGCCACTCTTCCCTAAAAACTATTTTTACGGCTCTGGGCTAAAATATATACAAAAAAGAAAGAAAAGAATAAAAAGATGAGAATTCTGTATATAAGAGTTCAAGAAAAGTCTATGGAACTACTTTACCTATGGAAAGAGAAAGCTCTATTCCTTCTCCCATGGCTTCTCCAATCTCCCTGAAGTCTGATTTCATTTCACCAGCTTTCCTGATCTCCATTACAGACGTCACGGACATATGCTATTGTGTCACCTAAGGTATACAATGTGATGATTTGACACGTGTATACTGTGGAATGTTTCCCATTGTAAGGTTAGTTAACACATCCTTTGCCTCGCATAATTAGACTTCGCTATTGTTATTATGATCTAAGTCTGATTTCTGACAGTGCTCGGAACCCAGTGGGACGAAGGACTCTGGTGGCTACTCAGATGCCTCCTCTGGCCCACGGAGGAGGATGGGAAGACCAGTCTCTGGAAATGGCGCTAGATTAACTGCAGGAACCTGGTAACAAAGGCCAGAACCACTGGTCTATAAGGAAGACAACATGATCACCCACTTAGCTCTGATTCATTTTAAATGGCATGAACAGTCGCAGGGGAACTGTAAAGGGCACTCTTGCGAGGGGTCAAAACGAGACTCTGATGAGCCTCTAGCACAGGAATGTGAAACGCGTCTAGAAGAGGAGAGTAGAATGACTCCATGAATCTGACACAACTCCATACTAAAGGCTTTATTTTCTCGCTTTCATTCCAACTCCCCCACCCCTCCCCTCTGGTAAAGAACAGTAATAGCATTGAAATCCACAGATAATCCTTAAATCTCTGTGGCAGCTCCAGTTCTAAACTCCTCCTTCACACTGACGGTTTTAACAGCTGTTAACAAGTCATAACAAGACCCTCTCTTGCTCCAGCCTGGCATATCGATATCCTTTCTCTTGCCCTACTCAAATCATACCAGCCTTCAAGGCCACATGTTCCATGAGGCTGTGCTGACTCTCCAGCCTACATGTGTGTGTGCTCAGTCATATCCAACTTTTTGCGACCCCACGGACTGTAGCCTGCCAGACTCCTCTGTCCATGGGTTTGTCCAGGCAAGTATACTGGAGTGGGTTGACATTTTAGAGGGGATCTTCCCAACCCAGGGATCAAACCCACATCCTGTGCGGCTCCTGCACTGCAGGTGGATTCTTTACCACAGAGCTACCTGGGAAGCCCTACAGAGACTCCAGCCTACAGAGACTACTCATCATTCCCCCTCAGACTCTCAGGGTCTGGGTCCTGCCTGTAGGGCCCGGGGGAACTTGGTTCCACTGTTCATGGTGGAGTGGTAGAAATGCAGGATCCTGAGGGTGGGTGGATGAGACCAGGCGAGCTAGAAGCAGCCTAGTTAAGAGAATATGCATGAAAATTGCCATGGAGGCAAGGCACTGAAGGGGCAGAGTGGCAGCTGGAGCAGTGAACCATGTCTGTAAACAGGATCATTCATTATAAAGTCCAAACTTCAGAAGGTCCGAGAGGGCAAGGAAGTCGAGTGCAAGGTGAACAGGAATGGAGTGTTCAGGATGGGGGCTGTGAACACAGTGGGCACTGGAAGCCTCTTCAGAAGTCTAGGCTGTGTGGTTTGGGGCAAAGTGCCTGAAAAGTTCAAGAGTCACAAAGACGGGGATGAAGTACTTAATTTGAAATCCACTTCCCTGGCACTGACCCCCTCCACTGCGGGTATCTCTTGCGGTGCTATTAACCTGGTAGGATGCTTGCCTTTTCCTCCTCTGGACAGCTTGCAGCCTCTCAAAGGCATATATTGTGGCTTATCACAAATCTGATGAGCAGTCTTGTGTCTAAGAATTGTGAAATGAAGGTAAGAGCTTTGGATTTTTCCTCCATTTCCTGTACCTCAATCACCTTCCCCTTGGTGAAGACAACAGGCATTAGAAGGTTAAGAAAAGCGGGAGGCAATCTAGACCCCCGCCCTGGGGTGGGGGGCAGACCATGGGATGATGGCTGGTGGGCTCTAGTGATGGCAGCATGCTCCTAAGGGCACTGCACGCCTCTCACAGGGGTAACACACGCTGCGGAAATGTACTTCCAGCTGCCCTGTGCTTGTTATCTGTTTTCATTTTGTTTGGGGTTGGTGTTGTTTAAGAACAATGGAAGCTTACCCATCCCATAATTCTCTCCTGATCATACCTCCAGACACGCTGGACAGAGGGAGCCAAGGTGGGAAGGCGTCTGGAGCCATGCCTCCAGCTGCCTCCCAGGTGCTCTGGGACCCATCGTCTTGCTTTGCTGGAGCAGAGCCTGGCTGCCTCCTCCAGTCCCCACTGCTTTCCCAGAGGTCAGCCACAAGGTCACGTCAGCAACAAGCAGCGATTACAGGTTGCATGCCTGCTGAGAACATCCTTCCAGTGTCAAGACTGTTAAAAGCACTTAAGGAAATCACAAGTGGGAGGTGAGAGAATACTTTGGGGAGAGATGGGATAGGGAGGCAGAAAGGAAAGCAGCAGCCCACCTCCTGCCTTGGAGGGAAAAACAGGCCAGAAAAGCAAAACTGGTTCTAAAGAAGGGGCCCTCCTTTGGGAAACGCAGAACACTCCATTTTTCAACCACTCAACTGCTAGGGCCAAAATATTTCAGGGTGCCTGGGAAACCTTTTGCTGATACAGAATAAAACGAAATTTTAAGCAACTTTGTATTTTTTAAAAATTACTCAACGGCATGTATTAGAGTAGGTATTTATATATAGTCTCTCATCCAATTTGGACTGCATCTTTGTGAAGAAGATATTTTGATTCCTCATTTTACAGATGTGTAAACTGATGTTCAGAGAAGTCAGTGGCTTGATCATGTTTGGAGTTCAAGTTTGTCTGACTGCAAAGACAATGTTCTTCCTACCAAAAAAAAAAGAAATGTGAGCTGTGACTCCTTGGTAGGGCTGTGTCATTCTGACCTACCTGCTGTTAGTTACTTACTCCTGGGTTAATCAGGTATTAGCGTGTGGTGTGGGGTCTGTAGAGCACAGTGGCCTTTCCTGGGACCCATTTAAAGAAAGAGCAACCCTATCTATCTTAAGTGGGCTAACTGAGTCTCTGACGGAATCTTTCTTCAATCTTCTAGGTGTCAATAGCCACCTAGAAGAGAAGGACTGGGTTCTGAGATAAGCAGACAATGTAACCTAGGTCACTTTCCTCTTTGAGTTTAGTATCCTCATCTGTAAAATGGGTTCAAGAAAACCTTTATAATTGAGTAGTTGTGAACACTAAATAAGACACTTTATTAGAATCCTTAATATTATATCTGGCACAAGGTAAATACTTAATGACAGCTATTATTGCAATTTGTTTTTATTTCAGACAGTTTTGGAAAATACATAGGTTTAGCTTCAATTTGTTCCAATTCAGTAGATACTATTTATTACTGAAAATTTTTTTTTAAATCTTGAGTTTGTTTCATAGCCAAGAACAACTATTACAAAAGAATGGCAATGGAAGCACAGACAATTTGAGTTCAGGAAACAGAGTCATATTCTCTTCGGGGCTGGTCTTCTCCTTATCTGGTCAGTCATCTTTGTTGTTCAGTCGCTAAGTCCTGTCTAACTCTTCTGCGACCCCATGGACAGTAGCCTGCCAGTCTCTTTATCTATGGGATTTTTCAGGCAAGAATACTGGAGTGGGTTGTCATTTCCTCCTCCAGGGGATCTTCTGGACCCAGAGCTCCAACCTGCGTCTCCTGCGTTGGCTGGTGGGTTCTTTACCACTAAACCACCAGGGAAGCCCATCAATTATCTTGGAGCAGACTGTTAAGTACAGCTACTTAGAGACTAGAAACTTATGCTATATATATATATATATACACATATATATACACACACATATACATATATATATATATGGCAGGAACCTTGAGCACTTTAGGAGGCAAAAGACATGTGTAGGATGAATTAATGCAAATGCCTCTGCTTCTAGTTATATAGTCCCCTGAAGGCAAATTTACTTGAGGAACTCTCGTAAGATGGGCGGTTCCTCAGGAGGGCAGTTTAGGCTGGTTCCCTGGCTTGCCAGCCAGCTTAATTGAGCAGGGAGCAGTGAACTGAAGGAGAATCAGGCTGATACTGTGTCCTAGTTCCTGCTCCTCACTCTGACCCCAACATGGGCACAAAGACCTAGATTTCTCTGTGGGATTTATTCTCTGGTACTTCTGACTCAAAGCTGGTGGTAAACTGCATCTTCTTTTGCTCCAAGTCCATGGAAACCTGAAGCCACGCTGCAGGAGACAGCTTCTACCTGCATCCTCACTTCTGCACCCCTTTCAGAAAGGCTTTCCAGGTTGACGCAAGACTAAACCCTGCTGCAGGGCAGAGGTAAACTGTGCTTCATATCACTGCCCCTGAGGAAATGGTGAACAATCTTTCTCTTACTGTTTTACTCCTTTTCTTTTCGAGGACACAGCAAGCCGTTCCAGTTGTTTGAATTTGCAAGAATGGAGACTTTGAGACTCAAGAGATCCAACTCAGAGCTAGAATCATTTGTGTTTTAACTAAACCCCCAAACAGTATATTTGGTTCTACAGAACTTTCTATAAAATAGACTTTTCAGTATAGGACAAGTGCAAGTAGCTCTGTGGCATGAAGGAAGGAAGAGCAATAACTTCTTTGAGTACTGCACTGGTCTTAACTGGGCTTATACCGTTATGTAGATTTGGGAAAACTAGTTCTCTCAAGTCTGTCTTTCAGGTATTGACAGAAGAGTCAGGTGATACATTGTGTAAAAATTAAGGCTCCAGAGACTCAGAGGAAAAAGCACTCCCTATGAAACAGAAAAGGACAGATATTGAAATTCCACAGCCTCAGTTTTTTGATAGTAGATTTTCAGCAATAAAAATCTAGTGAGATTTAAGATTACTTAGAGACCAGAAAGAAATTTTGCTCCCCAAGCCAAATTTTACAGTTATGCTTGCCCTTTTTTTGTTAAAGGCAAAACCAAACATTTCGGGACCCCCAATATTTGCATTTTGCATACATGTGTACAAACACACACGCCCATACCTATTACCCGTTCTAAATTCAGTCTGCAACCTCTATTTCTTCTTTAATTTGCCTTGCAATCACTGAGTGGCCAATTTTTATTAACAGGCAACTCCTGAATATCTAAAAGATTTCGCTGGAATAGGTGTGGTATAAAAACATAGGGTTTTATAGAAATTTAGGATATTCTTACATTCTGTAAACCACCACATCACCTCCTTTAAAATTCCTAGAACCTTTGAATGGGGATTCACAATATTGGGCCTCACAGGTTATCTTCCAGGTACCCTTTAACTGCTGAGATCCCAAGCCTTGGAAAGGATATGTTTGGTACAGCTACACCTAACAAGATATCACCCTAAGAACCCCCTGCAGACAGCAGGCTAAATATCTAGCACTTCTTGGCGCACATATTGCTTCAAATATACAGGAGGCCATTTCTTGGATAGCTAAGAGCCCCAGCCTCTCTCCATAAAGGCAACATTCTACTACAATCGGGCATTTCAGATTCTGTGACTATTACCATCCCTCTTTTTCATAGACAGACTCTCACTATAAAGATAAGGTCATTCCCACCAAGTGGAAGGGGGGTTCTGGAAGGGGAAAACATGTACATCCATGGTGGATTCATGTCAATGTATGGCAAAACAAATACAATATTGTAAAGTTAAAAAATAGAAAATAAACTAATTTAATTAAAAAAAAAAAGATCAGGTCACACAATTAATTCCAAACTGAGCACATTCTTCTCCCTGGTGGGCCTATCTCACTATTTACCCTCAATGTCAAAAAGGCTGTGACGGTGTGTGCTGACTGATGAGACTGGCTGGTACCAAGCATATCAACCTTGCTGACTGTACACACGAGGGCAAGAAGATCTTGGGGGTACCACCAAACTTGGACCCCTCAATCAGCAAGGCTCTCTCTCTAACAACATCTGACTATAATTTATGCCCACTGGGTAGGCCCTTCTATCCCTTAGGAAACCTGCTTGCATAGGTTTGCTGATGTTCACAGCACATTACTTCCAATGTGCCCTTCCAGGAAAGAGCCAGACTCCTGCTTTGGGCACACAATTCATTCTGACCAAAACATTCTATCTGCTGCATGAATGCAAAAACATATGCACACACACAGGGCGGCCCTCATTTTCTCTGGAGTAATGGGAGCCTGGGCAATACTTTAAGTATTCATTTCCCAACATAAATTAGAATGGAGCATTGAAAACACCAGTGACATCTGCACGGATCCAGAATGTATTCATTATGGTTGGTGCTATTACAATGAAAGGAAATGCATTCATAATGGCAGGACATTTGAAATAATGTGTTGCTGGAGTCCGTGTCCATCAAGCAATAATGAAGAGACAGGAGTGGGTCAAATAAATTAGAAGGAGTAAGAGGGGCTTGTGATGAGGTGGCTTCAAGGGCTCTGGGCAATGTCAGTGAGCTGGCACATTCACTGGGTTCATAGGGAGAAAGTTATGAGAGTTTCAAGGTAGTAGAGGCAAGAAGGGCATCAGGCTGACCTTCTGGAGAACTGAGGTCTGAATCCTGGCTCTGTTGTATGCTAGCTTTGTGATCCTGGGCAAGTCACGTCAATATGACCTTGGTTATGTCCATACCTGGACTACTCATTTCTAACAAGAGGAGACAGATCTTAAGGACTGCATGAGGAGGAAAGGAGATACCATATGTTAAGTGCTCAGCTAGAGACTGGTGTGTAATGAGCATATGTCAACATTAGCTCTCCGTTTTCTTTTTTTGTTATCACTAACTACATGTTCAACTTTGTGATTTCAGGCATCGTCTAGCTCACCAAACCTCAGTTTCTTCTGCAAAGTGGAGCTAATAACACTGGCTCTTCCTACTGCGTGAGCGTATTAGAAAGAGTAAGTGAAATGGAAAGTTTGGCAAGATACTACTGATTGGCTGAATTTAGTCATTCTCAACTTGCTCTCCCTGCTGCTTTCTAGTCTGGGGTGAGGAAGCGTTAAATATCTGCATATCAAGCCTGTACTGCAGTGGGGGATGGGGACATGAAGCCCAGTTCAGGCCTCTGACATAGAAGGATAAGTCTTCTGGTTGTACGTGGGAGGCTGTTTGCTGGAAAAAGTGTTTACTTTTCTGATTAATGCAGACATGGCCCTTCTTCTGAGCCCTTCTTCATGCTTGAACATGGATATGACACCCAGAGCTGCAGCCCTTTTTCAATCATAAGGCAACGAGCACGAAGGAAAAGCCCAGGGAGTCTCAGAGGATCATGGCAGTACTGTCATCATTAGCAACTGAACCAAAGCAAGCACTCACCTCCCTCCAAACTTATTATGTGAAACAAATAAACCTCTTTGCTTAAGCTACCGATACCAGAGTTTTCTCTTACTCAAAGCTGAACACAATTCTCATACAATGCATTAAGTACTCTGGAGAATTAAAAGCCCTGTATATAAGTACGTGATCCTTCCTCTGCCAAGAACTTCATTCCCTTGGACCCATCTGGCTAATTTATCTATATCCTTTAAACTTAGGTTTAGTAATATCTCCTCTAGGAAGCTTTCCAAGACCCTATCCCTTGCATTTCTCCCATCCTCTGGACTTCTCAAAGCACTCCATAACGCCTGGATCAGTACATGTTCCACTGATTTGTAATGAGCCATCTCCTTGTCTCTTTGCTCCACTAGATGCTTTAAATGTCTCAAGAGCAAGGATCCCTATTCTACCCACTTAAAAAATTTCGTAGCGCTTGTCATTACCTGGCACACAGAAATAAATCATTAAGGATTTACTGAAATACTGAATAAACCAACCAAAGAATGACCTGAAAGGACATGAGAAGTAAATGAGAGCCTGTGTAGTCTCACTGTCCATTCATACTTTTGAGATACTGCAAATAGCTTTCTAATTCCTGTTATTACTTTTGGGGTATCTGGGTTGGGACAGCCTATGTTAGGTCTAGGCAGTGATTTATTAGTCTGAGTTCATGACAGTCCCCTATTCCTACCTCCTAAACTCTTTTTTGCTGTGTATTGACTGAGTCCATACTTACCTACACAAAAAGAATTTGATTTCCTTCCTTGTGGTGATACCCAAAGACATCCTGGGAATATCACAATATAGCACCAAGTAAACGTTCACACCGCCCAGCAGCCCCCTCCAAGGTGTCTGAGTTCTGTCTGCGTGTGACTGGGCTTCTGGGGGCGCCTGCTGACTCTGCCATCCCTGGGTCCTTGCCATCCTCGAACGTACAGTGTGGGGTCCTCAGGCTCAGCCTGAGGTATGTGGTTCTCTAGAAGGAGATACATGTAAACTCGCGTGTCCTCTCTGTTGATAAAGCTAGCTTGTCGCCATGACTTGTAGAGATCATAGCCTTCTTGAAGCCACATGACTAACCCATTGCAGAATACCCAGACAAAGAGTAATGCCAGATAATGTAATATTATGATTCAGATTATAAATCAGAAACATGTTCTATTATGAGGCATGTTATATTTTCAAAAAGTCTAAAAGGTGAAGTGGCCTGCTGTGACGGTCACCAGCGGCCAGCCTCAAGTCTGAACTCCCGTTCCCTTTGCCTCTAATGCTCACATGCCCATTTATGCTTGGCTGGCCCCTCTGTTCAGTCAGGTTTCAGCTCAAAAGTGACCTCCTTAGCCCTTCTTTGAACACCTTATCTTTAGCAGCTTCTTCTCCCCAATCCCCTTGTATCAAGTCACCCTTTGTCATTTCCTTTCTAGCACTGCTATCTGAAATTACTTTCTTCATTTAATGGTTTACCAGGTTTTTTTGTCTATCTCTTCTCACTAGAATTAAATTCCACCAGGGAAGGGATTGCATCTGTCTTGTTCACCGTGTATCTTTAGTCATAAGAGCTGTGCCTGGCATAATAGAGGTGTTTAATAAACATGTGTTGAAAATGAGGAAGAGAGTGGGCAGCGTGTATTCACTCAGGAAATCCACTTTGGTGCCCTTTACTTGAGTTTCCCTTTGGGAGTGAGGATGAGGATGGGGTTGAGGGCCAAGAGGAATCCTTAGGAGGGAGAGGCCGGCTGTGGGAGGCTCCGTGCAGATACGGAAAGGGCCAGAGTTCTGGTTCTGCTACTGTCCTGACTGGAACATGTCCCTTGATTTCGCTGAGCTTCAGCTTTGTCATATGAATGGTAAACTGTTTCAGCAGATCAGTGTAACAGTTAAATGAGACGGCAGTGGCACACAGTGAGGGAGTTTGTTCCCCTTTGCCTGGCCCTTGAGGCTGTAAAAGGAGGAAGCAGTCCAGGAGCCCCGGGAAAGTCATCTAATGCTTGTCCCTCTTCTAGCAGTCACCTTAGCAACCAAACAGTCCTTCATGGAGATAATGTCAACCTGCTGTATCACGGAGGCTAGCCCACAGGCCAGTTGTGAAGTCCTGAGGATGTTCTCAAAACACTGAGCATGAGTCTACTTTGCAAGTTTATTAGAAATGTATTCCTTCCTTCTCAACCTTACATCAACCTGCGTTAAACTGGGGCCGATGTTATTCCACAGAGGTAAGCTTATTCATCTGCTTGAAGAGCTATGGGTGCTGATTCTGCCACAGCATGTGCTTGCTGTAGTCTCATCAAAATCAGACATTCATAGCCATCAAAAATTTGTAGTCTCCGGGCCTGCTAGACACACTACTGGTGACATCTTCTTTGATAGATATTTACTTGTTTAAACACATTTAAATCTTACACTCAATTTATTCTACCCATTCATTTGTTAATTCAACAAGCATTATCTTAGTGCCAACGGCATGTTTAACCCTAAGAGTTACCATATCCTCACAGTTACTAAATGGTAAGCACTGTGCCTAACCCTTATGAGCATCAGATCATTCAATCTTCATTTCACCCCATAGGCATTATGATTCTACTCATTTTACAGACAAGAGAGCTGAAACCCAGGAGTTTACATCAATTGCTTACATGGACAATTAATGATGGCCAGAACTTTAACCTAGGTCTTTCTGACACCAACACCAACCCCATTCTGTTTCACAAATACTCGAGCAAGTAGGTCTTGAAAAGGCACTTGGTACTTATCAGGGTCCTAGACACTTTCATGAATTAAAAAGAAACAACGCTAGACTATGTGACCTTTCTCAGGAACTCTGTCTTACTCTTCTTTGCATTCCCAACCTCTTAAGCAATACTGAGAATGTGACTCCTGTTTTCAAAGATACAGTAGAGCCAAATAGACAAGTAGGCATGAAAGACCTTAAGAAGAAGTCCAAGACACAAACTCTACAGGGTACAAAATGTATGTGTATGACTACCACTAGGGGATGGGTTTAACTTTATAACTAAGCAACAAAACAAGGAGACTGGATGAGCCTGGGCATCAGAGATTCCAATGCTTATAGGGACCCCATAGGTAACATGAATGAATGAGGCGAATAAATTGTGCCAGGTGGAGGCTGGTAAACTGCAAAGTACATACCCCTTCTAAGGAGCCAGCTGGTCAATGTCATGGGTAAATACAGATTCAGTACTGCTAAAAATTCTGAATTTTCAAAAGAAGCTGAAAAAAATCTGCTTTTTGATGTGGAATCTTTCAATTTTTGAATGCTGGTCAGTTGAAAAAAATACTTTATGAGGCAAACAAAACCTCCTTGGGCTAGATTTGGCTGGCTGATGACCCATGAGTTTGCAGTTTGGGGATTAGGCTGCATTTCATAATCTTTTCACCATCAAGGACCCCCATGTACCCTCCAAGGCTTCAGAATTTGAAACTCTTTGTCTAACACACAACATTTTTGAATATTTAATTAGTTTTCTTGTGTGAATTAAATAATCAATAACTGACAAATTAGGTCACCATGGGGTGAAAAAAGTTAACATAATTCTGCTCTGTTGCAGTTAAATGTAAGATTTCTCACTACAATTTTTGAAATACTGAAAATAGTTTATAGACTTTTATTTCTATCTTCATAGATCCTTTTGGGGTCTGAAGAGTCCAGGTAGAAATTAAACATGTAGACTCTTAACATCTGGTGGCAGTAAGGCATAGTGGGGAAAATGTGGGAACTAGGGTCAAACAGAACTGGGTTGAATCCTAGCTCTTCGACTTATTAGCTGAGTGAACTTCAATAAATAATTCAGCATCTTTTACTTATTTGCAAAAGGGAATAATTTGTGATCCACGTTTTTCTCTTACCATCATCTAATTAAAAGAAGCACCCAGATAACAGCCCACTTAATACCATTACGATGATTTAAATAGCTCCAGCTCACAAATGAGCAAAGCAAAAGGCTCCCTGTCGTGAACAGGAGTCATGGTGACGTGCACGCTGATGGAGGAGCAGCGCATCTATGACCTTCCATTATACCTTTCATCCAAGGAACTCCAAGTGTGCGATGACAGCCCAGAGAGGCAGAGAAGTAGAGACTTGGTGTGTTTACAAGTCCTGCCGAAAACCATGCGTGCCCTGCCTTAGATGAACAGATGCCAGAGGGTCTAATCCCTTAGTAACTCATGCTAAATATCAACCAAAAAACTATCATTGTTGCCACCACTAACATAATCGATTAATAACTGAACTCATCAGTATAGTGTTTTACTATTCACAAAATCATTCAATGTACATTTATCATATGTTTCTCACAAGTATCTAGAGTGGCTGGGGAGGTACAAGTCAGCTCCATTTTGTGAATCAGAAAACAGATTCTAAGAAGTTGGAACTCGTTCATGGCCACTAAATCAGCGAGAAATGGAAGTAACTCCAGTGACTTAAAATTCATGGTTTTTCTCATATACCCTGACCTTTAAGAGGCAACAGCAAATGAGAAACAGGGGTGCTGTTAGGAGTCACATGTTGGTTGAGTGCATCTTCTGTTTATCTGTGAAATGCTAACTGTATAATAAATGAAGTTGTTCTGCAATAGACACTAGGTACAGGCACTTAGAGGCACTCTGTTGTCTAACTATTAAAAAAACTGTTAAGAAAAATTAAATTATCATCTTTGATTACATACCAGTTTGCTTCTCTAGGGGAGCAGAGCAGAATATTGTTTAATTTTTGCTTACCTTTTTCAATTCACCCTTCAATCCTGTCCCTACCTGGGGGAAGAAAAGCCCCACAAACCACATGACTCCTCACCTCCCACTCCCACCCCCCTTCTGCAGTAACTGACGAGACAGGCACCTAACTCAGGGGTAGCTAATTAATAGACATGAATTGGCTAGATTTTCTCTCAAGACTGTGGTGAATCAATGTTGAATTCTGCATCAGAAAACTGCTCTATAGCAGGGACCAAAGTGCTGCCAGGACAAGCTGAGATTATAGGGAAAGAGGAGAGACAAAGCAAACAGAGAAGTCTGCCCTGTGGGGTGGAGGGTGAAGCAGGAAGAAGAAAGAGAGAAAGAAAGAACAGAGACTGCGAGAGCAACTTCTGGTCTTCACCAGTTTCCATGCCTGTGCCCACCAGGCACAGAAACACTTCCCTTGATGGGTCCTGTGAAAAATGTACCGTATCTCTTCCATATCCCACTGTGTCATCTGAACTAGTTGGGGTGGATTTCTGTTCCTTACAATCAGAGTCTCTGGTTAATACAATAAGAAACAGGAGCCATAGTTATAACAGAGAACAGTTAAAAGAGTAGGAAATAGTTAAAAAGAAATTAAACCTCTTTCTTTTAGATGACAGAGAAAGAGAAGAAGAGAACGAATGACTGAAACTTCAAAACTGAAAAACTCTAGATTATGGATCCTCAAAATATGCCAAGTTTACTTCCATTATGTCTATGCTCTTTCTAAAATCAGAAGGATAAATGTTGGCAAAGCTCTCTTCTTATAAAATAAAGCATAATGCTGACAAAGGACTTAAATAGTGATATAGTACATACCTTCCCCTCGTGAACCACAGTTCAAAATTCCCTTGTCACTACCAGAACGTACAATTATGACACCCATTCTCTAATCTCCATCAATCAACTTACTGTTGTATAGCTCAGTTCAGGTCACTGGTTCAAATGGGTCAACACCTGTGAAATCTTCCCTGATTCCCCAGGAAGAATTAGTCACTTTTTATTCTGCTTCCCACAGCACTTAGCACATCCCTCTATGTGGGTTCTCGTACCAGTATATTATAATCCTTTGCCGATGAGCTTCATTTCTCAGTCGAACTACAAGTGCTTTGAGAGTAGGGCCCATGGCTCATTCTTTAACCCTGCTGCGCCTCACACAGTGTCTGACATACACACTGATGGAATAATTCAAGGCTCATTAGTTTTGCCTCCTGGGAGACTTCCTAGAAATAATAATTAAGATTTAAAATTTTTTGTAACAAATCAAGTGGGGTTACAACTATGCACACAAATGGTGTTTAACCATTTCAACTGAATTGGCCTATAATTTTAGTTTTTAAAAAGGTACAAAAATCATGTCAGAATTTAAATACCTGCTTGTTAAAAAGTTATATTTCAAAACACTGGCTATAGTGGAAGACAGGAAGGAGGTTAAAAACCTCAAACTATTTAAGTATAACTCTCATCTTTGGTCAACTTAGATGGTACCATTAATTTAATACTGAAATTTCAAAGTTGTCATTTAACTACAATGACCATATGAAAAGAGCACTGAATCCAGCATTTTGGGTGAAGTGGCTAAAAATATCAGGATATAAGAGGGTACCCAGTTTCCTGGAAACAAAGTTTATAAGGCAGGCAGACACTGGTTGATGGCAACTCAGCTTTGATGCAATACTTACGATGCACAATAAACCAGTCCCCTCTTTAACAGCTGCACTCTCCTACGGGCAAAGCTGAGGGAGGGGGACAAGAAGCCATCACCAAGTGTGGGGTGACGTTGAAAGGGTTCTGCTGAAGACTTGCTGTCACCTGTTCACTGCATTCTCCACTGTCAAACAAGGAGAGTAGAGACTTCAGGAGCTAAACTATGATCAAGGTATTACTTTTGTTAGTGGAGACCCAATTAATATAGTGCCGAGATTTCTAAAGCTACAGTAGGTGCCTCCTGCCACCTCTTCCACCAAATTAGTGAAAGTGAAAGTCGCTCAGTTGTGTCCAACTCTTTGCGACCCCATGGACTATACAGTCTATGGAAATCTCTAGGCCAGAACACTGGAGTGGGTAGCCTATCCCCTCTCCAGGGGATCTTCCCAACTGAGGGATCGAACCCAGGACTCCCACTTTGCAGGCAGATTCTTTACCAGTTGAGCCACCAGGAAAGCCCAAGAATACTGGAGTGGGTAGCCTATCCCTTCTCCAGGGGATCTTCCTGACCCGGGAATTGAACCGGGGTCTCCTGCATTCAGGCGGATTCTTTACCAGCTGAGCTACCAAGGAAGCCCCCCACTAAATCAAAGTCATCTGAATTCCAGGGAAGGAGTGACTTACTTAACTAGCCATCGATGGGGAAGCTGGAACAAAGACCTATCTGCATCCAGAAGAGACAACTTCCTCCTAGTCTGCTCATTTCAATGGAGAGCAAAGAGCAAGGAAGGTCCATCCTGCCTGAACCCAGTGATTCAAGAAAGCAAAAGGGGAACACATGTAAACCCATGGCTGATTCATGTCAATGTATGGCAAAAACTATTACAATATTGTAAAGTAATTAGCCCCCAACTAAAATAAATAAATTTATAAGAAAAAAAAAAAAGAAAGAAAAAAAAAAAAAGAAAAAAAAATAATAAGAATCTGAAATAACGTTTTTAACTATTTAAAAAAAAAAAAAAAAAAAGAAAGAAAGCAAAAGAGAAGAGGGAAAGCCATGGCCATGCTCTCTTTTCAGGGCAGTGATTGTTAACACATTAACCCTGTGCAACTGAGAGGAAAGGTCAAATAATTGCCAGACTCTCACCAATCAGACAAGTTATTCCTCTTCCCAAGGGAAGGAGTGAGTATAGGATAAGAGAGGCTGAAGCATGTCCTTGAGAGGGAGGAGGAGTGGCAGAAATTTCTGATTCTGTGGATATGTGGTAGGTGGTAGGCTGGGGCAGAGGGATAAGGATTCCTCTGAAACAGACTCCCAGGCTGGCACTGTGAAGGTGCTATCATAACATGAAATACACTGAAGGAAGCATAGAAAGATGCCAGGATACCAAAAGATGCTGGAGAAACACTGTCCATAAGGCTACATTAGTCCCATGACCTCAAGGTGCTATGTGTTTCTAAGGACCCCACTTTGGAGATGAAAAAGAAATTCTATTTCCTTTTTGGATTCAAAATGAAGCCAAGGAGAAAGAGGGCTATAAGCAAAGTCAAAGAGGAAAGGCACACAACCCAATGGGCTGAGACAGATGCAAACTGGAGTCATAACTATAACACCTTCTCTCTAAGCCAACCTTCCCTCCCATGAGCACCACTCCCAGTAGTCTGTGATCTCCTAAGACAGAGACTTCAGAGTCTTAGAGCCAGAGAGGGACAGAGCTAGAGGGAACCTCGGGGGCCACATCAAACTCAGGCCTTTCATTTTATAAACGTTGAACTCAAGCCCAGAAAGCTTCAATGACTTGCCTGAGTTTATGTAACTAGGTAGCGGCACAGCAAGGCTTGGAAGCCAGTGCTCCTGACTGAGCTCCATCTTCCTCCTTTATTCTCAAATGCAGCCACTCACTAAGTTCTCTCCAGTCCCCATACCCATGTTTCCCCCATCTGTTCTTTTCTCTGCGTGGCCACTCTTCTAATCCAAGCCTAGAACTTCAAGCTCTTTCATCTGAATCACCGCAAAAATGTTCTCATCTTGCGAGCCTTCCGGACTCTTCTCTCCCTCTGTCTCTTGCCTCAAAAGTGAGCCCCTGCTCTCCTGGGGTGAGTGCACCATTTTGCCACCGCTCTTTTTCCTTTGCCAGCCAGCATGTCCCACACAGGGTCTGCTCTTTAGCCTTGGTCTTGGAATGAAGGAGAAGGAGGCAGAGCTAAAGCTGATCCACAGGGAACATGCAGTATGTGAGAGAAGTAAAGGCTTGTTGTTGCCACTGAGACTTCAGGGGCCTTTTCCATATCCCATGCACTCAGAACAGTGCCTAGCTCAGATTTGGCACTCAAAAGATTTTTTTTTTAACTGAATGATCTCACTAGTCCTCACATTAATCTTAACTTTAGATACTGTTATCATCTGTATTTGGCAGATGAGAAAACCAAGTCCTAAGGAATTGAAATAGTAGGGCTAAGATTATAGAGCTAGTAGGTGATGAGGTTGGAATTCTGACCCAGAACCTCTGACCCCCAAAGCCTGTATTCTTTACCTAGTGCATCACACTGATTCTTTAGACTCTTAAAGTGATAGAGTATAAAACATGAATTCAGTTTTCAATGAGTATTTTATCTTAAAGCTGTCTGATTATTTCGTATATTACATCATTCCTCCGTATCCACAAGGGAATTGATTCCAGGATCTCCCTCAGATACCAAAATCCATGATGTACAAGTCCCTTATTTATATATAATGGTAGAGTACACACATATAACCTCCTCTGCCATTTCTCCTTAGTTGCAGGCAGAGTCCCTCCTGAAGATGTCTTTATTGACTGATGCTGGTTGATTCAGGACAAGAGTTCACTCTTCCTACTTCCAGTTCTCATGGAGTCAGAAGGCTGACTTGCGTACTCCTCACCTTGACTCAAGAGCTCCAGAGGCAAAGACTGAATTTTAAACAACTTTCAGGTCTGATGGACATGTAACTTGTAAAGAAGTAGATCACTTCTCCTTTTTCCCAGATGTCAGCCCTGTCACTCAAACGCAGGTAGGAAGAGAAACGCCTTCTAGAAAGATTGTTTTAAGAGAAGAAAGAGGAAACAGTCAGGCCTCAGCTGGAAAAGCAAGAGTCAGCACAAAAAATCCGTTTATTTTGGGAACTATCTCATGATAATACATGTGAGTTCACACCCTGCTTTTCCAGACAGCAGCCTGTACTACTGCTGGCTCAGACAGGCTGCTGTTCTCCAACTTCATCATCATAAGGCACACAAGTCTGCAGCTAAAAGGGCGGCCACTGACATGAAGGCACCTCTGCAGCCCATCACTTGTCAAGGACAAGGAAAGAGCACCGCCCAAATCTCTCCACGGTCCTCAGAGCACAGTTTACTCCATGCAAAGCTCTCACTGCCACATCCCTACCCTTCTCAGAAGGCTCAAACAGAGCAGACAGGGCATCTCTGCAGCTTTAAATGAAAAGAGCCAAGAAACTAGCCTTGAATACTTAGATTAAAATCCCTCTTTAGAGCAGATGCACACAGCTGAACTTTTATTTTTTAAAATATTTATTTACGAAATCATCTATTTATCTATCTTTCTCGCTGTAAACCTACATTGAAGATTTGCAAAGGCAGAACAAAGAGTTGGTTAAGAATACAGACTCCACAGCCAGATGGCTTTGGTTCAAACCCTGGCTCTCTATCATTCACTGGCTATGTGACCTTGGGCAAACTATTTAATCTTTCTGTGCTTAATTGTCCTCATCTGGAAAATGGGGGCAGCAGCAGCCTCTACCCCTATGGGGCTATCAAAAGGATTAAATGAAATCATGACACGTAACACTCTTAGAACAGCGCCTGGTATGTGGTGAGCCCTTTTATCAGTGTTTGCTATTATGGCTATTATCTAAGGAATAGCCAAGGGTTCATGAGTGCTAGTCAGTCATTTTCCAAGCCTGGAACATGGCTAAGTATTGCTTGTGTATACAGTTAGCGAATAGTATAACAGACCTGCTATGTCTCCTACTGAGATGAAGAAAAACCAAGTACAGCTGCCACTGTTCAGAAACTCACAGGCTGTTGGTGGATAACAAAAGCCGACTCGCAAATAACGGCTGAAGGTAAATGACCTGCACGAGGTGACAGATTGAGAATATAATCCAGTGAATCTAAGGTTTTCCTATTCCAAACCAGAGTTCTCTCCACAACTTCGGAAACAGGTTCTGCATAACTATTTATTCAAAGTAATTGTGTGCCTATCACTTTCCAGACACCAAGAGAATGGTGGTGAAAAAGACAAAGCTTCTGCCCTCATGACACTTACTTCCAGCGGGGGGAAAAATAAGTTACATATATAATCCATTTTCATGTAGTGACAAGCATAGCAGAAAGCCAAAGCAGGTAAGGAAGCAAGGAAGGTCCGAAGAGGCAACATTTCAGCTGAGGCCTAGATAATGAGAGGGAATGAGCCGTGTGAAGATCTGAGGAGCAACACCCAGGCAGAAGGGAACCCAAGCACGAAGGCCCTGAAGTGAAGGAACGTCTCCTCTGTCTGAAGGACAGTGAGAGAGCTGTGTGGCTGCAGCAAGCACAGGGCTGAACAGCGGGCGTGAGGATGGTGGAACCCCCTCCTGTGTGACTTTATAGGTCCTCTTCCTCCAGGTGATTCTGAAGCAAACTCCAGACATGATATAGTTCATCCTGGGGCATTCTAAATAATTAGATGACCTCCTTTGTATCCTAAAGGAACATTCCAGCATCTATGTGAAGAATGGACTCGGTGGGGGGGGAGTGGTTACAGTGAGGGGAAAGATGAGTAAGAGCGGCCATAGGGAATGACAGCAGAATGCCTGCAGAGAAATTATGTGGCCTGGACCAGTATGGAGAGTGGGCGGAGGAGAGAAGTCCTTGGATTTGATATATAGATGAGGGTAAATCTGACAAAATTTGCTGATTAATTGGATGTGGAATGTGAAGAAAAGAGAGATATTGAGTATTACTCTTAGGTTACTGGCTTGAGACATGATGATGCCATTTACTGAGAAGGAAAAGTCAAGGGTAGAACATGCTGGAGAGGGAGGAGAAAAGCAAGAGCAATGTTTTGAACAAAAACAGCTGTGAGGGCAAAGGCATGGGATGGAGAACAAGAACGCCTTACTGCAAGTCCTGACTCTTGCCACTTCTAGTTCTAGCTGGGCGACCCTGAACAGATCACGTACTCTCATTGAACTTTCTCATCTATGTAACATGGAGGTAAGCAAAACTACATCTCAGGTTTGTTTGAATAAGGGAATAAGATGTCCATGTTGTTGTTGTTTAGTCACCAAGTCGAGTCCAACTCTTTTATGACCCTGTGGACTGTAGCCCACCAGGCTCCTTGTCTATGGAGTTTTCCGGATAAGAATACTGGAGTGGGTTGCCATTTCCTTCTCCAGGGGATCTTCCCAAGCCAGGAAGCAAACCCACATCTGTTCAGCAGGCGATTCTTTACCGCTGAGCTACCTGTGTATACCATGTAAATTGTAAAGGTACTGAATCAAAGGTAACCTACTTGTTTGTTACTTCTGATACATGTTTGTTTAAATAATTCATATATGAACCTCAGGTTATGTCTTAAATAGTATTATGAAAAGACTTAACTTTATATCATTTTGCTTGTTTAATGCTCATACTTTTGAAGGGCACAGAGCATCATTTCCATTTCTTATTTGCATTTATTATATACTATTATCCACATATGTTGTCTCACTTAATCCTTAATACAGACAGAATGGGTGCTCTATGGGCCCTAAACTACTGATGAGAAAATTGAAGGACAGAGAAGTTCTATCAAAGACCTGACAACCTAGTCTCACGGCCTTCCTCTCTTTAAGTCAGAATACTGCAATCCTGGTATATAATCCACTTGGCATTAGGGCCGGGTCATACTGGGGAAATTTCTGACACACAGAATACTGAGCACCTCCATGATCACTGGTTAAAAAACAAACAAACACCAAACACAACAACTCCTTAGACCCAGCATGTAACAGCTTGAAAGATACTTCTGTACATATAAATTTTCTTGGTTCCCTCAACCTCTGATTAAGCTGGGCACTATCATATGACAAAAGGATACACTCACTTTATACACTGACCTAAAACTGGAAAAATGGCACTTTTCTGTATTGCTCTGTATTTAGTAACGTTCCTTGTCATTGTCTGTTTCAGTCATTCACTTAACCAATATCTGAGAGTCTACTCTGTACTACATAATATGCTGGGTGCTTGGGATATGTAGGAATTACAACTTTTCTATTGTTAAAGAGTGAAAGGAATTATGTTGTTAAGACCAGAAGAACAAAAAACTGATTTATGATAGATAAGTTATTTTTGAAAGGAATCACGGACATCCAAGTTTCATTTTCATGTCAATTAAAAAAATTCCCAGCGACCTTCTCCAGACTTTCTTTTCCCAGGAAGGTATATCAGTTTCCATTATTTGAACCTCTGATAGCTACACTCCCATTTGTATTGGACATAGATTAATAATAGTAGAGAAATGGTTCAGAAGACCTAGTTTTTTAAAAATACAACAAGATTTCAACCTAAGAGATGTAGACTCTTACTACATTGTCTTACGTTTCTTATACCCTCTTTCTAGATGGCAATTCATCAGCATCAGTTCTTAATATCCAGTGGACGATGAGCCACATTCCTCCAGTTGAGGAACACTGTTGCTAAAGGGTATTTATGTGATAGGGGATAAAAGATCCTTATGGTCAAGAAGTTTGGGAATGCTGGGTTAAACAAAGTAAGTAAGTCTTACTATTTACAGGAGTGCTCAAAGCCTTTATTATGCCATGGTACTTGTGGAACTTCAAGAGCTGGGTAAATGAGCAGCATTTGCCAGACTTATTGGACCCTAGAACCCTAGTTTAAAAGACTAAGTCAACAACTCAGATAATCAGTGTTCAGTCTAATATACTCGGAAGCCCAGGACTGGGGGATTTCCATTTATAACTGCACGTGATGAGCATCTTTTTAGTAAGGTGATGTTTCTTTAAGACTGGGGCGAGTTGAACAGACAGAGAACAGATGTATGGCTCTGAAATGGGGAGGAGAGACCAACTGCTATAAGTAAGCACCATGCAAAAAGGGACTGTTTTGGCTTTTGATTTCTATGACAGTGTCAACATCTAGCACTGCCTGGCACATAACAGACATTGGATATAATTTATTTTAATAAATGGATAAGTGGAATGAAACCTACAGAAATAAGATGGTTATGTAAATTTCAGAATGAGTGACTTCATTGTTTTTCTGTCTTCAGTGATTTCGATTTCCACATCTAGACTTCTAGACAGTGCTTAATTTATTTTCTTAGAACAAAAGACTGAGAATTATTCCAACTGCCTTTTGCATCATGACCCTGCAATAATCTAATAAGAAAGGTTACACTGCTTTTTGTAGATGAATGCACATTGAAGTAATCCCGCTTCCATTATGTAGACAAAATTACATTTTCCAGCATAATTATTGTGTCAGTCGAGCTCCCAAATTTTGATATTGTTTCATTTGCAAAGGCAACATCAACTTACTAGTTTGTCAAACCTCTGAAAAACTGAAGGGAAACTCATAGTTTTAAGTAGTGATTATCAATCTATGTCTCTCTTGTATTCTATCTTTTACATATTTTCCTACTAGCCAGAAGGACTGGGCAAGTTTTAGTCCTTGTAATAGGTTGTAAGAGAAGAACTAATGGCTTTCTTTAAGATGTGTTTTTAAACTACATACCATTTACATTCTTCAGTCTTTACTTGAGATTCCAGACTATAAGCTCTTTGAGGGCTATGTGGACCATGAATGCTTTGTTGAAAACTATATCCTGCACACCAAAGGACAACACCTGGAACAAAGCAGGTGCGCTGTAAGTACTGCATGAACACCATGTTTCTCCTCTCACTGGGACTCACTGTTTTAAAGTAAGATCTTTCTCTCTCTCTCTCCCCCTTCCCCATAGTTTCTCCCTCTCTCTCCCCGCCTGCCAACTCTGTTTCTCTCTCGTATCATGTATGTGCATTACACACACATACTCTGGAATACAGGGAGGTCTTGCTATACACTATGGCAGTTTTCCCATGAAAGATACATAAAGCATGGAAGTTTGGTGAAAATCTGTCATCAGAGGAGTTTTGGACAGTTACTTTGCACTGTGCAATGTCACCTCCTTGTCCAAGCCTTAACCTGCCCTGAGCCACAGAACAAGTCTGGAAGAAATCCTGACTCACACTTAAGTCATCTGATCAGAGCTGACCTGTGACACAGGGCTAATCTGTGAACCATGAATCTGACAGATCTCAAACCCATGACAGGACATTCTCCAGCACTGCTTATCTAGTAATTTTTATTTTGTAGCTTATCTTTATTCTACTAGAAAACAATATTTTCCTCTTTATTGTAAACTGTTTGTATCTAATTAAACCTGATTTTACTCTAGATTGGGACCATGACATCCCTATAGAGTACTATAGGTTTTACTTTAAAAACACAAATCAATAGGATAATAGGATTCAGTACATTGCTTTACTAGCTCTGTGACCTTGGGTAAAGCACTGAACATGTGTAAGTCTGATATGAGAATAATAACAGCACCATTGTCCCAGGCTGTTGTAAGGATTAAATGAGATAGATGATCCATGTGGAATGCTTAGCTCACATTCATTATTTCAGTCTCTGAGGAGTTGACAGACTAATAGCCATGATGATCAATGACCTTAGCAAGTTCATCACCTCTGTAAATCTTTTTATTTTCTTTCTAATAAGCCACTCTCCTGGATTCCATCCACAGGAGTAGAAGCTCACAATGGGTATGCCTTGTGGGTCTTGTTTTATCTCCAGGCATGAATTCCTCCTGCAGAGCTTAGATAGCATTTCTGGGTTGCTGCTGGTGGGGTGATGTCATTTAGGGTAGTCATTTATCTGGCCCCCTGCATTTCTTTCTTACAGCCTATATAATTTCCTTTTTCCTTATTTGGTACTTAAAAGGTCTTGATTGGCCGGGGACTTGACCCTTCATTTTCATTTATCAAAAATTCCTAACCAGAAGGGGTGAGTGCTGAGTTCCAGGGGCATGCTGAGCTGGGGCGTCTGTGCCTGGCCTTTTTATCTGTGCAGCTTGCTGGTAATTGCTAAGTTTTCCCTCCTGAAACAATTATCCCCCCATTTCTCTCCCCACCTCCACCCCACCCCCCAGTTAATTATCAGTTCTGGAATTAAACTGCTTGCCTCTCCTGCTGTTGTCATGACAACAGTTGGCCTGCACCTGCCACTGGGTGAACAGTGGCTCTTTCAGAAGAGGCGATGGCAGTTGCTGGCTCCACAAAAGCCAGGGAGTAAAGTAATGTTTACCTGTCTGGGGAGAGAAGTTCCTGTTCATTCCACCTTAGGCATTTTCCTGGCAAGTTCCAGGACTTCTGCCTCATACAAACTGCTATTGGCATTCAATAAAGAAAATGAAAACAACATTTTCTGATAAAAATGCCAAATCCCTGTTGGCTTGTCACCGTTCCATCCATTAACTTTACTTACTGCCAGCCAAGATGTTGGAAGATACGAATCTTCCATCTCCTGAGAAAGAGAGTATAGTGTGCAGGTTAAAAGCACCGAATTTTAAGCCTGACAGATTTGGGTTCTAATCCTTTCTAACTGTGTGACCATGGCCTAAGACTTTTTTGTAATATCAATTTCTTCATCTGTAAAAAGGGGATGGGAATAACTAAATTTAACAGAGTTTTTTTTTAAAGCATTGAAATAATATATGTAGGTCTGACTTCTACTTTAGGTATAACACATAAGCAGGTATCACTATGACAGCTGCTTAGGTGCTAATCCTGAACAGCCCTGAAAGTCAGGGCAAAGTTGGCAGCTAGGTTGTTTTTAACTGGTCCTTGTCTGAGTGGCAGTACCTGAGAAGCAGGATAAAACGGTACACTGCCCCACAGCATCTGAACCGATGCATCTAGCAGCCAGGGGCAGCTGAGCGATGCTTCTCTGCCTGCCTCCTCTGTAATTCTGTCAGCTCCTCCCTCTCTGTACTGTTTTTCTCACGCTCAGTCTCACTTTCCTTTAAATAGAATTGATAGAACCAGGGGGGAAGGAGACATGTACTCACCAAGGAAACAAAACACTTTTCTGTTTTACAACCACATTACAACCTACAGGGAACAATTGGTAGTGGTGTTAAGGAGTGGGGGAATGAGGCATTTATGTAAGGAGGGCTTTTTCTTTCCTAACACCCCTGCTTCTGGCTAAAGATGTCTTTTTTTTTTTTTTAAATGAACCTACAACCACTCACAGTTAGGTCCCAGGTCCAAATAGCACAGGCACAAGAGTATTGTTCCTTGGCAAAGACGTCACCATTTAGGGTACCCCAGCCTTAGCTCAGCCTTTGGCTACCTTCTTCATGTTCTGAAGCTCCCTCCTTGTTGTTCTCATTTTAAAGAAACCTGTATGCAGTGACTCCAAAAGTTCATACCATCTTGAAAAGAAAAAGCCCCAAACAAAAAACACACCAGCTTCTGCTCCCAGCATCTGGTACAGACACCTGCTGTGGGTTTCTGGGTAAAGAGGTGAATGCAGTTCAGCCATACAGAGCTTACAGAACAAGGAAGGCTCCTTGGAAGTTACTGGGGAAAGAGAATTATTCACCTCTTGCCTGCTTCTCATTGAGAGGCAGTAAGAAGGTGCTAGAGACCAGCAGGTTCCTCCTAAAATGAAAAAAGACCACTAATGACACTCGGCTGTGGCTGCCAGGGGTGAGAAGCGGGCAGAACCAAGGACATCAAATTTACTTATTCTTAAAACACAGACTGGAGTTTTGTGACTCCCTAACATCTATCACTGGCTTAGTGCCAGTCCAAAATGTTTAGGAAGATTAAACAAGGAAGAAGAGAATCAGGCTCCAACCAGACTATTCAGCACCGGATCTAACTCAGGGATACCTGTGACATCAATTTAGTTCTTTGACTAGCTTCTAAGAAACATCTAGAGCCTTAAATCTGTTTGGAAAATGCTGGTGCTTTTAGTATTCCTTATCTCCATTAATTTAGAAGGAACCAGGTATCTACTCTCCAAATTTGGTTTTAAATTAGAGGAAGGAGGGAGCTGTGAAAACTGGTATAAATAAGATAAAAACAAACAATTTCCTTTTACAACTATATCTCAGTTGCTTGCTTTTCTATATAAAAGAAGAAATCCAAAAGAAGAATACTTTTAATGCTTCATAAACTACTTGCCGTTTCAGTATAGCTAAGATGTGCAATTTGATGGAAAAACTGAGGCACAGAAAAAGCAAACAATTTACACATAACAACTCATGAGCTATGACTACAGGAGGAGACCCATACGATTCAAAAGTCCACCCATTTCTTCTATGAATAGGGAGGGCATTGCTGTAGTCAAGAGGCAAAGCCAACAGGAAGCGGTATAAACCATCTGGTGCCTCAAATGGCACACAAGACCCTGGACAAGGGAGACTCAGCCACTCTTTAGTCCCATCTCCTGCCTCAGGCCAGTCATGCAGTTACTCACCCTTCCCCACACAGCACAGGAGTCTACATCCCTCTGAGCCTTCAGAAATGCTGATCTCTGTGCTTGCATGGCCTTCCTACCCTGTCTGTCTAGAAAAGCTAATCCCTACACCCATCCTTCAAAGCCAGCACAAATGCTATTTTTTCTGATTCTCTATTTTGAATTAGTTGTACCTGATTCTACATCCAACATATTTATTGTAGCGAATCATTGTACTGTAGTGGTTAAGAGCCCACAGTCTCAAATCAGAGTACTTGAATTTGAATATTGGTTCTACCACTTTTCAGCTGAGTGACCTTGTTAGTGAACATATAACCTTTCTGCAACTCGGTTTTCTCATTCATATGAGAAATGAAGATAATGTATTAACCACTTATTAGGACTGTTGTGAGAAGTAAAAAAAAAATATTTAAAATACTTTCTGATACATTGGAAAAGACCCTGATGCTGGGAAAGACTGAAGGCACAAGGAGAAGGGGCAGCAGAGGATGAGATGGTGAGATAGCATCACTGATGTTACTGTTGTTCAGTCGCTAAGTCGTGTCTGACTCTTTGCAGCCCCGTGGACTGCAGCACTGCAATCAGGGTCCTCTGTCCTCCACTATGTCCCAGAGTTTGCTCAAATTCACGTTCATTTAGTTAGTGATGCCATGCAATCATCTCATCCTCTGTCGTCCCCTTTTCCTCCAGTCCTCAATCTTTTCCAGCATCAACAACATAGCTGGCATTCAATAAATGCTTTTTTATAATAATGTATAATTATAATTACTATATTGCCCTTACATGTGAATTAAAATTGTTTACTTAGTTCTCTCTTTTGAACTTCCTTGGTGGCTCAGATGGTAAAAGCGTCTGCCTACAATGCGGGAGACCTGGGTTCAATCCCTGGGTGGGGAAGATCCCTGGAGAAGGAAATGGCAACCCACTCCAGTACTCTTGCCTGGAAAATCCCATGGACGGAGGAGCCTGATAGGCTACAGTCCATGGGGTCGTGAAGAGTCGGACATGACTGAGTGACTTTACTTCTTCACTTCGCTTTTGAACTAGACTTTGAGATCTTCAAATACAGAGCCAAAGTGTTTCTTCATCTTCATATATCTGAGGCCTAGCATGGGGCCTGGCAACAGAGTAGACAATTGAAAATGTTTCTGAAGAAACAAATGAAAAAATTCCTCTGCAATTTTACTTGCTAAAGAGATTAGGGAACAGAACTCCTAAAAGTGAATGTTATTCTGATGAGCTCTGAGGTCAAACAATATAAACAAGGTAAGCCTGCCAAGCATCCTAACTATGCACTGGATGGCAAACCAAAGTTGGTTTAGCATAAAACCACACTATGAAAAGTGATATCCAGGTCTCTTCCTCCTGGGCCTTTTTTTCTTAGCATTATGAAGCCAGGCTTCAGGCTTGGCTGAAGCTGCTCCTAGCAGGCTGCTCCTAGCTAGCATTGCCACTGTGAGGTAGGTAGAATATGCTAGAGTCACCTTGGCTGAAGGTGTGAATGGATTCTCTGGTTATTGGCGAATATGCACAAAATAAAATAAAGCTGTGGCTCTCACAGGTAAATATATGAAAATCAATTACTTTAGGAAGACGGCTTGCTTTTATTAAAGATAGGCAGTACAATGCATTGCATGGCTTCATCCTTCATCGGGGTGAGTAGAGGATAAACAATTCACATCAGCAGAGGAAAACAAAGTCAGCTCAGGCTCCACAAGGGGGAAATATGACAGCAAAGACACTCTCTGTGCTGAAGCCAACTTAGATGTTTGAGCCCCATGTGAGGATAATAGGCAATCCTGACAGTTCCACTCCATGTCACAAGTATCAGAGCCATTTTCTTTGGCTTCCACCTGCTGCTGCTGCTGCTGCTGCTAAGTCGCTTCAGTCGTGTCCGACTCTGTGCGACCCCATAGACGGCAGCCCACCAGGCTCCCCCGTCCCTGGGATTCTCCAGGCAAGAACACTGGAGTGGGTTGCCATTTCCTTCTCCAATGCATGAAAGTGAAAAGTGAAAGTGAAGTCGCTCAGTCGTGTCTGACTCTTAGCGACCCCATGGACTGCAGCCTACCAGGCTCCTCCGTCTACGGGATTTTCCAGGCAAGCGTATTGGAGTGGGGTGCCATCGCCTTCTCCTGGCTTCCACCTAGATGTTCTCAAATGAAGACAATGTAAATACCAAACCACAAATTTACCATCAGAGGATAAAAGATACCTAAGTGTATCACTGACTTAGTGCCCTCTTATCTCTACAGACTAAGTAATTAGGAAGAGAAATGCCAGATCTGAGGACATGCATATGGTTGTTATTTTAGGGCATGGGAGAAAAGAGTACCGAGTATAAAGAACCAAGAAAACTTTTAAAGAAACAAAATTGACAAATGTAGGGGAAAAAACTCTACCAAATTACAGAATCTATAATCTGCTATAAGCAGATTCTTTTCATTTCATATTTGATATATGACTGTATTCCTGCACACACTATATTCCCAAAAACTGGGTGCAGAGTAGGGCAAGAAGGGCTAATATTTACAGGAAGATAAAAACCGGCTACATACAAAAAGGCTAAATGACTTGTCCAAAGTCATCCAGTCGGTCCCCTACCAAGAATAGAAGGTAGGTCTGCTGACTCCCCTTGAGCTCCTACTTCCTCAGAACTGCTGCTTGCTGGATCACAGAATCAGCTTGCTCAGATTCACACCGATCTCAGCAGGAGCTCTTTGCCTGAATAAGAGCCAGCCTTGACGATGAAAAATTCTACAGAAATCCTCAGTATGGTTGTTACTATTTAAAAAGCCATTTTCCTTTTAGTTAAAAAAAAAAAATCAGAGAAAATCTCAATAGCAAATGAAAATGTATTATTGATCCTGCTACTCTCTCCTCTGAACACACGAGTTTAAGGGTCCTTCCCTCTCTGATTTCCTCCCACTACACAACAGCTTTCAAGGTAGCAGAGCCTATTGCCGCCTCCTCTCCTTGAATATATATTACTTCTCAGCAGGCTCCAGCAGGAGTAGAGAAGGAGCCAATCTGTGAAGGAGCAAACACAAGATCTCCCATAATAGCACAGAGAAGACAGAAAATTGCTGCCAAAAGTGTAAATTGCTTTTTTTTTCCTTTGGCTTGGAAAAAAAAATCACTCTGGGCTTTAAAGATACCCTCTTAAAAGGTGATTCCACAGTGGTTAATATCCATGTTCTACATATTAGGACTTCTGTTCCTCCACTCCCTCTAAGAATCCTTGTCATCTGTATAACTGTATCATGGATTTGAAGAGGGACTACCGAGAAGCGAGAGGCAGCTGATTCTGCAGGGTCAAAGAAAGGCTTGGTTGCCTGCTCCCAAGGAGTCTAAAAGCACTCCTTTTACTACTGACCCTCAGGGAGCATTGTGTGAGGATGAGATGAAGAAATAGCTCCTACAGTAACAGAGGCTAAGGAGAGGAAAAGTAGCCTGCAGAAAACAGAGGCCATAACATTTGAACACCAGTGCAAGTAAGAACTCCCAGGTTAGAGGAATGAGATCAAAGTGATGCTCTGACAAGGGAGTGTGAATCCTCATGCCTTTCATTCAGGGACACAGAGAGAAGTGGGCTGGCCCCTGGGAGATAGTCCGTATCATGGCTGAGGGCATGGGCTCTGAAACCAGGCTAGATTTCAATCCCAGCTCTGCTTCTACCAGCTGTGTGATCCAGGGCAAGCTAATCTTTCTGCATGTTCATTTCCTCTTTTACAAGTGGGACAATAGCTCCATCATAAGCTTTACATGAGGGTTAAAAGAGAATATATAAAAATATAAAATATATAAAATATATAAACATATATAAAAAACACTTGTGCACAGTTTAAAAAATGGTATCTTTGATTATCATTGTTGTTAACTAGTAGGGAAAGTACACAATAGAATTCAGAACAAGGAACAGACATGATCAAAAGCACAAATACTTGGCCACCTCAAATGTAACCAGCTTGGGAAGTCAAAAGTGAAAAGAAAAAAGAAGGCAGGGAGACTCTAGCTGGCAGGAATGGAGGAAAATATAGATCTATTACAGACAAATATGTTTCAAAAGGACAGGATATTTCCTTTGTTCCGACCACCATAGAGAGTGGTTGGAATCCAGTCCTCCCTGAACTCCTGTGCAGAGCGGGGAAGGAGCTGTGTGGTAAGACTAGCAAAGGAGACACAGGTGTGAGACTCCAAGCAGACCTGGAACACACCGTCTCCAGATTCATGTCTCTTCTTCCAGCCCCCTGCAGGGAGACCCATACTTCCTTCTGTCTTCCTTACACATCAAACTCTCATTTAACACTGTCAGCAACACAGAAGCCTTTGGAACAAAACACTGGCTTACTGAGATGGTAAAGTGTATATCATAAATGTGAGAAATTTCAGATCAAAGGCAATCTGCCCTGAGGTGTTAACTGGAATAAATTGAGCCACATGGTAGTTCAACACAAACTGAATGGAACCAGGTAGGAATTTAAAGGGTAAAAGGAAAATTTGACTCTTCTTCCTGCCATACTGGAACACACTTTTTTCAAGTGCTCATTTTACCAAATAACTCCCAGTCCAACAGATCCCTACTGATATCCATGGCAGCTTGGCTTGAGGGAGAAAGCTTGATATCTTGGTTGCTAGTAAAGAAACTATTTGTTGTTGTTGTTTAGTTGCTAACTCGTGTCTGACTCTTCTGCGAACCCATGGACTGCTGCCTTCCAGGCTCCTCTGTCCTGGAATTCTCCAGGCAAGAATACTGGAATGGGTTGCCATTTCCTCCTTCAAGGATCTTCCAGACCCAGGGATCGCACTCACATCTCCTGCATTGGCGGGTGGATTCTTTACCACTGAGCCACCAGGGAAGCCCAAAGAAACTCTAAACACTTCACCACTATCTTGTCAAAATGACAGGAAGGAATCTGCAATTAAATTCTGAAGCCAGTATCTCATACTGAACAGTATCTCTGAAGGGAGTTAATCTCTTCATAAGGTCCCTTCATAAGGTCAACATGACTCTGGTATGTGGTCATAAAGACAAGATGAATGTGTCCATCCTAACCAGGCGCTCACGAGACAGAAATGCCATTTCTATATGCAGAATATGTACACTACATTGGCTGAAGTGTTTTCTTTATATTGGTCTTGCCTGAATCCTCTCTCTGGGGAAGAAAATGTCTAAGACTCTGCTTTGTCTGGATTTTAAGGAGCTAGAACTAGTTTTGAGAGAAGAGGTAGAGTTTGTCTAAACCAAAGGTTGCAGATAGTCTGATGAGTTTGTCTAAACCAAAGGTCTGTGTAAAATGGTGAAAACTTGGTCAATAACTAGAGAAGATGTTGATACAGGCTCCCATCATCACGAGCCTGATCTAACTAGTCTCCCAGGCTCTGAAACACCTCCCATTCATTTCCCATTCTGCATGCAGATGAGCATGCAGACAAGACTTCCAAAATGCAAATCTACTCAGGTTAATTCATGTTTTAGATTATTTAATGCCCTCCTACTTCAGGAGGCCTATAAGGACCCTCAGTGAGCTGGTCTCTGCTTTCTTTCCTCCACTCTCCTCTTGTCTACAGCTATTACCCAAGTTGTTCCCTGTCCTGTAACAGCCCTGTCTCTGCCTCTCCTCTGACTGCCTCCTCATCCTTTGGACCTCCGTTTTCACAAAATCTTTTCTGGTGAGCCTCCCCTTATTCTCCAAGACTGTCTCAGGAGCCCTTCCTAAAGCAGCCTAAACTTCACTTAATCATAGCACTTCCTCCAGACTATAAGTGCCCAGCCATGTGCTTGTCTCTCCTGCTAGACTTAGTACTCACAAGGGCAGGGACCATGTCTGTCTTAGTTTGCACATATGCCCAGTGTGCAGCACAGTGCCTGACACACAGTAGGGTCATGAGAAAAAGAGAGTGGGAGAGAGGAAGGAAGGAAACAAATGAACCACAACACAAAGGCAGCCTGGTCCTGAGGATGGCTGGAGGATGGCATCTGAAGGGATGTGTGGAGGGAGAAAGGAAAAAGAAGGAACTATATTTGTAAACAAAAACACAGAAGGACCAAATCCTGGCTCCAGTAAGGTAACCTTGGGCAACTCATTTAGCTTCTTTCAATGAGAGGCTTGCATTAGATGAGTGACTTTCAAACTGAGTTCTCAGGAACCCTACGTTTGTGCAGCAGCCCCTCAGGGTCTATTGTAAGGAACAGAGAAGTTTCACCAGTAGATGTGGCCCCAACTTTAACCAGACAAAAAATGTTTTGTATACACTCTACCCAAGGCCCATCTGAAAAAAAAGCTGTTTCTACTAAAACTAAAGTTTGAACAGCAGTGGCCTGGATGATCTTTCTGACAACTCCCAGCCTTAACAGTCCTGGATCCTATGTGACAGAGGGGGCCCATCTGGACATTGCACTTTTTACTTGTACAAATGCCCCTTGATTGTGTTCACAGCAGAGCTACCACATTGCCTAGAGCCTGATCTTGCTGCTGAGCAGAAAGAAGCAAAGGTAAGTAAACTTAAGTCCAGGTTCACTGAGAGGCAGAGGCAACAAAAAAAATGCACTTTTAAATCTCATGTGGTGAAACAAAGGCACAAAGAAGCATTTTTTTTCTTCCTAAACAAAGTGTTGTATACCTATGACCTTGGGTTCACTGTATAGGTGTCTTGAGTCAGACACAAGGCTGTTATAGGTCAGAAATAAAGAATATTGGATCCAGAGTCCATTAAAATTAAAAAAAAAAAAAGCAATCCAATTTCAATCAAGAAAGAACAATGCAAAAGTTTATCTATTCAGTCCACCTGATACCTAATTACCATTTAAATATAGTACATACTGGTCTTAACAAGGTATTCGGAATGTGCTACAGAATAAAGCAGAGTTACTGTCATTGTACACTTTAAAGCTTATCTTTATCTGAAGGTTACAGACAGGAAATGGCACAGATGGGGAGGGAGATGGGAATCTTACAAAATAAGATCTTCAAAGCCCTGGCTTAAGATGGAGATCCCTTATCTGTGCTGTTCCTTGGCTGGTCATATTTCATGGGGCCTTCAAAGGCCACAAATGTCACTCTACTCCAATTCTGAGAACACACAAGCAACAGTAATGTGATCTTACCCGGGTCCTTCCTCGTCGCCCTGAAAGAAACAGAAAGAAACAACATAAGAAATCAGGATCAGTAGAGACTGATTGAGATTTTTTTGTCTTCCCTCTTCTCTCCCAATCTGAAAGCGAAGCTTGCACATTTATTGTAACAGACACAAGCTAGTCGACATCTAAGTGCTAAGACAAGGGCTAATATAATCCTATGTTCAAACTGCTGAGCAAAGATGAACTAATAATTTGCCCTTGCAAGCAGAGAAGTGAATGCATAGACCTAGGAGGCCTAAATAATAGCCTTGCCTTTTATTTGTATGGCTGGCAGTATTTAGTTTTGAGCAAACTGAGAGCCCAAAATAGCAGTGGGTCTCAGGCAAAAGCTGACCAGCTCCAAAAGCATCAAGCTGTTCCCGTCAAAGGCTCACTTCAGCCTCAGCCTGGCATCTTTTCCCTCCAAACGTGAACACAGAAGCTCCAATAGAGAGCACACTGTGCGCACAAGGCTCTAAACTGGGACTCGGGAAACTGGAATTCTAGTCCAAGCTCCGTTATTTATTAGCTATGAGCCCTTGGGCTAGCCAGTTAATTAATCTGGACCTTGATCTTCTTTGTAAAAGGACAGTTCCGGCATTTGATGAGCCACACCATTCTCCAGTCAAAGAATGACATTTCTCTACTTCTCATCCACTCTTTACAAAAGCAATGTGTGATGGTGATTTTTCCAGGTACTGTATTCTGTGAGCCTAACTTTATCAGTGATCACAGTAGATTTCTTTGAGCCTCTTTTTGTGACCAAACAAGATTTTTCAAATGACAGTCAAACCTTCTCCAATCACTTATCCTTTTGGTGACAGAGTATCTTTGACATCCTCCTCTTTAGTCATTCAGGATTGGTTTCAATGGAGACTGTATCTCTTAGCTGGAGATAACTCCCCAGGAACTTATTTGATTAATGGATAGATTGACTGATTGATCTTATAGGTATCAAGGAGAATGAGCTCTGGAGTCAGACACTTGGTTCAAATCTTGACTCCATTACTTGCTTGCTATGCTACCCTGGTCAAATTATTTTGCCTTTCTTCACTTCAATTTTCTAATTTGTAACATAAGGGTAAAAACTGTCCTGATAGGGTAAGCATGAAATTAAGTGGAATAATGTGTACAAATGTCAAGCACAGTGCCTAAGACACAGAGTGCACTTAATAAAGGTTATTATCAATATCACTAACAATTCAGTATGATTCATTAGGAAGCTCTTACCTGAGGGCACTGAAGATAACAGACAAAAAACCCATAATGATCTATCCTTTTAGGAGCTCCCGTTCTGGAGCAGGGGGACTAGATAGCAAGTGAACTATGCCTGAATGTCTTAAGGGTGCTACCAAAGACATATCCGGAATGCTCGGAGAGTCAGAAGAGAATTGATAAACACAGCCTCTCCTGCAGAAGGGGGAAAAGGCTCCACAGAGGACATGGCATTTATACTACCCCTTGAGGAATAAGAAGGATTTTCCCAGGTTGAGAACAGAAGATAAATAGGGAGGGCACTGGAATAGCAAGAGCAAAGCCACCGCAGTTTATAAAATGCAGGCTTAAGGAATTTTGAGTTCTGTGAAACTAGAGAATGGGGATGTATATGTGCGTGTTTTGGACGAGAGATGTGGGGGTGGCAGTGGTGTGGGTGGGCTGGAGGGGCTGGAAATGCAACAGAGGTAACGGGAGCCTGCCAGCGCACAAGCCTCTCAAGGACACCTGCAGTTGGAAAGGTGATTCTGAACAGATTATGCACTGGAGCCTGGATAAAAAAGGACATTTTTAGAAGACTGTTAAGAATCTGTACTATTGCTGAGGGTGCTAATCATCTAATGAGAAGGGGGCAAGTGGTGGAAGGAGGGTATAGGAGTGGTGGAAACCTTCTCTTGTAGTTTGTTTGACTGCCATGTCTTATGGGAACTATAATCTAGTGAGAAAAATCCATATAATTTAAATTTAATATGAGCTACATAACTATCAATGACATATTTAAACCTCAACACAATTTTCCAATTATCTTTGGGTGTTAAAACATAATTAACTAGGAGAACTGTAAGGAAAAAAGTACCCAAACTTCCTTCCATAATTCAGAGGAAGTCTTCACAATCACCTATCTTGGTACAATGGTTAAGAGACAGGCTTTCTAAGTTAGAGAAACATGGCTTTGAATTCTGGTTTGTAAACTCCAACAGTGAAGCTTTCGGCAATTAACTTTTCCAAGGTTCAGTTTCCTCATCTGCACATGGAAATCCTAATTCTTACCTCACAGGGTGGCTACATGGATTCATTAAATGAGAAAATGTGTATAAAACATTAAGCAAGTGTCTAGCATAAGTGCTCAACAAATGGTGGTCACTATTGTACTTCTCTGAAACGTTATTTGATAACATTTCTAGGGATAGTGGGAAAGAACAGAAAAGATGGGCTTTGCTTTCCTTCATCTATTTCTGCTGCCTGTAGGTAAGTGATTATTTAAAAAAAAAAACAATAATTACTATCACTAAGCATGGGAAAAACAGGGTGAGAGTTTCACTTTTGAAGAAATGAATAAATTAATACAAGAACAAATGCACATACACATAAGGCAATTTTGAACAGGTCAGCAGACACTCAGAGATTTAGAAATCTTGCTAGTAAAAGGTGAGCCCATTCTCTTCCCACTACTTGAAATGCACATTCCTATTCTGAAAGCTAATTCCCATCCTTAAAGGTCAAGGCTCACTTGGAAAATTTTTCTCAATGGCAGACTGAGTGGTACAAATGAACTTATTTACAGAACAGAAAAAGACTCACAGACATAGAAAACAAACTTATGGTTGCCAAATGGGAAAGGGTTAAGTTCAGTTCAGTCACTCAGTCGTGTCCGAATCTTTGCGACCCCGTGAACCACAGCATGCTAGGCCTCCCTGTCCATCACCAACTCCCGGAGTCCATTCAAACCCATGTCCATTGAGTCGGTGATGCCATCCAATCATCTCATCCTCTGTCGTCCCCTTCTCCTCCTGCTCGCAATCTTTCCCAGTATCTTTTTAAATGAGTCACCTCTTCGCATCAGGTGGCCAAAGCATTGGAGTTTCAGCTTCAACATCAGTCCTTCCAATGAACACCCAGGGCTGATCTCCTTTAGGATGGACTGGTTGGATCTCCTTGCAGTCCAAGGGACTCTCAAAGAGTCTTCTCCAACACCACAGTTCAAAAGCATCAATTCTTCGGTGCTCAGTTTTCTTTATAGTCCAACTCTCACATCCATACATGACTACTGGAAAAACCATAGCCTTGACTAGACGGAACTTTGTTGGCAAAGTAATGTCTCTGCTTTTTAATATTCTGTCTAGGTTGGCCATAACTTTTCTTCCAAGGAATAAGCGTCTTTTAAGTTCATGGCTGCAATCCCCATCTGCAGTGATTTTGGAGCGCAAAAAAATGAAGTCTGCACTGTTTCCACTGTTTCCCCATCTATTTCCCATGAAGTGATGGGACCAGATGCCATGATCTTAGTTTTCTGAATGCTGAGCTTTAAGCCAACTTTTTCACTCTCCTCTCTCACTTTCATCAAGAGGCTCTTTAGTTCTTCTTCACTTTTTGCCATAAGGGTGGTGTCATCTGCATATCTGAGGTTATCGATATTTCTCCCGGCAATCTTGATTCCAGCCTGTGCTTCTTCCAGCCCAGTGTTTCTCATGATATACTCTGCATATAAGTTAAATAAGCAGGGTGACAATATACAGCCTTGACGTACTCCTTTTCCTATTTGGAACCAGTCTGTTGTTCCATGTCCAGTTCTAACTGTTGCTTCCTGACCTGCATACAGGTTTCTCAAGAGGCAGGTCAGGTGGTCTGGCATTCCCATCTCTTTCAGAATTTTCCACAGGTTATTGTGATCCACACAGTCAAAGGCTTTGGCATAGTCAATAAAGCAGAAATAGATGTTCTTCTGGAACTCTCTTGCTATTTCAATGATCCAGTGGATGTTGGCAATTTGATCTCTGGTTCCTCTGCCTTTTCTAAAACCAGCTTGAACATCTGGAAGTTCATGGTTCACATATTGTTGAAGCCTGGCTTGGAGAATTTTGAGCATTACTTTACTAGCATGTGAGATGAGTGCAATTGTGCAATAGTTTGAGCATTCTTTGGCATTGCCTTTCTTTTGGATTGGGATATGCACACCTGAAAAGAATACGTATTCTGTAGTTTGAAGTGTGGTGTTCTTTAAATAGCAATTAGGATTTCAGATAATTTATGTTTTTACTTATTTTTATGTCTAGTTCTTTCATGCATTGGAGAAGGCAATGGCAGCCCACTCCAGTATTCTTGCTTGGAGAATCCCAGGGACCGGGGAGCCTGGTGGGCTGCCGTCTGTGGGGTCGCACAGAGTCGGACACGACTGAAGCGACTTAGCAGCAGCAGTAGCAGCAGCAGCAGCAGCAGCTATCAACTGCTGAGAGAGGGGTGTTACATTTCAAGTATGATTAGGGATTATCTATTTCTTTAATTCTGTCAAATGTTCTTCAGATATTTTGAAGCTCTATCACTAAGCAAATATATATTTATGATTGTTATATCTTCCTGTTGAACCAGTCCTTTAATCATTATGAACATTCCCTTTTTCTCTGTTAATGGTCTGTCTTGATATCTGTTTTATCTAATGTTAGTAAAGCAAGTCTAGTGTTATGCTTACTGTTTTTGTGGTTTATCTCTTTCTATTCATTTACTTTCAATCTGTCTGTATTGTTAACTTATGTCTCTCATAGATAACATGTAACTGGGTCTTAGTCATTTATCCCTTCTGGTAATCTCTTTTAATTGAAGTGTAATGTCCATTAACATTTGATGTTATTATTAATATGGTTATATTTAGGTCTGCCATTGTACGATTTGTTTTCTGTTTTTGTTCTTCTCATTGTCTTTTCTTGCTTTCTTTTGACCTTTTGAAACATTTCCTTGAATCCCATTGTAATATATCCATTGACCTTCTAGCTCTATTATTTTGCATTATTTTTTAGTAGTTTCTGTAAGGGTTATAGTATGTATCGTTAAATTTTCAGTCTACTTAAAAATAATTTTAAACGACTTCACATAAAGTGTGGATAGCTTGAAACTATATAGGTCAATTGACCCTCTTTCCATATCCTTTATGTTGTAGTTGTCATATGTATATAATTTATATATGTAATAAACACTGCAAGACAGCTATAATTTTAGCTTTAAAACTGTGGTTTTAAGGAAATTAAGAAGGAAAAAGATAATTTCATGTCTGTGTGCTTGTGTGTATGTATGTAGAGTTTTAAAGCAAGTTTGTAATAATAGTTGCTTAACTCTAAATTTACTTAAAGTTATTTATATAAACTTAAAGCAGTTAATTTTATGGTATTAAAAATTATACCTCAATAAATCTGATAAAAACAATATGTCTAGGTGTCCTACCTGTCCAAGTGCTATTTACTTTTTTTCATGAAGATTATTCTAAAACCAGCAAATTATTTGCCAGAATAATATATAGCCAGCAAAATATATAGCCAGTATATTTATTTGATTCCAAGTTAAGGCCTTTTCTTTGAGAGTATGAGTTTGCTCTTTGGAGTGGAATGTCCTATTTCTGGCATAAGCCATACTCATACTGTTTCACTTATAAGGTCGTTTCAGTCTCTTTTTAAGTGAGGAGGATAACATTTGAAGAAAGTTGAATGTAGAATCCTTTTTTTATGTCGACTTTTTTATACCATTTTTAAATTGAAATATAGTTAATTTACAATGTTCTGTTAGTTTCAGATGTATGTCAAAGTGATTCAGTTATATAAATATACCAAATTTATATATATAAGTATGATATATTTATATAACTGAATCACTTTGATATATATATATACACACATATATGTTTATATATATTCTTTTCCAGATTCTTTTCCATTACACATTATTATAAGATATTTAATACAGTTGCCTGTGCTATACAGTCAAACCTTATTTTTTATCTATTTTATATATAATAGTATATATCTGTTCCTGGAGTAGGAAATGACAACCCACTCTGGTATTCTTGCCTGGCAAATCCCTTGGAAAGGGAAGCCTGGGCAGGCTGTGGTCCATAGGTTGCAAAGAATCAGACACTACTGAAGCAATTTAGCATGTATGCAAGTATGTATCTGTTAATTCCAAACTTCTAATTTATGCCTCCCCCGGATCATCGAAAAAGCAAGCGAGTCCCAGAAAAACATCTATTTCTGCTTTACTGACTATGCCAAAGTCTTTGACTGTGTGGATCACAATAACCTGTGGAAAATTCTGAAAGAGATGGGAATGCCAGACCACCTGACCTGCCTCTTGAGAAACCTGTATGCAGGTCAGGAAGCAACAGTTAGAACTGGACATGGAACAACAGACTGGTTCCAAATAGGAAAAGGAGTACGTCAAGGCTGTATACTGTCACCCTGCTTATTTAACTTATATGCAGAGTATATCATGAGAAACACTGGGCTGGAAGAAGCACAAGCTGGAATCAAGATTGCTAGGAGAAATATCGATAACCTCAGATATGCAGATGACACCACCCTTATGGCAAAAAGTGAAGAAGAACTAAAGAGCCTCTTGATGAAAGTGAGAGAGGAGAGTGAAAAAGTTGGCTTAAAGCTCAACATTCAGAAAACTAAGATCATGGCATCTGGTCCCATAACTTCATGGGAAATAGATGAGGAAACAGTGGAAACAGTGGCAGGCTTTATTTTTTGGGCTCCAAAATCACTGTAGATGGGGATTGCAACCATGAACTTAAGAGATACTTATTCCTTGGAAGGAAAGTTATGACCAACCTAGACAGCATATTAAAAAGTAGAGACATTACTTTGCCAACAAAGTTCCGTCTAGTCAAGGCTATGGTTTTTCCAGTAGTCATGTATGGATGTGAGAGTTGGACTATAAAGAAAGCTGAGTGCCGAAGAATTGGTACTTTTGAACTGTGGTGTTGGAGAAGACTCTTGAGAGTCCCTTGGACTGCAAGGAGATCCAACCAGTCCATCCTAAAGGAGATCAGCCCTGGGTGTTCATTGGAAGGACTGATGTTGAAGCTGAAACTTCAATACTTTGGGCCACCTCATGCAAAGAGCTGACTCATTGGAAAAGACCCTGATGCTGGGAAGGATTGCGAGCAGGAGGAGAAGGGGACGACAGAGGATGAGATGGTTGGATGGCATCACCGACTCAATGGACATGAGTTTGGGTAAACCCCAGGAGTTGGTGATGGACAGGGAGGCCTGGCGTGCTGCTATTCATGGGGCCGCAAAGATTCGGACACGACTGAGCGACTGAACTGACCTGATGCATTCAACAAGAAAGGACACATGACAGGTCATAAAACAAGCCTCAGTAAGTGTTAAGATGATTGAAATCATTCAGAATAGGTTCTCTGTTGACAATAAAACTAAACTACAAATAACAAGTTATGTAGGAAAATACCTTATATTTAGAAACTAAACAATATACTCCTAAATAATCAATGAACAAAAAGAAGAAATCACACGGTAAATGAAAAAATATTTCAAACTGAATGATAAACCACAACATAACCAAGTTGTATGATTTAACAGTGATTAGAGGAAAATGTATTGCTGTAAAAATTTACATAAAAGAAGAAAGTAGTAAAATTCACAATCTATGAAGACAGAAAAGAGAATAAAGTAAACTCAAGTAGGAAAAGAGCAGATACAAACAAAATAGAAAACAAAGAGTAAAATTAGCAAATCCAAAAGTTAGTTCTTTAAAAAGACTAATGAAGTTAATAAAATTTAAGTTAGGCTGATCAAGGACAAAAGAGGGAAAGTCACAAATTATCAGTATCAGAAATGAAAGATGAGTTACCATTCTAGAGACTACGGACAATTAAAAAATATAAGAAAATATATGAACAACTTTATACTAAAAACTAAAACAACTTAGGTGAAAATGACAAATTCCTTGAAAATTACAACCAATATAAAATTTTAACATTTCAAATCAATGTAAGATGAAAAAGTCTGACTAAGTCTATATCAAAGAAATTGAATTGGCTATCAAAAACCTAGGACAGATGATTTTGCTGGTAAATTCTACCAAATATTTAAGAAAGAAATAACACCAATCTTACAAAAACTCTTCCAGAAAATAGATGAGGAGGAAATAACTTCTCAGGTTGTTTTCTGAGGCCAGCACTATCCTAATACCAAAGCCTGACAATGACATTATAAAAATATAAATTTACAAATGAATATCCCTCTTTGAAGGGGGCTTCCCTGGTGGCTCAGGCAGTAAAGAATGTGCCTGCAACGCAGGAGATCCAGGTTCAATCCTTGGGTCAGGAAGATCCCCTGGAGAAAGGAATGGCTACCCACTCCAGTATTCTTGCCTAGAGAATTCCATGGGCAGAGGAGCACGGTGGGCTACAGTCCATGGGTTCGCAAACAGTTGGACATGACTGAGAGACTAACACTTTCACTTCACATCTCTCTTTGAACACAGACATAAAAATCTTTAACAAAATATTAATGAATTGAACTCAGATAATACATAATGACCAGGTGGGAGTTTATCTCAGGAATGCAAGGTTTAGTATTGTAATGCAAGATTCAACATTGTAAAATTAACCAAAGTAATCAGCCATCACACCAGAATAATGGAAGAAATTCACTTAATAATTTCAGTGGATATAAAAAAAAATTTTACTTCTAACCATGTTCATCTGAATTATTGTTCCCCATGTCTAATGTCATTTCTCTTTGATTTCAAGATTTTTTCTTTGTCCTAAGTTTTTGGAAGTTTGATTTTGATGAGTCTAGGTATGGATTTCTTAGGTTTATCTCACTTGGGTTCATTCAGTTTCTTAAATCTCTGGGTTTATATTTTTCAACCAAATTTTAGAAATTCCTTTTCCTCCTCTTGCTTAATAGTGACATGTAGGTCAGAGCTTTCTTTATTGTCCCACAGATCTCTGAGATTCAATTCAATTATTTTTCAATCTTTTTTCTTGGTTGTTCAGACTGAGTGTCCATTGATGTGTCTTCAAATTCACTGATTCTTTCCTCTGTCATTTCCTATTTGCCATTGAGCCAGTCCAGTGAATTTCTTATGTCTGTCATTGTATTTTTCAGGTTTAAAATTTCATTTGGTCCTTCTTTATATCTTATATTAGTATTTCTTTCCTGAGATTTTAAAATATTTTTCATTTGCTTCCAGCATTTGTTACTGCTTATTGAGACATTTTTATAACAGCAACTTTAAAATTCTGGTCTGATAATCCCTAGTACTGTGTCTTCCTGGTGTGGCCATTTACTGATTTTCTTTCTCATTAGAATTGAGATTTCATTGATTCTTGGTATAATGAGTTAACTATGGACTATATTCTAGACATTATAAGATCCGGTTACTAATTAAATCTTCTATTCTAGCAGACTGTCAACCTATTTAGGTTCAGAACACATTTCCTAGATCACTTTTATGGCTTAATGTTCACATGTCATCTGAGTTTATAAAACTTACGCAGGGCCATTCTGGTCGCCTCCTTTAGATGACAGAGCTCCAGTCTATAGTCTCCACTGGTGCTAGTTCAGGAGGAGGAGGGGAACCAACTCATCACTACCAAGTAAAAGGGAAAGGTATGATTCCACCCACTGACTCAGCTGGGGAGGGGCATTGCCTAGTTAATGCAGGGTGTGGGGGGAGGCGTTAAAGCTCCATCTACTGTCCCCAAGGGGAAGGGTGATCTGGAAGTGAACGTGTTAGTCGCTCAGTTGAGATCCCATGGACTATAGCCTGCCAGGCTTCTCTGTCCATGGAATTCTCCAGGCAAGAACACTGGAGTGGGTAGCTAGTCCTTTCTCCAGAGGATCTTCTTGACCTAGGGATCAAACTCAGGTCTCCTGCATTGCAGGTGGATTCTTTACCATTTGAGCCACCAGAGAACCCCACAGGGATGGTTTGCTATTTCCTGCTATTATTGCAGAGGAGTGGGAGAAGTCAGAGTTCCACCTTCAGGCTCCACAGGAGGTAGGCATCATTTAATTACTGTGAGGGGTAGGTACAAACTTTTATCTAAAGACTCCATGGAGAAAAATGACACCCCATTACTATAGGTGAGGGTGCAAAATAGGTTTTCCCTCACTGGCTCCACTACTGCAGTATCAGTTGGCGCTGGGAAGGGATGCAGCTTTTTTCGTGGTGCCTTCCACACCAGGAAGGCACAGTATTAGGGATTATCAGATCAGAATTTTAAAGTCACTATTATAAACACCATGCTCATTCATCCAGAATAGGCAGAAATGATTAAAGGGTTTCTCTTCAGTTGAACTGCCCTTTTCCAAGTCCTTTGGCTGCAGAGCAGGCTTTCTCTTGGAGATGTTCTTTTTGTCTGTGCTCATTAGTATTTCTAGCTTGCAGAACACCCAGGCCAGGATATATAGGAAGCAAGAACCCTGCCTCCGCTCCCCACAAGGAACTCATTGTGGTGTGGCTCCTCATATCCCAAGATCCCTGGTCAGTCTGCCATCTTTTCTCCACTTTTTGAGAATCTTCTGGTAGGTGACTCAGTATTTTGTCCAGGAATTTTTGCTGTGATCAGTGGAAAGAGTACAATGAAAATGCATTTACTCCATCTTGTTCAGAATAAGGAGGTGCAATTTGTTTTTAAATGCGAAGACAAGAAGAACTGAAGAGTAGAAGTTGGAAAGATGGCTATATACATAAAATGAATCAAGTACAGTAAACTGTTAAGGGCACAATCCTGGTGCAAGTATATGTGTGTTATCTACAAAATTCTTTCAACTTTGCTATATATATGAAATTTTTCATAATAAAGTGTTGGGTAGGATTTTCTGATCAAAATAAAAATTCAGGAAATTTTTAAAAACCCATACAATGCAAAGAGAAGAAAACAATTCCTCTGTTGAGTAAAAGAGAGGTACTGGAAATTTGCTCTGATCAGTAAGTTACCACATTAGCTGGAATGAGCGGCTATTAGATAATAACAGCTTTGTGTAAAAGCTTTAGCCAGATGTATGCTACTTCTCATTTTTAATAGCTTACTGTGTACATTGCCTCGTCCTTAGGGCTTGTCATCTTTGCACCCCTAAGAGCAATTCCATCGGAGTTAACAAGCATAGTGAAACTGAGCTACTCAAGTAGTTAAAGGACAATTAATGTTGGGGAGAGGCTAAATTCTTTATTTGAAATGAAAATAAAAGAAAGGGAGATCTCTTCAAAATTGAATCTTTATTTCTGAAAAAAATAATCGACTCACAGAATAAATGTGAAGGGTCCAATTTGAGCTGAATTGGGGACAGAGTTACGCCAATGATCTCTTAAGGCTGAACCTTTTGTTTGTTTGGACTTTGGACATAAAGTCCACTCCAATATTAAAGAAAAAATTTTAAATAAATTTATCTATAAATAAATTTATTATTATTTATAATTAATTTTTAAAAAGACACACAGTGACCACTTCCACAGAGTAAAAGGTCTTAGGAATGCAAAGCGGTCCAGGACACTGATTCTCCTTATTCTTCGCACAGATATAAACAGGACATTTGGCAGATGGTAGGGAAAAGCACAGGCACGGGAACAGGACGGACTGAATCCTGGCTCTTTTCTGCTAACTAAATGACACCCGGTCAGTGTCTACAGTTCTTGGCATCTCAACAGCCCATCTGTAAAATGGAGACAATGAACATTGAAATAAGGATTAAATGAAATGATAAATATAATATGCTCTCTCACTTATCTAGAAATGTATTTAGGCACACACTTTGTTCATTCTGGGGAGGATGAAATGAAAAGAACAAGTGCTATTTATTCCTTTCACACTCTGATGAAAACTAATCAAGAACTCTAGATAAGCAATGGTCTCTTATGTTTCCTGTCAGGATGACACCAGCAGTGCCTGCCTCCTGGATGTACCCTGGCTGCTTTGCTGGCTGGAATACTCTGTGTCTGGGCTCTCCTGGGCCAAGGCAAAATTATTCGTTAAGGCTGAGCTCACTGAGTCAGCAGCTATACTAGAAAGTTCACAGGACTCTCCTACGTTTTCTTCTAGAAAGGCCTACCCTAAACCTACCTGGCATAAGCTTAACCAGAATTTTCAACATAATGGTATGAAACCTCATCAACAATAGCCTCTCTCCGGTGGCTGAAATATGTTTTACCTGTGGGCTTCCCAAGGCAGCGCTAGTGGTAAAGAATCCACCGGCCAATGCAGGGGCCACAAGAGACGTGGGTTCAATCCCTGGGTCTGGAAGATCCCCTAGAGTAGGAAATGGCAACCCACTCTAGCATTCTTGCCTGGAAAGTTCCATGGACAGAGGAGACTGGCAGGATACAGTCCATGAGGTCGCAAAGAGTCAGGTGCGACTGAGCACATGCATTTTAAAAATAGCCACCTTAATTTTTTTTTCTTTTTTTAGAAATAGATTCTAAATGCCTGAATATGTTGTTTGGTAAAATGTCTTAAGATTCTTTTATTCTTGTTACAAAATAACAATGAATGTAGTGACTAAAACTGTCATTCAACATTTACCTTGAGTCTTTCACTGATATCTCTAATCCTCACAATGCCTGAGCCCACACGCCCCTCAACCCAATAGTCAGGCCCCCAATTTATGCAATTAGCTTCATAGAAAGACCAGCTGGAGGCACTTTTTCACTATTCACAAAATGAGTCCAATTTTGTGACATATTCTTTATGTCACAAAAGAATGCTCTATGCTTTATGCTCACTTCCTGACATATTCTCACTCAGCCCAGTTCTCATCCATATGGTGACTTTATCTATAGGCTCATTTAATAACTGGGAATCTGTCAATTGTCCTCTTCTTTGGCTCTGATTTCTGGCTTCCCTCATTAACTGGGAACAGTATCCGCCCCACTGACTACACTCCTTTAAGTCACAGTGTACACATATTTTGCTAGGCCTAGTTTTTGAGTACAGGCCCTAGCAGCCAATATTTCCAAACTGGTTTACACACCAGTCTAAACACTTATGTCCTGTTGAAGCTTTCAATCCATTCATGTTTAGGGACCAAAATGGGGGAATTTCGAGAATTAACAAACATGGCAGTCAGTTTCTGCCTATTTTTCATGCTACTGGCTTATTACAGGCATTCTCCTTTACCTCCGCCTTTGGCTCAGCTGATTCATTAGAGGTATCAAGTTGTTCCTTGGCTTGGGCCATCTGAGTCATCAATCTATCCATATGGGACTGGATGTCAGCCAGTATCTCAGTCACATGAGCTGTGGCCATTGCTTCCTGGATGTCCACTAAATGAAGGGCCTTCTGCTCCTCATCCGCAATCACCTTTTGAACTTTCTTAAATTCTTGCTGTATAAACACCTTCATCTGGTCCCGGGTTACCTGTAGAACAGAGAGAAGCAAGAATACATTGGACACGCAAAGAAATGGGAGAGTAAGACTATTACCCTAAATGCTAGGTAGCCCTGGCCAAAACACAAACCATGGGTCCTATCCGATCCCGAAGTTTGGGGAATATCCTCTGAACAGTGTTTCTCGGATATTGTTGATGAAATTCCTGCTACTCATTTTGCTTTTTTCATTCTTTAGGAAGTGATTCTTTATCCTTCCTTTTACATTTTTGTTTTTATACCAATAATACATAATTACTTTTTAAAAATTTAATAGATATTGTTGTTGTCATTTAGTTGCTCAGTTGTGTCTGACTTTTTGTGACTCCGTGGACTGTAGCCATTCAGGCTCCTCTGTCCATGGGATTTTCCAGCAAGAATACTGGAGTGGGGTGCCATTTCCTTCTCTAGGGGATCTTCCCTACCTAGGGCTTGAACCTGCGTCTCCTATATTGCAGATAGATTCTTTGTGTATATTAAGAAAAAAAAAGAGAAATTCTTCTTCTCTCTCTATCCCAATACCATTTTCCTCCTCAGTGGGTAATTACTGTTAACAGTCTGATACATGCCTTTCTGGCCATTATGTATGTATGTGTGTGTGTGTGCGCGCACGTGTGTGTGCGTGCGTGTGTGTGTATATATAATATATACAGGCCATTGTGTGTGTGTGTGTGTGTGTGTGTGTATATATATATATATATATATATGCATACCTTGGAGACACACAGGTTCTGCCCTAGACCACCACAGTACAGTGAATATTACAATAAAGAGTTACACAATTTTTTGGTTTCCCAGTACATATAAAAGTTATGTTTATATTATATTATAGTCTATTAAGTATGCAAGAACATTATGTCTACAAAACAATATATATACTTTAATTTAAAAAATACTTCATTGCTAAAAAATGCTAACCATCATTTGAGCCTTCAGTGAGTCATAAACTTTTTCAAATGGTAACATCACGATCACTGATCAAAGATCAACAACATAACAGACACAATAATAATGAAAAAGTTTGAAATGCTACAAGAATTACCACAATGTGACACAGGGACAGAAAGTGAGTATACGCTGTTGGGAAAAGAGTACTGCTCAATGTAGGGTTGCCACAAACATTCAATTTGTAAGACACGGTATCTGCAAAGCACAACAAAGTGAACCAAAGTAAAACAAAGTATTCTGTACGCATATAGACAATTACGTTGTTTTTATGTAAATGGATCATGGTGAACATATGTTCTGTGTCTTGATTTCCTACTTAAAAAGTTAGTATATACAGAGCAACTTCATTCATCATATTATTTTTAATGCCTGTATGATACAGGTATATATAAATATGGACATCTATATAGAGAGAGATAAAAGAATAAATATATCCATTAAATATTTCCCTTCTTAATAGAAATACAAGATATTTCCAAACGTTTGCTTTTATGAACAGGACAGCAATGAACATCAATGGCCATACCTCTTAATATTTGCATATGGATTTCTTTAGAAACCTTTGGAATCACTGAATCAATTTATATATATTCTAAAACTACTGACTGATACTGCCAAACTGTCCTCCAAAAAAAATGCACCAATTACATTCCCACAATGTGTGAAGTAATCATTTTCCTACGCTTTCCCCAATAGTGGATATAATATCAAGTCTTTAAATTTTTATTCTCTGATGAGTGAAAATATATTATTGTTCTATTTTGCAACAACAACTGTGTAGAATAAATAAAATATGACTAGGCTGCATTTGGCTAGGGCATAAGGCAAACAAAATGAGAAACTACCAAATATGAACTTCTAAATGCCATATCTTGCCAGCAACTACACGTATTGATGTGTCCTCATAACCATGTTTATTTTATGAGTATTGTTAAACAACTATGCATACTGAGTAGCTGAGGTAGGAAACAGGAAAGAGGCAGAATAGTAGACAAAAGGACAAAAGCCAATAGAGAATTTTAGAGCTGAAAGAGAAAGTAGCTGACATCTAAGTGAACCCCCATCTTTCACAGATAAGGAAAGAGACCCAGCTCTAATCTTGCAGGAAACACTGAGCTCTCTAGTCTTCTCGCTCCCAGTCTGGTGCTCTGTTCACTATAACAGTCTGTCAGAAGGGAAGTCAAACTGGGAAAACCTAAAAAGGAGACTAGGAAAGAAAAAGACTAAAGGAGAGAGGAAGATGAGGCCATTTTCTATTAGCCTCTTAAAACCTGAAATAGGCTTGATACTTTCAGCAGCTTTTGTAACACTGCCATAAAAACGTCAATGCAAAATAAGGCCTGCAGGACACATACCCATTCACGTGGCAAGTGACAAAGTGACAGAAGCCCTCATGAATTCACCTGCTCTTTGCAGGTGCTCTCCCCAGTGCTAAAGAAAAGGGGAGGGGGAGAGTTAAACGTTATTAATGTCCCTCCAAGTTCTTTATCAGATTGAGAACTGTGATTTGTGTTTATTTATACAATTCCTTTTTATTTTTAGTGTATATATTTCAAGGGTGTTATGCTTTATGGTAATCATTTATCAGTGAATCTGGATTCCTACCCTTGAAATAAATTTAGTCTTATAAGACCTCTCTTTAGGGACTAAATCTTCAACTAAGGCATAAACTTTTTGAATTCCTAAGAAAAGCTCTTCCAAGTGACTAAAAATGGAGAGCATAATAAAAACTGACTTGTAACCTACTTCACTAGACATCACATATACGTGATTTGAAGTTAAGAAGCTGACATCACAGTCAGGAAAGGTGGGGACTACATTGCAGTAGGTGAATAAACCATGGTTTTTAAAACTTAAATTATCTCTTTTCCTTTACATAAGTTTTTCAACCTTTATTTTATGCAATTAATTTTTATACAGATTAGGCCACAGATTTGAAGGCAGAATACTTTATAAAACCTTTATGCCTTCTTCTCACTCTGATTCTCTACTAATCAACAATAGGTATTCTCCAGCCTAGTTCAAAATGGCAAGAACACACTTATGGGTCATGACATTCATTTAAATTCAGAGCCCAAAGGAGAGACTCCCCGGGGGATCAGGCCATTGGATCAGGCCATTGGTAGGTTAATCGGTTGAGTACTCTGGAGAAAGGAGCCCTATCAATGGCAGAAATGAAACAGCTTTCAACACTTCCTTTCAGGTTCCATTTCACCCCATCATCAAAACTCCACCTTACTATAAACTTCACAGTTTTCCAGAAGCAGCCAGCCCCTCACATCAGCACTGATAGTTGGGAACCACTGACATCATTTCCGAGTAGGTTTCCTAGAATTTCTGCAGCCTCTATCCTACAGCTCCCCAAAGATGACAGTGATAGTCCCATACTTTTGACTATACTACACGCAAGTTATGTCAAAAGAGAAAGTTCTTCACAAGCAAAGAAGAGAGAAGGCTGGATGTATCACAGAATGATAAGACTGGTGATGTAGAAGTTTCCTTTTTATAGAATCTACTGGTAATTGTCACACCTTTTTAAAGCCACAGAGCTTCCCTTGCCTCAAACAAAGTCTTAATGTAGAACCCCGAAGTTTAATAGAGCCCAAAGTAAAACCACTCTGGTTAAAAGAAAAACCTCCCCCTCCTCCCTGAAGTGCTCCCTGGGGCACTGGAGGTACTCTCCAGGAAAATCGCACCTGAGTGAACTGGGTCCCTTACACAAATGAAACCATAAAAAGAGTTTGCTCTCTTTGGTCAATTGATTAGTTTCTAGGTTGTTAAAACTTTAAAGCCCTAGGTTATACGCAAGTTGATATATCTTTCTTATAGGCGTATTCAGTGAATAACAAAGCATTTTCTAAAATTACTTAAACACAGCATTGTAATATCAAAGAATAAGCAGCTTATTTGTGAATGGTCAGAACTAACTAGTGAACATCTGATTGTTCTTACTAGAGCTGAGTCCAACTTTCTGGTGAGGAAAAAAAAAAAAAGCCCCAGAGAGGTACAGTTACAAAGTATGGTTTAGAAACCAACTTTCCTCTGGTCTAGTCTGGTGTACCTTCTGCTGTAATGTGTTGCCTCTAAGGATCCCTTTCTGCCTGCTTCAAGTTCTTCATATTTATTTCTTCTTAATTGAGATATTTCTGCTGTTAACAGGTTGCTTCTGTTATTATCCCCACTAGGATGTTATTTCCCCAAAGTGGATCTTGGGACAAAGGATGAACATTGGAAGAGTTGTCTCATCCCACGGTACTTTCTATATGCTCTTATAGTTAATATTTCTAAGCCAGACCAGACCCAAGAGGCATGCAGACTGGCACTTTACATATACATAATTAAACCATAAAACCCCGAATTAAGAGCTTGTACTTGAAAACACTACCATTCAGTGGGTTTGCCATGAGCTGGAAGTCATTAACTCCTCATTAGCTGGCCTGTAGGAAACCAAGGTTTTATTTACTTTTTATGATAGGCAGATTATAAAAACAACAAGCATAGTAGCTAGAAAGCATGATGGCTTAAGAAAGATTTGTTCCAGAAAAGTGTTGCTGAGATGAACTGAGAAAGATGGAACAGGATCAGGAACAGGAAGCTACACAAAAGCAACATATCTGAGTCTACCCTGATTGAAGCTTCCAGAAATACTTGTTCTATTAGCCAAATCTCCTGCAAATAACTTCAAAGCAGCCCATTCCAAAAAAAAAAAAAGGTTCCAGTGGAACTTTTTCAATGCTGTAATCTGTCCTCACTCCCACAACACAGTACCCTCTCAGCATGCCAGTGTCCACGGAAACTTCCAGGTAGGGAATCTCAAAGTTAAGGCTACCAGTATAGCCTGTGGATTTATTCTGGCATTTTTACCTCAAGAGAGCTCCTTGCAAACCTCTGCCAAGCTCCAGTGAGGGCAGACAAGGGAACAGCTTCATCAGCAAGGAGGACAGAGTCCTTTTTCAGTGGATGCCTGGATCTCCCATTTCCTGTGTCTTTTGTGTATGAGAAGAATAGCCAATATTTATGAATAAAACAACTGTCCATTTCTAAGGCTTGGAAAATTATCTAACAGAAACTTCCCTTGTGGCTCAGACAGTAAAGAATCTGCCTGCAATGTAGGAGACCCACCTTCAATCTCTGGGTTGGGAAGATCCCCTGGAGAAGGGAATGGCTACCCACTCTAGCACTTACGCCTGGAGAATTCCATGGACAGACGGGCCTGGCGGGCTACAGTCTACGAAGTGGCAAAGAGCTGGACACAACTGAGTGACTAACACTTTCACTACACTTCACTTTTAGAAGCATAGCAGATAAGAACTACGAAAAAACCCCCAAAACTATGAACCACATTCTATTACCAACATTCTGAGAGATGACAAAAATTTTCCTGACAATGGTTAGAAGCATGGATTGCTTGGATTTTACAATGGGGTATTGAGAAGCATAGTGAAAAGGCTATTAAAATGAATATTTAATCTCTTCCCAAACCATTTTTCTCATCATCAGAAGCCTCTAGACAAAAGTAGTCATTAGTGTCTTCTTTACCTTCTTTCCTCATTTTGTTAAGAGTACCATGGGATCACTGCCTCAGCTATCACTTAGTTATTTCAAGTATCCACAAAATGAAGTAATAATGATATTTACTATTCCAGTTATTATTTGTATTATAAAGAATAGAATAAATATGGCTTCCCTGGTGGCTCAGCAGTAAAGAATCTGCCTGCCAGTGTAAGAGATGCAGGTTCAATCCCTGGGTTGAGAAGATCTCCTAGAGAAGGAAATTGCAACCCACTCCAGGATTCTTGCCTTGAGAATTCTGTGGACAGAGGAGCCTGGCGGGCTACAGTTCATGGGGTTGCAAAGAGTTAGACACGACTGAGCGACTAACACACACCAGGATTCTTGCTTGGGAAATTCCATGGACAGAGGAGCTTGGCAGGCTACAATCCATGAGGTCACAAACAGTCAGACGCAACTTGGCGACTAAACAACAGCAAAACAAACACATCAAAATGTTGGAGAGTGGTTATGTCTGAATGTTGGAATTAAGAGCACTTTTCTCTTTTTTTTACTTTTAAGTTCAAATTTTCTACAATAATGTGTAATACTTTAAATCCTCAGTAAGAGGGTCAAAATCCAAAAATCAAATCAAATCCAAAAGTGTATAAAAGGAATTATATACCACGACTTAGGGGGATTTACCCCAGGTACGCAAGGCTGGTTCAACATTTGAAAATCAGTTCATCTAATCTACAACCAACAGGCTAAAGAAGAAAAATCACATAACCATATTAACAGATACAAAAAAAGCACTTGACAAAATCTAATATCCATGTATGATAAAAACTCTCAGCAAACTAGAGAAGAACTTTCTCAACTTCATAAAAAAAGTGTACTAAAAAAATCTACAGTTAATGTCATACCGTGTGGCAAGAAACTAGATTTTTCAAGCTAAGATCAAGCACAAGGCAAGGATGTTTTATCTCACTTCTCCTTTCCAAAAGACAAAAGGAAATAAAAGGTTTACAGGTTGAGAATGCAGAAATAAAGCAGCCTCTGTTCACAAATGACATGATTATTTATGCAGAAAATCTGACAGAATTATCAAAAAAAGCTCCCAAACTAATAGGCAGTTATAACAACGCTGCCAGACATAAAGCTAATATATAAAAGTCAATCACTTTTCTATACATACCATCAATGAACACGTGGAATTTGAATTTAAAAACATAATATCATTTAAATTAGCACCCAAAAAGTGAAAGACTTAGGTATAAATCTAACAGAATATGTACAAAATCTGTATACTGCTACTAAATCTATAATGAAAGAAATTAAAAGAGAAAAAAATAAATGTAAAGACAGTCCATGTTCATAGACAGGAAGATTAAAAATTGTCAAGGTCTAATTAGCTGATTCAGTGAGTGACCTGAAGTGTGAAGTCATTGACTTTTGAGAAATTCGAAGCACACCAATGACATATAGACATCATCACAATATAGTGGAAAGATATCTGCTTTAAGACCTCGTATAACTACAGTAACACCAACCTTCACTCTACTGCTCTTATGGCAAAGCAGGAGACGGGGTTAGGGGCAAGGCTGGGGGACCCAGAAGGCATGCCTAACTTAGGCCTGCTCTCTATCACCGGACATTCTCTTGCCCCTTAATCTGTGCCAAAGATAGGGTCTTACAAATCATAATAATGAAGATATTAAGAGGGACCATGTGCAAGCAGTGTTCCAAGTGCCGTCACAGACGTGGTTCTGATTTAATCCTCAGGGAGGCAATAATACTTTCATTTTATGGGTAGGGGAAATTGAAGCCCCCAGGGATGAAGTCACTGGTCTGGTGTTACACAGCAGGTAAGCTATAGAGCAAAGATTCACCTCAGGTCAGCCTGATCTAGGTCATCACTCTAAAAACCACTCTATCGCGTAACCTCCTTCCTCTGAGAACCAGAATGAGACCACTGGAAAGCAACATGGCACAGAAGCGAGCACTGGCGATGGGAAGTCAGCGGCCGTGGGAGGCACTCAGGTCTGTCTTTTAGAACTGACCAGCTGCATGACTTTGGATAAGCCAGGGAATCTCTCAGAGCCTCAGGCTCCTGAGCTATTAAAAGTGAAAAGCTAAACTCAGTCTCGCTTTTATCTCTAAAATGATACAGCTGCACAAATGTTACACTCTTGGAACTAATGCACTAATCCAGATTCGCCTCTAATCACATTTGTTGCTAAAACAAGAGGGGCATCAGAGGAGTAGGAATCTGACCTAGAAGTTGTTAGCCTGATACAGTCAAATTGAGAAGTAACGAAGAATGCAGAATAACCCTTTTCCTATGGCAATGCTGCCCTCTCAAGAGATCATCCTCTCTCCTACCTTTCACCACCAAGCTTATTTAGAAAGTCACATAAAACTTGCTTCCCAGTCTCCGCCAGCACTGAAGACTCTACTGGTTGCTGACTCCATCTGCTCTCACGACTGACCTCTCTGTACCCTATGCCACTGCTGATAGCCCTAAGTCTTTAATTTCTCTTCTCCCGTGGTTTCTGTGACCTGAACTTCCCTGGCTTTATGTTTATCAGCTTCATCTCCGCAAACTTTACACATACTCTCCAGATGACTGTGACTGAGGAAACTACAAGGGTTTTTCAGCCTTGGCACAACTTACATCTGTCATTGGTGTTTCTTTGCTGGGGAGGAAATGAACTGCGCATTGTAAAATAACGAAGCAGCGTCCTCGGCCTCTATGTAGTAGATGATACATCGCTCCCCATCCCCAATTACAACAAACAAGAGTCTCCAGACATTGTTAAATGTCTTCTGGAGACAAAACTGCTTTCTCTCCATAACTTCCTCCTTATTAGTTTCATCTCATCTTTGCAATTCAACTACCACCTCAATGGAGATGGCTCCAAAGCCTAGGTTTTCTCTCTAGGTCTCCAGTCTCACAATTCCTTCTGATGTGTATCTCTACCTGGATACTTTCCTATCACTTAAACCGTCAAGCATCAAAAAGAATCCTTGTCCTCATCATTGTCACTGCTACCCTTTTGAGCACTTACATATCAGGCACTATTCTAAGCACTTCACATGCTATTTCAATTAATCATCACAATGATACCATGAGGTAGCAATTATTACTATTTTATCAGTTTTATAGATGAAGAAACTGAGGTTGAGTGGGGGTAAGAAACTTGCCCAAATTCACACACAGAGCAGGTGGCAAATTTGGAGCTTGAACTCACATAGTTTGATTGCATAATCTGCCTTCTAAACACAACACTATTCTTTCATATCTTCCATTCAAACCTTGTCTGTTCTCTTCTCCTCCTTAACAATATCAAAGTTTAGGCAGTCACCCAGGCTTTAAACTCTGGAGTCAGGTTTTATTTTCTCCACTAGATAATAGGTGGACTTAATATCTGAAGAAAAAAATTATGACATCTTTGCTTAGGGTCTGGCACATAATGGCAGTCAATACCTTCTGACCAAGTGTCAGAAGCCATCCCACGCCTGCCTCTCCACCACAGGTTGGCTGAAGAAGCCTGCCCCTACACCAATGAATACCTTTTCTTGCACCCTCTCCACTACTCCCCACTAAATAACTATACCCACTCTCCAGACTCAAACACTCCATTTACACTCCACCTACCTCCACCCCCACCTAGACCCACCAACGTTCAACTAGCCCCACTCTCCCTTGCACCACTAATTTTCTGAAACAAAATTCTAAGTCACAAAGAGCTGCTCAGTGATTTGAAGAAACTCTAGGATTCCAATCCTACCTCCAACTTGTTTTTGGCCAGCTTTTTCTTTCTCATTTCCACTTGGCCCAAAATCGTTGGCTTTCTAATCTTGACCTCAAAACCCACCTTAACCCTTTTGGACTTGGTAACTACATATGACTTTCAAGCTCTCCTTCTTGATGTTTAGACCTTAGATTTGCCCTACATAGTCTTCAGCTAGGCTTGTATCTTTGACTTGCAGAATCACATTCTCGTGGATAGGAGCCCCATATTTCAGCTAGAATACTCCAGCCTTCCTCTATTTCTGCCAGAGTGCTTCTTCCTGAGATTACACATTTTGGTACTTGAGCCTAAGTACTCTATTGTTCTTTATCAGCTTCATGTATAAGACCCAGCAATATGCTTCTCCTGAGTATCTTCCCTTTCATGGTTTTTCCACCTCAACATACATAAATACACATGTACACGAGCACACACATACAGACTGTTAGAGACTCAGGACTATGTTTTCTAGAGGCTTGGTGCTGGAAAGATGCTAATAAACACTTGAATCTGCTAATCAGCTGTGAAGTGGATAGCAACTGTGTGCTCTAGTCATCTGCGAGACACAGTCACAGCAGACGGACAAGCAGCCCTGCAGGAGAGACGGAGAGCTAACCACCACGGTGATGGCATCAGCGCAAGTACTCTCTCCTCCCAGGACTGCCTGTTCATGCTGTCGGCTGCTACGGATTTCTTGCCATGAAAACTTGATGTGGAACCTGGTGTCATGGCACTGAACTGGATGCACCAGAGAACAGTTCAAGAGGGGTGCTGGGCTCTCTCTGTATGGTACTGTTGCTTGCTCTTAAGATGCTTCTCTCTGCCTGATCCCAGGGTGACAACGGAGAAAGCAAACATGAGCTTCTGAACAACACTTTGCTTGAGTGAACAGAAAAAAATTCTGGGTGCCCCCTGTAGAAATGTGGAAGTAGAAGACTGGGTCCCCTGAGATCTTTAACAAACATGAATATGAGTGAGAGCATCTACTCCACCTTGTTTTTAGCTTTATTTCTACCTTAACGTATGTAGAAACCAGACAGATGGCTTCTGCCTCAGGAGTTATTGTTTAGGAAGTGGGAGGTAGGAACCGACCCTGGAAGTTTCAGTGGCAACTAAACAGAAATTATACTATTTTTAAACCTCTTATGGAAAATTCTGAAAGAGATGGGAATACCAGACCATCTGACCTGTCTCTTGAGAAACCTGTACGCAGGTCAGGAAGCAACAGTTAGAACTGGACATGGAACAACAGACTGGTTCCAAATAGGAAAAGGAGAACGTCAAGGCTGTATATTGTCACCCTGCTTATTTAACTTATATGCAGAGTACATCATGAGAAACGCTGGGCTGGAAGAAACACAAGCTGGAATCAAGATTGCCGGGAGAAATATCAATAACCTCAGATATGCGGATGACACCACCCTTATGGCAGACAGTGAAGAAGAACTAAAGAGCCTCTTGATGAAGGTGAAGGAGGACAGTGAAAAAGTTGGCTTAAAGCTCAACGTTCAGAAAACTAAGATCATGGCATCTGGTCCCATCACTCCATGGGAAATAGATGGGGAATCAGTGGAAACAGTGTCAGACTTTACTTTTTTGGGCTCCAGAATCACTGCTGATGGTGACTGCAGCCATGAAATTAAAAGACGCTTACTACTTGGAAGGAAGGTTATGGCCAACCTAGATAGCATGTTTAAAAGCAGAGACATTACTTTGCCAACAAAAGTCCGTCTAGTCAAGACTATGGTTTTTCCAGTGGTCGTGTATGGATGTGAGAGTTGGACGGTGAAGAAAGCTGAGCGCCGTAGAATTGATGCTTTTGAACTGTGGTGTTGGAGAAGACTCGTGAGAGTTTCTTGGACTGCAAGGAGATCCAATCAATCCATCCTAAAAGAGATCAATCCTGGGTGTTCATTGGAAGGTCTGATGTTGAAGCTGAAGCTCCAATACTTTGGCCACCTCATGCGAAGGGTTGACTCATTGGAAAAGACCCTAATGCTGGGTAGGATTGGGGGCGGGAGGAGAAGGGGACGACAGAGGATGAGATGGTTGGATGGCATCACCGACTCGATGAACATGGGTTTGGGTAGACTCCGGGAGTTGGTGATGGACAGAGAGGCCTGGCATGCTGCAATTCATGGGGTCGCAGAGAGTCGGACACGACTGAGCGACTGAACTGAACTAAAACCTCTTAGACTTAAATATACAAAGAAAGCCTATTTTATCTGTTGAAATTAGAGCAGTTTCAAAACAAGACCCACCCATCACCTCCATTCTGGTTCTCTACGCAAACATCTTTACTGCAAAGCCACAGCTATCTGCGTACCATGGAGACCACGAAACCAACACAACCCGTGCTACCAGGAATACTCAGGAAAGGGCACTGAGATGCAGGGCTCATGTTTTCTGGGTCTTCTTGCTACAGAGGGTCAGAATGGTAAAGCTGGTGGACTCTGTGGTGATAGAGAAAGCTTTTAGCATTGGCCCTGCTAACTCTATGCTTCTGAAACTCAGAAAGGGGTAAGTTGTTTCATTTGTAAAACAGGGCTAATAATATAGCTCTTGTAGACATTTCTGTGATGTTTATACAAAATAATACGTGGGAAGAACTTCATACTTTCTGGGAACACAGACATATCAGTAGAACTGTTCTGCTGGCCCAGGTAACAGTAACTGTGAACGTTTAGGGGCTCCCCGGGTAGCTCAAATGCTAAAGAATCCGCCTGCGATGTCAGAGACCTGGGTTCAATCCCTGGGTTGGGAAGATACCCTGGAGAAGGGCATGGCAACCCACTCCAGTATTCTTGCCTGGAGAATCCCATGGACAGAGGAGCCTGGTGGCAACATTTAATGTGGGTTTTCCCTTTGGTACCCACTGAGTTCTCACAGATACACAGCTCCAGTTTATTCTCCCAAAGAAAGAGAGCCCACACCCTTGGGAGTAGATTCTAATTTCCCAAAGGAACACGAGAAGGACTTCCTCACAGACCCTAGGCACTGAAGAGGACAGATGTCAAGTCAGAGGTTCCTCGTCTCAGTTTCAGTAGATGGTCATGGATTTTCACAGAGCCTTTTCTAGTTTGATAAGATTAGATACAATCTACTTCCATGACATAGACACAAAGCACAGAAAGCACAGGAAGGACAGGTCACACTCCGCTCCTCAGCACCTACGCAGAGTCTGAAGGTAGAGTCAGCTCCTCAACTTCACAGCTTGCCTCTATCATATTTGCTCTCTTTGGCCGACTGAAACCCTACTACACCTCCTCGAGGAGCTGACAATCTGTTAACCTAAGAACCACAGGGCCTGTTAAATAACTACAGTTTCTAAAATCCTTTTTGGGCTGCCAAAAGCCATGAAACCAATCTTCCTCCATAATTTCTTATCTGCCTCTCAAAAGTTTCTGTTTTGAGGGCACTCATTAATAAAAACATAGTATGATTAGTGTCAGTTCAGTTCGGTCGGTCACTCATGTCCGACTCTTTGTGACCCCATGGACTGCAGCACATGAGGCCTCCCTGTTCATCACCAACTCCCGGAGTTTACCCAAACTCATGTCCATTGAGTCGGTGATGACATCCAACCATCTCATCCTCTGTCGTCCCCTTCTCCTCCTGCCTTCAATCTTTCCCAGCATCAGGGTCTTTTCAAATGAGACAGCTCTGCGCATCAGGTGGCTAAAGTATTGGAGTTTCAGCTTCAACATCAGTCCTTCCAATGAACACCCAGGACTGATCTCCTTTAGGATGGACTGGTTGGATCTCCTTGCAGTCCAAGGGACTCTCAAGAGTCTTCTCCAACACCACAGTTCAAAAGCATCAATTCTTCGGCACTCAGCTTTCTTTATAGTCCAACTCTCACATCCATATATGACTGCTGGAAAAACCATAGACTTGACTAGACGGAACTTTGTTGGCAAAGTAATGCCTCTGCTTTTTAATATGCTGTCTAGGCTGGTCATAACTTTTCTTTCAAGGAATAAGCGTCTTTAAAGTTCATGGCTGCAATCCCCATCTGCAGTGATTGTGGAGCCCAAAAAAATAAAGTCTGCCACTGTTTCCACTGTTTCCCCATCTATTTCCCATGAAGTGATGGCACCGGATGCCATGATCTTAGTTTTCTGAATGTTGAGCTTTAAGCCAACTTTTTCACTTTCCTCTCTCACTTTCATCAAGAGGCTCTTTAGTTCTTCTTCACTTTCTGCCATAAGGGTGGTGTCATCTGCATATCTGAGGTTATTGATATTTCTCCCGGCAATCTTGATTCCAGCTTGTACTTCATTCAGCCCAGCATTTCTCATGATGTACTCTGCATATAAGTTAAATAAGCAGGGTGACAATATACAGCCTTGACGTACTCCTTTTCCTATTTGGAACCAGTCTGTTGTTCCATGTCCAGTTCTAACTGTTGCTTCCTGACCTGCATACAGATTTCTCAAGAGGCAGGTCAGGTGGTCTGGTATGCCCATCTCTTTAAGAATTTTCCACAGGTTATTGTGATCCACATAGTCAAAGACTTTGGCATAGTCAATAAAGCAGAAATAGATGTTTTCCTGGAACTCTCTTGCTTTTTCAATGATCCAGTGGATGTTGGCAATTTGATCTCTGATTCCTCCGCCTTTTCTAAAACCAGCTTGAACATCTGGAAGTTCACGTATTGTTGAAGCCTGGCTTGGAGAATTTTGAGCATTACTTTACTAGCGGGTGAGATGAGTGCAATTGTGCAGTAGTTTGAGCATTCTTTGGCATTGCTTTTCTTAGGGATTGGAATGAAAACTGAACTTTTCCAGTCCTATGGCCACTGCTGAGTTTTCCAAATTTGTTGGCATATTGAGTGCAGCACTTTCACAGCATCATCTTTTAGGATTTGAAATAGCTCAACTGGAATTCCATCACCTCCACTAGCTTTGTTCATAGTGATGCTTCCTAAGGCCTACTTGACTTCACATTCCAGGATGTCTGGCTCTAGGGCAGTGATCACACCATCATGATTATCTGGGTCGTGAAGATCTTTTTGTACAGTTCTTCTATGTATTCTTGCCACCTCTTCTTAATATCTTCTGCTTCTGTTAGGTCCATACCATTTCTGTCCTTTATTGAGCCCATCTTTGCATGAAATATCCCTTGGTAGCTCTAATTTTCTTGAAGAGATCCCTGGTCTTTCCCATTCTATTGTTTTCCTCTGTTTCTTTGCACTGATCACTGAGGAAGGCTTTCTTATCTCTCCTTGCTATTCTTTGGAACTCTGCATTCAAATGGGTATATCTTTCCTTTTCTCCTTTGCTTTTTGCTTCTCTTCTTTTCACAGCTATTTGTAAGGCCTCCTTAGACAGCCATTTTGCTTTTTTGCATTTCTTTTTCTTGGGGATGGTCTTGCTCCCTGTCTCCTGTACAATGTCACAAACACCCTCTTCCAACAACACAAGAGAAGACTCTACACATGGATATCACCAGATGGTCAACACCGAATTCAGACTGATTATATTCTTTGCAGCCAAAGATGGAGAAGCTCTATACAGTAAGCAAAAACAAGACCGGCAGCTGACTGTGGCTCAGATCATGAACTCCTTATTGCCAAATTCAGACTTAAATTGAAGAAAATAGGGAAAACCACTAGACCATTCAGATATGACCTAAATCAAATACCTAATGATTATACAGTACAAGTGACAAATAGATTTAAGGGAATAGATCTGATAGACAGAGTGCCTGATGAACTATGATTAGTCTCACTTTATAATTAAACTGAAGGTTCAGTCAAATCCAGTGAGGGAGGTAATTAAGTGCCAGTGCTTGGACTAAAATCATCATGCTCCAATGTCTGTGCTCTTTTGCCATAAAAGTAAAGGAAAGCATGGCATACTCAATTTAACTTTTCCCCTAAAAGTCTGAACAAACTCTGTATTTGTATACTATTCCCAACCCATCTTGTATAAGTAAATAGTTAATAACCTCCTATAATTACTACTAATTCTGTATAGCAATCACACAAAGGCAATTGATTGCCATCACCAGCCCTGTGGCCTTGGACAAGTCATTAAACCTCTTACATATTTGCTTCTTCAATTGTAAAATGAGGATTATAATGTCTATTTAATCAGATTGACTTGGAATTAAGGTGATATCATAGAATCTGTTTCACCTACTAAAGAAGTAAAACAAAAGCCATTCAACCATGGGATAGTCATCAACTGGATCGTCGGGTTGAATGGCAGTTCTCCACACAACTGCAGAGACTCAGAGACTTGATGGATTTTGCCCTTTGCCTAAATGCAGGTCTCAACCAGGGGGACAGGCCAGTTTTCAAATTTTACATTCATATATACATACAAGCATCTATGGGGCTTCCTCATTGGCTCAGCAGTAAAGAATGCCTGCAACGCCGGAAACGTGGGTTCGATCCCTGGTTAAACTAAAAGGAAAAGTGGAGGGAAGGAGACAGGAAAGGAGGAGGCCCTTAAATAAAACTCTGGGTGGTTTTTTATCACTATTATCGCAGTGAAGTTTTATATCTAGATACCCAGGCTCATAAATTAAATGTCAAATACAATCCTGCACTGGAAATGTGAAGTGTGGCTGCTGTGGGGGAGTCCTAACAGCTCCATTGCCTTCTTCACGTTGGCAACGTAATCGCCCTTTAAGCTCTGGCAGAGAGTATATTATCAAGGCTCCTGTCAGTGCGAAGGAGCTGGAGCAGGAGGAGAAGGACATCACGATGTGTTAATTTTATTAAGCCATTTAAAACTCAATCCCTTTGATTTCTAACAATGCTCCAGCCCACCAGGCGGCTCAGAGACCATGTCCACCTAGTTTTAAAATGCCTGGAGTCGATTTGTACAGGTGCTTCAATTAGGAGCTCGGGGGCTCCAAGAGAAAGAGAACAGTCAAAAGGTAAAGCAGAAGGGGAAGGGGAAGTAGGGAGGGAACCAGTATCTCAGTGGTATTTACTTTAAAGTGGGTTACATTTCCTGGTATGTCTCAAATGCCACACTCGATTTCTTTTGTGGCTCTTGATTTCTTTATTTTTATTTTAATTTGGCACCAGACAGTTATGCTAACTAGAGTTTGCTCCATAACAATAAACAGAATTGCTTTTATGCATTGATTTCTTATTTCTACTGGGAATCTATGGACAGTCCCATACTCCCCGAGGCAGATATATTTGCCTCAACTTGAATGGGCAATAGACACTGCGTCAACAACCAGCAAGGTCGCCCTGCAAAGCCCACAGAGTCAGCCAGCCAGGCAACAACACCTAGGGGTCTCAACTCTGAGTTTTAACTCAATTTATTTGCATGTCATTATCAGTCAAAGAGGTAGCAATGGCCCTTTGAAACCTGCAATCTGTAAGTGTCACTAATCCTGGGAAGTGTTAATTGATGTAAGTGCAGAATCCAGTTAGTTATAAAACAGGTGGCTTATTTTTCTCCACCAGTATCAGAAGGTCTCCTGAACTCTTGGAGGGGGTGAGGGAGGAATCTACACCCCCCACGAACCCTTGCCTTTCTGATGGAAACAGTGATGGTTCTCAGACTAGGAGAAAGCTAGCAGCAGCCACCATTTACAGGATGTTGTCCTGAGCATTTTAAATGGATTACCTCATTTAATTTTCCTAACAACTCTATGAAATATGTACTATTATCCTCTATTTTGCAGCTGAAAAAACAAACAAAAAAAACACCTGAGAAATGGGGAGGTTAAACACATGATCTGCTCAATACTGCAGTTATCAAGGCATCTGTCCCAGGGAGCTTTCAGTAACTATAAAGTGTTGCCTCCCGTAACAGAGGCTAACATTAGATCTCTGACCCTCACTCCTGCTAGAAGAGGAAAGGGGAAAGAAAAAGACTATTCACTGCTGACATTTCAAGTGAAGGGCTGAAAAAAAGTGACTCAGACAATAATTTTCTCAACAGCTTTACTGAGATATAATTCACATGTCATATAATCAGTGCTTTTTAGTACAGTCACAGAATTGTGTGATCATTACCACAATCAATTTTAGAACATTTTCATCATCACAAAAAGAAATTCCATACCTATTAGCAATCACTATCTCCCCATTCCTCCATCTCCCTCAGCTCCAAGCAACAAATCTATTTTCCTTCTCTAAAAATTTGCCTATTCTGGACATTTCATATGAATGGAATCATGCAATCATGCAGTATTTGGCCTTTTGTGAATGACTTTCACTCAGCATGTTTCAAAGCATTATCCTTGTTGCAGCATGTGTCAGGACTTGATTTCTTTTTATTGCCAAATAGTACTCCACTGTACGGATATACCACATTTTATTCACCCATGCATTGGTCAGGTTGTTTTCACATTCTGGACAGTGTGAATAATGTTGCTATGAACACTGGTGGGCAGTTTTTTGTGGATGTATGTTTTCATCTCTCTTGGGTTTATACCCTAGAATGGAATTGCTGGATAACACAGCAACTCTTAGGTTTAACCTTTTGAGTAACTGCCAGATCATTTTCCAAAGTGACTATACCATTTTATATCCCCCCAGAAAGATCAGCTGGTGAAGAATCCGCCTGCAATGCAGGAGACCCCAGTTCGATTCCTGGGTTGGGAAAATCCACTGGAGAATGGATAGGCTACCCACTCCAGTATTCTTGGGCTTCCCTTGTGGCTCAGCTGGTAGAGAATCTGCCTGTAATGAGGAAGACCTGGGTTCAATCCCTGGGTTGGGAAGAGCCCCTGGAGAAGGGAAAAGCTACACACTCCAGTACTCTGGCCTGGAGAATTCCATGGACTGTATAGTCCATGGGGTTGCAAAGAGTCAGACACGACTGAGCGACTTTCACTTTCAAGAAAGTCATGAGGATTCTAATTTATCCACATCCTTGTCAAATGGACAAAACTTCTCTTTATTGGAAAATTAGAGCTGTAGTCCTAAAAGCTGTCAACCTTCTCTAGCTCCGCTGTAACTGCCTGGGTAACCTTGGACAAGAACCTTTATTCCCCTGGCACCTCAGTATTCTCATCTACAGAGTGGAGGGACTGGAGCCGATGGCCTTGGACGTCCCACTGTGCTCTGCATTTATTCATTCAGTCCCATGACGGGAGACACCCTAACCAGTGGGGAGACAGATACTGTGAAACAGGTAGCTTGGAGCTGACTACCCAACTGTATATCTGACTTTGTACTAACTCAGTTTCCATTGTGCCTGAATAACCTTAGACTATGACTATCATGCTTGCCTCAAAAAAACAAATAAATAAACTCACAGAATCTGCTTATGCTATTAGGGAGAAAACAGAAATACCTTATTAGGTAAAGTTTCCATTTGGCAATAAGGGCAGACTGGCATTCAGGACTTGAGCTTCTGAAACTGAGATTCAAAGATAGAAGTGAATTCAAGTGATAAAATATATGTGTTTATAAGGAATAATGTCAGGTGATAAAAGCAGGATACAAACTATGTATGTATGTGTGTGTATATACAGCTATATAGTTTTACATATATATGAACACACACACACACAAAGAATTCCAACAGGTATATATACCACTGTCTCTTGAACGGTGCTGTGGGCAACCCTCTGTTGAAGTTGGGCTGAAGGTCCCTGTCTGGTTCAGAGTTAGCCCTCCACATACGGAATTCCTCCATAACCGTGGTTCTGGGTTCTGCATGCACAAATTCAACTAACTGCAGATTGTGTAGAACTATAGTATTTACTACTGAAAAAAAAAATCCTTATATAAGTGGAACCTCGCAGTTCGAATCATGTTGCTCAAAGGTCAACTGTATATAGAATAACAGGACTCTTCTGTCTAAAAGGCCAAGCCCCACAATATTAACCAGCTTTTTCACTGGTGTGTTTCAAAGTTGACAGTATGCATCAGGCTGCATACTAAAAAAGCAGAACTGCGAACTACCAAATTAGATGTTCTGAGTGAGGCTCAAGAATCCTCAATTTTAAAAAAAGAACTGAAAGCTTACAAACCACTGCAGGCAGCAGCAGACTGGCAGATTTTTTCCCTTTTTCATTTTAGTTGTCTGTACTTTCCATATTTTTCTATGAAGAACATGTATTACTTTTATAACTGGAGGATGAGAAAAAGGGAAACTGTTTTGTTTTTATAAAGGCAGGGAGTTGGTGAAAGATGGCAAAGAGCTTGTTTCTCTTTTTTTCACTGCCCAAGAGTCTACATGGGATGAAAAGAGGTCACATTTGCTTCTGGGTGATTTCTATGCCTCAGAGCCCAGACTGGACCTGAAAAAGCACTGGTATGTTTCCTATTTGGTATCATCTAGCCATAAGTTCTCCATCTGGCCAGGGCCAAATGCTCTGGGGCTATCATGCACCCTTTGCCATCTCCCCATATTTTCTCCAGTCCTGGGACTCTAGAGTTGTGGGGAGCTGTGGCTGCAGGATCCAGTATGAGAGGTAAAAGAAGGGTGTGAGGGAAAAGTAGTGAAGAGTCACATTGCTAGACAGGCTATGTGTATAAACATCAATTCATCCATGGGTTCAACAATAGTATGGGTGTGTAACATGAAACAGGATGAATCTGAAGTTAAGTTCTATTCCCATCACTTAACTAGCAAGCTATTTACCACCTATGAGTCTTAGATTGCATATGCATGAAACAGGGCAAATAATAATATTTCTTTTCATATGGCTGTTGTAATAGATAATGCATATCTATTACTATAGGGCTTCCCAAGTGGCTCAGTGGTAAAAGAATCCACCTGCCAATGCAGGAGACATGGATTTAATTCCTGGATCTGGAAGCTCTTCTGAAGAAGGGAATGGCAACCCAGATCAGTATTCTTGCCTAGAGATCCCCATGGTTGGGGAGTCTGGTAGGCTACAGTTCATGGAGTCACAAAGAGCTAGACATGACTGAGCACGCACAAGAAGAAGAAAATCTATAACTATGTGCCAGGTACCATGCTCACAGGGCTTGAGGATACAGAGATAAACACAATTCATGTTTTCCAAGATTACTATTTACAACTTATTTATTTAAAGTGAAGAACTAGGTCAATAATTCTAATAACCCTCCAACCAAAAAACACTTTTGAACGAACCAATTTAATAACTGGGGCGTCTTAATTATTTGCTTAAGATGGTTGATTAAATACTGCCTCAGTGACTACTTCTATCTTGCAGCAGGACAAGGACTGGTACAAGGCCTGGTTTGACCCAGGTGATAACAAGACACTAACACTAAGAATTCAAGTTCAGTTTGGCTTATATCCATTACCATTTGTACATGCAAAACCTATCATTTTAACAATAGTCTTATTAGCACTGGAGTGAAGGTCTGGGCTATGTTCTATGTCAATGACATCAGCTATTAAAAAGTATATTAAAAAAGTATTTTATAAAGTCCTCTTTCAATTATAAAATCCTCTGTAAATGCTAAATAAAAATAAAACAAGAAAACAATCCTCAGTTCTATTTAATTTCATGTTGCTAGACAATTCTTTGGTTTCACACTTCAGTAAGAATAACTTTAGAGATCAGAGAAAAAAGGAAAAGAACCTGATTATATTCTACCCAGTCTTAGTATGATTAGATCCCATGTTTAATCCCACTCCAGTCAGAGAAAATAATGTGAACTATTTGGCTCGAGTTTAAGATGCTTTTTTGAGGATAACTTCTTAATAAATTAGTATAAATTCTAGATATACAAACATGGTTTAACTGTTTGTTTCAAGCACAACTGCTATAGGAAGCAGTCAATGGTGCATCTTATATGGAAAGGAAAGTAATCAATATATAATGGAGAAAATGGCTATCATTAACTGCATGATGAGAGGTTGGTTACAGTGAGCTTAGCATGTTATACATTTGATTCAATGCTTTCTGGGAGACTGAGCAGAGGGAAGGAAAGGAAGGGAATCGATGTGTTTTTTAAGTTTTAGGTTTCCCCTGGGTAAACTATGAAAGATGATTGCATAGTCACTACAAAGGAAAGCTGTGAAGAATTCATGTGCTTTACATTTCCTATAAATCCAGCCTGGACATACACACACATACAAACCCCTAATTAACTACATCTTTTAGTTTCCCTAAAGTCTAGAATAAATGTAAGAAATCTAGAGACTAAAATCCTGCTTTGTGCAACAGATGTTTCTGAAAAGTTTGGCTGCAAAAAAATGTTTGCAAACTGGATCATGTCAAACACATGAGGATTACTTAATAGACCACTTCCAACTAAACATAATAAAGACTGCTATTAAAAATAATTTCTTTCCACTGTACACAAGTTCTGGATCCCTGGAGGTCTGTCCCCCTTAAAACTAGGCTCACCCTAGCAACATGCAGGCACACAACTTCGTGTGGACCTGTGCCTTATTGACCAACCATCACTGGTGCTCTTTCCCACCCTCAGGCTCAATCTTAGTAGCTGGGATTTGATATCTCTTGCTGTTCTCTGGAGAAGGCAATGGCACCCCACTCCAGTACTCTTGCCTGGAAAATCCCATGGATGGAGGAGCCTGGTAGGCTGCAGTCCATGGGGTCGCTAAGAGTTGGACACAGTGAGCGACTTCACTTTCACTTTTCACTCTCATGCACTAGAGAAGGAAATGGCAACCCACTCCAGTATTCTTGCCTGGAGAATCCCAGGGACGGCAGAGCCTGGTGGGCTGCTGTCTATGGGGTCGCACAGAGTCAGACACGACTGAAGCGACTTAGCAGCTGTTCCTCTGGTCTTAGAACTCAGCCCACTCCTGGACCACGACGCTTTGATCATCCTCCTCATTCCTGACCAGAACTCCTTTCCCTTTATTTGGCTTTGTTACTTTCCTGCTGGATATAACTGTTTAAAGGAACCCTGCCCTCTCAGGGAGCCTGAGCTGATGACTCAGCTCACCTCCCTTCCCCTCTCTTACTCCTTTGCTGCCTCAGCTCAGTTTGTTTTCTAAGCCTGGACTTTTATGTATTCCTTTTTTTTCAAGGTTGAAATCATTTGGACTTATTTACAAGGGCTCTTCTGGCTACTTGCAGAAAAGAATGAAAAAAAACAAAACACAAGAGGGCAGGAAAATAACGAAGGTCCAACACAGTTTCTAGTCCCCCCCAGACTCACTGAATCAGAAGCTCTGGGATGAGTCCAGTATGTTACATTTTAGTAAGTCCTCCAAGTGATTTTCATGCACATTAAAGCTTAAGAACCATTGATATGAAGAAAAGAGGGTATCCGACGAATATTTTGGACAAAATGAGGCATCTCATTTAGAAGTCTATATTACTGACACTGAAGAATGTTTTAGACGTTCTGTCTTAAGCCATAGCTATGGGATAATTTTTGTAAAATATCTTAGAAACGTATTTCCACATGAAAAAACGTCTAGAATGTTACATAGCAAAATGTTAACAGTGGTTAACTTGAGGGAAATTTATTTTAATTTCCTTTATGAATATTTGTATTTTTAATCTATAAGCATATATTATTTTATAATCTTTTTAAAAAGTTAAATCTAGGCATCTTTCACTTCTCTCGGGCAAAACTGAGATGTAAAAATTAACTCAGTCCCCAGCAGACCTCAGTGTCTGGGCTAATCAAATTTTGTGAGGCTTTAGGGAATTCCTGAGGAAGTGAGGCAGAGGTAGTGCTCAGTGCTCCATGATTCAATCAGTGCTTCTACGTAAAGCTGCCACACCAGGAAATAACAGGTCCCAAAGCCTGAGAGATTGTGTCCTTCTTAAATAGGCCAACATAAGAAAGGGATGGTAGGGTTAGGAGGGAAGACAGAACAGACTAAAAATGCCTGGATTCTTTTGGAAGACACCAGTTTATTACTGGGAAAATTTTCTTTGTTGCAGAAATTATGTATTTAAGTGTCCCATTTTTCATCCCCTCTTTGTGATCTGACAGTCATTCTGCAATGACATTGGTCCTTCTTCAAGCTGGCTCCAGGTAAAAAATGGCACACACATAAGGTGGACGAGAAAGGGGCTTGACAATAAAACAGACTGGTGGAAAATTATCCAGGACGAGACAAAGAGAAGATGAAAGAAAGGTGATTGTGTATAAACATCCTCAAGATCAAGTGAGGTCCTAACAAACGTCCTTTAGCTTGTGATGCATTGTGGGAGAATCCTGAGGCTTCCAAGGTCCCTCTCAGGGGACTGCTCAGTCCTCTCACCTCCCGCAAGCTTCCTGTCAGATGCACTATCTGCATTCATAGAGGATCCCAAAGCACTCCACCTGTATGCTCATCAGGCACAGAAGCCACTCAGTGTCATCTGTGCACATCCTCTGGCTCTTCACTGCCTATATGCATGTGGGTGTGGCAGAAAGAGGAAATACCTTTGTTTCCTTCAGGATAGCTGTTGTCCCAGAAACCAGAGAAACTTGGTTAAAAAAAAAAAAGCTTTCTGCTAGCTTTAATAATTTACTGGCTCACCTTCACTAAAGGAAAACTACTTTAATGTAAGTAGTTTTGAGGGGGTCTTTCTACTTTGAGCTACCAAAATTGACAAAAGTTACTCCAATTTTTTTTTTTTGGTATCAAGATGCTCTGGAACCCTAACCACACCAGAAGGCAAGAGGTGTTACTGATGTCCGAAAAACTTTCAATGCTGTGTAAAACGAAAATTATTTTGTAGACTGGTGACTGCAGCCACCTTTTGAAGAGCCTGTCATCGTCTGTGGCTCTGCCTCATCTAGTGTTTCACATTAGAAAATGGAAGTATAATGTGATTATATAGGAGAAAGGAGATGAAACCCAGTGCTTGCAGCATAATAAAAAAGAACAAACACTGGAATAAGATTTTGAATCTCAGCTCTAAATTACACTCTACTTGGGGCTAATGGACCTATCTCTCTGAACCTCAGTGTTCTTATCAATAAAATGGGAATAAAAGCTAATGTACAAGGTTACTGCAATGATCACAAGTGTGTAAGAGGAGAGGGAGAATGAAAAGTTAGTGCTTCATGGGCACAGTTTCAGGTTGGGATGATGGATAAAGTTCTGGAGATGGAGATCAGTGATGCTGCATAACAATGTAAATGTACTTAAGGTCATGGAACTGAACACTCCAAAATGGTTAAAATGGTAAATTTCATTTTGTATATTTTACCACAATTTTTTAAGAAGGTATGTAAAGCTCCTAGCACAGGGCCTGGCTCTTAGTAGGTGCTCAGGAAATGCTAGTCTAATTCCTCTTATAAAATTTTTTAATTAAAAAAAATGACAATACAAAAAGTCAAATAAAAATCATGCTCCTTTCTCTCTCAAATTGTGAGAGCCTCTGACTCTCAGGCGAAGCCAGCTGGCACCAGTACCGGGTAGCGCCACAGCGAGCATCGGGGTAGGAGAAGGGAGGCTGCATGAGTCATAATCCCTCAGGCATGTTCAGTTCCCCATCCATCCCTAAACCCTGGTATGGCACCTCCCAGAATACCAATCCTAGAGGCCCCCCAATATCTTACAAAGAAAACTGGGAAGCTTAAATCATTTCCCAGACCCGACTCCAGGTCATGAGAACAAAGGCATTCACTGCGGCAGCTGGCTCCTGTAAGTGAGAGAGTGACCAGACACTAGTCCTGAACACCAACTGCATAGGCCTGAGCTTATTCCAGTCCCCGGCATTAAGCTGACTGCATCTCTGATGCCTTTGGCTGGATTTAATGGACACGGGGACCAGTAGTCTCAAAGGCCCAGTAAAGGAAGATTAAAAATGCACTTGTCTGCAGTTCAGAAAAACAATTAATGATTATGTGTTGTAAGTCATAAAATAGAGAAGGGGAAAAATAGATGACTTATCTCTAGGCACATTAGAACACTGCTTTTGATGGGCAGGCTTAATTAATCTTGATGCAATGTTCAGATGGACGGTCATTAACATCCCTCCAATTTAGCCCAAGGAGAATGAAATACTTGGGGGTACCAATATCCAATTAAATTCAAAACAATACTTACTTTAGGGTCTGAGCTCTTGAACTTTAACCTTTCCACCAACTCTATCATAGCCGCCTTCAGTCCGCCTGAGTCTTTGCTCTAGAAGAAAGGAAAGTCAGGGGTCATTAGACAGCACTTTGTTACTCTCTAGAACACAAACAGTATTTCATGGGACAATGAACCGGAAGGCATTTTTTTTCCTTCCTATCAGCAAGAAGACCAAACGACTAAGGAAAGCTGTGTTGCCCCTTTTCCTCTTCTCTATGGACAGAGATGGTTGGGACATAAATTGCTCAGTGACCTGAGAGAACAATTGGAATGAAAATTAAACACAGTTTGTATAGAATGACTCACTGCTTCATCTCAGGGCTCAACTGTGCTATTATTCCCTAAGGGCCAAAGCTTTGCAAGAGATTTCTATCTGGGATGCCTATTTTATGACCAAGTGATTTTGATTTTAAACTTCTACATCACGAATACAGATGTATGCAATAATAAATATTCTTACAAAAATAAAAACAAACAAAAAAATGCCCCAAGGTTTAATTGGAAATGGCATTTCAGTGTGCTGGCTGAACACAGGTTTTTGAGTCAGACATAGAACGTTTCAAATTTGGGGTCTACGTTAACTAGTTAACTAACCTCAGGCAGGTTACTGACTCTCAAAACCTCCTCCCTTTTCAACAAAATGAAGATTATAAAAAGGGTTATTCTGAAGCTTAATTGAAATGGTGTTTATAAAGGCATGAGCGTAATATGTGGCACACAGTAAGAGTTCAATAAATGTCACCTATGATTATTGTTGTTGTTACTACATTATAATGATTTAGACTAGCAGAGTCCAACAGAAATATAAGCCAAAAATGCAAGCCACACATAAAATTTTAAGTTTTCGAGTAGTCAAAAAAACAAAATGAAATTAATTTGAATACATTTTACTTAACTCAGTATACCCACAATATTATCACCGCAACATGTGATTTCAGCATGAGGTATTTTATACATTTTTTTCATACGAGAGCTTTGGAATCTAGTGTGTATTTCATACAGCCCAATTCAATTTGACTTACCAAATTTCAAGTACTCTAAAGCCACGTATAGCTAGTGATTACTGCACTGGTTAGCACAGATTGAAAGCATAGACTAAAGCTACAATGCCTGGATTCAAGTCCCAAAGCTACTACTAGATCTGTGTGACCTCAGGCAAATCACTTAGCCTCTCAGTGCCCCAATTTCTTTATCTATAATATGAAGCTAATAATAGTACCCATTTCAGAGGGCTGTAGTAAGATAAAACAAGCTCACATACATCAAGGTACTTGGAACAGGGCCTGGCACATGGTAAAGCCAATAGACGTATGAGACATATTTATTATTATTGGCTGTCTCCCTCACAATATTTAAAATTCCTTAAAGGTAATAACATCTTCATTACATCTTTTTTCTGTATCTGTGTCCAGCATCAAGAAGGTGTTTTAAAAAGTACGCTGAACAAATGAATGAATGAATATGCAATCTTAAGATACAAATGCCTTAATAATAATACATGTGTGTAGCACTAGATGAAAAGTCACATGAATTTGTTTTCTTATCTCATCTCCTTGGGGATAGGATAGGATCTTTACCCTCATTTCACCAGTGACGGAAAGGAGGTATGAGAAAATCAAGTCATTTTTATGGGTAAGGGACAATAAATAAGTGTAATATAATCAAACATGACAAATATCTGTTCTTCAAAATTGGCCTCAGAATCAGTGATATTTTCCCGATTTGGGAGAAAAATGTCAATTTCTCCAAAACAGGACATACTTAGTAAGTCTCCATCATATAGATTGAAATAGACTAAAGCCTAAATCCTTTTTCCCCCTCTACCCTCCATTCTGTCCCAAGTCCATAGTAAAAGTCTGATGTAACCTAAGATGGATATCTGCTTTAGATGTGCTCTCCAGACATAGCTGACATTCCCACTCTAACTGTTGTTCTAAGTTTTAATAATTTGTATTTTTAAGATGATGACTTATCACTTCCCAAATTTCATCACCAATTTAAATCTTTAATCTCTGGTCTCACAGCAGACAGGTGGGAAAAGGAATCTGGAGGTCACATACCAGGAAGTGCGTGAGACCCAAAGTACCTAAAGAAGGGTTAAATTGCCAGACACAATCCTGCTTTTATGAGATGATCAGACAATAACGCCTGTCTGGTGATATCATTCCTCTAACCTGCTTCTCATTGGCTGAACAAGCAGGTCACTTGTCACTGGAAAGCTCTCTTCCCCCACATACCAGCTGCCAGCACCCATTTTAAGCTCTTCAGCAAGAGCCCTGATATATTATGACTTCCCCAACACCCTGCCTCCCCCCACAGCTCTAGAGAACAGAAAGGAATGCACTAAACTGTGTCTTAAAACATTCAGAAGAGAAACAGGATGACGAAGGAATCCCTAAGAAGCAGACAGCCTGTTTGCCGGCAGATGTGCCTTGTGAGGGGAGATAAGGGAACCCTTAGCCTTCTTTCATAAAAATCCAGTGGGTCAGCAGAATCCTTCCTCCTATTCACAAAGCAGCAGCAGCACTGCCTACCAGGCGAGGGACAGAGGAGAGGCAGAGACCCTTCCTTCAGGAAATTCACCCAGACCACTCCCCACCCTGCTCTCTTTGAGAATATTCTCAAAGATAATTGGGGTCTATATGGAGTCAGCCTCTAAATGAGTGGTGGAAAAAAACTGTCCCTAATAGCTTTTTAAAAAAAAAAAAAAAAGAAACTACCCTCCCCACCAAATGAGCAGTTGGGAGACTCTCCTCTGACAGCTGCAGGGCTGAGGCAAGAGCGAAAATGGACTACCCTGGCCCCAAAGCCACTGCCTTTTTTTTTCTCACACACCCCAGTCCCTTCCTGCACCTCAACAAGCCTTGTACACAGATGCTCAGGCTAGTACACTCAAGTTCTGGGAACATCACTTTCAAACAGTCACCCTGGGCCACACCTGGAACATAACAATGCACATATCAGGGGTGATGTATAATGGTTTGATTCATCTTTTGGAGGATGGGCTCAGAAAAAGCCTCTGCAGGCCCTGACAGCAGGGTCAGGACATTTCTTTAGGTAATTCTTGGATTCTGGATACTTGGGAGAGTGGTCTAGAAGGTGGGGGTGGTGGTGGTGGTTTAGTCACTAAGTCGTGTCCGATTCTTGCAACCCCATGGACTGTAACCCGCCAGGCTCCTCTGGCCATGGGATTCTCCAGGCAAGAATACTGGAGTAGGTTGCCATTTCCTTCTCCATTAGAAGGGGGCAGGTGTGGGCAAAGGAAGGGCCCTCTAAAGCATAGGACGGGGCACAAGGTTGTCTATGTCTAAGGTGGTATTTGAGTATGAGTGTCTCCAAAGCATCGTGTGGTCTTGTGTTTTAATAGTTTGCTGAGGGTACTCATTAGTCAAAAGGTAACTGGAATAGGTCATACTTACATACTTCCCTACTGTGGTGGAATGGAAGAGGTGCCTCTGAAACTTGTGTTCTAACTGAGAAGTCAGAAGAATTCTAACTTTGGAGACATGTGGAGCCACAAATGGCCAGATTCTACTATGTCAGTCCTTGGAGCAAGCAGCCTGAGTGGTGATGAAGTGAGTGTCTCCTGATGCTGCTCTTCCTCACCGCCTTCCCCAATGCGAGCCCATCCTTGTTTATGAACCTCTCTCCTCCCCCAAGAAGAGTGTAGATTAAAACAAGACAAGTGCTCTGTTGTGACACCCACCCCTCAAAATCTGATCCACCTGTGGAGAAGGGGATGCTTCATAAAAGTTAACTGCTAGGGATAAATCATAACAAAGTCAAAGAAAGGACGAAATGCCTACATTTGAAGGTATTCTTTATTCTCCAAAGTACTTTCCTATGCTCTACCATTAGCATTTCATAATAAAAGTAAAAAGTAGTGTATTCTCACTTTACAGCTGAGAAAAGGCTGGTGGAAATAAAATCAGAAACCCCCAAATCACAGAGTCTATACACTGTTTCACTAGCCTTACAGTAACACAATAACTAAAAGGTAGTATTATTGCCAAGAGCCAACTGATGCAATAAGCCAACACATTGGAAAAGACTAATGCTGGGGAAGATTGAAGGCAAAAGGGGAGGAAGGTGGCAGAGGATGAGATGGTTAGATAGCATCACTGACTCAATGGACATGAATCTGAGCAAACTCCAGGAGACAGTGGAGGACAGAGGAGCCTGGCCTGCTGCAGTCCACGGGGTCGCAAAAGAGTCAGACGCAACTTAGCGACTGAACAACAAGTATATTCTTATCATACAATAGGAAAAAATGGCTCTGTGGGACGTTAAATGATATCCCTCAAATTACAGAGCTGGTCAGTAGCAAAATCAGGATCAAAAAGATCCAAATGACAAAGATTTATAACATGTACAAGAGAAGAAGTTGGTATCAGGAACACATGGAAAAATACATAAGGGATTCCTATAAATAAGAAAAAGCCAAATAAGCACAAAAGAAACCCCAACAAAGGATATGAACATAACAGAAATGTGAAATGGCTAAACACATATGAAAAGATGTTAAGAGATGCTCAAACTTACTTGCAATTATGATATCATTTCTTATCCGTCATACTTATCCAAATCAAAAAAAGTTTTGATTTGATAACACCAAGTGATGAGAGACTTTGGGGAGGCTGGGGATTTTCATATGCTGCTGATATTACAAAGCTACTTTGAAATCACATGCCAAGCAAGTCCATTTTTCACTTTCTTCCCTTGAGAAACACTAACATGTGTCAAGGAGGTATGCACAAAAATATTTATTGCAGTACTGTTTTTAATAGTAAAAACCTGGAAACATCCTAAGCATCCATCAATTGTGGGTGGCTAAATAAACTATGGAATTAACAAATGAGGTCTGATATGGCAAATAAAAAGAATGAAGTAGACTGGTATGTACATGGCAATGCACAATGCTGAATTTTAAAAAACTTGCCAAACAAGGCATACTATATCATTTATTTAAAGAAATACAAAACTATTCTATGGATTACATATGTATGTAAAACATTAGAAAAGCAATGACTTGGGGCGACTGGTAGTGGGAATAGTGGTAGGAAGAGTCTTAGACTTACTTAAATGTATTCCTATTGTCTAATTAGGATTTAATACACAAAAAGGAAGGGGAGGGTGGAAGGGAAGACCGACCCAGAGTTTCTGCTTCGAGTGTCTCTCTCCTTGAGTTTGCCTACGTATAAATACCAGAGCACTGTTCCCTTTGCAGCAAACACGCACCAAAGGTATAGGAGAAGATTCTCCACCTAGGATTCATATATCGATTTCAGGGAGTTTGAAATCCCCAAACTATACGCAAGATTTGGAAAGTACATGCACTATTCTGTGAAAAGGGACTCGAGCGTTCCTCAAAGTTCCCCCAAAGTTTAATTTTCCTAGTGTAAGGGGCACTGCATAAAGAGAAGGGAGACCCAGGCTTCATTCCGACTAACTGCCACGTGAGCTTGGAAAAGTCATTTTATATCTCAGTTTCTGTTTCTCAGCTTGTAAATGAGGAAAGGGGGCCAAATCAGAACCTACACATTCACAGGCCACAGCCTACACAACTTTTGTTTTGTTTTTGGAGTGTTGTCCCACACTAGCATGCTAGGAACTTTAAATTAATCGCCAACACTTAAAAACCAGGAGATATGACATAATAAAGATTGCTAGCTTCTTCTGAAAATCTGAAAGGTCTGACTGTACTGGGTTCCCTTTCCACTCAGCAGCAGCTGGCGGAAGCTGAGTAGCAACTACCCACCTCAGGCAAGGCCAGCTCCCTTCAGCACGCCACAGTTACCCTGGGTGGCTTCTCATTTATCTTGTCTTTCTGTTCCCTGTAGACATCTGAAGTCGCCCCCCTTAGCAGCAACTCTGAGAGTTTTTTTACCTCTAAGGGTCTTTGTATTTGAACACCAAGAAAGCTGGCATGTCTCTCCTCAAAGGGATTCAGAATACCTCATAAATACACGTCCATCCAAAACACAGAAATAATATAGTTCACTCTGATGTAAACATTCTTTGAAAGTGGGCAAGCGGTAGAAACAAAGGTGGAATATGGTAGGTAAAGGGGGCATCAGAACAGGAAGTGTTTCTTGACAACCAGTCTCTATACTTTCAGAGGAGTCAGTCTAGTCTAATGCCTGTTACCAGCTGGGGACCAAAAGAAAAGTCATACGTCAGTAGAAATGCAAAAATCACTTAGTATCTTAAACTGACTCCTAAATATTGAATTCTGTATTACAAAGAATCAGAAGATACTGAGTTGCAAAAGAATATTGGCTGCCTGTTTTTTTTTCCCCTATCCCAATGGCCTTTCATTGGTACCATGCTTTAAAAAAGAAAAAAAAAAATCAAGTCAACTTTCTATCATTTTCACAGTTTTGGGGGGGAGAAACAATGGAAAAGGATTATAAGACAGAATGTATAAAAAAATCCTCCTAAGGAATCCAACCATAAAGCAAAGTCCTGACAAAAGGAAATTAAACCGAATTTAGTATCACCACACCGTGTTCAAAAATTCTTTTCCATGTTCTTCACATGACTTGATTTTCCAACTCCAAATCCACTCCCATGTTAGGTAACCACCTTTATACAGTTGCTCAGATCCAAAATCACTTTTGGGTCTCAGAAAACCTATCACCAAGTCTTTTCAGACCTAACTCAAACACAGGCCGAGTTCGATTACTCTTAACCATTTCTACCTGCTTGCTCGAAGTCCAAGAAGCAATATCGCTCCACTCACCCACCCTACAGTCCCTTCTCCACACAAGCAACAGAGTGAAATTTAAAGGTTAAAATATAAAAGGGCATATATGACTTCCATTCTCCACACACAGGAAGTCAGAGTCTATCATTCAACACAAGTTACACCCTACCAGGGTCCACACAGACCCAAAGGATGGAGCGGAGGACAGTAGCGGTGCCTATAATTCTTTCCCCCACTTGTCCCCATTTCCTACTGGAAAGAAAACACAGGCTATTTTCTAAGCAGAAAGAAAAGGGTATATTGTCCCTGCCTCCTCTCTGCTTCTATAAAAATTTCCCACAGTTCAGAATGTAAAACAGAATTTAAAGAGGACAACCAGCAAGGCTTGTGAACCTAAAATTAGACATACCAGCTGTGTTTTGGTTAGCTAGTGCATAAGGCACCAGCAGGACACTGAAATATACAGGAGCCTCTTCTCTGAAGACAGGTTTTTCACCAGTCTTTCTACCCACCAGAATAGAGCAGGCAGAAGGAGCAGAAGGAGAGGGGGCTGACCAGTTTCCACCCAAAGAAACTTGGTGTCCGAACTTCTACTTCTATCAGACTAACTGGTCTGGAATTGAACTCAGAATAGAACCATAGATGGCTCCGTAAGTATAGGAAGAGTCACTAATCGCTGAGGGATTATTATATTCCAGGCACTGTGCTAAGATCTTTACATGTATTATTTGGTTTTCACTATAGCCCTAAAAGAAGAAGTACTTATTATGGCCATGTTACAAATGATGAAACCAAGAATCAGAGAGAGAGAATGAATTCTCCGGCATGACACACACAGGTAACAAGTAGCAGAGGCAGGATTCAAACCCATAGAGGGCAAAGCCAATTAAGGCAAGACAGCTTGGTCCTTCATATTCATTCTCCCATTTCTCCTGAGTAAGACACTCCAGTTTTAGCTGGACACACCATGGCCTGAAGAAAAGACTGTTCCCTAGCACCCCCTCTTGCAACTAGATAATGCCATGGAGCTCAACTCTGACCACTGAAATATAAACAGCAATGTGTGCAACTTCTGGAAGGTTCTCTTAAAGGGTTCTCTTCCCTTCTTCACGTTCCTGTGCCTACCATCCTGGAATTCAGCTGTATTGGCTGGACCTCCAGTAGTCATCTTGGTCCATGAAAGGACTATACCCTAGGGATGCCATAGCAGAGACAGAAACAGCCTAGATTCCTAGTAACTTCATGATTCCTCCATACTAGCTTTAGACACCCTAGTTCCTTTTATACAAGAGAGAAATAAAACATCCGTCTTGTTTGAGCTGCCGATGTTTTGGACTTTTCCAAATTACTTCACTATTTTAGATGCAGTTGAACTTAATGTAAACATTGATGTGGTAAATCCCTATGGAATAGTCTCTTTCTTGATGCCCTGTGATTATTTGAGATTATTATACTTCATACCATACATTTACCAAACATATCATGTACATCTACTCTCCACCAGGCACTGTTCTAGGTACAGGGAACAGAAAGATGAATAGCATACAGTCCTAACCCTAGAAGAATAATTTATAACAAACACAGGACACAGACATGTTGGAAAGAAATAATATTGATATAATATACCGTGCACAGGCTATTGCCATGGGAGCATAGAGGCCAACTGCCTAACACTTGAGTGGTATCTACCCAGTAAAAGCGCACCCATCAAATCCCACCTCCAATACCGCTTCCTCTAAGAAAGCTTTCCTGATTACATGTCTCCAGCTGAAATTAAATTCTTTTCTCTGAGCCCCCACACGTGCATGCTAAGTTGTTTCAGTCGTGTCCGACTTTTGCGACCTTATGGACTGTGGTCCGTCAGGCTCCTCTGTCCGTGGGATTCTCCAGGCAAGAATACTGAGCCCCCATGACATACTATTTGTACCTCTTTTCTAATATTGACACACAAATAGGCATGTGAAAAAGAGTATAAGCTTTCCGATGTCAGGAATCTTCTTCTCAGTATCTGTCACACAGCTCATCATAAGTGCTCCAAAATTCACATAAATAAAATTAGCTTTAAAATACCAGTTTTTGACAATAAAGCTAACTATATGCTACAGTTTGGATATATTTTCTCTAATATTCTATTGAAGTTAAAAGCAGATTACTCTACCTGATCAAAAACTAGCTAAATACATCTGAACTTAGTTTAATTTATAAATACATGTTCAACAGGAACAATTTAGCATAACACAATGCACATCAGAGTCACTGCCCATATGGTTATTTGCCATAAATCATGGAGTTAACACAGTGTATTTGGAAGCTTTTGCTTGCTTGGTTTTATGTTTTTCATTCTGGATTAATTTCTGACATCGGTAAAGGGCATCGATACTGATTTTTTTATCCCGATATCATGTTGGCTTGATCCCTAGCATAGACGCACACACACACACACAGGCATAGACGCACACACACACACACAGGCATAGACGCACACACACACACACACAGGCATAGACGCACACACACACACACACAGGCATAGACGCACACACACACAGGCATAGACGCACACACACACAGGCATAGACGCACACACACACACACAGGCATAGACGCACACACACACACACAGGCATAGACGCACACACACACACACAGGCATAGACGCACACACACACACACAGGCATAGACGCACACACACACACACACACACAGGCATAGACGCACACACACACAGGCATAGACGCACACACACACACACAGGCATAGACGCACACACACACACACAGGCATAGACGCACACACACACACACAGGCATAGACGCACACACACACACACAGGCATAGACGCACACACACACACACACACACAGGCATAGACGCACACACACACAGGCATAGACGCACACACACACACACAGGCATAGACGCACACACACACACACAGGCATAGACGCACACACACACACACACAGGCATAGACGCACACACACACAGGCATAGACGCACACACACACAGGCATAGACGCACACACACACACACAGGCATAGACGCACACACACACACACAGGCATAGACGCACACACACACAGGCATAGACGCACACACACACAGGCATAGACGCGCACACACACACACAGGCATAGACGCACACACACACAGGCATAGACGCACACACACACACAGGCAGGATTCTCATCTCTACCCCACATATCTGCACTGAAGTATTTGTTTCACCCCTTCTTTGTGCTGCCTCCTCTTCCGAGAGGTCATGAGCATCTGTGCTCCTTCCTGCCACATGACAGGTTTAGCCTCTGGCTCTGGATATTAAAACACACAACAGACACAAGAGTGTGAAACTGAGCCAGTTATCCCAGTCTGAACTGTAACTTCAAGCAGAAGACACACTGACATCAACAGATCTCTAGCTTCTCAACTGTGGGTCAGACGCATGGGAAGAGAAAAGGTGGATGTTATCAGTGGACAGACAGGGCAACCTCCATGTTGTAGGCTGTGTCAAGAAAAGGTGATACCACAGGCACACAGTCCTTTATCCCCAGAGTGGCTTAAGAATTACATACCTACTACATCGCAACCTTACCCTGAAAAGTAATCATCTACTGGCACAATATGTCTATTAATCCATTCTATTCTGATTGAAAGGTTGGGGAAGTGAAAAAGAGGGCACTTCTTGGGAGAGAGAGCAAGGCAAGTCTGGACCTTTTCTCACAAGAGTCCTCTTGACAGTATGTACCCTTAATTCCATGGTCTTCCTTCTACAAACCAGTAACTCCAGTCTAACCATGAGATGAACAGGTGACAAATCCCAAGAGAAAGACATTCTACAAAATACCTGCTATTCCCTAAGATTTTGATTTTAGGCTGGGGTGAGGCCAATCATAGGTATTTTCTAAAGAATCCCACTCCATAGGTGATTCCAAAATGTGGCAACAAGGTGAGAAACACACTGTCTTATTAACCTACTTCCCACTCCTCTTTCATTCCATAATGGCCTTTTTGCTGTCCTTCCAATACCCCAAGGTCACCTCTACCTTTTTTCTTAATTCTTAGATTATAAGTGTCATTTTAATAAAAGGGGGAAGAGTCATACCCTTTACAAAACAAAATTTGATGACTTTTCCCCTGCACTTAACCCTGCAGAAGCCCTCTAGGCTCTCTCTAATGAAGTTCCATCCACCATGAGTGCTGAATCCCCTTTTACTTTAGTCTTAGCTTTTGTCTTCTTGTGTCTTATTCTATACAAATAAATGGGGTTTCCCAGGGGGTGCAGAGGTAAAGAATCCACCTGCCAATGCAGAAGATGCAAGAGACGCTGGTTCAATCCCTGGGTCAGGAAGATCCCTGGAGGAGGAAATGGCAACCCACTCCAGTATTCCTGCCTGGAAATACCATGGACAGAGGAGCCTGGCAGGCTATAGTTCACGGGGTTGCAAAGAGTCAGACACAACTTGAGTACATACATACAAATAAATAAAATACTGAGTGAATGACTGTGTAGCCAATGCTTTATGGTTTTATTAGAAGATATCCCAGATCCATTCAGTCAGGAATAAAACTATAAATAGGGACATTACAGAAGAAATTCAACCTTTTGCCTGCCTACCAGAGCTGCTTCTTAGGAGCTGACTACACAGGCAGAGCCACTGGCCATTAGGAGATGCAGCAGTGGCAAACCCCCAGCTCCAGCCCCTCCAGAGTCACAGCTGTTCTGAGCATATGCCTAAATCCTCCCAACCACCCTGCTACTAGTGCCCCCTCGCTGGGTACCCCCTGCAGTTGTTCCCACTGCCACTTAACCAAACATTCTTCTCTCCTAATATCCATCCATCTTAAAGACACATCCAAGCACAAAGGGAGTGGCTTCAAAATCTTCAGATCTGTCCATAGCAAAGCAACGTTAAAAACGCCACAGATGCTTGTAAGCACTTGCTGGATTCTGTCAATCACTTCTCCCTTTGCCATTTTATAAGACTCCACCTTTTCTTTGGGTGATCTTAGAATGAACTAGACAAGTACATTTAAAACCATAGGACTTGACCCACTAGTGTGCAATGAAATCAATTTATTGGGAGAATCTAGAATTTTTTTTTGGACAGAAAATAAAAGAAACAGAACAGAATATATCATACGCAGTAAGGTTAATAGTGTTCCATTTGTGCTAGTTACATGTGTGTGTGTGTGTGTGTGTAAACTAGACTACAATAAACTATATTTCCCCTACTGTAAGTTATGTTCAAAATAAGTTTTTTTAATTGCTGGTCTAGAGTTCTGAATATATGTAATTGCACTTACATTGTTCAACAAAAACAATTCATTAACTATAGCTATGAATGCAAACTCCCATGGCAACATAATTTTCATATGAAAATATCCACGAACCAGATCAAGCTCCTTTGTCAGACTCCGTGACCTATTTTCAGAATCAGAAACTATGGTCACAGTAAGGGAAACCCGCGTATCTGGGATGAGAGGTTCTGAGCCAGATGAGGGGTCATAATATGTGCCGTGTAACTATATTTCTATGATAAGGCTGGACCACAGGCTCAACACAAGTTTGGACCCGCAGAATCCTTTGGAGACCAAATCCTCTGGAACCAAACTGGAAATACAGCACAGGAGGAAAGGCAGGACTTTAACAGTCATTTCAGTGATTAAGGGTTAAGCTTTATCCCTTCAAGGTGTTCGCCTTAGTCCTTCTGGCATAGCCTTCAAGTTGCATTTGCCTGGATCCCTTCTTGCTCTACAATCACCCCGGTTTTCTGACCATTCTGGCCTGCCTACTCTAACTTTCCTTTACTCTAGCCCTTGGCAACAATTTGATCTTCTACTGCCAATATAAGCCACTCATGGTCCAGTCTGGCATTGAGATCTCAAAATATATATCGTTTAAATTCCTCTTAACTCTAAACTTATACATTTAACAAGACTCCTCCTATAATAATAACAAAGACAACAGCTAACATTTAAAGAGCACTTACAATGTGTTAAGCATTGTTTAAGTTTTATCACAAACTAGATTATTTTACTCTCACAAAACACTATTTCTTAACTTTATACCCATTTTAGAGATATAAAAACACAGCCAAACTGTTAAGTAACTTGTCCAGGGTCTAAAAGCCAATGGCAGAACTAGGATACTTCTGTCCCTCTCTAAACCCACAATGTTGTTTTATTTTTTCTTTGTATCACTTACTACATGCTTATGTGCCCGTTTGTTCTATTTCCTTCCAATACAATGTATACTCCAGCAGAACTACAGACTTTTTCCATCTTGCTATATTCCCAATGCTTAGAAAGCACCCGCCCTTGGCTGATGCTCAGTAAATATTTGGTGAAAGAATAAATGAAGTATAACAAAGATTCTCTTCTCTAGCCATTATCATGCCAAAACACTTTTAATATTCTAAGAGACCTACTCTCTTGTCAATAGGTAAATGTACACTGTCCTCAAAATATATGAAACCAGAGGTGAAATGAAACTACTTAATGCTGCAATCAAGCTCTGACCAAGTTCAAATTTTTAATGGGTAAAAATGATCAGCCCCTCATCTTAGCTGGCTTACAGAGCAAATGGTATGCCCTTTGTGAGGGGGGAAAATATGACTCTAGTATCTAGAGTTCTTTTAAACCGAGTGTCTAACATTGAATGAAAAATCATGAGAGATGAGAAGAATCATGAAAATATGGCATATAATCAAGAATGAGATCTCAAAAGATACAGAGAAATCGATCTTTTTTAAAAAGAGCTAAATAGGTACTCCAGAGTTGAAAAACAATATCATAAATTAATAATTTAATGTCTGCATCTCCTTTCCTGCTCTGCATGTAAAACCATCATACCATCTTTACAGATTCCAGGAGGTTTAAGAGGGAAGGGACATATGTATACCTATGGCTGATTCATGTTGACGTACGGCAGAAACCATCACAATATTGTAAAGTAATTATCCTCCAATTAAAAATGATTTTTTTAAAAAACAGCTAAAAAAAATTAATGACTGACACTCATTGGAGTATTTGCAGCTGAAATAGGTAAGTAAATAAATAAATAGGGAGGTCTATGGAGTGATTTCCAAGACATACTACTAAGTGAAAGAAAGCAAAACATAAAAGAGAATTTCTATTGCCCCAGAACCCATAATTCAAGTTTCACCATGAGAAAAACATCAGACAAATCCAAACTGATGAACAGTCTACCAAATACCTGACTGGCACTCCTCAAAACTATCCATGATCAAAACCAAAAAACTATAATATGGCCAGAGGACCCTGGCACTGAAGTCATCAGAGAAAAAACTGGTGAAATTCTAATAAGGTTTAGTAGTACTGTTCCAATGTTAACACAAGCAGAGTATAAGAAACAGCTATTGATCTGAGTACATTTACTGATCACAAGAAACTGGGATATGCGTTTGATTACAGGCAGAAAGTGACGGGGGGAGGGGGCTGCCACTTCAAGAGTACATGAACCAAGAACTTCCAGATGTTCAAGCTGGTTTTAGAAAAGGCAGAAGAACCAGAGATCAAATTGCCACATCCGCTGGATCATAGAAAAAGCAAGAAAGTTCCAGAAAAACACCTACTTCTGTTTCACTGACTATGCTAAAGCCTTTGACTATGTGGATCACAACAAACTGTGGAAAATTCTTAAAGAGATGGGAATACCAGACCACCTGACCTGCCTCCTGCAAAACCTGTATGCAGGTCAAGAAGCAACAGTTAGGACCAGACATGGGACAACGGACTGGTTCCAAATTGGGAAAGGAGTACATCAAGGCTGTATATTATCACCCTGCTTATTTAACTTATATGCAGAGTATATCATAGGAGAAGGCAATGGCAACCCACTCCAGTACTCTTGCCTGGAAAATCCCACGGACAGAGGAGCCTGGAGGGCTGTAGTCCATGGGGTCGCGAAGAGTCGGACACGACTGAGCGACTTCGCTTTCACTTCTCCCTTTCATGCGTTGGAGAAGGAAATGGCAACCCACTCCAGTGTTCTTGCCTGGACAATCCCAGGGACGGGGGAGCCTGGTGGGCTGCCGTCTATGCGGTTGCACAGAGTCGGACACGACTGAGGTGACTTTGCAGCATATCATGCAAAATGCCAAGCTGGATGAAGCACAAGTTGGAATCAAGATTGCTGCGAGAAATATCAATAACCTCAGACATGCAGGAGACACCACCCTTATGGCAGAAAGCGAAGAGTAACTAAAGAGCCTCTTGGTGAAGGCAAAAGAGAAGCGTGAAAAAAGCTGGCTTAAAACTCAACATTCAAAAAATGAAGATCATGGCATCTGGTCCCATCACTTCATGGCAGATAGATGGGGAAACAGTGACAGACTTTATTTTCTTGGGCACCAAAATCACTGCAGATAGTGACTGCAATGAAGCCTTGCACACTGCAGTTCATGGGGTCGCAGAGTCGGACAGAACTGAGCGACGGAATGAAAACAACAAAGGGGTCCTAAACAAGCTGTCCTAAACAAGCTGTCGGAGAAGGCAATGGCACCCCACTCCAGTACTCTTGCCTGGAAAATCCCATGGATGGAGGAGCCTGGTAGGCTGCAGTCCATGGGGTCACGAAGAGTCAGACATGACTGAGCGACTTCACTTTCACTTTTCACTTTCACACATTGGAGAAGGAAATGGCAACCCACTCCAGTGTTCCTGCCCGGAGAATCCCAGGGACAGCAGAGCCTGGTGGGCTGTCATCTATGGGGTCGCACAGAGTCGGACACGACTGAAGCGACTTAGCAACAGCACCAAACAAGCTGTACATTTAGGTCTTAGCAAAAGCAAACTCAAATCCTCTTTTGAAGAATCCAGCTTCATGCCAAGGCTTGGGAAATCCCCCCAAAATAGTTTTTTAAAGGCAATGAAAAGTTACTCAAATGTAACAAGCACAAAAGGAAATAATGAAACCTGAAAACCACCACCAAAAACAATAGCTAGCAGAGAGAGATCTACAGCCTTCACGTACTGGAAATATCAGTGACAGATTATAAATCAACATGCTTATTGTTCTTAAAGGAATAAAGAGGATAGCAATGGTATGAAAAAAAGATAGCAAGAGGATATGATTCATAAATCTATACTAGCATATTTGAAAATTTAAACAAAATGGACCAACTTCTAGGAAAATGTAACTTATCAAAATTGACTCAAAGGAAAACAGACAATCTAGACAGGCCTATAACCACCAAATAAATTGAATCCATAGTCAAAATACCATAAAAGAATAACAAAATAACCTCTTTCTCTTTCTCATTTCAGATGCAAATGGCTTCCCTGGTCAGTTTTATCAATCATTCTAGGAAGAAATATTCCAATCTTACACAAACACTTCCAGAGCATTAAAATAGGAAGAAAATATATGAGAAGCAATACATCCTGACTCATACTACGAAGCCAACATAACCTTGATAGCAAAATCTCAAGAGGACATTACAAGAAAGAAAATTTACAAGCCAATTTCTCTCATAAATATAAATGAAAAATCCTACATAAATTATTAATAAGCTAAATTCAAAAACATAAGGACACTTCATCACAACCAAGTTGAGTTTACCCAAGAAACGGCAGATTGTTTTAATTGGAAAATATAATAATAATAATGAAAGGCTGAAAATAAGATTATATATTTGTACACACCTGTATTTGCAAAAAGAAACACTTGAACAATAAGTGAAAAAACTAATAAAAGTGGTTATTACCAAAGGTGAAAAAGAGGTTTTTGAGACATATGAACATAATATTGATTTTCAAATTATTAAGTATATCAATTAATGCAATTCATCATATCAGCACAGCAGAAGAGTAAAATCATATGAACATGCAACAGATGCAGAAAAAGCATTTGATAAAATTCAATATCCATTCAGTACTAAGAAAAACTCTTAAACTTGGACTAGAAAGGAATTTTCTTAATCTGATACAATATGTCTGTAGGGAAAAAGTTATATCACACTTGTGAATTGTTATGAATTATCCCTCAAATTAAGAACAAGGCAGAAATACCTACTATCAGTTTTATTCAACATTATATTGGAGGTCCTATCCACAGCATCAGAGCAAGGAGGAAAAAAAAACAAGCATAAGGCCTGAAAAGAAACAAAAACTGTCCCTCTTGAAAATAATATGATCATGGGTGTAGAATAAATTTACAGATTTATTATTAAAATAGTAAGACAGTTTAAATGAAAATCAGTATATAAAAGTTAATCATATTCCTATATACAATTAGGGAAAATATAAAAAACATTTTTTACAATACTATAAAACTGTAAGTACCCAGGAATAAACTTCCCAGTAATGTATAAGATCTCCAAGAAAAAAAACTATAAAACTTTATTGTGAGGCAATGTAAAAGACCTAAAAAAATGGATCAGATGACTTCATTTTGTAATGGCATTAATTCTCCTTGTATCAGTTTATAATTCCAGTACAATACAAAAAAAGTCTTGCAAACTTTTTTTTTTTAATATAGAACTTTATGGTATGATTCTAAGAAATGTAAAAGGCCAAGACTAGTTAAGACACTCTTTTAGAAGAACAAAGTGGACAGACTTGCTCTACCAGATATTGAGACATGTTGCAAACTTCTGGTAACTAAGAAAACATGTGGCTCATGCCGGAATATACTAACAGATCAATGGTACCAAAGAGAGGTGCCAAGAAACACACTGCACACGTACGGGCGTTTGACAGATGACTGGCGCCACAGCAGATCAGTGCAGAAAGGAAAGGCTTTCCAACAAATGCTGCCAGAGCAACCGGCTATCTGCACAGGCTGAAGGGTGAAACTGAGCCCCTACCTCCGCTACCCAAAGAATCAATACTAACTGGAACAAGACACAAAAAGAACTAATGATAAAGGAAGTTATTGATCAAGTTTACCACCTTAAAATGAAGAACTTCTCTGTTCAAGGCACAATTTTTAAAAAAATGAAAAAGAGAGTAGAAGAAATTTGTAATTCATAAAAGTCAGTTATATATATATATACACACACACGTGTGTGTGTGTGTGTATAAATTCCTGTAAATTAATGAGAAAAAGACAACCCAAAAGAAAAATGAGCAAGACTTGAATGAGTAATTTGCAAAAGAAAAAACACAAATGACATTCAAAGTAGCTTTAAATTTTAAACCACAAGAAGAAACCATGACATATCCACATGACTGACAAAAATTAAAAATTCTGTAATAACAAGTGTTGGTGAAGATACTGGGAAAAAGGAACTCTCTTACACTCTTCATGGGAATGCAAATTGGTACATCTTTGGAAAACAGTTGGCAACATCTAATATTATTGAAGATATGCATAGTGTGTGACCCAACAATAGCACTCCTAGGTTGATATTCCATTTAAATGTATGTAGATGTGCAGCAGGAGATATATACAAGAATGTTTATACCAACACTATTTACGATAATCAGAAGCTCCAGAATTTGGAAATCAGATGTTCATCCTTGACAGAACAGGTAACTTGTGGCATATTTAGAAAATGGAATTCTACACAACAATGAATATGAACAAACTACAGTCACCCACTGGATGAATCTCACAAACACAATGTCGAAAAAATGAAACAAATTCCAAAAGAATGCACGATAACAATACAATAGCAATATCAACTGTGTCAAGTCAAATAAGTTTAGAAATGCATAAATGTGGTAAAAGTATAAAGATAAGCAAGGAAATTACCACCATAAAAGTCAGGATAATGGCTACCTATGGGAAAGGGAGATGGTTATAACTAGAAAATTATAAAAAGGGCATTGGGCTTCAATAGTGCTACTAATAATCTATTTCTTCATCTAGGTGGAGGTTACATCAGTATTTGCTTTACAGTTGTTGGACTGTGCATATGTTTTTATACACTTTGAGTGTGCATTTTATAATTTAAAAAAAGAGGAAAAATCCTAATATAGTGGATTTTGTTATCAAAGTATTTGCTATCCCAGTGCCAGCAACTGCAAGGTTGCTTAGAGAAACAAAAGATGTCACAATGACAATAAGCTAATGAACTAATCACTTAATGAACTGATAACTCACTTTCCTGACTGGTTAACTCCAGATGTCTCTCTCACTGATTCTAAGTATCCACAGTATAAATAAAAGGCAAATCATCTTCAAATCCATTCATTCAACAAATATTTATTAATATTTATAATATTTCCATACACTGTTCCAGGGGACCAGCAGGTTCAAGATAAATAAAAGCCCTGCCCTCCTGAAAAAGATAAAGGCCAGGGGAACTCCCACTCCCATCCGAATTTTGCCTCCACCCTCTCATTCTCTTTTCCAAACAAGTACCAAACATGAAGAACGAAAATGGATCTCAGGAATACACATGAAGTTACCATCAAAATCTAACCTTAGGGAGTCTTTTCACTACAGAGGAACCACATGCTTGGGTTCTCTGGCTAAACTATGGCTTGCCATGTTTTCAAGTAGGCAAAATAACTTCCTTATCAAGAACCTTAAGTCAACACACTGGTCTCAACAATGGAGATGCTGCGGGAACTGGCTTACATGGAGTCAAAATCCCAAAGAATGGCATCCAAAGACCAGAGGCTTGTAATTTTCCAGACACTGTACCCGAGACTTTGCGTGTACATTTATTTTTCTCAGGTCAGAGTCCAGAACTTTCATCTGATTCTCAAAGGAGTTCAGTCAAATAGGGGCCAACAAGCACTGCTCCCAACAAGTTGAACAGGCCAGCTTTTTAGGGACATGGTGAAAGTGAATGTGGCCACGGGGAGGCCACCTGAGTTGAAACCCACGTGTCCTGACCTCTGGGCCTATGCTCTGAATGACCAATACTTACTCTTAGTTCCTCGAAGGCTTCATCGAGGGTGGAGAGATGGTGGCCATGGTGAGCCCCAATGACCGGGCAGAGCACACAGATGAGCTGCTTGTCTTCCTGGCAATAGGTACTCAAATCGAGCCCATGGTCCGGACACTTCCTCTTGGCCACTCTCTCTGCTTCCATTTCTATTTCGGGGTCAAATTCGCTTTCCGCCTCCGTTTCTCCCTCGGCCTCGGATTCTCCTCCTTCCTGGTTGTCCTCCTCGGCTTCGCTCTCCTGCTCGTCCTCCATTTCTTCCTCACTGTCTTCCTCGCTCTCGTCCTCGCTCTCTGCCTCTGTCTCGCTCTCTTCTTCGGGCTCACTGTCTTCCTCGGACTCGCTCCCTTCCCCCGCCGCGCTTTCTAGGGCCTTCTCATTCTCCACCGGGCCCTCGACTGCTTCCTCCCCGGCTCCCGGGGTCCGGGCCCGGGCGGCGCAGTGAACGTACTCGGCCAGGTGGTGTCTGGGGAACTTCTGCCCGTGCGCCTCCGCGTGGTGGCGGCAGTAGCAGAAGCCGCATTCTCGGCACACCTCCTCGGCCCCCGGAGCCTCGTCGGGCTCGCACTCATCACACGTGCCGTCGTGCGGCAGCTCCTCGAAGGCCGCACCCCCTCCGGAGGCCATGTGGAGGCTCTGCCGCGGCCCGGGCCTCGGGGCTACCGATCTCGCCGTCTAGCCTCGGCGCGGCCTCCTCGCGGCCTCCACCCCAGCCCGGGCCCGTCCCGGGGACTGGCCGCGCCGTGTCCCGCAGCCTCGGGGCCGCTGCCGCCTGCTCCCGGTAGCCCGCGTCCGGCGGAGGAGCGAAGGGCCTTCCCGCCGGCTCGGCAGCTCGGCGTCCGCTGCGCTTCCTCTCGCGGTTGGGGCACTTCCGGCGCGGCCGACCCGCGCCCCCGTCGGCCCCCGCGCCGCGCAGCCCGCTTGGCTTCCCGTTCGGCCTCCCGCTGCCCTCGGCGAGATCGCGGAGTCGCGGGGCCTCCGCGCCGCCCCGGTTCCACTTTGCTTCCCCCCCACCCCCAATCAGGCGGCCTCCTTTCACTTCCTGAGTCACTTAAAGTGGCGATGGTCCTTTTCTGCGTTTCCCGCGGGGGCTCAGCATCCCCGGAAGGAGGGGAAAGATGGAAGAGGTGTCCAGTTCACTCTGCTCACTCTGGAGGCGGGAATTGCGCCCCGCCTCCTCCACTCGCTCTCTGGAGTTGTCAACCTGACTTTTCAGGTCACTAGGCAGGCGTACAGGTGCATTTCAGCCTCCTCCCTTCGAATTTGTTGCTGCCCTTCTCAGCCCCCGCTGCTGCCTGTTCTGCAAGGCGCCAGAACAGAGTGTTGTCTACCAGACTGAACCTGACCCCTTGGGATTTCCAGGGGGAAAGGTTGTGTTTGTTCCTCTAGGCTCAGGGACTCGGAGTCAGGAAGAGCAAACAGACATTTTCGATCTAAAGCAATACTATGCTTTGTCTATTTGCAAAGTCTATTTGCATTCTTGCTCTCTTAGGGGCTCCGAAACTCTAGAATGGTAGCCTCTGCGCCTTTTTTTGAGAGCTTGCCTCGAGTTTGGCTGAGATGTCAGTGAAAGGAGGCAGAGAGAGACAGTATTTGTCGAGTGAGAGTTCTAGTATGCAATCATTATCCTTTATGTTAGGAGACCGTCTAGACTCAGATTGGTTCCAGGAGAAAGAAAGGGGACTGGTATTTATTAACCAATACTGAAGAGCCAGGAATCGAGCTGGATCTTTTTTTGGCTCTTTAAAAGCCAAGTTTGGAAGAGCCACTGCCCAAGGACACTGCAGATCCTGGTACTACAACGTACTGGCTTTGCAACTATGGAGAAGTTAATTGATCATTCTGTTTTCCACGTTTAAGTATATATATATTTGAAGTGTGTATATATATATGTGCAAAGTGGAAACAATAGTAATACCTACTCATAGGCCTATTTTGTGGATAAAATGTAAAGGTACCTGCCTTGTAGACGTATTCACTATATTTTAACTGTTATTGGCACAAATTATAATTAGTGTACATAATGACCCTTAACACATTTTGCCTGGCTGCTGTTGTAAGCAACTCTATTGTATGTCTGAATGATTCTCTGAATCACTGCTGTAGATCTTTTTGAGGTCTGAACAAACGGCTTTACAGCCACACTCTCACCTTCATCATCTGATGATGTTTTCCTTGCAGCACCCTAGATTTATTTTTAACTGGAAGTCATTCCTTCTTTTTAGTGTTATTTGCCATCTGAAGAAGACAGGAATTTTCAAATCTAGCAAGCCCTGGCTCCTTTTTTAAAATTAATTTTTTATATTATCTTTTTCTTCTCACATTTTGCTATAATCAGGAAGAAGACTTCAGTCAACAACTTCAACACTTTACCTGGAAATGTACTTAACTAGAATACACGATTAATTAGGCAAATTTTCCACTTTCCACATTATTGCACGTGACAGTGTTGCTAAGTTCTTGCCACTACATAACAAAGACCCTCTTTCTCCAGTTTCCAGTAACATTTTCCTCATTTCCCCTTAAGCCTTTATCTACAGCTTTCTCAAAAGCCATGTTGGGGACTTCCCTGGTGGTCCAGTGGTTAAGACTGTGTTGTTATTGCAGGGAGGGTGGGGTTGATCCCTGGTGGAAGAACTAAGATCTTGCATGCCTGTGGTGCAGCCAAAAAAAAAAAAGCAGGATTCTCATAACAATTTCTTCAAGTTTCTTCAGGCTTATTACGATACTCTCCTCCAAGTCTTTCTGTTTTGAAGTCCTAGCTCACTCTGCTCACAAGATAGCCAGTGAATCCGAGACGAGGTGTTGGGACTACCAAGCGACTTTATTCAGGAGCTGGCTGACAGAAAAGGTGACAGGGTAACACCTCAAAATAACCATCTTGTCAGGGCCTGAGAAGGCAATGGCACCCCACTCCAGTACTCTTGCCTGGAAAATCCCATGTACGGAGGAGCCTGGTAGGCTGCAGTCCATGGGATCGCTAAGAGTCAGACAAGACTGAGCGACTTCACTTTCACGTTTCCCTTTCATGCACTGGAGAAGGAAATGGCAACCCACTCCAGTATTCTTGCCTGGAGAATCCCAGGGCCGGCGGAGCCTGATGGGCTGCCGTCTGTGCGGTTGCACAGATTCGGATACGACTGAAGCGACTTAGCTACAGCAGCAGCAGGGCCTGATTGCCAGGTTCTTTTATGGATTAGAGATGGGGGGAGGTGAGACAAACAAAGTAAAAAGACTATTCAATCTTTGCAAACCTCCTCTAGCATGGTGAGCTTCAGGCAGGGGAATGTGTTAGTTTTACTTCCTTACAGTCCTTCACAGGTATGTGGCTCAGGTTATCTCCCTGGGGCAAGCCATTGTGTTTGCCTACAGTCACAAAAGCAGCAAGATGAGGGTTAAAGTCACAGAAGCAGATCCAGCATAAATTCAAAACTAACCCTTCTTGGTTATAATTCAAGCTTTTCCCTCTATCTAATTCCAAACGCAGTCCAACATTTTAGGTTACAGTTTTGTTATGGAGTGAGCATGTGAGTGAGTTGCTCAGTCGTGTCCAACTCTTTTCGACCCCATAGACTGTAGCCCGCCAGGCTCCTCTGTCCATGGAATTCTCCAGACTGAAATACTGGAGTGGGAAGCCATTCCCTTCCCCAGGGGATCTTCCTCACCCAGGGATCGAACCTGGGTCTCCCGCATTGCAGGCAGATTCTTTACTGTCAAAGCTACCAGGGAAGTCCAAGAATACTAGAGTGGGTAGCCTATCCCTTCTGCAGCCAATCTTCCTGACCCAGGAATCGAACTGGGGTCTCATGCATGGCAGGTGGATTCTTTATTATTATTTATATAATAATAAAATATATGTTAGTTGTCTATTGGCTCAAACCATAAAGAATATGCTGGCAATGAAGGAGACTCCAGTTCAATCCCTGGATCAGGAAGATCCCCTGGAGGAAGGCATGGCAACCCACTCCAGTATTCTTGCCTGGAGAATCCCATGGACAGAGGAACCTGGTGGGCTACAGTCCAGGGGATCGAAAAGAGTTGGACAAAACTGAGTGACTAACACTTTCACTTTCACTACATAATAAACTACTGCAAAACTTTGGATCATCCTGGGGGTACCACACTTGGCACTAGCATTGTCTTCATGTTGCAATTAGCAACACCGATAAGGTACCTCCCAGATCCTCAGCAGGCAGTACATCTGGAGAGTGGAGAAAAGAACAGAACAGTTTGCATTTGAGACTGTCCATGTGGGACTTTTAGAAATACATGGTGTGTTTCTAAAGTACACAAAAATCTCCTAATTGTGTAGGTGATGGCTCTTATTAGACATTTGAACCTGTACAAGTGAGGAAGCCTAGGTTCAGAGAGGTGAAGAAACTTGTTACATGTTACCCAGCCATAAGGTAGCTAGACTGGGATTCAAACTCAGATCTACCTGACTCCATCTTACCATATTCACTTGTGGTATGAATAGGTGATACCCCCACCCCCAATTGCCTAACTGCTTCCTAGTAACCTTGCCTGTCTTTACCTTTCAACTCTGAAATCAATTTCTCTCTCTTTCATGTCTTCCAAAGAGACAATCTGGGTTTAGTAAGATTCACAGCATAGTTCATTTAATTTCAGAAAAACCTCTAGCAGTTGAAAAGAGAACAGGGTGGAATTTCTAAGTTCACTGCTTTAGGAAAGGTATTTGCACCCCTCAGCCTATCTCATTCTTATGTAATTACATTGTCACTTTAGTGACTGATTTCATTCCTGTTCCCCAAGCTCCTGAGATCACCTCAATCTCATCTCATGCTATTATCATATTAGCCAACATCTTATCTTATTAAAGTCAGTGCAGTGAAATATGATATCCCAACCCTGCCAAAAGAGCAAGAATGAAGTCTGTACTCCTGGGCCTGACTCTTTCTGTTCCTCAGAAGCCTATGGAGATGGATACCAGAATGATTCCTTGGCCCAACACCTTCCTGAACAAGTTCATTTTACCCAGTTCTCATATATATACCCAAGTGGTTCCCTGCTTGTTAGTATTGTAATTCTCCAGATACTTCCAACCCTTCAAAAATAAGTATTTGCCAAGATAGCCCCAGATAAGCTCTGATCAAGATATTTTAATTACATTCCTTTAGTATGTTGCCTGCTAAATAGTGTTAAGTAATTCCTATAACCACAACAGATAATAGAAATATCTCATTTTCATAACCACTATCTCATTCACCCCAAGAATGCAAAAAAAAAAAAAAATCCCACTGATACTTCTTTCAGTTTTCTTCAGATACTTTCTACAAAGTGCTTGCTAGTGGAGCCCTTGCCTGGGTTTTAACAGTATGGAAACTAATGCCAAGAGAGTTGTTAAAACAAAAAAATCCAGTCAATTGTGTGTTAATCTCTGACTTCCTTCATAGTCTCCAAGCCATCTCCCAGATCCCTGAGTAATACTAATTCTTTTTGGCAAAATTATGTTTTTCAAACTTTTGGAAATGCTTTCTTAGGGGTGGTCTTGGCGTTAATCTGAGTGGGCTGTAGGGAATGAGGGCAGACACTTAATCATCTATAAGATCAGTACTCTTTGGGAGTGAGAAAAATCCGTAAATTTGCCTTCCATTATCCAGTTGGAAAAGCAGTCACCTGTGGACAGGAACTAATTAAATACTGTGTATATTAGCAGGTAGCGCACTGCCCTTGTAAATCAGGAATTATGAGAGAGAATTGCCCTGAGGCTTACTGTCTCCATTTACTTGTTTATTTTGGAGTGTAGATAGGCTAATTAATCATACTACTCAGATCGTAACCTGTCTTTAGTTCATGTAATACATCTTTGTTATTTTATTGCATTTGATTTAATTTTATTTTTCCTTTATCTCCATACCCCACTCCCATTACTCCAACTTTTTTCCACAGAAGCTCTAACATATTTAATAAAAGTTCATGAATACACATTTTTAAAATATTTTATTGTTTTGTTTATTTGTATGTTAAACTTTACATGTATGATGCTCAAGAAAGTTTTCTGTGTCTTTCTTTTTCTCACTGAATACTGTGATTGGTAAAATCTTGGATATCGACTCCTTGATATTTGGTTGTTCTCCGAATTTCTAATTTTTGTCAATCTTATGGATATAAAGTGATAACTCATTGCAGCGTTATATTTACATTTCTTGGGTTACTAATAAAGATAAATAATTCTTAATAAGCTTGTTATGTAATGTCAAAATAAAACAATTTGGTAACAAGTTTGATATCCTTTATTCAAGGGAAAACAGTCCATAACCAGTGGACCACTCTTCTGAGGGATTTTGGGCAAGAGTGAGTTTTACAGAGCGTTAGAAGTGGCAATGCAGAAACGGCATGACTGACTGGTGTTGCATATCTGATCTTATATTTCAAAAGATCAAGGAACAAAGAAATAACTCTACAGTCCAGAGTTGACTTGGCGTTTGGAGTTGGCTGACTGTATACACTCTGTTTCTGGTCAAGTGGAACATTTTCAGGAACAGGAAATTTCGGTTTGCTGATGAGTGAGTGTTATTCCCTCAGTCGTGTCCAACTCTGCAATCCTGTGGACTGTAACCCACCAGGTTCCTCTGTCCATGGGATGCTCCAGGCAAGAATACTCGAGTGGGTTGCCATTCCCTTCTCCAGGGGATCTCCCCAACCCAGGGATCAAACCCAGGTCTCCTGCATGGCAGACAGATTCTTAACTATCTGAGCCACCAGGGAATATGACAACCCAAACAGGAGCAGCTCCATCTTGAGCCTAGAAATGTATTTCAATAGTGAATACCCCATTTTTACCTTTGGCCTATTTTTGAGTTCTCTGCCATTTTCCTACTGTTTGGCAATATTTTTTTGTACCTTCTAGTTTTTAACCCCAGAGAAGGCAATGGCAACCCACTCCAGTACTCTTGCCTGGAAAATCCCATGGACGGAGGAGCCTGGTAAGCTGCAGTCCATGGGGTCGCTGAGAGTCAGACACGACTGAGCGACTTCATTTTCACTTTTCGCTTTCATGCATTGGAGAAGGAAATGGCAACCCACTCCAATGTTCTTGCCTGGAGAATCCCAGGGACGGCAGAGCCTGGTGGGCTGCCGTCTATGGGGTCGCACAGAGTCGGACACGACTTAAGTGACTTAGCAGCAGCAGCAGCAGTTTTTAACCCTGGTCAGTTTTAAAGTAAATATCTTCTCCCAGTCTGTTACATGTTCAAGAACATTGTATATAGTAATGCTGTTTTGAACGGAGATCTTATATTTTGATGTAGTCAAATCCATCCTTCTTAAGTCCTGCTCCACTTCAAGATAATATCTTAACTCCAACATCTTCTTCCTTTATCTTTGTGATTTTGCTTTTCACAATCAGCTCCAACTGAAGATCACCTTTGTGTACAGTTTGAGGGATAGATCCAACTTTATTTTTTTTCTGTAGCATAAGACAGTTTTCTCAATATCCTAAGTCAATTATAATCCTACTCATGAATGAAGAAATTTATATTATGGGCGATACCATGATGAAATGACTGGTGAGGTGACTTCCTTTCCTTAAGTAGGCTTCCTAAAATGGTACCTTCTCAAAGAAAAGTTTTAAGGTAGTACATTGCCATAGTCCTTATTCAGACTGTGATGATGGGACATTAGAGGAGTAGAATTGGTTGGAAGAAGAGGTTTTAGTTTAGGGGAAAAAAACAGATAAACCAGAGGGCAACTAACATAGTCAAGAGTGGGAGGGCTATCCTGAAAAGTCTTCAGGAAGCTTCTTCTGATAAGGGTGAAAGGAGGGGAGAAACCAGGCAGTTTCAGACTGGGCCATTCACTCATTCAATAAGTTTTGATTGCTTTCCATGGGTCAGGCACTCTTCTAGACTCTGTAGATGCAACCACAAAGCAAGACCCACGGGACTGCTGCTGGCAGTGCACTGGGATTTCTAGCATGAGTTGACATTCCTACATTTCTGCTTTCCCCTCTACACTGCCACCAAAATAATTCTTCCAATTATTTAAGATTTAAATAAATTAAAAAAGATATAAAGCAAATTAAATAAGATATACTGATCTCATGAACATCCATCAGTAGATTTCTATTTGCCACTGCAGTCCTGGCATGCGATACCCCAGGTCTTCCCTGATTAGACCACATACCTACGTTTACAACTTCATCCCTTAGCTACTCCCATACCTCTACAGGCTGATTCCCAATAAAACAAACCGTTATGCTTGCTAAACCTCAGGTAATCCCAGACGTTACGGCAATCCCACTGTTTTGTCATGAGAGGGCCACGCAAAAAGGCTCTGACGGCCAACTTGAATGCACAAATGTTTGGGGATACAGCTGAAAATTTTTTAATGTCTACTTACTATGTTTAACATTAACTTAAATGTGTCAAATTAAATATTACTGAAATGTTAATAAAATAGAAATATTGATTCCTTTGTCTCTCAAGTTTCATGAAATATTTAATTCTAACTCTATATTGACAACTCTGACAACAGTGTCTGTTTTCACCATCGCTACAGCCATTTCTGAGTCACAGAATGCAGATTTTCAGAATATATCATTTTTTTAGTTCTGTATGTTGTTTGTAACACAGAACTTTTTGAAGCCGAGTGAAGTGCCACTGGAATCTTTATCACAAGCCACACATATTCATACCCCTTTATATAGCAATAAACATTTCAAAAAGTCTCTGATGGGTGTATATATGTATTCTCCATTATGCAGCTATGTGCTGTTTCTAAAATGGTCTTTAAAAGGCCAATTCATGATGACATACCCAAACAATTTTGAAGACATATTCAAACTGTGGTATTGGAGAAGATTGATCAAACTGGTCAATCCTAAAAGAAATTAACTCTGAATATTCACCGGAATGACTAGTGCTGAAGCTGAAGCTCCAATACTTTGGCCTCCTGATGCTAAGAGCCGACTCACTGGAAAAACCCTGCTGCTGGGAAAGATTGAAGGCGGGAGGAGAAGAAGGACGACAAGGATGAGATGGTTGGATGGCATAGTTGACTCAATGGACATGAGTGTGAGCATGCTCCAGGAGATAGTGAAGGACAAGGAAAGCTGGTGTGCTGCAGTCCATGGGGTCACAAAGAGTCAAAAGTGACAACAACAACTTCCCAGACAAAAAATAGTACTAAATATGCTTTAAATCTCTCCCTCCTTCTCTCTCTCCCCCAATGTCATCTTCCCCAAAAGGTAATTTATTTTATATAAAATAAAGTAACCATCAGGGATATAATGTACAGCATAAGGAATATAGTCAATAATATTGTAAGACCTTTGAATGGTGACAGATGGTAACTAGACTTATCGTGGTGATCATTTCGTACTGTGTAAAAATATTGAATCACTATGTTATATACCTGAAACTAATATAGTATTACCAGTCAATTATACTTCAATAAAATAAAACAGTAAAATAAAGTAAACAGGAGATCACTTCATAAAACAATAGACCTTGGAATAAATGAAATATGACACTTTTCTGAAAAATAAGTTTGGGGGAGATTTTTGCCTTACAGTTGCCCATAGGACGGATTGGTTACTATGGTTCCTAAACCACGCCATGCTTTCCATACTCCGACGCCTTTGCACTTGTTTTCCCTCTGTCCATATTGTACTGCCCCATCTCTCACTTCAGCTTCTGCCTGCCCTGCACCCAACAGTGCCTCTGTGACTGTGTTTCATACATCAGAAAGCTGTTACCTATTTCTGCTACTGTGCAGTGGAGTCCTCGAGGTCAGGGGCTGTGTCTGAGGACCCTGGGGTCCTTAGCACCCTTTGTAGCATCTAGTGTCTAGTTCTCTTCCATGAACAAACTTGAAGTCATTGACTGGGAGTGAATGGTTTAGGAGGTCATCATATGATTTATCATCCCAACTGGGGTATCTTGTTTGGATGTGAAGTGAAGCACTATTGACAATTATGCCAGGACACTAGGCATGGACCAGAACTGTTCTGGGTAAACCGAGAGATAGTCATCCTAATAAGATGACCAGGGAGGTGACCTTGGGTTTCTAGTTTGAAAATAGTTGATCAGTATTTGACCCTTCATTTCTCCAACTTCATTTCTGCTTATCTCTTCTTTCCCATTCTTCTTCCTTATTTTCTCTCTTCGGCTCACCAAGACTCATACAAACTTGCTGAACCAACATGCTGCACTCTCATCCTTTGCTTCACAAGGTAATTTAAGGATAAGAAGAGCCCATGAATTCTGAGAGGAGTGTACAGTGTGTTGGGGTTGAGTGGGAAGTGCCTTAAATATAGTTCTTGTGAAGTTAACCCTCAAGATTTTTTTCTTTCTTTCCTTAAGTCCTAGTGACTCTGAGTATGCGCTCAACAAGATTAAGGTCTTAAATGAGCCAAATCTGTCTTCTCTGGCTTCGTCCTGAAATCCCCAATGAACTGAAGGCACCTTTAAAATATGAAAGGCAGAGTTGGGCTGAATGGAATCACTGCATCCTGCAAGGCAGAAAAACTTGATTTGTTGGGAAAATGCCCTTGTGAGTCAGCGGAAGCTGTGTATGTACCATGATGATTAAAAGAGCAAGAATTTTAGAATCAGGCATATCTAGATTTGAATTCTGACTCCATCACTTACTTAGCTGGGTGACTGTGAGCACATTACTTAACCTCTTTAACCTCATTTATCTTATTTGTAAAATAAGGGGTTGCACCAGACCTACTTTAGAGGCTCACTGTGAGAATTAGATGAGATAATGCATTTAGCACTGTGCCATGCACATAATAAATACTCAGTGCAAGCTATTACATTGTATACACATCAACTAAAGTTGCAAAAGCACTCATTATGTCTGTATATAAACAGTTATGTCAGGTTTGATGATCAGAGCAGTAGGCTGAGAATGCAGAAATCTGAGTTCTTACTGTACCTCTGTGCCTGTTGAGCTATGTGGCTCTGAGTAAGTCATTTAACTTTAGTTTTTCAAACTCCTCTGTGAAATGAGTGAACTGAAGATGATTTCTGTTTTAACTACCTATTTCTCTGTGCGTACATGCATGAAAAGTGCGTACACAACTTCAGTCATGTCCGATTCTTTGCCACACTATGGACTCTAGTCCTCCAAGCTTCTCTGTCCATAGGATTCTCCAGGCAAGAATACTGGAGTGGATTGTCATGCCCTTCTGCAGGGGATCTTCCCAACCCAGGGATGGAACCCGTCTGTCTTACATCTCCTACATTGGAAGACAGGTTCTTTACCACCAGCATCACCTGGGAAGCCCTCGCTCTGTCTCACACCTTCCCAAAACATAGTGGCTTAAACCAATAATGATTCATGGCTTCCCTGGTGGCATAAATGGTAAAGAATCTGCCTGAAATGTGGGACACCTGGGTTCGATCCCTGTATTGGGAAGATCCTCTGAGGAAGGCATGGCAACTCACTCCAGTATTTTTGCCTGGAGAATCCCATGGACAGGGGAGCCTGGTGGGCTACAGTCCATAGGGTTGCAAAGAGTCATACCTGACTGAGCAACTAAGTACACACATTGCTTAGGATCTTGGGAATTCTCTGGGCTCAGCTGGATGGTCCTTCTGCTCTGTGTGGTGTTAGCTGGAGTTGCCCATCCAGTTGCTTTCAGCTGGGTGCTCAGCTGGAGCCAGAATATTCCAGAATATTCTCATGTGGTTGGCAGCTGTATTTGTCAGCTTCAGTTCTCAAGTCAACTCATCCTCTGGTGCTGTTCTCTCTCTACAGGGCCCTTCCAGCAGGATCCCTATGTCCTATTTACTGGGCAACTAGCTTCTAAGAGGGAAAAAAAATGAAAGCTTCAAACTTTCTTAGGTCAGAGGTCAATGTTAGTTCCATTATAGAACGTTGGTTAGAGAAACAGGCCAGCCAAAAGTAAGGGTAGGGGAAGAGACTCTACCTCCGGAAGATTTTCAAGTGAAAGTCAGTCATGTCCAACTGTTTGCAACCACATAAACTATACAGTTCATGGAATTCTCCAGGCCAGAATACTGGAGTGGATAGCCGTTCCCTTCTCCAGAGGATCTTCCCAACCCAGGGATCGAAGTCAAGTCTCCCACATTGCAGGTATATTCTTTCCTGTCTGAGCCACCAGGAAAGCCCAAGAATACTGGAATGAGTAGCCTATCCCTTCTCCAGAAGATCTTCCCAACCCAGGAATTGAACTGGGGTCACCTGCATTTCAGGCGGGTTCTTTACCAACTGAGTTACCAGGGAAGATTTTCAAAGTCACATTATAAAAGAAGAAGCAGGATGAAAGGGATTGTTGTGACTATTTTTCAAAGCAAACGCTTCAATCCCCGTGTTCCCTGCTAGTTTTGACTGTCCACATTGAAACCTAAAGCTCAGAGGCAATCCAGTTTCTTGGCTTGGTTTATGGACTCTCTGAATTTCCCAGTGAGCTCCTGGTATGGTCCAGAATTTAAAACCTACCCTGCTCTCAGTTTAGCCCCAACAGAAATCCAGTGTTTTTGCTATCCAATATCTTCTCAGCCTCCTCCTGGTAATCGAATGCCCCAATTTCCCTTCCGGAAACTAGTGCAGACACAGCTGGTTGCAACCCAGTGGCCACTCCCCATTCTTCCTTACCAGTAGAACTCTCTTTATAGTTATTTAGATCTTGGTGTCCTCAGTTCAAGAACATGAGCTTTCTTAGAGGTAAACATGTGACTCAGTGCTGGCTGATGACACATCAAGGCAAGTCTCCTGAGGGGCCTTCTGGAAAAGTTTTTCTTTCTTGAACAAAAGAAAGAGACTTATAAGAAGAAAGCCCTGTCCATTCCTTCCTACTTTAGGATCTTATTATGTGGAACCAGCTGTGGAAGCCACCTTGTGATCATGAAGGGTAAACGCAAAGGACCACAGAGAAGCACTCAGACCCTTGACATTATTAAACTTCAGATTTATCCGAGCTGGAACTCCCTACCCTGTATTTCTTGTAAAGACCCTGTAAATAAGAGTCTGTTAGCTACAGTCAAAATTATCCCTCCCCCACTCTTGTGAATCTATATGGTCTAGTGATGCCGACACCACCCCTGAGTCCAGAAACACATAACCCATAACTAAGCAATCAGAATGTGCATTCATCTGACCACAGCAGTTACTTCAAAGATGGGCCAGGGACGCTGGCATAACCCATGCAGCTTTCCCTGGAACTTTAGGAAAAACAAATTCACTCTTTTCTTGTTGGACTTAAATGCTGACAGGAAATAGCAGCTAGAGTTGTCGTGGCTGTATTGTTACCATCTCACTGACTTGAAGCGTCAACTCAGGGAGGCAGATTCAAGAGAAAAAAGAAAACTGATTCTTGGCAAGATCATTCGAGTCCAGGATCCAGGCATGCCTGAAGCCCCGATCCTGCATTTTTCAGTTTATTTGACCCACTCTTTTTGGAATAAACTGTCCTGATGAGACTTTTGTCATTTGCAAGGAGAAGACTCCCACCTGAGGATGTGCAGCTAATCATTATGAAACCACCCATCAAGCTACCACTTTGACTTGAGGGCACTAGGACTTTAGTCTTCAACTTCTATTCTTCATCCAAGCTCATTCACTGCTACAGATATATTTTCAGCACCTGTACTTATATTGTCTAGCCATTAAGAGTAAGACCTTGCAACTAGGCCTGGCCCTGGATTCAAACCCAACTCTGCTACTGATTAGGTCTTGACTTTGGGCAGGTCTTTCAAACTTCTGTGTTCTTAACTTTGGCATGTTTAAAAGTAGAAATATAATGGTTCCTGCCTCCTAGGGTTATTGTAAGGACAAAAGCAGAAAAATGTATGCAAAATGCTTAGTCAGCATAATGCCTGGCCCACGGTGCTTGCAATTCTTTTTTAATGAAAAATCTAACCTAGTAGGGTAGGGCAGAGTAATGACTCCATGAAGATAACCATCTTCCAAACCTTAGAACCTATGAATATATTATGTTTCATGGCAAAGGGGAATTAAGATTGCACATGGAACTGAGGTTGCTAATCAGCTGTCTTTACAATAGAAAGATTAACCTAGATTATCCAGGTGGGTCCAATGTTCAAGTGTTTTTTTTTTTTGTAGTTTTTTTCACTTTTTTATTGTTTTAGTTATAAAAATATAACATATTTATAGGAGATTTGGCAAATACAGAACAAAGTTACATATAGTTCTACTATATATTACAATTATCTTTTAAGTAGATAAGTTAAGATTTTAGACAGGAGTTTCAATATCAAACTCTCAAAAATTAATAGGATGAATATACAGAAATATAGGATATAGTAGACCTGAAAAGCACCACAAACCAAGTTATCAAATTAAGATTTATATAATTTCACACAACATTAAGATACAAATTCTATTCAAGTTCCCATAGACTATAAACTTGGAGAAACTGGAAAATATCCAGGGACATAAAACAAGGTGCAAAAATTTCATGATCTAAATGCATTGAAATCATACAGAGTCTGTTCTCTTATCACTGTGGAATTCTGTTAGAATTGAATATCAAAAGATATTTGAAAATAACTCCCATATTTTCAGGTGCAATGTGACATTTACCAAGAGAGATCTTTGACTTAGCTATTGAAAGCCTCAATAAAGGTAGAAGACTGGAAAAACACAGAGGGCGATTACAGAGAAGAAAGTATTCAAGTGAGAAATTAATATCAAAATGAGAAATTACGATCAAAGATACTTTAAAACTCATGTATTTGGAAATTAAATGACCACTTTTAAATGATGGGTGTGTCTAAGAAGTCATAACAAGGAAAACTAGAAAATATTTGTAAAAATGAAAAGAGAATTTACCAGAATTTGTTGCATGCAGCTGAAGCTGCTCAATGCAACTAAATACAATGTGGAACCTTGAATAAGGTACGAAAACAAATAATGGACACTCACATAAAATTTTGTGAAATTTGAACAAAATCTGAACCATAAAGCTTCTTAAAAATAGAAGGGGGAGGCAGAGGAGTTAGTCAAAGTGATGTGATGTGAGAAGGACTCAGTCTGCCGTTTCTGGCTTTGAAGATGGAGAAGAAAGGCTATGAGCCAAGGGATGTGGGCAGGCTCTAAAAACTGGAAAAGGCAAGGAAGCAAGTCTTCCCCTGGAATCTTCAGAAAGAAATACAGCCCTGTTGACACCTTGACTTTAGCCAGGAGAACTTCTACAAAGCTTTTCCTCTATATTGTCTTGTAATTGCTACCAGGGACTCAGCAATTAATGAGAAAGTCATGGCTCTACTCTTATGGAGCTTATGGGTGGGGCGGTGCATATTCTGTGGGGGAAGTGGAAGTGTTTGTTGCTCAGTTGTGTCCAGCTCTTTGCCAACCCATGGACTGTATGCCAACCCACCGACTCCTATATCCATGGGATTCTTCAGGCAAGAAAACAGGAGTGGATAGCCATTCCCTTCTCCAGGGATCTTCCTTACCAAGGGATTGAACCCGAGTCTCTTACATTGCAGACAGATTCTTTACCATCTGAGCCACCAGGGATGCCCATATTCTGTGGTACCCAGGGTTTTATTGAGATCCTATTTGGTAACAAGCATGGGATTTACCACTGAGAATTAGGAGATGTGAGTCAAGGCAATTACCTGAAACAGAGACTTCTAGAGAGGGAAAGTAGCAGTGGAGTAGGCATTGTTAATTGGAATAAGAACTGAGACAGGAGATGTTTGGAAGTCCATCTAGGATGGCAGTCTTAAGGTTTGGCTCCTCTGTGTGGGTGCTCAGGGAGGGGAGAAACATCAGTTTTGGTAGGAGGGAGCTATGAGAAGGGGACAGGAGACAGGAAAGCCATGCCTTCTATGAAGAGCCAGTGACTTCAGACCTCACCTCAACCTTCCAAGAGATGTTATTAGACCCCTTTCATAGAGGAGAAAATCAAAGCTCATAGAAATTAAGCATTAATTAAATTAAGAAATTTAATTACAACAAATTAAAGTGTAACTAGTTAAAGAAATTTCACGAATAAGTAAATGGTGAAATGGAATTTTAAAAAATTAATTAACTTTATATATATTTTTGCCAATAAAGAACCACACATCCTCTCTGTTTCTGCACAGTGTTCACTTAGCTGTTTCAGTGTTCTCTGAACACTGTGTACCTCACATTGTAAAGACAGAACTGTCTGGGCTTATTTACTCAGAACAGAGCACCAGAAAGCTTCATGCTTAGGACTATATTTTATCAAATCTTAGATACCATCTATTGGAATATGCATCATCATTTCATAAAGCGTGAAGAAAGAAAACATGCTGGGAATTGTTTAGATTCTCTGATGCAGAGATGTCAAAATATGGGAAAATGTGTATCTTGGGAGTCCCCGCATAGTGAAAAAAATTTTTTTTATGATGATGTTGATGAAGTGTCAAATTCCAGTTTGCTAATCCACTTCCAGTCTTACCCATGATTTAGGTTTCTTATGTTTTAGCTCAGCTTGTTTTAAAATGTCTTAAGTAAATTCCCTTTGGATATTATTTTGGAAGACTTTCATTGTTCAAAATGTGGTACTATTAAGTAGTAGCTCCATAAACATTAACAATGAACTTGGGCTTCCCAGGTGGCTCAGTGAGTAAAGAATCTGCCTGCAATGCAGGATGCAGTTCTATCTCTGGGTTGGGAAGATGCCCCAAAGAAGGAAATGGCAACCCACTCCAGTACTCTTGCCTGGAGAATCCCATGGACATGGGAGCCTGGCGGGCTACAGTCCGTGGAGTCGCAAAGGGTCAGACACGATGTAGCAGCTCAGCACAGCACACAATTTGTGTGCTAGACATTGTGCGAAGTGCATTTACATGCACTACCCTTTTTAATTTCACATAATCTTCTTACAAACAATTAAGTTTTTATTATTGCCATTTGCAGACAAGATAGTCGAGGCTCACAGAGGTTTAGTACCTTGTCCAAGGACACCCAGCTAGCAAATGCCAGAGATGAGACTCGAGTCTCTGACTTCAGTGCTTCCTCTTTTAATGGCTGTTTTTCATGTAAGCAAAAAGGTTGGAGGGAGCCTCTCTTTTCCTTTATAGAAAATTCTTGAACCATAACCTGTTGCATCATATAATTAATGTCTGCTTTTCCTCAGTCTTTCTGAGCTGCTTACCCAGTTAGACCTCCAAGAAGTGCTTTTACCTCCCAGTACTCATTTGTTCTTGTTCTCTCAGAAATCAGTCTCCAGAATTTTAATCATTCTTGGCTCACTTCTCTGACAACCTTACCAAAGACATGTGCTGGAACTGGCAGTCAGAAAAGTGCCCTGAAAAGTTAAAAACACACACACACAAACTTTTACAGTGTATCTGATCTACACAGGAAATTAGAAAACACCACATACTTAACTGGAAAAATACTTGAAATGAAATGAAAAGTGAGGTTTACTGTTATTTAGATTTTGATTAAAAAATGTTTATCCTTTATCTAAGGCTCGGGGACACTGGAAATGAAGAAGCTGGAAGCTTGCTTTATAGAACTTTAATGATCTTCTCTTATTATGTTTTACTACTGTTTCCTAAGCCTGTGGTCAAATACAATAGCTTTATTAAAGCTGTGATTCAGTTAGAAAGGGGAATGAATTTTTATGCCACAGGAGCACTGGTGAGAGATGAGGGAAGAGGATAGGGCCATTGGGGGAAAGAAAATTTCACAAGGAAACTGCTCGTCCCCCTAGTCAATTCTTCCCTCTAGGAGACAGACTTCCTGGATGCACAGCTTAGCAGCCTGGGGGTGCTTAGCTTCTAGTCCATTGGAGGAAGGAAAACAAAACAAAACAGAAAGGAGGCTGGAGTTACTGTTTGGACAGAAGATAAGGCTGCTTGTGTTCTGTGTAAAGTTCTGATGAATGCGTTATGGACTGTGACCAACACTCTCATTTATTCAACATTCACTATGGTCCAAGCACTGCACTATGTTCGTGTCTTTGTTATATCATCTAATCCCTACAAACCTAGACAATATATTAAAAAGCAGTTCAGTTCAGTTCAGTTCAGTTGCTCACTCGTGTCTGACTCTTTTCGACCCCATGAATCGCAGCATGCCAGGCCTCCCTGTCCATCACCAACTCCCGGAGTCTACCCAAACCCATGTCCATCGAGTCAGTGATGCCATCCAACCATCTCATCCTCTGTCGTCCCCTTCTCCTCCCGCCCCCAATCCTTCCCAGCATTAGGGTCTTTTCCAATGAGTCAACTCTTCGCATGAGGTGGCCGAGGTATTGGAGTTTCAGCTTCAACATCAGTCCTTCCAGTGAACACCCAGGACTGATCTCCTTTAGGATGGACTGGTTGGATCTCCTTGCAGTCCAAGGGACTCTCAAGAGTCTTCTCCAACACCACAGTTCAAAAGCACCAATTCTTCGGTGCTCAGCTTTCTTCACCGTCCAACTCTCACATCCATACATGACTACTGGAAAAACCATAGCCTTGACTAGACGGACCTTTGCTTTTAAAAAGCAGAGACATTACTTTACCGACAAAGGTCCGTGTAGTCAAAGCTATGGTTTTTCCAGTAGTCATGTATGGATGTGAGAGTTGGACCATAAAGAAGGCTGAGCGCTGAAAAATTGATACTTTCGAATTGGGATAATGGAGAAGACCCTTGAGAGTCCCTTGGAAAGCAAGGAGATCAAACAAGTCAATCCTAAAGGAAATCAGTCCAGAATATTCAGTGGAATGACATGCTGAAGCTGAAACTCCAATACTTTGGCCACGTGATGCGAAGAGTCGACCCTTTGGAAAAGACCCTGATACTGAGAAAGATTGAGGACAGGAGGAGAAGAGGGTGACAGAGGATGAGGTGGTTGGATGGCATCACCGACTCAATGGACATGAGTTTGAGCAAACTCTGGGAGACAGTGAAGAACAGTGAAACCTGGAGTCCATGGGGTCGCAAAGAGTCGGGCACGACTTAGCGACTGAACAACTAATCTCCTCAACAGCCCCATAAGGTGCGTACTATTATCATTTGCATTTTATAAGGGAGAAAAGAGGCCAAGAGAATAACTTACCTAAGTTTACACGATAAGCGGTGTAGCCAGGACCTGATCAGATATTTTAACTCTAGTCCAGACATGTACTAGGCTGTGATATGACAGGACAGTGTTAAACACCCACTTGCTTTTGTCAGGAGCCATGCACTCTGGAGGCTAGTTAGGCATAGGGGTGGGGGTGGGGCCTCTCATAGAACCAATAACTTCAACACAGACTGAGAAAGGAAGGATTTGGAAGGAAATTGTGACGGGGCCTCCTATCCAATGCACCCCTAGCTCCCTTTGAAGGGAGAGAAATAAAGCAATTTCAAAGAGTTGGTGGAGGCTAGAGGTCAGGACTAAGCCACCATAGCTAAGCAATGGAGAAATGCAAGCCTGTCATTGCTGAAGTGACAAAATAGAATATCAGGGCACATTCAAAACAACCTCCTGTAGTTATTATGGAAATCAACTGTTGCTATTTCTGAGACATTTTTGCCAGCCATGTGAGGGACATAAAACATCATGAACAATTACTGATAAAAGAGAGGATGAGGAATTGAGACTTGGGGGCGACTGTATGACCTTCGCCAAGTTACTTAACCTCTCTGAGCTCCAGTCCACTTGTTTGTAAAAGGGAGATATTAATAGCCTCTACCTCTTAGCATTCCTACAAGGATTAAGAGATGATAATGTAGGCAAATCGCTTGCCACCACACACAGTGCACAGAAAGTGCCGAAAACATGTGAATTCTCCCTTCCGCTGTCCTGTCAATTCCACCTGCTATAAAACTGAGGCCCATCTGTCTTGAGGGAGATGCATCATTTACCCATGAAAAGGGGGATTTGAATACCAACAAATATGTGTTGAGTGTCCTTCCGGTCCCAGAGTGGGTGCTGGGTGCTAGAGATACCGTAGTGCTCTCTTTGGGCCTGGTTTTTGCAAAAAATCAGGAAGCATTTTCTTTCTTTCTTTTCTTTTTTTGGCTGTGCTGCACATCACGTGGGATCTTAGTTCCCCAACCAGGGATTGACCTCATTCCCCCAGCAGTGGAAGCACAGAATCTTAACCACTGGAGGGTCAGGGAAGTCCCAGAGAAGTATTTCTGATTCCGAGAATACATTAGGGCTCCTGCCACGTACTTCCAGTACATCTTCTACTGCCTCCTTTTCTACTTATTATTTGCAGTCCTACTTCCCACCATGCGGTTAAGCCTCCCTGAGAAAGGGACAATTCATGCCTTAAGGAGGAATGTTAGTCGATTAGGGGGAGGGCACCGAGGAATACCAAGCCCCCAGGCAAGCAGAAGAGCTGGGGTGAAGTCTCAGAGTCAGTTTAGAAGGAGGCGTTTCCAAGAGCTGACAGCCGGCAGGGTCCAGTTTGGTTGGAACTCAGAGAGCATGGAATGGTAGGTGTTACGTGAGGTCAGAGCCAGAGGTGGGATTACAGAGTTTTTACAGTCCTGTTGTGGAAGCCAGCTCCTCAGGTGAGGCCCAGAGATAAGTAGCAGCCTTCCCTGTAAAAGAATCCTCCTGCAATGCAGGAGATCCCGGTTTGATTCCTGGGTCGGGAAGATCCTCTGGAGAAGGGATAGGCTACCCACTCCAGTATTCTTGGGCTTCCCTTGAGGCTCAGCTGGTAAAGAATTTGCCTGCAATGCAGGAGACCTGGGTTCCATCCCTGGGTTGGGAAGATCCCCTGGAGATGGGAAAGGCTACCCACTCCAGTACCCTGGCCTGGAGAATTCCATGGATTCTACAGTCTATGGGGTCGCAAAGAGTCGGACACGACTGAGCAACTTTCACTTTCACTTTCATTGCACTGTTAAGTCTAGACAATAGACCCCAGTGGTAGAATTCTGTGTGTGCGTATGTGTGTGTGTGTTTGTATATTCCTACCCTGTCAGGGTTCCGTCAGGGAAAACAAAGGCTGCTCAATATATTCCAAGATTAAAGGGTTATAATACAGGGAATCAGTTTCATAAAACTGAGGTGAAGTGAGAGGGGACAGTGGAGCGAAGGTCAGAGAAGCAACTGATGAGATTCAGGACATATCACTGCCAAAATATGGCAGCTTGGCGTATTGAAAATTTAAACTGAAGGAATTTGGGAAAACAGCAAAGCAGGAAAGGCATCTGACTTCCCCCATTCTTCTTCCTTGAAACAGATCCTAAAACTCCAGGTAGAAGCTACCTTCCCTGTACCAGGAAGTCTTATCTCCTAGGATGGGGAGTTGGGGGCCAAGAAATTCTTACAAGCAAACCCTGATAAACTCACCTTATCTTCCTAGTTACTTCGTCACCATTTACCACCCCTAGCCCAAACCCCTCTGTCTTATGAATTCTTCACAAGTGTATTGTTCCTCTGTCTAAAAGATACTAAAACTTTCTGCTCTGGTCAATCCTTAGAGGTTCATTCTCTTGTGAAGGCTCCACGTCCATGTAAAAATTCAATACGTTTTGTGTGCTTTTCTCCTGTGAATCTGTCCTTGTCAGTTTAATTTTCAGACCCAGCCAGGGACCCTAAGAGGGTTGAGGAAAACCTTTCCCTTCTCTACACAATCTCTGACCATCTGGTCCCGCTGCCTCAGAGCAGGGAATGTTCAAAGGTTTTCCCTCAGATCCCAGTCTATCCACGATCTCAGGGGAAAAAAAAATGACTTCTTCTCTTCTGCCTTCCTAATACCTCCTTAAGGGCTTTTCCCTGGCCATCCTGAACCTGAAACCAAGCAGGAAAGGGGGTCTGGCTTCTCCTCTCTGAGGTGCAGAGAGCATCAGCAAAACATCTCATTTTTTGAGAGATGTACTTCGCTTGAGCAAATCTAAGATTTACGCACCACTGAAAAAGGAAAATAGCTGCCAGTTTCAAGGACCCAGTGCTTTCTTGTCATCAACGGTTTGACACAGCCCCATTTCAAAGAGGTAAAAATGTGTTTGTGTGTTTGGGGCGAGGAAGTACCTCTTACAATTGATTTTTTTAAAATGATTTAAGGAAAACGTAATAACCACTGACTGTTGTGGACCCTTACTTTCCGAACGTGTGCCTTAGGGACACTGAGGCAGCGCTACAGCCGTCTCACCGACGGGACTGAGGACACTCTCCGAGTGGCGGCAGAAACGCTTGCCTGGCTCCTGCCACGTGCTGACCGCCTGGATCTGCCTTTCAGTCTCCCTCGGAGTGACTGTGAGGAAACCACAGATGCCAATGGACCCAGAGAGCTAACTGCCCTTGCTTCCTTCAAGGCCAAACTGAAGGGTCTTTAAAAAACTTTTTACTTTTTGTGAAATACATCACATAAACAAAAGTAGGCAAAACCACTACCGAGTCATGAAACGGACTGCTGCTAGCACCACCAGAATCTCTCCTGGATTCCGTGCCAGTCCAGACTTTCCTTTTTCCCTAAGTTGTTAGTCACTCAGTTGAGTCCCACTCTTTGCAGCCCCGTGGACTGTAGCCTACCAGACTCCTCTGTCCATGTAATTCTCCAGGCAAGAATACCATAGTGGGTTGCCATGCCCTTTTCCAGAGAATTTTCCCAATCCAAGGACTGAACCCCCGTCTCTTGCATTGCAGGCAGATTCTTTACCATCTGAGCCACCAGGAAAGCCTTTTCTCCCTCAAAGAAAGTTGAAAGTGAAGGTTGCTCAGTTGTATCTGATTCTTTGCGACCGAAAGAACTAAACTGTCCATGGAATTCTCCAGGCCAGAATACTGGGGTGGGTAGCTGTTCCCTTCTCCAGGGGATCTTCCCAACCCAGGGATCGAACCCAGGTCTCCTGCCTTGCAGGCAGATTCTTTACCAGCTGAGACATCAGGGAAGCCCGAGAATACTGGAGTGGGTAGCTTATCCCTTCTCCAGTGGATCTTCCAACCTAGGAATCAAACCAGGTTCTCCTGAATCGCAGGCAGATTCTTTACCAGCTGAGCTACCAGGGAAGTCCTTTTCTGCCTAAAGACAGCCACTATTCCGACTAGCTTCATCTATCTTGAAGTTGTATACAAACAGGATCACACACAGTACATCCTCTTTTGGGTCTGGCTCCTCTTCCCCAACATCACTTGTGAGATTCATCCATGTTGTGTGTAGCTATGGTCCAGTCATCCTCATTGCTTTTTAGTATTCCATTTTCTGGTATTTGGGCGTTAAAATATAATGTTGAGCATTGGGCAAATTCCATTTGGGTGCTATTGTGAATGGTGCTGCTGTCCTATTTGCAACAACCAGGACATGGAAACAACCTAAATGTTCATCAACAGAGGAATGGATAAAGAAAATGTAGTACATATATACCATGGAATGTTGCTGCTGCTGCTAAGTCGCTTCAGTCGTGTCCGACTCTGTGCGACCCCATAGACGGCAGCCCACCAGGCTCCCCCGTCCCTGGGATTCTCCAGGCAAGAACACTGGAGTGGGTTGCCATTTCCTTCTCCAATGCATGAAAGTGAAAAGTGAAAGTGAAGTCGCTCAGTCGTGTCCGACTCTTAGCGACCCCATGGACCGCAGCCTACCAGGCTCCTCCGTCCATGGGATTTTCCAGGCAAAAGTACTGGAATGGATAGCCAGTGCCTTCTCCGATCATGGAATGTTACTCAGCCATAAAAAGGAACAAAACTGGGTCATTTGTAGACTCGTGGATGGACCTAGAGACTCTCACATAAAGTAAGGCAGAAACAGAAAAACAGATATCATATATTAATGCATGTATGTTGAATCTGAAAAAAATGGTTTAGATGGTAATGTTTACAAAATAGAAATAGAAACACAGCTGTAGAGAATGAATGTATGGATACCATGCAGGAAAGGGGGTGGTGAGATGAACTGGAAGATTGGGATTGACATATATACACTACTGATACTATGCATAAAATACATAATTAATGAGAACCTACTGTATGGCACAGGGAACTCTACCCAGTGCCCTGTGGTGACCTCAATGGGAAGAAAACCCATAAAAGAGGGGATATATGTATATGTACAGTTGATTCACTTTGCTGTACAGAAGAAACTTTCACAACATTGTAAAACAACTGTGCGTGCGTGCTAAGTCGCTTCAGTTGTGTCCAACTCTGTGCGACCCTATGAACTGTACCTAACGGGCTCCTCTGCCCATGGGATTCTCCAGGCAAGAATACTGGAATGGGTTACTGTGCCTCCTCCAGGAATCTTCCCAACCTAGGGATCGAATCTGTGCCTCCTGCAACTCCTGCATTGCAGGCAGATTCTTTACCGTTGAGCCACTGGGGAAGCCAAAAGCAACCGTACTCCAATTTTAAAAATATAGCACTACCATCAACATGCTAGTGAGAGCCTTTTGTGAAGTTGTGTGTGCATTTCTCTTGGGTACGTACCTGGGTGTGGAATTGAAGGAGGATCCATCTTTAATAGAGTGGGCCTGCCTTTAAGCATGCAACTTAAGCTTCCTTGATTTCATTCCTCAAAGCTCACAACAGCCCTGCTCGAGAAGTTTTTCAGAGAAGCTTCCAGCCAAGGACTTGAACCTTGGAAGCATTCTATGGAGAAGAAAGTGACTTTCTTGACAGCAGATGAGAAAAGGATGGAACAGGCACATTCTCTCCAGGCGAAAGAGTTTGGTGCTGGTGAATATACAAGTGCACAGCTGCACCTGGAGAACTTTCTACAGGAAGTGTCTTTGAGGAGGGTCAGTTCTTCCTTTGCCTTAATTCAGCACCTTGTTACCTGGGCAGATCCAAGTTACCAGCTTCAGGAATCTCTATATGCCTTGTTGGATTTTGCATCCATGGCAACGCATGCTTTACATACCGTTTTATTTCAGACAACGGGAAATTAAACACTTGATGTGAAGCAATGTCAGGTGGCAGGTTGGAGTGTGGGGGAGGGGTAAGACTGTGTCTTCAAGTGGCAACTTGTCAGACAGAATGCCTAATGCAATGCACTTAAAAAAAAGGTGTGGATAAAAAGACTCCTTGCTTTGTGTCATGCATGCGAAATGCCTCTCACTGCCCAGTTCCCTCAGCCTTCCCTGCGCTTGCATGCTGATTACATTATAGAATGTAAACTGTGTACACACACACACACACATACACACATACTATCAAACATCAATTCTTGGATGAAACAGAAAAATTAGAAAAATAAAAGTCACTGATCTTCAGAATGTAGGACCTTTTGGTGGCTTACTGGTGGGGCAGTACAATGTGTACTCACTAAATATTTGGCTAATAAATGAATGAATGCACCCAGGAGCTCTTCAAAAGAAGGGTGACATTGGCGGTCACGTTTCACTTTGTGCACTAGTTTCTCTATTATGACTCTAAATGACTTAAGTCTGTGATTATCTTTATGCCCTAATAAAAGCACTTTTGAACAAGTAGGGATTGTTGCTCTGAAGTTGTATTTTAAATTAATTAGGCAGTGTGTTTAACAGCTTCCACTGTCTGTTAATGCCAACATATGAGAGTGGCAGGTGGGGAGGGGCAGTCCTGTTTACAGTGAGGAGGCTGCTCATCACTTCGGTTTGGCTTTGTTTTCTTTCTTTCTTTTGACTTTTTGTTCCCTCCACCCCCCAACAACATCAAAAAAGAAGGGGGAACTGGCTGGACAAGAAATCACCTTTGACGATGAACATCATGTTGAAAGAGAGCTTCATGTACGTAAGCTTTACTGGCTCAACAGACAGGAAGCCTTTCTCCTCCCTCTACACCATGTGAATCAGGAGCAGGAGGTCTCAACGCCCTGCCACTTGCAAGGCAATGTTGCATATGGGGGCAGGTTTTTGTTTTTCTAAACATATACACACCCACAAGTGTGTGAATGCCTAATATTTAGAAAGTCAAGCCTGGCAGGTGGAAATGAGCCCTTTTGACGAATCTCTATTTATTGTGTTATTTCACCGTCAGAGGCTCAAATGCTAACTAGCTTTGTGAATAATTTGTGGATGGGAATGTGATCATTTTTCTAAGTCAGCCGGTGGGTTCAGTTCATTGCACACCCCACCTAAAAATAAATTCTCTGGCTGACTGTGAACATACCGATACTTGCTGCAAGTGAAGCAAACTTATGGGGACCATTAAAGTGCCAGGGCATTGGAAAATAACAGTGAAGTGAATGCTGATTTGCATTTATGTCATAAAATAACTTGTCACCTTCAATTTATCACAGTAATTGGTACCAGAGGAGAATGTATGATGCTTATACTTGGTTCAAAGCCACCTTTCCTCACCTCCCAGTCCCTGCCTCTCCCTATCCTGAAATAGTCACGGGGCACTTCTGAAGATAAATGGTCTTATTCCTTTTCCTATATCATTGGAATTTGGGAAAGGAGATGTATCAATGTATTCAAAGAAATTAAGCCTCAAAATAATCCAATGCAGTATATGCTGTTATTATCCCTATATCGCAGATGAAGAAACTGAGGCACAGAGAAGCAAAATAATTTTCTCAAGATCAAGGTCATATAGCCAGTGAGTGGGAAAGCCAGGATTTGTGTGCTGACAGCAGGACCCCAGAGGCTATTGTCTTAATCACTGTGCTATGCTGTCTAGTTTAGACTATATATTTCTAATATAAATATTTGGGGGGGCATAAAGACCTGGAAAAAGTATTTTCAAAACTATAAGAGAATGACATACTGAGAATGGCAAAACATACTGAGAATGACACATCACAACCATTTCAAACCAAGAGAGAGAACTGGCCAGGCGTAAGCAAGTTATTCCAACTGGGTTTAGAAAAATAACCAGTGGTTTGTAGTTATTACCAATTCAGTTCAGGCATGACTCTCTTGATTACAGGGGAATGCTTTGAATCCTATGAAACTATTTCCTCAAGCCAACTAAAGCCACACGTGACAGATGGTTGCATCTTTATTAGGGACATTCTTCAGGTCCCTCTCCATGTAGCTATTACCAGAGCACCCGTATATTTCAGTTCTATGAATTAAAAGTTAGACTTGCCCTACGGATGATTTCTAAAGTATTTCTTAGTTTGAGTCACCCATGTTTCAGAGAGCAGGTGAGTTCAGCTTCATCTGACTGGCCTATGAGCACCCTGAAAGAGCAGGATTTATTCAGGCATTTTGGAGTATGTAAATTGTGCTGCATTTGATGACAGGGAGATCAAGGTTTAAACCCTCCATCACTATAGTGGAACCAGGGCAACTGAGTTTACCCCTCTGAACTTCAATTTCCTCCTCTGTCAAAAGAAGTTGATGATGCTTCCTTGAAGAAGACAGTAAGGCAAGTGTGCACATTTAGCTGATATTTGTAGAACACTTTATGGATTATGGCAATAAATTCTAAACTCTGTAGGTGCTTTAATTGTGAGCGTGTTTCTTTAAAAATATGTAGTAAAATAGACACAACATAAAATTTACCATGTCAACCATATTAAATGTATACTACAGTGGCATTAAGTACATTTACATTGTTGTGCAATAAATACATAAATGTTTTCATCTTTTTTATCTTCCCCAACTGAAACTCCTTTACCCATGAAACAAAAACTCCCCATTTCTCTATTCCTCCAGCCCTCGGCAACCACCATTCTACTTTCTATCTCCATGAATTTGATTATTTTAGGTACCTCATAGAAGAAGAATCACAAATAATTCCGTTTTTGTGTCTGGCTTCTCTCACAGACTTAGCATAATGTCTTCAAGCTTCATCCATGTTGTAGCATGTGTCAGAACTTCCTGCCTTTTTAAGGCTAAAAAATATTCTGTTGTATGTATATGTCACATTTAGTTTATCTAGTCATCTGTCAATAGGTGTACAAATATCTGAGACCCTGCTTCTAATTTTGGGGGTTGGGCTTCCCCGGTGGTGCTAGTGGTAAAAAACTTGCCTGCCTATGCAGGAGACCTAAGAGACGCAGGTTTGATCCCTGGGTCGGGGAGATCCCTTGGAGGAAGGCACGGCCACCCACTCCAGTATGCTTGCCTGGAGAATCCCATGGACAGAGGAGCCTGTCCATAGGGTTGCACAGAGTCGACTCAAGGGACTTAGCACACATGTACCCAGAAGTGCGATTGCTGGTCACATGGTAATTTCGTGTTTAATTTTTTGAGGTTGGGTGTCCTTTGTATTTATTATTTGGAGCAGAAGAGGTGTTGTTGAGAGGTACCTTGAGGGGTTCTCAGGTGCTCCAGCATGACTGTCCCACCATCATTCCCTAAATTAGTTCAAGGACCCACAAAGGAACTCCATAAAACCAAGGGCAGGCTACTGGGTCATTTAGGCTCTCTGGTGCCTGCCTCCCCCACCATTCCCTGTCTTCCCCGGGGCCCGCTTACGGGTGACGGGTTACCAGAGCAGGAGAGAGAGTAATCCGAAAGACATTAGTATACAAAACAGAATGGGGGACAATATGGTTTAAAACTGTTTCCCTACTGTTTTGCTATGGGTGCCTGTGACACAGATCCCACCCCCACACCGCCCCCTCCTCCCTCTGCTGGAAGAGCTCAGGCAGGCACACTGGGGTGTGTTAACGCTTCCCGTACCGGCATCAATGACTTCCTCAAAGCAGTGCCTTCCTCAGCAGCCCTGCCTCCGAGCAGTGAGCTAGCTGAGGAGCTGCCAGTCACTTGATGACTTCAATTGTTCCGCTGACTTCAACAGTTCCGTAACCGACAGACACTGAAAAGTCTCATTATCGCCCATAACGGGAGCACCTCATCCATACCCCACCTGTCACGGTAGTCAGGTTGGGCCTTCCACGTGTTCTGAAAAGCCAGCTCTGGCATCACACACAAGGAGAATCCTGCCCTCTGGCTATGCCCCTCCCTCTCCAGTCCAGTCCCCAAAGGCAGGTTCCAAGAGAAGATCAGAAGTAGCCAGAAACCAACTCATTTTTCTTTTGATATTGCTTTTTAACCTGTTGCTGATCTTAGCAGAGAGATGAGCTTTTCAGAGGGAAAAACTTAGTGCAAACGGCAGGAGGCTTGGGGGCAGCCCTTGAAGCTATGAAACTGCAGTTGGTCCTGAGATAGACACCTGGCAGAACTGCCTTCCTAAGTCATCCAGACAGGGCTTTCTAGGAAAAATCACTTCCTGCTGCATTGTCAGGGGAGCTGCTCAATGGAAGAAGTCACTGGAATGGTGTGACAATCATGGGCTTTGGCAGCAGTGGACTGGGGGTTGCATTTGGATGAATCATGTCATTTGGAAAAAGTTACCTCATCTCCCTGTGCCTATTTCCTCATCAATGAAATGAAGAGAATTTTTTGGAAAATCCCCTTTGCTTTCGCCTCTTATTAGTGATGTGGGCTTTGGTAGATCAGCTTTAATTGAGTTTTAAGTTTCCTTATACGAAAAGTGTGGAGAAGGCAATGGCACCCCACTCCAGTACTCTTGCCTGGAAAATCCCATGGACGGAGGAGCCTGGTAGGCTGCAATCCATGGGGTCGCTACGAGTCAGACACGACTGAGCGACTTCACTTTCACTTTTCACTTTCATGCATTGGAGAAGGAAATGGCAACCCACTCCAATGTTCTTGCCTGGAGAATCCCAGGGACGGGGGAGCCTGGTGGGCTGCCGTCTGTGGGTCACACAAAGTCGGACACGACTGAAGCGACTTAGCAGCAGCAGCATACGCAAAGTGGGTAGAATAACTCCTATCTCCAAAGGTATATTGTGAAGGTGAGATAAAATATAGGATAAGTAAATGGTCCATGGTAGGTCCTCATAACTGTTAGCTATAACTATTAATGGGCTTTCCTGGTAGCTCAGCAGGTAAAGAATCCACCTGCAATACAGGAGGCCCCAGTTCAATTCCTGGGTCAGCAAGATCCCTTGGAGAAGGGATAGGCTACTCGGTCTAGTATTCTTGGGCTTCCCTGGTGGCTCAGTCCCTGCAATGCAAAAGACCTGGGTTGGGAAACCTGCATTGGGAGACTGGGGTTGGATCCCTCAGTTGGAAAGATCCCCAGGAGGAGGGCAAGGCAACCCACTCTGATATTCTTCCCTGGAGAATCCCCATGGACAGAGGAACCTGGCGGCCTCAGTCAGTGGAGTCTCAAAGTGTCGGACACAACTGAATGACTAAGCACAAAACAGCATAACTATTAATATTTCAAGATGCCTTCCATCTTTTTGATGAGTTGTTTTTGTTCAGTTGCTAAGTCATGTCTGTCTCTTTGTGACACCATGGACTGCGGCACGCCAGGCTTCCCTTTTCTTTACCATCTCCTGTAGTTTGCTCAGTCTCATGTCCACTGAGTCAGTGAAGCCATTCAACCAGCTCATCCTCTGTTGTCCCCTTCTCCTGCCTTCAATCTTTCCCAGCATCAGGGTCTTTCCCAATAATTTGGCTCTTCACATCAGATGGACAAAGTATTGGAGCTTCAGCTTCAGCATCAGTCCTATCAATGAATATTCAGGGTTGATTTCATTTAAGATTGACTGGTTTGATCTCCTTGCTGTCCAAAGGATTCTCAAGAGTCTTCTCCAGCACCACATTCAAAAATTTTAATTCTTTGGTGCTCAGCCTTCATGGTCCAACTCTCACATTCACGCCATACTACTGGAAAAACCATAGCTTTGACTAGATGGACATTTGTTGGCAAAGTGAGGTCTCTGCTTTTTAATATGCTATCTAGGGAGATGGGGTAAATAATCAGAATGTACATACAGAAAATAAAATCTAGACTCAAGGAGGAAAAAACTGTGTTGAGTTTATCATTGCTATTTCTGCTGGGATGTTGAGTCTGATGCAACCTCCCATACCCTAGAAGACAGAAGCTTTTCACAATCTGATTCCCTCTGTCAGCAGACAGTCCAGGTTAAGTGGGACACCTGTGGCTAAATTATCAAGGATCAAGCCATGGCACATCAACTTCTAAGCCTTATGGTTTTGAATAATCTCTTATTCTCTTTGTATTTCTATTCCCAATCTGTATAGTGGGCATGAGACTTGCCTACCTTAGAGGTCATGATTAGATTAAATGAGATGATACCTGTGAAATGCCTAGAGTGGTACCCTTTACAAGGTAAAGTGTTTAATAAACATAAGCCATTATTATTACCCAGAAGCTTTCCTATGCAGCTGCCATAGTTAGAAGGTGGATAAACGTGGAGCTGGCCCGCACTGGCTTAGGAGAGTTCATGATACACATACATCTCTTCCCAACTCTGTTTTCAATGACAGTACACTGGTAGCTTGATATTGGTGGCAGTGGGAATATTTACACCATGGAAATTAGCAAACATTACAAATCAACCTTTCTCCCCTCTCTCTACACAAACTCAAATGTTAAACATTTACCAACATTCTGCTGGTTACAAGGGAAACTACGATGCCACTAAGTCTGCCTTTCCACAGCTCCAGGGCCAGGTGAGAACAGGAGACCAAGCAGGTCAAAGGTTGCTACCCATCTGGTGGGAAGAAGCAAATATTTTTCCTCCCCTGACCCTACAGTCTTCACATCCATCTACCTCTGTGACAATGCTTTAGGTGCAATATCTATTGTCGGAGAATCTTTCCAGAAATCATTTCTACTCCTCCTACTTTTTGAGTATTCTTGGGATCTTTAACTGTAAGCAACAGAAACAAGCTCTGCTAAACCTAAGAAAAAGAGGACTTTCATGGTAGGAAATGGTGCACTGACAGTCTTGAAATGAAGACTGAAGAAATCATTGGCTTGGAACAGATATGACTTAGGCAGCTGCAGAAAGTTCTGGTAGCAGGAATCCCTCAACTATCTCACCAGTTTGAATAAATAGGCTTTAAGCTTTTTATTTTTTTCTTGCTTAAGGAGCAGAGTTTTAAGAGGGAGAATTCAGGGGACTGAGCTTAGATCGCATATCCACTTGTTGGCTGTATGGGGGCATCTAACTTTAGTACTCAGCAGAATTATCCACAACTGGTTAATTTCCCAGAATAAACCAGATGCTCTCGAAGAAATTCATGCTGTGTGGCCACAACCTTGACAAATGTTCACTCTGTCTTTTTAGTCCTCTTGGTGGGATTTGTTTTGCAGTCCCTTTTTGCAAAGACGCCCACTGAACTTCATGTGCAAGGTCTTTCACAGGATGTGGGGGCAGCAGAGATGAGTGAAAAAAACCCCAGGCCAACTAGACTGCAGAAAATAATAACTTCAAGGGAAGCATTCCCTGCCTTTAGCTTGGATAATCCCGAAGTTTATTGAGTTCATAGGAGTGCATTTCACAGGGTGATCGCCATGTGGCATTCTCTGGGGAAAGACTTAAGAATTTAATGGGTCCTTTTCACCTCCAATTTCTCCTGTTCCTGCCCAGGGTGATGAATGCAATGATGGCTTTGATGACAGCCCCACAAAGTCCCCAGGGATCTGTAATCTTGTGATGGCATCCTGGGATGATTTGTTTTCTCCCAGGCCCCTGTGCATTTCTACAGGCACCAACTAAGCACCCAGGAAAGCTTTCTGTAAATCTGTCAGAAGTACTGCTGGGCCTTGCTGGGCCTTTTCTAGTTTGAATTTCTCATGGTGATCAATTTCAGGTGGTTTTTATCCTCTTTTGGTTCTTTCTTTTTTAAAAAAAAAAAAAAAAACTCTAGATGATGACCTCATTTCTTTGACTCTGTTTGGATGATCTTCTGTCACTAAGTTTCTGTGGCTTTTCTTTTGAGGAATATGATGAGAAATTGGTTCAGGAAAGAATGGAAATGAATCCCTAAAGACATATGGAACCTGCTTTTGATAGACTGGGTCATGGGAATGGGGTCAACAAGCAAGCTTCTTGTAACGATTGATGTGATAATAACACAGACAACACTGGATGTCTTTAAAGGGGATTATTAAACACATAATATTTAACCATGTAACAACCTTTGAATTGCATAGAAATGGATAGAAAAGGAGTCCCTTAATCTGTCTGTGCTTTACTTCTTTCTTGTGTCCTAGTAGTCAGTCCTAATATTCCCTGGTTCCTTACTATGTGCTAGGTGTTTTTATAAGTGCTTTACATATGTTAACTCATGAAAGTGTAAGCAGGACCCTATGGGGCCTTCTGGGAACAGAGCCCATCATGTTCTTCATCTGCTTCCTATTGGTAGAAAAACTTTAGCCTCCTAGGCTTTCCTTGACTTCCAAAGAGTACATTTAACCAGAGGTGTGAGAAAATGCAAAAAGAAAGGAAAACATTCAAACAAGACAAAATAATAATAGTGTAGCCATTAAACAAAATCAAGGACATTTATTTCCTCCTCAAAGGCTACAGATTATATTCTGAGCTGTTTTGCAGATACTGAAGCCCCCACTAGGTAGAAGAAATTAACTATATGATGGCCACGGGCATGTAGACCCCAGCCTGGTGGGAACCAGAAGGTTGATGATGTTGATTCCCAACTACCTCACTACCAACCAAGCAGAAGAATGTCCACAAGCTGACCACATACCTCACTACCTTCCTCTCTCATCTTGTCTTAAAAACCTTTCTCTGAAAGCCTTCAGGGAGTACATTTTAAGCACTAACTACCTGGACTACTTGCTTGGTGCCCCACAATAAATGCTGTACTGTCCTTTACCGTGACCTGGCATCAATAGATTGACTTTACTGCACGTGGGCAAGTGAACCCAAGTTTGGGTCCATTATTATTTTGTCAGTAACAAAAGGTGGGCCTTATCATCCCAGTTTTTAGATGCAGAAACTGAAGATAAGAGAGTATCAGTAACTCTGCCCAAGGTGATAGAGCAAAAAAATAAGGGAGCCTGGATTGGAACGAGAGCATCTCCCTATAGAATCCAATCTTTTCCCACCATACTAGAATATATGGCTAAGGAACAAGGGTCATGTTATGCAGCTCCTGCCCTTGGTATCTGGCACTTAGCAGATACTTCTGCAGCCTCAAATCCTGTAATTCTCTTTCTGGGGCCACTCTCTTCAATCATGACCTTCTTATAATTCAAGCTCCTTTTCTCAGGGCCTCAAACATGCCCTTCCTCCTGATTGAAATGCTCTCCGCTCCTTCTTTTCCTCTCTAACACTGGCTGATTTTCACTCATTGCTCAATGAGTGCTACATCCCTCAACCTCCAACGTGAGGTTGTCCCCTATTAACACTCTCATAGGGTCCTGCACTTTCCTGTCAGCCCATTTATTACAGTAATGATTTGCTAAATGTCTGTCTCCTCTACCAGTCTCTACACTCCAGAAGATCAGAAACCGTGTCTCTCTAGTTACTGACCTGTCCCCACCCTCTAATACTGCCTGACCCAAAGTAAGCAGCCAGGAAATATTTGTGGACTAAGTAGATGCCCATTGTCTGTTGCCAAATAGATGAAAGCTTTGAAGAAAGCAGAAGAACCAAGGATAAGGCTTAGGATGACAACTCCACTGTTTCAGGAGTTTGTACTGTTATACCTTATATTCAGGGGATGATACTCATATCATACAAGGAGTGATCAGAACTTACTGTTGGTCTTAGTGCTGGAACACTGGTCCAAGAGACCTCCTGCTGTTCTGAGTGTTAACCTATTAGTGACTGGTTCTAGTGTAGTGTGGGGATTACTCAGAGAAGGCCTGGGGTGCTTGGGAAAGTGGGAGAGGCACTCCAGGAACTCCTGGCAGTAATAAGCATTTATCAACCTTGCTAGAAGTATTTCAATAGTCTAACAACCAACATAACTGTACTGATATAACTACACATATCTGGGCCATGAGTAATCACTTGAAAATAACCCAACAGGGATTTCACATGAAGCACCAACTTCTGAGTTGCTATATCTAGAGGCATGACAATAATTTGTATGGTATGAGTCATGCGCCCAGGATCATAGCATTGGAAAAGATACACATTTAACGTGGAGTTGGGTCAGGACTGTTGTTTTATAAGGAGACTCTGAGTGGGGCTCAACTGTAAAGAGATGGAGGAGAAAAGAGCTGCGTAGCCACTTTTTTTGAACATCTTATTTTACTAGCTTGATGCCTTAAGAAGTCAAAGATGCTTAACTTCTTCCTTCATCAGCAATTTTTTGACTGTGCCCTGTGGCCTGCAGTAGGTTCACCGACCAGAACCCATGCCCCCTTGGCACTGGGAACATGGAGTCTTAACCACTGGACTACCAGGGAGTCCTTTCATTAGCATTTGTGGTGGTGCTAATAGATCACTAGAAATGGGCTTACTGAATGCTGAAGCCAAATGCGCTGAGCCTGGAAATGCAAGGTTGAGAGTCACATGTGATGGCAAAGGCTTTGTTTTCTTCACAAGGCTGGTAGAGTCTAGTCTTCGGTGTCAAGGGGTCTGAGACCAAGTGGCATGACTGAATTTTGCATATTTGAGAGCTGTGGAGAAGGCAGGAAGCTGACTGCAGATGGAAAGTAATTTTTTTTGAAGATCCTTGACCTTTTTTTACCCCTAAATGTAACCTGCGGAGGTACAAGCTCTTTGGCCTGCATTGTGGCATCACTTCTGCTGGCTCTGATGCACATGGGAGGTCAATCTGAGGCTAGATGTTCCAGAGGCAAGGGCTGCCCCTTTGACACTCTACCACATGAGATTCTTTTTAACAATCCCTGCTCACTCACCTCTCTTTTTACTCCCCATCTTTTCCTTTCTTCTCCCCTTTTCATCACTTTCCTGCCTTACATCTCAAATTTGCTAGTGGCAAACAGAACAGAATTTGCTACTGACTCCTGGGTCACTTGTTTCATGGATTATTTCAGGTCAAATCCTATTAAAGTAAATGTCTCCACTGTGGGGAAATCTCTCTGAATAACCAAATAGGGCATCTACTCCTCGAGTAAGGGCCAGCTTATTACAAGCAGGATTTGATAGCAGGGTTTAGAAAGAGCTCAGGTGGACTTTGCTTCCAGCAATAAGGCAAACTACATGACCTAAAAACTTCCCTCAGTAAAACACCCATAAATGTTTTATAAAATATAACAAACATCTTTTTAAATGCATAGCTGAACTCATAAAAATGTAAGGAAAATTCCCAGTGGGTTCCAAAGAAAGCAAGAATCAAAATCAGAGTGATAGGTGTGAACTGAAATTAGGGCTGCTTGGATGTGTAGGCGTGTGTGTGTGTGTGTGTGAGTGTGTGTGATCTTTGTAATCAGATGATTTGGGTTTAATGTGTCCCGTCTTGGGGATGATGGAGGTGGAATTGGATCTTTCCAAGGCCTTCTCAAATCTAAGACCCTCAAAGGGTAAGTATATCCTTCCAAGAAAGAGAGATGTGAGATAGGACTGCTTGTTTTAGCCTGAACTCTGGTTGGGGAAAATAAAGCTCTCTGGGAAGACTCTTCCTGTCATCATATATGTTTAGTACTTATATCTGCACTATCTTTTATGACTTCGACTTCCAGGCAGAATAATTAATATAAAAGTGAGCCAGTTTTGCCTTTAACCCTGGAGTGCATGACACAAGGAAATAAAAACGTCTTGGGGAGGACACATCTTCAACCTGAACAAAATGGGAGTGTCACAGATAAAAGCCTGGATGAACATAACTTTCGTGGGCTTCCCAGGTGGTGTTAGTGGTAAAGAACCTGCCTGCCAATGCAAGAGACATATGAGATGAGGGTTTGATCCCCAGGTTGGGAAGATCCCCTGGAGGAGGCCATGGTAACCCACTTCAGTACTCTTGTCTGGAGAATCTCATGAACAGAGGAGACTTGCGGGCTATATTCCCTACCATCGCGGAGTTAGAACATGACTGAAGCATCTTAGCATGCACACACAAACATAAGCTTCAAATCCAGAATTATGAAATACAAAGCTTCTGTGACTCAGATTGCATATTTAGGAAAATAAAAGAAAACAAGAAATCTAAGTAACTTTGAATTTGAGAAAAAACAAAGAAAAAATTTAATTTATTTTTTTATGTCTGTGCTGGGTCTTAACTGTTGTGTACGGGCTCTCTCTAGTTGTGGGGAGTGGGGGCTATTCTTTGTTGTGATGCCTGGGCTTCTCATTGCAGTGGCTTCTCTTGTTGCAGAGCATGGACTCCAGGCAGGTGGGCTTTAGTAGTTGTGGCTCATGGGCATAGTTGCCCTGTGGGATGTGGGGTCTTCCAGGACCAGGGATTGAACCCATGTCCCCTGCATTGGCAGGCAGATTTCCTGCCAATTCTTTACCATTGGACTACTATGGGAGTGCCACAAATAATTTTAATATAAGCATACCTCAAATATTGCATGCAACATACTAAAACTACAATATTAATCATTGTTTATCTAAAATTTAAAGTTAACTGGATGTCAAAATGAAAAGACCACATTCTGTATGATTCCAGCTGTATGATATTCTGGAATGGGCAAAACTATGGAGACAATAAAACGATCAGTAGTTGCCAGGGGTTAGGAGGAAGAAGGAATGAATAGGAAAAATACAGAGAAATTTTAGGATACTGCCCTAAAATGATACTGATGATGATACTGATTATGACACCATAATAGTGGATATATTTCATTATACATTTGTCCAAATCTATAGAATGTATAATACCAAGAGTGAATCTTAATGTAAATATGGATTTTGTGTGATGATGATATGTTAATGTAAGTTCATCAGTTATAACAAATGAATCACTCTGTCTGGAAACTCTCACTTGGAAATGTTGATGATGGAGGAGGCTATATATATGTAGGGCAGGGGGTATATGGGAAACCTCTGTACCATCTCCTCAATTTCACTACAAACTTAAAATTCCTCTAAAAAAGAGGACCTTTTTTTAAGAAAAAAAGTTGTTTTTTTTTTTTTTTAAGAACCAAATAGGACTTTTGGAAATAAAAATAAAATCAAGACAAATACAACAAAACTCCAAGGATGAATAAAATAGTTGCTTAGACACTATTGGAGAGAGAACTAATGAACTGGAAGAGAGATCTGAGGGAATTACCTAGAGGGCAGCATAGAAAGATTAAGAGATAAAACATATGTAAGAGAACTTGGGCCATGGAAAATGGTCCTACACATGCCCAATAATATTTCTAGAAGGAAGGAACAGAAAAAATAAAAAAGATAAAATATTTCAGAGATAAATATTGAGAGATAATGACTGAAAATTTTTTAAGATAAGAAAAAAGGGCTAATTAGACTTAAAAAACACACCATTCTCCTATCTACATCTAAATACATCATAATGAAATTACAGAACAAAGAGAAGATCTTAAACTAGTTAGAAAAGACTAACATTTTAAAAAGAGGAAAAAAAAAAAAAAAGGAAGACAAAAGGAAAAAGTATAACCTGCTCTTTGGAACTTGACAGATCTAACTTCAAGCCACAGCTCCACCCCTTCAAGTCATGTGGGAAATTTACCTTTTTGAGTCTTAGCTTCCACATCTGTAAATGTTTAATCCATGGCTATCATTGCTAATTCCATAACAACCTGGCAAAATGCATAACAGAAAGTCTTACTTGTTAGCACTTGTTCAGCAAAAAGGAGTTATTAATACTACTGACACAAGTATTAATAATTTATCTGTGATATGAATTTTTATCGTATATAATATGAATTTCTACCTTCCCATGAATCCAATCTCAGGATAACTAATATTTAAGTGTATGTCATATTGCTGAAAAGAGATGGCATCTCTTCCGTAACAAAAGCTTAAACCACCATCATGGGACTCGCTCAACCCTCCAAGACAAACTATGAAGATCAAGCCTCCCAATGACAATCTCTCTTTTTTGTAGCTTTCTTTTCTTTGAGACCTCCTTAAAATCAAAGACAAACACAAGGGCAACTTGTAAGACTTCTTTGGCTCCCCTACCCCAGACTAGTTGACCTGGTCCCACAGCACTTTCCTCTGGAAAGATTGAAGGCAGGAGGAGAAGGGGACAACAGAGGATAAGATGGTTGGATGGCATCACTGACTCAATGGGCATGAATTTGAGCAAAGCTCCAGGAGATGGTGAAGGACAGGGAAACCTGGTGTGCTGCAGTCCATGATGTTGCAAAGAGTTGGACACGACTGAGCAAAACCATTGATCACATTGTTTCTGCTGGATTATTTTCCATCCTCCCCGCTAAACTCTAAGCTCCTTAGAGGCAGGTACCTTATCTATCTTGCTCATCATTGACGCCACGGAACTTAGCACATGACCTGAGACTTTTAAGGAGTCTTTAGATAGAGAAAAGAAACTGGAAGTTAAGGGGCAAATTCATTTGTACATACAAACACAGCATTTTCTAGAATTGAAAGGGATGCTAGAGAACATCTAGCCTTCCCATTGTTTTTCCAGATGAGGAAAATGAGTTCATAAATTGGTGTGAAAACCCAGGTCTATTAAATTATGGAAATCAGACCCCAGTGCAGTTTTGCCAGTTCCCAGATGATACTGCTTACATTCTGTCATGTTGCCTTCAGGATCATGGCTGGGTAAGTGAAAGAAGCCAGACAAAAAGAACAAATATGTATTATTCCAGTTACATAAAATACCAAGAATAAGCAAGTTTGCAGAGATAGAAAGTAGATTAGAAGTTACCAGAGGCTGGTAGAAAGGAAGACTGGGGATATATGGCTTAATGATGACAGAGCTTTTGTTTGGGATGATTAAAAATTTTGGAAATAGATAGTGGTATGGTTGTACCACATTGATACTATATCACTGATTGTACACACTTAAAAATGATTAAAATGGCAAATTTTGTGATGTGTGTAATTTATCAAAACTAAAAAGAAAAAGATAAGGAGGATAATGGCTACAGTCATCCCCTACTCTCCCTGCTTCTCTAGGCCAGTTATAGGATGGAGACAAAGGCTTTAACAAGCATTGAAAAAAATTATTAAGGGGAAGGTGTAAACAGGCAGAGACAAATGCATGATGTAGGGCCATCAAATTAAAAGTGACACTTCTCTATTTATTAACCCACAATTTCTCAGTAAAGTAAAATCTGTGAGCTGATACTGGAAAAAGGCCAGTTTCACAAGCTATTTAATTTTTTCTGGATAGAGTGTAAAATAACTGTTAAAGCCATAAAGGATACCATATGGCATCAAAGAAGGGAGGAAAAAAAAACTTTTTTGTTGTCGCTGTTATTCAATGAACAATTAGTTCTCTATTCTCCCCCCAAAATTAAGGTGCCATTAAGAGAAAAAATTCAAAAATATCAAGAAGACATAGCCAGAATGGAAAGAAAGTTGAAAAGATAAATAAAATGAGCATTCCTTTAGCTATATTTGGAGGAGTCCTGCAGAGAAAAAAATTCCAGCTAGGCAGCATTGAGACATAGTTTATTAATCCAGTTTCCCCCACAGCAGGACACAGAAAGAGAAATTGCTAAAACAGTCACATTAAAAAATTATGACTCTTACATCCGATCTTTATGAATACACAGAAGAGAAATCGTCCTCTTGAGTCGTCCTTGGGCCATGTTGAGGCAGAGATGCAAAGAATTTTTTTCCCTTTCAAAGCCTCACAACATTTGCACACATGGTAGGAACAAACTGAAAGCTATATCCCGTCCACATTTAAGGGATTTTAAAGGTGTTTATGAAAAGACCCTACGTGAGATTTTGAGCGGTTCTTCCAGTTACGTTTTGCAATATACTTCAGTCTTTTGTTTTTAGAAAACACACAAAATTGAAATCTGCCTGTATTCCCTGCGGGGAAAAAATTATAGTAGGCGGTAACTGGTTATAAATGGAACTTCCCTCGAAACTTGGAGGTGGAAAGGAGCTTGAAAAGTGAAAGTGTTAGTCGCTCAGTTGTGTTTGACTCTTTGTGACCCCATGGACTGTAGCCCCGCCAGGCTCCTCTGGCCAAGGGATTCTCCAGGCAAGAATACTGGAGTGGGGACTTCCCTGGTGGTCCAGTGGCTAAGACTCCATGCTCCCAATGCAGGGGGCCTGGGTTTGATCCCTGTTCAGGGAACTAGATCCCACATGCTGCAACTAAGACCTGGCATAGCCGAATAAATAAATACATATATTAAAAAAAAAAAAAAGAATACTGGAGCGGGTTGCCATTCCCTTCTTCAGGGGAATCTTCCTGATCCAGGGATTGAACCCAGGTCTCCTGCATTGCAGCAAGACTCTTTACTGTTTGAGCCACCAGGAAAGCTGGAAAGGAGCTTACCAACCACCTAATCCAGTGTTTTGCCTAGGGTAGACTGTGCTGCACTGATGAGTTATTAAATCAGTTTAGAGGGTCAGGACTATCATTGGGAGTAGAGGAAGAGGAGGAATAGAATGAAATTGAATTGAATATAAAAGTGTGTGGTATAGACTGTTTTGTGAAAGTTTTGTTTCAATTGTGTGTTTGTGTGTGTGTGCACATGCGTGCATCCTGGGTTACAACATAAAGTGTATCTTACTTGGCATGGTCCACGGCAATTGGGTAGCTCAGAAGGTGCACAGTTCCACAGCTTACTGCTCCCTGGGGCTGAGGAGCCATTTGAGAAATAGAATCACAGCCTCCTTGTGAAAAAGAGGGGGTTGCATGCGACAGCTCATACAAGGGCATGTTATGTTGTTATTCGCTCAGTTGTGTCCGACTCTTTGCGACCCCTGGACTGTAGCCTGCCAGGCTCCTCTGTCCATGGGATTTTCCAGGCAAGAATACTGGAGAGGGTTGCCATTTGGTTCTGGTGAAAAACATTGTGAAGTTGCCAATCTAATCTAACACCCCTTTTTCCAGGTAAGATACCTGGAGTCAGAGAGGGAAAATGACTTTTCCAAGTCCATGACTCATAAATAGCCCTCCTCTCTGGGCTTACAATATCCTTTCCATTTGACTTTAATGATCAAAGCATGCTTGGCGGTGGGTGTCAATTCTTGCCCTGTGGTTTCCATGCCACCTTGGCAGCTGATATTCTATTACTACCTGGAGAAATTCCTGTGCTTTTGGATCAGCTGGAATCCCCTCTCCTTTCATACTCCTGCCAACCTTGCACCACCCAGGATCAGTGGTTCTGTAGGATGGGGCAGGTGTGTGGAGGGATAAATAATCTGTGCCCAGGCTTGGATGATCCATGGCAATTGGGTAGCTCAGAAGGTGCACAGTTCCACAGCTTACTGCTCCCTGGGGCTGATGAGCCATTTGAGAAATAGAAGCACAGCCTTCCTGTGAAAAAGAGGGGGTTGCTTGCAACAACTCATACGAGGGCATTCTCAGAAAGGAGGCAACCAGCTGACAACTGTGGGCTTTAGGTAACTCCTGCCAGACTCTTGCACTCTGGTCTTCCTGAGCCAAAATAGAAGCATGTAGATACTGTTCTGTGACTGTAGAGATATAGCGGGATTATGAAAGAGGATCCTGTCTGGGACTCAAAATGCCTCTGGTTTTGACTTAAGAGAAGAAAATGATCTACCCCATGAATAAGCAAACATTTATATTACATTTACTCTGTGCCAGGCACTGTTCTGAGAATATCACAAATATTTACTCATTTAATCCAAATAATCAACCTCTAGGCCTTAAGAGGACTCTCCTAGCTGCAGTCCTAGGCAGAAGGTGGAGAAGTGTTGAGAGGTGTTAAAATAATTTGTTTTTCTTCAGGATCCGAGGACAGGAGGGCAAGCACTCTTAGTAGAGTTTAGAACTATGTCATTGACAAAGTACATTAATCAACAGTCAAATCCAGAGTGTAAAGGTCAATTGCCTACTTTCTCTTGGCAGAAGGAATTGGGAGGAGGATTGTTCTTGCAAAGATTCATCACTTTTTGATGCTTTCCAGAAGTGGTGATGGATTTTCAATGAGCCATCTACTCTTGAAAAAAATCACCCTCATATATTTGCAGTGCAGCTGCCTTTGGTGCAGGGGCTCTGCTTGGGTCCTGAAACCACCCACTTAAGCTCATATGGAAATCAAACCTGTGCCCCTGGCCATAGGATCCAGTGCTTTGTTCAGGATCATATGCTAGAAGAGGGTTCTCAATCATTTAAACATTAGTTTACTATTAATTTCAAAAACTGGACCTGAGCTGAGAAACTTCTAAATTTGACTTTGATAATGAAAATTAGTAGAAATTTACTGAAGTGTAAGAAAGGCAAGAGTTTTTGTTTTTTAAAGAGCAATAGGAAGTGAGGTTTTTAGAAATATCTCTGTATCCTTATGTTTTCTATGTTAACATTTAAATCCCACAATACTCTGATTGAATCTCCATTTCATAGATGAGAGAACTAAATTAAATGACTTGCTGAAAGTAAATAGGTGAGGGACAGAATTCAGAATATAGTCTGCCTGCAGAACTCATTATTCTTTTACATCATGCTACAGCCTGAAAGTTTTTTTTTTCTGTCATCTGAAAAACGATTTGGTCCTAGCAGCATTCACTGACCATGGCAAAATGTTAATTGATCTTTCCACGTCACAGCCTACCGATTATCCACAAGGAATAGCAACAGTTAAAACCTCTGTAATTAAGTTTCGGTTCCCTTCACAACTCCACCATGTAATTAAACTTATTTCTCAAACAGGCAGAAACGGTTCACGAAAGAATCTGAGAAGAACCATTTAAGTTATGCTTAGTTTCTTGCTCTGGGTTAACCATGGTCAAGTCTGGGCTTGGAACTGAAGTTCAGGAGGAATGTGGAGAATGCTGCTGGCCCAGAGTGTACCAGTGCTGAAGTTTAACGGGAGTCAGGGTGTATTTCCTGTGCATCTGTGAAATTTCGAACTTTGCTCTGCCCATGGTTTTTCTCCACCAACATGTAGATTGCTGAATATTTATCCTTTTCTTGGAGCAGCCTCTATTGATTTGGGCAGCAAATCTCACATAGTTATTAATCATCAGAAATGGAAAATGTTTCTTTTTGAAAGATGTGACTATCAGAGGTTTCACATTAACAATGTCTCGAAAAAGATTTCCCATTATCACTACTGTCTGCGGCTGTATTATAAAGATATTTGGCTTACACCACAAAGTTTATGGACTCTTTTTTTGAGTTGTCTTAGCAGAGGCACTGAAACACAAGGATGGCATTAAATGGTTAAATTACATGCTGTGTTGTAATGCACAGTGAGATGGGAAACCCAGAGATTTAATACCATCATGAGTCTATAAAACCCCAGGTTTACAAATGCAAGTCAAATAAAAATCTACTAAAGTAGCCAAAAGTCACTTTGAGTTAGAGGTCGTTAAATAAAAAGAAGATAACAGGCAAGATCATTTGGACCCACATGTCAAATAAAATGCCAAGATAAAACACCAATGGACCATTAAAAAAATACATTAATAAACTGCCTCCCTCTCCTCTCCCCAAGTCAAAACGAAGCTTAATACAAAGATGTTTTCTAAGTTTGAAATCTCCAAGAAGTTAAGGGTCCACATGCCATATACAAAGTACTACACACTTTCCTGGTCTGACAATGGCTGCTCTGAGGGGACCACGCAGTTATTACCTGGGGGGGCAGGACGGGGAGGAGGTCTGGTGGGGGGTATTGACCAGTACAATCTCTTAAAAGAGCTGGATGAGTCCAGATGTTGGAGAGTATGATCTCCTGGATGCAATAGAATTTATGCTGGGAGATTAAAGAGAAGAATTAATTTATGACATTCTCTCTTTGCAATATGTGCTCAACTTATTATCGGTATATGTTGAGATGCACGGTAATTACAATGCTGAAAATCAGGTGTAACACATGACCACAGTAGTTAAGCTTAAGGGGGGGGCATTTGTCATATTTTAGTCTGCACATCTGGTTCTATCATATTTGCCAAATGATTAATATAGGACTTTATTACAGTGAAATCCTTTTATATCAAAGTTTTATTTGCCAGGAAATAGAATACTTTCCTTCCATGTCTTTCTCCACCATCCCCCACGTTCTCTGCTGAACTCTGCAATTTCCAGCACTACGATTCATTTGAGTGAGCAGGACAGGGAATTTGTTCTTGCCTTTGTTCAGCTCTCTTAAGTTCTGTGGTCACAACTGGGATATACATGCGTCCTTTGTTGTAAAAGCACATCCACAAGGGAGAAACCCTGAAGCCTATTCAAAAACCAGGTAGGATGTCAGATACCGCCAATAGTTAAAACCACAGGAATTAAATTCTAAATTTTAAACTCCCTTTTATTGAAATATAAGTTTGTTTAGTATATTTACACCACATTTTATGCACATATATACATAGAAGGCAAATTCTGTCAAATAAAAAAAAGTTTTTCTTAATAAAACATTAAAATAAAAACAAAGTAAAGTGCATAAAACGGATTTTTTTTTCCTTCTGGTGAACATCCTCATTGTCAAAATTTTGGCCGGTTGGGAAGGGGGAGGGATTAGAAATTTATTCTTTGACTCCGTGCATACAGGCAGTCCTGCATTTGTAGCCTTCAGGCCAAGGCGACAAGCTGTTAAGGAACAAGTCAGACAAACTGCCAGGGTCTGCAGGACTCCCCCCATTCTGCAGGTCCTGCTCCCTTTGTCCTATCGGAGCGGTTCCCTAGCTCTTAACAGTGACCTCACCATCACGGAGCCGGAACAAAGGGAGAACACAGGAACGGGGCTCCACCAGCCAATGTCAGAGCCCTGCTCCGGGGCCACCGGCGCGGCGATCGGTAGGCAATTGCAGAATTAGGTCGATGGCTCCAATAGAAGTTTTCCTTCTCCGGGAAGGGAAGGGGCGGGTGGAGAGGTTGCCAAGGAAGGGGCTGTATCTCCTACCGAGACGGCCACCCGGGGGCCAAACTCCGGCAGCAGCCAGTTTCTTTGGATGCAAACTCCGTGCTGGCACAGGGAAGAATCCTTTTATAGGCTGGGTGAGCTCATCCTCCCAGAACTTTGAAAGGAAACAGCTTGGGACTGCGAGAAAGGGGCAGGTGGGTGAAGCGGAAGTTTTTGGTCACCTTCGCGCTCGGGTCTCCGGCTGGGCGTTGGCCGGCTGGTCCCCAGGAGGTGGCAGAGGCGACGGCCCTTCCCCCTATCATCCATCCCCCAGCCAGGGGTCTCACTCTCTCTTCCTCCGGGGAATGCTAAGTCCCGGGTCGGCGGCCGTACTTAGCCTTACAGTGCAAAATGTGCTTGGCAAGGAAGTCGAGGCGGCGCTGCAGCAGCTGAGCGTGGGGATCGGCGAGCGTGGCCAGCTCCGGGAAGCGAGGCTCGTGGTGCCGGTAGAGGCGTAGCAGCCGGGCGGCCGCGTCCTGGCCGCGGTGTAGCTCCAGGACGCGCCGCGCCGTCCGCTCTCGGAACACGCACACCGACTGCAGCAGCGGCTCGTTATACTTGTCCCACATGCCCGCCACCCGGTAGCCGTGCACCAAGCCCGCCTCGTTGTCCAGAAAGACCAGCGCCCCGCCGGGGCCGCGGTGCAGGTTGCTGGTGGCGCGGTGCATGACCCGCGGGTCCCACTGCAGGCTGAAGAGGTTGCTGACTAGCCGATCGAAGTTGGCCGTCAGGTAGTCGAAGAGGATCAAGTCGGTCCATTGCACCAGGTCCACCAGCTCCGCCCGGCTGCGGTTGGCCAGCTCGCCCCCGGCGGCGCGCAGGGGCCGCAGACGGCCGTCCTCGGAGCGCCAGGGCGCGGGCACCACTACGTCGGTGAGGTTAGGCAGCCAGCGAGTCAGGCTTACCACGCTGCCCTCGGTCCAGTGCGCGGCACGAAGCTCCTCCTGCACCTGAGCCCACTGCGCGCCCCGAGCCTCCACCCGGGCCAGTGCCAGCGGCGGCACGTGGCGCTGGAGGCCCAGCAAGCGCGCCAGGTAGTAGGACAGGGCCTCGCCCTGGATCTGCTCCGGGTTGATGCCGTAGCGCACGCAGGCGCGGGTGCCGTCGGCGAAGCGGGCCAGTCGGTTGGAGCTGCGCCCGCAGCCCCCGCGCTCCAGGGCCACCACCCGGGCGCGGCGCGCCGCCTCCAGCCACGCCGCCGCCTGGGCCTCTGAGAAGCCCCGGGGCACCTGCTCCTCCAGGCCGCGGCTCCAGAAGACGCCCCCGTGCACCGCGGCGCGTTCCTCCGGCCGGGGCCGCCCGGTTGGCACGTGCCGCCTGCGCTCACCCGGGGGCTGCCCGGGCGGGCCGTCCGCGCCTGCCGCCAAGGTGAGCAGCGCCCGGAAAGTTTTCAGGGAGCCGCCGCGGGGGTCCCGCGCCAGGGGCGGGGGGAGAGGAAAGCGAGGCGCGGGCTTCCGGCCGCCGCTCCGGGCCAGGTGCCGCGGGAGTAGGTCTTCGGGCGGCCCGGAGGTGGGTAGCTCGGTCCTCGGCGGCAGGAGCCCGCCCCACAGCGCCAACAGCGAGCCCAGCGCTAGCAGCCAGAGCCCGGCGGTGACGGCGGCGCCCCGCATCCTCCTGCCCATGCTCCGCGGCCGCGCCGGTGCCGCCGCCGCTTCAAGCCGAGCCCCGGAGCCCGGGTCCCGGTGGCAAGGCGGGCCCGGCAGCTCGTTGGCTCCGAAGCTCCGGGCGCCTCAGCTCCATCGCGGCTGCGGGGCTCTGCCCAGCGCTCCGCCCGGCACTGAGAACTCGCCTGGCTGCCGCTTCCCAGCTGCTTTTGTATTTCGCTGTGAGACCCTCCGGCGGGCGCGATTCACAGGCGCCCGGACCACGTGGGAGCGAGGGCGGGGGGAATCCCCCTCCCCCTCCTCCGCCGCCGCTCCCCGCCCCCCACTCCTCCGCCCCCTTCCCCTCCTCTTCCCCTTAAAGCGGCGATGGCTCCTTCCAAGCGGGAGCAGCGGCCCCACACTCAGTCGGGGACTTAGGGGCCGGGAGCTGGAAGCCCGGCTGCAGGCGCCCGCGCAGGGGCGTGGGAGCAGGCGCCACGGAGCTGGAGCCGCGCGGGGTGGGAACGACGCGCCGCCGGTTCTCACGGGGGTTGGAGTGGGCTCGGAGTCCCTCCTGCAAAGTTCAGATTAACCCCCAACCGAGCTCCGGGCGCCGCCCGGCTTGGTTGGGGGCGGGTCTTCTTGCTTTGTCCGTTTCCAACGGTGTGATTCACCCTGCCTTATGTAAATCCCCGGGGAGCTCTCCGAGCCACAGAGGATGTGACTCCAGCCGGGTTAGAAGAACCATCTGTAGCAAACAACTTTGAACCGACGCCGCCTTTCCCGAGCGCGCTCACTACCCTGGTCCTGTGCGCTTTGAAGTGGGTCGCTCTCCCTTTCCTGAGGGACTCTCTGAGAATTCGACCTCACTGTGCAGGAACACCTAGGCAGGTTTCATTCAACAAAGCGTCTGTCCTCGGTTCTGGACTCGGAGCAGTAAAATCCACAGATGCGGTCCTCTGCTCACGGAGCTCGCAGTCTAGGAAGATGTTTAGTTGCCATGACAGCCTTACAACCCAAGATCCGAGCTTGTCCAGGGGACGGGGCCTTAGAGACCGTTTCTCTTAAGAAATGATACGATTTTGCTCCTGAGGAAACCGGGAGACACAGGAGGGATCGCGCTTGTTCAAGACCAAGAGGTAGCAAGTGGGGAAACGAACATTCAAACGGGCGTCTCCCAGTAGTATGCAGCTTGATTTTTCCCTCTATCAAGAAAGTTCACTATTTTTAATCAAGTGGCCAGCATTCTTATTTTTAAAGGCTCACTGTCATTTAGCTAGTCACTTTATGCCCCACGTGTGATTTTCAATTCAACACATAAAACAACAACAACAACAACCATGCTGTATTTGACTTACTGGTTTAATGGTTTTAAGGGAAGAAGTGGTTGGGGAAGAGGGTGGAGGAGCAAAAAATCATAATAAAATGAAAAACAAAACCGGCAATCCACATTGTCTTCCAGACACTTTTGGGTTCAGTCCACCAGGAAAGTTCTTGGATAAGAACTGGCTCTTCCTCTTAGCTCTGTGCATGAGACTCTGTCCCAGATCCAAACCAAGATTCTCAGGTAAGACACAAGAGGGGTGGGGGTGGAATCCCTCTGAAAGCAAGGGTTTGAAATGTTTCCTTTCACATGTTTCTCTTGCCTTTATCCCCTGCATCAGATGCACATGGGGGTTTTCAACTGCATCAGCGCATCACCTGGTACTGATTACACTGTATTTGCCAAAAAATGAACGTTCTAGAGTTATAGGGCAGGCACCCTAAGGTTTGTGACTAAGTAGAGGCATCTGAACACCACATCTAGAGACTTCCAGAGCTGCCCCAGTATACCTTGAAGTGTTTCCATATTGACTGAAGTGCGGGGTTTTGGTTGAATCTCTTCTGCACCCCATGGTAGCTATATCATGCCTTTATATAGATTTTATCTGATGATGAGGTTACTATTGCTGTACTATCTTACTTCATTAGAAGGTACCATCTTCCTGCTTTGTGCAAGCACCTTACCCTCATCTTTCCCTAGAAGGCAGAGGACTGTATCTTAACAACTTGCTGTTGGTCTTACCAGGTGGCGTAGTATATGGCACTAAAAAGGTGCTCAGTAAGTTGAGTTTAATTTTTTGTCTTTTGGTTTAACTTCTGAGAATTTTTTTTTTGGAATGCCTTGCTTTCAGCTTGGTTATAAACTATAAGCAAGATCTCCACCTTGTGGGCATAAGTAGAATATCATCTAACTAGAAAGAAGCATACATTTTCAACAGGCTGGTTAATGGCTTATTACTTGACTACCATGACCCTTGCTGTGTCCTGGGGGCTATGGGGAAATCCAAAGTAGTTAGTGTCACTGTCTTTTTAGCTGTTAACAGAAACTATAACTATAAGGGATAGTTCACTGTAAACTCGATGAGAAGTATGTCTTATCTGTTTTATGGATGCCTGGCACAATGCTTGGCACTTAGTGGGCGTTCAGTAACAACTGGCTGAATAAATCATTGGAATGTTAATGAGATAAAGCTCTGCAAGTAGCCTGTAACAAGTCATTAAAAAAAAAAACTGCTTACCATTAAAAGATACAAAATAAGAGCTTTCATTCATAAAAGGGGGAAAAATTGGTGAAGGATCCACTTGATGGAAAAGAAGAGGAAGCACATGATTTTCAGGCTAGGAGAGCTGACTTCAACCCGGTCCCAGAATCTTCCGATCACATTACTGGTATTGATAAAGAAACTGAAGACTTGAAGCAGTCAGCTAAGACCTTGCACCTCAGAAGACAGACCGACCCTATCACAGCCAGTTGCTCAGAGACATCGGGCTGAATGCACGGGGTTCCCCAGCGGGAAGCACTAATAGAAACTTGAACAAATGCATTGAAATGCAGAATTACAGAAAACTGTAAGAATAAAAGAGAAACAAAAAACAAACCCAAAGTAGAAGGCGGTTTCAGTCCATTATGTAAATGATGGTTTTAGGCAGTGTTTGAAAACACTTCTCTGTGTACTTGTAAGAGAAAGACACTCCCATTCTCCTTGACTTCCTGGCATGAGGACACCCCCCACTGCCGTCCCCCTCCAGCTCCTTGGGACAGCACAAGGCACTGTCCACCACCATGTGTGACCGCAGGCTGGCCCTTCTGGCAGTTTCTTAGGGATGAGGGGAGGTACTGTTCATCTGTCCCTACACAAGAACCTGTTTTCACTTGGAGAACTTTCCTAACAATCCTCCGAGCTCTCCCTGAGCCTCAGCTTCCAATTGCTTCACACTTGTCCGCGGTCCTGTTAGAAGAATGATTTGGCTCATAAAAGAGTGCCTGCTGGAGAAGAGAGAAGAGCTGGAGTTGAGGGGTGGGTGCAGGGCAGCAGGCTGGGGGTTTGGAGGTTTTCTAAGTCCAGCATTTCCCCTTACTGGCGAGTTATTTCCTATGTCTATGAGTACCAGTTTCCACATCTGAGAAATGAGGATGATAAACCCTACCTACCTCGTACGGTTGTTGTGAAGTTCATGTGAGATGTTACTAATAACCATAACAACATTAACATCAAATGTTTATTGAGCACTTATTATGGGCTAGGTACAGGTCTGAGCTCTGCACATGCATTCTCCTTTCACCATCCCGACAACTAGTCTTGTTCCCGCTGTACAGATGGGGAAACCAAAGCTTAGCCAGTAACTGGCCTGAAGTCACATAGCAAGTAATGATGAGGCCAAACTCTTGGGAAATTATAAACTAATAAGAAAATAGCAGATATAAAAAAATTTTAAAGTAAACTCAACTGTATGCAGGTCAAGAAGAAACAGAACTGGACATGGAACAACAGACTGGTTCCAAATCAGGAAAGGAGTACGTCAAGGCTGTATATTGTCACCCTGCTTATTTAACTTACATGCCGAGTACGTCATGAGAAATGCTGGATTGGATGAAGCACAAGCTGGAATCAAGATTGCTGGGAGAAATAGCAATAACCTCCGATATGCAGATGACACCACACTTATGGCAGAAAGCGAAGAACTAAAGAGCCTCTTGAAAGTGAAAGAGGAGAGTGAAGAAGTTGGCTTAAAACTCAACATTCAGAAAACGAAGATCATGGCATCCGGTCCCATCACTTCATGGCAAATAGATAGGGAAACAGTGGAAACAGTGACAGACTTCATTTTTCTGGGCTCCAAAATCACTGCAGATGGTGACTGCAGCCATTAAATTAAACGATGCTTGCTCCTTGGAAGAAAAGTTATGAACAACCTGGACAGCATATTAAAGAGCAGAGACATTACTTTGCCAACCAAGTTCCATCTAGTCAAAGCTACGGTTTTTCCAGTAGTTTTTCCCTGATGGATCAGCAGGTAAAGAATCTGCCTGCAATGCAGGAGACATAGGAGAGGCAGTTTCCATCCCTAGGTTGGGAAGATCCCCTGGAGGAGGGCTTGGTAACCCACTCCAGTATTCTTGCCTGGAGTATCCCGTGGACAGAGGAGGCTGGCGGGCTCCCTGGTGTCCACAGGGTTGCAAAGAGTGGGACACGACTGAAGCGACTGAGCACACACACCAACACATAGTTAATTTGCAATGTGTTAGTTTCAAGTGTACAACAAAGTGATTCAGTTATACATATATATGTATATATTCTTTTTCTGATTTCTTTCCATTATAGGTTATTACAAGATATTGGATATAGTTCCCTGTGCTATACAGTAGGTCCTTGTTGTTGACCTGTTTTATATATAGTAGTGTGTCTGTTAATCCCAAACCCCTAGTTTTTATTAGTCCCTTTTCTTTCTGTTTCTCTACTTTTCTCCTTCTTTTCCTGTTGCTGTCCTGCACCAAGCCTCACTTGAGTCTTAAGAGACATAATGCAGGTGGTGACCCTGCCCAAAGCACCCTCATTAAAGCCCCAGATGAGCATCTTCCCTGAAAAATTTACTCTCTTCCTTCCCTACAGAGTCAGTCCATTTGGTCCAAAGTTCCCAGTGTAACTCTTGTTGAAATCCCAGAGCCTCCAACCAGCCTTAAACAGCTGGCTTTCTCTCACTACTCTGCCTCATTCAATCCTGACCTTTTCTGGGTCTTCTGAGTAGCAAGCCTTTCCGGGGGAAAAATGGCAGCATGCACCCTTCTGGATGCTTCTTCAAAACAGAAGAGAGGGAAAGACCATATCAGAGATAAGTACAATATTCCTTGAAACTGGGTATGACTCCTGTGTTAGCTGTTACTAGCTGTGTGACTTCAGTTACCTTTCAAGTCTTTCTGGGCCACAGTTTCATTATTTGTGTTTCCTTCTCTACTCTGTCTCCTCCTACAGTACATTATTTTCCTGCTTAGGGATCATTTTCCTTTTCTTGGTATCTATTTGACCATGATCTGGATTGCCCAAGAAATGCTTAACTGATGTCATCTTTACATATCTGGATGTTAGGGACAGGTATTATACATACCTGACTCTAGGTAAATCCTGCTGGATAGCTAGAAGGAGGTCTGGAAACATAGTCTTTACAATCAACCTGTCTACATGAGTGAGTCCTAGTTGTTGTTTTGGCCATATCATGCAGCATGTGGGATCTTAGTTCCCTGACCAGAGATCAAACCCACGTTCTCTGCAGTGGAAGTGCTGAGTCTTAACCGCTGGACCACCAGGCAAGTCTGAGTCCCAGATTTAAGAACACACTGTGTTTCTGGAAAGAAAGGCAAGGTTGACACGAACCCTTAATTTATGTTGAGACTAATAGTTGTAGGATTCTGTTTATTTCATGTAGCTCTCTTTTTGACCTGCTTTTGGAAAAGGTTCCTGTAGCCACTGGTGTTAGAGACTAGAATCTAGAGTTGGAGGCTTGGTGAATTAATTTAGTAAATTTCAAAGCAGTTGCTGATGCATATCTCAGTCATATATCATCATACCCTAGTTACAGGGTATGATGGTAAAAATTCTGGACTGGGCATTTGGGGACATGAATTTCTTTCTCTACTATAACTTAGTTCAACTGACATTTATTGTTCATGTGCTAAAGGCCAAGAACTGAGCAAAAAGTAATGGCATTGGATTTTCTCTTGTATTTAATACCCGCATCAGGAAACATTGGTCGTCTTTTCTTCACCCATCCCCCTTCCCTTCCTGCTTCTTGGCAGGTCTCCATCCTCCTCCCTGTGCCTGGTGCTGGAGGGGAGGCTGAATCCTGATTGGGCTAAATTAATCAAGTCCCTTCCATCCCCTTGCTGGTGTTGGATTTAGAGATAGACAAATGGCAGCCCTTCTGGCCAGTGACCCCAGAAGGGAAGTCCACAGCGAGGTTTCTCGAAAAGATGTCTGTGTCATTTTAAAAAGACACAGAAAAGATATGACATTTTCCTTCATGGCTCAGGTCTAGATTTGAGGCCATCATCATGTAACTGCAAGGGGAGCTAAGGGGACACACTGAGGGGAGCAGAGCAGAAAGAGGGAAGGAAATCCCTGGTGATGTCCTCACATCCTTGGTGATGTCACCAAGCTCCTGAATTAATCCACTCTGGAGCCACCCTGCCTCTGGAGTTCCCTGGAGGTTTAACCCACTCTGTGTTGGGGGTTTTGTTCTTCGCAGCCAAAAGATTCCTAAATGATATACCTCTCACACGAGAGTTTGCAAACCAAAAAGAGGGCAGACGTATAAACAACTCTCCTACCACACCTGTGCTCCTGGGAAAGCAGTGTCAGTTGTCTCGTGGTGCATGTGCTCGGAGAAGGCGATGGCACCCCACTCCAGTACTCTTGCCTGGAAAATCCCATGGACGGAGGAGCCTGGTAGGCTGCAGTCCATGGGGTCGCTAAGAGTTGGACACGACTGAGCGACTTCACTTTCACTTTTCACTTTCATGCATTGGAGAAGGAAATGGCAACCCACTCCAGTGTTCTTGCCTGGAGAATCCCAGGGACGGGGGAGCCTGGTGGGCTGCCGTCTATGGGGTTGCACAGAGTCGGACACGACTGAAGCGACTTAGCAGCAGCAGCAGCATGTGCTTGGCAGCCAGGCTGAGTGCAAGCACTTACTAGCTGTGTTGTCTTGGGAAAGTCACTTAACCTATTAACTCTTCCGATAAAGGGAGGTGAAAACCTCACCTGCCTCTTTATATTATTGTGTGGATGAAATGCACATTAAGACTTATTAAGTGCTCAATAACTATTATCAATTGCTCTAGCTATTATGGAAATATTAATAGAAACCACACAAGAGCCCAGAGGAGGGAGCAACTAGTTCTACTAGAGAAGAGTTAGGAGGAAGGCTTCACCAAGGAGACAGATGTGAATCTAGGTCTTGAAGGGTAACTGGGGATATTTGCAGGTCAGGGTTTGGGGAGGAGGAACGTTGTGGGTGAACAGAAGGAGCCGTGCTTGAGTTCATTGCTACATTTCAGGAGCTCAGTGTCCTCATCCTTAAAAGCACTTGAGTGTGTTGGATTAGCTTAATCCTCTTTTCATGAAAGAAGCAAATCTCAGGTCCCTTCCCTAGACTGAGAAGCTCCAGATGGGAGATTCTTCGCGGCCCCTTTATCACTCACCTATCATTTTTCAACCCACCCTGGGGAAATTCATTCAACAAACATTTGCCACTGTAGAAGGTGACTCTAGCTGGCTTTGTTGATTTCTTTGTTCATTGCAGCCCAGAGCCTTATCTGCTGTGCAATTAGCAATGCTGTGCTTCTTCAGCTTCCCCAGGCTCCGTGCATCTCATCAGTCAGATAGATGCTGAAGCTTAATTAAGCTTGTAAAGCTTTCTGATTTCCTTAGATGAAAGGTGGCCTGCAAGTACCAGGTTTTATTTTGGTGGCTCCTGCCAAGGGTTATTATAAATAGGACTGAGTGCCATGTGGCTGAGCTCTTAGGGTGATAATGTGTCAAGACCAATCGAGGCTGCCGAGAGCAGAGATATTATCATAATGGTTCCATCATAGGTGGTAGGTGTTAATGGAAGTGACTGTGAAAAAAAAAAAGTACTGCAGGCAGCAAAGCTGGACCAAAGGTGGCTGCCAGTGAAATATCGGCAGCTCCTGGGATCTCCATCATAATCATTAGCTATATTAGTCTCAGAGCCATTCTTCTGCCATCTCTTCTAGACCAAGCTCAAATTCAAGTAAAAAATGATGCTTTAACTCCAAATGAAAATATATTCCCTTGCTGCTTTTTAAAATCCATTTACATTAAAATGATGGCCAGTAGGTAAGTAATTTATAACTGGAGGCTCACTGCAGTGTGGGGGGTGTTGTTGGAATAGTGAGCAGCCTAAGTGGGAGACCGAGGGACTTCCAGGCCTGGCCAGAGTCATCGCTGTTGGACTGAAGAGGGGCTGGAGGAATATGCAAAAACAAGGGGTAACTTAGGGACACTCCCTGGTAGGGGATGGTGAATGGAGAGGCGGCATTATATTTCAACAGGAAGGTGGGTGAGAAAAGAAGTAGAAGTTCTGCAGTCATGCAGCCCTTGTTAAGAATGTGCGAGCTTCCTGGCCTCTGGGGTTTCATTTTCTGAAACCAGTTCTTGGCCTTCAGTGGAAGACAGTCAATAATATCTGATGATGGTGATGTTGATGATGATGACAATGGTTTAACCCCATTGTTAGTTGAACTTTCCCTGTTCTTTTGAGATCCAGTTAATCTTGATCCAAATTCTTATTCCATGGCCTGGGAGGGTCCAGAAACATTCCCTCCCTTTCTGAGAGTGCCTGGGCCTCTGTCCCTCAAGCTTATCTCTCTGTGTCCATCTCCTACTTCTGTGCTTGTTGCTTTGACTCCAACACACAGTAGCGTGGATGTGAGGTTCACTGCCTTATCCACAGCCCCCACCTCCGAATCCACGTGGGCCAAGAGATGAGTTTAGTAACTTTGCTGAAGATCTATGGGGGCTTCCAGGGTGGGGCTGGGGTCACCTCATTATGCAAAGCCTTCTTCCATCCAGCTCTCCTTTCCCTTTCCCTCTCCCCTTTGTGGAGAAACAGGCAAAATTTCCCTCTTCTCTCATGTAAAGCAGGGCTGCTCCCATTCAGGCCTCAGCAGGATCTCAGCTTCTTCCCCCTCAGGTCCAGGTTTACCTTGTGATCAGGTTGGGAACAGAACTCTGGGGCACCACTGAAAGATTTTGGGGGTCCTTTCTACATGTGGTGCGATGTACGAGAGCTTTTCATGCACTTAGTCTATACGACCTTCCCCTTCTCCACCCCCTGGAAGTATTATTCCTCCATTTCATTGATGGGAAAACCAGAGCATCAAGACAAGGCCTGGGAGACTTCTGCTAAGTAACAGAAGAAGAATTCCAAATCTGGTCAGCCCAAAGACAGTCTTGTTGAATTTTTACAATAACCTGCTAGGGAGGGGGTTGGGGCTTCCCTTGTAGCTCAGCTGGTAAGGAATCCGCCTACAGTGTGGGAGACCTGGGTTCGATCCCTGGATTGGGAAGATCCCCTGGAGGAGGGCATGGCAACCCACTCCAGTACTCTTGCCTGGAGAATCCGCGTGGACAGAGGAGCCTGGTGGGTTACTCTCCATGCGGTCGCAAAGAGTCAGACAGGACTGAGAACTAAGCTCAGGGAGGGGTAGTAGGGCAGGTGTTAGCGACTGTTGCTATTTTATGAAGGAGAAAAACTGAGCCTCGGAGGGTTGTGTGATGAGTCCAAGGGTGTACAGCTAGTTCCTGGTAGACCTGGAACTTGAACACACTTTATCTGGCTTCCACTTCAGAGCTTTTCCTTGGCATTTCATTCCCATGGCATTCATACCTTGTTTGTTCAGTCTAGTCCACATCTGCAGACTTTGTCACCACCTCTGGTTTTCCACGTGGTTGCATATCCCTGTTGAATGTATGTTACAGTGACCACTAAAACTCCAGTAAAGATGGCAGGAAAAGGAGCCCAGGGACAGTTCCCCAAAACCTGTAATTGATAAAAGTCCCTATTCCCTTAAATGGTGCTTTCTGTTTCTCTCATTAGCAAGTGTGACAGAAAGGAGGAGGGAAAGAAAAACCAGAGGATTGTGGAAAAAGGAGAGAGATTATCTTGAAATCATTTTCTTTGCCAGCCTGATTCTGTTAAGAAACAGGATTTAATCAATGAGAGTCAGAGGCAGAAAGATGGGGTAATCACTGATCATTGGATTATGGGGAACTAGTTATCATAAAACACATCTGAGATGGCAGAGAATAAATGGTGAAAAACAAGAAGTTTTCTCTTACTTCTCTGCTCCTATACATGATACCCTTGCTCACACAGGGCAAAACCAAGCCAAGAGACCAAGGTAGGGTGCTTGACCTTGTTGCCTTTCTCCATTGAGAGGGTCACTTAGTTGGGGATGATAACAGATTTGTTTGGCTGTTTAGGCTCAGAGAGGGTGGCTAGACTACACAGAAGTCTTCCCGCCATGATTTTCTTTCTTTTAAGATGGGAAGTTAATGCTTGCCTCACAAGAGTATTATGAGAATTGAATAAGGATATGGGATTTAATACATATGGCAGGTGAAACATTCCGATATAGTTTCTGGCATATAGTAGGCATTCAATAAGTATTAAAAACCACACACTCAGCTGCATGGAAACATGCCTGAGAGGACATACTTAGTGATTAATAGCATGACTGGTTAAGAAAAAATCTGTGTGTGGGCGGCACTTTTACTTTTTATCATATACATTTTTTTCTTTATCCTTCCTGATGCATTTGGGAACGTATGCTGTATGTATTAATGGGTGTGTGTGGAGGCTCAAGTTAAAAGTTAAAATCAGATATAGAGTAATGAAGAACGTGATATTCTGATACCCCCATCTTTGTGTGATTGTAAGATTTGTACTCACTACTCTTGAGTCAGTTGCAGTGCCTTTGATGCTAAGTTACAGAAATGGACTGGCTAAGTCAAGAAGCAGAAATGGGATTTGATAGAAGGATGCTGAAGTAGTTCCCAGCATCAGTGAAGGACCTGAAAATTGGGTATTGGAAAGCACCAGAACTCCACAGCGCCAGGTAGGCAAGCAGGAGGTCTTTCCCTCAAAAGTGCAGGTATACCATGTCTCAGCTCCAGTCACCTCCCATTCAAGTGTTTACGGTCCAGGGAGAGGAAATCTAATTGGTCCATTTGAGGACAGCTGTTTCCACCATATTGGTTCACCTGGCCTTTGCACTGTGACGGGGAAGGTAATATATAAGAAAGCATGTAAAGGAGCAGTTTGGACTTCCCTGATGGTGCAATGGATAAGAATGCACCTGCCAGTGTAGGGGACACGGGTTCAATACCTGGTTGGGGAAGATTCCACATGCCACAGAGCAACTAAGCCTATACACACAACTACTGAAACATGCATACCCTAGGGCCAGCGAGCTCCAACTACTGAAGCCTGCTCCTTAGAGCCCATGCTCAGCAACAAGAGAAGCCGCTGCAATGAGAAGCCCATGCACCGTAACTAGAGAGCAGGCCCCACTTGCTAGAGAAAGTCCACACCCAGCAACGAAGACCCAGCACAGCCAAAAATAAATTAAAAAAAAAAAAAGGGTCAGTTCTGAGCTGGACCATGATGCTATAGGTACCTAGCCCAATGGTCTGTGCTGTTTGATTTTTTGAAAAATTATAATCTTGTGTTATTTTTAAAATCATATTGAGAAAACTCTTAACCATTCATAAAATAAGTAGAGCTGTACTGTAAGATCTTAACAGAATGTATTTTGTGCGTCTCTTATAAGGAGCCAATACAAATCACAACCAAGCAGCATTATATGCCTAGTGATACATCACAGAGTGACACATCAGCTCTGGGTCTGCATAGATGCTGATTATGATGGCAAACACACCCACACAACAGAAACAATACTTGTCTTTTTGACTCCAACTGTTAACAGATCCAAAATTTCCATAACTTTGTCTAGCACTGCCTCTTGATTAGGAAGGAAGTTTGAGACCTTTATTAGGGTAAAGAAAAGTAATAGGGGATTTCTGATTTTTCTATCACTAGCTGTTATTTTATGGTGTTTAGGAGGCATGCAGAAGAAAGAGAGAGAAAGAGGGAGAGAGCATTTCATTGCTCTGGGGCACAGAGCATTTCATTGCTCTGGGGCACAGAGCAATGTGGCCAGTCCTGTTTTGTATGAGGCAAGCTCCAATCCAGATTGCATTTTTGATGCTGACCTTCTGTGTTTCCCAGGGAAGAGGAGCCCAGTCATGGGTCCCAAGAAGCTGAGGGAAAAGTGAGGAGCAGGGAGTGTGGCCAGTCCGGGAGGATCTGGGGGAATGCTTTGTGTTCTTGAAGTGCCTCCTGGCAACATCAGCACCACAGTGGCTGTCTTGGCTCTCTCCCCTCCTGGCAGCCCCATAAGCATCCTTCCCAGTGTCAGTAAATCTTGTCTTTGGCCATCCACCCCTTCCTTGTGAGTTTTTTCTTTTCTGAGGGTGTTGCTGGGGGAGATCAGCAGAAGCTACTTAATTGAAGGCAGAAACCTCATCTCTAACAAACAGGGATGGATTGATAACGGATACCATTTACCAAGTCTTGCTAACAAGCCAGGCAGCTCACATATCCTCACTAACCCTTTCGAGTGGGTTTTTATAGACTCTTCTACAGATGGGGAAACCACAGTTCAGAGGGTTTGAGTATGTTGCTCAGTTTGGCACAGTTCTTAAAAGAATTAATGCTTTCATATTGTGGTGCTGGAGAAGACTCTTAACAGTCCCTTGGACAACAAGGTCAAACCAGTCAATCCTAAAGGAAATCAAACTTGAATATTCATTGGAAGGATAGTTGCTGAAGCTGAAGCTCTAATACTTTGGCCACCTGATGCAAAGAGCCCACTCGTTGGAAAAGACCCTGATGCTGGGAAAGATTGAAGGCAAAAGGAGAAGTGGGCAGCAGAGGATGAGTTGGTTGGATGGCATCACCAACTCAATGGACATGAGTTTGAGCAAACTCCAGGAGATAGTGAAGGACAAGGAGGCCTGGTGTGCTGCATTTCATGGGATCACAAAGAGTCAGACACTACTTAGCAACTGAACAACAATAACAACAACTTAAATGGTAGAGCTAGATGCAAATCTGGCCAGTGTGTCTTCAAGATCACCTGGTCCTGATGCCTCCTCTGTATGGGAAGGCCAGCTCAGGAGCACCCAAGACCCGGTAGCTTTGTCACCCATCACTGATGACTCTGGGACCAATCACAGAACTGTTGAGCAATCACAGCTTTTTTTTTTTCTTTTTAGTTTATTCCTTTGTATTTCACTTGTTTACTTATTTATTTTTAATTTTTTGGCTGCACTGCATGGCATGTGGGATGTTAGTTTCCCAATCAGGGATCAAATCCACACCCCCTACACTGGCAGTGAGGACTCAACCACTGGACCACTAGGGAAGTTCAGGAGTCTCAGTCTTAACTACAACATATTTGGGAATTATGAGATAGTATTACTCCCAAAGCCAGCAATGTAATGGCTCTGAGTCTGCTCTTTGGGGCATGGTTGGAAGACCAAGGCTCCATGACTTACCAGGACTGCATACCCAGTTGGAGAACCCTCCGAGGACTGCTCTTTCTGAGATGCCCAGGGAAAGCTTTTCTTCTCTCTTCTGCTTGAGACCTGAGTATCCTAACCTCTAAAGTTCCTGGGAACAGAACCATTAGACTTCATAGTTTTATTGGAATTAAAAATATTGTGAATTTTGGGCTAACTGCATCTGGCCATAAGGGAAATAAAAATGGCATTGCACTAATTAAACCAGTGGAGAATGAAACAACAGAAATACAACAGTGACAAAAATGGGAGTTGTGGGCTTCAGGATACTCCCCTAGAAGGCAGCTGAATTTAAATTTCCATTATTTTGAGTGAATGTGGCCCTGAGGAATCTTGCAGGGATGGTTTTTCATGTGATTTCCAGACATTCCATCTCTTGTAAGGTAGTAACTTTGATAAAACTATAGCGTGTTTTGTTGGGGAAAAAAAAGTATTAAATATATGTAGAACTAGGAAAGGATCCAGGAGGACACAGCTAACTGTTAGCAATGTGTTGCCTTGGGGAAAGGGAATTTGAAGAGAAAGGCCTTTCTTATTTTTCATGAAAAAAAAAAGTCTATATATTTCTGGTGTGTTTAAATTCATTATGAAAGTGAAAGTGAGAAGTATTAGTCGCTCAGTTGTGTCCAAGTCTTTGTGATCCCATGGGACTGTAGCCCACCAAACTCCTCTGTCCATGGGATTCCCAGGCAAGATTACTGGAAGGAGTTGCCATTCCCTTCATCAAGGGATCTTTCCAACCCAGGGATTGAACCCGGGTCTCCTGTATTGCAGGCAGATTTTTTAACATCTGATACTCAGCACAAATATTTTGAACAGACTAGAATGATCAAGGAATTGCTTTACAGTGAATGATTCATGCTTCATGGCACCAGGTTATCAAAAGGCAGATAGGTGACCGTTAAGAAACTGGTCCAAATGGGCCAGGAGTTAATACGGGAATGGGCTGGGACTGGATGGTGGCCATAGAGATGGAAAGGAAGGGAGAAGGACTTGAGAAGCCAGAGGGCATGATGTGATGGTTGATTTTATGTGTTGATGAGACTGGGCTAAAGCATGCCCCAGATGGCTGTTGAAATCTTATTTCTGGGTGTATCTGTGAGGCTGTTTCTGGAAGGAATTAGCATTTGAATGGGTAGACTGAGTCAACAAGATCACCCTCACCAAGGCGGGTGGGGGAACTTACTTGCTTGAGCTGGTGCATCCTTCTTCTCCTGCCCTGGGACATTGGTGCTCTTGATTCTTGGGCCTTTGGACTCAGATGAGGACTTACATCATTACCCTCCCTGATTCTCAGGCCTTTGGAGTCAGACTGAATTATACCACTGGCTTTCCTGGTCCTCTAGTTTGCAAAGGACAGATCATGAGGCCTCTTGACCTGCATAACTATGTGAACTAATCCCTATATTAATTATAGATTCTTACAGTAATTATATATATATTTATATACACATAAATTTTGTATTTATATAAAATTTAGAAATTTATATAAAAATTTACAAATTTAATATGTATTAGCTATATCTATCTATCTGTTTCTCTGGAGAACCCTGACTAATACACAAGGGTGCTACCTGAATTGGCTAAAAGCTTGCAAAGTGGTACTCTTTGGATGAGCGTGGAGCCTAGATATTGGTGCTGAGCTATAGAGGGACCTAAGGGCGCTAGAATTCTGAGTGTGTGAGTGGATGGGTAGATGGCTGGACAAATGAATGAGTTCCCTCATAGGAACTCCTTGCTTTCTGGCTTAGGCCAAACTTCTTTAAAAGCCTACTTAGATCCTGAGGTTAGGTAGTAATTTCTCATACTTTTCCCCTCACCTCAGTTATCTTTCCCCAAATCAGGGAGGCTGAAGGCTTTTCTGAGATCTGGACCATTTCTGGATGCCTCATGGGGTCATTTAGGTCTTTTTATGTTCTAATTCCCTGGAGTAGGAAATGGCAACCCACTCCAGTATTCTTGCCTGGAGAATCCCATGGCCAGAGGAGCCTGGCAGATTACAGCCCATGGGATCACAAAGAGTTGGACATGACTGAGTGACTAAGCAAGCATGTTCTAATTATGAGAACCTCCTTTTTGAACTCTCTCACCCTAGGGCTGGGAAGGGAACAGAGTGTGGTGGCTGGGATTCCTTCCAATCTGATGTATAGGAGCACAAGCAGGATCTGATATGTCTGAGAAATAAAGACTTATGACATTACTTGTGTAGCATAAGCATAAAGCTGTTCATATAGACAGAACTATAAAATCACATGCACATATACTTCATGTACATGATCACATTTACGCTTCACAACATCCTGCAAGGCAGTCATTGTCATCATTGTCTGAGAGGGGACGAAAGCCCGGCTTGGAGGCGGCTTTCAATACTTTGGCCACCTGATGTGAAGAGCCGACTCACTGGAAAAGACCATGATGCTGGGAAAGATTGAAGGCAGGAGGAGAAGGGGACAACAGAGGATGAGATGGTTGGATGACACCATTGACTCAGTGGACGTGAGTTTGAGCATACTCTAGGAGATGGTGAAGGACATGGAAACCTGGCATACAGCAGTCCATGGGGTTGCAAAGAGTCGGACATGACTGAGAGACTGGACAACAGCAACACGTCTCACTTCTAGAGGAGAGCTACAGGAATAGCAACCCTCTTCTGCCTCCAGATATTAGCACATCTGGATGAGACATTTGGAAGTGCTGCGTAGCCACGTGCTACCAGTCTGAGAACTAGGCCAGTACTGAAGATGGCAGAGTCAAGATGGAGAGAATCTGGGTCCCTGATGGTGGAGTGAGTCACTAAATAGCCCATCACAGAAACCTCCAGATACTTCTAGTTGACTTCCTGGTGTCCATTCTGGTCTTCTTCCTTAGTCACGTAAAAATCTATTTTGATGGATGTAGCAGTGTACCTGATACAAAACACATCTTCCAGACTCCCATGTCAATGCAAGTAGCTGATAAGATGTTAAGTGGCCCTTTGCCCTGCCCCTTTTTATTTTCCTATTTCCTAGGATGTGAACATGATGGCTAGAGTATAGTAGCCATTGTGTGATCATGAAGCTAACTTGAGAATGGAAGCCATGTGCTAAAAATGGACCCAGCACTAAAAGGGTGGGTCCCTGCTGACTGTGGAGCTGCCATGCCAGCTTTTGACTGTTTATATCCAGGCTTCTTTTATGTGGGAGAAACATAAACTTCTGTTTTATAGAAGCCGCTGTTTTTGGTGTTTTCTGTTATATCCAGCTGAGTCTAATCTCAGCTGCTCAGACTATGTCTTTCTAAATTTCCTGCTGGGTGAAAATTAATTTCCTCAAAGTCTAAACTGTTTGGAATGGGGGTTGCAATCAATGGCATCCTAATTGTTTCCTCTTCAAAACCCATACTGTTAACATCTTTACTGTATAGTCACCTATAACATAGGGTTGTATTCTTCAATTCTCCATTATTCTTGAGGTGAGAGGTCTTAATGTTAGGATATCCTCCACTTTCTACATATCTTTCCTGTCTCTGAATCCCATCATTGGGCAGTAAATAACTTCCAGGAAGCCCAAACAAAAAGCAGATTTTCCAGTTAGCTGCTACAGGGGTGGTACAGCATTGGTGGGGAATTCAAGTGGTTTCTTTGGCACTAACCTCAGACTGTCAGAGTAATACCTCCCACCTGAGCAGGGTCTGGCTTTCAATAGCCTCCTGTCTATTCCTTCACCTTCTCCACAGCGTGTTCCTCCTCGGTTCCTCCACCCAGACCATGTGGTCTGCCTCCCACACAATCCTCAGGGAGAGGAGCTTTTAATAACTGGCGAGGCAACTATTGACTCAGGTTTTGTTTGTCTGCCACTAAGTTCACATTTAATAAATGCAGGATTCTTGGTTTAATAGGCTGGTCATTGTGTATTATCAAAATGGCAAAGTAATTATTCAGAGCTGTGCTTGAGATAGGCCAGAGATGGGACCACAGTGGCCTGCCTCCTTCCTAATTCACAGTGAGCATTGCATTTCTGGCCAGTCAGTATTTATTGAAAGTATAATAGCTATCTTGTTAAACTCAAGTCTGTTAAATCTAAATGAAAGTCAGGGATTTGTACCGGAGGGTGGGGAGCGGTTCAGTCTATCTTGAGAGCATCCCAAACCACCCGCTTCGTTACTTGCATCTCGCTGTGAGGTTGCCAAAGCCAGCTCGTAAAGCACAGCTGGAATAATAATCCTTCCTTATCCAGGGACAGAACCACCCACCACCCTTAGCCCAAGAAGTTTTCCCTGGGATGTAAACCTGTAATGTAATGATAATGACGGCTACCACTTAGCAGGGCCTATCGTATGCTAAGTACTTTCGATCCATCATCTCCAGTTCGCACAGCAATCCCAACTTACGGATGAGGGTGTTGATGCCTGGAGGGGTTAAATAATCTGCCCAAGGTCACACGGTTGTTAACTGAAAGGGCTAATTAGCAGAGTTACTTTTGTTAATTAGCTCCAGAGTTTGGGGAGTCAGACTCAGATATTTTGAGTTCTAATGCCCATCCTCTCTTGCTGCAGAGACTCTGAGGGGCTTGAACATGTGTTTTTGTGTTAGCAGAGGGTTCTGTCCCTTGCCTCTTGGCTCAGAGCCTGATGGCTGGAGCAGTCAGTTTTGCGTCCCACCTACTCTCTTTCTCCATTTAAGTCCCCCAGACTTAGACACTTTTGCGTGGTCGTGCACAATGGCCTTTCCCCGCACTTGCAGTGCTTCCCTAAGGCTGATGTAAGCAGAGGCCGTCTTGACCTGCCTTTGGTTCCATCCCTCCTGTTTCCATCCCTATGTGCAGGACCGCAGGGTTTGTCATCACATTCTAAGGAGAAGGAACCAAATTCTCAAAGAGAAAAGAACTTTTTTTTTAAGTGCATCTGAGCCACTTTTCTAGATTCTCTGTTAGAGTTTGCCCCTGCCCTACATCGTAAGCCTATCTGAGCTCCTTCAGTGGGGGTCTTTGGCTTATAGCTGAGACCCAGCAGCCCTAGTGGAGGGAACATAAGACATGAACAGCCAGCTTCTTGGGGACTTCAATGCAGCTCACAACTTAGGATCTGAGACGCCTGATAGGACCCATGGCATGATGTTGCTAACCAACCAGGCCACATGGTTCAAGCCAAGGACCTAATACAAGGACACTCTGTTCAGCTTCAGTTGAAGGGAACCATGCCATTTTATTCATGCATTCATTCCACATGTATGTGTTGTGTATCTCCGTTGCATCAGGCACTGATGTAAAGCATGCAGTCTTTGACTTCACATAAGATAGTTCTGGAATCCCAAGGGCAGGACGGAGGAAGGAGCACTGACTGGACAGAGTATTGGTAGATCTGGGTTTGAGTTAGGATGACCAGCTCTCCCAGTTTGCCTGGAACTTTCCTAGTTTTAGCACTGAAAGTCCAGCATCCTGGAGACCCCTCAGCATCTGTGGATGGTTGTTTGCCCTAGTTAGAGTGCCAGTTCTGCCATCTACTAGTCAGTCCATTAGGGTATATTTCTTGATGGCCCATTACGTGACTGACAGTGTTCCATTGCTATGAGGACACCTGTGAGCAAAGTCAAGTTCGTGCTCAAGGTACCCCCTTTCAGTGCCAGTAAATAATACAAGCAAGAGCAAATAAGACAATATAAGGCATGTCTATGGGCTTCCCTGGTGGCTCAGCAGTAAAGATTCTGCCTGCAATGCAGGAGCCACGGGGGATGCAGGTGCAATCCCTGGACTGAGAAGATCCCCTGGAGGAGGGCATGGCCACCCACTCCAGTATTCTTGCCTGGAGAATCCCCATGAGGAGCCTGGCAGGCTATAGTCCATAGCATCCCACAGAGTTGGACACAACTGATGCGACTTTGCACACACACACGCAAGGCATGTCTAAGGAGATAAACCAGGTACTGTTACCTAGGTTGACTGTATGGTGGGGGAGGGGGCTGTTCTAGGTGGGAAGGTCAGAGATGACCTCAGTGACAATGAACAGACACAGGCCATCTTGTATAGATCTTGAGAGGAAGATTTCCAACTAGAAGGATCGTGAAGGGCAAAGGCCCTAAGATGGGAACAGATATTGCCAGGTTTGAGATCAGAAGGAATGTCAGAGCGGATGGATATAGGGGAGGTGGGAGAGGGAAGGAGGCGGATGGCAGCAGACCAGGGCCAGGTGACAAAGGGCCTTGGGCTGTGCATTAGGTATGTGCCCTGGGGGGAATCACTTTCAGAGGAGGAGTCAAAATTTCAAAGAAGTCTGTGGAGCTAGAAAACACACTCCAGACAGCTGAATTTAGGTATCCTAGCTTCCCCCACAAACCTGCTGTCTATGTTGCATTTTCTATCTTGGTAAGAATGTCACCATTCACAGAGTTGTCTGGGCTCAGAACTTCAATGTCATCTGGTTCCTGCTTTCCCATCCACCTCTGTTATTCAGTTAGTCTGAATGACATAAATCATTGCATTCCATGACCTTGCTTAAGATGATAGTAGTCAGCATATTTGCTCAAGTTGCAAACTTTCCCAAAAGCAGACTCTGAGATGAAGATTTGTATACAGGAAGTTTTTTGAAGAGTTTTTTGTGTGTCTTGATATGGTGAATTGCAGTAACTAATCTTCTAGTGTTGAACTAACCTTGCATTCCTGAGGTAAAACCCACTCGCTCATGATGTGTTAAATTATATTTGTATTTTCATTATAGTATATATTATATTTATAATTATATATATATGTATAATAGTCTCCTAAAATGAGGAGAGATTGACTTAAGAATGGAAGTGATAAAACAAGGGACTACTGTTTATCATTATAAAACTTTTAGCACTACCTGATTTTTAATTATTTTCCTCTAGTATATGAGTGGAGAAGGCAATGGCACCCCACTCCAGTACTCTTGCCTGGAAAATCCCATGGATGGAGGAGCCTGGTAGGCTACAGTCCATGGGGTCGCTAAGAGTCGGACTCGACTGAGCGACTTCACTTTCACTTTTCCCTTTCATGCACTGGAGAAGGAAATGGCAACCCACTCCAGTATTCTTGCCTGGAGAATCCTAGGGACAGCAGAGCCTGGTGGGCTGCCGTCTATAGGGTCACACAGAGTCGGACACGACTGAAGCGACTTAGCAGCAGCAGCAGCAGCAGCAGTATATGAAAGGGCTTCCCTGGTAGCTCAGCTGATAAAGAATCTACCTGCAATGCCAGAGACCCTGATTCGATTCCTGAGTCAGGAAGATTCCCCTGGAAAGGGGGAATCTTCTCTACCCACTCCAGTATTCATGGGCTTCCCTGGTGGGTCAGACAGTAAAGAATCTGTCTCCAATGTGGGAGACTTGGGTACGATCCCTGGGTTGGGAAATTCCCCTGGAGGGGGGCATGGCAACCCACTCCAGTATTCTTGCCTGGAGAATCCATGTGGATGGAAGAGCCTGGAGGGCTACAGTCCATGGGGTCACAAAGAGTCGGACATGACCCAGCGACTAAGCACAGGACAGAGGCACAGTATGTGAAAATCAATTTTTTAAATACTAAAAAAAACCCAAACCAAAATTCAAACCTGTAACTTTCCATGACTTGATGCTGGTGTGGGGCTTTTGCTTGTTATTTTTGTTTTTGTTTTGGAGTGACTGGCCTTTGAGAAAAGGCCTTAGGTCACTGCAGTTGGGCTGGGTAACAGTTGAAAGGAGATAGTAGGTACGTCTAGACTTGAGCCGAGGTGATCGTCGCCACATAGAAAGCTAGTTTCTATGTCAGGAACTGTGTTGGTACATGTCATTACCTGATTAAATCCTGACAAGAGCTTTTCTCAGTTAACTGTTGTTAACACAACAAACCACCCCAAAACTTAGTGGTTTAAAACAACTGTTTATTTTGCAATAAATAGTAATGCCACAGGCTCCCTTGCCAGAAGCCAGAGAAAGAGATGGAAGTATTAAAGAACACAAAACTTTTCTGCCTGCTTGGCCCTTCCCTTCCTATAACTGAATGCTAAAAGGATGATTTAAAAGAAGACAATTTGTACCAACTAGATGCATAGACTCATCTGTTGGTGGTACAAGATACAAAGGGTCATCTCTACAAATGTGATTGGCATTCTACATTTTGAGTTGGGCACTTATTCTTTGGTTTCACTTGGGGTCATCTATATGACTGCCGTCATCTGCCTGTTTGGCTCAACCAGGATAGTGAAGTGAAAGTCGCTCAGTCGTGTCTGACTCTTTGTGACCCCATGGACTATACAGTCCATGGAATTCTCCATGCCTGAATACTGGAGTGGGTAGTCCTTCCCTTCTCCAGGGAATCTTCCCAACCCAGGGATCAAACCCAGGTCTCCTGCGTTACAGGTGGATTCTTTACCAGCTGAGCCACAAGGGAAGCCCTCGACCAGGATAGAATGGTCTGAGATACTGATTGTCTTGTGGTGACAACATGTATGGGTGATTAGCTGGGGCTCCTGGCTGGGGTGCCTCCAGTCTCCTCCATGTGACCTTCCAGCAAGATATCTTAGGTTTCTTCAATGGTTATAGCAGAACTACAAAAGGACGAGCCTAAATGTAAGAATACTGAGGTTCCATTTGTGACCCATTTGATCATGTCCAGTTGGTCAAAGCATGTTGTATGGCAAAGTGGTTCAGATGGTAAAGAATCCACCTGCAATGTGGGAGACCTGGGTTCGATCCCTGGGTTGGGAAGATCCCCCGGAGGAGGGCACGGCAACCCACTCCAGTATTCTTGCCTGGAGAATCCCCATGGACAGAGGAGCCTGGTGGGCTATAGTCCATGGGGTCGCAAAGAGTTGTACATGACTGGGTGACTAGGCATAGTGTCAGTATGGAAGGAAGATATGCAGGGGCATGGATTCTAGGAGAAGAGATTCGTTGGAGACATTCAATGTAACAATCTGCCTCGGAGTGCTTTGAAGCGTACATTTATTATTATCCTTATTTTATAGATGAAGAAACCAAGTTAAATAACTTGCCCAAGGTCCTCTCTCATGTCTGGCAAGAAACTCTTCTCTTTCTGACTCCAAAGCCCACACCTAAACCATTGTAGTGTCTCCAGCGCCCTCCCCTGCCATTGACTTCTTTTGAGTAGCCCATTGTCCGATTATCCGATTGTCATGATGCTGAGTCATCTAGGCTCAGGTCTGCTCACGATGCTGAGTCATCTAGGCTCAGGTCTGCTGCTGGTCTCTTGTGTGTGTACCCTTGATGGTCTTCCCAGAACACACAGATACACACCAACACATACAAACACATGTGTGCACTCAAGAGCACCACATAAGTGTCATGTTCTCCCTTTGTATATTCCCTTCAACGTACTACGTTGTACTTCCCACTTCCACTTCCTTTATTCGTGAGACCTGGGGAGAATGAATACCCTGCCACATTTGCAGAGACAGCCCTTTGCATCTCGCACCTTTGAACAGATGAGATGAGTCCATGTACCTACTTGATACAAATTGTCCTCTTTTTAATCAACCTTTTGGCAATCAATTACAAGAAGAATATGGCCAAGTGGGCAGAAAACTTCTGCACTCTTTAATCCATCCGTCTCCTTCTCTGGCTTCTGGAAAGAGAAGCTGCTATAATACTTCTTTCCCACCACTCGGCAGACTGGTGGGGACATGGGAAGTCACGTCCTCTTGTTGTCATTGCCACCAGAAATCCTGTAGCATCTGACGGACTGAGACAGATGGCCTCTTACTCAGGGAGGCCTGTTTGGTTGACACGGTCCAGCCTGAAGGCCCCAAGCACCATTTCGGTATTGTTATTGGCAACATGATCGAGAGGGAAGCACAATGGCTTGTCAACTTGACCTTCACAGGAGTATTAAAGTGAAGCAGGAGATAAAATGTCTTTTGTTTTCAACAAGGTTTCCTTTCTGGCCTATGTGATCAACATGTCATAAAAATATGGCTTCTTATTCTCTCTCCTTTTAGGGCATTTTGCAACTGTTAGGAGAGATGCAGGCAAAGAGCTGGGTGTCGATTGTTGCTGATAAGTGTGATGCTGCTCTTTCTGAGATCATTATCTGTGGTAGGCAGAATAATGCCCTCTCTGCCCCCCTGCCCACAAAAATGTTCGTGTCCTAATTCCTGGAACTTGTGAATATGTTACATTTCATGGCAAAGGGAACTTAAAGTTGCAGCTAGAAGTAAGATCGCTAATCAGCTGATTTCAAAAGAGGAAGAGTATCCCAGATTATCCAGGTGGGCCCAGTGTACTCAAAGGGGCCATTAAGTGTGGAGGAAGGAGATTAAAGAGTCATCCATTGAGAAAGACTCAACTGGTCGTTGCTGGCTTTGAATGTGAAAGGGGATCACAAGCCTAGGAGTGTGGGCAGCCTCTGGTAGTTGGAAAACACAAGGAAAAGAATTTTCCGGAAGGAATGCAGCCCTATTGACACCTTGCTTTTAGCCAGTGAGACCCATTTTGATTTCTAGAAGTGTCAGATGATCAATATGTATCATTTTAAGCCACCAAGGTTTTGTTAATTCATACAGCAGCAACAGGAAACAGATACACAACGTTTCATTAGCTCCTTGTATAATGGTCAGTGTTTAAAGAGCATCCTGGTTGCATTTGTGGAAGACTTCAGCATATGTGATAGGAACAGAGAGCAGCATGGTAGGGATATTATCCCATTTTTCATGTTTCCATAGAAAACCTGTGAAAGCCACCCTACCCTTACACCAGAGAGACCTACCTGGTTGGTGAGGCTGAATTGCAATTACCAAGCACGCTCTGCTCAAGTTTAAGTTTTAAGTTTAGTTGCTCAAGATTTGTGGGTTGGCAATTTGGGCAGGACTCAACTGAGACTGCTCATCTCCATTCTATGTGGTATTTGTTGGGGTTTTTCCTGTGTTTGTGGTCGCTTAGCATGTTGATTAGGTGCTGGCTGATGCTGGTTGATGTCATTCACAGGTCCAGCAGTTGGTTGAGGTTTCAGCTGGGCCGCAGTGTTCATCCACATGGCCTTTCCACTGGAGTAAGCTAGCTTGGGCTTTCTCCCTTGGCAGCTGGGTTCCAAGAGGGAAAATGCAGACATCTTTAGAGGTCTTGGCTCAAAAATTGCACAGGGTCATTCTCCTTTCCATTAGCCAAAAGAAGTCACAAGAGTTGTTCATATTTACAAGAGAGCAGAGAAATAGACTGTACCTGTAGATGGTAGCCAATAGTGCAAAGTAGAACATATGCAGCGATGGGAGGCATTTGTAGCTGTTTTTTTCAACCTTCTATGCTCTCCGTGGGGCTTCCAGGTGGCTCAGTGGTAACAAATCCACCTGCCAGTGCAGGAGCTGAGGGTTCAGTTCTGGGTTGGAAAGACCTCTTGGAGAAGGAAATGGCAGCCCATTCCAGTATTCTTGCCCATGGGAAATCCCATGGTCAGAGGAGCCTGGTGGGCTACAGGCCATGGAGTTGCCAAAGAGTTGGACACAACTTAGTGACTAAATCAGCAATACCTTCTGTGGTTCCTTTTTTGGGCTAGGATGCCTCAAAGTTGAATGCATTCTTCCTTCTGCTCCTGCTTCTTTCATGCAGTGAGCTCACCAGGGCGAGCTCTGTAGGGACTGGCTTGGAGTTGTTCATCTGCCATGACCAGGCTAAGTGCAATTTGGAGAAGAAGGAGCAGAAAGCTCACTCAGGCTCAGGGCCAATCCCCACACAGCAGTTTGGGTGGCCAGCAGTTCAACTATTTTTAGGACCTCTCTCTGACTCCTCTGTCTGTTTCTTAATTGCTTTAGAACTTGGGGTGGGGAGAATGCATGATTAATTAATACCTTAAGAACTTAGTACCTGAAGGAGATAGAGATAACCAGTGACAAGTAGGAGGAAGTTCAGTACAGGCAAAACCGGGGCATTGTTCTACAAGAGATGACACAAACTAAGTTTAAGTGGTAGATATATGATGGAAAAGGGTTTTGCCATCCATGTGGACTAACTTTTAAAACATCCAACAGTTAGGATGCTTAAAAAACACTGACAAAATTCTGGAAAGCATGTACTGGTTTTGTGTTTCCATTTAAGTCATTTGTTTTCTGCATGATAGTTGCTATATGGACAGGTCTCCTGAGACAGCAATGGAGTATAATATAAACTGGCAGATAGACATTCAAACATTTCCCATCTTGCTAGTTCATCTTCTTAATAGACAACCCACAGGCATATACATTGAACATACTCATACACTGGTGGCTCAGATGGTAAAGAATCTGCCTGTAATGTGAGAGACCCAGGTTCGATCCCTGGGTCAGGAAGACACCCTGGAGAATGGCATGGCATCCCACTCCAGTATTCTTGCCTGGAGAATTCCATGGACAGAGGAGCTTGGTAGGCTACAGTCCATGGGGTCACAAAAAGTTGTACATGACTGAGCGACTAACACTTTCACTTTTCATACTCATACACATCTTCACTCTTGTTGATGCAATTGATAATGGGACTCTCTGGGCATGGGTGAGACTTTTCTGGTTAGCACTTCATTCAGAAGTCATTCCCTTCCTACAAAAATGACAGTGAAAAATCAGAGAGTTAGGTAGATGGTCTTGTTCTACATCAGCGGCAGCAGGATAGAGAGAAGGCATTGGTGTGTGACTGCAGGCAGCTTTTTGGTTAAAGCAGCTGTGAAGGTGGCACTAGTGGTAAAGAACCCAACTGCCAATGCAGGAGACGTAAGAGATGCGGGTTCAATCCTTGGATCAGGAAGATCCCCTGGAGGAGGGCATGGCAATCCACTCCAGTGTTCTTGCCTGGAAAATTCCATGGACAGAGAAGCCTTATGGGCTACAGTCCATGGGGTCGCAGAGTCGGACATGACTGAAGCAACTTAGCATGCAAAGAAGCAGTGCATCGTGTTGAAATGAGCATGGGTTTTGATTAAAGATGGTCCTGGGAGTTTCTACTCTTGGATTTACATATCACTCACTCTGAAACTTTGGAGAGGTAATTTCACCTTCTTCCATCTCCATTTCTTCTATAAAATGGGGCTCGTGATACTCAAATTCATATGACTGTTGTAAGGATTAAAGAAAATTCATTTATAATGTCTATCCTTGTGCTTAGGGCATTGTAGGTATGCCACAGTGATGGCCACTTGAGAACCAAATTTGCAAGATTGGTGGAAGGTGTCATGAGTCAAGCCCTGGCATGGATCTGTGCAGTAGCTAGTAGGAACAGGGATGGCTAAGGTGGTAGAGATGTGCTTGAAGAAACCTTAAAGGATTCCAGGTTTTATGAAATGCATTTTCATCGATAGCAACTACATAGCAAGAGACAATATTAGAACTAACATATCACTTTCATAGGATTCTCAGCTAATGGATCTGACCTGAAAAGCATGGACAAGAGTGACTGGGCTAAGCGGATAAGAGGCTGATGTAGAGTAAGACGACAGCAGACTGAACAGAGCTGAGCACACTCAGTCAGCCAGCTCTCTCGGCTGGTTTTGCGCTGTGCCATGTCCATGGCAGAGGCACAGTTTTGGTTCTCACTAGCTACACCCCTAATCTTTCTTCTCATTGACTTGGCAAGGCTGGTTCCTGTTCTGCACACCTCAGCTCTAACAGCTCTTGGACTGTTCTAGTGTAACAGGTAAAAGTAAACTGACAAAAATAAAGTAAACTGGCAAACACTCTCCCAGTTGAGCCCCTCAGCTAATCTCACAACAGCTGGGAAAAACCACTTCCTGGCTCAGCTGGTTCCCCCATAAACTGGATTCCTGGGGCCTTTCCCAGCTCTTCTTTCAGCAACCTGCTATAGAAGCAAAAGGAGGGAGAGAGTCAAACGATCTTTCTAGACATCAACCTTCATATTTCTGACTGCTTTGTTATATCACAGTGATGACTTCTTGGGGATAGTGACTTGTATGCTAAAAGTAACTGCAGTCTTCGGGGCTGTCCCTGACTTTCTCTCTCCAAAAAGGAAGGGAAGCCCACCTCTCCTTCCAAAGCATGGAAGTTCTGTCCTCCTGTTCCTCTGTTGCAGCAGTGGTGAGATCAGACTTTACACACTAGAGCTCAGGTGTGCTGAACCAGAGGGAACTTTCTTGATTTTAACAACTGATCTCTTTCTACTCTGAAACCCCCGTAAGAGTCGGGAGAAAAACACAAAAACATGTGCCAGTGAAAGAGATCTCAGTCCCTTCTGGTTAAAAAACCATCCCTGGTGGGTAAATATTCTGATGTTCTGTTTCCTTTCAAATCTGTTTTTCTCTTTGCTCTTTCCCAAGAGGACATGTGAGATGGAGGGCAGAGAAGCCATATCCATCCTCAGGGGAGAGGGGAGGAGCCCTTTGTCTGCGTGTGGTCCCCTGAGCTTCTGGCCTCATGGCCTTACAGCTCCAGAGCCAAGCCTGGTGTATCTGGGGGATGTTCTCCCAGCCTTCAGGATGCAAGCTCAGCTATCTCCCCTCTGCTGCCTCCAACCCTCCTGGGATTTCACTGGTTCTGCTGTTGCTATGACTTAGTCGCATCCACCATCAGGCCCCCAGACCTGGCCAGATCCCTCTGTGGCCTCTGCTACAGGAGTTCCTCACTTGTGCCTTAGTGAGCTCTTGTGGGCAGGCTTCTCAGTCCTTAATTCTCAGCTCCCTTCACCATTCCTCTCACTGGCCCTGGAGAATGTTCCAGGTTTTCTGTGTGCTGTGGTGGAAGAGGAAAGAGTTGAGAGTTTCAACCTGAACATGGTAGATATTGCCAAAAATAATCTACTCCCCCTATCTCAGTGGGTGAGGATTCCAGGGAGTAGAATATTGTATCCATGAGAACCCTCCCTTTGAAGGATGCTGGCCTCTGTGACATTTCTCAGTAGCTGACAGTAGCAAAGAGGTCCTGTGAGAAACACCAGCCTCCCTCCTGCCTTTGAGGGCATATAAGGGCTTGAAGCTGCCAACAGCTGTGAGGTACTGAGGGTTATGCTGCTGCCTTGCCTGAAATGGAATCTTATTCACAATTCAGTTCATGGTCCAAGAAACAAAAATAATATTTAATGAGGAAAATCTTCTCTGTTTAATTATGGTAAATGTCAAGGTCAAATCTGAGTGCTTTGCTTAAGGTCAAATGCTCAGAGCTATCAAAAAGCATTTAAACCAGAGCGGATGGGCTCTTAAAACCCAGGCTAGTTAAAATGAGGCACCATCCTCTCCCAGTGATTTATGTCCCCATCAGAAGCAGTCATGTTGGAGCTAGAACAATCCTCTTGTGTTTTGTTCTCTTCGGATGTTCTCTTTAGGCTGATGAGGGATTCCGAATGAAATCAATGCCCCGAGGCTCCCAAAGGGTTACCCCCACAGCTCTGGAATCCTGTTTCCATTTGACTAGTGTTTGAGGGAGGTGCTGATGCCCAGACCTCTCTCTTAGAGCTTCTGATTTAATTGGTCTGGGGGAGACCTGGGCACTGGTATTTTCTTTAAGGTTCCCAAGTGAAATGTTTCTAATATACGATGGGATTTAGAATAACTGGGTTAAATAGTCAACTTAGTCAAAATGCCAAAAGCTGAGGCTCTGTGTGCCCTGAGCTTTCTGCCATATTGTACTGGCCTTTCTCATAGTTTTCATTCAATCCAAATTTATCTTCTTCCCCACTGCCTCTTATCCTCACAGCCCAGAGCTGCCTCCTGAGATAGCACGTACTGTCAAGCTCCAGAAAGGGCAAGGTTGCAATGCCATGCTCCCCTTGCACTTGGCAGTGAATGGAGTGGAAACCATCTCTCAGATGTACCTAGCTCCACACCAAATGGCTTAGCCAAGATCAATTCTGAAGGCTCAGGAAAGAGATGAGAATTCAGACTCTTGGTTTGGGTCTCTTTGAGTAGTCTGAATAGAAGGGACAGCAGAACTTTCCTGAGCAGAGAGGAAATCTATGTCCTGTTATTTATGCACAATGCTTCACTGTTCCTTCTTTCTTTCTTGTCATACAATAGAAATAATGATCTTGGTACTGGACCCTGTGCTGCGCCAGGACGATTAATCACCCACTGAGTCATTTATTTCCTCGTACTCTCGTCCACCAGGACCATTATCCTGTAGGTAAACAGAGGTACCAGTAAATCATGGACAGAACACAAGCTGGTGGGAGAATAGTTGATTAAGCGTCTCCATAAGTTACCGTTATAGAGCATCTCTCATCCCAGAGGATCTCCAAGCACCAGATAGACTGATGAATGCGCCACTGCCCAGCCTCTATATATGTCATTTTCTACTCCATTGCCTCGGGGGGCAGGGGAGGTTTATTGCCCTTGTCATATAGTTACTCTCAAAACTGCAGTCATGGTTTAGATGGGAGGTAAAGAAAGGAGCTTTTCACTTCCTTGTCTTTTCAGGGAGCAGAAATCAACTACTCACCAGGAACTCAGCAGCAGAGAGTAATGTATATACCTTCCCTTTGGGGCAACATGTTTTTGGTTCCTGAAGTGCTGCCAATATTTCTAAAGTTGCTAACTTTAGAAGAGCAGGGATTGAGATTGAGGGGTGAACCAGGACAAGATCTAAACTAAGCCGTATAGCACAGGGAGCTCAGCTCTGTACTCTGTGATGACCTAGAGGGGTGGGGTGGGAAGGAGGTCCAAGAAGGAGGGGATATATGTACACATATAGCTGATTCATCTTGTTGTACAGCAGAAACTAACACAACATTATAAAGCAATTATACTCCAGTGAAAAAAATAGAAAACAATTACTTCAGTTCGGTTCAATTACAGTTGCTCAGTTGTGTCCGACTCTTTGTGACCTCATGGACTGTAGCACACCAGCCTCCCTGTCTATTACCAACTCCCGAAGTCTACTCAGACTCATGTCCATTGAGCCAGTGATGCCATCCAACCATTACTTAAAAACATATGTGTGTGTGTGTGTGTGTGTGTGTGTGTGTGTGTGTGTGACCAGGGTGAAAATGTTTTAGGGTCTGCTAGAATCTTAATCTAGGAGAGAATCACTCTCAGGGAGGATTATTTACTCACAAGACTTTACAACTATTCATGATAACTCTGGTCTTTAAAACTTAGTAATATATGGGCCCCTTTGAAAGAAGAAAATTTCCACTTTCCTCCCAGGGCTTTCTACAATTATAATGCATTCAAGCATATTGTTATAGCTCTGATATTTGTAGAAAGCAAAAAACCAAGTTATATTCAAGTGAGTTAAATTCAGTTCAGTACAATTCAATTCAATACAAGCTAAAACCAAAAAGCCAATGTGATTCAATTTAACAACATTAATTTAATGGGAAGGATGATGTTGTTTTGCTGAAACCAAATTACCTCTCAAATGAGAACATGATATTGACTACTACCTCATTAGTTCTTTCAAGTTTCATATAATTGTCCTACAGGGTGCCATGCGATGACCCAGTTTTCCACCATTTCTCTCTATTTGAACTGCAATGGAAACTCCCTCTGTGCAGTCCACTATTAATTTATTTGGCCTTAATTTGGGATGAGCATAACATTTCTGTGCTAAGTCTACATATGTGCCACTGGAAAAAACAAGCCCTTTAGGACCCTATGGCATGAATGACTATGTCATGTCATTAGAATGATGCAGAAAATGGTAAAACTAAATTTTAATACTATGATCAAAAGGAAGCCCCCAGTTAAAAAATCCTCATAAAACTTTTTAAAGATTCTGCTAGGGGTTTGTGTGAGCCATGGACCCCACGTTAAAATGCATATGTCCAAAGTCAATAGGTTTAGACAAATATTGGGTTTAAAGCTAGAATCAACAAAAAAATTCTGGGAAAAAAGCAAAAGATGATCAAAAGACAGCATGACAATAAAATTTGTCCTTAATCAGAATCTCGGACTTGAGTAAGGAATCTTGTCATAGTCATGATGGAGACTACTCAATGTCCAAGTGTGTGTCTATTGTCTTCTTTTCTCTTTATTTATTTATTTAGAGGCTAATTTTATTTATTAAAAAAAATTTCTTTTTTGTGCTTATAACAATTTTATTTGACATTTTAACACCAGGGATAATTTTCTTCCCTGCATAATCTTCAAAATATCTTTCTTTATTTAAATGAAGTGGCATTTATGTTCAGAGTTTGTCTAGGTTATTCCATAGACATTATTTTTTTTTAGACCACAGTTTTTATTTTTTTATTTTTTAAATTTATTTATTTATTTATTTATTTACTTTACAATATTGTATTGGTTTTGCCATACATTGACATGAATCCACCATGGGTATACATGTGCTCCCCATCCAGAACCCCCCTCCCACCTCCCTCCCCATCCCATCCCTCTGGGTCATCCCAGTGCACCAGCCCTGAGCACCCTGTATCATGCATCAAACCTGGACTGGCGATTCATGTCACATATGATAATTTACATGCTTCAATGCCATTCTCCCATATCATCCCACCCTTGCCCCCTCCCATAGAGTCCAAAGCATTGTTTTATACATCTGTGTCTCTTTTGCTGTCTCACCTACAGGGTTATCATTACCGTCTTTCTAAATTCCATATATATGTGTTATATGCTGTGTTGGTGTTTTTCTTTCTGGCTTACTTCACTCTGTATAATAGACTCCAGTTTCATCCACCTCATTAGAACTGATTTGAATGTATTCTTTTTGATGGCTGAGTAATATTCCATTGTGTATATGTACCACAGCTTCCTTATCCATTCGTCTGCTGATGTACATCTAGGTTGCTTCCATGTCCTGGCTATTATAAACAGTGCTGCAATGAACATTAGGGTACATGTGTGTCTTTCGATTCTGGTTTCCTCGGTGTGTATGCCCAGCAGTGGGACTGCTGGGTTGTATGGCAGTTCTATTTCCAGTTTTTTGAGGAATCTCCACACTGTTCTCCATAGTGGCTGTACTAGTTTGCATTCCCACCAACAGTGTAATAGGGTTCCCTTTTCTCCACACCCTCTCCAGCATTTATTGCTTGTAGACTTTTGGATAGCAGCCATTCTGACTGGCGTGAAATGCACCAGGTCCCAGTTGCAGCTCACTGAATCTTCGATCTTAGTTGTGGTGTGAGAACTCTTCAGTTGCAGCTTGTGAACTCTTAGTTGCCATATGTGGGCTCTAGTTCCCTGACCAGGGGTTGAACCTGGGCTCCCTGCATTGGGAGCACAGAGTCTTAGCCACTGGACCACCAGGGAAATCCCTCCCTTCCCATTTTAGTAAGAGGCTCTCCCTTGACCCGATTCCACAGTTGATCTCAGGGAACTTGGATAATAAGCTGGAGGCCACATTTCCCAGCCTTCGTAGAAGTTCCTTGTGGTCATGTGATCAGACTCTTGCTAACAGAAATGGGAACTGAGAGGTGCAACTTCCACATCACTCCTTTACAAGGAAATTGCTTGCTTTCCACTCTCTGCTTCTTCACTCTGGCAGGTGCTCGGATGTGATGCTGCTGAATTAGCACCAACCATGCAGCATGACCCTAAGAAGATCCAGAAGAACAAAGTAGAAGGAACTTGGGTCCCAGGATAACCTCATAGAGTACAGTTGTCAGTCCTTCCTGCTTACTACTGTTCTGCCATATCAGAGAGACATAAACGTCTTTGTTGTTTATGCCACTGTATTTTGGAGTCTCTCTGTTATAGCCTCTGAATCTATACTCTAGCTGATACAGAAAGTGATAGCTTAAGATCCTGTTTCATTCATTCAGCCATGTATTATTATGTGCCAGGAATTAGAGAGGAAGGGATTTATTTGAGATTGTGTATTTAGTTAGTGGTAGAGCTGGGGCAAAATGCAGGTCTTCTGCCTTTCAGCCCAGAACTCTTGCCATTTCACGCTTCCTCCTCATCCAGTCCTGTGGCTAATGCTCCAGTCATTGTGATTAATTAGGGGAGGGCCTAGTGTTCCCAGAACTGAGTGTGACCTGGTAGGCTTTATTCTCATGTGGCTGGTTTGACTCTTGTTTGTTTGGGGTTTATTTTTTTAAAGGGAAAAATAAGAATCGTCCAAAAAAAATTAGAGGCGTTACTAACCCAGAAGAAATGTGTATTCATCCCTGCAGGACCAACCCTGTCCCCTGTGTACAGAGGGATATACGGGGAAGCTCACAGTATTCCAGGGATATGACTTTCCAGCAATAATATTGTTACCGGAAGGCAGAAGCTGGAGTGAATAGACCTAGTGGATATTTATGCCAGGGAAGAAAAGAAATGGCAGTCAGTTTCTATGAGTGTTTCAGAAAAGTCTGAGTGATGAGAAAAGGAGCAGAAAACGTGATCAAACACAACAGCTTCTCTTCTCCCTCCCCTTAAAAATCCTTGTTTATTTCATCATCCTGCTTTGTTTTCCTTGAGGTATGATCATGATCAGAAACTTTCATCTTCATTTCCTTGTTCACACTTTTATGGTCCATCTTTTTTGAAACACGGTATTTCCATGGCTGACTTATTTACCGTTGATTCTCTAGCAACCAGGACAATTAGGCTCTCAAAAGCGTTGCTGAGCCAATGAAAGAAGTGAATGAATAAATGAGTGAATGAATAGGAAATATGGCAACACAGAAAATGAGCTACGTAAATCATGAAACACACACGGTTCTGTTTCTTGGTGACAGTATAGAGATCAGTTTTTCAATAAAGACAAATCGAGTATTACCTCTGAGAGAAGTGCTATTATTCCAGAATAACCTTCCTGCCTTACTGACCTCAGAATTTTCATTGTTAAATGCCCCTGTGGTGACCATGAGAATGTTCTTGAAGTCTTCTACTATAGGGAGGTAGAGTGGCTAATGCCACACTTCCCACCACCAGCCAGCAACTGGCAGGGCAGGGATACTCAGGTAGACACGTTTCCAGGAGACCCAGGACTCCACTGACAACCGACTTTGGCTTAGAGACCTCCTGACAGCTTTTTTTTTTAAAGCAGTTACATCTGCATTCTTTATATATATATATATATTTTTTTAATTTGGAAAAATATTTTTTAAAAGTCTTTATTGAATTTGTTACAATATTGCTTCTGTTTTATGTTTTGGTTTTCAGACCCCAAGGCATGTGGAATCTTAGCTCTCTGACCAGAAATTGAATCCATACCCCATGCTCTGAAAGTGTGGAGTCTTAATGACTGGACCACCAGGGAAGTCCCATCCCTGACAGCTTTGAAGAATCTTCCTTGGATTGCATGGTGGTCTAAGACGTTCTCACCCAACTTTCCTTCTCTCTCTTGCTCACTCAGGGCCAGACTCACATTGCAGCTGATGGCTCTCCCAGCCTTTCCTGACCCCTGTGTTCCCGCAACAAACCCTTATGTATGCAATCTCATTTTGGGTCTGATTGTTACAGGCCTTGGGCTAACACAGGCTCTGAGAACAGCGCTGGGGCCTCAGGTGGTGGGAAGGCTGCCTAACCCCCAGGCACCATCCAATTTTGAATTCTAAGCCCCCTCTCACAGAGCCACTGTCCAATTTTGCCTGCCACAGCCAGATCCAGCTTAAATTTGGAAATGCTAATGGAAAAGCAGAACGATAAGGCAAACGCTATTTATTAGTCCATACTCTAAATAGAGGCACTGACATGAAGAGTAAATATCAGAAAAAGGCTGAGAAGTTTAACAGGGAAAACAAAGACATAAAAATCTCTTTTGAATTCAGATCCTTCTTTACCATGGGGATGATGTCAACTCTGACAAGCAGTAGCATGTTTATTGAATTTTGGGAGGAAAAGAAGAGAGACTGGACAGTTTAAATGAGAGTAGCAGCTCTTGGAATGAAGACACTTAAACATACATACCTGTTGACTTTGTGTAATTGCGGAAGTGGGAGGAAATTGGACAGGGCATGTTAAACACTAAATTTCATAGTATGCCTTGGAGAAAGACAGTAAATGTGAACATTTGTTCCTGAGGGATGGATTTTCCAGTTATGACCTGCCACATTCTCTGGAACACTCTTGGCCTGGAAAGGCGCTGAATTTTTCTCTCTTTTACTAAAGGTGAAGACAATTTTTATCAATTTGTAACATAACAAAGGACAATATGTTTATTACTATCTATGGCTGCATAACAAATGATCCCCAAATCTAGTAATTTAACAACAGTTTTTATCTCCTAGTTTCTGTGGTCAGGAATCTGGCAAAACTTAGCCAGTACTTTGGCTCAAGGCTGATCATAGTCTGTAATCAAGGTATCATCTAGGCTGGTTCAAAACTGGGAAAGGAGTACATCAAAGCTGTATATTGTCACCCTGCTTATTTAACTTACATGCAGAGTACATCATGAGAAATGCTGGGCTGGATGAATCACAATCTAGAATCAAGATTGCTGGGAGAAATATCAATAACCTCAGATATGCAGATGACACCACCCTTTATGGCAGAAACCAAAGAGGAATTTAAGAGCCTCTTGATGAAAGTAAACGAGGAGAGTATAAAAGCTGGCTTAAAACTCAACATTCAAAAAACTAAGATCATGGCATCCGGTGCCATCACTTCATGGCAAATAGATGGGGAAGCAATGGAAATAGTGACAGACTTTATTTTCTTAGGCTCCAAAATCACTGTGGATGGTGACTGCAGCCATGAAATTAAAAGACATTTGCTCCTTGGAAGAAAAGCTATGACAAACCTAGACTGTGTTTTAAAAAATAGAGACATTACTTTGCCAGCAAAGGTCTGTATAGTCAAAGCTATGTTTTTCCAGTAGTCATGTATGGATGTGAGAGCTGGACCATAAGGAAGGCTGAGTGCCAAAGAATTGATGCTTTTGAACTGTGGTGTTAGAGAAGACTCTTGAGAGTCCCTTGGACTGCAAGGAGATCAAACCACTCAATCCTAAAGGAAATCAATCCAGAATATTCATTGGAAGGACTGATGCTAAAGCTGAAGCTCTAATACTTTGACCACCTGATGTGAAGAGCCAGCTCATTAGAAAAGACCCTGATGCTTGGAAAGATTGAAGGCAGGAGGAGAAGGGGATGACAGAGGATGAAATGGTTGGATGACATCACCGACTCAATGGATTTGAGTTTGAGCAAGCTCCGGGAGTTGGTGAAGGACCGGAAGCCTGGTGTGCTGCAATCCATGGGGTCGCAAAGATTTGGACATGACTTAGCAACTGAACAACAGCAACTGGGCTGCTGCCATTTTGAAACTTGACTGGGGAAGGACCTACTTCTGTATGGTTGTTGCCAAGATTCAGTTCCTGTGGGCTGCTGCTTTGAGGATCTTGGTTTCTCAATGGCGGTTGGCTGGAGGACACCTGTCCTGAGTTCCTTGATGGGTGAGCTTCTCTGTGGGCCCACTCACAATGTGTGCCATTGAAGCCCATCACAGTGAGCAAGTGAGAGGGTCAGAGAGAGGATATGAGCATTGCAGGTGGATTCTTTACCACTGAGCCACCTGGGAAGCCCTCTTAAATTTTATGCTTTGTTGCAAAAGTTCTCATGAATTGTGTATTCTAGGCTATAATATAGGGCTTCCCTGGTGACTCAGCTGGTAAAGAATATGCCTGCAATGTGGGAGCCCTGGGTTTGACCCCTGGGTTGGGAAGAAGCCCTGGAGAAGGGAATGGCTACCCACTCCAGTATTCTGGCCTGGAGAATTCCATGGACTATATATAGTCCATGGGGTCGCAAAGAGTTGGACACGACTGAGCAACTTTCACATATAGGCTATAATATAAGGGTTTGTTTGAATATAAAAGTATAAAAGCTACATACCATGGAGCACAATTGATTTTCCAAGGTGAGGCACCATGTGGATTTAGTTTGAAGAGCCTTATTAAGAGCTCATAGCACCAATTCCTTTTCCATGGGTCATCTCTGCTGAGTCATGGAGGTCCATGTCCTCCGTGACAGGAAGAAATTAATGACTATCATCTGCTGATAGGAAAAACATGAGAGATTTTGCAATGTCTGTTTATTTTCTGTTTTGTTAAGCATCCAGCCTTTGCTTGCTAATCCTTGTGTGGCCTACGCACCAGCCATGTTAATACCCACTTGCTCTTCCTTGAGTATAGCAGCTCTTTCTCACCTTGGATTATGCGGACTTACAATTCTCTTAGCCTGAACTGTCTTTCCCTGCCTTGTCTCCCTTTGTGACTCTCCCTTACCCTTTTATATTCCCCTCAGGAGTCAGGGTTAGTCTTGGAGAAACAGTGACATTTCATCTGAGTTAAAGGCTATATCAGCCCTGCATTTCTGGAGCCATCCTTGTGCTTCCTCATTTGAGTGTTCTGACAAATAAATCTACAGGGTCTATCTATTAATAATATTTGACATTTCCTCTTCTTGATGTGAGCTGCTTAAAGACAGACTCTGACTTTTCTGCTTTACATCTTAGCTGTGGGTATAAAGTATCCATTTTTTGTCATATGTTGTTGTTCAGTTGCTAAGTAGTGTCCATCTCTTTGCAACCCCATGGACTGTGGCATGTCAGGGTCCTCCATCCTTCGATATCTCCCAGAGTTTGCTCAAATTTATGCCCATTGAGTCAATAATGCTATCTAACTATCTCATTCTCTGCCACCTACTTCTACTTTTGCCTTCAATCTTTCCCAGCATCAGGGTCTTTTCCAATGGATTGGCTCCTCACATCAGGTGGCCAAAGTGTTGGAGCTTCAGCTTCTTCAACAGTCTTTCCAATGAATGTTCAGGGTTGTCTTCTTTAGGATTGCAGGTTTGACCTTCCTGCAGTCCAAGAGACTCTCAAGAGTCTGCTTCAGCACCACAATTCGAAAGCATTTATTCTTCAGTGCTTAGCCTCCTTTATGGACCAACTCTCACATCTGTACATGACTACTTGAAAACCCAGAGCTTTGCCTATACAGACCTTTGTTGGCAGAGTGATTTCTTTACTTTTTCATACACTGTCTTGGTTTGTCATAGCTTTTCTTCCAAGGAGCAAGTGTCTTTTAATTTCATGGCTGCAATTGATTTTGGAGCCCAAGAAGATAAAATCTGCCACTGTATCCATTTTTTCCTCTTCTCTTTGCCATGAAGTGATGGGAGTGGATGCCAGGATCTTAGTTTTTTGAATGTTGAGTTTTAAGCCAGCTTTTTCACTCTATTCATTCAGCTTCATCAAGAGACTTTTTAGTTCCTCTTCACTCTACCATTAGAGTGGTATCATCTGCATGTCTGAGGTTGTTGATATTTCTCCTGACAATCTTGATTCCAGGTTGTGATTCATCCAGCTTGGTATTTCACATGATATACTCTATATATCAGTTAAATAAGCAAGATGACAAAATACAGCCTTGATGTATTCCTTTCCCAATTTGAACCAGTCAGTTGTTCCATGTCTAGTTTTACCCATTGCTTCTTGACTCGCATACAGTTTTCTCAGGAGGCAGATAAGGTGGTCTGGTACTCCCATCTCTTTAAGAATGTTTGACATATAGTAGATGTTTAAAAACAATGGCTGTAGACTAACTCAATAGTTCTCAGACTTTTTAGTCTCTTAACATCTCTTTATACTCTTAAAATATATTGAGATCTCTTAAGAGCTTTTGTTTATATGGATTATATCTTTTGATACTTACTAAATTAGAAGCTATAACTAAATAATGGTAAGTTGCTTCAGTCGTGTTTGACCCTTTGAGACTCTGGACTTCAGCCTGCCACGCTCCTTGTCCATGAGATTCTCCAGGCAAGGCTACTGAAGTGGGTTGCCATGTCCTCCTCTAGGGGATCTTTCCAACCCAGGGGTCCAACCTGCATCTCCTGGCAGCTCCTGCATTGCAGGTGGATTCTTTATGCTGGGCCACTGGGGAAGCCCAGCTAAATAATAAAATCTACTAAAAATTGTATTAATTCACTTAAAAATAGCCACAGATCTATTGCATGTTAACTAAATAGCATGTAATTTTCCTGGATCTTATATTTTAAAAGCCTGGATCTTTGGAAGAACTTCAATATCTTAAAGCAGAGATAAAAGATTTGGGAGAAAATGTCGTGAGAGCAAAGCATCTCTTCTCCTTCAGGAGAAGTTCTTCTCCAGGAACAGTTGGCCTTGGCTTAGGAAGTGGAAAGATTGTTGGTGTTTGTGGAGCCTTAGATAAGAGCTAAGCCCAGGGATGGGAAAGAGAGGTTGTATACACCAAAGGCACCAAGCTTCATTCACTGGGACTATCTAAGAGAGTCCTCCAGACTGACTGAGAGAGAGGAAAGGAGAGGGAAGCTGTGTGTGATGTGTCTCAGCAGGTGGCACCTTAGATAGCCTTCCAGTTTTCTATGTTCCAGTGGGCCTGGGGGCAGGAGGATGATTCCAGGCACCCAAAGGTGTCAAGCAAGTTCTGGCAAGAGCCCCAGACAAGGAGGAAGGTTCTATCCAGTGGGGATCTGTGTTGCTGACTGCTGTGACTACCAGCTTGTTTTATGAAAAAGATCAAAGATGGATATTTTTGTACATTTTGTGATGGTTAGATGATAGGGATGAGATGAGCCCTCCACAGCTTAGCTCTTTTTAACCTCCTCAGAACTAGGTCGCAACCACCCGGAAAAGGGCAGAAGACACTGGGACAATGGAGGTAAATATCTGCCATTCAGATCTAAACAGAGCTCAAGATAAAAATTAACCTGGGTTATAGAAAGTACAATTATATTTCTCTATTATATGAATTTCTGGACAGAGGTTTGTCTTTGTTACCACCATTTTATTGATGAGGAATCTGAAACTTTGAGACAGCAAGACACTCACCCAAGAGTTAACAGCTGAGTGACTTGGCTGGGATTCAAACACCCGATTCCTGGTTCCTAAACATGGATTGGTTTGTCTCCCAGAGGACTCAGCTCAAGGCTGGAGGTATTCAGTGTCCAAGGCCACAAGACCATTTGGGGTGGACGTAGACATGGGACCGTATCTGTTGACTTCTCAGCCTGTGCCCTTTTCTAAGACAACGAGATTCTGTATTTTGAAGGAATGTGGTGACTTCCTACAGTGAGTTCTGTTACATGTGAATTTCTGTTGACTTCTCCAAAGGCCATGAGAAAAATCTGTTGATCAGGCCTGAATTTTAATCCTTTCTTTGCAAACTACTAATTTTGACGTCTTAGGAAAGTGATTTAACCTTTCACCTACTTTTTTTTTTTCTGTGAATGAGACTGAAGTATTTTTCTTCCCACTGCTTCAATGTGTGCTGTGCATAGTGACTTGCTTCCAAAGATTCAGTATCAAAAGGGGAAAAAGAGGAATTTTGTAGAAACTTGACACGTCTCATCCAGGTGATCAAGGTCACCATCATCAGTGATAAGTCAAGTTGAGAAAGGAACTCTTTTTATGTCGTGCGAGAAGGGCCCTTGATCTCTGTGGTTTCTTTCTGCAAACCCATAACCCCAATTTAGTCATGATAAAAGTACCAGAAAAATCTCACTATTGATCTACAGAATACCAGATTCATTTTAAGGTCACCAAAAACAAAGAAACATGAGAAACTTTCTCAGCCAAGAGGAGCCTAAAGAGAAATGATGGCTAAAAATAACATCCCTGGATGGGATCCTGGAATTAAAAAAAAAAAAAAAAAGGACATTAGGGAAAAATTCAGCAAGTCTAAATAAAGTATGGACTTTAATTAATAATAACATATCCATATTAAGTCATTAACTGTAACAAAGATACCGTACTGATGTAAGATGTTGATAATGAGAAATTGGGTGTGGGGCATATGGGAACTCTTTACATGCTCTTTGTTGCTGCTGCTGCTGCTGCTAAGTCGCTTCAGTCGTGTCCGACTCTGTGCAACCCCATAGATGGCGGCCCACCAGGCTCCCCCGTCCCTGGGATTCTCCAGGCAAACATGCTCTTTGCAATTTTCTGCAAATCTGAAACTATTTTGAATTTTAACAGTTTATGTAAAAAAGGAGAAAAGAGAGGATATTGGTAAATGAGAAAATAACAAGGGCAGTAACAAGGAGGTGTCCTTGAATGTGCTTTACTTTATTATAAGGAAACTAATTCTCAAAGTTAATTTTCATTGTGGTTAAAATATCCATAACAAAATTTATCATCTTATCCATTTTTAAGTGTACATTTCAATGGCATTAAATACATTCAGAATGTTGTGCAACCATCGCCACCATCCATCTCCAGAACTCGTTTCCTCTTGTAAAACTGAAACTCTATGCCCATTAAACAGTTACTCTCCATTTCTTCCTCCTCTAGCTCCTGGCAACCACCGTTCTTTCTGACTCTTGATTTTGACTCATCTAAGTACCTCATTTAAGTGTAAGCATACTCATGTCTTTTTGTTCTGGCTTATTTCACTTAGTCTAACATCCTCAAAGTTCACCCTTGTATCATATGTCGAAATTTCCTTTCTTTTTAAAGGCTGGAAAATACTCCGTTGTGTGTATAATTGACCTACTATATCCACAGGTTTCACATTCATAGATTCAATTAACCATGGATCAAAAATATTCAAGAAAAATTTCAGAAATTTCCAAAGCAAATCTTTAATTGCCACACTGACAACTATTTATGTAGCATTTACATTGTGTTAGGTATTATAAGTCTTCTTGAGGTGACCTAAAGTATTCAGGAGGATGGGTGCAGGTTATATGCAAATATACTTTTGTATATTCAAACTTACTTGTAATTGTTTAGAAACAAAGTACTAGTGACATACTTGGAGGTCAAGAAACTCCAGTTTCAACGACTGGGGCAGATGGTGTCTATAAAATGCTTTTTGGGAACTCAGTGATTCAGATTGTCAAATGGTGCCTGAGGTTCTTTCCTGGATTCAGTCTTTATCTAGTACTCAGTGGGTCTCTGGTGGCTGAGATGGTAAAGAATCTGCCTGCAATGCAGGAGACCTGGGTTGGGAAGATCCCCTGGAGAAGGGACTGGCAACCCTATCCAGTATTCTTCCCTGGAAAATTCCATGGACAGAGGAGCCTGGCGGGCTACAGTCCATGGGGTTGCAAAGAGTCAGACAGACCTGAGTGACTAACACTAGTACTCAATGGGAGTTGTATCTGGACTTAGCAGATCATTAGTGCCATAGGAAAACATACAATTTTTAAAAACATATTTTGCTCAACATATCCAAACTTATAGTTTCAACATATAATCAATAGAAAAATATTAATGTGATCTCTTACTTTTTAATATACTAAGTCTGAAATGAGTGTGCATTTTGCACTCACAGTACATCTCAGTTTGCAAAGGTCAAATTTCAAGTGTTCAGTAGCCACATGTACAGTTCTATACTATTAATATCATTTAGTAAAAGAAAGGGCACCGACACACACAAAATCATAATCTCTGAATTTTTAAAATGAAATTTAAGTGAAGAAAGAATGAATTAGCTACCCTTGTTTTCCTCTGCCTTCATTGTGAATGTCTTGGCAAACCTTGCCCGTTCATAGATGCTGTTTCCCAATTAGACACTTGAGGTGGTGAGTTGCATGATGGTGTCTGGGACAGCCATGCCCCAACCTGTGTTGACTCTTCTCTTCATTGAGCAGACATCCTTGAGAAGCTACATACTAAGCCCTGCTAGGTGCATAACAAACAGTGACAGTCAAAGCCAGCTGGGTCCCCCATGGCTCCAGTCTACACAATTGAAAGGTTAATTACAAAGGAGCTGAGTGCTTGGTGGTGTGAGCTAAGGGTGGGCCGGGTGCAGGCAATGAGGGAGTGTGCTGTCTGTGGAGAATTTAAGAACAGTCATAAAACAGATGGAAAGTTGGTCTGTTTTTCTTTGTTGTTTTGTTTTGTTTTTGGCTGTGTAGTATGTGGAATCTTAGTTCCCTGACCAGGGATCAAACTCATGACTCCTGCCATGGAAGCACAATATCTTAAGCTCTGGACTTCCAGGGAAGTCTCCATGGTCTTCTTTTTATTATCACCATGAGCCTGCAATTCTAAACCATGTCAATGATGAAACACTCCTTACAGGAAGGCTTTTAAGTACCCAGATTCCCTGTCCCCATCTGGTCCACTAAATCAGGATCTCCAGGTGGGTGGCTCAAGCCTTTGAATGTTTAAGGAGCTCCCTAGATGCTGTGAAGTGAATTTGCTGTTGTTGTTGTTGTTTAGTCACTAAGTTGTGTCTGACTTGTTTGCTACTCCGTGGATTGCAGCCTGCCAGTCTTCTCTGTCCATGAGATTTCCCAGGCAAGAGCACTGGAGTTGGTTGTCATTTCCTTCTCCAGGAGACCTTCCTGACCCGGGGATCAAACCCACATCTCCTGCATTGTCAGGCAGGTTCTTTACCACTGAGTCACCAGGGAGCCCTTATGCAGTGAATTATATCCCCCAACAATCCATGTGTTGAAACCTTCATCTGCCCCGCAGTGTGATAGTATATGGAGAGGGGGCCTCTGGGTGGGAATGAGGTTTAGATGAGGGCATAAGGGTGAGGCCCTCATGATGGAATTAGTGCCCTTATAAGAAGGGACACCACAGAGCTTGCAAGATAATGACCCTCCAAGACCTAAATGGAGAAGCTGCAGAACAAAACCCATCTTGCTGGCACCTTGGCCTTGGACTTCCCAACCTCCAGAATTGAGAAGAAATAAATGTCTGTTGTTTAAGCCCATCAGTCTATGGTATTTTGTTATGGCAGCCTAAGGTGATGAAGATACCAGGTCTAGACTAGGAATAATAGGTAGGGTTCTTATGCCATGCTGGCTGGGAAGAACTTTGAGTGCTCAAAGGAAGTAATGTCTGTCTCATTTAATAGTGATGTTTACCAAGGATGGCAAGGTGGTGGCATGGAATGAGGGGACTGGGGAAGGTTTTTTTGCCACAAATGTCATGTATTTTGTTGTTGTTTTTCAGTCACTAAGTCATGTCTGACTCTTTGTAACCCCACAGACTGTAGCATGCCAGGCCTCCCTGTCCTTCACTATCTCCCAGAATTTGCTCCAGTTCATGTCCATTGAATCGGTGATGCCATCCAACCATCTCATCCTCTGTTGCCCTCTTCTCCAGGTATTTGCCGTCCTCTAATTCTGTAAAGCTTTAACAGCATCTGTTATTTCCTCGAGTCCTCTTTTTTTCATTCCTGGCATTGTAGTTTTGACAACAATGTTAGCAAACCCTCAAAGAACTTGACACCCTTCCCCTTGACTCATGTATGCTCCTTGGATTTCAAAAACAGATGCTGAAGAGCCAAGAGTTCTTATCTACATGTGCCCTTTTGGTTTATCTTGATTTTTTTCTGTTTCTTTTCTTCAGAGTTCTGGAACAAGCTTGGGAGTGATTCATTAGTCAAGTGTTCTAACTTTAAAACAAAAGAATCTCTGGCATTAGAAATAAAAGAAGACAATTAAAATGTAATATCATCGAATTCCTTATCTTTTTCATTCATTCAGCTGTTATTTTTGAGCATCTTCTAGGAGTGGGTCTCCATACTACTGTGCCCGAGGGACGCTTCAAGTTAAACAGGAGAGCTAGATTTCATACCAAGTAATTATATTATGTTAGGGTCATAATGGGAGTTCCAAGGGAGCACAAAAGAAAGCCCATTTCTGTCTCGAAGGAGGTGGTTGAGGGTTTCCTAGAGTGTTAATCATGCTTCTTCCCCTGTGGATTCAGCAATTCATTGAACAAATAAATACTGAGCTCCTTCTATGCGCCAAGCTCTGCTCTCGGCATTTGGGAAACATCAGTGAACAAAACAAAGATTCCTGTTCTTATCAAGCTTATGTTGTAACAGAGGGATTGAATAGATGGAAGTATCAGATAGAGACCAGCGTTTCAGATTTAGTAGCTAGTAAAACACTATGGGAAACTGTGGTTTGGGCTTATGGCTGGGGTTAGTTGCTCCTTGTTTCCGCCCAAGTTCCCTTCCTTACCACCCTCTTCAGGGGAGACTAAACCTGCCTCATCCTGCACAGCCTCAGTTACGACCCTAAGAAAGGAGGCCATGGCCTTGAGCATATGTGCTTTCTGCAGGGATGGAGGAAGATCAGGTTAGCTTGAAAGAGAGGATTGTTCCTCATCTTGGCATTCAGATGAGCTACTACTTCTCACTAGGAGAGAGTATAGGGCTTGGGAGTGGGGTTGGGGGTGGGGGTGTGGGATGGAGACAAGATCAGATGTTCCTGATTTAGGAAGGAAGGCAAGGCGAGAAGAGTGCCTCTTTTACTTTAGATCTGGAAAAAGGGATAAGGAATTTGATGATAAGAAATTGTTCACCAGGCAAATAGGAAAGAGGGGATTTTAGTTCAAGGAACGAATGCCATATGCTGAAACATAGGCTCTGTCAATAAAGCCCCTGTAATGTTGGTATTTTTGCCTCCATGGTATGGGTGAGGAACCTCCGTTGGGTATCTCTTGTGCTCCCACTGCTCTTGGGCCCACTGTTTATTCCAGCCATTGCTGCAGTGACCAGCTTGACATAAGGTATCACCTACCTGACCACATCTCATCTAGGCTGCATTGCACTTCTCTCACTTTCTACTATTGAGGAGGAAAAACTATTCCACTGCACCCTTATGGAGAATCCCAGGGATGGCGGAGCCTGGTGGGCTGCCGTCTATGGGGTCACACAGAGTCGGACACGACTGAAGCGACTTAGACTTAGGCACCCTTATGAACGGTGTCTGGGGGCCTGCAAATTAAAGCAACAAAAGCAGATTAATAAGAGGACAAGTTTATTGGCCTGTGGAAGCTAGTAAAAGAAGTAGTTGCTTGTTAAATGTTTAAAGTTCAAGGCTTATATACCTAACTTGGTAGGGGAGCGGCAGGAGGAGAAAAGCGAAGAACAAAAAGACTTCTTTAGGAAAGGCACATGAGTTTTTAAGAGAAATGAGTGGGATGTAGGAAAGTTTGTGACAATGTTTGTTTATGCAGGTGTGGGTGGTCTTTTCATCTTTTTACAGCCATGAAACTCCCCAGAGAGGGAATTTATGGCAGCCTCAGTACTCGGAAATTGTTGACTAAAGTCATGTGAGGGAAACTTTGAAAAGGCTTCTTTCTGCATCTGTTGATTCTCAGTTGCCTTTAACTCAAAATAATCCTTACACCAGAGTGGCCTATTTTAAGGTGGCAGATTCTAATCCCCCTCACTGTCTCAGGACCCTCTGACAGCTGCGTGGGAAGTCTGCACGTGGGAAGTCAGAAACCATCTGCCACTCCCGCTTGTGAGTGGGTGTGAATGGTGGAGCCCGTTGATGACTGTCTACTCTTTTGTCCCTTGGGCATTCCACATATAGCCCTCAGAAGTTCCCTCTACCACTGGACCCAGGTGCTCACAGTGCTGGCTAACTCTAGAAGACCCTCTTGGGAATGGCTTTTTTTATTTTCCTGTTGTACTTATGTTACTTTCCAATCTTTTTCTTAGGTCGTTTCTCAAAAATACCTACATTAAAGCCATAGGCCAGGCTCTGCTTTCTGGGGGAACCCAATCTAAGATAGAAACTGCAGTTCAAAAAGGGTAGTGATGTTGCCAAGATGTCACAGATAATATGTGGTAGAAAAGTAATTCAAACCTAGGCTTCACTAAAAAGCAAGTCCTTTTTTCCTCCATCTCTGCATGTTTTCAGGTGTTAAACTATACTTGTATTCACTGCTTGAATCTCCTGGTCTAACAGCTAAAATAAAGTAGGAGTGGAAGACAATGATATTTTGTAAGGTTTGAAGCTATGAAATTTACATCTGGTTTCTTTGGAATTTCAAGAGTCTTTGCCACCAACAGTTACATTTGGAAAATTTTTCAAAATACTGGTTTTGGAATGGTTTTCTTAAAATTATTTGATTTGAAATCTATTTCATGTGGTTTTCATAACATGTAAGTGGTTTTCTAAGACAGTGCAAGCCTGTTTGGTTTCAAACCATCTTTTCAAAACAGATCACTAAGGCAAAATATTTTTGTAACATTTTAATACTATTTAAAAATTAAAGAATTTTTAATCCAAACAATTTAAAACTCTTTAGAAACCTATTTATCTGCGTACCAAGATTTCTGGATGAGTTTCACACTATTTAACGTCAAAACGTTTAGTCAAAATCGTCTGGATCCGAGACAGATTTCGAAGCTGTATGCTTTCAAAGTGGCTCATCTAGATAACATCCAACAATATATGAACCATTTTATTGTCTCAAAACATTGGTTTCCCATCATATAAATATGAGCCCCAGCAATAACTTCACAGTATTGCAAAATCAGCTACATATTTTTTTTAATGAAAACATCTATGCCATGCAGAAATGGATTGAAAAGTTTTCTTTATCATTAGTATGCAAACTTTTTTTTGCAAAACTTTCAGCCCTGCCCCCTCTTTCCCTCCCAGAGGGTTATGACGGTGGATTGCACATCACCGAATGGAACGAGCACTTTGTGGGTTCACCTGGCGCTTGCTGTTTTACTAGTATTGTCCCTTGTAATGCTCACAACAATGCCCTGAGGTGTGTATTATTATTATTATGACACTCAGGATGAAGAAAGGTTTTAAATAATTTGCCTAACGTCTTAAAGTTACTGAGGGCAGAACACGTTTCAGGCCTCATCAGTTTGGCTCCATGCCTTGAGTTCTTAACCATGGTACTTTCTGCCTCATGCCCAGTATTCATAACTTTAACTTACTGAACCAGTTTATCTTCCCTGTATATTTCCCCTCTTTCTAGTCTCTGTTCCGGTAGATTACAACCGAAGAATTTCCATGTCCCTGCAATCAGTTGTCAGATATATTATGAGTAATTTACCATCCATAACAAATGCTGATATTAGTGAATCAATTCACAGTGAGACACTACAATGGATTCGGGATAATCTATAAAGTAATATCGCTCCCATGCGTTTCTATTCATATATGATTCTTGAGGAGGGACGATGGGGAAAAGGTAGTATTAGAGAAAGAAATGCCATAATCCGGATGAAAATAGCATCTTCCAGGATGAGAGTGGTCAATGGACAAGAACTGAGCACTCTCTTTAGCTGTGGTGGCCTTCCCAGGTGGCCTAGAGGTAAAGCATCTACCTGCCAATGCAGGAGGTGCAAGAGTCACGGGTTTGATCCCTGGTGCCTGGGTTGGGAAGATTCCCTGGAGGAGGGCATGGCAACCCACTCCAGTATTCTTGCCTGGAGAACCCCATGGACAGAGGAGCCTGGTTGGTTATAGTCCATGGGGTCACAAAGAGTCAGACGCTCCTGAGCACACACACACAAACACACCCCTCTACGTTTAGACCGGAACCAACAGGAAGCAATTTAGAGGCTACCTGAGGGACAAAATGTGAAAGAGTGGGAATTAGGAGTTGGGGGAAAGGAAGGGACACCTCTGCATAATAGCAGAAAGAGTACCTTCTTTCTGAGAGAGATCGCCTCGTAAATAGAGGGTTATGGGGAAAAATAAAATATTTCTCCTGCTCCTGGTAGGATGACTGCACTGACTCTGAAATCACTGTTTGTTTCTGGCAGTGTGAGTAGCTGGGTTTGATGTCAACAGTTAAGAGCTAGATGGTAAGGAGAATTATGAGGTGTATTTCTGACAAATGTCAGAAGATAGCAAAGACATTCTGGAATAATCTGTGGGCCTTAGGGTGGCAGAGGGCAGGGGTGAGTCTCACTGGAGCTCCCTCCAAGCCCCCACCCACCCTAAATGAGCTCACTTTGGGGATATTGACTGCTGGCCAATGGATGCTCTGGAACAAGCATCCTGGAACAAGACCAGTTTCTTTGGATGAGGGTAGGGTAATGCCAAAGGTTGTTGGAAAAATTTATGGGAGAGACTAACAGGAAGTGCTTTGATAGACCTGAAGGCCAGAAAGCAAGCCTGGGAATGGTAGTGTGCTCATAGGCCACGCCCTGAAAGCCTTAGAGACAGGCCATTTCAGGGAGGGGTTTGTTTTCTCTTGAATCCATTACATTTGGCCCTTGTAGATCAGAAAAAAATGCCCTGGCTCCTAAATCAGGCCTTAATTAAAATAATTTGTCATGGATAGATATGTCTTAACTGCTGGTTAGGGCTTATCAACCAGAATAAGCCACTTTGCCTCTGACTTGGTTTAAACCTGTTCAAGTAAGTGAAGAATGAAGACAATTATACAAATAATTTAGTCTTCAAATATAGTTTTCCCTGAAAAATTCACTTAATTAAAGCGAAGGTTTTTTTTTTTACTTGAATTTTCCTCAAATTGCTTTTGGGTTATGTTAATAAAACTTCTGTCGGTAGGAGGAAGTACTGCTGGGAGGAGGAGGAGTGGGGATGGGTGATCAAGATTCCTGTGTAGCAGGGAAAATTACAATTTAACAAATATAATGGCTGGCTGCATGTCTGCGTTCCAGGGCACGAGCTGATTGCCTTTGTTTTTATTTTCACTATATTGATAATTAATTTCACCTTAGAAGCAGGCAATTCTTTTATGAAAGAAATTAGCTTGATAAGCTTTGGTGGACTTTTTGAATTGGAAAAGGTAACACTCCCCACAACCTGCCTGTGGCTGAATTTGGATGGGCAGCTGAAAATTGTTCTGGAGATAAAGTCATCATAGTTAGGGTTTGGGAAGCTGATAACTGGAGCAGAGTGGAGAAGATCTCCTGGGAGAGGAGGACCCAAGGGTGGAGGAGACAGGAATCCATCCTAGAGGAATTCCCCGCCACAGAGAATGACCAGTTTTAGGGGAGAAATGCCCATTGTTAACTTTTGACAATGTGTGATTGTATGTATGTTTTCATCTATGAAAGAAAACAAAGTCAAACAATATGAAAGGATCTAGGATAAATCTTAAAATGTTGATTTGGGTCCAGTACTTCTTAGCAGCATGGTCTTGGGCAGGTGAGTTTCTTAACCTTTCTGTGCTTCCATTTTCCTAACTACAGATGTAGATGAGTGATGGTGCTCACTTGACAGAGTTGTTGAGAAAAGAAACTGAGGTCACATCTGCAAATGGTTAAGAACTTTATCTGATCTTTAATAAGCACTTTTTTTTTCCCTCCTGTAGTCATGTATGGATGTGAGAGTTGGACTATAAAGAAAGCTAAGCACCAAAGAATTGATGCTTTTGAACTGTGGTGTTGGAGAAGACTCTTGAGAGTCCCTCGGACTGCAAGGAGATCCGACCAGTCCATCCTAAAGGAGATCAGTCCTGGGTGTTCATTGGAAGGACTGATGTTGAAGCTGAAACTCCAATACTTTGGCCACCTGATGGGAAGAGCTGACTCATTTGAAAAGACCCTGATGCTGGGAAAGATTGCGGGCAGGAGGAGAAGGGAATGACAGAGGATGAGATGGCTGGATGGCATCACCGACTCAATGGACATGAGTTTGAGTAAACTTGGGGAGTTGGTGATGGACAGGGAGGCCTGGCATGCTGCATTCTATGGGGTCACCAAGAGTCGGGCTTGACGGAGCAACTGAACCAAACTGAACTGAAACACTTTATAAGCATCCTATTGGTACTTTCCTGATGGTCCAGTGGTTAAGAATCCACCTTACAGTGTGGGGGACACAGTGGACACAGGTTCAACCTCTGGTTAGGGAACTAAGATCCCACCTGCTGTGGTGCTGCCACAACTAGAGATGCACTATATATATATATGTGTGTGTGTGTATATATATATATATATATATATATATGTAGTGTGTATGTGTGTGTATGTGTGTGCATGCACGCTCAGTCATGTCCAACTCTTTGTGACCCCATGGATAGTAGCCCACCAGACTCCTCTGTCCATGGGATTTTCCAGGCAAGAATACTGGAGTGAGTTGCCATTTCCTACTGCAGGGGATCTTCCCAACCCAGGGATCGAACCCACATCTCTTGCATCTCCTGCACTGGCAAGCAGATTCTTTACCACTACCACCACCTGGGAAGCCCATACTTACAGTTATTAAATACTTCAAAGGCAGTTCTCTTAACTCCACATTTTCTACCAGCTACTGCTCCATTTCTTTGATTCCTTTGCAGCAACATTTGTTCGAGAATTATTTATCTTCTGTCTCTAATTCCTTTCCTCACACTGTCTCTTGAACCAATGTTTCTCAAGTTTTCTTTTTCCATTTTTGTCCCCCTAAGGAACCTTTCTTGCCTTTTTTAAAAAAATTGCTTTCTCCTACCCATGACATCTGAAAAATCCCATGGACAGAGGAGCCTGGAGGGCTACAGCCCAAAGAGTTGGACACAACTTAGTGATTAAGCACCCATGATATTTAACACTGCAGATGTTCTATAGAGTTGTTTATGTACTGCGTGTTTATCTATATTTTATACATAAAATTTTTTTAAACAAAAATATTTTTCCATCCCCCAAGACTTTGTTTCCCCTCCCTTGAGAGAGCTGTCGTCCCCACTGAAAACACGTGTCTTGAATCTACCCCAGCCCTTCTTCTCCCCCACTAAGCAATAGTTCCTGCTCAAGGTCAGGTTACTGACCTCCACGTTGCTAAAGTGTGTTAGTCGCTCAGTGGTGTCCGACTCTTTGGGACCCCATAGACTGTATCCCGCCAGGCTCCTCTGTCCGTGGAATTCCCCAGGCAAGAATACTGGATAGGGTTGCCATGTCCTTCTCCAGGGGATCTTCCTGACCCAGGGATCGAACCTAGCTCTTGTTGCTGGCCAAAATCTTGACCTTCTCTACCCACCGAAGCTGAATGAAAAATACGGAGACACAGTTTGGAGTAAATAGAAATGTGGCTTTTATTCTCAGCCGGCAGAAAGGGGAACCCGGTAGGCTCCTGCCTCAAGAACTGTGCCCCCCTCCACGAGGAGTCTAGGGGCTTATATAGGGCAAGGGCTTGCAGTCAGGTGATGAGGAACAAAGGTGGTAGGATCTTGATTGCTTCCTCTTGCATTGTTTCAAAGACAATCATAAACGGGCATCAGTAACCCAGTAATTGAGTCTGGCAGTTTTGTGTTTCTGTCGCCTTCTTTCCGACATGTAACTACAAGGGGAAGGGTGTTGTAAGGGTAAACACCAGATAGGGGATGTATGTAGCAAAGAGTCAAAGGAAAAAAATGTGAATTGTGGATCCTGCAGAGTTAGTGGGTAGAAAAACAAACTTAGTTACAGACATGTAGAATTAGGAGCAGTTAAAGTGAAACAACTAGGAATGTTCAGGCCCTGCTCACTGTTCTCTTTATCTTCTTTGTTCTCAGGAAAAGGAAAGAGAAAAAACTCATTCCTCTTTTTGCTTTTCACTGCAACAGTCTCCTGTACTGCAGACAGAATCTTTACTGTCTGAGCCACTAGGGAAGCCCCCATGTTCCTGATCTGTGGTCAATTCTCAGTCCTTATCTTACTAGACTTCCCACCAGCATTTGCCATGGTTGATCACTCCCTATTCCTTGATATATTTTCTTCTTCACTGGCTTCTGGCACATCCCACTCTCCTGGTTTTTCTCCTAGTCACAGTTGCTCCTTCTCAGTTCCTTGCTGATTTCTCTCTTCTTTCCTTCCTCTTAATACTGGAGGACCCCAGGGCTTAGTCCTTGATCCTCTTTCTTAACTATACTCACTCCCTGTGTGATCTCATCAAACATCCTGGCTTTAAGTTCAAGTATGTACTCATGATTCCTTACTTTGTGTCTCCAGCAAATGTCTCTCCAGGACTCCAGGCTCATATAATAACTGCTTACTTGGTCCCTCTACTCCAGTGTTTAATGGACCTCCCCCTACTAATATATCCAAGATTTAACTTTTGAAATTCTTTCTCCAGACTGCTCTATACAAGATCTTCTCTATTTTTCTCACACTTCACCGATCCATTAGAAAATTCTGATACCAAAATAAATCCAGAATGCTCCTTACTATTTACCCAAATGAACTGAAATAAACCCACATCCATACAAAAACCAGCATGGGGGTGCTTACAGCAGCTTTATTTGTAATTGCAAAAACTTGGAAGCAACCAAGGTGTCCTTCAGGAGGTGAATGGATAAGTAAACTGTGGTACATACAGACAATGGAACATTATTTAGCACTAAAAATAAATGAGCTATTAAACCATAAAAAGTTATGGAGGAAGCATAAAAGGATATTACTTAAGTAAGAGAAGCCCATCTGAAAAGGCTACAGACTGTGATTCCCACTGTCCTTTGTTCCATTTTTGTGGGCTTTCCCCTTCTTTGTCTTTTAGCCACCGCCATTCTGGACTCCTTTTTCCTATTCTAACTACCTGACACTAAGTGAGAGAAGCCCATCTGAAAAGGCTACAGACTGTGATTCCACTGTATGACATTCCGGGAAAGGGGAAACTATGGAGACAGTGAAAAGATCACTGCTTGCCAGGGGCTGGGGAGAGAGAAGGGTGGATTGGCAGAGCACAGAGGATTTTTAGGGCAGTGTCAAGGATGACACTACAATGGTGGGTGTGTGTCATTACATATTTGTCAAAACCCATGAAACGTACAATACCAAGAGTAAACTCGGATGTGAACTATGGACTTGGGGTGATAATGACTGATGTTGAAGCTGAAACTCCAATACTTGGGCCACCTGATGTGAAGAACTGACTCATTGGAAAAGACCCTGATGCTGGGAAAGATTGAAGGCAGGAGGAGAAGTGGACAACAGAGGATGATATGGTTGGACGGCATCACCAACTCGATGGACATGAGTTTGAGTAAACTCCAGGAGTTGGTGATGGACAAGGAGGCTTGGTGTGCTGCAGTCCATAGGGTCACAAAGAGTCGGACATGACTGAGCAACTGAACTGAACTGATGCATCAGTGCAAGTTCATGGTTATAACAAACTGTATCCATGGGGTGCAGGATATTAACAGAGAGAGAGGCTATTCATGTTGGAAAGGGGGCAGGGAATAAATGGGAATTCTCTGTGTTTTCTGCTTAATTTTGCTGTGAACCTAAAACTGCTCTAAAAAAGTCTATTAAAAAATTCAGAATCTGCTACCAGTTTGATGAGAGCTACCATCTTAGTCTGTCTCCTGAATGACAATAATCACCTTTCAGCTGGGCTCCCGGAAGGCCTTGTCTCACTAGAGTCTATGCTTTGCCTAGTGGCCTGAGGGTTCTTGCTAGAACACAGGTCAGATCATGTTACTCTCTTGCTCAACACCTTCCAACGGCTGCCATCTGACTCAGAGAAAAACCCGAACTCTTGATGGCAGCTTTCTAGGCCTTCCTCTCTATCCCCTTTCTTCTCCCCTCCCTCTTGTTCACTGTGCTCCAGTCACACTGGCTTCCATACTGTTCCGCAGACACTCCAGGCTCTTGCCTCATGGCCTTTGTACCAGCTGTGCCCCTGAAGGCCTCTTCTTCCTGTACCCTCAGGACTCCCTCCCTCACTCTGCAAGCCTCTGCTCAAATGTTGCCTTTTCAACGGGACTTTACTGTCTGCTTATTAAAAACTGTAGTGCTTCTGTCCCCTGCATTCTGAGCTCTTTTACTGGCTCTATTTTTTTCATAGCATGTCATTATTTAGTATGCTATATTGTTTACTTACTTTTTAATTTGTTGTGTGGATGAAGAATGTCACCTGCCATTTCAGTAAACAAAAGCTGTTGTGGCCATCAAGCCATCAGCCACTGTAGCCTCTCTCCCCTAACCAAGTATGCACCCTGAGGGGATTCTAGAGGGAGAAAAAAGGATACTGGCCCTAGATAGCTAAGGGGCATATCAAAGGAATAATTTCAGTAAGCCCAGCCTCTTGCATTTTCCTGTACATGGAAAAGCAGTAAATTCATTCATTTGAGATGTCTGACTTTTTCTTTAATTACCAGTAATCTTTTGATGTTTGACTTCCTGATTGGTTTTGTTTGCAGAAACTTCAGTATATCTTGGCTTCTTCCTTAACTCTTTGGAACAGTCCCTCTGAGCTATCTGAGAAGCTGTAACCCTTACTTAGGTTTATCTCAGGTGGTGCTAGTGGTAAAGGATCCACCTGCCATTGTAGGAGACGTTAAGAGATGTGAGTTCTATCCCTGGGTCAGGAAGATCCCCTGGAGGAGGGCACAACAACCCGCTTGCCTGGAGAATCCCATGGACAGAGGAGCCTGGTGGGCTACAGTCCATAGGGTCTCACAGAGTCGGACACGACTGAGCAACTTAGCACTCACTCACTCATCCCTTGCTTAAGTCCTCAGCAAGTCTGCTGGTTAAAATATAATTCTCAACTTCGAGGCTGTGCATTTGTTTTTCAGTGGACAGTTTTTTATTTGGTCACCCACTGACAAAATAAAAGGTCCATGAAGACAGTTAATGTCTGTCTGTTCTGTTTGCTGCTGTATCCCAAGTCCCTAGAACAGTGCGCACGTGTTTGCTCAGTTGTGTCTGACTCTTTTCAACCCCATGGACTGTAGCCCACCAGGCTCCTCAGTGCATGGGATTCTCCAGGCAAGAATATTGGAGTGGGTTGCCATTTCCTCCTCCAGAGGATCTTCCCGACCCAGGGATCGAACCCACATCTCCCGCGTCTCCTGCATTGGCAGGTGGATTCTTTACCACTGAGCCACCTGGGAATCTCCTCCCTAGAACGGTGCGTGGCATATATTAGGTGCTCAGTCAGAAGTTCTTGAATAAATGAGAGTTTCCCTACTGCCTCTGACTCCAGGTCCTTCTTCAGTATATGCTTCCAAGGATGATCTAGGTATTTAGAAGCAAATAATTATATTGGGTTGACCAAAAAGTTTGTTTGGGCTTTTCCATAACATCTTATGGAAAACCTAAATGAAAATGTTGGCCAGCCCAATAAATTAAGGCAGTTCTTGTATTTTACTATGTTGTAATTCTGTTGATTATACACTTCAGTGAAAGTCTGCTACCTACAATTTTAACAGTACTTGGAAGGACTGAAGTAATGGGGTGTTCAGTGAATAGCAGGTAGGATGGAGAGAGGACAAGAGAAAAAAGATGTGAGTCAGGGAATGAAGAGAAATAATTCCACAGAAACACCAACTCAGTAAGACTGATCAGAAGAAACATCTGGTTCCAAAGACTCCTTGGTGTCATTAGAATAATAGTGTGTATTGTTATTGCTGGTTCATATACTCTGCTAGTTGAGTGAAAACTGAAAGAGCCCCCATCCCACTAAGGCTGGAAGCCTTGCTGATATCTAGACAGCAGTTGTCTTGATGAAAATGGAAGAATTTCTCTAATTCTTCATTTTATTTGGCTGATGTAAGTATAACCAGGGATACGCTCTCTAATAACTGTTCTCCAGGCTTCAATTTTCTTCTTTTCTTCTATTGCTTTTATGAGATGATCTCAGTTCTGGTGTGCTTAGTTGCTCAGTCATGTCTGACTCTTTGCAACCCCATGGACTGTAGCCCTCCAGGCTCCTCTGTCCATGGGATTTCCCAGGCAAGAATACTGGAGTGGGTTGCCATTTCCTATGCAAGGGGATCTTCCCAACCCAGGGATCAAACCCGCGTCTCTTGCATCTCCTGCATTGGCAGACGAATTCTCAGTTCTGGTAGCTGGGACCAAAGGTGTAGGGGGAAGAAAATGGGTTATTGTGGGATTGGGTAAAATTTTGCAGGATCCAATCCTTGTGATCCAGAGACCACCTCCACTCTCCTCCCCTGATGCAGTGACTGAAAACACTAGGACTCAGACTCCAAGGCAGAGCTGGCCTTCTCAGCTGATTTTACAGCAGTGTGAGTATGTTTCCTTCTGGCTGAAATGCCTCAGATTGCAGGTCTGGAACATGTATTAGTGGAGTAATGTCTGGGGAGAAAAAGACGATAACACGGAAACACTGACTGCTATGGCAACAGCTGGAATAATAAACAACATTTTTTTCCCCTAGGAAAATCATCGAGTTTGGCCTTGTGGCAACTTTAGGAAGGGAAATAAGTTATACCCAAGTTGTATCTTGTGTTTGGCTAGGTTTTTTCCCCTGGGCTGAAGAGATTTGCTAAGTGCCTTATTGGGCAAATGGAGGATGTTATACGTCATTTAAAAGTCATATGTCTTTCTAGAAATTTTTTTAAACAAAAGAAACGCGGAATGTATGAATTGAAAAGTCAAAGTTTCCCCTCCCCCTTCTCATTCTTCCTCTTTTGGGGTAACCACTGCACTAGGGATTGTAAAGTTTCTCTACATATGCAAGTATATTACTAACTGGTTTGGGTTTTTTGGTTTGTTTGTTAATTAAGTGGGTGAAACTTGGTAGGGTGCAGTCAGCAATTAGTATAATTCCCCCCTCCCATTTCTTGCTTTGAACAAACTCAAATGATTTCCCTTCTCAGCATCTCAGATGGTCTCATAGATTTCTAACGACTGGCAAGTATTCAACAGTCCAGGCCAGTATAAATTGAAACTTTATAATCTCTCATCTAATTCAGAGTTTCTTTCCCCACCACCCTCCTAGGATGCCCGGCCCCAGCTCAGTGCTGGCCTGCTGAGTGAGAAGGAGTGGCTGTGATGTGATCCGTTCTTTGACCCTTCCTGTACTCCCATGTCCTTTGTGGCCTTTGTCTCCTTCAGTATGGGGAAGAGGGAATTAGAAAAAAAAAGGAGGGGGGTCTTATTTGACTGGCACTGTTGTAACCTGTGTGGTTGATGCCCAAACATCAGATCTTCAGCGACCCCAGGCCTTTTACGCCACAGGGAAACCAATCTCTTTTATACCATTTGATGAGTTATAGCTCCCCAAACTTGCACCGCAAGAATTCATGCTTTCAAATTGTGGTGTTGGAGAAGACTCTTGAAAGTCCCTTGGACTGCAAGGAGATCAAACCACTCAATCCTAAAGGAAATAAACCCTGAATATTCATTGGAAGGACTGATGCTGAAGCTGAAGCTCCAATACTTTGGCCACCTGATACGAAGAGCTGACTCATCATCAAAGACCCTGATGCTGGGAAAGATTGAGGGCAGGAGGAGAAGGGGATGACAGAGGAGGAGATGATTGGATGGCATCACTGACTCGATGGACATGAGTTTGAGCAAGCTCCAGGAGATGGTGAAGGAAACGGAAGCCTGCAGTGCTGCAGTCCATGGGGTTCCAAAGAGTCAGACATGGCTCAATGACTGAACAACAACAAAAACTTGCACCCTTCCTTGTGTGCCTTCCTTCCCCAGTCATTATGAAAGTGTATTTGTCGAGGTAGGCTGACAGAACATGCTTTATTTATTTTTATTTAGCTTGATTCATGCTTTAAAAATATTTAGACATAGGATATGTGGGCCTCCCTTTGTCCTCTTGGTCTGGGACCTGGAAATATTAGGAGTGGTCCTGGTTCAGCCTATAGGAAACTCATGTCTCCATGACACGCTCAACCTTAGAAGCACAGACGGGTTCTGCTGATGCCTTCTCGCCTTTCTCCAGCCTCACAGACAGCCTTGGCCAGCCTCGCACCTTTCTGCCCTTTCAGGCTAGTGTCTCTCTCTCTGTCCATACCCCCAAACTCCAAGCGCTACCTTTCAGATTCTTCCAGAACCCTTTCGCCTTATGCTTTAGGTAGCAGTACCTTGTAGTGAGCTTGTGAGCTGTTCCCAGCGTACATTAGGCTGAAGGGTGAGATGTGGCTGCTTCTCCTGGCAGACAGACACACCCAGACTCCATGAATGGTTCTCTCGGGGAGCATCTCCCTCAGTCTGAAGGGAAAGGAGGAAAAACACGACTTTGCTCTCTACTCCCATGGATTCCTTTCAGAAGATATTCTCTCCTGAAGCTCAGCCTTTTCTTATATGACCTGGAGGTGGGTGAGCAGGATCCATAGGGAAGGGCACCTCCTGCTAAGACCTGTGTGGATGTGTCTAGAACTTCTCTTTAGAACGTGTGTGTCTTCATCACCCAGGTGTTTTCAGCCTTGGGCTTTAGCAGAATACAGAGACAATGGGAAAAGCCTCACCTGGTAATCTTTCAGACATGCACGTCTACTCATTTGTTAATTATTTATTGAGACCTGAACTGCCTTTTTCACTTGGATCGGTTTTAGACATTCCTTTAACAGCTACATAATATTTCTTGTGGTGCATGTGGCTGTACCATAATTTATTTAACCGTTCTCATATTGACAGTTATTTAGGTAGGTTATTTGATACAGCAAGAAAGACTGCAATGAATAATCCTTTAATTTATATCCTGTGCCCTTTTATAAATATTCTTAGAAGTGTGATTGCTCATCTACAGGGTCCACAGATTTTACATTTTGGTAGGAAGCACATTTTGTTTAATAGGTGGAGTCAAATTATCCTTCAAAAAGCTTCAGCAATTTATAGTCTTTCCCTAAACCCTTGCCTACACTGAATAGTGTCACTCTGCTGCTGCTGCTGCTGCTGCTAAGTCGCTTCAGTCGTGTCCGACTTCTGTGCGACCCCATAGACGGCAGCCCACCGGGCTCCCCTGTCCCTGGGATTCTCCAGGCAAGAATACTGGAGTGGGCTGCCATTTCACCATTTCCTTCTCCAATGCATGAAAGTGAAAAGTGAAAGTGAAGCCGCTCAGTCGTGTCCGACCCCTAGCGACCCCATAGACTGCAGCCTACTAGGCTCCTCCATCCATGGGATTTTCCAGGCAAGAGTACTGGAGTGGGGTGCCATTGCCTTCTCCGAGTGTCACTCTAATCAGTGACAAATTCTATCTCTTTGCTATTTTAATTTGGTTTTCCCAGATCACTAATGAGGATGAATACCTTGTATATACTTACTAGCCATTTGTAGTTCTGTGAATTATGTTTGTATCTTTTGATGACTTTTTAAAATAATTGTTTAAAAGTCTTTATTGAACTTGTTACAATATGGCTTCTGTTTTATATTTTTGGTTTTTCCATCCTGAAGCATGTGGCATCTTAGCTCCCTTAATAGGGACTGAACCCACACCCCTTGCATTGGAAGGCAAAGTCTTAACCACTGGACCACCAGGGAAGTCCCTAGATGACTTTTTTAATGTTTAGGATTCTATGTTTCAGTCATAACTGCTTGGCCTTAACACATGTTGCAAATATTTTTTCTCTATCTGTTATTCTCAAGATGCTTTAATCATAAATAGACAGATTCTTGAGGCCAAAGGATTCTTTTTGTTGACTTGAGTTATTACCTCCAAAAAAACAGAGTAATGAATTATATATTAGTCAACAAATTTACTATAACAAATTATCCCCAAATTTCTGTAGCTTCATTCAATGAAAGTTTATTTTTCTGTTTTGCAACACCCCAGCATGGGTGTTCCGGATCAGCTCTTTTCCAAGTGACTCATGGATCCAGGATCCTTCTACTTTGGGCTCTGCCCTAAATTCTTGAAGTCTTCTCCATTTCAGCTGGCAGATGGGGAAGGAAAGAGCAGACAATTTCACGGGATGTTTTATAGGCCAGGCTTGCAAGTGCCTGGCCTATGCATCACTTCCTCCCTTATTCCTTTGGCCAGAGCATAATCATATTATAAAGAAGACTAGAAATGAGGTCTAGGTCTGAGCCTGCAGAAGCCTCTGCTGCAGTAAATGGAGCAGACTGACCTCTCAGCAAATACACTTCTTCACAACTCATTGTGTTACTGAAGAAAGTCTAGTGACTCTTGAAAGGAGAGCATAGGGTTCTCCTTACCAGCTTTCCACACACAGTGTGCTGTCTGAATGTCAAGCATCATGAGTCCAATGACATCTTACATCTCTTCCTAATGAAACACAATTTGAAGTCTTCTTCAAAGGGGATATGGCGTCTACTGAATTCTTTTATAAGAGGAAAAAAAGTTCTCTCTCTTTCAATCCTAAAATATTTCTGGAGATTTCCTTGCCCTTCTCAGACTCAGAGGCTTTGAGTCGGGGGATTGGTGGAAGGGCTGGGAATAGGCATCTCCAGTAGGGGCAGGGAGGCAGTTGGCTGAGAGCTCATAAGGCAAGCTAGAGCTGGGGTGGAATTGAAATAAGTAAGTTTCTGGGTTGGGGAATCAGTGTGAGGGTTCCTGAGTGGTGAGCTTTGGGAATGTAACTTTTGTAAGGGGTGACCTTAATAACAGGGTAGGGCAGGGGGAGGAGAAGGCAAGAGCAGTCTGGAGCATGAATTTCTGATCCAGGTTTACAATGGGAAGGAGAGGGGCAAATGCTAAGACCGGTGATGGAAGCAGCATTCAGAATTTTTCCCCAAGAGTGACAGCAGGGATTTCCAGACAAAACATTTTATCATCTTCAGCATGCTTGAGCCCAGGACAGCCCTTTCACACCTTGGCCACTGTGATATTCTCTAAACCCAAGCCTTTATGTCACTAGGAAGCAGTGCTTTACCACCTGGACCACCTTCAGGGGTTATCCTAGGGTGCTGTTTGGTGCTCTGGCTCTGAAGATACTTGGCTAGTTGGAGAAGTACTATGTGGATGTTCATAACTAGAATGAGAGTGAATGCCCTCTGGCCTCATGACCAATGATCACATTGCATTAGATGTGCCGTTGAGGCCAGCAAGAGGCATGGCCTGTTTCTTTAAAGGGTAATTAGTTCCAGGACCAATAAAAAGGAGACAGCAACTTCTCCCCAAACTCCTCAGGTTCCAGGAATGTTCCTGACCTTGGGCAAGTTGCTTTCTCTCCCTGGTACTGTTTTACCATCTGACAATATGGGGTAGAGTCTGTGGGGGTGATTCCTCTTCCAGCTCTGACTTTCTTAGAAGCTAAACACAAGATGTAAAAACCAGAGTTTGCAGGAAAAAGGGGGTTCTGTCCCAAAGTGATCAGTGTGGTCTTCCCATGGGTGAGTTCATACATAACCTAGTAGTCTTTTTGATGCCCTAGACTGCTCAACGGCTTTAAAGTCTTCCTCATCACTCACACTGGAAGACAGAGCTGTCCCAGGGGGATGCTTAGTGCTCTGTTCAGGTGGCCTCACTGCCTGGTACCCCTCCACCTCCCAATCCTAGCACATCACTGATTTCTTTCTTGTGGCCTCTCCCTGTTTGAGTCATCCTTTCAAATAGGTCCATGTTGATGGTGCCCTGGCTTTAAATTTTGGCTTCTTATCACGGGGTCTCCCATTCTCTCTGAAACAATACACTGAAGGTCATGGATAAGTCCTCACTAGTCTTGCAAAGACTTAGAATCCCAGGTGTCCCCATGGAGAGAGAAATTGGACAGTTGTACATCACAGCATTTGTCCTGATTTTTCTGTTTCACCAAACTTCAGAGGCTGGCAGATGATGGTCAAATAATGTTTAGCTCTGAGAGGCCAAGAATCAACTTTGTGAGAAGGTGATGTGAGTTAATGGCCTTTCCATTGGCTAGCGATTTAGTAGAAGTAGAACATGCACATTGTAGGTCCCGAGGCTATCTTGGAGAATTCATTTACCACATATTTCGCTAAGATGAGAGGAACTTGACAATCAGATATACATGGGTAGCAGCCAACAGGATCTTGGAACCAGACATGAAGAGATCCTAGCTGATGTTCTGGTCCAGCCTTGAGCTACTATTCCTTGAAGTTGGTTTATAAATTTATTTATTTACTTATTTATTGTTTTTAGGCTGTGCTGCGCACAGCATGTGGAATCTTAGTTCCCTGACCAGGGACTGAACTCATGCTCCCTGCAGTGGAAGTATGGTATCTTAACCACGGGACCACAGGGAAGTCTCAAAAATAATCAGTATTTTCATGTCTAGGATATTCCTATCATTACAAAAAAAAAAAATCAAGATGCACTATTTGGGGCCTTATATGGGACTGGGAGTAGTCATGATGATTGACAGAACACGGAGCCTATTTTTCCTTATGCCACCCAGCCCCTTCTAAGTCAACAATCAGGAAAGGCTAGTTTTGTGGAGGGAAGTGTAGTATTGGCTAATTAACTTCTGCAGCATGGCTAGAACATGCTGATACCACTCTTCGCTCTGACCAGACCTTAATTTCCTCCACTTTGTAGGGGCACATCTGGAAAAGAAAAATGAATCTACCAACCCAGAGAGACAATTGTGGGAGAGAAGCTCCCACGTGGCTAGAGAGAATTTCCTAGAAGAACTTTCTTATCTAGGGAACCTACCCTGGGCTATGGTTAGATGAAGCACAAGCTGGAATCAAGATTGCTGGGAGAAATATCAATAACCTCAGAGATGCAGATGGGCTCCCAAATTACTGCAGATGGTGACTGCAGCCATGAAATTAAAAGATGCTTACTCCTTGGAAGAAAAGTTATGACCAACCTAGACAGCATATTAAAAAGCAGAGACATTACTTTGCCAACAAAGGTCCATCTAGTCAAGGCTATGGTTTTTCCAGTGGTCATGATGGATGTGAGAGTTGAACTATAAAGAAAGATGAGCTTAGAAGAATTGATGCTTTTGAACTGTGGTGTTGGAGAAGACTCTTGAGAATCCCTTGGACTGCAAGGAGATCCAACCAGTCCATCCTAGAGGAAATCAGTCCTGAGTATTCATTGGAAGGACTGATGTTGAAGCTGCAACTCCAATACTTTGGCCACCTGATGCGAAGAACTGACTTATTTGAAAAGACCTGATGCTGGGAAAGATGGAAGGCTGGAGGAGAAGGGGACGACAGAGGATGAGATGGTTGGATGGCATCACTGACTCAATGGACATGAGTTTGAGTGAGCTCTGGGTGTTGGTGATGGACAGGGATGCCTGGCGTGCTGCAGTCCATGCGGTCGCAAAGAGTCAGACACGACTGAGCAACTGAACTGAACTGAACTGAACCCTGGGCTGTGGGGTTGATGAGAGCAGGGTCCATGTCTTAGCATCATTTCTGGTGCACACTTGGTGGCCGCATAGGGAATGAACAGGTGAATCCAGGGCTGCCTCCCCAGTGTCCATGATGAATGCTCCTGAGGCTTCTAAATCTTAATCTCTAAACTCTAAAACGTACCCCATTTCTCTAAATCATTCTCTAAATCTAAACCTCTAAATCTTACCCTATGTCTTACTATTTGCATTGAACATGGTGTTTGAGATCTAGCCTGATTCCTAGATATAGATAATGGTTTCTGACTGCTGTGTAATATTTCATTATATATTTATACCAAACTCTCTAGAGATGGATATCTAGGTTGCCTCCAGCAACTAATCAACTCCCAGCCACCCCCAGGCTCACAGTATGTCCTCATACTTGTCTTCTTCCGAAACGCCATCTGACTTTGGTTGTTTAGTGTTTACTTGAATGGTTTCAATCGCAGAGTCATTGCTTTCTTAACTAGCGCGTAAGTTCCTTTCAAGCAGATAATCACAGTCTCTACCTGTTAGGGTGCTTTTGGGTATAGATGAGATTATGTGTTATGAAGTGCTTAGCACATTATCTGGCAAGCAGAAAATTCTCAATAGATGGTATAAGCCCTCCAGAGCCTAGAACACATTAGGATTTTAATAAATACCAATTACAATAATGACTGTTTAATCACCTCTGGTGATCTGAGGTCTCCTTCTTCATAAAGCTTGGTCCCAGAACACTTAAAACATGAGGTGTTCAGGAGGCAGTAATTACGAGAGTCACCATTAATCCTCCCAAATTATTCCCCTTTTACAGATGATAAAACTGAAACTCAGAGAGGTTTTGCATCTTGCTTATGATCATTCAGCATCGTTTGTGGCAGAACTGGGGGTGAAACCCTGGTCTAACTCCAAAGTTTTTACTTTTAACCACTCTGCTATATCACTACCCCTGGGGAAGCACACTTTGATTATTACTATTTCAGCAACAGTAGCTTTTATTTTCTCTGTGTGTGGATAACAAAGAATTTAAACTTCAGTTAATGCTTACTGAGACCTCACATGTGCCAGGCCCTGCCAGGACCATGTTTAAAGGACATTTCTGTAAATTACTGAAAGATGCTCCCTGGGTGGATACAGCAGTGATCACATGGCTTGGTGAGTAGAAGCCGGGCTGGATTCTGGCCTCTGCTTGTCCCCTACCCTGGTGCCTGTGTGCAGTACACAAACTGCCCAAGTGTGTGTCGTACCCCTGGGAATATTTCCTCAATGCCATGTCATTGAACCTTCTTCTCCACAACAGTCCTATGGGGCAAATACATTTCCACTGGACAGATGAAGAGACCAAGGTTCAGAGTTGCAACATTTCAAGGTGACAAGATCTTAAGGTACACAGATCCAGCGTTCAAATGGGAGTCCTTTGGCATCAGATCCACAGACTGGCAAGTATAAAGCAGTGTGATGGAGTGGCCTTCCATGCGGGGAAGCAAAAGAGATTCAGGAATCACTGGGCAGAACCTGCCAAGTTTGACAACTACTGCTGAGCCGATCCTCATGCTTTGATGTAGCTGCCTCCCCAGTGAGTGATGGATGTGGTCCCCCATCGGAACTCCAGAGGAGACAAAGTTCCAGACAGGCTGAAACCGTCTGGGGAGAGATCACCAGTGAGCTTAGCGCTGCGGAATGTGAATACTTGAAGGCTGTTATGAGCTCCTGGAATAGGCTTCAGGTTTCAGGGCCCATACGGCTTTCACTGCACAAGGGATTAGGAAATATATTTACCTGTAGATACATAGTAGCACATGCTCAACCGAGGGCCAAGAGATCCGGCCAGTGGCTCAGTGGAGAGGGACAGGCTTCTGGGTAGTGAGGTTACGATGAGGACCCCAGAGAAAGTCACACTGGGCTTGCCCTCCGGCACTTATGAGTCAACCTCTCAGAGCTTTGGTGGCCTCATCTCCTCCCTTATTCCTCGATGATTTTTCTCGTCCTTTGGAGACTGAGCTTATGATCTCCCTGAAGATACACCTATGTCCCAAGGTCAAATCAGGACCTCTGATTTTTGAATGTTTTATGAAGTCATTATCTCAGAATGAAGTCTACCCTCCCATGTTCATGGTAGCATTATTCACGATAGCCAGGATATGGAAGCAACTTCAGGACCTGTTGACTGCTGAATGGAAAAAGAGAATGTAAGATATATAAAAATAAGTAAGTAAAGTGTATGAAAAATGAAGTGAAAGTGAAAGTCACTCAGTCGTGTCTGACTCTTTGTGACCCCATAGACTATTCATTGCGTGGAATTCTCCAAGCCAGAATACTGGAGTGGGTAGCTGTTCACTTCTCCAGGGGATCTTCCCAATCCAGGCATCAAACCCAGGTCTCCCACACTGCAGGCGGATTTTTTTTTTTTTTACCAGCTGAGCCACCAGGGAAGCCGAAGAATACTGGAGGGGGTAGCGTATCCCTTCTTCAGGGGATCTTCCCAACCCAGGAATTGAACTAGGGTCTCCTGCATTGCAGGCAGATTCTTTACCAGCTGAGCTACCAGAAAAGCCAAATAAACTGTATATAAATGTGACATTCGTATATATATTCATGTGTATGTGTATATAACATATATATCTGAATGTTTCCTATTCAGTCTTTAAAAGAAGAGGAAATTTTGTCATTTGCAACAGCATGAATGAATCTGGAGGGCATTAAGCTAAGTGAAATAAGTCAGACAAGGAAAGACAAATAACTCACAGTATCACTGATACGTGGAATCTTTAAAAAAAAAAATTGCCAAACTTTAGAGTAGAAAGGGGCTGGGGGTGGGTGGAATAGGGAGGGGTTGGTTAAAGGGTACAACTTTCAGCTATAGGATGAATAAGGTCTGAGGATCTTAGGACAGTGTATAGGACAGTGTATAGGACAGTGACTAGAGTTGATAACACCACTGCATGATTGAAATGTGCTTAGATATTCTCTCTCACACACACAAATGATAAATATGTGAGGTGCTGGGTGTATTAATTAACTCTAGGGTGGGAATCCTTTGCAATGTATGTGTATATCAAATCATCACGTGGTACACTTTAAATATCTTCCAGTTTTGTCTGTTATATGGGCTTTCCTGGTGGCTCAGTGGTAAAGAATCTACCTGCTAATACCGGAAACCAAGATTTGATCCCTAGATCGGGAAGATCCCCTGGAGAAGGAAATGGCAATCCACTCCTGTATTCTTGCCTGGGAAATCCCATGGACAGAGGAGCCTGGTGGACTTCAGTCCACGGGGTCACAAAGAGTCAGACACAACTGAGCGACTGAGCACACACAGGCATCTAGGTGAAGCTGTGGGGAGTTGGGTGGTGCGCCAGGGGAGAATGTTGTTCTAAAGCATCCAGGATTTTTCTGCCAATGAAGGATATGTATGTTTGGGTGGGCTGTTCTCAAGATACTCTGCAGGTATTCCTTCCCTCTGAAACTGGGGACTCCCCCATCACACGCACAGATACACACACACACACACACACACACACACACACACTGTTCTGGGTGCTGGAAATGCCATAATAACTCCTACTTCAAGGGAGTTTATTTACATTTAAAGGGAGACAGACTAACAAGTGTTTATAATCCTAATAAGAGCTAAAGTAGGCACTAGAGCACTGGAGGAATCAGAGAAGACTTCCTGGAGGAAGTAATATCTAAGCTGAGTCCCAAAGGATGAGTAGGTGGAATGGGAAGCGAGTTCCAGGTGCAAGGCACAGTCTGTGCAAAGATCCAGAGCAAAACCAGCAAAGCCAGGAGGTTTGAGGAACAGAAAGACTGGGAAACGAAAGACCCCACAGGGCTGGCTTGTCTGTTTTGCTACATTCACGCTTTTGGACTTTACTGTGGGGGCACCAGGAGGGCTGGAAGGAATTTGAACAAGGATTAACGCGCTCTGAAGTTGAAAAAGATTGCTTTGGCCAGATGCAGAAGGCAGGGAGGGTGGGGCAGAGATTGCTCGAGGGGAGATTTGTTAGAAGGCTATTCAGATGCAGGATTATTTAAGGAAACCTAAAAGCCCAAGTCTAACTGTGCGCAATAGGAGAAAAGCCTTTCTCCTTCCACCCCAGAGGAGCTACCTTTGGAATCTTTGGAATCTCTATGATCTTGGAGGCCAGTGAGAGCCTCTGTCCTCCAGGCTCCCCCTGTACAATGGGAGTGCTCCCAAGTGCCCCCGTTCCTTCCCTTTCCGAGAATCTTTCCTCCCAGCATTCCAGTAGCCTCCAGACTGATCACGAGTATTTCTTCCTATGCCCTTCAGTTTCCCCTCTGACTCTCCTCTGATCTTCTCCTGACCTCCCTGGGGCAGACACAGAGATAAATCTGTTGGATTCTTGGCAGGAGAGTTCAGTCTCGTCCCCAGCTCTGGCCTGACACATTCCCTAGCTCAGCGGGGCAGAGGCAGCCCCTTCGCTCTGGGCTGGGACCGGGCAGAGGGGCAGGGAAGGAACTCGGATTGTCAGGTCTTTCTGTGATTCCAAGACAGAGAGAGGAACAGATTCTGGTCCCTTCCATCAGTAGCATGGTGCCCTGTCTCATGGTTCTCAACCCAGACTGCAGACTAGAATCGCCTTCTGGGGACTTAAAACAAAATGCCTGGTTTCTCAGAGATTCTGATTTAATTGTCATGGGATAAATCCAGGCATCTGTCGTTTTAAAAGCTGCCGGGCTAATTCTAACATGAAGGCAGGATGGGGAACCACAGCTCTCTTAGCATCCCATTTCAGAGATAAGCTGACACTTAGGTGGAGTGTCAGCTCTGGCTATTTTTTTTTTTTTTTGCTGGGCTTACCTTGGGCAAATCATAGCCTCTTTGAGCCTCATCTGTTCCCTCCTCTGTACAGGGGGGTTAATAGTACCTACCTCTTAAGAGAGTTGTGAACCTTCCAAGTCAGTCATTTGCATTGCCTGTTACATAGTCAGTGCCTGGCTGTAGCACTGATGGGTTATTTCTCTTTTTATGATGCCTTCCAGTTAGGTGCTGCCCTGTCCTTTTTCTTTTTTCATGCCCAGGGACTTTAGTGTGAGTTGGATGACCAGATTTCTAACATTCAACTGTGAGAGCAGATGTACTAAATAAAGGAGAAAGGTATAGGGTTAACATTTTTGCAAAATGATTGCATAAAAAAGTTTGTCTCCAGGGTGCCCACTCCCATTTCTTCTCCCTGGTCCCTAAGGCTTTTTGGACAGGATTTGAGGCCCCTGGAGGCCTCAGTCCCAAAGCATCATCCCCAAAGAGGATGGAGAGAGAATTCTTCTGTAAAATTTTCCTTTCATAAGTGGTTTCACCACCATTACAAAGTAAGACTTTCCATAGCTTTCCTGCCAAAGTATGTTCCATTGGTCTCTAGATGTAGCCTGTGTGGTCTTTTCCTATGGGTGGACTCTCAGAGAGGCCACCCATTTCATCTTCCTTTTGCTGTGATGAAGGGGGGTAATGCTAAATAGCATGGCTGGGGCAAGAGTGAGTCCTCCCAGGCACAATTCAGCAAAGAACCCTGTCACCTTGCTGCCATTGTCACAGCCGTGTTTTGCTGGGCACAGCAGAAATGTCAGCGGAAGAGAGAAAGTTCAGTGCAAATGCATCACCACTCCAGGAAAAACAGTTCACAACAGGTTCTTCGTAATAAGAAGAGACATGTCTCTCTCAAAAGATTTGAGACTCAGAGATTGGCAGTGGTGCTCAGGAACAGCTGAAACTGAGTTCCATAAAGATGCTCAGAGATCCAAGTGACAGCTGATGGGAGGAGCCCACACCTTCCCAGTGGATGTGATAGAATTGTAACTCAAAGGGCATTGCCTTGCCTTTCCATGGAAACTGGCTGTCCATTAAGATGGAAAACAAACAGTGCTTTCAAATCTGAGCCCTAAATGGATTAATCTAAAAAGTCTAACAGCAGTTCAGTTTCTGAAAGTCAAGCTATTTTAAGAAGCAGTATATTATCCCAAAGAATTTTTCAGTGCAATGACAGCACCTGGATATCCTAGACACTGACTCACTTCATAATTCAATAAGAATTTGCTGTCCCAATGAGCATCTGTTTCTTCTGCTTTACCACACATACATCATAGGGACAGATCTTCCAAATTGCAGACATTGACTGGTGATGAAACTTCTTCTCACACAGGCAACTCTATATAACGTGATCCAGGGTGAATACCTGGACAGATTTAATTGTGTGTCTTATAAACTGAATGACCAATTCACTCCACAGAGAAGCTTTATTGCAAAATTAAAAACTGGATTAATACCAAGCTATTAATTCCCATAGCTTGGTATTAATTATTAATGATTATAAAAAAATAATGTTGATTCAATAATATTTATTTATATACTTATATTATGACATCAATGTTAATTTTTATTGTTTTCATAAAACTTATTTTAACAATGGTTAATCACTTCTGCTAAGTCAACCTGGCAGTACAGTTAATGAGGTAAAATATGTCAAGTGCTTAGCAATGCCTGACATTAAAATAAGCTGTCAAGAAATGATGGTTCTCATTTTATCAAGGGAAGATTACAATTTTTTCAAAAGGTAAAGACATTTTAGAAATTACTGGTCTGATTATTTAGAAATCTCAGTATCCATGAAGTTCAGGTCTAGATATTCACTGACACTGTTGTTTTGATTGGTTTGCCCTTTCTCAAATGACTAATAGTATTAACAGCGACTACTGCAGTTATTGGCTTCCCAAGTGGCACTAGTAGTAAAGAATTGGCCTGCCAATGCAGGAGATGAAAGAGATGCAGTTTTGATCCCTGGTTCGGGAATATTCCCTCGAGTAGGAAATGGCAACCTGCTCCAGTATTCTTGCCTGGGGAATCGCATGGACAGAGGAGCAGGACAGGTTACAGTCCATGGAGCCACAAAGAGTCAGACATGACTGAGTGACTGAGCACATTAACAACAACTGCAACTATTATTATTCTAAATAATAGACTGAAACTCCAAGTAGTAATGATGGCCATAATTGTAGTTGGCATCATTTATTTCTGCTTCCTCAGTGTCCTAGCCCCCTGATATTGGAAATATCTAGATTATCCTTTGGAAAAATATCCCTCCCAAATGGCTTTGGTCTTGGTTCAGACGTCAAATTATACACCTTCTTTTGGAAGGTGACCCAAAGATGATGGGACTGACTCATCCTTACAGCAACACCTTGAAAATACCATGAAATGACACCTGTGACTTAACTGGGGACTCTCTTATCTCCTGCTTCCTGATTCCTTCCAAAGCTTGGCCATTCAGCCTTACCCTTTGATTTTTTGTCAACTTTCTATCTCAGAGCTACTCAATATATTTTCTTTTCTTTTTTCATAAGTTAGCAAAGTGATTTGCTTTGCTTGGTAATCAAAAATCCCTAAATAATAAGAATTTTCTGGGCAAGAGTACTTGTTGATTGCCTCAAGTGGGTTGCCATTTCCTTTTCCAGGGAATCTTCCCGATCCAGGGATTGAACCCTGGTCTCCCACATTGCAGGCAGATGCTTTACCCTCTGAGCCACCAGGGAAGCCCTGATAATAAGATAATACTAGTAATAGAAGTTCTGATTGTCATTATTATTTTTTGTCAAAGTCATAGTAGTAATAGCTACTGTTTACCTGCTATGCCAGCAAATTTGGAAAACTCAGCAGTGGCCACAGGACTGGAAGAGGTCAGTCTTCTTTCCAATCCCAAAGAAAGGCAATGCTAAAGAATGCTCAAACTACCGCACAATTGCACTCATCTCACACGCTAGTAAAGTAATGCTCAAAATTCTCCAAGCCAGGCTTCAGCAATACATGAACCGTGAACTTCCAGATGTTCAAGCTGGTTTTAGAAAAGGCAGAGGAACCAGAGATCAAATTGCCAATATCCGCTGGATCATCGAAAAAGCAAGAGAGTTCCAGAAAAACATCTATTTCTGCTTTATTGACTATGCCAAAGCCTTTGACTGTGTGGATCACAATAAACTGTGGAAAATTCTGAAAGAGATGGGAATACCAGACCATCTGACCTGTCTCTTGAGAAACCTGTATGCAGGTCAGGAAGCAACAGTTAAAACTGGACATGGAACAACAGACTGGTTCCAAATAGGAAAAGGAGTACGTCAAAGCTGTATATTGTCACCCTGCTTATTTAACTTATATGCAGAGTACATCATGAGAAACACTGGGCTGGAAAAAACACAAGCCGGAATCAAGATTGCTGGGAGAAATATCAATAACCTCAGACATGCGGATGACACCACCCTTATGGCAGAAAGTGAAGAAGAACTAAAGAGCCTCTTGATGAAGGTGAAAGAGGAGAGTGAAAAAGTTGGCTTAAAGCTCAACGTTCAGAAAACTAAGATCATGGCATCTGGTCCCATCACTTCATGGGAAATAGATGGGGAAACAGTGGAAACAGTGTCAGACTTTATTTTTGGGGGCTCCAAAATCACTGCTGATGGTGATTGCAGCCATGAAATTAAAAGACGCTTACTCCTTGGAAGGAAGGTTATGGCCAACCTAGATAGCATATTTAAAAGCAGAGACATTACTTTGCCAACAAAAGTCCATCTAGTCAAGGCTATGGTTTTTCCAATGGTCATGTATGGATGTGAGAGTTGGACGGTGAAGAAAGCTGAGCGCTGAAGAATTGATGCTTTTGAACTGTGGTGTTGGAGAAGACTCTTGAGAGTCCCTTGGACTGCAAGGAGATCCAATCAATCCATCCTAAAAGAGATCAGTCCTGGGTGTTCATTGGAAGGTCTGATGTTGAAGCTGAAACTCCAATACTTTGGCCACCTCATGCGAAGGGTTGACTCATTGGAAAAGACCCTAATGCTGGGTAGGATTGGGGGCGGGAGGAGAAGGGGACGACAGAGGATGAGATGGTTGGATGGCATCACCGACTCGATGGACATGGGTTTGGGTAGACTCCGGGAGTTGGTGATGGACAGAGAGGCCTGGCGTGCTACAGTTCATGGGGTCGCAAAGAGTCGGACACGACTGAGCGACTGAACTGAACCTGCTATGCATTATGTTCTGGGCACTATTTAAAGCATTATCTTACTGCACCCTCATCAGTTCTGTGAGGGAGTGAATATACACTGCTCTCACCCCCATGTGCAGATGAGAAAACTATAGGTCAGAAAGATCCAGTAATTTGCCCATAACCAGCAAGCCTATAGCCAATGCAGCATCTTCAACCATGGCACTAACAGCCTCAATCACTATACTGCTTTTCTATTACATGACTCAGATGGGATGTATCTGGCAATGTGCTAATCACTTTGTATCAATTAACTCTTAGTTTTCACAATCCTGTCTCAGTATGGGTTCTGCTTGAAGCTGTACAGATGAAGAAGCAGGGGCTCAGATGAGTTCAACGCTCCATTCAAGGTCACTCAGCTACTAATATTGCAGGTCAAAACCAACCAGCAGGGAAGGTCTGAGCCTGTTGGCAGAGGCATGAAGAAAAGAAAGCGGCAGGTCTGTCCAGACTTAACCTCACTCACTGTTAACAGAACAAAAGAACCTTTAAAAGATGTCGAGAACCAGGCTGCATTCGGAGGATTCCCAGGAGGCTTCAGCAAAAAGGGAAAACTTCCTTGTACTTAGATAACTTTGAAATTCTCATTTCTAGACCAGTTGGTTGTTTTTTTTCTTCTTTGAAATTCCAGGCCTGATTAGGTCATGCTCTGGCCTTGAGTCGGCCAAGAGCCATGGTTTAAATCACTGTGATCCTGATGACCCACATAAACATCTTAAAAGGATAAATCTATTCATTTTACTGAGAGAATGGAAAGTAAAGCAACCCCTGCCCTCTCCGGGAGACCTTGCTTGCCAAGTTGGTTTCATAACATACTTTTACAGTTGATTTATCTTTTCTGAAAAATGATATTTAAAAACTAAAAAAATAAAGAAGCCCTCAGTGATGCTTGTGCCAAAACCAGTGGTGAAAGCCAAGAACGTCATCATGGACCCTATTACCAGAAATGGCAGGTTGATGTTGTTTCCACACATAGGAACAAAGGCCACCAAATTCCACTGAACCTGGAGAAACTTGAGTGGTTGTATTTTCAGGGCTGTGTCAGAAAATGAATGATGTAGAAGGCACTCATGTGGCTGCCGTTTAGCCTCCACCACCACCACCAAATCCCCAAATCCCACCAGCATTTATGGCCCTCACCCCCAAACTTCTAGGTCTACAGGTTGCAGCTTTGAAATTTGTGCCCAGAAGGTGCGTGCGTGCTAACTTGCTTCAATCGTGTCCGACTCTGTGACCCTATGGCCTGTAGCCTACCAGGCTCCTCTGTACATGAGATTCTCCAGCAAGAATACTGGAGTAGGTTGCCATGCCCTCCTCCAGGGGGAGGGACCCAGGGACCAAAACGCACATTTCTTACGTCTCCTGTATTGGGAGGCAGGTTCTTTACCACTAGCGCCATCTGGGAAGCCTGTGCCCAGGAGGTAGATAGGGACATTAGAGAGCATTATCTGTCTGGGATGACTTTCTAGAGGATGCTGATGGGGGTGGTGTAGGAATCTAGTCAAGGTGGTGACAGAAGAACAAGTAATTTCTCCTTTCCTTTTGTAGCAGTTATTTCTAAACCATACCAACTTTTCCATAATGTTCACAAGAATGGAAGGATGATATTGTCATTGGACTACACAAAGGCACACCTGCCAGCAGATGAGGGTCACTGAACACCGTCTTGGAAACTGGATGCCACTTAAGACTGGCTACTATGTGAGCCTTAAGGACAAAAAGTCCTTAACACGGTCCACAGGGACCAGCTTGACTCACCAACTTCCACTGCTTTTTGCTCTCTGGGCTCCTTTTTACACTGGTCTTTTTTTATTTCCTCGCGTGTACCACGTCTGCCTTCTGTCCCAGCCTGCCTTCGCATGCTGTTGCTCTCTCCCCTGGAACACCAGTGTATCCCTTTGCTTCATCACTTCTCTTCATCCTTTTAAGCTCAGCTCCAACAACACATCCCCCAGGAAGGCTTCCCAAATCCCCTAGACAAGGTCTGGTCTTCTGGTCCCATGTACCTTATTGGTAATAATTGAGCTGTCAATTAATTAATCAATCATTCATTAATACTTACAGGAGTTTATGGTCTGACTTGTGCTCTCTGGGTCACCAGCAATGGAGCTCATTTCACCAAGTCAGACCCAGATTCCAGGTTTCTTCACTCAGAATCCTGGGTTCATACTCTTCATAACTGCTTTTTAATCCCTATTCCTAGGGGGAGAAAAATGGCTGTTATTGTACCTTGTCCTTATACAAGGCTCTTTTCATTAGTTAAAAATAGAATCATGCTGATTTTCCAGACTGAGCATCTAGTCTATATTTATGCTTCCAGGCCCCCTGCATTAACCACAAGAAAGCACTTTCATTAGAGTTCGTTATTTTCTTCCCTTACCCATTTGATTCTTATTTGTCAGCAGAGTTTTAAAAGTTACCAGCAACACTGTTTGTCACACGTTTTCTTTGGAGATCAAGCCCTGCTGCTGGAATCCATTGAGGGGAAGAGTTAGAAAAGAGAATTGTCTACTTTTCCCGGGCATTGAGGTTTGGCATACTGGATGGGCTACTTGGAGCAGAACTCTTAGTCCCCTGCTCTTTTTTTCACTCACACACATGCGTGAACATACACACACACACACTCCTTTGATTTATTTGCTAGGATGATGTAAATGGAAATTACAGAATCATACGAGCACGTGTGCGCGTGTGTCTGTGTGTATGCAGGCGTATGCTTGAGGCCAGTAGGGATGTCTGAGCTGAGCCTAAAATGGAATTTAAATATGTCTGTAGGAGGCTCTCCCACCCCTCACTGGGAGGGAAGGGGGATGGGAGGACCCCATGAAGTCAGACGCAGGCTGTGCCTTTGTTCTGTGGAAAGGGGAAGAATGAGGAACTGTTTGTATAACAGACTCCATGACCCTTTGAGGGCACAAGCAGGTCCTTTTGGAGGTCAGAGTGACCCTGTGTTACTCTGAATGGGGGAGGGAGGCCATCATCTCACTTTGGAGTGGACTAAACTTGGAAGCCCAGCAGCTTGGGAGTATGTGGACATTAGCATTGAACTAGCGTCAGCAGCAGCTCCGAGGCCACGGGGTGAGTTCTAAGGGAGCTCTAGACACTCTAGGTGTGTGGGGGGGGTGGGGAAGAGAAAAACCCAGTGGCTGCAACTGGATGCATTGTATCTGTGATAGTTGATTTATGATCACCTGGGAGACATGCCCAGGGGTCACTGGGACAAGAGGCTGAGATCTCATGGAGGCTAAGATCCTACGGAAGAAAGAGCCAGGGATGTGTGGGAATGGCAATAATAGTGAGCTTCACCTAGTCACACACCAGAGAGGCTGAGAATCTCTGATTTGTATAGAATAATCCACAGAAGTTAGAGGCTAAGAGAGACCTTAGGTCGTATAGATCGACCCTTCACTATACTGAGGAGGAAGAAGAACCCAGAGAGAAAGGCAAGTTTTCCAAGGGCAGACAGCTAGGATAGAGATCTGAGTTCTGGCCTTGTGGTCTCCTGGTACCTAAAGGAGTTTGAAGGACTTAGGTAGATCACTGATCCGTCCCTAAGATGACTGAGACTTGGGGGGAGGATGGACTGATGCTAAGAGACAAGCCGGCCTCCAGGTGGGGTGGCTCTACCTCTTGTGGCTGGAGGGACAGGAGAAAAGCAGCATGCCTGAACTGTCTCCCCCGGTGGCACACCCTGAATTCACGAATGCCCTCCTCCAAGGTCATTCCTTTGGCTTCTAAGCTTGTGCTTAGCAAAGATGCTTTATTGGAAGAGTTAGACCCCATGAGTAAGCATGGGAGGGGTTGAAGAAGGGATTAGCAGAGATGGCAGGCCTGCGTGAGGCCTGGGAGGAGAGGTCCATAGAGAGGCAAAAGATGCTAAAACAGGGAAGGGGTGGAAACGAAGGACAATGACAAAATGGGTCACTTCCCATTTTCACCGGGCCCCAAGCCCATTTCCCATGCTCCCTCCAGCAGGGTTTCAAGTGGCCCACTGAGCCTCAGCCATGTACTAGAAAATCCCCTTGCCCTAGTTAAGTGGTGTCCTAGTCTGACCTCATGCTTAGATTCTTAAGCTTTGTTTCGCTTAAGAGAGAGAGGGAGGAGGGAGGAGAGAGGAAAACGACATGAAAAAACGAGGGAATAGAGGAGGAGAGCAGAGGAGGGGAAGATGTACTGAGACCCAGAGAAAGAGCAGGCATGGGCCATAAATTGCTTCCAAGGTGTAAGGAACCACAGACACCCACTTTCAAGACCTTCTGGGGCCACTGTTTCATAGCATCCAGCCGTCTGGACGCAGGTGGGCCTCTCACTTGACTCCCATTAGAGCTCCTTGCCTCTGGAAACGGCATGATTTATGGGCCCCTCTGGGCTCGTGGCCAGACAGCCACCCCTCACCCATCTCATCTCTGCTGACCCCGAGTTGCCCTTCTTCTTGCACATGGTCCAGCAGGTGGATTTGAATTTCTAATGACTGCAGACACCTGTGTTTCCCTGAGGCTCGTGCCATGGTGATGGAGAACAGACCCAGACTGTACCCAGGAGGAAGAGCACAGCCGAGGAAATATGAGAGACAGAGTTGTTGGAGGCATGAAATAGAACTGCAAGTGTGCACCTTGTTAGGTTTCATTAACTGTTTACATTTCCCTGGCTGCATTCCGCTGGTCACCGGCCCAGAAACACTATTGGAAACACAAACCTTAAACAAGATCAGATTTGCCAATGAAATATGATAAGAAGAAAAGGGTCCAGAGTGAAATCACAGGTAAGTGGGCCCAGTCCACCAGAGGGACATTCAGGAGGATCCTGGTTTCAGTGCAGCTCTGGTCCAGCCTGACTTATGGCTGGCCTGAGGCTCTGGGAGCCCCGCTGTGAAAGAGATGGGGTAAAGTAGGTTTGCAGAGCCTAAGAGAGACATACACAGACTTGGATTTATGGGTGGTGGGGAGATCCCTCCCAACCTCTAAGTCCTTTGGAGAGTAGCATAGTTTCCCTGATGACAGTTCTGTTGCAGCTCATGGAAACTTAAGATTGAAAGTTAAAGGCCCGTGGTCAAGCCAGCAGTGCAGAAGGAATGGAAGACTTTGTTACAAGTCCCACCTCCACCAAATGCACCACAACTCATGCTGCTCATCGCCAAGCTGCTTAGCAGAGAGTAACCCCTTCATTCCTAGGAAGCTTGGTTTGAAAACGCTCTCAGTCAAGTCAGGCTAAGTCCTTGGTGCCAGTTTTCATGGGTCAGCAGATCCCTGCTGTAATTGCTGCTTTAGTGGAAGTTCAGTTCAGTTCAGTTGCTCAGTCGTATCCGACTCTTTGTGACCCCACAGACTGCAGCACGCCAGGCTTCCCTGTCCATACCAACTCCCGGAGCTTGCTCAAACTCATGTCCGTTGAGTTGGTGATGCCATCCAACCATCTGATTCTCTGTTGTCCCCTTCTCCTCCTGCCTTCAATCTTTCCCAGCATCAGGGTCTTTTCCAATGAGTCAGTTCTTTGCATCAGGTGGCCAAAGTATTGAAGCTTCAGCATCAGTCCTTCCAATGAATATTCAGAACTGATTTCCTTTAGGATTGACTGGTTTGATCTCCTTGCAGTCCAAGGGACTCTCAAGAGTCTTCTCCAACACCACAGTTCAAAAGCATCAGTTCTTCAGTGCTTAGCTTCCTTTATGGTTCAACTCTCACATCCATACATGACTACTGGAAAAACCATAGCTTTGACTAGATGGACTTTTGTCAGCAAAGTAATGTCTCTGCTTTTTAATGTGCTGTCTAGGTTTGTCATAGCTTTTCTTCCAAGGAGCAAGCATCTTTAAATTTCATGGCTGCAGTCACCATTTGCAATGATTTTTGAGCCCAAGAAAGTCTGTCACTGTTTCCATTGCTTCCCCATCTATTTGCCATGAAGTGATGGGACCAGATGCCATGATCTTAGTTTTCTGAATGTTGAGTTTTAAGCCAGCTTTTTCACTCTCCTCTTTTACTTTCATCAAGAGGCTCTTTAGTTCCTCTTTGCTTTCTGTCATAAGGGTGGTGTCATCTGCATATCTGAGGTTACCCTTCATGAATCTCTGTCAGAGCCTGTTGGGAGATCCTTTCCCCTATCAGTGATCTCACCTATGATCTTAGAGGAAGTAACTCCTGCTCTTACTCCTCTAATTTGTTGTACATAGACAGCACCACTGTCATCATTGGGATAAGTGGCATCATTTGGGTCATTATTGGAAATGCTGAATCTTAGGTCCCTGTCCCAGTCCTCCTGGATCAAAGTAGAGCATGCTGGGGCTCAGCACTGGGTCTGGTTGCCTGCAGGTTGGCAATGCAGAGGTGGCAGTAGTTAGACTGGCTTTGGTATGCAGCAGTTCAGGCTGTTGTAGTGTGTAACTTCTAATTTATGTCTCTGCTACTTTGACCATTCTGTTCATGTGCCCATCACGCAAACACCGGCTAATGTAAACTGACTGAGTCATTTCTGTCTTCTTGGATGTTTGATGCCTACCCAATGGTAGATGCTTTCTTATCCGGCATGATCACATTTTCTAGTCATCCTTGGTGCCCACTCCTATGTGCCCACTCCTATATGCCCATCCACATGCCTCCAATCATGCAGTCCTTTTCATTACAGGCTCCTGATCATCCAGCGAGGTCACTTGCCACCGTCCACAGTCTTGATATATTCTCACCTCAGGTCACTTCCTCCTCACAGAGCAGAGAATTAGGTGCACCACCCAAAGCTCCACCCATTGCAAACATTTTCCCTCAGCTCTGTCATTCAGGTCCATTCTATGATGCCTACAAGTTGCCCACCATCCATTTTTCAGCTCGAATGCATATTCCAAAATGTCCCATTTGTAACCCAAGCATGGGATTTTTCTCCTTCAGGTAGTTGTATTGGGAATTCCCCCTGAATGTCTGTCATAGGTGCATGCTGAGAGAGAGGTACTGAGCAGTCATGGAGGATGGCATGGGAGTCTGGGGTTTATGTCCATGAAGCTTGATTGTGCCCTCTGGTCCTGCTTGGGATCCATTTGGGATGTACCATTTCCATCTTAGAATGACCTGCTATGGCCCTGTGTAATTTTATGACTTGGAGAAAAAAGTGAAGTGAAAGTGTTAGTCGCTCAGTTGTGTCCGATTCTTTGTGACCCCATGGACAATAGCCCACCAGGCTCCTCTGTCCATGGGATTTCCCAGGCTAGAATACTGGAGTGGGTTGCCGTTTTCTTCTCCAGGGGATCTTCCCAACCCAGGGATTGAAACTGGATCTCCTGCATTGCGGGCAGATTCTTTACCATCTGAGCCACCAGAGAAGCCTCTGGTGATAGAACTCAGCTCAAGATTAGTTGATAATCCAGGGTCAAATGTTCTTGTCCACCAGGGCCCAGTAATAATCTATATGTTTCTCAGAAAGCAAATGCTGCAACTGACATGGCCTTGGTCCAGACCCCAGAAGCTTATGTTGTGATTCTTGCACTGGAGTTTGCTATAAGACCCTTACTGCATCTTTCCCCACCACTGACACTTCCAACACCAGATAGTCTCCCAGATCATATCCTCCACATGGCAGAGCTACTTGGGTTCTGAGTCCAGAGCCTAGATGAACTATAGATTCCTTTCTTGCTCCAGGCCCCATACAAAGCAGGCTATATTTCAGACTTCCTGAGATCCAGGCTGGAGTAGTATTGCTAGATGTGGAGTGTGCTGCCTCCAAAACCCATCCCAAAGAGCCCAAGAGACATTATACTTCTTCATTCTAAGGGATGAAGAATGCAGCAATTTGTCTTTTACCTTGGACAGTATTTCTCAGCCTGTCCCTGATCTTTGGACCCAGAAAAGTTTACCAATGTGCCATACCCCTGCATCGTCCTCGGGTTTATCTTACCATCTGCAGTGAGTTGTTTCACCAATGCCTCAAGTGTGCTAGCCAGCTTTTATAATCCTTTCTCTATCATTGATGGAATGGATCAATGTGATATTCTGCAGAATGTCTAGATGGTCCAGATTTCTTTTGACCATATCATGACAACATGAGAATTAACATAGTCCTAGGACAATACTGTAAAAGTATATTATTGACCATTCCATGTGAATGTAAATTGTTTCTAATTCTCTTCTCTGGTTGGGATAGGAAAGAACTCATTGGCTGCATACCATTTACCCAAGTTCATGTTAATCTGCTCTAGCAAAGGTACCAAGACAACCACTATTGAAACTACTTGTTTGAGTATGTGATAGATGACAGTCACGCTAGAGTATCTGTCTGGCTTCTTCAGGGGCCTGACTGGTGAATTAAATTGAGATGTGGAAACAGACCACCATCACTGCATTGTTAAGATCCTTAGAGGTGGTACTAAACATCGCCATTCTCCAGGAATGTGATGTTGTTTTTGATTCATTATCTTGGGGAACTGAAGTTTCAGAGGGGAGGACAATTTCAGGGGCTTTTACTCAGTCTATTATCATGGTTATCAATATTAAGATAAAACAAAGATTTCATGTAAGAATTCAACAGCTAAGTATATCAATCCCAATCAAATATTTGGAGCCCAGAAAAATGATCATTGGATGGGTGATCCACAGACCCACTATAAGCTGGCCTTTGGCCAAGAGTCAACTTATTAACCTGCTGACGTATACCTCAAACAGGTGGCTCTGATGTTATTTCACATCTCCAGAGCTTAGACTCTGTGTCCAGTAACCCTCAACATGTATGAGTATTTTTCTTTCCCCAGTCCATAGTCATCTGAGTAAGAGGTAATAGGTATTTTTAGGGAAGTATCAAAGGAATCATTATAACATATACTTGCCATCGTGTTGCTCTTTATTTCCTTTTGGGGACCCATCCACCTTTGTAGCCAACAGGTTTTGGGTATGAAAACTGGCTCATGTTCAAGAATTGAGTCATAGTCACAACTTCTGTTGAGGTAATCACCCTCAGCCTCTTGTTCATTTATTCTTGCCTCTTTTGATTGTATATATTAAGCAGCACCCTCCATTTCTGCCTGTTCTTTTGTCTCTAAGGAATACCATGTTGTATATCCACAACACCTTGAGGGTCAAGGCCCGTTGGTTGCCCCTCCAATCTTATTGATTGTGGTGGCAATTGTGGGGTCCCCTCATTTCTGGTGATTAATAACTATCATCTGGACTTTATTTCTTTGACGCCTTATCATTCCCATTGCTATTAGTAAGCGAAGTTTTGTGACATATTTCTTATAATCAACCTTAGCCTATAGAGGGAACTCACCACTGAATGTCTTAGTGATGCTAATATTCATCCCATCAGCATGTTGTTGATGTCCATTGTGAATAGTGCCTTCTCTAGGTCCTTCCATGGAAATAAATTTCTGATGCATCTTCTGTCCTCATGTAATATATCCAATTCAAAATGCCTATTTCCCTGAGCCATTTAATCCCACTGGTTTCCCCAGTGCCTCAGGCATTACTACTTGGTCAGCATGGGCTATTGTTTTCTCCGTATTTTTAAGAGTTTTCTTTTGTTTTTGTTTCTAGTCACTAAGTTATGTCTGGCTCTGCCACCTCATGGACTGTAGCCCTCCAGGCTCCTCTGTCCATGAGATTTCCCAGGCAAGAATACTGGAGTGGGTTGTCATTTCCTTCTCCGGGGGATCTTCCCAACCCTGGGATCAAACCCATATCAGCTGCATTAGCAGGGGGATTCTTTACCACTGAGCCACCTGGAAAGACCTTTTTAGAGGTACCTACTAGCAAATTTGCCCATGCCCTAGGGTTGTTGCCAAGGCAATAAATCCATGTTCCTAAAGAGTACTCCCAATTAAATGAACTGTTGCTATCTATTCTTCTGTTCTGTACTCCTTGATCAAGCACCCTCAAAATCCAATCCCATGGGTACTCCCCTGGCTCCTGCTAGTACAAGCTACTTAATTCTTGCAGCTCCATTGGCATTTGTCTCTTTCTTTCCTCATCATGTTCTAAACTGGGATTAGGGTGGAACTTAATCCTGTTTTCTGGCCTGGTAGCCAGGACAGGTCTGAGCAAAAGTCCTAAGGAGGACTCTTGACTTCTTGCAGTGGGAACACCCATCCTATTTCTTCCCACAGAACAGAGCTCTGGCTCTTAACAGGAACAGATGAGCCATCTCTGAAGGCTCAGGGGATTCAGGGAATTCAGTGGAACCACATACTTTGGGAGTATCCATACAGATGAGTCAACCTCAGGTTCAAGAGTTCAAGTTTTTCCAGGCAGGACGCTGATCATAGCATAGTAGACCAGCCATTACTAAAGCATTCCACTCTCTTTGAAGCCTATAAATATCAGAACCTGAGTTTGTTTCTCAGTTTAATCCACTCTACTACTGCAGGAACTACCAAAGAGGACCACTGGCTTTCACACTTAGTATTTAAATTTGTTAATTATACTTAGTTTCTCATTATCCCTCTGCAGGGCATCAAATCAACTTAGTAACCAGCTGATTCCATTGTCCTTAAATGTGCTGTTCTTCCATAATGAATAAAAGCCTGAATCTTCATCCCAGCCCAGGCATTCTCCTCCACCAGGAAGTACTTCCAAGTAGCCGCCTGGGAAATCTTTAGCAGTTGGGTTGCCACCTTGTGCCAGGGTTATCTATACCTCAAATACCATTGGGGAATGGGGCTTTCCTTGCCAGCTGTGTGATCTAGAACCACAACCCCCTCTTATCACCTCTTGTTTATTATTATTCCCGGTACTGGTTGTATTGGTTGATCCCAATACAATATTGGTTGTATTGGTGTCTAAGAAACAGACAGCAAGCAAAGTTAGAAGTGCCAGATAGAATTCTTGGTGGTAGCACCTCCCTTGTAGTCCAGTGGTTGGGAATCTGCCTGCCAGTGCAGGGGAACCGGGTTCAATTCCTGGTCCAGGAGGATTCCACAGGCCCTGGGGCAGCGGGGCCCATGTGCCACAACTACTAAACCCCTGCTATAGAGTCCTCACCTCAATAAAAGAAGCCAAAAAAAATAAAAATAAAAAAAATAAAATAAAATAAAAAAAATAAAAGAAGCTGCCGCAATGAGAAGCCTGCTCATAGCAACTGGAGAGTAGTGTCTGCTTGCTGCAACTAGACAAAGCCCGTGTACAGCAATGAAGACCCAGCACAACCAAAAATATATACGTTGAAATAAAAAATAATTCTTGGTGGTAAAGCCTATGAAACATAAAAGGGAGAGAAGCAGGATTAGGCAGGGAGAGACTTCAGACTGCTATGTAGGTCTGACCTGGTGAAAAGCAAGGGGAAACACAGGAGGATGGGTTAGGAGACCTTCAGACTGGTATAGCATTGGTCGGCGTGGTACAGAACACTAGAGTAGAAATGGCCTGCATTTGAGTAAAAATGGTCAGGTCCCCATACCCTCATTATTCCAACTGGGAATAACGTGGCTTGAGTTTGAATGCTGCAATTAGATCATTTCTGGGTGGGCTTCAGAGGGTCCACGCATATCCTGAAATTATAAGCGAAAATCAGTGTGTGTGTATTTTTCTAGGATCCATAGCTTTCCACTAAATTTTCAAAGAATTCTCCTATGCCGCAAAGGGAATGCCACATTGGTGTGAATTCACTTGATCATCCGAGCATGTTCTCCCGGTCCCTGCCGTATCCCCTCTCTTCTAGAGAGTGGGTTATGTCCTTGTGTGCTGGCCACACTGGACTTCTTTGCACTCCTCATGTGCTCTAAGCTCATCCCTAGCTCAGAGCCTTTATACTAGCTGTTCCCTGTGCCTAGAATGCCCTTTCCTTGGAGGCTCTCCTGATGTTTTACTCTAGGCGTCAGCATCCGTGTCACCTTCTCAGAGATGCCTGCTCTGATTCCACAAACTAAAGTACCTTCCTCCATCTCTCCTAGCATACTTCTCGGTTTCGTTTCTAGCATAGCACTCTCCCATCTGGTCTGCTCTTCTTTGTTTGTTATATATCTTTGCCCAGTAGGATGTAAGCTCCCTGAAGACAGGAATCATTCTGTCTTGCTCACCATGCTGTCCCCATAGCCTAGAATGTGGCTGACACACAGGAGACACTCAAAATGTTTTCTTAAAATTGAAGTATACTTGATTTATAATGTTGTTTGAATGTCTGCTGCCTAGCAAAGTAATTCAGTTATACATACATTCTTTTTCATATGCTTTTCCATTATGCTTTTTCACAGGATATTGAATATAGTTCCTTGTGCTATACAGTAGAACTTTACTGTTGATTCATTCTACATGTACCGGTTTGCATCTGCCAATCCCCAGCTCCCAGTCGATCCCTCCCCTACACCGCATCCCCTTGGCAATCATAAGTCTGTTCTCTGTATCTGTGAGTGTGTTTCTGTTTCGTAGATAAGTTCTTTTGTGTCATATTTTAGATTCCACATGTAAGTGGTATCATATGGCACTGGGAAGGATTGGGGGCAGGAGGAGAAGGGGACGACAGAGGATGAGATGGTTGGACGGCATCACCGACTCGATGGACATGGGTTTGGGTAAACTCCGGGAGTTGGTGATGGACAGGGAGGCCTGGTGTGCTGCAGTCCATGGGGTTGCAAAGAGTCAGACATGACTGAGCGACTGAACTGAACTGATGATGGCATTTGTCTTTCTGTTTCTGACATCTTTCACTGTTATGATAATCTGTAGGTCCATCCATGTTGCTGCAAATGGCATTATTTTATTCTTTCAAAATGTTTTCTTAAAGAATAAATGCTTGTCTTCTCTATCCATTGAAATATTTCCCCATGTGTCCTTTTCCTACATTTTTGTAGCTACTTTATAAAATGTAGATATAATTATTAATAATCCAGACATCCAAAAAAATTCCAGACTATAACAGAACCCTATGTACTAGCCTCAAAGAGAGACAGATGTTAACATTTGGCTTCAGCTGCTTCAATTTCTCTTCTGCTTGTTTAATATTTAAGCTAAACTTTCATATATCACATTTTGTGACACCCTTCCTTTTTTTTTGCATTTTTTTGGCTGTGCTGGGTCTTTGGGTTCTTCATTGCCGTGTGTGAGCTCTCTCTAGTTGCAGTGGGTGGGGGCCACTCTCCAGCTGCAGTATGCAGGCTTCTCCCTGCGGTGGCCTCTCTTGTCACAGAGCACAGGCTCTAGAGTTCGCAGGCTTCCGTCGTTGCAGCTTGCGAGCCGTGGGCTCTGAGTGTGGGCTCAGCAGTTGGGGTGCATGGCCCTAGTTGCTCCACAGCATGTGGGATCCTAGTTTCTGGGCCAGGGATGGAACCGTTGTCCCCTGCATTGTAAGGTGGATTCTTAACCACTGGACCACGAGGGAATCCTGACACCCCTTCTTTTGAATGGTAACTACTGCCTTTAAGGTGCTGTATGTCATTTCCATGGGGTCGCAAGAGTCAGACACGACTTAGCGACTAAACCACCACCACCACCGTGTCATTTCTACCTATTTTTAATAGTTTAATGGTAAGTTTGTATTCACAAGTAACATATGCTGTTTTTAACTGAAGTGTAGTTGATTTATAAAACTGTGTTCGTTTCAGGTACAGCAATGTGATTTGCATATATGTGTGTATATATATCCTTTTAAAATATTATTTTCCATTATCGATTATTATAAAATAGTGAATATAGTTCCCTATGTTATGCAGTAAATCCTTATTATCTATTTTACATATGGTAGTATGTATCTGTTAATTACATACACCTAATATATCCCTCCCTGCCTTTCCCTTTGGTGACTATAAGTTTGTTTTCTATGTCCATGAGTCTGTTTCTGTTCTGGAAAAAAGATCATTTGTACCATTTTTTAGATCCCACATATAAGTGATAAAATATTTGTCTTTTTTTATCTGACTTACTTCACTTAGTCTGATAACCTCTAGGTCCATCCATGTTGCTGCAAGTGGCATTATTTCATTCTTTTTATGGCTGAGTAATATTCCATCAAATATATATATATTTCCATCAAATATCCCATTTATATATATAAATATATAATATTGTATATCAGTTCAGTTCAGTCAAATATCAAATATCAAATATATAAAATATATATTATAAATTATAAATAAATATATATAATATATATGATATTACATGTATAATCTTATATATTATATTTTATATATTATAAATATATATTTATATATAATATATAATACAATGTATCATTATATAAAATTATATAATATATAAAAATATATTTTTATATATAAAATTATATATATTATATTATATGTATTATTTTATATTATATGTATTTTATATTATATGTATTATTTTTATATTATTATTTTATAATAATATTATAATAAAATAATATATATTATATAAAATATATAATATATACAATATATATTATATATCAAATACATAATAAAATAATATTTTATATTATTTTATATTGTATATATTATTTTTATATTTTTATAGTATATGTATTATATTATTTTATATTATATGTATTATATGTACAATATGTATATTATATGTATAATATGTATAATATACATATTATATGTATAAATAAATATATATTACATGCATATTATATGTATAATCTTATATATTATATATTTCTATATTATAAATATATATTTATATATAATATATAATACAATATATCATTATATATATAATTATATAATGTATATAAAATATATATTATATATTATATATAATGTATATAAAATATAATATATAATAATTATAATATATTACATTATTATATATTATATTTTATAATATAAATAATATGTATTATATATTATAATTATTTATATATATTATATATAATATATTGTATAAATTATAATATATATAATATTTTAGAATATAAAAATATATTTATAATATATTAATAATATAATATATTATAGTATAATTAATATATATAATATAATTAGTATATAATATATTATAATATAATTAGTATATAATATATTATTTATTAATTATAGTAATTATATATAATATATAATATATTAAATATAACATAGTAAATGTATTAATCATATTATATAATATATATAATATATATTACATACATATAATATATTATATCATATATATCATATAGATTATATATAATTAATTAATATAATATTATATATAATATGCAATTACATAATTATTTAATTATAACTATATATATTATATATTATTATATATATAATTATCAATATAATTATAATATGATATAATTAATAATGTAATATATACATAATATATTATATATATCTAATATATATGATATATGATGTATATATCATATATATGATATATATATGATATATATTATTGTATATTATATAATACATAATTATATATTATATAGCTATCATATTATATAATACATATTGTATGTATATAATAAATATATTATGTTATATAATATATATAATAATATAGTATAAATATTATACTATATTATATTATACTATACTATATATACTATATATAATATATACTATATTATACTATATTATAGTATTATAATATAGTATAGTATAATATATGATATTATAGTATAATATTTATACTATATTATTATATATATTATATAACACAATATATTTATTATATATAATATATATTATATTTATATATTATAATATATTATATATTATGGAAATACATGTGGAATCTAAAATATATGGAAATGACATATATATTATATATATATAGCATATATTAATTTATATATTATATATATAATTATATATTATATATATAAATAGCATCCCAGGTGGTGCCAGTGTTAAAGAACCTGGCTGCCAATACAGGAGACATTAAGAGAGGCTGGTTCAGTCTCTGAGTCGGGAAGATCTCCTGGAGGAGGAAATTGCAACCCACTCCAGTATTCTTGCCTGGAGAACCCCATGGACAGAGAAGCCTGGCCTGCTACAGTCATGGGATTGCAAAGAGTTGAACATGACTGAAGCGACTGTGTTTGCTAGTCGCTCAGCTGTGTCCAACTCTTCGTGACTCCATGATTACTGTAGCTTACCAGACTCCTCTGTTCATTTGGATCATATGGGAACTCTATTTTTAGGTTTCTGAGGAATCTCCATGCTATTTTCCAGTAACTATACTGATTTACATTCCCACCAGCTTGTAGGAAGTTTCTTTTCTCCACACCCTCTCCAGCATTTATTATTTGTAGACTTTTTGATGATGACCTTTCTGTCAGGTGTGAGGTGATACATTACTATAGTTTTGATTTGCATTTCTCTAATAATTAACGATGATGAGCACTTTTCATGTGCCTGTTAGCCATGCATACGACACAGGCTATTTTTATATATCCTAAGATTCTATAGAAATATGTGCATCAGTTCAGTTCAGTTGCTCAGTCGTGTCCGACTCTTTACGACCCCATGAATCGCAGAACGCCAGGCCTCCCTGTCCATCACCAACTCCCGGAGTTTACCCAAACCCATGTCCGTTGAGTCGGTGATACCATCCAACCATCTCATCCTCTGTCATCCCCTTCTCCTCCTGCCCCCAATCCTACCCAGCATTAGGGTCTTTTCCAATGAGTCAACTCTTCGCATGAGGTGGCCAAAGTATTGGAGTTTCAGCTTCAACATCAGTCCTTCCAATGAACACCCAGGACTGATCTCCTTTAGGATGGACTGGTTGGATCTTCTTGCAGTCCAAGGGACTCTCAAGAGTCTTCTCCAACACCACAGTTCAAAAGCATCAATTCTTTGGTGCTCAGCTTTCTTCACCGTCCAACTCTCACATCCACACATGACCATTGGAAAAACTATAGCCTTGACTAGACGGACCTTTGTTGGAAAAATAATGTCTCTGCTTTTAAATATGCTGTCTAGGTTGGTCATAATCTTCCTTCCAAGGAGTAAGCGTCTTTTAATTTCATGGCTGCAATCACCGTCAGCAGTGGTTTTGGAGCCCAAAAAAATAAAGTCTGACACTGTTTCCACCGTTTCCCCATCTATTTCCCATGAAGTGATGGGACCAGATGCCATGATCTTAGTTTTCTGAACGTTGAGCTTTAAACCAACTTTTTCACTCTCCTCTTTCACTTTCATCAAGAGACTCTTTAGTTCTTCTTCACTTTCTGCCATCTATTTAGAGCTATTTAAATATTTAACACTATTGTTGGGGCATAGACTGAGCTCTGGAGTCATCCTAACTGTGGACTTTTTGCTATACCAGAGAATACAGTTCCTTATTGTTTAAGCCAGGTAAGTTGGGTTTGCTGTTATGCACTGCTGAAAGCCTCTTTCCTGTGATAGTCTCACTCTATTAACATTTCTCACCGTTGGGTCCTTAAACTCTAGCAGTTTTCACTTGGCTGTAGATTTACCAACTGTATAGACACTTTTTGTTTCTTCTAAAGATCATCCAATTCAGAGATCTTTAGTATTAGTCATTTCTTGTCGTGGAACAAATTTAGCAGTGCCAAGCAACACAATTTGTTATCTTGCCTCGTTTCTGAAGGTTGGGGATCTGGGAGCAGCTTATCTGGGTGGTTCTGGCTAAGGGGACTCTTGCTAGGTTGCAGGCAAGTTGCTGCTGAGGGCTGCAGCCACCCGAAGGGCCCCAGAAGGGAGGATGTGCTCCCAAGCTCCTTTGGGGGACTGTTGTCAGGAAGCTTTGGTTCCTTTCCATGTGAGCTTTACTTCTCCCAGAGTGAGTGATCTGACAGAGAGAGTGACAGAGACAGAGAGAGAGTCTGAGAGAGAGGAGAGTGGTCCTGCACAGCTCACCACCAGGCATCTGTCCACACCTATGCAGTTATCAACAGGGATAACCCTCACTTTGCTCCCTTATTTTTCTCCCCAATCTATATCATGATCACTGACCCATCCTTTTTACCTCCTTGGTGCCTCTGAAGCCACTTCTCTCCATCCCGTTGCATACTGGATATTGTTGCAGAGGTGAACCTGGGGCACCAATCATCCAGTCACTGACCCTCAAGTTGTTTCCCATGACCCCCGCAGAATCAAGTTCATGGTTTTCAAGGCCTGCCTGCACCTGTAGCCTCCAAGTACACGGTCTTTCTCATCTCTTGTCCTCTAGTCTCCCTTCCGTCTGTGTTTCTTCAGCTCCGCAGTTCAATGTCGCCTTCTCCGGTTAACTTTTCTGACCTTCAGACCAGATTGGATCCCCTGCTTCATGCCTCTGGAATGTTCCGTCTTTTAGCGGGATCTTTCATTGTGGTGCAGACTCTCTAGCTGTGTTGCGTGGACTCAGTAGTTGCAGCGTAGACTTCATTGCTCTGCGGCATGTGGGATCTTAGTTCCCCTGACCAGGGATTGAACCCATGTCCCCTGCATTGCAAGGTGGATTCTTAACCACTGGGATACCAACGAAGTCCCCTTCCCTACAGTCTTTACAAATGTCAGAATACTTTTTCTTTAGCACCTGGATTGGGTCCACTCAGGTCAGACCTCTCAGTTTGTCTTTGAACAAATGCACTGTGCCCCTAGACCTCCAACTGGAAGCATAACTGTACAAGGCAATATATTTTTCAGACACACATTGGCTTCAAATCAATATAGGAACATAACCTAACTTCCATTACCAGAGCTGTGGAAAATGGTACCTATTTCAAAATGAAACTCTAAGGTTAGATGTTCATAACAGTCAGCCCTGACTAAACTACCATTATGCAGGCCAGCCTCATTTTAATCTCACCAGAACGATAAGGCAGCTCTCACCTCCCTTTTACTGATGAGTAAAGTAAAACTGCTGCTTTCCTGGTGGCTCATCTGGAAAGAATCTGCCTGCAACGCAGGAGCCACAGGAGATGCAGTTTCAATCCCTGGGTCATCAAGATCCCCTGGAGGAGGAAATGGCAACCCATTCCAGTATTCTTGGTTGGAGAATCCCATAGACAGAGGAGCCTAGTCGGCTACAGTTCATGGGGTCAAAAGGAGTCAGACACGACTGAGTGACTGACACTTTTCACTTTCTTTCTCAGAGGGGCCAATGGACTTGCCCAAGTTCACCCAGCCGGTAGGTAGGAGAGCCTTGGTTCACCCTGGGACCTGGTGCCTTTTTCATGCCACCATACCCTGCTGCCTTCCCTTGGAACTTTTCTATGTTTTGGTCCTTTACCCACCCAAAATGGCTCAACTATATGTCAAAACAGCACAACTATATGTAACTCTTGAGTCAGTCATTTGGACTGGGGTCCCAGTTTTTCCCAGAGTTCTTTATAAAGCTTTGCAGCTCATGGCATAGCAGAAATTTTGATTTAAATTGAAGTTTATAAATACACATATGAAAATCAAGAACTGGTTTCCCCAAGAGATTCAGGAGTGCAATGACCATGAAGGAAGGAAGTGCACCCTCTTTCAGCAATTTCCATGAAGAATGACATAGAGAAAGAAGAATGTGGCCAAAGAAAGAACCACAGACTCACCTACCTGCTTGCCCAGCTCCCAGTGGAAAGGGAGTGGGGCTGAGCCAGCCCTGGAGGCACAGCATCATCTCTTGTTGTGTAGGTGAACAGCCGGGATTCATTAGGGCTGGAGACTTCCATGGCGGGGCCAGTTAGAGCAGGCTCTGGTGGAAGGGCCCTTTGTCTTTCCCCAGACCTACCCTTCTCCATCTCTGGCCCTGGGTGACTTGAACTTTGTGTTTCGTACAGCTGATGAAAACCAAGCATAATGACCAGCAAGCAGTCTGGGATGCCTCTCGTCGACTTACAGACAGGTCTCACCCTAGCTATTCCCTCTGGCTTGCCCTCGATGGTCTCTGCTCAAGCTGCTGATCTGAAAAAGTTACAGCTTGGAGACTGGGGAGCTGTTGGCATTCACAAGACAGCCTCCGCTGCGGTTTCTTTCTGTGTATTCACATGCAATCAGCCTCCCACGGCAGTGAAAAAGGTTCAGGCTTTTTAGAGTGCCTCATCCTTTCATGTGAAAATTAGTAGGGATTGTGACTTGTAATTAAATGGGTGGCCCGACTCCATCTATTACAGCCAATTGTTGATTTCTGAGTGCTCATTATCCGAAGATAATTCTTAATTCCAGGTATCGGTCCCTGTTTCCCAGCATGGCACTTTGCCTCTTTCGCATCCAGCCTTTCTAGTGATTTATTCCTCCCAGAAGTGGGTGTCGAAAGTGAGGGCAGGAGGGGAGAGAACCATAATAAAAATAGTTAATGTTTCCTGAGTACTTAGTGTATTTTAGACACTGTTCTGAGCTCTTTACTCCAACCCCATGGGGGCAGGTACCATTACTCTCCTCACTTAACAGATGAGAAAACTACAGCCATCATAGGTGAAATAACCTACCCAGGTGTACACAAGTAGCTAGTGGTCCACCTGGATTCAGCACTAGGCAGTGGGATCCAGAGCAAGTGCTCTTAAGACAAAAATAGGAAAAAAAAGGGGGAGGAGGGTCCTAAAAATATCCATTGTGCAGTTTATAGTTTAGACTCAATCACTGTATGTACCAAACCACTTTCCCCAAACCCAACAAATATTTGGTGAACTTTTTAATGTTAATTTGTGAAGATCAGTGATTCTGAAAAACTTAGGTGTTTGCATATCCCTATGAGACTTTGAATAAGGCCCCGACTTCCTCTTGCTCCAAAACTGCATGAAAAATTTGCATATCATTTCCAGAAGTTCAAAGGCCCTGTGAAAAGTCCTCCCGGTAGACCCCATGGAACCTGGGTCAAGAATCCTGATTTAGAACAACACTAAACTCTATCAATACGAAAAACTGAGTTAATGGAAAGAGAGGAAGCTAAACTTGCATAGGAAAACTGAAATTTATGTAGGTTTGTATGACCTCAGACAAACTACCCACCTTTTTTGTGTCATAGTTATCGCTTCCCTCTTCCTCTGCCAGTCCAAGTTCATTGTCAAGTTCAACAAGGTAATATCTGATCACTGCTTTCAGTTCCCCGGAGGAACATATCCCATTCCTTTTTGAGAATTCCTTTCCAGGTTCCCTAGTCCTAGGAAATTTGCAAACCCAAATTAGTGACGTTATTCCTGTGGGTATACCAAAAATAGATAGATGTGACGGCCTGTTTCCAGTCCCCTAAGCCTGGAGCAGCAAAGACCTGGCAGTAGAGACTTCTTTAGGGAGCAGCCAGTCACATGCATCACCTGGAGCCCCACCCTGGTGGCTAAATTGCTGTAGGGATGAAACTGCTGGGTAGACTCAGGGAGGGTTTGTGTGTGTGTGTGTGTGTGTGTGTGTGTGTGTGTGTGTGTGTGTGTGTGTGTGTGTGTGTGTGTGTGTGTATGTGTGTAGGTGAGGGGAGACAAGGGAAGAAGGAAGTGGCATTGTCAGCTAATGGGAGAAACAGATTCCTAAGAGGCTGTAATACTACTGAGGAAGGAGGTAGAAACCTCCCTCCCACCCCCCACCCCCCCAGGGTAACATGATTGGAGATTCGTCCCTCAGCACTGACACTCCAAGAAGAGATGAGCAGAATAAGGGAGGAGGCTGGGCCCTGCCCAGTCCACGTATTTCTTGCTCTCAAAGTCTGAAGACCTCCCCGATCACACATGTGCTGGAAAGCTCCTTGAAGGTCAGAGGGGAGTGATGCTAACTAATGCCAAGCTACCCATATGCCTTTTCAGTAAAATCCATCCAGGCTAAGAGATGCATGCATGTACACACATGGGACGATCCTGAGATATACCAAATATGGACTGTGAACCAGGCAAATCAAAATGATTGGCTAAAGAAAACCCTGGAAGAAATACCCCATAAAAGTCATTCAAACTGCCACAAGGGCACGACTCAGTGATTCTCTCTCATGTGTCTATCCACACCTACTGTACTTGTTTTCCCTCTTAATAAACACTTTACTTATCTCACCACTTTCTATCTTTGTGGAAATTATTTTCTGCAAAGCCAAAGGGCCAGGGCCTTTGTCACTGACCACTGATCTAGGAGCTAGGATCTGGTACTTTCTCCGCCACACCCTGGTCTCAATCTCTGGCTGGGAACCCAAGCCCTGCTCCAAATCGTTGCAGGCTGAGGCCACCGGAGATCATATCCTATGGTTACTTGGAAACCATGTCAACTCCTCCCTGCTCCCATCACCAAAGGACTAGATCTGGTTGACCAGCAAGAAAGTAAACCTCTCCTCTTCTAACCTCCTACCCAGCTGCCCTTTGGCACTTCCCCCACCCTCCCTTTTAAGTTTATTTTTGGTGCCTGTTTTAACAAATTTCACTTTAATAGAGAAATTGAGGGTGAGGAAGAAGGCCTATACTATGGGATTTCCATGGGGTCAGTCTCAGACAGATAATACAGACAATGATTTATATTTATTGAGCATTTAGAACCAGCTTGACCTCGTGCTAAGGGCCTTATGTACATAATCTCATTAAATTCTCCAAACAGTCCACAAAGTAGTTTTGGTTATTATTTTCATTTTACATGAGACAGTTGAGATTCAGAGAGTTAGTGGTGAATGGAAGATTTGGCCGCTAGGTTCTTACTCCCAGTCTTTTGGCTGCAGTGGGCCCCAGAAGCAGAGCTGAGTTTTAGGGACTGCCTTGAGTGGAGTACCAATGGCAGGGCTCCTGCCCTTCCAGGCTGTCCTGAGTCCCAGGACTCTACCTTCCCAGAGTTCCTCCCATTGTTTTCCCTTCAACTTCCACTGCTTGCTCCTTGCTCCAGACCTTGTTCAGTAGCCCAGCTCTTCTCTCTAGGCAGGCCTTGGCCTCCTCTATCCCCCATTCTGGACACCAGGGAGGCTTTTCTTCTCGGATTTTGCTTTGGGCCCCATACCTTCTGCTCCTAAACAGTCAGAGTCTTACATTAACTATCGAATAAAATCCAAGCACCATGACTACATGCTTTCTCTTTACCTTCTCTCTTCAAACTGTATGGAGTGTTTATCCTCTTGAGTTGGCTTTTGTTCTGAGATATGTGTGTGTGTGTTTGTATCAGTTCAGTCACTCAGTTGTGTCCAACTCTTTGCGACCCCGTGGACTGCAGCACACCAGGCTTCCCTGTCCATCACCAACTTCTGGAGCTTGCTAAAACTCATATCCATCGCGTTGGTGATGCCATCCAGCCATCTCGTCCTCTGGCATCACCTTCTCCTTCCGCCTTCAATCTTTCCCAGCATCAGGGTCTTTTCCAATGAGATTATATATATATATGTGTGTGTGTGTGTGTATGTGTATGTGTGTGTGTGTGTGTGTGTATGTGTATGTGTGTGTGTGTGTATAATCTCAAAACTGTTTAACATTCATTTTAATATTTATTTATTTTATTTATTTGGCTGCACCGGGTCTTAGTTGTGGCATGTGGGATCCCTAGTTATGGGCATTTGAACTCTTAGTTGAAGCTAGTTCCCTGATCAAGGATCAAGCCCAGGCCCCCTGCCTTGAGAGCTTGGAGTCTTAGCCACTGGACCACCAGGGAAGTCCCTAAAATTCATTTTTTAAAAATTTATTTATTTTTAGTTGGAGGATAATTGCTTTACAATATTGTGTTGGTTTCTGCTATACATCAGCCTGAATCAGCCATAGGTATACATATGTCCCGTCCCTCTTGAACCGCCCTCCTACTTCCCAACCCATCCCAACCCTCTAGGTCGTCACAGAGCGTTGGGTTTGAGCTCCCTGCATCATACAGCAAATTCCCACCAGCTATCTATTTTACACATGGAATTGTATATGTTTTAAAGCTACTCTCCCTATTTGACCCATCTTCTCCTTCACTGTGTCCATAAGTCTGTTTTTTATGTCTCCATTGCTGCCCTGCAAATAGGTTCATCAGTACCATCTTTCTAGATTCCATATATATGTGTGTGTTGTCTAAAATTCATTTTAATGGTTTACATTGCCATGGATCCTTTGAAGAAAGGATAAATATAAAGTATCCTTTAATTAAACATGTAAATACTCATTTATTTCCCAGTGGCACTAGATGAACATAGCCCTTTTTCTTAGAAAGGCCTCCCCACTCCCTCCATAGATTGAGATCCTGCCTCTTTCAGGTCCCAGCTCAAGCTTCCCCAGTTCTGGGAAGCCTCCCAGTGCTCTAGGCCCAAATGATCACTTCTCCCAACCTTGGTTCTTCATCTGACCTCACAAACTGGGGTCAAGCACGTCTGGAAACCCCAGTGCTTCCCTGAGTTAGACCTGGGTTGTCAGTCCTGCTCTGCCAGTTCCAGCCAAGTGACCTTGAACAAGTCATTTAATCTCTGAGTCTTGGTTTCGGCATCCATACTACGGGGACAGTGCCATCTACTGTACACGGTGACTATAATGGCTAAATAAAACACTGGATACACAGAATGTTAAGAAACAGTGTGCCTGCTGTCTGGGATTGTAGCTTCTGGACCCAAGCTGCTTGGGTCTGCCATTTACTTGGATGAGCTATTGAATTCTCATGCCCCAGTATCCCTCTCTGTAAGACTGAGATGACAGGTGTATTATCAGGAATAAATGAGTTGATACATGTAAGGTACTCAGATGCCTGGCATAGAGAAATTGATCAAGAATGTCAGCTGTTATCTTGTAACACATCCTTCGTCCTCACTTCAACATCTCATTTGCTATCCCCATACCTAGACTGAACACCCTCACTACAGGGACAATCCTATGTGTTCTTTTATCCCTGAGCCCACTGCCCTGCCTGGCATGTGGGCAGGAACTCTTTAAGCTGCTGAACTCACCATAATGGGCGTTGTGGGACCATGCAGAATACCCCCAGCAGCCTATAGAGGCAAAGGATAAAGTTTCCAGACTGTGAGTGCCGGGAGCAAACGCTGGGCAGGAAGGAGACTGAGGATACAGGTGGAGGCGGAGGAAGCTTGGCTGCTTTTCTTCCCCTATCTCCAGCTCACCCCCTCCCCCAAGGCCAGGCATTTAATCTGGCCGACTCAGTGTGTGCAGCCAAGGCAGGCACTGGACCTCCCATCCGGGCTGGAGGTGGGGGTGGGGGTGGGGGTGGGGCTTCAGACCTCACCTGAGGTGGGGGCAGGGGGGCGCAGCCCCGTCTACTTCCGCCCCCCATTCAGGGTCCTGCTGGCTTCTCGCCTGCCCGCACCGCCTAGGGGAGCCCAGCCGGACCTGGGCGGGCCTCCGTGCCCCGCAGCTTCCCTTCCAGCCACAGGCCGGGGCCTCCCCGCGTGGCCACACCTCCCCGGGCTCCGCAAGGGTTAAGGCGGCGGCGGAGAGGAGAGGTTTGGGCTGACGTCGCGCCGGCTGAAGGTGGTTCCCCTCGGACGAGGATGGGAGAGCCTGGCGAGCTGAAACCCGAGCTCCCGCTCAGCTGGGGCTTGGGGAGGTCCGCGTAGGAGCCGCCTGCCCGCCGGCCTCCCTCGGTCCCTCCCCAGCAGTCTCTCCGGGCACCGCCGCGGGAACGATGGAGCTGGGCTGGTGGCCGCAGCTGGGGCTTACTTTCCTGCAGCTCCTTCTCATCTCGTCCTTGCCAAGAGGTACTGTGAGTCGCATTCAGGACCCCCCAGGAGGGGGGAGGACAAAAGTCTCCTGGGGTTAGTTAGGGGGCAGGAGCGGGGTGTCCCAAGAGAGGGTGCTTGTGTGTCTGTGGGTGGTGGTGGTGAGCTTTCTTCTAGTGGGATTTTGGGCGCTTGGCTGGTGGTGCTGAAGTGTCCCTCTTTCTTCCTAAGAACGTGACACCGTTTTTCTGCCATCCCAACTTGTGGGACTGAACTGGAACTGAACGTACCAGCTTCAGTTTTATGTGCTTTTTTTTTTTTTCAGCTTTTTAAAGCACAAAATTATCGCTGGGGTTCTACCCAGGCTCAGGTGCCCCCTCTGACATGCAAAAGCCAAATCTCTACTTGGAAAAAGCCCCCTCCCAGGTGAGCTGGGAGGAAAGAGGTGAATAAGAGCAGGGCTTGCAATGAGGGTGTTTGTCCCGAAGCATCTTGTTGAGGAAATCTCACACTACAACCGTTCAGAACAGATTGCCAGCAAAGGAGAGGTGCTCACTCAGCATATATACACTTCCTTTCTGATAAGGATGAGAAAGAAGAAGAAAAAGCCGGGGTGAAGAGTGCAAGTTGATTTGGGGGATGCACAGAGTTTATTTAGAAAGAGCTGTGGCTTCTGTGTTTTTCACATGTCATTTTCTGAGCCACAAACCCCACGTCAGATGGGCTCCTGGGGCAAGTGAGGTTGAAACAAGACCCAAAGCTCTTGGGAGCCTCTTGACCCAGCAGAAGCAAGGGGAGAGCAGGCTTGTCCTGTGACTGCTGCTGGGCAATCAGGGAGGGTGGACTTTTTAGGAGCATCCGTCCCACTATGGCTAGAGAGGCCAGGTGTCAGGAGGCAAGGTGAGACCTCAGGAGGTAAGGTGCACAGGTGATAAAATAGGGCAGCTTTGTGGAGGAGCAGGGAGTGTATGAGCCTTTGCTACTCCCCTCTGTGGGGGTGACCTGCCACCTGTGCTGGTGACCTGTCACCTTTGCTTTACTTAAGAAGTGGGTGCTTCGTTGCTGCATGTAGCTGGCAATCACCCAACAATGAAACAGAGTAAGCTGGGTGGTGAGGGTGTAGAAAGCCATCAGCTACAGTAGAAGGGAAGCTGGACCTCAGCACATATCCCTTCAAGGTGAATGAACAAAACCGAGACACATGGAAAGCACACCCCCGCCCACCCATTTTAGTCAATACTTTCCATCTACCTGTAGCCTGCCAGCACCAGGTGAAATATTCCTTGGTGACTGACTCTCAAGCTGGAGAGTGTTTCATTTGAATTTTGCCTTATTGGTCTCTGGAGCAGCCCAATAATGTAGGGAGAAGGAGCCCAGGCGGGTGGAGTCTGATAATCCTTTAACCCAGCCACTTGCCCGAGGTTTAGTTGGTGACTTTTACTTACGACTTGTCCCTGTTCCACCTCTGCCTCTTGGAGCCGACCTTCCAGGGCACAGTGGCCCAGGCCCAACTCCAGAGGAGCCTGCATCCCTCTGCAGTGCCAGGGCTCCCAGGTGTAGTTTTCTTGTCCCCGCATCTCTTTTTCTAATGTGGCAGGTGAGATGGCTGAAACCCATAAAAGCTAAAAACTAAAGCTCAGCTGCCCCTTTTTCCTTGCCCAGGACCTGAAAAACCCGTTTATCCCTGACCTGAGAATCTCTTGTACCTTTTACTCAGGAAAGAAAGCTGACTTTGGTAAAGACTCGCCTGCCAATGCAGGAGACAGGAGTTCAGTCCTTGGGTGGGGGAGATCCTCTGGAGGAGGAAATGGCAACCCAGTCCAGTATTCTTGCCTGGTGAATTCCATGGACAGAGGAGCCTGGCGGGCTGCAATCCATGGGGTCATAAAGAGTCGGACACGACTTAGAGACTAAAACAAAACCACCACCAACAAAAAAACCAAACAGAAAAGAAGAGCGTCAGGGAGGGTGTATGGTGTCTGGGCAGCCGAGCAGCTGACTGAGCCGGAGAGCAAGGCTATTTCATTGTCTGTCAAGCATTCACGTTTAAAGGGAGCACAGAGGGATGGAGTGGAGAAGTGAAATATTTCAAGTTGTGAGCAAGTGAGTCCACTCCCTGCTGGAATTCTGAATCTGGCCCCCGTCAAGGAAAGCTTAGCAGCATATTTCCTCTAATTACTTTTCTAAAAAGAGCATTTGATGAAATGTAAACACCCACTGGGATGGCACGGCAGACGGTTGTTGCTCATCGACTCGGGACACGTGTCTGAGGATGAGAATCCAAACATCAGGCCAAGTGATAACCCAACACAAACAGCACGTGAGGGGAGAAACCCAATTCCACTGACTTCACCAAATAGCAGTAGCTCTGCCAGCAGGATCCAGCCTAAAAGGAACAACTCATTGAAAAGATGTGACTCTGGGGAATGAAGCCTTCACATGAATAACTTCACAAGTGTTGCTTCCAACAGACATTAGCTGGTGGGGAATGAGCATCCAGGCAACCGAGGAGGATAATTTGAAGCCCAGATATGCAGTGGGCAGGAGCAACCAGTGGAGAAAGGGAATGTGGAAAGAAAGCAAGGGGGAAGGAGCGGCAAGAAAAATTAGATGTTGGTTTATAATGGGATGTGTTAGCAAATTCCAAGGAGAGAGCTATGCAAATTGGGCCTTCTTGGCAGGGCTAGATTTTTGTGGGGACTATGAAGAGGGTGTTCCCTTGATATATACTCTTAGAACTCCTGGCTTTTCCAACAGGGAAATAATTTGATGGTGGGATCATGGGTTTCAGGAGCTAGGAGTGACTGGAGAGATCATTTAGTCAGAGTACCTCAAAGGCAGAGGACAAGGAGAGTAAGCGTCTGAGCATTTATGATGGGCTCAGTGTTCAAACCAAAGCAGGGTAGGTGCTGTTATTCCCCAGCTGGGGTTTAGAGAGGGTCTGTGACCTGTTCAAAGATACACAGGCACGGTTCCTGGAAAAGTGAAACATTTGATATAGCAATTCCACCTCTGGGAATAGACACAAAATAAATGAAAGCAGAAACTCCAGCAAATATTTGTACACCCATGTCCACTGCAGCACTATTGCCAGTAGCCAAAAGGTAGATACAACCAACATGTGGGTAAACAGAATGTGAGTCTATACATACAATGGAATACTATTCAGCCTTAAAAAAGGAGTGAAGTTCTGATTAAAATGACACCACGGATGAGCCTTGAAAACATGATGCTTAAGTGAAAGAAGCCAGACACAAAAAGATAAGTACTGTATGATTCCATTTATGGAGGTGCCAAGAGGAGTCAAATTCATAAAGGCAGAAAGTAGAACAGTGGTTACCAGGGGCTGGAGGAGGAGGGATTGGAGAGTTAGTGTTTAAGGGGCATAGAGTGTCAGTGAGTACTGATGATAACATTCTGGAGATGTATAGCGGTGATGGTTACACAGGCCATTGGACTGTACACTTAAAGGTGATTAAAATGGTAAATCTGTGTTATTTACATTTTGCTGCAGAAATGATTCCCAGGTGGCACTACTGGTAAAGAACCCACCTGCCAATGCAGGAGATGTAAAGAGACGCAGGTTCAGTCCCTGGGCGTGGAAGATCCCCTGGAGAAGGAAATGGCAACACACTCCAGTATTCTTGCCTGGTGAATCCCATGGACAGAGGAGCCCGGCAGGCTACAGTCCACGGGGTCGCAAGGAGTTGGACACAACTGAAGTGACTTAGCACAGTACAGCAATAATGATAAAAAGAAAACACAAGAAGATTAGTGGAGCCTGGGGTGAGCCCAGACTGTCAGATTCCTGAGCAAAAGCTCACCTGGTACCTGGCTGACAAACTCTCACAGCTAACAGCCTCCTACACTGATGCGCATGTAATCGAGGCATGGTTTCAGGACACACGTGGCAGGAGAGGGTCCTAGCTCTCTCCCATGTGGGTGGCGCTCTTGTTGTGTCGTGGGGTGGCTCTGGCAAAGAGGGAAACTATAGCGTGGAAGGACTGGCAGCCTTTGGGTCAAAGGTCTGCAGAAGTATTTAGTAGGGTATAGTGCTTAAAAGGTTTTGAACCTGAATGCTTTGAGGTAAGCTGGGTCCCCTGTCTGGTCTGACACCCCACTGCTCAGTTCGCACGTGTGTTATCTGCTAGTCCGTGCTTGTATTTGCCTCGTTGACCTCTGTTCCTGGGAGGGATGGGGGAGAAATGGGATGTGAAAGAGAGAAACTGGAAAGCTGGGTGCTGAATGGGGAGAAGCACAAGTGAGCATTTTGCAGCAGACAGGAACATAAATATATTTTCACTTGTGTGTGTTGTGGAACACAATCTCACCTCTGTGACCACCAGTAAAATGTTTTATGAATGCCCTTGAGGGTGAGCTGTTGGTAGAAGTTGAGGGTGAAGCTGGGTGTTATATCTGGGTCAGTCAACTGGGGACAAAGCACCTTTGGAGCCAGAGGCAGAGATGACCTGGAGCATGTAAGTCCCTTAGACATATCCAGAAGCCTTAGGGAAGGCTTTGGAATGCTACTGGCAGGGACTGTGGATTTGACTTAAATTTATCTGCATCTGGGTTACCCTGGCTAGACAGCAACGGCTGAGATTATGGCATCTCATGGTGTCTGGAGGGCCTAATGATTGGCCTTAAGTCAGAAAATTATTTCCATCTGCCCTCTTAGGGGTGGCCAATCCCAGAGCAAGAGAAAACCTCTCTACCTGCCTTTCCTGAGCCCAGTTCTAGAAGCTGCAATTGATTTGGGGGGAGGGGTGCACATTTCAGTAATAAATGAGGGAAAGTGATACCCCGCTCCTCCCCTCACGTGGGAGGACCTGTCACCCCCACTTTGTGGATATTTGAAAGTCACAAGAGCCCAGATCCCTCTCCTCTTATTTTATTTTAACGGGGAGGGAAAACCAGTGTTTACATTTTCTAATTCCTGAATTCCAGGGCAGAGGACCCCGAGGCCAGCTGGAGCTTTGAAAGCTACCAGATCAGTGGCAGAAAGTCTATCAGATTCCAAGCCTGGTCTGCGTTTAAGGAGTTCTGTTTGTCAGTCATCCCAAAATCTGGGCCAAAGCATTAGATTTATAATGGAGAGAAAGAAGTAAAATGCAGGAAAAGTCAAACTTCATATCTATGAACAAAACCACTCAGGGAAAGTAGAGAATTAGAGTTGGCTGGAGATATTTCTCTTAACCAATGGGACTTTCTGCTACTCACTGCCCAACGCTGTTCCTTTCCTTGTTCTCGGTTGTCATTTGTGATACAGACACAGAGCCTGTGTGGGTTGAGAGTGGAGTAAGCAGGGTTGCACATCAGATATTTCACCTGCAGTGGTGGAAACACCAGTAGTGGAAGCCTCATACCTAAGGGACCAGATCCCAAATAATCTACTGGTATTTGTGGTAAATACCAGGCATTCTCCTATATGCTTGACATGTATTCATGTAATCCTCACAACACACCTAGAAGGTAAGTAGTTATTATCCCTAGTTTACATACCGAAAGAGAGGTACAGTACTTGCCCAGGTCACAGAACTGGACATCAGTGTTTTGAACCCAGTCTGACCCTATAATGCATGCACCGAAACAGTAACACTGCTGTAGTCAGTAGCGAGTCCAACTATGGTAGATCTTCTGTCTGTATTTTGGCCAAATCATAAGGACCACGGTGTTAGTAAAGAGTTCTGGTTATCCTGTGGATATTCCAAGAGCTGATATTCCCCGGCCCTTGAGTCAGCAAGGTCACATGCTAGCCACTGTGGAGGCAGAATGGATGTAAGAGAGGAGGGAGAGACCTCAGCAGCCCCCGTGGGACCACGTGGAACCCAAGAAGAGCCATTTTCTAGAGGAAACATGAATGTTAAGCAGATTGCAAATCCCACTCATTTCTGGGTAGCTGTCCACAGCCACATGCATCTCATTATGATTAGACGTGGGAAGTGAGAATTTCTTTGTCTCATGGTCAGACTTTATAATCAAAATCACATTTCTGTTTGTGGAGCGACAGAGTTAAGGATGAGACATGCTTCATGCCTGGCCCTGAGACTGTGGAGCACTAGTATTTTATGGATTTATTCTGTCAAGATCGTCAATGTGTGAATTCTTAGGTGATGGAATAGGAGTAGCCGGCCTGGCATGAATAAGGGGAGGCATTTTTCTTTCTTCTTTTTTTGGCATAATACAGCTGATGGATATTGCAGGGGATGGAGATGCAGCCTCCCTCCATTAATACTGAGATGGATTTTAACCAGTTCATTTCAACCTTGAATGAGGATCTGCTGTCTTTTGGGTCTTTTGTTGAGTGGTTAAGAAAGCCCAAATGAAGACACATGTTTCTGTCACCCTTCTGCCTCTGGATTTGGGGACATGCCTTTATTCCTGCAGTGTAGGCATCTTTATCACTGCCCTCTCTGAGACTGTGGCTATCTCAGAGGGCTGAGTTAGTGGTTTGGCAGTGAGTGTCGCTAAGTAGAAGTCTGGTCAGTTGGTTTGGTGATTGGAAAACCAGGGCTGCTGCTGCCAGAACAGAGCAAGGAACACATTCAGGCAACTTTAGCTCATGGGGAGGTGCAGCAATTGTCCTCATAAGCTGAATTGATGATTGGTTAAAATAAATTTCCAACCAGTTTAATGGAAATCCTCTGGGTGGAGGAAGGATGTTGGCCTGGTTTGCTTCAAATCAAATCATTTGAGGACTCTGGGGAACTAAAGTGTCAGTTTTTCAAACCCAGTTCCATGCCCATTTACTTCTAGGATTCCTTTGAAGATGATCAATTAATCCTTTATATCGTGCTACCCCCCTTTGAAAGTCAGTAGTGATGGTGGAGAACACCTAGGATGCCCAGGACAAGTTGCCTGAGCTTAGCTTCTAGCTGGTAGCATCTACTCCCATATTTTCTAATATTCCACTTGGCTCACCTGGGGTGCAAGCAGAAGGGAGGGCTTGGCTGGTATAAAGGATCTTTATTGCCTTACTTCTTGTTTGGCTTTCTGCCTCCTACTTGGTGGTTGACTGCCTGCTTCTAAGTGATCTTCAGCCTCCTTTCTGTGCAAACCTGGCTCCCCTGGCCAATTCACTGGTAGAACAGAACAAGTGGTGAATATTCAAGCCTTCATGGAAATGAGATACAAACTGTAATACACAAAAAAGCAAAATATATTTAGCAGTAATGGACCCAATTGGGGCTTTCCTGGTGGCTCAGTGGTAAAGAATCCACCTGCCAATGCAGGAGACTCAAGTTTGATCCCTGGGTCAGGAAGATCCCCTGGAGGAGGAAATGGCAACCCACTTCAGTATTCTTGCCTAGGAAATCCCGTGGACAGAGGAGCCTAGCAGGCTATAGGTCTTGGGGTCGCAAAGAGTCAGACACGATTGAGCGACTAAACAACGACAAATGTGGACCCAGTGGATTCCCTGTAAAATAGACTCCAAAACGTCATAGCAGGAGCCATTTCTAACAGTAGTCTTTGTCACAAATAACCTGACCCTGGAAATCACATATGCCTGATATGTCCACATTCATTTATTTATTCAGCAAGCTATCTGGAGATAGCATGATGAATGAGACCAGTCCTTTTCCTAAAGACACTTGTAATCTGTTGAGAGAGCTTATGGTCTAGCCTGGTATTTTCCAAAGTAGGTTTCATGAGATACTAATATTAAAGGATATTCAGCAGAAATAATAAAACCTAGGATGTCACGGTGAAATAAGTTTGGGGAATGTGGGAATTAACTTGGTACAAAGAATATTATAGACTCGGCAAAGCCCTACAATAAAGCAAGCTGTTACTAGCATTTAAAAAGTTGTTCAGCTGCAGAACCTCTTTTCATGTCATACCTTATACCATCAGTGGATTTAGCACTCCATGGAATACAGTTGGGAAAACTCGGGTCTCTTGCCCATAATGAATAAAACATTGAAGAATATATATCTCACCACTATGGAGGACAAAGTAAGAAGGGAATTGAAAATCTACAAAACTGGAGCGTCTCTTTGGACTTCTGCTGAAAGACAGACAGGAAGTCTGTTGTCCTGCTCACTTCACACTTGCTGAGACGTTGAAAGAACCATAGAGGTGATCCCGGCCCTGTTGTGATAAAAGTCCTCACCAGCGTCGACCTGCGTAGTTCACCAAGAAAGCTTATTTCTGGTCTACGAGGTGCTCACAGTAATGTGATTGCCCTGGGATCATTGGGCAGAATGAGGTGTGACTCTGATTAAGGTGCACGTGGTGATGTGGCAGTCCCAGGGAGCGATAAGAGCTGTGACTTGACTTCCCCACTAGGTTGTAACCTTGGTGACGGTTCCACTGTGTCCCCTTCAAAAATGAGGAGAATATTTGAGCATCCTTCTAGTTCTTGGGAAATTGAGTTCAAGATCCAAGTCCATTCATTACCAGTTAACCTCCCTCCACCTCAACACACATGCTGGTTTGCCTCCAACCTTTTCTTATGTGTCCTCCTGTCTGCTAGTTTGGGTATAGCTCAGGCACCATGATGCTGATTTCTACAACCTGGAAGCGGTCCGGGCTGTTTACACTGGTGCTGTATCCCACAGAGACAGCACGTGAGTTTGAGCTGTTCACCAACCCCTTGTTTGCTGTTTCTGGGAACAGCTTTATTCTTCCCTTTCCTAAATATTGTTCTTGTTGTCATGCAACACGATTTCCCCTTTAGCCCTTGCTTTGCCTGCCTCCTGTCTCTGCCCAGACTTGTTTCAGATTGGATGACTACAGTGGCAATGGATAAGGAATGAAGCAGCTATTCCTTTTAAGGGTTTTCTGCCCAACCCATAACCTTCTCAGCAAAGATTTAGCTCTTCCTGGCCATTTTATGTATTTCATTTTTGATGCCGATATCTTAATATGGATGTGTTCAAGTTTGAATATACATGCACACAGAAAAATAAAAGTATAGCAATGGTTGTTGTTGTTCAATTGCTCAGTTGTGTCTGACTCTTTGCAACCCCATGGACTGCAGCACACCAGGCTTCCTTGTCCTTCACTGTCTCCTGGAGTTTGCTCAAACTCACGTCCATTGAGTTGATGATACCATTCAACCATCTTATCATCTGTTGTCCCCTTCTCCTCCTGCCTTCAATCTTTCCCAGCATCAGGATCTTTTCCAATGTGTCAGCTCTGAGCATCAGGTGGCCAAACTATTGGAGCTTCAGCTTTAGCATCAGTCCTTCTGATGAGTATTCAGGATTGATTTCCTTTAGGAAATAGATATGGTTATGTATACACTTATGTGTATATATGGATGGGTATGTATAAACATGGGGTGTAGAATATTATGGTTAAAACATGGGACAGAGTTTGAATCCTGCCTCCATCATTTATGGCTCTTTTCTTGGAAAATTACTTAACCTCTTTCATGTGGCCTTACCACCTTTCAACCTGTACGCTGAGAATAATAGTGTCTTTATTTGAGTTTGAGAAGGGAACGGCAACCCACTCAAGTATTCCTGCCTGGAGAATTCCATGGACAGAGGAACCTGGAGGGTTACAGTCCATGGCATTGCAAAGAGTTGGGCGTGACTGAGCGACTAACACACACAAATGAGATAACCTGTTTATTTTTAAATTATCATTGGGATATAGTTTATTTATTATTATTATTTTATTTATTTATTTTCAATTGGAGTATAATTGGTTTACAATGTTGTGTTAGTTTCTGCTGTATAACAGCATGAATCAGCTATATGTATGCTTATGTCCCGTCCCTCTTGAGCCTCCCTCCATCTTCCCTATCCCACCCCTCTAGGTCATCACAGAGCACTGAGCTGAGCTCCCTGTGCTATACAGCAGCTTCTGGAATAGTACTGGGCCATAAAAAGGAATAAAATTGGGTCATTTGTAGTGATGTAGATGAACCTAGAGTCTGTCATACAGAGTGAAGTTAAGTCAGAAAGAGAAAACCAAGTATAGTTGATTAATAATGTGTTAGCTTCAGGTGTACAGCAAAATGAATCTGCTATACATATATATATCTCCACTCTTTTTTAGATTCTTTTCCCACATAGGCCATTACAGAGTACTGACTAGAGTTCCCTGTGATACAGAGTAGGCCCTTTTTAGTTATCTGTTTTATAGATAGTGGTGTCTATGTGTCAATCCCAATCTTTGATTTATCCCTCTCTTCCAATTTACCCTCCCTCCTCCTTACCCTTCAGTGGCCATAAGTTTATTTTCTACATCTGTAACTCTATTTTGTAGCTAAGTTCATTTGTAACCTTGTTTTTAGATTCTACATTTAAGTGATATCATATGATATTTGTCTTTCTCTGTCTGGCTTACTTCACACAGTGTGACAGTCTCTAGGTGGTCCAGTGGTTAAGACTGAGCTTCCACTGCAGGGGGTGAGGGTTCGACCCCTGGTTGGGGAACTAAGATCCTGCATGCCGCATGGCACGACCAAAAAAAAGAGAGAGAGAGATAGCCTATGCAGTATAATGCTTTGCAAAAAGGAGTACTCAGGAAATTAAAGTCATCTTCTGCTCCTCTCTTTTCTAATATTTTTCCCACTAGCACAGAAGGAATTAAGAAGGAGAAGTATTGGGTATTCTATCTTTAGTAGACTGGAATTTACATGGTCCTTTTCAGGCTCACTTCACCTTGGTGCACAGTCCTATCCTAGTCATCTGTGACTGTGTCAGAAAAAAAGAAATTCCTGAAGATTCACCGTATGTTTATTTCTCTGAGACTTGTTTTCTCCTCTTGCTTTTATCACGCATCTGCCTTCCAACCTTAGGGTGAAATTCCTGCCACATGCCTAAGTTTGTCCATGTGCTGGATTTTTGCAACGGTTTGAGGGGCTGGTGTCTTGCAGAGTGGGTGATTCTGGGTCAGTGATGTCTCCCAAACATGAGATGGTGCCCATGGCCACCTGTTGTGATTCAAGGGTAGAGCCAGCCAGGAATCCTCAAGCCAAAAGAAGTTCCCCTTCATCTTGTTCAAGCTTGTAGAGCTGGGGGAGGCAGCTATAATGAGGACTAGCCTGCATGAAACCACTGCCAGCTTAGGGCTTAGTGAACCATAGGACATACCATTATAAATGCATCACCCTCTCAGCCTGACATCTGCTCTTGGCCATTTGCCTTTGGTAGAAGGAAAATCTGGCTTCTGCTTGGCATCAGTGAACCTGAACGTGAAGACAGTAACACTGACTCTGGAGGCTCCTGGCAAAGGGATAGATGTGGTTGACCAAGGCCCCCATAGAGCCCTGGCAGACTCTGGCTCAGAAAGAAGGTTTTAAACATGTGAAGGATTGGGGAACAGGTGGGATTGTTTGTAGAATTCTTATATCTGAGGAACTCCAGATTAGATTTTTAGGGTAAGCATAAGTTTTATTGTTTTCTTAAGGAAATATTTTTTCTTGTATTACTTTTTAAAAATATTTATATATTTTTGTCTGTGTCACGGAGCTTCTGGGATCTTAGTTACCTGACAAGGGATTGAACCTGCATCTTCTGCAGTGAATGCTCAGAGTCCTAACCACTGGACTGTCAGGGAATTCCCAAGTTTTATTGTTTCTTAATTTATACATTCTAATGCTTTGCTTGATACAATATTTGCTGAGTTCCGTTGCCAAGTACTTTTAGATGCATTATTAAAAATTTTTAGTAGTCAATGCTAATTAAAAAAATAAGATCTATTCAGCTCATATTCCAGTGTTGGAAATAACCCAGAAGCAGCTGTCCTTCTGTGCTAGGGATTTCTAGCACAGTTGTTGAGGATAATGGCAACTTGGGACCCTTCCAAGATGCTTGAGTTTGGGTTTTATTCCCTTTGGCTATAGACATAGAATTTCTATTCCTAGAAGAGAAGCAGCAGGAGGTGAGGTATGTCCTATTTAAATAGGTGTCTGAAGAGGAGGTATTAGAGAGAAAAGATTAGGAAATCTAAAAGCAAGGGGGAGGAACTCAGAATGCCATGATAGAAACAAGAACAGACTGCTTGAAAATGCCATGTATGTGTGGGCCTCTGGCGGAGACACTTACTCACCCCTTTTGTTCCCTTAGCCATCTGTATCTGAGCCATACGTGTGATGGCTTTTAAAAAAATTTTTTTAGAATACAGTTGATTTACAACCTGAAACTAACACAATATTGTAAATCAACTATACTTCATTAGAGTATATTAGAATGTACAGCAAAGTGAGTCAGATATATATATATATATATATATATATACATTCTTTTTCAGATCTTTTCCCATATAGGTTATTACAGAACGCTGAGTGGAGTTCCTTGTGCTGTACAGTAAGCCCTTGTTAATTATCTGTGTTATGTATAGTAGTGTGTATACATTAATCCCAGTCTCCTAATTTATCACTCCCCTCCATGTTTCCTCTTTGGTAACCATAGATTTGATTTCCAGATCTGGGAGTCTGTTTCTGTTCTGTAAGAAAACTTCATTTGTATCATTTTTTATTTGATTCAACAAATAAGTGATATATATTTTTTTCTTTCTCTGTCTGACTTACTTCACTTAGTATAAAAATTTCTAGGTCCATCCATGTTGCTGCAAATGGCATTATTTCATTCTTTTTTATGGCTGAGTAATATTCTAATGTATATATGCACTGTATCTTCTTTATCTGTTGATGTGTTTTAATTCTACAGAAAATAGTGGTAATGTCTCAACAAACTTGCAATTTTTCTTACAAGGCACTTCATGCTCATTGCCTCTTTAACTGCAGTGACATTAACAACCCCATCAATCTACATCCATTCTCTTGAGATTCAGGGAAAATGCCACAGCAAGATGTCTTGTTTGTGATTGTCCAGCAGCATAAATGAGAGGCAGATTCAGTATTAAAATCTGAGTAATCTGCTTCCCAAGTGTGTTCACTTCACCAATGATGCATTCTTGATCTGTAAAGTCAAAGTTGTGAACTCTCTAGAATCAAAGTAGTGTGTTGAAAAGAATAAGACTTTGGCCCTAGAAAGAGCTGGCATCTTCACCTGAAAGCTGTGCCACCTAGGACAATTTATTTACCTTTCTGTTCCTGAGTGTCCTCATCTGTTAAATGAAGAAAATGATACTTACTTTGAGGGGTGGCTCTGAGGATTCAGTGAACTGCTTTGTTTCAAAGGCTCAGATACATTCTTGTGGGGGCTGGGACCCAGGGAGAGGGGCAATGAATGAGACGTGACAGAGTGGAGCTTAATAAAGGATGAAGAGGGGAAGAAAGTGACAAATTGATTTTTGCTTCCCTTTCCTCCCCAATGTACTAATGCCTGCAAACTAGATTTCTAGGGAGTCTATTAAAAGATTTATTTCTCCTGATACCCAAAGGGGGTGATGAAAGTGTTGACTTTCCAACTATCATTATCTTATTACCAAGAGGAGCTGTGAGAAGGGGAAGACCAAGGTCAACTGAGGGTGGGAATCCAGCCAGGGTGGGAATCCAGCCAGGCTGGGACTGAGAGTCTCTTGGTGGTGGGCTGGTTTCCAAAGTCTCAGGAGGAGGCACTGAGTCATCGAGAGCCCTAGCAACCGTTCCATCGCCCCTGACTCACAGCATTTCCGTCTGGGATTTGCCTGGCATCTGACATCAGCCCCATGGAGTGGGCGGTCAGACCTTCAGGTGGTTAGGAATGTGCTGTGTTAGAAATCAATGCGGGGAGTTCAGAGAGCCTGAGAGGAGGCGGAGGAGTGGGTCGGGATGAGAGGGCAGCCCAAGCTGCCTAAGTGTAGGACTCTGATTCCTACATCTTTTTTTCTCCCTCTGGTCTTAGGTTTATAACTTGAAGGACAGCAAAACGCTCAGTAGAGCTTTTCATTCAATGTGGTTAGAGGGAGGGCTGTGGGGTTGGGTGGAGACAAAGGCTATTCCAACGTCAAGGAGGAGCGAGCCCTTGATGAAAGCACCTTTCTCTGCCACCTTCTGGGGTGGCCTCAGCCTGGGCCTTTGGTATGACAACTGACGTTATATACGGAACAGGCCGACTCAGGTTTTCATCAAGAATTCTCTGACTGTTTTCAGATTTTCCCTAACAGTTACTCTCAAGTTATTTCCTTGTAACCTGGTGTTGAAACCATGCTACTCAGAGATGACGCTGCGGGGACTCCATTGCCCCTCTGCCCTTCTGTGGAGTTAAGCCCTGGTTGTTTGAGGGATTAAGTGTTCTCCGTCGTGTCAGCAGGAGAAATCTATCAGTGTTGGAGAGCCTTAACGCTAGCTGCCAGGCTGTGAAAATAATGCCGAAGGCCATGAGGACAGCCAACCTCTCACGCATTCATTCATTTTTTTCACCACGTCTATACAAACGGAACCTGGGCTTCCCTGGTGGCTCAGGGGTAAGGAATCCGCCTGCCAATGCTGGAGACATGGGTTCAATCCCTGATCTGGGAAGATCCCACACGCTGTGGAGCAACTAAGCCCGTGTGCTGCAACCACTGAACCTGTGCTTTAGAACCTGGGGGCCGCAACTACTGAAGCCCTCATGCCCTAGAGCCCGTGCTGCCATGAGAGACCACCGCCATGAGAAGCCCGTGCACAGCAGCTGGGTGTGGCCCCTGCTCACCCCAACGAGAGAAAAGCCTGGGCAGCAACGAAGACCCCGCACAACCAAAAATAAATCAATCAATAAAATTTTAAAAGAAATAAAAGCCAAACCTGTGCCAATCAGCCAGCATTTTTCTCATTGCCTTGGTATTTGCATGAATAAAACAGAACTGAGAAGTTAAGTGTCTTATGTTTTCCAATGTGAATTCAGGAAAAAGCAGAGCTGGACCCTTATAACTGAAATCTCCACTCAGGCGGGCTGTCCCAAGCATGGGAGCTGAGGAAGAGCTTGGGCAAAGCCCATGATACCAAAGTATTGGGTGGGCCAAAAAATTTGTTCACGTTTTTCCACAAGATTTTATGAACTTTTGGCCAACCCAATACTCTGCAACTCTCTTGATATATGTTCACCCTAAAAAAGAGGAAAGAGAAGCACTTGTCCACACAAAATAACGATGCAGCAATTTAAAATCACTTCTCAAGACTACTCAAGGTCACGAGAAAATGTCCATGACTGAAGTAAAGAAATAAAGCAATTTCTAAAGAAAACAAAAAGCATAATTGGTTACCAGTTTTGAGAGGTTAAGAAGACTGTGTACACATCTTTTAGCTTCTATGTGTGAATATATACATTAATTAAAAGATGACAATTGAAGGATAAGTTATTTCTGAATACTTTTTCTTTATGTATAATTTTTTTTTTTTTGATGCTTTCACAAGAAATCTTTTTTATTAAAGTATAGGGTCTTTTATGGATTTCTCTGGTGGCTCAGATGGTAAAGAATCTGCTTGCAATGCAGGAGACCCAGTTTCAATCTCTGGGTACGAAGACCCCCCTGGAGAAGGGAATGGCAACCCACTCCAGTATTTTTGCCTATAGAATTCCACGGAGAGACGAGCCTAGTGGGCTATAGTCCCTGAGGTCACAAAGAGTCTGACATGACTGAGCAACTAACACTTTCACTTTTCATAGAGTGTTTTATAAAAAAATAAATAAATACTTTACGCAATGGAAGAGTTGAGATGAATGAATGTATAATGTGCCTGGAACTTTGTGAGTTTAATTTTGCTATGTGTTTATGGGCACGTGCTTGACTGTTTGGTGCCTTGGTTGATTCCAGAGTGGGTGGTCTGTGAGTTCTTGGTGCTTAATTTGTACTTATTTCCTAGGAAGCACTGGCAGGATAAAACTCATTTGCGGTTTAATAAGACTGTTCTTTTTTTTTTTTTGTAAATTAAGTTTCACTGAAACACTGTCATGCCCATCTGTTTATATATTATCTGTAGTTATTTTCTATTGAGTAGTTGCCACAGAGACTATATGGCCCACAAACTAACACAACATTGGAAAGCAACTATCCTCCAACAAAAATTAATAAAAAATTAAAAAGATAAATTTAAAATGCCAAGAAAAATGTATCTGCCTCTTTATAAAAACCATTTACTGATCCCTAGGTTAGACAACAAATAAGGCTTTGTTCTTAAATGTGGACGGCAAAGTAACCTTTGTTCACATACAGCAGCCCAAAAAACTGGAGGTTGTCCTGCCTATTTTGCCCTCAGCAGCAGGCTTGCTCACGTCCTCCCTAACCCTGAGATTCTGCAGGCCTCCCTTTCTTCTCAGAATTCCCTAAAAAAATGTCTTTGGGGTTTCTCTTTGCTTATTTTCTACTTAGCTCTTTTCCTCACTGATAAAGTGAAAAGGTCAGAGTAACTCATTTTAACTTATAAGAAAATATTACCCATTTTGCTGGATCATTTTTAAAATTAAATTGCATGAACAATATAAAAGCACTTTAGCTAAACAAATATTAAAATGCTTTAGCATACATGCAGGAAAACCTTCAGTTGCTTTTCCACTGTTGATCTTTCTTTACATCCTAGTTTTTGTAACTTTTAGCCTCATATTGGAATTCCCTGAAATTTGTACGTGTGTGCATGCGTGCTCAGTTGCTCTTTGCGATCCTGTGGACTGTAGCCCATCAGAATCCTCTGTCCATGAAATTTTCAAGGCAGGAATACTGGAGTAGGTTGCCATTTCCTCCTCCAGGAGATCTGAAGCCAAATGACCAGTGTGTCCTTTGTCACAAATGGAGGAGGAAAAGTCCAGGAGATTGTTTTTGTCTGCTTATTGTACTTTCAGATCTCTTCAGGTGATCAACTTTAAATATTTCTCATACAATATTTCTTAATAAATTTACCTGTTTATTTCTTACATATATGTTTTGGGGCACTTTCCTGTCTCTTTTCTAGCCAGGTGAGAAGTAAGGGTGATGGACTTACCAGACCAGAGGGGCTGAGTCAATAACACCATTAACACTGTCTCCTCCTCCTTCACTTCCATATTCCTGGGAAGTGATCTTATCTTGGCAAATGATAGACTTTTATTTGTTATTTTATTTAACCCGCCTTAACCCTGAAAAAGTAGGCTTAAAGCTCAACGTTCAGAAAACTAAGATCATGGCATCTGGTCCCATCACTTCATGGGAAATAGATGGGGAAACAGTGGAAACAGTGTCAGACTTTATTTTTTGGGGCTCCAAAATCACTGCTGATGGTGATTGCAGCCATGAAATTAAAAGACGCTTACTGCTTGGAAGGAAGGTTATGGTCAACCTAGATGGCATATTGAAAAGCAGAGACATTACTTTGCCAATAAAAGTCCGTCTAGTCAAGGCTATGGTTTTTCCAGTGGTCATGCATGGATGTGAGAGTTGGACGGTGAAGAAAGCTGAGCGCCGAAGAATTGATGCTTTTGAACTGTGGTGTTGGAGAAGACTCTTGAGAGTCCCTTGGACTGCAAGGAGATCCAATCAATCCATCCCAAAAGAGATCAATCCTGGGTGTTCATTGGAAGGACTGATGTTGAAGCTGAAACTCCAATACTTTGGCCACCTCATGCAAAGGGTTGACTCATTGGAAAAGACCCTAATTCTGGGTAGGATTGGGGGCAGGAGGAGAAGGGGACGACAGAGGATGAGATGGTTGGATGGCATCACCGACTCGATGGACATGGGTTTGGGTAGACTCTGGGAGTTGGTGATGGACAGGAAGGCCTGGCATGCTGTGATTCATGGGGTCGCAAAGAGTCGGACACAACTGAGCGACTGAACTGAACTGAACTGAACCCTGTACCCCTGTAGATGTGGTGCTAATATCCCTCCATGACCGTCCGTTTGTTCCGTCCGCGTTCTGTGTTTCCTCGTCACAGTGAGTGTTTCTGTGTTTGTGAGGTCCTTTATCCAAAGTCTACTCCTCTATGAAGCTATGAGTTCATCCAACATCTGCTCCTCTATGAAACTCCATGGGGATGGTGTCTGTTCTCCTCTCCATTGTATCCCAGCGCTCAGCCTCCTACCTGGGATGTGGCGGACGCTCAGTAAACACTTGTGGGATGAAAGAATGAACTCATCAGTTCACCCACAGTCTTGGCACTGTGCTCAGTGGGATAACTGAGGACCAGAGTGGTTAAATGACTGGCCATGGGCTAACCTTTCTTTTGAGAAGACACAGTGTGTTAAGTTCCCTGTGGATGATGTAACATTACCACAAACTTAGTGACTTAAAACCGTGCAGTTGTATTTTTGTACAGTTCTGGAGCTCAGTGGTCTGCAGTGAGCCTTAGGAGGCCAAAATCAGGGTGATGGCAGGCCTGCGTTCTTTGGATCCTTTCCCCATCCAGCTTCTGCAGGCTGCCTGTGTTCTTTCAGTTGTGGTCCCTTCTTACATCTCGAAAGCACTCTGATCTGTCTAGTGCTGCTGTTGTCACACCTCTATTCTGACTCTGACCCTCCTGCCTCCCGTTTATAAAGATCCTTGAGATTACATTTGCCCTACCTGGACAAGCCCCCATTCTCTCTCCATTTCAGGATCCTTATATTTGTCACATTGGCAAAATTCCTTTTGTCATGGGAGGTCACATTTTCATTGGTCCTGGAGGTTAAGATATGGACATCTTTGGGGCTGTTTTTCTGTCTTCCAGACAGACTGCTTGGGAAGGAGCCAGCTGGCTGACTTGGCAGACAGTATAGAAATGGACTTCCCTGGGGTCATTCCCTTTGGCTAAGATGATACAATATTCTGGACCGTACCTATAAAATTAATGTATGTGCTAGGGAGGGCAGAGGTGGACTTGTTCATTGAAATAAAGAGAAATGCCAGTGAAGGCATTTTAGGGAATTAATTTCTTGGGTAAAGGGAGGCCCGTAGTATTCCATGGCTGGACTAGCCTGCTGCTTTAGGAAAAACAGGCTCCACCCTCTACTGCAGTGGAGCAAACCTTGCTTGGCTTTCCACATTTAAGTACAAGACTTACAAAAGTTGCAAGTAATTTTTATTCTGTCAGTGTCCCCCAGGAGTCATCAATATTTGTAAATTCTTAGAAAACCTGGAAAGATGGAGTACTTGCCCTCAGATGAGCAAAGGGAGGGGTAAGACATGAGCCACACCCAACAGGCATGTCAGATATTCAGAGTTGAGAAATCATACGGCTGGACAAGGCGGGGGCTGGCGCCAAGGAATTGGGACCCAAGTTAGATAACCTGGGCCAGTTGTTCTACACCCTTCATCATGGGAGGGAAACTGCCCCTGTTTGATATCAGCAAATTATTGAGCAGAACAAGCTCTCCTGGCTCATCACTCTGAGCTGGACCCACTTGATGAAAATCCTTGACAGTTGAAGCTCTAGAGTGGAGGCTGATTCATTCAAGAGGGATTTATCCAGTGTTTCTTGCATGCCAGGCCTGTCCCTATCTATGGTGGACAAATCAGGTGAGGTTCCTGCCAGCTTATGGTCATGTGAGGGAGACAGATTACATACCAGTCAGCGGAAACACAGAAACGGATTATACATTGTGGTAAAGGCTGCGAAAGCAAGCAACTGGGATGCTCTGATAGAGAATACTATGGAAGGATGAGCAGAGGCACAAACTTCAGATGAGAAAGTCAGTAAGGACCGTTCTCAACAGGTGTCGTTTCCACCGAAGCCCAGTGCTTTGATAGAGGCAGTGAGGAAAGCAAGTGTGAAGGCCCTAGGATGAGCAAGACCTTTGTGGCTTTGAGAAGTAGAAGGTGGAAATAGTCACCAAGGAAAGGCTGTAGGACTCAGGAGAGAGCAACTCTCAAAAGCCTTGGGAACCATACCAGAGCATTTAAGGTTTGCTCCAAATGCAGTTGGAAACAACAGAAACATTTTATGTAAGGGGTTGATATGTGGTGTATTCAAAAAATGAGATCCTTGAGAAATATGGAGTTATAGTATCTTTCTTCTTAAGCTGATAACTACTGAATGTTCATTATATACTAAGCACTATGTTAAACTGTTTATATACATTGTCTTATCTAGTCCTTTCAGCTAGCTCCTGAGTTTTATAAAACGAATTCATTTCATTGGACGGTAAACTGAGACTGAGTGAGGAAACTAACTTAGCCAGGATCATACACCCCGCAAGTAGCAGAGGTGGAATTCCAAACCCGGATCTGTCTGACTCTGATGCTTAAGCCTTTAAACATTTTGATTTCTCTCACTATTTTTAACAGGAAAAGTATAATAAAAATAACACAAAATTTGCTACATTAGCCATTTGAAGCATACAATTTGGTGGCACAATATTTACCCTTTTGTGTCTGGCCTCTTAGTATGTTTGCAAGGTTTGTCCGTATCATAGTTTGTATCATCAACATCTTGTTCCTTTTCGTGGCTGAACAATATTCCACATCCAGAATACTGTGTGCATATACCACTTCTTGCTTATTCACTCATCTCTTGGTGGAACTTGGGTTGTTTCTACCCTTGGTCTGTTGTGAATAATGCTGCAAATATCCGATTCAGTCTCTAATTTTGATTTTGGGGGTGTATACCTAGGAGTAGAATTACTGAACTGCATGTTAATTCAATGTTTAGCTTTTGAAGGAACTGTCAAATTCGTTTCCACAGAAGCTGCACCATTTTACAATCCCATGAGCAATATTCGAGAATTCCAGTTTCTCTACATCTTTGTCAACTCTTGTTATTTTCCTTTTTTTTTTTTTTTTTGAATTATAGCCATGCTAGTATGCGTAAGGTATTATCTTGTTGTGGCTTTGTGACTTGTGATATTGAGCATCGTTTCATGTGTTTATTGGCCGTTTGTATATTTTCTTTGGAGAAATGTCTATTCATGTCATTTGCCCATTTTTAAATTGGGTTGTTTGGTTTTTTGTGGTTGAGTTGAAGGGGTCTTTTATATATTTTGGATATTAAATCCTTATCAGATATATGATTTGCAAAATTTCCCCCCATTTTTAAGTTGTCCTTTCACTTAAGAATGCACTTTGTTGCACCAAAGTTTTTAGTTTCGATGAATCTGATTTATCTGTTTATCTTTTGTTGTTTTTTTGTGTAATGCCTAAGAATCCAAAATCATACCAAGTCTAGGATCATGGAGACTTACTCTTATGTTTTCTTCTACTTTCCTTCACTTTTAACCATTAAGCTCTCTTCTAGATTTTAAAAAGTATTCACTTCATCCCACCAAAATCAGAAACATGAGAAGCTCAGCTAAGTAAGTTTTAGTGTCTGTCCTAGAGGAGCTCACAGACTAGTTCAGGAAACAAAATTCCAGTGGTGACAATATCATAATGATCGATGCCAGTTGTTCCCAAATGCCAGTATGAGGATCTTTGCTGCCCTACCAGTGTTTGTGGAAAAGAAATGAGGATTTTTTTTCATAAAGCTGCATGTATTCATTCTAAGAAACTATCCTTTATCATGCAAGTGGTTCCTTTCTATGATGCTAGAATGTTCTTATGACCGGAGGCTGAGAGAAAATGGTGAGAGTTTTTCTATATGGCTCTACTTGGCAAATTAAGAATGATCTGCCCTTTGTCAGACTTCCAAATTTGGGGAAGGAAAACAGAAAACTAAGCTATGAAATTTAAGAGGTTAGAAGCCACAACAGATTTTAGAGTTGGTTTACATGGGTCTACAAAGTTTGATGAGGACCCTGGCCTGGGGTTTTTAGGGAAGTCTTCACAGGGAAGCCAGATTCACTTTCTTCCTCAAATATCTGACCTATTTCTGCTTCAATCATCATCTTAGTGCAAAATTTTTTAGAACTAGAGAGTTGAGGCAGGAGGAAGAGGAAATCAAACTGAGGTCTGTTTCTTAGCCTGGATTCCTCTGGGCAACCTCCAACTGATTACTCTTACAGTTTTTGCCAGATGGTTTTTCTTTTTCATTTACCTAAGACATATTTTAGGAAAAAAGAGAGAAATTCTATCCAGAAAGGAGTACTGTTTTCTCATGGGAAAGAACACTCAGTTGTATTGGGGGATTGAATGAAGTCCTGCCAATGAGTTCACTCTTGTAAAACATTGAAATTCTCCCAAACATACTAATTAAGATACTTGTCTTTTCTGCTGGTTTTAGCTTTGAAGATACCATAAAAATGGCTTGCTGCAAAATCTAGGAGCCAAGTTTGGAGGAAATGACATGGTCTCTACTTGGCATTCAGCCTTGTACTTGGTAGACCTAGCCTAGAGCGTGGTCACCAGACCCTTTTGATGGCCCAAATGCCTGGACTGTGCTGTACAGTATTGCAGTTGGATGGTTCCTTCTGGAATTGTGCAGTGCGCAACCTGTGTAGCTGTAAGCAGTGGTCTGATATACCCTAGCAAAAATAGAAATAAACATAGACACTCAGGAAATGTATGCTTTTTGTTATTTATGTGTATGTGTGTTAATCCACTTAGATTCTATATTGATAAAACATGATTTCTTTTTTATTAAAAATAAAAATGAATAGCACCTTTGAAATTTGAAATAACAAATTTCACCTGTCCCCCACTGGATGGTCGTAGGGCAAGGTGCTTCTTGGCAGTAGAGTACTTCTGGGTCTTGCCTCTTCCTGCCAGGCCCTCCATCCTCACTTACTGCGTTCTGTTTCAGAGTACACAGTCATTAATGAAGCCTGCCCTGGAGCCGAGTGGAACATCATGTGTCGGGAGTGCTGTGAATACGATCAGATTAAATGTGAGTGCCCTGGAAAGAAGGAAGTGGTGGGTTATACCATCCCGTGCTGCAGGAACGAGGAAAATGAATGTGACTCCTGCCTGATTCACCCAGGTGAGTGTGCGCTGGGAGACCTCGGTCACCTCCGTGTTTTCTGAGGTCACTGATGGAAGCAGGCAGAACCCTTGAATTCTGACAGGTTGTGATGCCATGATGATTAATAGTGGCATAACTCCACCCACTCTAACTACAGGCAGAGGGATTGGAGGAGTTAGTGCCCTTTTCAGTGCCAAACTTACAAAGCTGTGGATTCATCTACGTATTCATTCATTGAACAAACAGACTGAGCAGCCCCTGTATACTATGGCAAGTACTGGGAACACAGTGCTTTAGAAAAAGAGACATTCCTGGCATTTCTAGAACTTGCAGCCTGGTGGGGGAGATGGAAGAGTAAATAGGTAGCTGTAATGTATCATGGGAGGTGCTGTGATAGAGAACATGGGTGCCATGGGAGCCTGGGTGGGGATGAGGGTAGGTGACTTATTAGAGGAGGTGATATGCATGCTGAAGGTGGAAGCAGCAAACTGAAGAGCATGAAGGGAATCTAGTAGAGAAGACAGGCCATAGAGGATAGCTTGTGCTAAGGCTCTGTGGCAAGAGAAAGCATGGTTTAGGGAACTGCAAGTAGCTCAGTCTTGTTGGAGGGGGTGTGTGTGTGTGTGTGTGTGTGTGTGTATGATGAGGAAGATGGAAAGAGATAAAAGATTAAGGAGAGAACAGGCATGAGATGCTGAAGGGCTCTGCAGGCTGTACTATGATGTTTAAGCTGTATCCTGAAGATATTTTATGTAACACTTGGAGATCTTTTAGTAAAGAAGTGAAAGCTGATTTTCTTTTCAGCCACAGTATGGAGAAAAGATTGGAGGAAGGGCACGATTAGAGGTAGGGGAAGCATAATGGAGACCTTGAGGAACAGAAACCCTGTGGATGGGGAGAGGTGGAGGGATCCGAGAGCGATTAGAGAGTGGAGCTGATGGCAGTTTGGAGTTGTTTGGAAGGGAAGGGAAGAGCAGAGCAAGTCAAGGATGATTCTTGGGCATTTGGGAGAGAGATATTTGGGAACTGGTCCCAGTAGTATGTTTTCTTGCCAGGAAAATCCCATGGACAGAGGAGCTCGGTGGGCTACAGTTCACGGGGTCACAAAGAATTGGACACTACTGAGCACGCATGCACCACCACCCCGCCCCGTGATATGAGAGCATCCTGGGATGAGACGGGGCCTTCCCAGGTCATGGTGCCCATTCCTTTGCCTTTACATCAAGCTAGACTTGCCTTCCCCCAAGCCCCCACTTCCCTGGCCCCCACCATAGAGGAGACAGTGTTTTCCTTCTTCGCTGACGTGCCTGTCTGCCAAGAGCAGTGTGGACACTGAGTTTCACTCTTAATGTGTTTCTTGTGTGATGAGCAACTCACTGAATGGTTTCTTGGTGCTTTCATATCTGCTGCCTTGTGAGTCCTTTTCCCTTCTAGGCCTGATCAAACAGAGGATGTAGAGAATTTCAAATACACTTTCCTTACACTGAAGACTAAAAGGATGTCAAAAATAGGCTTTGGGAACTTCTCTCATTTCTGCCTCACCCCTTCTTTTACAAACGCAGAGGATGATGCTCATTACTACCAGGAACATTCTTTTGAGGAAAGTTACAGAAGAGGAGAGAAAACAGGGCTCAAGTATACAGGTGTTATATCTAAACCATTTTCCTTCTTGGAAGAGAGTAATGCTGAGCTTTAAAATAGAAATGACTTCAGTGTGACCCTTGCACAGTTGATCCAGAAAAGAAACCCACTGTTCCAATTCCCTGATGGTGAGTAGGGTTTGCAGAGAAATAGTTGAGCAGTGCCTCTAGATTTTCTAAGGAAAATCTGAGAGCTAAGTCAGGGTCTCCTGACTAAGGGTCCTTGGCAGAAGTACAGAAGTCTGAACAACTTTCAATATTTTCAAAAGGCTAACAATTACTGTTGTTGTGGCAGCAGGGGCGGGGGTGGCTTTGGCTTTCTGAGATGGCATGAGGTCATGGGGTAAGTAAGGAAACTTCGTAGGCAGTGTTGTGTGCTTCATATAGCATCTTATAGAAGGCCATCAACATCTGCCATAGCTGCACCCAACAACTTATTACATCAATACAGGAGGCACCCACCTTGACTGATGCTAGGAAGGGTCTTCCCAACCGAGTAGTGAAGAGCTCTTCGACATTAACCATATGGGTGCCCAGAAAGGAAGAGCTAGAGAAAGACTTTTTAAAAATTTTGTTTTCAAAAATAGTGAACTGATGTTCCAGCAGTCCCTATCGGTGATCAAAGAGGTTTCTCTGTGTGTGTGAGTGTCATTATGAACTCAGGCATTTTTATTTATTTATGTGGTTTAATCCACATCAGTCATTATTTATTTTAATGCACACATCCCATATTATGATACTGGGTTCCCCTTTGTGTCCGTCTGAGTTCTTCTGGCATGACCACACTGATTTTGAAGACTTGATTTCTTCTTGTCTGTTTTTTTGTCCCAGATCTGGAATCAGCCGTTTCTTCAAGGAACTCTGGTCTGAGACCATGATCTGGTCACCTGAGGCGTTCCTTGCTGTTGGACTGTCATTGCTACAGGGTTTTGTTTGTTTTCTTAAGTGTTTAGAACTGGGAAACGTGCATTTTTAAAATGTTTTTACTGCTACTCAAGTTCAAACGTAACATTCCAAGGTTGTTAATTAACTTCTTGGATTTTGTATTTGTATGTCTTTTCTTTCGTGGTGAAAATCCTGTGTCCTAATAATATTAAACCAATTACTTACTCACTTTTTCTTAAATTTGTACAAAGCCACACTAGAGTATTAGAGGTGTTAGTAATAAGAGCACTGATGCTTATGGTTTTTATTCACCTTAGAATATATCTCATTAGGTTACAGAGTCAAAATACTATGTTTTAAAGTCAATTGTAGTTCTTTTATCTATGGTGTTATACCACCTACTTGAAACTTACTTGCTTGATATGTAGGTAGGTTTATATTTGACAATATAAGCAAATCTGTGTATGCATTTATGTGTCTTTCCCCTTCTTGCACAAAAGACAGCGTGCCATAAACACTGCTGACTACCTTGCTTTTTTCTCTCTTAACAATGTATGCTGGAAGTCGCTCACTGACAGTATAAAGCCATTTTTTTCCACTTCTTCTTACAGTTGCATGTAACTGCATTGTGCATCATAAACTGTGGATTACCATAGTTTATGAGTATGTGGATTGTTTCTAGCTTTTTGCTGTTATAAATACTACTGTAGTGAATAGCCTCAGGGATATATCAGCTAGTATTTTTGCAACATATCTCTGGGATAGATCCTGGAAGAAGGATTGCTGAGTCAAAGGGAGGTGCATATGTCATTTTTCCAGCCTTTGCCAAATTCTCTTCCATGCATTTGGCGTTCACAGCAGCCATCCATGAGAGTATTCTTTTCCCAAAGTCTTGCAACAGAATGTGTCATTTTGGAATTTTGTCAGTCTCAAAGGTGAGAAGCAGGAACTCTGCCTGGTTTTAGAATTTCTATCCCTTCTGTCATCATGATGGACAACCATTCTTTCTCCTATGATGGCAGTAATTGCACGAGGATCAATGTCCAGGGGCCTGGTGGTGGTGTTGGGTGTGTGTGCTCAGTCATGTCCAACTTTTTGTGACCCCATGGACGCACGTTCCTCTGTCCATGGGGATTTTCCAGGGAAGGATACTGGAGTGGGTTGCTATTCCCTTTTCCAAGGGATCTTCCTGACCCAGGGATCGAACCCGCGTCTCTGGTATCTCCTGCATTGGCAGGTAGATTCTTTACCACTGTGCCACCTGGGAGGCCCGGTGGTGGGGATGGTAGTCCTGACATCCAGCAGCACCGGGGCCCTCACTGGAGCAAGTTGGCTGTGTCTTTTAGTGCATTTCTAGGCTCTTAGCTCTGACCTTGGTTCTCTTACCATTCAGGCAATTCTGTGAGCTGCTTAGTGTCTTTTTAACATAACCTTGTTAATCTTAATCACCGAACTGGTTTTTGTGGCTTGCCCCTAATGGCCTGGAGAGAGAGAGAGCTGACAGGGTCATCGAAGGCAGATGGAGTCCGTTGACCTCCTCGGTGGCACAGTGGGGAGAGAATCAGATGGGAATGTGACACATGGGAGAAGATGGCCTTTAAAAGACACAGTGGTCCCCCTGGGACCCAGTTATGGGCCATATGAGCTCTGATTAGTCATATTAACAATTCTTTTCTGGTTGGAAGAAGCAAGCCCTGGAAGAAGTGAGCAAAGTCAGAATGGTATGCAGAGAGAGCTACGAGTCTCTCTCTTACAGACGTCACATGGGTAAACACGGCATATATGCACTGTGGGCCAATGAAAACCTAACTTTAGCCAAAGAGAAAAGTATGCTATCAGCTCAAGGAAATGCTGGTTATCTCAAACAGTTCAGAAGCCTGGATTAGCAGTTCATTCATCTCTCCAGCTGTCCACCTATCCATTTATTCATTCACTCAAATCTCATATAATATTTCTGGAACACTTACTACATGCCAGATACTATATTAAGTGTGGGGGGATATGATGTTGAATAAGATGCAGTCCCTGACTTCAGTCTATATAGGAAAACAGATAATAGGGCAGTTAAACCTGAGCATGCCAAATGCTATGGTGGGGATAAGCCAAGTAAATGGAAGTATGGGAATGCAGAATAATAATAGTAGTTCATATTTGGGGGGTACTTGCTATGTGCCAGGCCCTCTATGGGTGTGAGATTAATTTTTAAATCAACTTTATGAGGTAAGTACATTTCTTAACCCCAGGTTTACAGAGGAGAACCCTGAGGCACAGAGAACTTAAGCAGTTTGCTCCAGGACACATAACTGGACAATGAATCGGGGAGCCAGACCTTAGCGCTCTGTTTTAATAAGCGGGGTTGGATTATCCCTACCTTTCCTCAATATCCCCCCACTCTCAGGAGGCCGTGTTTTAAAAATAACCCTTGACTGAGGTCTGCTCAGTCTACTCCGGTGTGGTCTCCCGATGGGGGGGGAGCCTGACACCTTCCAAGGTGAGCTCATTAGCAGGCACTAAGGTTGCTTCCAACAGCACACTCTGGCTATAGGAGTATATGACATAGAAGGATATTTAATGGAATGGGAAAATGTTTACTATTTTTATTAAATCAAAAAGTAAAACAGAATGTGCAATGTATAAGATAAGCCTAGTTTTTAAAAAATGTTTGTATATATCCAGAGGGAGAGTATTACAGATAATTTTCTCTGGATGATGGAATTTTAGGTGTTTTCAGTTGAATTCTTTTTGCTTGTTTGAATCTTCTTAATATTCTATAATCAATATGTAATACTTTTATATATAGAAAAAATACCCTATATTGATGTATTCTGCCTTTGACTACAGGTTGTTTCATTTTGCATTAAAGCATCAGCCACAAATGAACAAAAGCCAGACAAGAAAGGCCCTGTGTTGCATGTTTCCATTTATGTGAAATGACTGGTAGATTACTGGTTGCCAGGGATCAGGGACAGGGTGAGGGAGTGACTGCTAATAAGTATGGGGTCCTTTGTGGGGGAGGTGATGAAATATCCTAAATTTAGATAGTGGTGATGGTTACCCAACTCTGTGAATATACTAAAACCCACTGAATTGTACACTTTAAAAGAGTAAATTTTATGGCATCTGAATTATCTCAATGTTGACTTTTTAAAAAATTATGAATTAGAACCAAAATGTGAAATCAATCTGGAAGGTTATTACTAAATATTTTCAATATCTCATAATACTTTTCAGGTTACTGATAATACATAAGATAGGGCATCCTGGTAAAAAATGTGAAAAATTTACAATCAGCAAGAGGTTTCTCCTTCAGCACAGACAGCAATGTAATTTAGATTTGGTTTTAATGTAATAATCAGCATTTGCTGTCAGTCTTAGATTTGGAGGTATTTTCATCAATATTATTTGCTTTGTAAAACATAATGATTAAAAGTAAGTTTAAATAACATTGTATTTTATTGAAAATTGAAGTTCATAATTATGACCAGAAGCAAAATTTTTTTAAAACAAGCCATCAGCCACTAACCTGGAAGATGGTTCAGACCATCCCCTAAACTCCTCAGTCTGATTGCTGATGACTCTAGCATCTTCCTAGGGATGAGCATTTTTTCCTAAGGGCACCTTTCTGAGTCCAGATGCTCTTAGGTGAGACAAGATCCTGGCAAAGTCCACAGTTTCTCGTGCAGCCCATCAGAACCTGCATGTGCTTAATCGAACACCCTTCTGCTTGGAAATGTTTCAGGTTGCACCATCTTTGAAAACTGCAAGACGTGCCGAAATGGCTCCTGGGGGGGTACCCTGGACGACTTCTATGTGAAGGGCATCTACTGTGCCGAGTGCCGCGCGGGCTGGTATGGAGGAGACTGCATGCGTGAGTAGTCCCTGACCTAGCTCCATCTCTAGTGCAGGCTCCTTTAAAGTCTCACCTTGCCGTGGACTAAGGTTTATCTTGTTGGACTCTTTGAGTTCTGGAAATCTTGTGGCCAGAAGGCTTTCTAGGTAAGACTATAAGAAACAAAGATGTGTTTCCTTCTGCTGGGTGTGGATTGTGGACATCTGTTTGGAATTGGCCATGGGAGGTTTCTGTCTCCTCTTAAATCTTCCCCTCTCTCCTGAATGAAGCCAAGGCATTCTGCACACAAGCATGCCTCGTGTCCATTCCAGAAGCAACTGCGTGCTGTCATTGGTCAGCAGGCAGTGAATAAGGCTTCAAAAATGCTAAGTCTGTAGTGCATTTTAAATATAAATTCCTATTGGAAAACTTCCTGTATCCTGAGTTCAATTCTTGGGACCCACATCAAATTGTCAGCATGCCACTTGTCCCAGGAAAGGGATTCTTTCTGGATTCTGCTTGATCTCCAAGAATTGCTTAATCTTTGTTAGTGCTCCCCTCTGTGTCAATAATCCTTTGAAAATGGAGTGGAAATCAAAACTCTGTCTCAGTTTAAGATTCCCCGGTGCAGCAACCCAGTGGTGAATATCACTCTGAGAAGGATCTGGAGCAATGTATAAACTGTTATTATTTTGTTAAGCCTATTTTACATGTTCCCCATTTAAATTAGAAGCATTCAGGATGGTTTTAGAGTCTCATCAATTTTATTCTTACGAACGATATTTCCAGTCCACAGAAATAGAGGATGGAGTGTTACTGGTATTTCTTGCCTGATCAAACATGTAGCAAAAACGCTAGAGTCTGGGGCAAAGGGTAAGGAAAATACCTAAGACACCTAAGTCTGTGTGATTTATGGGTCTGTATGATTTCAGACCCCTTGTTCTCACCTACCTCCTACTGGTGAGCTCTTCCTGTAGCTCTGTCTTCTCTGCAAAGCAGCATATGAAGTCTCGAATGATAGCAGAGTAGAAGGGAAGCTGAGGCTTGAGAGTACCAAAATTTTGGGAGAGCCACCTGATGAATGAGGAAATGTGCCAGTTACCAAAAAGTTAAAGCATGCCCAAGCATGGCCGAGGACCCAGTGGAAGCTGGAACTAATATGTAGGTGATGCAGCCTGGACAGGTGGGTGATGCTCACCAGCAGCATGGTAGCAGAGGTGAATAAAAGCAGTCATATGGTTGATCTAAGAGTTGGCAGAGACATGACTGTCCAGGGGTCCAGGGTGGGCAGGACATAAAACCAAAATGAACCTGGTAAAGAAAATAGAGACTAGAGGTGTCGATCGATGAGATGGAAAAGCAGGCTTAGTGGTAATAAAGCCACAGAACATGTAGATGAAAGAGGTATTGTAGTAAGAGAGTAGAATTTCTAAGTTGAAACTTTCACGGGTGGTGGCGATAGTGTGTTCATATGTATTAGTCAGTTTTGGCTGCATAAGAGTCAACCTCAAAAGGACAGATGTGTATTTTTCTCTATCATGGGTCTGTGAGTTGGCTGGGGTTTAACTGCTGTCAGCTGGGTTGGCCTGGATTGAACTCTAGAGTTCGGAGCTCAGACCACAGCGGCAGTTTGGGGTGTGATCTGCTTCGAGTGTGTCACAGAAGCACAAGCAGTCAAGCCAAACACACGACCACATTCACGGCCTCTGCTCTGGCAACCCACTCCAGTACTCTTGCCTGGAAAATCCCATGGACGGAGGAGCCTGGTAGGCTGCAGTCCATGGGGTCACTAGGAGTCGGACACGACTGAGCGACTTCACTTTCGCTTTTCACTTTCATGCATTGGAGAAGGAAATGGACACCCACTCCAGTATTCTTCCCTGGAGAATCCCAGGGATAGGGGAGCCTGGTGGGCTGCCGTCTGTGGGGTCGCACAGAGTCAGACATGACTGAAGCGACTTAGCAGCAGCAGCAGCAGCAGCAGCAGCTCTCATCACATTCACTCATGTTCTAAGGAAGTCACGTGGCTGAGCCACAAATCAGTCAAGTATAAGAGTATATTCCATTTCAAAGGAAAGGATACAAATACTGCCTAAACAATACTCTAAACACAGTGAGTGAGTTTGTTTAGAGGACAGGGCAGAGAAAGGGAAGAATATTTGCATGCAGGAAGTCAAAGACACAGGACTGCATTTTCCCAAAGAAATCCTGTAGGTGTATCTTTCCAAATAGTACCTGTTGATTGAGTCTTGCGTTTAGCCTCGGTATAACAGCTGACTGTGTAGGTCTGATTGGTCTGGATTGGTGATGCTTTCCATGTGTAGGATCAAACTTTCTCAAGGATAGCAGAATTGGCTTAGGGCAATGGGTCATCACCACTAGGTGGCAAAGTGGAGCATGCATGCCCCCATTCATTAAAAAGAAGTAATGAATAAATCTACCCATCCATTCAAAAACAGTGAAGGACAGAGAAGCCTGGCGTGCTACAGCTCACGGGGCTACTAAGAGTTGGACACAACTCAGCAACTGAACAACAAACAATCCATTCAAAAAATGTTTCTTGAAAGAATGCTTCTATGTGCAATGATGAGCAAGACAGATGTAGTCACTGCCATTTTAGAACGTGAAATTTAGAGAAGAGAGACAAAAAGAATATGGTCAATGTTATGAAATAAACAAAGCAATGATCATACTCCTATTCCATTCTGTGTTGGTTCAGTTCAGTTCAGATTAGTCGCTCAGTCGTGTCTGACTCTTTGTGACCCCATTGACTGCAGCACACCAGACCTCCCTGTCCATCACCAACTCCTGGAGCTTGCTCAAACTCACATCCATCGAGTTGGTGATGCCATCCAACCATCTCATCCTCTGTCATACCCTTCTCCTGCCTTTAATCTTTCCCAACATCAAGGTCTTTTCTAATGAGTCAATTCTTCCCATCAGGTGGCCAAAGTACTGGAGTTTCAGCTTCAGCATCAGTCCTTCCAATGAATATTCAGGACTGATTTCCTTTAGGATTGACCTGTTTGATCTCCTTGCAGTCCAAGGGACTCTCAGTTATGCTTGTTCAATTCCATCGTGAAAGCCTTATTCCATGCTGCTGCTGCTGCTGCTAAGGTGCGTCAGTCGTGTCCAACTCTGTGCAACCCCATAGACGGCAGCCCACCAGGCTCTTCCATCCCTGGGATTCTCCAGGCAAGAATACTGGAGTGGGTTGCCATTTCCTTCTGCAATGCATGAAAGTGAAAAGTGAAAATGTAGTCGCTCAGTTGTGTCTGACTCTTGCGACTCCATCAGGCTACTCTGTCCGTGGGATTCTCCAGGCAAGAGTACTGGAGTGGGGCCTCATTCCATACAGTGTATGTTTACCTGATCACAGCCACATACGCAAAGGGAGCATTTCTTATGGATCACTAGGCAGGTCACCAGGGTAAACAAGGAACTCTGTGAGTTTACAATACATTGGTGGAAACAGGACTTGACCATAAGAAGACATCAATATGATGTTATTAGGTTCTCATCACCACAGGTCATACTGGCACTAAATAAATTAAAGGGGAATTCACAGGCAGAAGTAATTCATTTCAGTATTTGTTGAATGTCTGCCCAGTGCTGGGCAGGATGCTGCCTGCCTCTGTTAAGGGGCAGCTGAACACTTGGGTGGTCTGTGCATGGCCGAGTCAGTGCCGAAGCCATGTGGCAGTGCAAGCATTTGCCCAGTAGATGGCGCCCAAGTGATCCTCTCAGATCGTTTAATTCTGGAGAAGGAGGGCTTCTTGTTGAACTCCATCGTAGAGCCCCGGCACTTTTTCCTGAGTGCCATATAGAACCTCAGAAGAAAGGAGGCTGAGTGCCAGCCAAATGCTGGAAAGGATCACACTTGTTTATATTTTAATTATAGACCTTTCAGTACTGAGCAGACGTGGTAGCACCTTTGTTTACTCACTGTCCTTGACAATGCTCGTCACAGATGGTTTTAACCCAACTCTTTACGGTCTTAACATCCATTATGTGATCGATTCATTCATAATCATTGACAAGTTACATTAAGCAAGAGAACTGGAGAAGGGCTGGAGGCCACTGAGCCCAGGGGAAAACTTTCTTCACATTTTCCTGGGCAGGAAAGATTGGTTTAGTAATTGCAGAATATTCAGAGGAGTGATTCCTTCTTTCTTCTTTCTTCAACTTTTTATTTTGGTAAGTTTTAAGTACACAGAGTTGAAACTATACTACATTCATTCTTTACCTAGATTCACCCGTTATTATAATTTTCCCACATTTGTCTTCTCTTCTCTACTGTGAACTCATAAATTTTCATTTTTTTTCCCTTAATACTATCATCCTTTTTTTTGATGCTTAAATTGTCCCAGAATTGGCCACCAAAGTCCCTTTAAGATGAGTTCGCTGCATCATTCTGTGAGTACTTCCTTGCTTCTTGGCACCACCCCCACCCCCTCAGTGTTTCAGGTTTACCTTAATTGTTTAGGTACAAGCCCTGGAACCAGCCATTTCTCCAATCCTGGTTCCTTTTGTGGGGAATGATATTTAGGAACTGTGATCTGGCGCTGGCGATGAGAGGCACTGATCTCTAAAGTTAAAATCAAGGCGTCCTTTCAAAGCTTCTTAAACTGGAAAGTTGAGTTCTTAAGTGGAACCACTGTGCAGACTTCCAGAGTGAAGTTTATTTAACTTGGCCTTCAGACCAAGTTCCTAAGGCACTAAATGAGATGAGAATGAGAAGGCCCGAGAGCCACCGGATGTCACACTTCTAGGTAGCACTGAAGTGATGCCAACACTTCAGGCCCCGAAAGGTCTCGGGGAGGTAGGAAGGTTAGGAGAGCACCCTAGATGAGAGAGGGTTTATGGGGAGAGTTTAATACTTTTTATTTCCTTAGTCATATTGTAGATGGACACAGCGGAGCAGAGGAACGGGCCATCAGTGGTGACCAAAAATGTGGGGTTGGAATATCAGAGAGGAGCATGATTTGTGCTGGCTGGTCCTTGAGCCACAACCAGGAATGGTTGAGAGTAAATGAGAAGGAGAGAGAGGAGAGAGAGGGAGACAGGAAGAGAAGGAGAGAGAAGGAGGGAGGAAAAGAGGGAGAGAAAGAGAAAGAAGGGAGGAGGGAAGAGGTGGGCGGGGGGGAAGGCCCACAAAGCTGTGTGTCACTGATTTACTAATCTCTGGAGCTGTACTGCTGGGGAAGAATGGAGTTCCTTGGTAGAGTTACTGAAAACTGGCTCACGGAAGTCTGGGCTTTTGTGTCCTGACACCTCCAGGAAAGGAGCAGTGCTTAACTGGGTACAAATCAAGGATGGTATTATGTGGTGGTTAATAGCTGGGCTTGAAACCAGGCTTTTAATCTGTAGGACCTGGATTTTAATCTGTTTCATGACTCCTTCTGTGACTTTGGCAATGTTACCCAATCTTTGTAAATCTCAGCTTCCTCATTTACAAAATGGGGGGAGTAACAGTGCCCCATCAGAGGATTTAATGAAGGATTAATGTGAGGGTTAAATGAAGTGCTATCTATGAGATTCTTTAATAGGGAGTCTGGTACATAGTAAGTGCTTGATAAATGATAGCTGCTGCTATTCGTATTATTACTAAATCAGAGCCTCGAAGGGAGCTCTTTCTCTTTTCTTTGTTGGGAAGGAAATCAATGTGAGGCCACAGAGGAAAAATAACAAAACCGAACTCCCTAAGAAACAAGAGGATATACGCTGGCCATGAGGAGATTAGGGCTTCCCAGGTAGCCCCTGTGATAAAGAATCCATCTGCCAGTGCAGAAGTTGCAAGACACGTGGGTTCGATCCCTGGGTCAGGAAGATCCCCTGGAGCAGGAAATGGCAACCCACTCCAGTATTCTTGCCCAGAGGATTCCATGGACAGGGGAGCCTGGCGGGCTACAGTCCATGGGGTCGCAAAGAGTCGGACACGACTGAGCACAGCACGTGAGGAGGCTACTCTCCAGGACAAGTGTTGTATGTGTGGTGAACAGCTTTTATACTTTATGTGCTGAAGTTCTTGATTCTAGAGAATTAATGTTTGAGCTTTTGCAGAAGGTTTTATGTTATTAAGGAACTCATTGATTATTGCTCAACTTCTGGCATAGGTGGAGAGGGACATGAAAAAGGCCTTCCTTCCAGTTCAAACAGCAAGAAAGCACTCTGTAAATCAAAGAAAATTCAAAATTTACTTTAAAGCCATCACGTATCTATGAACACAGAATCTAAAAGAATCTAAACTCCATAGGAAAGAGCTCTTCCTAGGAGAGCAAGTGATACAGGATGCATCTTACCTGAGGCCAGCTACTGAGGTCAGGGCAGGGCAGGTGAAGGCCTGCCTGAGAAGGAGGAGGAGCCAGCCAGATTGTGATGAACCTGTGGGCTGCCCTATTGAACTTGTATCTAAAAAAGACCCCCAAACAAAGATTACCCTATCCACTGAGAATTCTCATTAGTGAAATTTTGCTGAGCAAGCAGAGGCTGGGGGTGATGCTGGAAAGCAGAAGATCTTAGAATGTTGTCATTTTCCACCTTCAAAAATTTGTCTTCTCAGGGTCTCATGGTCTCACAGGCTCAAAGATTCCTGGTCTTACAGTCATGGAAGTGCAGGAAGTTGGGCATGGGGAGTGTTGAAAATCAAAAATAAGTTTTCTAAGGTTCCCACTGCTTGACTTTCTAGATGCTTCTAGAGGGATTATGGCCTCAGTCCTGCCCCAAACCATCTTGCTTCCTGACTTGATCCATTGATCAGTACTTCATTCTACCTGCCTAATAGAGGAAAACATATTACCAAACAAAAGAAAATATATCTTTTCTGTTATGAATAAGCAAGAAGAGAATAGGACCAATAGTCAAGAGAAAGATCAGTCAAGAGAGACAAACCACATAGGATCAAATATTAGAATTTTCAGACAAGGAGTTTTAGATAATTTTGAAATGAATATATTAAAGGATCTACAGGAAAATGTAATTGTAATGGATGAAGAGAGGAGAAAATTGAGAATAGATTTAGAAAGCATTGATAAGAACCAAAAGGAAATCCCAGAACTGAACACATTATAATATTTAAAATTAAAATATCGTCAGAGAGGATTAACAGCTGATTGATCACAATGGAAGACAAGATCAGGGAATTTAAATACAGGTTGGTAGAAATCAACCAAACTGAAGCACAGAGAAAAAAGAAAATATTTAGATGTCTAATATTTTATGCTGCTCTAGCCCAGTCTTTGACTTTTGAACTGGATCGTCAGGGTTTTCTCAGTGTATGCTTTTTTTGTGAAAACTGTGATGAATCTGGAGGAGAAAACCTTTTTGCAACAATTGCTGGACAACTGTCTCAACTGAACGGATAGACCATTTGGTACAGGATTGGGACGAGGCTTCAAAAATGGTTTGATTGGACAGGAAGAGGCTTGATTTAACTTGGTAGAGTCATTCATTCAGTTAATAATTATTAAGCACCTATTTCATGCGTATAAAGGTGTAAGCAAGACAGACAAAGGTCCCTGCTTTCACAAAACTGCGTCACAGAGGAGACACACATTTAAGCAACCATTGTAAATTATTAGATTGATTGGAATTATAGGCCAGATCACAGGGCAAGCCGTGAAGTCATTTCTAGAGACCTACTGAAGACGCGACCCCCTGGTAAAAGCTATCACTTAGCACTTATTATGAACCAGACAATGCTCTGAGTACCTTCATGTGCAAACCATTCATCCTCATCACAGCCTTTTACAGGTGAGGGCATCGAGGCACAGAGAGGTTGAGTCACTTTACTGCTTGCTGTCCTGCAGCTGTTAAGTGGCAGAGCCAAGATGCCAATTCAGAAGCTGGGCCCCAGAGTCCAGTCCCTCTTCCTCTGTACTAAGCCACTTCTTGAAGTGAGAGGCCCTTGAGGTCCTCACTCCAAGTGCCTGTCTGAGGGCTGAGCAGGTCAGGGTAGGATGAACCAAATCACATGGAAGGTATCAGCTTCCTTCTTGCTCCCGGTCTGGTGCGTGGGTCATTCCCATGTCATCATCCAGGCTTTTGTTCTGCCATCCTTGTCTAGGCTCCTGGGCCTAAAGGCTTTAGAGCTTTAGCCAGTGATGTAAAGAGCCTCTTAGGAGACCTGGAGCAGTGGATCAGAACCTGGGCGGTCACCTGTGCTTCTTTTGCCCAATTTGTGTCTCAGATTCAGACAAGACTTGAGAAATGACAGTGTTAGTTGCCATTTATTGTTTATGTGTGCCAGGCACTTTGCTAAATGCTTCACATACAGTAACTATCTCATTTAATCCTTAAATAATAAATCAGCAACAACAACATGGTTGTAGGTACTCCTGTTATTTCCTAATGAGGGAAATGCTCAGCTTGGAAAATCAGAAGAACTTGTCTGGGGTCACACAGCTAGGAAGAGTCTGAACTGAGATTAGGACCTGGTCTGGCTTCCAGGGGCTTCCCAGGTGGCACTCATGGTTAAAGAGCCCGCTTGCCAATGCAGGAGACATTAAGAGACCTGGGTTCAATCCCTGGGTTTGGGATGATCTCCTGGAGGAGAGTATGGCAACCCACTCCAGTATTCTTGCCTGGAGAATCCCCTGGACAGAGGAGCCTGGGGGGATACAGTCCACAAGGTCATGCAGAGTCAGACGTGGCTGAAGTGACTTAGCATGCCCATGCACGCATGCATCAGTGGTTAGGACTCCAAGCTTTCACTGCTGAGAGTGTGGGTCAGTCCCTGGTCAGGCAGCTAAGATCCTGCAAGTCGTGGAGCATGGCCAAAAAAAAAAGAAGCTATCAGAATTCTTTCTTTAGTCCTCCCTGCCCCCAGCCAAGAGGAAAGATTAAAAAAAAAAAGACTCACTGCTTCTCAGAAGCGCCTCTGCCTCCTTTCTCCCCCAGCTGGAGATAAGGACACTTGTCAGAATGCTGGGGGTGTTCACTGCTATTGGGAAGCTTCCAGCTCTCGTTCTAGTTTGGAAATTCATGAAGATCTCCTTTCAGCTCTGTCGAAGCAGAGCCTATCCAGCTCCCTCCTGTTTGGGTCTGTAGCAAGGGGGAAGGATAGGGGAGGGCGCAGAGTTGGAGATGAGTCCAGGATTTGAGATCCCAAGGGCCAGTCTGGGGTGGCTGGCAAAATTCCCTACACACACGCACACACGCACGCATGCACACACACACACACCTCTTGCCCTGCAGCCAGACGTGGTCAGGGAATCCGAGCACGTCGTCCGGGCCCTTGCCACTCCCATCTTTCAGACCCAGGACCACCTGCTTGGTTGGCCAGCCGCACTTCCTTGGCGGGGACACTTGGCAGTGTTCAGTGTTCTGCCCTAGACAGAGGGTGCAGTGAGTCTGCCCTGCACCCGGCTCCTCGGGCTCCCCATGGGGGTGGGAGTGAGACGGCGGCTGAAGGAGCCCCTTGGTGTGGGGAGGGCATGGGGTGCCTTCTCCTTTTCCCGGTGCCCACTAACTGCGCCCCCCCCACCCAAGCATGAGAAGTGGCCTCTGTGTCTCTGGCTGCTTGGAACTTGTGCCGCCTCTTGAGGCCGACTCTGCCCTCCCCTCCAGAGTGAGAAGGAAAGCATCATGAAGGACACGGCTGTCGCGTGTGGTCGGGAATCCTGGCTATTTCTGAAGGACAGCCCCCTGGTCTCCAGGAACCAGTGGTCTCGCATCTCACGTGGCCAGGGGCCTGCACCCCGGTGGGGGTGGGTCTCCGAGTACTCCCCAGGCAGCCTGAGACCCTGGGGCTGGCCAAAGCCTGCCGGCTCCCCCGGATCTGAGAGGGGGAGAGATGATCTGAGGGTGACACTGCTGTCTGATTCCAGGGAGGAAACCAGAAGCTGGCTGGCAGCATCTGCTGCCGGTTCTAACTTGGGGTCCCAGCGGGAGGTTTGCTGCGGAGCTGGGACTTAACACCTTGCGGCGGGAGCTGCCAGTCCCCGGGGAGGGGGGGGCGGAGGCTGTGCAGGAAGGTTTCTTTTTTTGTCTCTCACACCCAATGTATCACTTCCGTAGCCGGGCAGCAGACGGGCAGATGGGGGCGATGAGGAGTGTGAGGTGTGCAGGAAGAAGGCACGTGCGTTTCCAATAGTTGGAGGGGGAGGGGGACGGGCAAAGATTCAGTGTATTTGGGAATGGGGGTGGGAAATCCTGCTGCTTCAAAATGGAGTGGGAGACGGCTGGATCAGGAAACCCTAAGTCAGGTTAAATGTAGTAGCAGAGATCCAGTGCTGGCATTAGACAGATTCAAGTTCAAGTCCCTGATCTGCCACCAATTAGCAACAGCTAGCATTTGCTGGTTTTTCTGCTAAGGGCCTTCTGTGTGCGTAATCTGATTCACGTCTCACAAAACGAGTGGGGTGGGTGCCAGTTTTATTCCCATTTGGCTCAGGTCTGGTGCGGTTCTGAGAGATGCTGTATCTCGCCCAAGGCCACACAGCCAGTGACTCTAAGGTTGAGACTCAAACTACTGACAGGCGACCCTGACGTCCCATCGCAACCACTACTCTACAGTTAGAACAGTCATCTGCCACCTTCCGACCTCCTGGCTATCTGGCCATGGGGACACCTAACTTCTCCCGTCCTTAGGGTTCCTCGTCTGGGGGATGGGGAGATAAATGTCATTCTCCCAGCTTTCTTTTTTTAACTTTTTATTTTATATTGGAGTATAGCCAATTACCAATGTTGTGATAGTTTCAGGTGCATAGCAGAGCAACTCAGCCATACGTGTACCTGTGTCCATTCTCCCCCAGACTCCCCTCCCATCCAGGCTGCCACGTACCACTGAGCAGAGTTTCCTGTGTATACAGTAGGACCTTGTTGTTTTCCATTTTAAATATAGCAGTGTGTAGTATATTCCCTTAGGAACTATCTATAAATGTGCAAAATGTAAAATTAAGGCGTGTGTGCTGCATACTTAGTCGCTTCAGTCGTGTCTGACTCTCTGCGACGCTATGGACCATGGCCTGCCAGGCTCCTCTGTCCACGAGTGATTAGTAAATACTCTACCAGGACCCTGGCTGTCCCTCCTGGGCCAGGCCTATTTTTCTCCTCACTCCTCTCTCTCCTATCCACCCCCTCCCCAAGGATGAACTAAACCAATCTCTCCACCTACCTCAGCTATCTCCCAGCTTTCTTGTGAGGATTAAACCAGAGAATGTGTGTAAACCTTTTAGCCAGTCCCTGGCCTGTCACAGTGCCATCGTTCATTCATTCAACAACTCTATTGAGCACGTGTTCTCTGCCATTTTCCATTCTAGGTGTACAAACAAGAGGAGTGCTAGCTCTACCAAAGGGAGGAAGCAAATAAGTTAGAAAATTTCCAGTAGCGATATGCATTAGGAAGAAAACAAAATCAAGTCATGGCAGTGACCGTAGAAATATGAAGGTCCATTTTAGCTGGGTGGTCCAGGAAGGCCTCTTTGAAGAAGAAGCAGTTGGGCTTAATTCCCAAAAGAAGAAGATGTGGAAGAGGATGAACCTTCTAGATTAAGGGAGCAGCGGGTGTGAGGCCTGGAGTTGGGACAGGAAGGGGACCATGTGGTTGGCTCAGAGTGAGGACTGGGTGAGTGGTGGCGGCGACTGGACAGAGGGCAGGGCCGTGGATGCTGTGGGGGGCGGCGGCGAGGCACAGGACACAGTCTTTGGAGGGTCGAGTCGAGAGAGTAATGTGATTTAACTCATTCATTTTGGCAGCTATGTGGGGAATGGAAAGTTGGGAGAAAAGAATGGTTGCAAGGAGACTGGGATCGCAGAGAGAGAGGATGGAGGCCGGGCCAAATCAAGAGCCTCACATGGAAAGTGGAGAGAGATGCTTCCCATGCTGAAATAGTAGCGTTAAGCATCCTAATGATGAGATGACTTGGGCAACTTAGCAGTCAGTTTTGCAAAGGTCACAGGCCTCTGACCTCACAGCTTGTCGAAAACAGTTTGGGCTGTATTCCTAACGCTGTAGGAATATTACCACCATCATCTTGCTATGAGGCACCATTCACTGATGTTCATGCTTTTCATTTGAGCATGGGAATTTATTTGGGGAGGTTATTAAAGATAACTGAAGGTCTGGAGTTAATGATGTCAAACTGGGTTCTGTGTAGAATAGGGATAAATGAACTTTTCCCATAAAGGGGCAGGTAGTAAATAGTTATATTTTTGTGGATTCTATTATCTTGTTTTGAAACTACTCAAGTCTGTCATTGTGGCTGGAAACCAACCTTAAACAATGCGTTAAAAATGTATGTGGCTCTGTTCTGATAAAACTTCATTTAAAATATAGGCAGTGAGCTGGATTTGGCCCATGGATCATAGTTTGCCAACTCTGGAAGAAGATATAGTGTATTTACAGGACCAAGATAATTTTTTTCCTTACAACAGGAATTCAAGACATTTCCCCCAAACTCTTGTAAAACAAAGGTACAGGCCTCTGCTTATCTTAACACTAGAATATGTGACATAATTGAATGAAGACTCAGTTCAGTAGTTTTCAAATCTTGGGGATTCCTTGGAACTAACTCAGGAGACCAAGGTGATAGTGAGGATGGAGGGATTGGAATCCCAGCTTCTACTTCAACCAGGACCCCCTCTTGGGTTCATTTTTAAAAATTAAATTGGTGGTCTTCATAAGAGTTTGTTTGGGGAAAACATAAGGTCTTGTGAGCTAGAAAAAAAATTGAAAATCACTAATCCAGTTGGACTGGTCGGAGTTCATGTCCCACTTCTGGCATTTGCATCAGAGAGATGCTTCTCAGGTGGCTCAGATGATAAAGAATCTCCCTGCAATGCGGAAGACCCAAGTTCCACCCCTGGGTCGAAAAGATCCCCTGGAGAATGGAATGGTTACCCACTCCAGTATTCTGGCCTGGGGAATTCCATGGACAGAGACCTGGTGGGCTACAGTCTATAGAATCGCAGAGTCAAACACAAATGAGCGACTAATGCTTTCGCTATTACATAATTGCTCATAGAACAAATTAACACATACATTTCCTAATTGGATGGAGGCAGGTAAAAAGGGGTTGCTTTGGGATTAAATGTGTGAAGTAGAGGGTGTGCAGGGAACGCAGAGCAAAGGGGCTTACGTAAATTTAGATGCTGAACAAAGGCCACAGTGTCCCAGGTAGAGCTGCTGGGCGGGCCTACTTTCTGAGCCTTGTAAGGTGGCGGCAGCAGGCTGGAGTGTGGCAGTCTCAGAGAGGCGGGATCAGAGTGGCTTGAACTTCACATTCAGATATAGCTAGGTTTAAAATCTCTGTTCTGTCACTTAATAGCTGGACAAATTATTTAATCTCTGGTTATCCATTTTTCCATCTGGAAAACTGGAATGATGCTATTTCCCTTCTCAAGCTGTTGGGATAAATGAATTAATAATTCATTGTCAGTTGCCAAGCATATCGCCAGGGGCTTGAGAAATAGAAATATTCTTCTCCATTCTGTTCTCAGGGGTACGGGGTGAGATCAGAGGCTTCGAGACCTTTTACCATCTCTTTCCTGTTGACTCCAATTTCCATGCCTCAATCTTCTCTTCTCAGGATGTGGCCAGGTACTACGTGTTCCAAAGGGTCAGATTTTGTTGGAGAGCTACCCCCTGAATGCTCACTGTGAATGGACCATCCACGCCAAAGCTGGATTTATCATCCAACTAAGGTAAGGGGCTGGGGTCAGAATTATGGCACCTGAGGCTTAAGGAAGTGCAGGAACAAAACCAAAGGTCCTGGATCCTAGTAATCAGGGCTAACCATCTACATTTTATTCTTGAAAGCAGAAAATGTATATTAGAGCCTTTCCGTTTACCTCTTAGTGATTTTGTGTGATAAGGCCTGGGTAAGACTACCACCAATTAAATGCTTGTCATTCACTGACTGAAGATAATGGGGCTCAGGTGACGATAACCCAAGGAAGACACCAATGTGACAGAACATGGCAGTGAGAGCCATCTGCCCAGCCATAAGCTTGACCAGGTCACCTGTTCATGTAGTGCTGGCTGGAGTCTATGGAAGGGGAGGAAATACGGCCAGGTCTAACCTTCAAGGACTGTGTACTCTAGATCAGGGTTTATGCTTGTCACAGCTTCTTTCCTTGCTGCTCTCAGAAACCAACCACCACCTCCACAACCAAGAAACCGATTCTTTCATTTGTGTGGAAGATAAGCCGTTCATCTTATGGAGCGTTGGGGTCCACACAAATGTTTAACTTATGCCATGAATCCAGTTCTATTGTAACTAGAGATAAATAACACAAGAGCGTCCTATTTTGTGAGAACTGTTCACTGCTGCATCCAGGAACCTGGAACAGGACATTGGTACACACTGCAGGTGCTCGATAGACCCTTCCTGCATAAATAAAGTTGAAAGAACTGCTCTCTGCCTCCAGTGTTTCTCCTCTCTCCTGGCAGATACCTCTACTCTTCTTTTCATGAAAGCAGAGTGGCCCACTCAGCCCGGGACTTTTAGGGACGTTGTCCACCTAGCTCTTCCCTTTTCTAACTCATGGAGACGTTGGCGGTGATAGAAATCTCTAATCTTCTAGAGCACAGGCTTCCAATAGGTGTTTTCTGGGCAGATTGATGAACTCAGAGGTCGCCACATGTCAGCTGGCTCCTCGATGACACTCTGTCGTGCAGGAGGGGCAACACTGTACCCCACATTGAGAGGGTCCGGAACTCAGGTCCCCTTCCCAGCCCTCCTCATCAAAGCCACCCTTTAGTTGCTGGTTGTCTTGCTCCCTGAAGTCCTGGGGTTAAGATTAAGGTTCAGTAAATGAATTGAGGAAGTTCAAGGAGCGAGAGGCTACCCCATTCTGCTGAATGGGCTCCAGGCTGGATTTTCCAGTGTGATAAGGACAGTGTTAGATGCCACAGGCTAATTTTTCAGCAACTCAGGGACCAGGACAAATGGTCCCCTCAGAGACCTCTGAAGAGCTTCTTCAAGACCCAGGATGAAAAGAAATCAGCTCCCCCTCCGCAACTCCGCCAACCAAAACTCCAAAATGTTGGAAGGGTTGAGAAGCACATCGCCTGCCCAGGAAAGGGTCCTCGGAAGGCATGGGAATATAGAGGTTTCTTCCCTGCAAACCTGAACCTGCTGGCCAGGGATAATTATAAGGATAGAAATACTCTGCAACCTAGTGTTCAGCCCCAAAGCTGGTTGTCATCCCTCGTGTTCCCTTTTCCATTGCCTACCACAGCCACGTCACCACAGAATCTATTTACTCAGCTGTAAAATAATCTCAAGTCTATCCACTGTCTGTACCGCCAAAATTCTACTTTGAATTGCCACCGTCTCTTACCTGGATTCTCTTGTAGCCTAACTGGCTTCCCTGCCTCCACTCTCGCTGGCTCTGCCATCTCCTCTCTTCAGAGTGACTGGAGTGATCCTTTAAAATCCTCTCTCAAATTTTATTCTGTTGGTGAAACCTTCCAATGGCTTATCCCAGGCTTGGAATAAAATCCAGACTCCTCACCATACAAAATATCTCCTGCTCTCCTCTCTGACCTTCGTTCATACCATTCTCCCAGGTATGCACCACCTTGCAACATAGCATCCCTGCCTCCTTTCACTTCCTCAGATATGCTCATGACTACCTCAGGGCCTTTGTACTTACAGATTCTCCTGCCTGGACCCCTCTTCCCCATGGCCTGCACATGGCTGGCTCCATTTCATCAGTTAAGTGTCTACCCAGTTATGTCCTTGACCATGTATGTAGAAAGCTTACCCTCCCAGTCACCCTCAGTGTTCTTACCTGCTCTATTTTTCTTAGGACTGAACACTCTCTGGAATTCCCTCATTTTCTGGTTTCCTTGCTTATTGTCTGTCCCTCAAATCAGAATCCATGAGGGCAGGCGCTGTGTCTACTAGAGATGTTGCTGTACTTTCAGCACCTGGAACAGCGTCTGTCACAGAGCAGACCTGCGTTGAATGAGTGAACACATGAATGAATGTAAATGTAGGTTGCAGTGTCTAGTGTTTCAGTTTCAGAAAAAGCTGTGATCTCGGTTTGGTGGTGGACTTGCCCCCCCCAACCCTCCCCCTTTTCGGATTAAGATACCAAAGCCCAGAGAAGCAAGTGATTGCTCAAGGCCAGCAGTGGGTTGGTGGTGGCCAGATCCTTACTACTATAGCATGTCGCACACATTATGATGAGTAGGACTTACACACCCTTACAAAAGGTTTTGTGATAAAAATTTCTGAAAAATAAACACTAGTCATACTCAGTGATCATTTCTTTTTTTTTTTAAATAAGATCTTTAAGAGCATTACAATATCCTGATTGTTCTCTAATTCTGGCACTTGAAGTTTTTACCCAAGGTGATAGAAGTGGCACTGGTCCAAACTTTTCAGGTGGTAATTCTGAGTTCTTCTCTCTAGTCCCACTTCTCTAGAAAGTGACGAAGAAGATACAGATGTACATTTTGTGAACTTGATACTCAGGCATTCCCTTGGGAATCTTCTGAAAAGTTATCTTTTCCTCTCTTGCCTTGGTGTGTGTGTGCCTCTTTTCTTACCTCTTGGAAATGGGAGCTTAGGGTTTTATCTTCTGCTTTTTTGATCCACTGCACCCCAATATTTCCAAACCCAAGATCCCTTTGAGGTAATCAAAGATATGTCTCTTTCAATTCTGAAATTTTGATATGATGCTACTTTTTCTACTCTTTGGGGCAAGAGTTATTGTTACCAAGAGGATAATTATCTTCTGATCCTTCCATCACAGACAGAAGAGTAGGCATGCAGAGAGTTTTTTCCTTTACTTGGTCTTTAAGATAACATATACTCTATCACTCTCCAATTGTAAAAGTGAAGTATCCATTCTGTCACCTACTCAACAACATTTGTTTATTGTCTCTACATGTCAGGCACTGCATTAGTCACTAAGCAAACAGTGATGGAATAGGACAGATGCCACACCCTGCCCTTAAGGAATTTGCAGTCTAGGGGAGCAGATAGGCATGCATGTGTGTACACACACACTCACGAAGTCAAGGAGATAAAAATGAGAAATTAAAATGTCTATACACATTCTGAAGAAAACAAGGGCTCCCCTTTAGAAAGAGTTGTCGAGGAAGCCTCTTTAAGGAGAGAATATTTTAGCTGAGCTCTGAATTTAGGAAGGAACCAGCCGTGCAGCCTGGGAGGAGAAGTGCCCCTGAACAAGGAGCCGGTGTGTGCAGAGGTTCTCGGAATGAACTGTGATGCCCCCTGCACCTGGCATGTGCATCCACACGCCTGCACACAGTACACCTGCCTACACACATGGAAAGAAATGCACCTGCTCTCAAGCCCTCCAGGACCACGGTTCTGTCAGTTCAGGACAATAGCTCCTCTCTTCCGGCGGCCTGCTTATCATCTGGCCTTGAACTTGCCTGGGGGTGGGGGTGGAAGGATTCTTTGGGGCCTCACCTGTTTCCTGCTGTCACCCTCTCCTCCTTCAGGATTGTCATGTTGAGCCTGGAGTTTGATTACATGTGCCAATATGACTACGTTGAGGTCCGTGATGGGGACAGCAGCGACAGCCAGATCATCAAGCGTTTCTGTGGCAACGAGCGGCCAGCTCCCATCCGAAGCACGGGTTCCTCACTCCACATCCTCTTCCACTCAGATGGCTCCAAGAACTTCGACGGCTTCCATGCCATCTTTGAGGAGATCACAGGTAAAGAGGCCAGAGAGAAAAAGGTCGAATTTTATTTTATTTTAAAGTTTATTTTTTGGCCATGCCCCGTGGCATGTGGGATCTTAGTTCCCCGACCAGGGATTGAATCCATGCCCCCTCCAGTGGAAGCACGGATTCTTAACCACTGAACCTCCAGAGAAGTTCCCAAATGTCACTTTTTATGGCTGCGCTCTAGATAAAATTCCTTTCTGTGTAGCCCTCTCCTTCCTGCCCAGCCTTGTTAAAACCCCACCTGCTGACTTCTCAGAAACAATCTGCACATTGAGAAGGTAGAGAGAGATGGCCAGGGGTATTTCAGAAACGCTCACCAGAACCAGAGCTAGGAATTCTTACTTCTGTAAAGCTGCTGTGGCACAGATAGATCAGGTCACTTGTCTATGGTTGCACAGCTCTGGAGATGGAACTAGGAATCTGTACAGTGTGGCTCTGGAGCTCCTATTAGGGGCTCTCATGGTTAAGAGAGTTAGCTTTGGTCCCTGGCAAATTAAACCATATGGCTTGGACAACTTCTGCTGCTCTGGGCCTGGGTTTCCTAATCAGTGAATAAGGGCGTAACCCTCGATCCTGCTCCATTAAGGAGTCTCTGGGAGACAGAAAAGACAAAGAGCTGAGCACAGTGTCTGGTGCAGAGAAAACCCTCAGTAGCCGCCCTGCCCCAGGCATGCCATGAACTTCCTTTGTCATCTTTCAAATAACTGTTCAAAGTCTGACACTACCCGGGAAATACCACTCACTTTATGAGGAGCTCTGCGTCTGACTTCACCTCCTATCCTGTTCATATGAGGAAGTAGGATTTGGCCAAAATGAACAATGGACTCAGTGCTAAGGAATCACCCCAGATCTTTCTTACTCCTTGGAGATGAGATTGCATCAGGTTTTACAAAATAAACTCCAGCTTGAAGTATTTATTTTTTGAAATAAATAACTGAATTTAAGAAATTGCAATGGCCTTTTGACCATTCAAGCTCCCTTAGGGAAGGTCTGATGCGGATGTCTCAGGAACGGAGGTGGGCGGAGGTGGAATCAGCCTTTCTTTACCCTCGCCCGTTCAACAAGACCAGCAGACACCCCACCCTCTCCGCCTCGTCCTCTTGAGAACGTTCCTGCCCGAGCCTCCAGCGGTTGCTCCTGTGAGCTGTGTGCTGGCTCCCTCCCAGGACGCGTGTCTCCTACACCGACTTGCAGGGCCTGGGAGCTCTAGAGGCTCTGCTGCTGTGCTGTGGTTGGCCTGCGGCTCAGTCCTTGCCCCTCGGTGCCACCCTGCCAGTCGAGGCTGAGATCCGTCTGGGGGTGTTCATGGCAGTCAGAAGTTGGGGGCAGCGGCGGCTCACCAGCTTGTGAGCCTGTGACTGAGGGGAGGGTCAGGAGGGTCTCTTCCTCACTCTCTCCTGGAGAACTCTGGTCTGTGTGGTCAAATAGACAGAGCTCTTCCTGTTCCTCAGGCACCTGGTGTGACCTGCCTGCACTCTTTATTCCCTGCCTAAAGCCACCTCCCAACTCCTGCAGGTCATGTCCCATCCCCGGAGGCCCTGGCAGATTTCTCCTCCCCTGTTAAGCCTTTTCCCTTGTTCCAATAGGCTGTGACTTTGCCCTTTTCTGAATGTCTTCCAGCACTTTCTTTCTTTTCTGACACTCACCAAATCACGCTTCAGGTTATAGTCACTGCCGACTCTTCTTCACAAAGTTTTGTCCTGGTGAGCAGGCTCTCATGTTCGTCTCTGTATCTCGCCAGCGCCTTCGACAGAGCAAGCGCTCGATTCAGGCTTGCTGCACTTGGCCCAGCCATGTATTTCTCAGTTCAGTTCAGTTCAGTCTCTCAGTCGTGTCCGACTCTTTGCGACCCCATGAACCGCAGCACGCCAGGCCTCCCTGTCCATCACCAACGCCCGGAGTCCACCCAAACCCATGTCCATTGAATTGATAATGCCATCCAACCATCTTGTCCTCTGTCGTCCCCTTCTCCTCCTGCCCTCAATCTTTCCCAGCATCAGGATCTTTTCCAGTGAGTCAGTTCTTTGCATCAGGTGGCCAAAGTATTGGAGTTTCAGCTTCAACATCAATCCTTCCAATGAACACCCAGGACTGATCTCCTTTAGGATGGACTGGTTGGATCTCCTTGCAGTCCAAGGGACTCTCAAGAGTCTTCTCCAACACCACAGTTCAAAAGCATCAATTCTTCCTAGCATCAGGGTCTTTTCCAATGAGTCAACTCTTCGCATGAGGTGGCCAAAGTATTGGAGTTTCAGCTTCAACATCAATCCTTCCAATGAACACTCAGGACTGATCTCCTTTAGGATGGACTGGTTGGATCTCCTTGCAGTCCAAGGGACTCTCAAGAGTCTTCTCCAACACCACAGTTCAAAAGCATCAATTCTTTGGTGCTCAGCTTTCTTCACCGTCCAACTCTCACATCCATACATGACCACTGGAAAAACCATAGCCTTGACTAGACAGACCTTTGTTGGCTAGGTAATGTCTCTGCTTTTTAATATGCTGTCTCGGTTGATCATAACTTTCCTTCCAAGGAGGAAGCGTCTTTTAGTTTCATGGCTGCAGTCACCATCAGCAGTGATTTTGGAGCCCAGAAAAATAAAGTCAGCCACTGTTTCCACTGTTTGCCCATCTATCTGCCATGAAGTGATGGGACCAGATGCCATGATCTTAGTTTTCTGAATGTTGAGCTTTAAGCCAACTTTTCCTCTCTCCTCTTTCACTTTCATCAAGAGGCTCTTTAGTTCTTCACTTTCTGCCATGAGGGTGGTGTCATCTACATATCTGAGGTTATTGACATTTCTCCCGGCAATCTTGATTCCAGCTTGTGCTTCCTCCCGCCCAGCGTTTCTCATGATGTACTCTGCATGTAAGTTAAATAAGCAGGGTGACAATATACAGCCTTGACGTACTCCTTTTCCTATTTGGAACCAGTCTGTTGTTTCATGTCCAGTTCGAACTGTTGCTTCCTGACCTGCATACAGGTTTCTCAAGAGACAGGTCAGGTGGTCTGGTATTCCCATCTCTTTCAGAATTTTCCACAGTTTATTGTGATCCACACAGTCAAAGGCTTTGGCATAGTCAATAAAGCAGAGGTAGATGTTTTTCTGGAACTCTCTTGCTTTTTCAATGATCCAGCGGATGTTGGCAACTTGATCTCTGGTTCCTCTGCCTTATCTAAAACCAGCTTGAACATCTGGAAGTTCACGGTTCATGTATTGCTGAAGCCTGGCTTGGAGAATTTTAAGCATTACTTTACTAGCATGTGAAATGAGTGCAATTGTGCAGTAGTTTGAACATTCTTTGGCATTGCCTTTCTTTGGGATTGGAATGAAAACTGACCCTTTCCAGTCCTGTGGCCACTGCTGAATTTTCCATATTTGCTGGCGTATTGAGTGCAGCACTTTCACAGCATCATCTTTCAGGATTTGAAATAGCTCAACTGGAATTCCATCACCTTCACTAGCTTTGTTCGTGGTGATGCTTCCTAAGGCCAGCTTGACTTCACATTCTAGGATGTCTGGCTCTAGGTGAGTGATCACACCATCGTGATTATCTGGGTTGTAAAGATATTTTCTATATAGTTCTTCTGTGTATTGTTTCCACCTCTTCTTAATATCTTCTGCTTCTGTTAGGTCCATACCATTTCTGTCCTTTATTGAGGCCATCTTTACATGAAATGTTCCCTTGGTATCTCCAATTTTCTTGAAGAGATCTCTAGTCTTTCCCGTTCTATTGTTTTCCTCTGTTTCTTTGCATTGATCGCTGAGGAAAGCTTTCTTATCTCTCCTTACTATTCTTTGGAACTCTGCATTCAAATGGGTATATCTTTCCTTTTCTCCTTTGCTTTTCACTTCCCTTCTTTTCACAGCCTTTTGTAAGCCATCCTCAGACAGCCATTTTGGTTTTTTGCATTTCTTTTTCTTGGGGATGGTCTTGATTCCTGTCTTCTGTACAATGTCATGAACCTCCATCCATAGTTCATCAGGCACTCTGTCTATCAGATCTAGTCCCTTAAATCTATTTCTCACTTCTACTGACAGAATGTGGTCCACTGGAGAAGGAAATGGCAAACCACTTCAGTATTTTTGCCTTGAGAACCCCATGAACAGTATGAAAAGGCAAAAAGATAGGACACTGAAAGAAGAACTCCCCAGGTCGGTAGGTGCCCAATATGCTACTGGAGATCAGTGGAGAAATAACTCTAGAGAGAATGAGAGATGGAGCCAAAGCAAAACAACACCCAGTTGTGAATGGGACAGCGATAGAAGCAAGATTCGATGCTGTAAAGAGTAATATTGCATAGGAACCTGGAATGTTAGGTCCATGAATCAGGGCAAATTGGAAGTGGTCAAACAGGAGATGACAAGAGTGAACGTCGACATTCTAGGAATCAGTGAACTAAGATGGACTGGAATGGGTGAATTTAACTCAGATGACTGTTATATCTACTACTGTGGGCAGGAATCCCTTAGAAGAAATGGAGTAGCCATCATAGTCAACAAAAGAGTCCAAAATGCAGTACTTGGATGCAATCTCAAAAACAACAGAATGATCTCTGTTCATTTCCATGGCAAACCATTCAATATCACGGTAATCCAAGTCTATGCCCCAACCGGTAATGCTGAAGAAGCTGAAGTTGAACGGTTCTATGAAGACCTACAAGACCTTTTAGAACTAACACCCAAAAAAGATGTCCTTTTCATTATATGGGACTGGAATGCAAAAGTAGGAAGTCAGGAAACACCTGGAGTAACAGGCAACTTTGGCCTTGGAGTACAGAATGAAGCAGGGCAAAGGCTAGTAGAGTTTGCCAAGAGAACGCACTGGTCATAGCAAACACCCTCTTCCAACAACACAAGAGAAGACTCTACACATGGACATCACCAGATGGTCAACACCGAAATCAGATTGATTATATTCTTTGCAGCCAAAGATGGAGAAGCTCTATATAGTCAGCAAAAACAAGTCCAGGAGCTGACTGTGGCTCAGATCATGTATTTCTACACCAGGGTAAATGAAGGTGGGGTTAGTGAGTAATAAGCAGACTAGTGTTTCCCAAAGTGTGCTCTATAGAAAAATGGTCCCGAGGACACTCTGTGAAATGCAGTCTCTCAGATCAAATAAGCCTGTGATAGGTAGAATGTTATGTGCATTCTTAAAAATTCACAATGCACATTAGAACGTAGAATGTTCTGAGAAGTTCTGCAGTGGGGAAATCTGTTATCATTTAACACCAGTAGCATTTCCCCACCGTATCTGAGACCACTAACTTTCACCTTCTCAAGGGACTACTGTTTACAGAATGCATGTTTGGAAATTCTTGAGTACCTTTCACCAGTGTCAGGAAGTTGTCTTCTGGTTTCTTTCCCCCAGTACCCCGGATGCTGATCTTCCTTGAAAAAAAGATGATGTATTACCCAAGGCTGCTCTCGCCCCGTAGGGGCCCCTATGGGAGGGGTGAAGTTTGCTTCTGCTTTAATTATGCGGTGCACTTGTGTGTGTTGTCCTAGACCAGAGGTGTCTGGAGCAGACTTCCGGGACCTTGGGAAACATCAAATAACATCAGCAACATTTGATTAGTGAGTAGCTGTTTTAGACAATCTTGAAACAGTGGTAACATGATTTCAATAAAAGGAGTTTCAAATGGCAGGAAGACTTTAAAAGACAAGTGAGAGGCTGTGGTCAGGACTCCAGGCTTGAATAAAGGGACTCACTGCACAGAGGCACTGAGAGAAATTGCCTTCTCTCTTACAGCATGTTCCTCATCCCCTTGTTTCCATGACGGCACTTGCCTCCTTGACAGCACCGGATCTTACAAGTGTGCCTGCCTGGCGGGCTATACCGGGAAGCACTGTGAAAATCGTGAGTTTGCCTGGAGAGTGGGAGTGAAGGTGTCACGCGGGGCTGGCGTGGGGAGGGTCTGGGGAGCTTGCTGGGGGTGGTGGTCCCTGGTGTCTACATGGTCTGTCCAAGATGGCGGGTAACATGGACTCGCCCATTGAGTGGATCTCAAGAGGGCTGGGCTGCCTCTGAGTCAGAATGTCTGGAACCACCCCGGTTTGCCCTCACCTGCTGCAAATACCTCTTAGAAAGATCTTATCTTAGAAAGATACGCCTTCAGTGGCCTCAAATAGTATCCAGAGCTCAAACACACTGAGAAAGGGCCAACAGTAGAAAGCCACCATCATACACCCTACTGAGGCCCAGAGTCTGAACTCCCTCTCCATCCCATGGTCTGAATTTTGGAGTCACGCTCCAGGGCACCATTCATTGTGTTTCTGTGCAGTCTGAAGCCCCACATTGAGGATGGTAAAGATGTAGGATAACTATGAGCCCCAGATTCCCAGGGACAGTCCTAGTTTATGTGTTTTGTCTGTGTCTAGTTATTAATAGCATACTCTTTCCTACTCGAGTGTCCTGAGTGGATGACAAAGTACAATCACCAACTATCTGACCAGGTCACATGAGTCACAGACAAAGCAACATTTTATTGAGGGACTGCTATGAACTGAGGTCTATGGGAATGCAGAAGAAAGCATATCTTGCTGTTCTCTGAAGGAGCTTATCCCGACTTGTGAGCTCAGCTCTGTGCTTCTCTGGTAGTTCTTGAGCAGGTCTGAGAGGCCATGGGGCTGTGGGGATGGTATAGCCCGGAGGAGTCATAGAGGAAAGAAGTCCGCCAGCCATGGCATTCCACATATCATTCTCTAGGATGGTTCCCCTTCCACCCTTGCCACTCGAGTTCCCACCATCTCCTGCCTGAGCCATATCCTGGCTGTCCCGTTGGGTCACCCACTCTCTCCAGTTCTTCCAGACAGAAGTCAAAAGCCGAACCATAGTAGTATTACCAAACCAAATTTGGATCCACTCCCTGAAGGGTTTCAGCAAAACATTTTTAAAGTCCAGGTGAAAGAGGGAGGTTGCAGGGCATGAAATCAGCTTGTGCATAATTCTCTGATTGGCTGATGGTGCAGTAACAGGGTTAGGGTCAGAGGGGTTAACATTGTCAATCCTTAGGTGCCAGTAGGTCTGGGGGCACATGCCCATGATCATCAAGTTTCGTTCATTTGGTGGTGATTTTAGCATCTATAAAACAACTCAGGAAATGTGCATCAGATACTATTATCTAGATACTTCAGAGAGGAGCTCCAGCAGCAAATGTGGGAGAGGGGTCTGTGCCGGGAAGAACCCAAAGGGTCCTGCTCGGTTACAGTCGTCGTCAGTAACCTGGGGTCAATCAAACAGCAGAAATAAGAGGAAATAAACTCAAATGACTTACTCCAAAGCAGAGTTTCTTATTCATGTTTTCGAAAGGCAGAACATGACTCTTCTGTGCTATTGGACTCAAGCTTTTGCCGGAGGAGAGAAACTAGAGCATGTATCTGATATGGCAAATCCATGCCCTTGGAAAGGGTACAAACAGGCCAATGTATATGGCAGCATCAGGTAGCACCCAGCCCAGTGGCTTGGTGCCCGGGACTGTGCCATTGGCAGAGAGGAACTTAAACACTATGACCAGAAATCAACGATCAAGGGTCTTTGGTAATCAAGATTCTGTCTATGTATGACAAGGGGTCCTAAAGGAAGTTTGAGACCTAAAACAGGTGTCCCACGCTGCAGCTGTCACATGGATAAAATGAGCAGAAGAACAGAAGGAGTCAACATTTGGGAAAAAGCAAAGGAGGGCAGCTAATGACCTAGGGAGGGTTCCCCCAAAGCAGATCTTGACATGGGAACGTGTGTACAGATGACGTGTTAAGGACACGTCCCCCAGGAGAAGCTGGTAAGGGAGTGGGGAGCTGGACCGGAAGGGAAGGAAGCCAAGCAAAGGCGTGATTTCGGGCAAAATCCCAGCCTGAGTGTTAACAGGCAGTGGAATCTGGAATGGAAAGTACATCTCAGAGTGTGTCCTGGCTGTAACGCAAGGCAGCTGGGCTTTCATATCCCATGTGCGATTGGTGATTGGATAAGGACTGCCTTGGGCAAGTGGGACATGCTTAACTTTCTGTGAGTGTGCCAGGGTGGTTCCAGTAAGGCTCGAGCAGTGGAGAAGCTGGTTGGTGCAGGCCATTGGAAGTAAAAGAGAGTAGATTGGGTGGGGGAGGGGAGGTAAGGGGCATCCAAGGACAGAGCCCCAGCAGCCTCTGCTGCTGTCACTTCTAATTGGGATGCTCAGGTTACTTTGCGGTCATCTAAATATAAGAGACCTGGTTTGACAGCATTCTGTAAAGTTCATGCATTTTCAGTTAATTTCATGAATTTTCCTTGCAAACAACACAGACTGAAGCCAGTGTCGGTAGTGTGTCTTTGAGTGTACATTTCATTCTACTTAAAACACCCGTTGCTTTGGGTGTCATAGCTGACCTAGTGTGATTATGCCGGCTCCTTAGAAAATTATGTTCTGCTTTGTGGTTCTTGTCTCGTTCAAATTCTCTGTGAGGCATACAAGGCAGAGAAAAGAAGTGTTGCTTTCCCTTTGTTTCAAGAATTTGTAGATAGAGTGAGTCTGGAGTCTTGACAAGGGCAGATCATGAGTGCTACCCTTTAGATGCAGAGGGGGGACAAAAAAAGGAAGCCCTAAATTCTTGACAAAAGAACTTTACTGTGTTAGGGATTTGATTAACAAAGGCGAAATTGGAGAAAAGTAAAACATTACCAAATTAGTCAAAATACCTGTAAGAAGCTGAGTCAAACTGGGGAAGGGGAGTGGAGCAGCGGGAAGGAAATTGGTCCAAAAGTTTTGACTAAAATATTTATGAGTAGCTTTTGAGCGAAAAATGGACTTCTAGGCATTATTACTCTATCCAGAAAAAAAAAAAAGAACAAAACAAATAAACATGATGAAAAAGAGTGTAAACTATGTCGTTATGAACTGATTCATAACTTGATTCATGAACTATCTCAAATCACTTTTGGTCTCAAGTCACTTTTGGTTTCAAAACATCAGCGTAGATGGACAAGAGAATTCTTTCTAGCTACTTTTTAAAACGTTGTTCAAAAACCATAATTCTCTTATTCTTCTGTAGTTGAGACTGGGGGAAGATATTGGTGGTGGATATCTGATAAGCCATTTGTTGGCAGCAATGTGGTGGTGGTGGTTTAATCCCTAAGTCATGTCTGACTCCTGGGATACCATGGACTGTAGCCCACTAGGCTTCTCTGTCTGTGGGATTTCCCAGACAATACTGGAGTGGGTAGCCATTTCCTTCTCCAGGAGATCTTCCTGACCTAGGGATCAAACCCATGTCTCCTGCAGTGCACTGATTTTTTTTTTTTTTTTTTTAACCATTGAGCCACCAGGGAAGCCTTGGGGGACCAAATGTTTGATTATTTTCCATAAGATTTAGGTTTTTCCATCTTAGGAAATTCACCATGAATTCCAACTAACTCAATGAGGGAATCATCACAATTATCTATAGCAGTTTACTTTGTAATTTCTGAACAAACTTTAACCATTTTTCCAGAAAAACCAAAAAAAAAAAAAATTTATCATAGGTATATCAAAAAGCTGAAAATACCTCCTTGGAGGAAATTCTTTCAAAATTAATAAGAAACTGAAGCATTCTAGGATACTCTAAATTCTAAAATACCCAAATTGGACTGGGCATATGTTTTTTAAAAATGACTTTTAAAGCAGCAAAACAAATATTAATGAGAATTCCATCTTTTATGTAGCACCAAGTCTGATGAGGGGAAATCATTTCGTGGATGATGCTTTAATGTGCTGCTCTCCTAAAGGTTTTGTGGGAAGGTAGATGATCCTTTAAGCAAATGAAGGATTTAAAGTACAGGGTTCAAGACACTAAATTGGTCAAATTCAAGACCAGAGTCCAGAATTCCACACTTCCCACCTTGTTTACAATCTCTCAGACACCATTCTCACCACCTGCCTTGGTGAGACTGCAGATGGTGGATTGATGACCTCTGGTTAGCATCCTGTCTGATTATCAAGTCCTCTCAGAGGACTTCCCTTCCCAGGTAAGACCCACCTATCTCTCTTCCCTAGAAAGTCCCGATTAACTGTCTCTTGATAAGAATTATTCTCTCTATTTTCTTTGTGTGTGTCTATGTCTGTGAGTGGGAATAGAATTGAAATAGATTTTCTACTTAATTACAGAAGAATATAGACTTGTAAAAATAATCAACCAGTACAGAGGTGTATAAAATAAAAAGAACATTATTTTCCCTGGCCAATCCTGGTTCCCAGGGTTAGCAACTTGATGAGGATCCCTCTCAACTTTTTTCTAAGGTGTGCAAACCTCGGTTGTCTATATGTCATTACTTTAAACCAGTGGTTCTCATCTGGGGGTGATTTTTTCCCCTGCTCCTACCCCAGGGGACTTTTGGAAACTGGAAACTTTGTTGGTTGTTGTAATAGCAGGAGGGGAAGGTGCCACTGGGATTTGGTGGGTAGAGGCCAGGGATGCTGCAAAACACCCTAAGATACACAGGACAGCCCCACAACAAACAGCTGTCTGGCCCACGGGTCAGTACCAGTCTCAGTGCCAAGACTGAGAAACCCAGTTTTAGGCAAAAGTGAATTTAAAGCATACATACAATTTTTCAACTTTTTGCTTTCAGTGTTTGTATCATAGACATTTTCCCAGGTCAGTCCATGTTGGTCTCCCTCTTGGGAGAAAAAATGATTGCTGGAGGACTCCATTGTATGAATGTCTATCCAATCGTGTAATCATTCCATCGCTTAAGATGGACTATTATGAAAAAGGCTGAGATGCATAGCTTCACATGTTTCTTTGTTCACATGCAAAGGTATTTTGTAAAATAAATTCCTAGATGTTGAACTGTTAGTCCAAAGGTTACCTGTATTTAAACTTTGGAGAGCTGTTGCCAAAGTGGTCACCAAAAAAGTCACTTTACCAGCTTACAAGACAAACCATTATAAACGCAAGTCCTCAAAATAAGAATTAGAATATGCATGTCAGCAGCTCGGTCTATCCTTGTCAAGTTGGAAATGGATTTATTTTCAAAGGAATTCTTTGAGTCTGAGGGGAGATGTTTTCTTCAGATTTTGTGGGGTAGTAGATAAACAACCTGGAGAAGAAAATGGCAACCCACTGCAACATTCTTGCCTGGGAAATCCCATGGACAGAGGAGCCGGGTGGACTATACAATCCATGGGGTCATGAAAGACTTGGACAAGACTTGGACACGACTTCATGAGTAAACAAGCAAGCAAGGTGAACAAGAAGATACAATCAACACAGTTTCCTGTTGGGTCAGCGAGAGGGTGCAAGAGCCCTGAGGGTAGTCTTCACTGACTGCAACCCTGCCTTCTCCTCAAATTGTTTTCCAAGGAAGAACCACCTTCTCCTGCTCCCAGATGACCTCCTCAGAGAACAAACACAGGGGAGTGGCCCCTCCTTAGCTCTGGGGCCAAGCTAACCTCCTGCCAGCACCCTCTGCAACCTCAACCTCCCTGGGCCACCATGTAAGAAACTGGAGCCCCTTTTTTTTCCCTCTGAAGTTTCCTGTTTCTTTGTATGGAACAGAAGGACAAAGTAAGTTCTCGAGTAAATGGTCGGAATCTTGTTTTGAAAAAGTGGAGAGCGAGGGGTTCACTGCCCGCTCCAGTTTCCATATTGCCTTTGTTCCTCTGGCCCAGTTGACGGTGCCGAGGTCTCCCCCCTGCATCCTAATGAAGGGCGATGAAATGGGCTAAATCTTGGGGCACAATGCTCACCCTGCGGGCTCAGACGCGCCTTTGAACAACACAAATCGGCTTCCACCAATTAAAGAAAAATGGTGTCTCTGGATTCATTGGGGTTCTGGGGCGTCAGAAGGTTTCCCACTAGCCTGTCCCAAGGACTGGGAAGAAAAGAGCCTAGGATAAGAGGCACACTTTATACTTCAGCTTCAAAGGGCCAGCCCGTGTTTCTCATCAAAATTAGTGACTGGGAACTTTGGGGTTTTCCGGGAGACCTTAATAGTGATGAATGTGCTGAGACCCCCTGTGGGTCACAGTCACCTCTCCCATCACAGGTAAATAATGTGCTGCAGACTTGCTGGAATTAATGCATATTGTTCTAAGATCTCTTAGGGGAGGCATTGTAAAAATGGAATTTTGTACTGGCTTCTTTAGAGTTCTAAAGGTCTGTTTCATCCTTAACATGTAGAAGACGGGTAAGAATACCTTTGTCCACACTGAGATGACACAATTTGGGGGTGGAGAGCTTGGACTCTGTTCAGAAAGACTTTGGTTTGGTTCTAAATCTGCAATTTACCAACCTGGTAAATCTTGAGCAAGTAATTTACCTCTTAGGAGTCTCAGTTTCCCCACTTATAAATTCCAGGAAAATCTTATCAAGTTCTTCTTAGGGGTGATGGCAGGAAGGGAATGAGATGATCCATTTAAGGTACTTGTGTATTGATATAGATAGTGATAGAATTATACTGAATTTAATAGAAGCAGTTATTCTTATTACTACTTCTGGGCCCATGTAGCCATTTAAAAGTTTGGCAGAAAGCAGGGATGTTCTAGCTAAGTGGTTAGGGCATCAGCACTCGTTTCTGCAAACTAGATGATCATGACAAACCTTTCTCAGACTCTCAAGGTTTAAGAAAATGCTCCCAAGAGTTTCTGAGTTTTCTCTGTGAACTGTTGCTCCTGAATCATTGCCAGATGCTAAGGCCTGCTACCGTTACACCAGCATCCAGGCAAGAAAGATTGGATTTTAAAGGACAGGTAGATACTGCCAATGCCATTGTCATAAAGAAACCCTGGATCCCAGGAGTAGAGTGCGCAGTGGCATGATGGATGGGGAGTCTCTGTAGCCAGAACAGCCAGGATAGGGGGCTGTTGGAGATGATAAGTGGAGTAATAGCAGTGGGGACTGGATTGGGAAACTCCGGGGCAGGTTGCCCCAAGCATCATGTTACCTGGTCAGCCTCCCTGTTTCTCATGGTTCTTTTTTAATGGTCACTCGTTAACATGAAGTGGACTCTATGTCAGTCCCCTGTGGTTATACAGGAGACCAAGACTCCAGAACATCCCTTGCTTATTAAATTAGAGCAACAGGGCAGAAAAGAGAATTCACGGTCTGGCTGGAGAGGACATGAGGGGTATAAGGAAAACTTCATAAAAAAAGCAGTTCCTGGGGATCCACTGTTATTACCCACCAGCACTCGGTAACCCAGAGCCTTCAGAGATGCAAGAAGCCCTGGGAGGATGCTTAGCTAGTAGTCTGCTTTCTTCTTATACTTCCTATACCTGAGCCTCCCATCTGCTAACATGAAGGTGAATCTCTGCCACCCTTCTTAGCGTGTTTGGAGGGATGCTGTCTCATTTGGATTTAGATCTGGAAAGCCAAAGTGGTCACTGAACACAGTAGAAGCTGCCCTTTCAAAACTATCTAATATTTACTTGCTTTTATAATTCAGGGGAAAATTTTCCTTATCATTTGAATCATTTTTTGTTAGGTAAATCTGAGTCTGCATAGACCAAATGACATGTTAGCCTTAACTCTGCTGGGCTCCATGAATCTGTGGCCTTTTAATCAAGGCATTGCCTCTTCTTATTCAGAGTAAGATGATTAGGATTGGTATACACGGGGTGCATTTTGCTGGTCAGCAATTGTTTTAGTGATGGATGGCATTCTAGCCAAATAATAAGAGGACAGATCAAGCCTCACAAACAGCTCTTTAGCCTGACTGACTCCGAGAGCTTGGGACAGAGTGCTCATCAGTGTGAAATGGGCCAGGTTCACCACTGTTTTACTAAGACTTTGCTTCCACTTGCCTGCTCCTTGTGGGGACCCTCTTGGCTTTTGCTTTGACGGACAAGTTCCCTGAGGCAGGACTTCATGCAGAGGTAGGATTTATTTTGGTTTTGGGTTAAGAGGTAACTCGTTAGAGCTGGGATGGACTATATGCCCATGGAGGGAAGTGGTGGGAAGATAAGAAGAATAGAAGAACTTGAGAGCAAAGCTGAATTACCTTCTGATGGAAGCAAACTTACCTGCTATTGCAGACCCCGAGACCGACTCCAGCCATTTGACAAAGGCTACAGTGTTCCCATTTTCCTCAAAAACTCCTGCCTTGTGGGGCATTCACCACCTGTCCCCCACCCTGCTTCAGAAGATGAAAGCTTCTTTTCTGCAAAACACAGGCATGTTTATTGATATCCAAGTATTAAAAACTACAATGATAGTTATTCTCTGCATCCTCAATATAGACCAAGCTCTGTGCTCTATGTGACACTGTCTCATTTAATTGTCACGACATCCCCCTGGGGTAGGTACTGTGATCCTGCCCACTTTGCAGATTCATCCAGCCAGACATTTTTGAGTGTCTGTTAGGCACCAGGCACTGGTAAGGTAAGGCAGGGCTCTTTGGTATATTTTCCTGCTTCATTTGGCAGAACTGTACAACAGTTCCAGTTTTAGCCTTTTTCTGGCACACGGAAGAGTGGTCATGCCATGCATGTCCCAGATACTATTTCTTCTAGAAAGGTGTTTGGTAATAATGGTGACGGTGATGATGAGAGTTATTAAGTGGGCAGGATCTCAGTAGTCACATGTCCTCTGAAGCTCAGGACTCCTCTGTAAGGTCATCCTCTTCATCCCCAAGGCTAAACAGAATTGCCTTGTTTGGGCCATTTTCATTGTGAACATACTTTACATTTGAAAAGTTGGCAATGAATGCTGCTGGGGGACATTTCCCCTAGTAGTTTAGAGTTATTACCTACCCGTCCAGCCCCATCCCCTGGAACTGACTCAGAAACATTCTGAGATTTGTGGGAGCCCTAAGAAGACTTACTGAGCACGTCCGCCAGGTAGAAGACAACTAAGTTTCTATAGTTACATAAGTTACCCATCACCTCTCCCGAATGAGGATGTTGATTTTGAACAAAAGCAAAGTGACCAGGACTTTCTGAGGATGTTTTGAAGCGGACCCGTCTCTTAGTCACAGGGAGTTTCAGCTGTCTAATGAAATAGGCCATCTAAACACCAGAAAAGTGGTATCCGAAAGACACAGTGTACCAGGAGCCAAGGACAATACTGATTAAAATCAAGTAGCTAATTGTAAGCCTCAGCCTCCAAATTGCTGCCAGATGAACAAATAGCAGTGTGTGCAGTCCAAGTATAATTTCACATGGGGACTGTCTCATTCACAACCTCAGAAGGCTGGAAAACATCAGGGGGCAGAGTTCCATCAGCTGGACAGGGATAAAAAGGGTTTTCAGTGGAGGAGTTATATCACCAGTTGGTGTCATTGTTCCTGGTTGGGGAAGACATTTTGAAGGTAAAAGATGTTAGGTCCAGAGGCACCAGACTCAGATACAAGCTGAACAGGAAGAAATGAGAAAGGGATTCAAGCCTGTCCGAAGGCTGTCTGGGTGTTGGTCTCATATTAAGTCAGGTTTCCAGGATGAATGAAGGCCCAGTGAGAAAGTTAATGCCTTATATATGAATAATGTATATATTTTAGAAAACATGAATTTTTGCCCAACTAAAAAATTTGTGACATTTTGATTCCACTTGTTTGACTTAGTACAAATAGAACGCTAGATTAATTAAAAAAGATATGCAATAAGCAGCAAAAGTTTACTGTATAACACAGGGAACTCTAGTTAGTATCTTGTAATAACCTATAATGGAAAATAATTTAAAAATAAAATATTGTATATGTATGACTGAGTTACCTTGCTGTGCACCTGAAACATTATAAGTCAACTGTACTTCAATAAAATATATATATTAAGAAAAAAAAAAGAAAGTTAATGCCTTTTCCAAACAGAACTGAAATTGTCACAAATTGTTCCTTTGAATTTGGCGACAAATGATAACGGGTGGATAGCAGAGTATTTGAAGAGTTGAGGCTAACACCCCAGCTCACACTGCCAGCTAGATAATGGAGTCCTGAATGTTGTTGACTTTGGATCTGTGTCCCTTGCTGGAACTCTCAAAATACTCTTATAGCTCTAACAGTTCCTGTTAAAGAGACAGAGTGGTCCCCTTAGTGTTTTGCTCAGGTGGCTCTCTCATTACCCTAAATGTATCATTAACATAAAATTTGAGAAAAGAAATGTATGATTTTTTAGGTGCAGTTTTGCCAAACACATCAAACCATTTTTGTAAGCCATCAGCTCCCCAGGTGGCGCTAGTGGTAAAGAATCTGCTTGCCAATGCAGGAGATGCAAGAGACGCGGGTTCGATCCCTGGGTGGGAAGATCTCCTGGAAGATGAAAATGGCAAACCACTCAAGTGTTCTTGCCTGGAGAATCCCATGGACAGAGGAACCGGAAGGGCTATAGTCCATGGGGCCGCAAAGTGTCGGACACAACTGAGTGACTGAGCACACACACTCACAGGGTATATGATTACAGTAAAAGAGTTTAGAAGCGGGACAAGAACAAGCGAAGGAGGACACTATATGGGAGGAGAGAGTAAGTTCAACATTTGCATCAGATGAAATGATCATCCTCAGAAAGTCTGTGATTCTGAGTTTCTTGGCAGCAAAGGCAAAAGGAGAAAGGCCTTCACTGGCATGGCTCTCATTGTGTATTAACAGAAAGCAAATACAAGTTCATTTGCAGATGCAAATATTGTTTGTGTTATTTTAATTCCTAATTCTTCCCTCTGCTTATCTAAAGGTGGGTGCTGGAGAAATGTTTTTCACTTCAGCTTTGTAAATAACAGAAATTTAACCTTTTTTATACCAAACATCAGAGAAGGCACTGGCAATCCACTCCAGTACTCTTGCCTGGAAAATCCCATGGATGGAGGAGCCTGGTAGGCTGCAGTCCATGGGGTCGCTAAGAGTCGGACACGACTGAGCAACTTCACTTTCACTTTTCACTTTCATGCATTGGAGAAGGAAATGGCAACCCACTCCAGTATTCTTGCCTGGAGAATCCCAGGGACAGGGGAGCCCTGTGGGCTGCCGTCTATGGGGTCGCACAGAGTCGGACACGACTGACCCGACTTAGCAGCAGCAGCATACCAAACACGTATAAAAACTGGATTCTTCCACCTTCCTGGGGAAAAAAAAAAAAGTAGCTAGACTTTATTATGCTAACACCAATACTGTTGACCCACTGACCTCCAGCCCCAGGCTTCTGCAGCTCTGCCTAAGGGCTTTCTCTGGCTCTCAGAGTCCATTGACTCATATATGAGCAAAGACTGGAGTGCTGAGGAATTAATGTTCATCTCATCATCCTTCAACAAATGGTTGATGGTGGTCTGTGGGTAATAACTAATATTCATTGCTCTCTGGGTAGTATGCCTCTGAGGCATAGCCTACACTGTCTCCCAGAGTTTCCCAATGGCATTGAAACTCCATTGTCCCCAGTAGTAACTTTCTTAATAATGCAAACTTCTGTGTCTTACTTCCCCACACTACTTTTGGCCCTTCCTGGGATCACCACCTACATAAGCTACTTACACTCAAACCTGTCTCTCCTAGCCTGCTTCTAGAAGAACCCAACCTAAAATACTTTGTGAAGACATTTCTCTGAGGAGCTAACTTAATACAGTTATAGAGCTCAAGTCAGCTAGATCACCATTTGGTTGTTTCTTTAAAATATTGGGTAAGCCTTTGATCAATGCTAAGTAACATATATTTCAGGATTGCATTGTCTAAAGGATGCTCAAAGTATGATTGTATTATTGGTTTAAAAAGATACAATGTTAGATACAAGAATTGATCTCTCTCTCTTTTCTTTGTCTCTTTCTCTCTCACACACACATTGTTCTTGGTGTGAAAGGGCCAGCCCAGTCCTTTGTGAGATGGGGTGGTACAAGTGAGTGGAGATGCCGGTAATGTTTCTAGAGAGAGCCTATAATGTCTCCCAGAGGACTTAAAATCTGAAGGATTTGGTCATCCTCTGCCATCTACCATTTTTCAGACACGTGTTAGAAAGTGGCTGCTCCCATCGTAAGGAAGCATCACTGGGCCTGTGCTAATTGTGTCCTTTTTCCTAATTGTGCCCTTATTCAACTGGTCTCACTGCATTAACTGTAACATGTGCCCTGGTTAAATGGTAATCCCTGTGTCAACACATCTGTCCAGTATCACAAGGAGAACACACATGTGATAAAATAGATTCCAACAAATCCCAAATGATTATTCTTAGCATGAGCTTCTAAAATAGAACCTGGCTCCTATGCACCCAGTTTTCTGCCTGTAGATTAAGAGGTTATCTTTCAGGCAACACAAAGGCTAAGTGAGTTGTATTAACACAGTTAATCGTACCTGATGGAATCTTTGGTGCAACTCAGACTACCATCAATTGCTGTGGTTGGCTAGTATTTTCTGAGACACTCTTACATCTCTTTAAATTATTTAAGGCCCCAGTGATTGCCTTTACTTTATTCTTTGGTTAGACGTTCCTATGTTCTGATATAATTTTATAAGCAGAGTTAGACACTAGTCATTTAGGATGAAATGGTGCTGATGAAAAAAATTATATATGTGTGTCTCCATTCCCCTGAAGACTTGGGGGTTAAGTCTTTGGAAGGCCTCAAACCATTTTTAAATAAGTGCTTACGTAAGCACTTATTTTAATAAAGCAGGGGAGGGCCTTGGGTTATCTGGGTTTAAATGAAAAATTTCCGTGTTAAAGTTACAGAAGCACATCTGCCAATACCTGATTTCCTCTGGGCACAGAGGAGGCACTCATTAAATAGAGGATGTAAGAAAAGTCATCAGTGATACCAACAGTCAACAGCACTTCACAAGCCTTTACAGAAAGGCACACTGGGCTTCCAGAAAGAAAAGTGGTGGTTGAATTCTTTTGTTCCTAGGGGCTTTTTTCTATGTGTTGTCTCCAGATTTGAACTTACAGCTTTGAGAAGAAAGGAAAAGATGAATACTCGTGAATCTGGTGTATCACATTGAAATTCTAGATTCATTCATAAAAAGGTATTTTACAAGCAAGGATATATTGGTGGAGAGTGATATAATGGAACAAGCGGTCTGCTTTCTTGCCACAGCTGGATCTGTCCTCTGAATTTTGTGATCATTAGGGTGATGGGAAATGAACCCTCTCCCTAAATTAGGGATGAAGAGTGTGAACTTCCTTTTGTTATAGTCAGTGTAGTTGATCTGACCAGAGGGCACAAAGAAGATGGTTTTATTTGTGTGCACCAAAAAGCTACTTCTCCTTATAATGTCTCTACAGTATCCTAATATACTTCTTTATGTCTCTATCATCATGTCCATTTTTTATGGTCATGGTCCATAAAACCTTCTGGACCTGGTCACTGTAGCTATTATACCTTATACTGAGTATGCATCTTAGTGGACCAATCAGGGGAGAAAAAGATATAACTTTATGTGCTTTAAATCAACTTAGGTCCAACTCTAAGACCCACAGTTCTGGCCTATGGGAAGTTCAGTCGTTGCTGGGGCCATCTCTGTACTGCAAGGTTGCAAAAGTTCCCTGGCTTTACACAGACAGCAGCAAATCAGTAGGGAGAATCCTTGGATGGTGTATTTTGGGTCCATACTGTTCAGCTTGGGGAAATCCATGTCTTAAAGCTCCTGTTCCCTTCAGGTCAAAACAGCCCTGCTGATGGGGCTTGGGGGTGGGATGCTGGAGTCTGAGAATATCTGTGGAGGCTGGAGACCCTCTGATGAGATGTGGCCTTTCTAGTTGCCCTGCCAGTCATCCTCCCCAAGACCTCCTAGGAGTGAGGAAAGCCAAATAAGCCCCATGCCGGGGGCTGAGGTAACCACCTCTCGGGCTTCTCATCCCTCCCAGGAGTGCCGCCATGGGGAGGCATGAAGGGTTCAGATGCCCAGGGCTAAGAAAACAGCAGAACTCCCCAGACCAGGTGCTGAGCCACATTTGGGTCCACCTGTTTATTAAAGGGAGTACTCTCAGGATCAACCACCAAGGACGTGGCAGAAGGAAAATGGGAAAGAGGAAGCAACCAAGCATGAGTGATTTTAGCTGAACTCCCAGACTCAGCCCCATCCTGTAGGGCGCTGGGAAGTGTAAACCAGACTCAGCCCCATCCTGTAAGGCGCTGGGAAGTATAAATCACGCCTTGAAGAACAGGAGCTGGGCTTTTGTACTTCCACACCCATCAGTCACTGCCTACAGGCAGCCCTGCGGTGAGCATGAAGGGGCCAAAGACCTAGGCATTTTTTAGCTCTTCGTATGGGCAAGATGGTGCCCATGCCCAAGGCCAGTCTGTGAAGGTGGCAGGTGCCAGCTCTCAGCAGCATAGCATGTATAGAAGCAGAGCTTGGAAAAGAATAAGAGGAGACCTCAATGGGGCACCATCAGTGATCACTACAAGAGCCATGCAAAGCTGTCGCATCTCCTCTGTAAAGTGATATCACAGTGAACTGCCTAATACTGCTGTCCTGAAGAACAAAAGAGGACAAGGGAGAGAAGGTCGTTTTAAATATGTGTATCTGAAATGGTGTCGCAGAGAAGTGCATCCTGAGTACTGCCTTTGCTCACAAGGTAGCATGTAAAGGCATGCTAAACTTAATGTGTTTATATCCCTAGGCTGAGTCCTCAAAGTAACAGGACAAGGTGCTATTTATGACTAATTATGGAATATTTTACTTAGCAAAGCAGGAGTTTGATGCTCCTTCACACCAGTGATGCAGATGTTTTAAATTCTCATTTGGCTTTGTGTGAAAACATCCACCCCACCGAGGAGAAATGAAATCAAAAGCTCTTGAAACATCAAATAGGAAAGAATCATGAGTCTGTTCAGTGGGGAGATACAGGGATTTCTAAACAGAGAACCCACAGGGAGAAAAGAGAGATAGCTTTGAAATCTAACCCTAGGGAGATGCTCTGATGAGATGCAGATGGTCTATGAACCCAACAGGTAGAGGTCTAAACCAGGAGAGAAAAGGACAGATGAGGAAGTCTTAGAATTCTCTTCAAAAGCATCAGAGGAGAAGGTACAGCTTTGAAAAGTACAGGAAATAAATGAGGGAAGAGCGAATAATGCCCAGTAGATGTTTGATGTAAGAATATAATTTTAAGGCTTCATTACACAGGATTAAAATAGATAAATGTACAGAGACCATGCTTGGTACCCGGAAGTCTGAATCAACACATTGGACCCAGATCTGGAAACCCATTGCATTACCAAGAGACCAAAAAGTATTGCTTTGTACTTGAAAAGGTCCAATAATTAGATTCCTTTATGGATTTTTTCTTTAAGGTGTATGCATTTGGGGAATTGATTTTTTTTTTTTTTTTTTTCTTGTGAATTTGTTTTTATTTTACTGGGTCTAGGGGATGGGATGGGGAATACCTCTGGAAGTTATGCCCCACTAGGAAGATGTCCATTCTAACTTTCCTGGGATAGCTTTCGGAGCTTTTTCTTTTTCTTGGAGCCGCTGCTCTTGCTGGCAGCAGCCTCTTCAGGTCCACTGCTGAGTGGCTCCTCCTTGGAAGACAATTTCCGCTTTTTCTTGGGGACCCTCTTGTTTTCTGATTCATCAGGGTCAGTAACTGGTTCTTCTTTGGGAAAAGATTTCTTCCTCTTGGGAAGACTTCCAGTACCAGCTGTCTCTTCAAGATCACTACTAACTAGCTCTTCCTTGGAAAAAGATTTCTTTTTCTTGGGTTTGGAAAAAGAGACAGATGGGTCTTCCATTCCATTCTCCTGAAGAGCCTCCTGGGGTTTTTGCTTTTTCTTCTTTTTGGGTCTTTCACTTGTCTCCTCACACTCCTCCGGGGCACTGCTATTTTCTGAAGAAGCCAGGGCAATTGCAGCCAGCCTTTTCTTTCTTCAAGCGTTTCTTCTCCTGTTTCTCGAGCTTCCTAGTAATCTCGGCAGCCGCTTCCTCTGCCTGAACCATTGCCTCCTTCATGACATCCAGATTCTTTCGGGGAATCTCTCCAGTCTCATAGAAGGACAGCCGCTCCTCAACTTGTTCTCGAAGCTTCTCCCCAAAAACACTGGTGGGCACCTCAGAGAAGCAATCGATTCGTGAGGCAATACTGCATTTGTTTGCCAGGTATCGGGAGATGCGACCTTTGTTCTTGGCAGCTGCTCGGCCAATGAAGGTAGAGTGGAAAATGAGTCCGTATTTTGGGGTGTTACCCCTTGTCTTCAAGGCTCTGGAAACTTGGTCCCTTTGCTGGGCCCAGGGAATCACTCAGACACCAGGACTGGCCATCGGGGAATTGATTTTTAAAGGCAGTTGGATGCTTTGTAAATAAAGGCAAACAAGGGAAGTAGAGACTATGTGTAGTTTAAATTGCTACTCAAAACCAGACCAACCAGAAAAGTGTTATTATCTTGCCTTATAGACAAGGAAAACAAGACCTGGAAAGATTAATTTTCCCAGGCCCTAGTTTATTAAGTGGAAGAATGAGTACATTTTAGCCTTTATCTTTTCCACCCACAAATAGACATTTGTTGAATACCTGTATATTTGAACTTATAGCTATCTGATCCTGGAGGCCACTATTTTTCCACCAGAGTCTAGTGACAAAACATTTAAATCTGAGTTCATGGAACATTGGATTACACTATGGTTATGCAGGATGGTAAAGAGATTTGCAGGGGGCAGAGGGGGTCTGGGAACACATACAAAAAAGGCATGAAGACTTGATGCTAGATTTATAGGCTTAGGCGGGGATACCCAAACCATTTCCCTGACACTTTAAAAAATAATAGCAATAGGACAACAACAAAATTGTAAAAAACAAATTTTATGGCTACATTTTCTGATTATAAAACTTGAAAAAAAAGAGTAGAAAGAAGCAAGAAGTATTCTCAGTGTTACAAACCAGAGATAATGACTGTAATTATTTTAAAGTATGCCTTTCCAGTCCTTTTCCCCCTTTGGCTGCTCAAATTTTCTTTCTTTGGTTTTGATTTTGAACAGCTTTATATGCTATGTCTGTGTGGGATTTTCTTCATACTTATCTGGCTTGGGAACTTGTAAATCTGTAAGCCAATGTCTTTCACCAGAAAAATTTCAGTTGTTATCTCGTTACATATTGGTTTTGCTCCATTCTCTCTCTTTTCTTCTGGGATGCCAGTTATATGTATTTACTAACCTCACCATATTCTTACATTTTTATGTACATTTTTCATCTTTTTGTTTCTTAGGCTTCACTTGAATCTTTTCTTTGAAGTTATCTTTCAGTTTGTCGGTACCCTTCAGTTGTATCTGATTTGCTATTAAACTCATCCACTGAATTTTTTACTTTATGTCACTATAACTTTTGTGTTCTAGATTTCTCCTTGGTTTACTTTTTAAGGTGAAAGTTTTCTTCCAAAGTCCTCAATTTTATATTTTATTTCCTTGAATATTTTCAGTCTATTTATTTTTAAGTCGTGTCAGACAACTGCATTATCTGAATCCTTTATGAATCTATTTCTAACGTCTACATTTCTCTTGAATTTCAGCCACATGGTCTCACCTTCCATTGAACCTTCCCTTGGAAGCATCATCCTGCTCAACCCTGGTCATATTTCATGAGCATAACTTAAAACCAAATGAAAGAGAAGTAGACCTACAAGAAAAGTAGGCATGTGTCTTGATTTCAGACATGTCATGCGTGTTATAAAGGAATATGCATTTAAGAATTATAGAAATGTAGCAGAATTCCTCTGCCTTGGGCAGATGTCTTTAGATATCCTGAGTCTGTTGCCCTTTAAATCTTCCTTTAAACCCTTTTCAATGACATGAAGAACCTGGATTGTCATGAGGCTTTATTACCTGGAAGGGCTTGAGAGCTCTCGAGGGTTTCTGCCAGTTAAACCCACATGAAATGTAATAGAAATAGGACCCATCTCGCATGTAGGAGATCACGAAGTGGAAGCCTAATGGACCGTGAAGGTACTTACTTCTAAGAGGAGAAAAATCCAATGATTAGGCTTACAGTAAAAGTGATTTCTTGTATTCTAACTGAGGCTGACATGGCTAGAGGCTAGTTCATTTTCTTTCCATATTCCAGGACAGGTCTTAAGTATCACTCAGTCTTTCTTGACCGTGATCTCTAGCAAGCAAAGTTCAAAATGAATGAGGAACTACACTTGAATTACACAAATCATAGCCCTTTGATAGTCTAACTGGTCACAGACTGAAGTCTCTACCGGCACCAGACAGCTGGTGGGTGGGGACTGTGACCAAGGCAAGAACGTGATCCTGTCTAAGCAGAGAGCTCCTCCCCGCACCAGCTGATTCTTGCCATGTGAGAATATAGGCCCAGGGTTTCCAGAGCTAAATTTTTTCAGAAGCTGGTAACACGGATTTTTATGAGACATTGTCTGATTTTTATGTTGACTGTGAATTCCATTCTCTAAAACTTGTAGTTACGACATATGTTTTTGAGATGATTGAAGTCTGTGGGCTCCTCCTGGTTGTTTCTGGCCTACATATTCTGCGTTGAATCAGTCTGTACTATAAGAAGGTGACCCTGTCAATGAAGCAATATGGAAGGCTCTTTCTGCCTCTTCGTTCCATATCATCCAGGGATTCCTGGAAGTATAAGCACTGGGATTTTTCTGAGTCCACTTGAAGCTTCAAAAAGTACAGTGCCTTCTCTATGCCATTTTGGTATCTTTAAACAACTCACTCGGTGAGATCCCTTTTTGACATTTAAAATGGGGCTTTGGCATCAACCACCAGGGAGATTGCTCAGAATGCATAGTCCAAAGCACACAGTGTCATTGAGATCATCTGTCATGTGAGCTATGAGCAGTCTTAGAATAGACAGACCAGGAGCTTGACCAGTTTTAGCAACTTTGCCAAATTGCACATAGGAACATTTATTAATTTTTAGTTCTGAAATATTGTAGAAATGTTACATGAATGGATATTCGTTTCTTCCCTGGAGGCAAGCAAGTAAGTTGTTTGAAAGGTAACTGGGACACTTAAGGGAAGAAAAGAATGTCCAGTGCATAATTGTGTTGTGTGGAGACTGTTTTATGGTGTGCTCAGTCGTGTCTGACTCTTTGCTACCTCGCCAGGCACCTCTGTCCATGGGATTTTTCAGGCAAGAATGATGGAGTGGGTGGCCATTTCCTGCTCCAGGGGATCTTCCCGGATGAGAGATCAAACCTGTGTTTCCTGCATTGGCAGACAGATTCTTTACCACTGAGCCCCCTGGGAAGCCCCTGTTTTATAGGGATGAGGCCGTATCTTAGAAAAATGATTAAAAAGAGACTAGGGAGCCTGATAGAGTGATTGGTATCTAAACTCAGTCATTAAAGGTTGAATTCTAAAGGGACATACTCTGTATCCTTAGGCAAGTAATAATATTCAGTATTGTACCATAATCCATTTGAGAAAAATATGTTGTCTAGCTGATCGAATATTTCCAGGATATATCTAATATCCTGTTCGGTGCTCAGGATAGCTGTTGATGCCAATTTTACTCTAAGTAGCTGTGCAGCCTGAATGAGAGAATAGAGATCTCCTATAATGAGTATTGTTAAATGTTTAGATGGAAAGTTCTATTTGGAGATTAAAGAAATTTGTTGTATCTCTGAATTTACATTGCCTCTAGTGTTTTTTAATTACAACTTTTAACACACCCAATGTTCTGGCAGATGAAATAGAAAATCTAAATTCGTAAATGTACTCTCATTTTTAATCTATTCTACTATCTGGGTACAACACAAAATAGGAAACTGAATAGTTTGGTTTAATTGCCCAAGTTTTAGGGAATGAAGGAGATGATATGACAATACTGAAAACCAATAATCCTTGCATACTGATCATAAAATCTAGACAAAATGTTTATTTTGTCCAGGCCTGTCCAGCTTTCACAATTTGGGAAGCAAATGAATGTGATTACATGAGGGCCTGTTGTGGTGTCAAATTTTTATATATATATGGTATGAAATAGTTCTTAATTTAAGAATAAATTGTTGAAACAAGAGATATGTCTAATGCATGCATTTTTCTGTTATGCGTTTTCTCTTGGTAATTCCTTTGAGTACCATTGTTAGCAGGCTCCATATCACTGCATTTTTAATTCAATGAGACGTGAAAAGATTCAGTCCTAAAATGGAATGCTTCAGACTCTTAATGACTCTCCTTTTCTTCTCACTTTCAGTCCTTGAAGAAAGAAACTGCTCAGACCCTGGGGGCCCAGTCAATGGGTACAAGAAAATTACGGGAGGCCCTGGGCTTATCCATGGGCGCTATGCAAAAATCGGCACCGTCCTGACCTTCTTTTGTAACAGCTCCTATGTTCTCAGTGGTAATGAGATGAGAACTTGCCAGAAGAATGGAGAGTGGTCAGGAAAACAGCCAATCTGCATAAAAGGTAACTGGCAAATATTTCTGAAGTCTGTAGAGATAAGTGGAGTTGCTGGACATTTTGGTAGCTCCCATACCTGTTTTTGAAGCCCTGGTAAAAAAATTGCCGTTCTCTTTTACGTTCTCACTGAAACCATATATTATTCTTATTTTGAAAACAGTCCATAAAACATATGCTGCTTTTTTGGACTGCCAAAGGACCAGTTTATCCTCATCACCATGTCTTGATGTGATCAAGAAGAGTGATGTAGTTATCAGAACAGTTTAGAGAGATGACAAGGCTGAGTTTTTTTATATGTAACCCCAAGGATAGAACTGAAACAATTACTATGCATTTATATGGCTACATTTATCTACTCTCTGTGCAACATTAAATCAATGCAAGACATAAAAGACACAATAGACACATCATCCCTGCCAGCCTGTGTGGAGGGAGGTTTGAAATGTTAGAATGTTTAAAAGCAACTTTAAAAGACAATAAACCCTGGAATGTTCAAAGGAGAGTTACAGTTCTCCTGTAGCGGGGAGGACTGGAGGCCCTCTGGGAAGCAGGAAGGATTTACGAGATAGAGAGGAGGTGGGACGATATTCCAGTTGGAAGACAAAGAAAAAGTGGTATAGGCAGAAGTGAAAGAATCATGGTAAGTAAAAATGAGTCAATCGGGGAATCTGGGAGGTAAATTTTAAAGAGTAGTTTGTGACCAGAACAAATGGGACATGGCATAAGGAAGTTTGGACCTGACTCCATGACAGTAGGCATATATAGTTTCTTTGATATATATATATATATGCCATTTTATTTATCTATCTACTTGTTATTTACGTTTGGCTGTGCTGGGTCTTCGTTGCTGCGCAGGCTTTTCTCCGGTTGTGGGAGTGGAGGCTGCTCTTTGTCACAGTGGCTCCTCTTGTTGTGCAGGACGGGCTCTAGGGTGGGTAGGCTCAGTAGGTGAGGTTTCCAGGCTCAAGAGCACAGGTTTCTGGGATCAATAGTTGCGGCACACAGGCTTGGTTGCTCCATGGTATGTGGATCTTCCAGGAACAGGAATCAAACCCGTGTCTCCTGCATTGGCAGGCGGATCCTTACCACTGAGCCACCAGGGAAGCCCCATAGTTTCTTATCATGTTAATTCACTTGTTGCTCCAGGTCAACAACAGCTCTCTTTTCGGTGGCAGGACTGAGCGAGTAACACACACACACACACACACAACTATCTATCTGTTTCCCAGAAAGAAAAGCATATCCTTGGCCTAGATTATCCAGATAATTGCTTCAGTCCTCCACTTTTCCTTCTGAGTGTTTGTCAACAACCTGAATCATGGGAGAAGGAATGAAAGAACAAGTTTGTGAAAGGAAGACTTTAGACTTCAGCCAGGAGTGACCTTCATCCCCAGCAGCACAGACTATGATTCTTGATTTCATTAGCTATGGAAATGGTGTTACCTATGTCCTTGGAGATTTTTTGTCAACCCTTCTATTACAAATTAATACAGCTAGAGTTCCCTAGGTTTCTAATTAGACAAATGTTGGCTGCTTGATTGGGAAAGTGTGATGGGAGGGATTCCTTTTCACTTGTGAAGAAAGAGGGACTTCAACAAAATTAAACCAGGCTTTGAGTTGCCCTCAAAGGATCATTAGAAGCCTTAATTGCAGAGAAAGGACCTGGAGGAATCAGTTGCTCAAGACTTACTGTTGGTTGACACTGCTGTTCAGTTTTAAATGAGAACCTTGTGATTTTCTATCTTGGGCTATATTTTAGAACCTTGTCCTTGGCTTTTATTCCATATTGATCTAATTTGCTAATACTATTTATGTGAATGGATAATTCCAATCTATTAACTACTATTGATCTGAACTCATGGCTCAGAGGTTAAAGCGTCTGCCTGCAATGCAGGAGACCTGGGTTCGATCCCTGGGTCGGGAAGATCCCCTGGAGAAGGAAATGGTAACCCACTCCAGTATTCTTGCTTGGAGAATCTCATGGATGGAAGAGTCTGGAGGGCTACAGTCCACGGAGTCGCAAAGAGTCAGACATGACTAAGCGACTTCACTTTCTTTTTCTTTAACTACTATTGCTGCATGTCACTGGGCTTCCCTGGTGGCTCAGACAGGAAAGAATCTGCCCTGCAAGGCAGGAGACACAGGTTTGATCCCTGGGTTGGGAAGATCCCCTGGAGGAGGGCATGGCAACCCACTCCAGTATTCTTGCCTGGAGAATTCCATGGACAGAAGAGCCTGGTGGGCTACAGTCTATGGGGTCACAAAGAGTCTGACACAACTGAGCGACTAATCCTTTCACACTTTCATATCACCTGGGTGGAGCAGGTCTGCAGACGTGTTTATTCTACTTGGGTTCTTCAAAGGGGGCTGCCATTTTATTAATAAATGAAACTCAGCATGCTCTGTGTTTTAAAAATTCATTTATTTATTTTGGGCCGTGCTGGGTCTTAGTTGCGCTCATGGGCTTCTCATTGGGGTGGCTTCGCTTGTTACAGAGTACAGACTCTAGAGCGTGGACTCAGTAGTTGTGGCTCACAGGCTTAGTTGCCCTGCAGCATGTGGGATCTTCCTGGACGAGGGATCGGACCTGGCTGTCCTTCATTGGCAGGTGGATCCTTCACCACTGGACCACCAGGGAAGTCTCTCAGCATGCTCTTTTGCTAAGCGAGCTGTTCATGCTTGGCTGACACGTCTCACCTCTGAGAGCCTGGGGAATATGCACTGGTGTCCAGAGAGGCTGGTCAGGTATGAATCTGAATTCATGGTGTGAACAGTTAGTATGGAAAGGGATTATGCAGCTTTATCTTTTTTTTTTTCTAGCCTGCCGAGAACCAAAGATCTCAGACCTGGTGAGACGGAAAGTTCTTCCAGTGCAGGTTCAGTCAAGGTGAGGTTGAAACACCTGAACTCTGCTTTAAAGGCGAATGAACATTCCTTTCTCCACCCCCCTTTCCCTACTTGTGTTTGGCCAAAGACAGTCTGAGGTTTCTTAGGGACACTCCGTGCTGACTTGCCAGGAAAGAAAAGGACTTGTTAGATGGAGGCTTATTAGCTAGCTGCCTTTAGCCAAGAGGTAGCAACTGTTGGAAGATGTACAGGTTTCACTGGATCGTGGGAAAGTCAATGGCTGGTGGGAAGCCAGACTTTCAGATGACCTTTAAGGAGCTGGATTTTAATACCTGAGTCCTCTTAAAATGATTGTGTATTTATTATGCAGTTTTTAGGAAGATGGTATTCCTACCAAATGCAGTCAGTTATGGCTTAGGAAGATATTCTTGGTAGTTACCAATAAGATAAGGCAGCCTGGTGGAGCTAGGAACCAGAGATGAATGACTAGCCCCTGGTGAAGGATGTGAGGCCATGGAGGCAGGGCAGTGGGGGGCCCACCTAGTCTTTCTCCTGAAAAGATAGAGGTGGGGACCCCTGGTGGCAAGCTTCGGAAGCTGCTTCCACTAGATTTCAATGAGACTTAATGCCTGGCTTCCCTCAGTTGCCTGTTCAGTTTTTACCCGGCAGAGAGACCCTCCATGACCATCCTTTATAAAAGATAGCAACCTTACCTCCACTGAGCTGACTTCTTTACCCAATATTCTCTGACCTTTACAGAGATCTCCAGTTTTCACCTTGGCATCCATTTTCATCTATTGTCCTACTGACATTATGTTTATTTGTTCAATTTCTGTCTCACAACCACCAAAAAATTGTGAAAGTTACATGTGCAAGAACATTTTCTGTTTAGTTCATGCTGAACTTCTAGTGCCTAGAATAGCACCTGCCGTATAGTGGACACCCCCAAAATAGTGAGTGAGTGAATGACTGGATGGGACGGATGGGTTCAAAAGCTATTTCTGTCATCTCTCTTTAGTGCTGGCTATTCTTGGGCAAATTCCTAAACTTGCAGAGCCTTTAGTTTCCTCTTTTCAAAAATAAGGGTAATCACACTAATGTTTGCCTCTAGGAATTATTAAGGATTAAATGCAAGGCAAATATCTTCCTGGAAGATTCGCTGCTGGAGCAAGGATATGATGGTCTTCAGCAGACAGGCTCACCCAGGAACCCCCAAAGGCAATGCAAAGCTTCAGTGGCCAAAACCTGAGCTTGTTGGCAAATACAAAAGCTCCCTGAGCTACAGACCTGGTTCTAAATATGAGCTAAAGATTTGTTGAATGGAATCAATGTAGGTGGAATATTTGCTCTGAGCAAAGCATTGTATGGACACATGGAACAGATTTCTTACAATGGTATTAGATTGGTGTGGTAGGGACACCAGGGTAAGAATCATGACTGCCCAGTGCTGTCGAGGGTCCTGTCTTAGCTTCTTGTGTGCCCTTCAGCGTCCCCACCTACCTCTCTGGGCTTCCTTCCTCTGTGCATTAAACAGGGATGAAAACATTGATTCCTAAAGGAAATCTAACATGTCAGTTAATAGTCATCATGCACTGATATAAAATGAGCATACGCTGTGTAGTGTGCATACCTCTCTCCCAAGAACCCCAGAGTGGCCTCTGGGGCTTCAACTTCAGGGCTCATTTAAAAGGCCTGTTCACGTTTGCACACAACACTTCTTACTTCTCCCAATCAATGCGCTCTGAGAGAAGTTTCTATTCTCTGAGGTGGACTAATTACATCCGTTAATTGCTAAATCAAGCTACTGTATCAACACAGTTTAGTTCGAGTCAATTCCTTATATTGCTCCATTATGATAATGGCTAGAGCAGAGCAGTCGCTTGGATTTCTTTCCTTGAAATTAACTTCTTTTCTTGTTTAATTTCACAATTAATTTGTGTGTGTGTGGGCATGTATAGCGTACCTTTGGATAGCAGCTGTTATGTCAGATATTATGCTCTTTGGTTAAAACCCTGGGTAGCTGGAGGCATGCCAGAAATGGAAATGGAGGAATAAATAGAAGGTTGAAGGGTGCCAGAAAATCTGCTCGGTGGTAGAAGAGATGTGTGTGTGTGCGAGAGAGACAGAGACTGAGAGAAGTAAGGGGAGGAAGGGAGAGCGGGTCACACACACAGAGGATGAGGTAGCTGTTATTTTCTTCCTTCATAACTGAACATCTTCGTGGAGCTTGGCACAGATACTAAAAGGGCTGTAATGACTGTCTCCTGCCCTCCTCTCTCTCTCCTGGCCCCTCTGCCGTGATGCAGGGAGACGCCATTACACCAGCTATACTCATCAGCCTTCAGCAAGCAGAAACTGCAAGACGCCCCTACCAAGAAGCCAGTCCTTCCTTTCGGAGAGCTGCCGCCTGGGTACCAACATCTGCACACCCAGCTCCAGTACGAGTGCATCTCACCCTTCTACCGCCGCCTGGGCAGCAGCCGGAGGACGTGTCTGAGGACTGGGAAGTGGAGTGGGCGTGCCCCGTCCTGCATCCCTAGTGAGTCAAGGCTTGTCCTTGCGCTGAAGCAGCTTGCATCTCCCATGGCTGCCTATGAAAAGCCCCTGACCCTGTTGAAGACTTTTGGGGAAAAAAATCCTTGTCCAAAGAATAGTCCTCTAATATTTTCCCCCAGCTTGGTGAAGTCTGAAATTCCACAGTTAGAGTTTCCTTCCTTTGGCTTAAACTTATTACTTAAACTTATTAGGAGAGATGATTAAATCTTGGATGAATTTTTGAGGAAGAGGGGGCATACTTTCTTGTGGATGATTTTATCATATTTACTTGGAGAAAAGGGACAGAACAGTCATTAAACACCAAGTGGGGAAGGGATTAAAAGTGCCAGAGAACTTCTAGTTATGTCATATTGGTTACCTGAGCCCCAGTTTTCATCCTCATCACCCAATGGTATTAATTATGTTATTGTTAGTAAGTAGTGAGGTATCAGTTACTTACAGGTTATAATAATGATTACTGAGATAATACATGGAAATGTCTGGAATGGGCTTTTGCACATACTAAGCTACTACCCCATCCTTTTTGTCAGAGGAGAAGAATATGGCTTAGTTCAAGGTGGTCATCTTTATAGCAATAGTCATGATATTTTGAGTCTGTTTATATACATCATCTCATCCACTCTCTGCAAGAACCTAGGAGACAGTTGTGATTACTGTATCCATTTTGCAGGCAGGAAGACTGAGGATCTAAGAGATTAGGCAACTTACCCAGTAAGTGCCTGGGATGGTAAGACTCCCAATTATAACCCTCAACTTTATAGCCAAGCATGTTAAGGTGGTTGATTAGTATTTAAAGAGAAAAAAAAAAAAAACAGGTTAGATGCTCTGTGGTCTTGACACCTAAAGGGTCCACCTTTCTAGATATGTGCTCTGTTGGTTGATTGACACATTCCCCTCTGGATGGTAAGGTCTGAGTTTATCTCACTGAGCTGGTGCTTTCTCCATAGTCTGTGGAAAAACCGAGAACGTCTCTACTCCGAAGACCCAGGGCACACGCTGGCCGTGGCAGGCTGCCATCTACAGGAGGGCCGGCGGGGTGCACGGGGGCAGTCTGCACAAGGATGCCTGGTTTCTGGTCTGCAGCGGTGCCCTGGTCAATGAACGCACCGTGGTGGTGGCTGCCCACTGCGTCACCGACCTGGGGAGGGTCACCGTGATCAAGACGGCAGATCTCAAAGTCGTCCTGGGGAAATTCTACAGGGATGACGACCGAGATGAGAAGAGCATCCAGAGTTTGCGGGTGAGAGTGGGCTGCAGCCTGGAAGTCCGGTTTCTTCCTCGGCAGCTCCCAGCACCGGGAGAGCAGTTATTCTGTCAATCTGTTACCTTGGCATCCAGTGCAGAGCCTGGAAATACTAGGCACATGCATGCTCAGTTGCTCAGTACTGTCGGACTCTTTGCGACCCCGTGGACTGTAGTCCACCAGGCGCCTCTGTCCATGGAATTCTCCAGGCAAGCATACTGGAGTGGGTTGCCATGCCCTGCTGCAGGGGATCTTCCTGACCCAAAGATTGAACCCATGTCTTTTGCATCTCCTGCATTGGCAAGCAGATTCTTTACCAACTGCGCCACCTAGATGCCTAATCTTTCATTATTGGCAGATACTAGAAAGGGGCATCTAGAAATACTATGAAGTCTTTCCCTCCCCAAAAAAAATTTTAAATAAAATACTAACAAATATCTTCTATCATTGGGGTCATTGAAAGGTAACCAACCACCTATTACGTTTAGGACACGGTGCTAGGTAGACTGTGAGGACATAGAGACTCCTAATAAATTTCTAATATTATTTTCTTTCCCTGCCTACCTGTCTCCCTCTATACCATCCACCCATTCATGCAATCTAGCTCATCCATCTGTCCATCCAGCCATCCATTGTTGAGTTCCCACAGCATGCCATTCTCTAGGGATACACACAGAACTGAACAAGGCATGATTTTTGCCCTGAAGAGTCCACAGGCTAGGGGAAGAGACAGACCATTATATTGTGACTGCTGCTGCTGCTGCTGCTAAGTCGCTTCAGTCGTGTCCGACTCTGTGCGACCCCATAGACGGCAGCCCACCAGGCTCCCCCGTCCCTGGGATTCTCCAGGCAAGAACACTGGAGTGGGTTGCCATTTCCTTCTCCAGTGCATGAAAGGGAAAAGTGAAAGTGAAGTCACTCAGTCATGTCCGACTCCTAGCGACCCCATGGGTCTGCAGCCTACCAGGCTCCTCCACCCATGGGATTTTCCAGGCAAGAGTACTGGAGTGGGGTGCCATTGCCTTCTCCGATATTGTGACTAATCCAGCACAATAGAATCCCTGGGTAAATGAGCTCAAATATATAACAAGTCTATAAAAATGTTACAGCGTATCACAGATGTAAGCTCCAGAGGGCCCCATCAAAGAGGGTGATGAGCAAGAATGGGGACAATCAGGGGAGGCTTGGTGGAAAAGTCTTGTGGACCACCCTAGGTGTAGCTCTTATCTTACTGCCTTGAGGGTAAATGAAATGTTTCCAGTGGACCAGAGGTTGCCAGCTGGTAATCTGTAGAGGTTTGTGTTTTGATAATGCTAATGTATATTTTTTAATCAGTTATTTGCCAACATTTAAAAACCAGGAGGTTTCAGCCAGAGGTCTGGAGTCTATTCTCTGGCAAAATGAGCATCTCTGCATGGCAGTGGTCAGCTGAGCAAAGTGGTGTGCCTCTTTGCTGGGGTGTGTACTCCCGTTCTCCGAAGCCACACTTGTCCACTCCACTTATATAAAAACCACGCGCCAGCCCTGGTAGGCATTTCAGTTTGCAACCCTGGAAACAGAGCAATTGCTTTCTATGATCCATTGAGCAAAGTGTGTCTGAATAACTGCAGCTGGCTCTCAGACATTTTCTCCCGATAATTTAGCCCTGGGGCTTGCCTGTTGCCGTCACTGTGGGGTCGGCCTCTCACCACTGCTGTCCATTCTTTACCTTCGTAGATTTCTGCAATCATCCTCCATCCCAACTATGACCCCATCCTGCTGGATACGGACATCGCCATCTTGAAGCTCCTGGACAAGGCTCGCATCAGCACCCGCGTCCAGCCCATCTGCCTGGCGGCCTCTCGGGACCTCAGCTCCTCCTTCCAGGAGTCCCGCATCACCGTGGCCGGCTGGAACGTCCTGGCAGACGCCAGGAGCCCCGGCTACAAGGACGACGCGCTGCGCTCAGGGGTGGTGAGGGTGGCGGACTCGCTGCTGTGTGAGGAGCAGCACGAGGAGCAGGGGATCCCGGTGAGCGTCACGGACAACATGTTCTGTGCCGGCCGGGACCCCACGGCCCCTTCTGACATCTGCACAGCTGAGACGGGGGGCATCGCGGCTGTGTCCTTCCCGGGCCGGGCGTCCCCGGAGCCCCGTTGGCACCTGGTGGGGCTGGTCAGCTGGAGCTATGACAAGACATGCAGCCACAGCCTCTCCACGGCCTTCACCAAAGTGCTGCCTTTTAAAGACTGGATCGAGAGAAACATGAAGTGAGCCGCAGGCCCCGGGAGGAGCGTTTCTATGCAGCCTTCCGTGTACCTGTCAGCCGGGGCGGTATGGACCCGAAGTGGGATTCTGCCCATGAATTTGGCTGTGCCCGGGCTTCTGATTTCAAAACCAGTGGAGGGCGAGTCGAGCTTACTTTCTGGTAGGCCACTGCCTCCCTGACTGCTGGGGTCCTCTGGAAGATTCCCACGCTGCTTACAAGAACTCAGTTTCTTCCAAAGAGACTATGTGAGTGGCAAAGAAATTCACCCCATTCAAACAACCCAGTGGCCTTTCCCGCCCACCTTTTAGTGCTGCAGATGCCATGGTCAGCTCTGGTCGAGAGAAGGTTGACCGGATTCATCCGGTCTCTTCCAAGGCTCCAACCAGACCGACTTCCAAAGAGCCACCGGCAGCCCAGCCCCGGACAGCGAGCCTGGCTGTGCCATTGGCCGTATCACAGAGTGGCCCTTTTCCTTTCCAGTCACCTATACATACTTTAATAAAACCAGGGTTGGCTTCTGACCCATGGAACATGTGTCCTATGGCTCTGATTCCTGCCTGCAGCTTTTTTGAGCTACATGTGTTGGGACTGGTTGCTGGGGTCAGCCTTTTAACAGATCATCATTCCCAAATAATGCATATAGCAAAGCCAGTGCCATCTGTTCAATGCCAGTGCTTGCAGTTTGCTGTTCATAGCATAGGAGAGAGAGGGGGTGGGCACCATTAGATAAGGCACAAGCAGAGGAAAATACCAGGGCCTTGACAATTTCTAGTGACCCCTCTGGTTCTCATGTTCTACTTTCAGGCACAAAACTCTGCTTTGAACCTCCAGAAATCTCTAGGACATATTTTGATAGCATCTGAATTGGAATCACGTATTTATTTACACACGATTGAGAACCCGCTCCTTCATTCTTCTCTATAACTTACACAACTTTCCTTTCAAGCCCCACGCCTGACTCTCACTGCATAGCAGAGGAAAAAAAAAAAAAAGAACCCAATCTAGTCCCTGAAGTGGTCTTTTCAGGAACATTCTCTTTTTGGGGTGACTCACTCCTTTATCCTTTCTCCCCAGCTTTCACCAGTTTCCTCCTGTCCCAGATGGTGCCATGGAGGAGTAAGTGACTCTGAGCCCTGGGACATTGGAGGCCTCCTGAGTTTCTGCAGGCTCTTGGGTGTGTGTGGTATTACTTTCTCATTCCTGGGTGTTCAGGGGACATTGGGTGCTCAGGTCTGTAACAAGTGTAACTTGTGCGGAGTTCTCTCTGCTTCCCTGGGACTCTGCGGTCCTATCCGCTCACTTGGCTGCTCTTTGGGTCTGGCTTGCACTGATACTCCTGAGATCTGGAGGGACTCCGTCTTGACACTGGTTTGGGTAACTCAGCCTCCTGGCCACAGTGGCAGCCTTCTTGGAAGGCTCCCCAGCTGGACTTTTAGTGACCTCCTCTTCCTCCCCTGAAGGCTTGTGGGACTTCTCGGTCTTTTCGGTACCTCCTGAGGCCTGAAAGTCCAAGGTTGGTGCCAATACCTGGGAGACAGTCATATCCTACAGACCCCAACAGAAACTCTTCCCTCCCTTGTCAGAGAGAACTTCGACCCCAAGGACTTTAGCCCCAAGGCAGGATGCCACATCTATCCCCCAACCTGCGTCCCCATCTCTGTGTCTTTGCCTCATTCCCTGAGCCAGCAGAGAATTTCTGGTACTTTCTCTCTTGGTTAGGCTTTTTTGAGGCTTTCCATAAGTCAGGCTCCCCACCCCCGCTTTTCATTCACTCCCTCCATCCTCACGGCTTAATCTAAGATCAATGTATTGGTGATCAACTTCTGAGGAACAACCATCCAACACGTAGTAGGTTAAACTGGACTGTTGGATTTGACAAATATTTATCAGGTTGCTCAAAAGTTTTCTTTTTTGTTGTTGTTGTTTTTAAGCCTAGAAAGTTTGGATCTCAAGAGGTGTAATGGTAGTCAGATCAAAAAGATCTAAATTCCTGTCTTTCTACTTATTTTAAGTGATCTTGGGCAAGTCACCTAATGTCACCTGTGTCTGTTCGTCATTTATTAGGTTGGTGTGCTGAAGTCTGTCTTTTGCAGTAGCTGGGATGATTCAGTGAGCTACCGTGTAAAGCAGTGAACATAGTACCTGGCGTACAGTTTAGTGCCTCTAACCCCTGGCAGGGGCAGGACTGTCCAGCTGGGCACAGGACCATAAAGCCTTCATATCTACCACTTCTCACCTGGGCGTCCATGCTTACACCTTCCGTTCTTTCACGCTGGTCTGACTCTTCACCTGCACTATCACATTCCCTAGTTTCTTGACACTCTCTTTACTCTTTACGTCATTTTCTGTCTTTGCCTCACCGCTCAGATTTGGTTCTTGTTACATCATCTCTGCTATGACTTTGTTCCCTTTAGAAGCTGAGTCTGGCCCCCAGGCCAGGTGACACCGCCTGTGGCTGCTTAGTTAATAGCCTCATGGCCACTCGCCACTCTCCCTACATCTCCCTGCCCTAGTACTGCTCTCACTACGAGCACTCAACCACACTAATCAGGATGAGGGAGTCAGATACAAGCCTGTCCCTGGGCCATACCTGGCACTGGAGGAATCTCATCCATCTCTGTCATGTGGTCCTTACATCTTAGGGATAGAATGCCAAGGATGAGGGATCTCTTCTTAGCTGGAAATCTGGAGTGTATATCAGTCAGGGATTTTTCAGAACTTTTAAGGGCCATGTAGCATAAGGGATTACGATGACCATAGACAATTATGGGCACTGGTGGCAAAGTCTCCTGGAGGTTGTGGCCTTTGCATTCGATGTTGGACCTGAATTCAAGTGGGCAGCAGTTGTGAAGGAAAGTTGGATGTGAAACTGGAAAAGCAAGGATGAGCTGGAACCCACAAGACATCAAGACTCATGTCTGTCTCTGCTGTCTCCAACCTCTATGATTTGAGTGACCTGCACCCCCACACACCTGGTCCAGGGGACTCGGAGAAGCTGGAAGAGGATTTCCAGCAGGTATGGGAGGGGCTGTGGGCCAGGGTGCTGTCCTGCCCTGGAAAGGTGAACGAGCCAATCAGTGACGTGTATGAACTGCCAAGGTGCCCGACGCTCTTACCAACTTCCAGAGTGTGGAGACGGCCGTAGCTTTACTCTCCTTTTCAAATCTCATGTTAAGTTTCTCTGGTGCCCACTGTAACCTGGAGGCATACAGGGAAGGGGACTCTGCAAACGTAGTTGCAGCCCCCCTCTAAGTCGACATGGAACAAAAGTCATCACAAGTCATTGCATGAAATAATAATGTGGTTGTTGACTGCAGATGCCTTTGTGGAGAGCTGGTGAAGGCTTCTGTTTCATCCAGGTTAGTTTGGCTCTAATTTCTTTTGTAGTGGTGTTTTGTTTTGTTTTAGACACATGCAACCCCCAACATCTGACATTCTATCAGCGAAGCCTTGGTGCCTAGGAGCTGGCCTGGCACTCACTTCAAAGCTATGGTGTTCTCCTGCTGAAGATCAATTATTTCACAGCGTGCTGGTATCAGTCAAGATCCTTCTGTGGCTGTGATGGATCAAGGCAGACACAAGGCTGCTTTATATCTTGTCAGTGAAGAGGCAAAAGCAAGGTCATTATACAAACCCAAAAATACCAATGATCCCCTTCTCCTGGTTGAGGGCAGTGACTGTCTTTACTTGTTTACCAATTACAGTGTTAGCCTCTATTTTTCCTTCCTCCTAGGTAAGACTTATAAAGATAGCCAATTACAGAATTACCTCCATTTAACTAATAGCATCCAATCTGCAACAAAGCCCCACTTCCCTGAGACTTCCTCAAAACCACCTAATAGAAGCCCAAATCTTAGAATAAGTTCTTTCTAAAACTCTCTTATTTTTTTTTAAATTTTTTTGGTTGTTCTGGGTCTTCGTTGCAGCTTAGGAGCTTTCTCTAGTTGTCACGTGATACGTGGGATCTTAGTTCCCTGACCAGGAATGGAACCCAGGTCCCCTGCATTGGGAGGTGGTTTCTTAACCGGATTCTTAACCACTGGACCACCAGGGAATTCCCTCTAATACTCTCTTGATGATGTACATTCTCTTTCATTTTGAAGAGCAATAAATCCATCTTGTTCAACTAGGATTAGCCAGGTTTAGCATCAAGTGAACTTTCAAGAATTACTAAGTAGTCACCCACAGTGCTTTCTCTTACTTAAACTCCAGCGGGAATTGAGATGAACGGGCAATCCAAATAAGCTAGTGTTTTTATTCACAGGGTAGTTAGAACTTCAATTGAGTCTTGAGTGTAGGTGGAAAGGAAGTAGGGTATTGTAAGTACAGACAAAGCTTGGAAAGTACATAAGATTAAACATGGAGGGGGCTGGCTTAGAGAAGGGCCAATTCTTTTTTTTTTTTTAATTAATTAATTTTGGCTACACTGGGTTTTCATTGCTGTGCACAGACTTTTCTCTAGTTGCAACGAGCTGGGGCTACTCTTCATTTTGGTGCATGGGCTTCTCATTGTGGTGGCTTCTCTTGCTGCAGAGCATGGGCTCTAGGCACCTGGGCTTCGATAGTTGCAGCACGTGGGCTCAGTTTTATAGTTGCAGCTTGTAGACTTTAGAGAGCAGCCTCAGTAGTTGTGACGCATGGGCTTAGTTGCTCCGTGGCATGTAGAATCTTCCAGGACCGGGGATCGAACCTGTGTCCCCTGCACTGGCAGGCGGGTTCTTATCCACTGTGCCACCAGGGAAGTTTGAGAAGAGTCAATTCTTTCCTTATCACGAATCCTTTGTTACAATGACAGGCCAGGTTGGCCAGCCAAGGCCAGTCAAGGTAAGGCCAGTTGGTGGTAGATCTCAAAAGCTAGGATCAAAAATTTGGCTTCTTATTGCCTATTTGCAAACATTCAAGCCCATGTTGATGTCTCCAGGAGAGTGAAAAGACAGAAGTGGAATTCTAGAAAGACCCATCAGGCTGGCTGTGCTAGATAGAGGCAATGGTTAAAAGACCCAGCCTGAGTTCAAATCCCAGCTCTGTCACTTACATGCTGTGACCCTGAGCATGACATTCAATCTCTACCCTACTGTGGTTCCATCCACAAATGGGAGTGAAATGATATGGGGATTCAGGGAGTTGTGTGTCCATGACTTAAGTATGTGGGACAGCATCTGCCATGTTCTTATTCTCTCAGTCATGTCTAACTCTTTGTGACCCCATGGACTGTAGCCTGCCAGGCACCTCTGTCCATGGGGATTCTCCAGGCAAGACCACATCTGACCTACTGCACTCTATAGATATTGGCCGCTGTTGTGACGGTGGTTGTTTCATTGCTGTTCTTCAAACAGGAGGAGACTGGAGATGGAGAAACCAATTATGAGCAACCTTAGGACGGGTGGAGAGAGGAGGAGAGGATTTAGAATGCTGTTGAGGTACAAGCATGTGGAAAGAAGTTTGGCAGTCTGTGGAATGAGGTTGAAAACAGGAAAGAGTGGGCAGAAATAAATGGGGTTACAGGTTAAAAGAACCAACAGGGTTGAGAGCAAAAAGCAATGGGACTAGGGACTTCCCTGGTGGCCTAGCATCTAAGACTCCATGCTCCCAATGCAGGGGGCCCAGGTGTCATCCCTGGTCAGGGAACTAGATCCCATATGCCCGCAACTAAAGATCCTGTGTGCAACAGTCAAAAATAAAGAAAAGCAATGGGATTATGTAAGTGGGAGTACTCTGCATAAATTTCTAAGAAAAAGCGTTAGAGCTTGCACTAGTTTTTTACACATTTCCCTGTCTTCATGTGTGTGTGTATGTGTGTGGTGGGTCGTTGGGGGGGCATACAGGATGGACTTAATAAAAAGGATCAGGTACAGCTGGACAAGTAGGAAATTTGCAGCCCTCTCACTGAGTCCTCACCAGCATAATACTTGTTGTTCTTTGGAGTTATGGCTGTGGAGTTTGAATATGAATCTTTATAGTTCTTTGGGATTTTCATGCCTCCAAATTCATCATCTACTCATAACTTAATAGGCCTTCCACACTTGCCTCCTCTATCGGAATATTAGTCAATAAAATCTCTTCCATCATGAATTCAATCAGAGATTGTGAGTTCATTCATTTTTCTACCTATCATTCATCCATCCACAAAAATTGAGTGTTAAGGATTGAAATACTAAAGATGGACAACATAGGCTTGGTGCTTGCCCTTAATCAGATAGTCCCAGAAATACATGGATCATCAGAAATCATGATGAATACTAGGAAGAAAATTCAGAGTATTGTAAAATTGCAGAACAAAGGTCACTGATTTAACCTGGATGGGGCAGGATAAAAGGTTTGCCTCCCGGAGGAGATGATGACTGATCTGGGAAGAAGTTGACTATTGGATGGAGGGTGGGGAGAGGGGAAGAACAGACAGAGATGAGCATGTGCAGAGATGTTGAGAGAAGGGTTTTTGGCATATATAGAGAACTTCCAGAGAACCAGTAAAGCTTCAGAGGAAATCATGAGGAAGGGAGTGGTGTGACAGGAGGCTGGAAATGGAGTTCTGGTGTGTATGGCACCACCCCGGGAGCTGAGAGCACCACACTCTATATGTCAAACTCCATGAACTCCGAGAATGTACGCTAGGAACTATTAGTGAGGCCATCAACTCATCACCTGTAGCCTTTGGCTTTGACCTTGTGTTTTTCTGTTATCCTTCTAACCTTCATGAATGAAGACCTTGAGTCTCCCAGCAATGACACAATTGCATAATGTTCTAAAAAAGATCTTAAATGAGGATGAGGTGAGTTAAAAAAAAAGACCGAAAGTCAATGCAAGAGGCAAAGAAGTAAGACCGTTATAGCTTCACTCCTGCCTTATTTTTTTCCCTTTCTTTAGTATCCTGTGAAAATGTTGAGTGAAATACTTTTTGGATCCCTAGGGCTTGGGGAAGTTTATCTTTTTAGGGCTGTTGGAAAGACAAGAACATTTTGGAGTGATTTGGTAGCCACTTGTGGTCTCTTTTTGCTTTTCTTGGCAGGAGGACCTGCTTTCCCTGGCAGGCCCCTGCCCGGATGTGCTGTTGAGGCCCAGCATTTTAAGAAGACTGTCTCAATGGCTGAGGTTTTTAGGGATCACTTCACGTTTGTATTCCAGTTCACCAAGTGTTTATCCAGAGGCTTGTGGACCAGGCACGATAGAGAGTTTTGTCAACAAAGAAATAAAAAAGTCAGTAGATAAAATTAGGGAATAGCTTTCTTGGGTGACAAATACTATTAGAGATTGAATTCTCAGAGGAAACAAAAGACAGTGTTATGTTTCTGAACTTATGGTTTCTAGGAAAAGATAACTCCAAACAAAAGAGAAAGAAAGAGTGTTATTAATCTTTGTTTCGAAAGGGGGACAGGATGTTACAAATAAAACAGTATCTAGGTGCTAATAAGTAAAACCTCCAAGTGAATTAGGACTCTCCTAATTTGCTGTTATTCCCCAAAGGCATAGTTTAGCCTCTGATTTAAAAAATATCGCTAAATCTATAACCTCAACTTAGAAGTCAATTACCTGTTTGCTGTCTCTCTTTTTCTCTTGATAAAGAAAATAACTTTATGAGAAAAATATTTTGGGATTTGATAACAAATTCCCCCTCAGAATTACCAAATTATTTCATAAAAAAAAAGTGAATACAGAAAATAGAACCAGAATCACATCACTGGATTTCTGGGGTCACAGAAGCCTAGCTTGGGTCCTTGATTTGATCCTTTAGCCAAATCATTTAGCATTTAACCCCAGCAAGCTGTATCAAGTAACAAAATCCTCTCCCAAACGTTAAAAAAACCCTCTCTCCATCATTTTGCCCATCATAAAGATGTCACTGCTGAATGCCATCCTAGCAAAACAAAGGGAAAGATGTATAAGTGGCATTCTTTGCCATGATTAGAAGAAATGGGAGGGGGATAGAAATGAAAATACCAGCAATAACTCTCAAGAAGTGTTTCTACTTTACACTAGGATCAAGCTACTAAAAAAGAGACAGTTACTCTAATTCAAAATTGTGTGGTTTTTATGGTGGACATAAAGAATTTGTACCAACCCTGACATTTTGCCTCAAGTTATCTCCTAGAAGATGCTGACACATAGGAATGATGAACCAGGGACTCACAATTCATCTTTTCCCACTGTGTCCTTTCGTCTTTCATCGGTGCTGAGTAAATGGAGTGAATTTGCACTCCTTCCATTAGAATTCATCAGGCAATAAGTGTAGCTAACAAATGCTTCAGTCTTCCTGAGCCTTCTACTTAATGAGGTGGTTTCTGCCTGAAGAATGGGTTATATTTAGACCAAGTTCTCAGTCTGAATTGAGATTTCTCTGAAGTGACATCTCTTTTCTCATCAGCATAGAGAGTCAGGTAAAAATAGAACTCCCTTACTTCCTTTTGCTAATGCGTGTTAACAAGAAAAGAGTGAATGAAACTAACTTGCATCTTACTGCTCTGAACACCTGTGGGAGAGGTAATTCTCTTTATCTTCTATTCAGTGACCACAGTGGACAGAGCTATAGGCAGGCTCTCTGTAGCTGTACCGTGTGGTTGGGTCTGAAGCACCACCTCCATTATCACTTCAGAGTGATGACAGCATGATGGCCAGGAGGCTGACATAATAAAGATGACAATAGCCATCACTGTGTGCCAGAAACTGTGACATCACCTCCTTTAGCTCTCCTCCAAGCACAGGGGATGGGGTCATTACTAGTCCCATCAGTGCCCAGAAGGTTAAGTGACTCACTCATGTTCATTCAAAATGGAAAGAGGGGGAGATGGATTCCATTTGAAACTCACAACTCCAAACGTGATTGAGATGAGTGGTTCCCAGGTCAATGTAATTCTGAAAGTGAAAGTCCCTCAGTCTTGTCTGACTCTTTGAGACCCCATGGACTATATAGTCCATGGAATTCTCCAGGCCAGAATACTGGAGTGGGTAGCCTTTCCCTTCTCTGGGGGATCTTCCCAACCCAGGGATCAAACCCAAGTCTCCCTCATTGCAGGTGGATTCTTTATCAGCTGAGCCACAAGGGAAGCCCAAGCATACTGGAGTGGGTAGTCTATCCCTTCTCCAGTGGATCTTCCCAACCCAGGAATCGAACTGCGGTCTCCTGCATTGCAGGCAGATTCTTTATCAGCTGAGCCACAAGGAAAGCCCACGCATACTGGAGTGGGTAGCCTATCCCATCTCCAGTGGATCTTTCCGACCCAGGAATTGAACCAGGGTCTCCTGCATTCCAGGCAGATTCTTTACCAACTGAGATATCAGGGAAGCCAATTCTGAAGGTCATGTTATAACTTCTATGGAGGCCACCGTCACTTTCTTAAGACAATGACCCGTGGCTGCTGCTGTGAAGATTTTCCTCCTACCAGTTACCACCCTAAAGTCCCTTCTCTTTCTAAACCCTTTTCGTTTTCAAGTTAGTTTCAGGCTTCTCTAATTGTCTCTCTTCGATGCTTTCAGCTTCAGAGCCAATGTTGTGTGAGAGTATTACCGTTCCTCTCAAGTAGAACTGTGTACAAGAATTTTCATTCATGGTTTTCATTCATCCTAAAAATAGCTTGCAGTTCTGCAAAATTAGCATACTCATTTTAATTGTCTTGATGAAGAGGCCTCCAACATCCTCTCTGTTTTATTTCTTTCTTAAAGACCTTACGGTGTCTATCTTGCAGTCTTAGTGATCGGACCAAAGTTTCAAAAGACAGATCCAGACATGCTGCTGTTTCTCTGGGTCACTTTCTTCTGATAAACTCTGGACATTGAAACATTTCTCCTCTGTTGTCATCATGATGGGGAATGGGCTTATTCAATGGCCTTTTATGGAAAAGCAGTGTAGGATTTTTTTCTTTCTTTTCTATATTAGGAGTCCCCCTCCCATCCTGTGTAGCATCAGAGATGCAATAACCAATCTCAGGCGATCTGAAGGAAAACCAAGACAGGGAATGAATTCCTTAGAAGAACAGATAAGAGAAGGCAAAGTCTTTATCCCTTCTTTGGTCCAACTAAGCTCCTAAAAGGACTGGAGAAGAACACTGAGAATTATAGGATTTAGGATTGGAACCTTTGAGGCCATCTGGTGATTTCTTCCATGGTATTAAACGTACCATCTTCTCATTTCTAGCCAATGGTCTGACTGGGTCCTCCCTGCCAGAAGATCCTCCGTGATGGAGAGAGTGTTGCATGGGGGCAACCGGCTCCAGTAGTGATGTCATTATTACTATAGGTTGCATAGAAGAGAGGTTAAAAGCAGGATTCCGCAGAAAGACTGCCTGTACTCAAACACCAGTTTTGACCCCGCTTCATCCATGGGTCCTGTAGGTTTATTCTCTGTCTCCATTCTGCTCTGTTCCCTGGGAGGCTGAACTATAAGAATTGAACTACAACTACTGCATATGAGTTATGCCAATGTGCTCCCCTGCCCTCTGCTTTCAGCTATAGTCAACAGGGAGACCCACAGGGGAGAGGAGAACAGGAGGGAAGTGGGGGTTAAGTTATTTATTCCCAGACCCCTCTCCAGCAGGTTGCCATGGCTACAAAGTCTCAGTCTGTGTCAGGTGGGACCGGTGTGCCCTTTGGGTTCAGGCTTAGGGTGGGTAATGATGCCCCACTGTTACAGTCTGTGGGCTCTGCCTTATGCCTTAGAGTTTCCCCACATCTTTCTCTTACCCTTCTAAATTGTCTCTTTATTAAACTTTGCACAACTTCGTTAATTTGAATATGCCAACTTTTTCTAGCTGAGCTCTTGACTGACACAACCACTCACTATCTGTGTAATGTTGGTCAAATTCTATAACCGCTCTTGGACTGTTTTCTCCTCTGTAAATTGGGGGTAATAATAATAATATATGCTGAAGAAGGACATCTTAAGAATCAAATGAGATGATTTATAAAGATACTTGGAACACACAGTAAGGACTCAGTAAATGCTAGAGTAAAACTATTAATACAACTGCCATGAAGTCTCAACCTGAACACTACCTTAATGCAACTATGGTAAGTTGCTTCTCATAGCTTGACTTAGGTTTTAAGTCAACAATCAATAAAGCAAAAAAGAAAAAAATAATTCCTCAGAGTCAAAATTAACCTTGAACATCCCTTAAGACGATGCAGTCAATTTTTTGGTATTCAGTCCTGCAGAGTTTTTATTCATGCCAAGTTTGATAACCTGTGGGTGAGACTTAAAGGTGAATCTGACATGCAAATGTCAGAGAATCCCACCCCTTCTGCTTCTGCCATAACCATGGAATCCCTAGAGGAGACTGAGAGATGCTAGAAAATTCGAAACTATTCCTGCTGGCTTATAGGGTTGACCTCATTCTGTTCTCACATCAGAGCTTTATCGACTTAATGTTGGCTGGGAGATTTGTAGTTTGTTGTGAAGACAGAAAGGAGTTAATGGGGTCACACTTTAGGTGGCTTTAGGGGAAGCTAGATTTTAAAGTGGGCTCAGTGGGAAATTAAATGGGGTGCATACTGCTGCTCCCATATGTCTGAGATGACCCTTAGATAATCATTCAGCGTGTGCCAGCCTCAGAGCTAAGCGTTTCCTCCATGTTAGTTATCTGGTTTAACCTCATGGCAACTATGAGGTGGAACTATTATGTTCTCTGGTTTTCAGATGAGAGAGCTGAACACCTAAAGTGCCCAGTCTAAGACTATATAGTCCTATTGACACGAGGGGCAGTATTTAATGTGTGTCTGCCTCACTTCTGAGTTTAGATCCAGGACTGAGGCAGAGAGAGCCTGGCTTACCCTCCAGTGTTCCATGTATGTGCAAACTGAGAATTAAACTCCATGTTTGATAGCTTTCATAATAGTTGTCCACAACAGCACACACGTGTTCGCCTGAATAGATTTTTATGTGCCTTGTGTTTGATGAGAAGAGAGTCAGCCTGGTATCTTGCTTTCTCCCCCGATGCCCCCAAAAGACTGAACACACCAACTTGCTTCAAGTGCTCCTCAGGGCCATGTTTCTGGACCCCTTTCCATTTGTTGAACCATCTCTAGTCCAGTGGTTCCTGATGCTGGCTGGCGTAGGATAAATCACCTGAGGAAGTTAAAGAAAAAAACCCCAAAACTGAGTCAGGACCCTGCTCCAAATCTCTGGCATGTGGCCTGAGCATGATTGTTTGTCAAAAGCTCTCTCAGTACATTTTAATCAGCAGCCAATATGGGAAAGCACTGCTCCAATTTGCTGCTAAAAAATTGAAGAATTAGTGGGGATGTTGGCAGGGCCCTCTGGAGCGAGGAAAAAGAATCGGTTCCTTCTAGCTAATGATTATTATCCAGAATTATCTGCGGCATGTTCCACACGATTTAGTAGGCCTCATCTCCAAGGGCAGCTGAATGCAAATGTCTCTCACTGTAGCATGAGATGTGAAGGTTCCCGAACAAAGCCATTTGCAGGGAAGGTGCAAAGTGGAGCCACTTCTTCCATGTAATCTGGCCATGCTTGTTGACTCCCCAGAATTCTCTCTGATCCTGAACACCGAAAATATAATTAAGACTGCTTTTGATTGGATGGTTTAAAATGTAAAACCAACACCACCCCCCTTCTTTCTCTGTCCTTTTACTTCCTCTGTGTTTTTGTGCCACCAGGTGTATTGCCCTTGGCAGTGAGGGCTGAGGAATGGTGTGGCTCAGTCCTCCTCATCTGCAGGTACTGAGGGACTCAGACAGAGGTGTTCCTCCGTGCTCCTTGTAAAGGGGGTGCAGTAGTGCTGCTGGGATCGCAAACATCTAGAGAGATGCCTGCGGCTTTGTTCTCCAGCTGCCACCTCAGCAGAAAGGGTAGTAAAATCTCAAAGTTATAAAGAGAAAAGGAGACTGTACATATTCTGCATCTGACAACTTCACATACAAAGTCACATGTCCACTCTTGACGGGACTCGAAAGGCAGAATCAAACATCACACGAGGCTCAGGAAGGTAGTTTTTCATCTACAAATGATTATAAATCACAACTAAATTTTTTAAAAAGAAAATTAGAGGTGCTATGAAGGGTCCTATGATAGGTAAGATATAGGTCTGGTTAATCTAACGGGCTCACAGGAAAGAGAGAGTGAGAGGGAAGGGACGAGATGGGGGAAGATGTGGATGAAGGAAGACTTTCGAATTCAAATTTGGAGAAGGGAGGTGAAAGGAGGAGGTGAGCAGAAACGTTTAAAAACTTCTATTTAGTTCTTTCCTCTTTTTTTTGTTATTTCTCTCATCTGCCTATTCACTCTTGGATATCGGGCTCAGAAAACTATCCTCCAAGGACGCTTAGATTAAACTGAACACTTTTTGAAGGTTTACTGGGTGCCAGACTCTAGTTTAAGAACTCTGCGTGTCTTTTACATTTCATTTAGATCTCTTAGCTCTGTGCGGTTGGGAATGGTACTCCCGTTTTGCAGAAGGAATGAGGAACAGTTGAGGAATTTCCTCCCAGATTATTCCACTGGAAGGTGAAGAATTCAAGCTCTCCGATATCAGCGTCAGGCATTTAACCACGAAGCCGCCCTGCTGAGGCTCCAGCTCCCCTGGCACGGTCCCCGGGAGGAACTCCCGAGTTCCCACGTGGCCAGCTGCATTTGGTCTTCGGAAAGGTGTCAGCACAACCACCGTGCTGGAGAGCGCCTCTCCCGAGGAATCAGGCCAGGCACGCGGCGACTCAGGACACTACCCGCGTCCCAGACCCCGCCGGGAGAAACCTGGCAAGTTCCAAGGGGTAGGTTTGCACCGCGGACATCTCTCGGGTGCGTTGCCACTGCAAATCTCTCTCTCAAGAGAGCCTGTTTAATTCTCACCGCGGCCCTACAAAGGGAGTTGTTTTGGCTCCGTTTCTTAGAAGAGGAAAGTGAGGCGTGCCCTGCCCAGCGGCCGCTACGTCGGCAGGTGGTGGAGCAGTAGGTGTCTGCTGCTCGTCCCAGAGATAATAAAATCTGCACGGATTTTGCCATTATTATGCAAAGCCGGAGGGGAGGCTCGGACCCTCCCTTGACCGAGCCCATCTGTCTCCGCGCGCCGCCCCCGGGGCACAGAAGCCGACAGCGAGCGGAGCAGAGTGGGTGGAAATCCGTCCCCGCCACTTGCCTCACCATCTCTCCGCTTCTTCACCGCCAGCGCCGAGGCCGACCTCCCTTGGCTTAAAAAAAAAAAACCCTACCGTACTCCCCCGTACCCTCCCGCCGCCCCAGGGAGCTGCATTAATATTAATCCCGATGCATAATTGAAGGCCGGAGATTTATTCCGGCCGAGGCTGGGGAGGGTGTGCAGCTCGGCCGTATTTCGGCCGCGGCCACTCATGTGTTTCGGCCGCTTGGGTTTCGCGCAGGCCTGGTACCCAGGACGTGGGAGAATGGGGTGGGTGTGCCGCCGGTGAGGATGAGCCTGGGAATGAAGTGAGCCCGAGCGGGTGTGCCAAGAAGTGAGGCGGGGTGCCGGGGGCTGCTCCAGGGAGGCAGGGACGGAGGGGCATCCCAGGTCTCCGCGACGTGGCCTGCGCTTTGCCCAGCGAGGAGTGACCCGGGGCTACGCGGGCTTGAGGGGAAACAATAGCGACTCCTTAGATCCTGGGCTCCTGCCACGGGCAGCCCGGGCTTTCCCGGGAGACCAGCCGGGCTTCTTTTCTTATTATGGCGAGAGGCTGGGGGCGGAGGGATGGCAGAGGAGGGACCGCGTCTGGAGACGGGGGGCGAGGGGGCGGCAGTTAAAGGAGTCTCCCGAGGCGGCGGCCCCGGTGATGTCAGCTCTCGACGAAAATAGAGAGGGATCGCCTGCAAATCCCCAGCTCCGGCGGGGCTAAACCTTGCAATCCCTCCCCGGCCGGCGCCGAGCCAGGGCGCAGGGGCCTCCACCGCCTCCCCTGGCGCGCACACACACACCGCACACGCGCGCACGCACGCACCCACTGCCTTGCACACCCACGGCACACACTCGCCGCCCTCCCCCCTGCCACCGTCCTCCGAGCCCGCGCTCCGCCACTCGGCGAGCCCCGCAGCAAACACAGGTAGCCGCGGCTGCACGCCGTCCAGCGCCCCCTCCTGCAGCCCGGGGGCGGCGCTCTCTCGGGGAAGCCACCCTCCAAGCACCCCCACCCCCTCGCCCTCCACCAGAGCACCCAGCCAAGCGACACCGAGGCCGGCGGAGGGAGCGCGGGACGCGCGCGGTAGAGAGCGGAGACGCGGCTTAGCGCCGGCTGGAGCCTCCTGCGCGCGTTGAGGCGCTAAAGGGCTTACCCAGGAGGCGGGTGGAAGGGCGGGGAGAGGCTCCCCCCTTAAATACCGCGCTCGGCTGCACTCGTGCGCTCACCCCGGCACCCGCTCACTCCTCGCCCGCAGCTGCCGGATTGTGCCGAAGAGGAGGGGGCGTTACCCCAGGACATGGCATCCTCGGAAGGGTGAGGGGGGCTTTGCTCGCTACCGGCAGGCAAGGGGATGGAGGGGCGCGCGCGCGGAGTGGTGGTTCCCTATCCCGGATGAGAACAGAGAGACGCTGGCGCCCGGCCTCCGAGACCGTGACGGAGCGATGGCTGGGCTGGGGGTGGGATGGTGGAGAGGATATTGATTTTCTTTCGCCAAGCTTGCTGCTTAACCCTTTGAAGATTCGAGAGACAGAGGATTGTTTCATTTTAATTAAAAAAGGTTTAGGTGGAGGCGTGCAAAAGAGTGACGAAGAATCCTCTTGAGGTTACTTTTGAGATTTGCAAACAATAAGGGATTGGGCACAGTAAGAGCGACAGACGCTGCCCAGGGAAGCAGCGCAAGAAGCTCGGCGCCGGCTGGAAGGTGGGGACCGGCCGGGAATGAATGAACTGGGACCCGGGCCGGGGCGGGGCGAAGCCCAGCGCGCGCAGCCTTGAATGTCGGATTTGCAGAGTCGCAGAGCAGATACCCGGCCTGCTCTGATCTCTCCTGGATGGCGGAATCTCCCTAGCCAGTTTGAAGGAAGCATGGAAAAGATTTGGGTGCTTCCCGAGAAGAGGCGGGAAAATAAGTGGCTTCGGGCAAGGACAGGAGGGACAAGAGAGGCAGGAGTGCCCAAATTCCAGCGTGGGGAGCGTTGATTTTCTCTGATTCTGCCCGCTGTCTTGGAGTTGTCTCCTGTCTCCTGAGGCAGCAGTTGGATGGAGAATGCTCCCGGTGATAATAAAGGCAGCATCTTTAGCAGGGGGAGATTTAGCTGCAAGAAACCCTTGAGTACTCCTATGTCAAAGGAAGGGTCCAAAACTAGGTCCCTGGATCACTATTTCCCAGGGAAGTCTCTCGGCTTGGTAGAGTTTGAGTAGGAATAAAAGGACTGGTTGGGGAGCTCGGCCCTTTGGGTCATTCACAAAAGTGCACTAGCCTCTTGCAAGGCATCACTGGATCCATATTAAGTGGCAAGCAAGTACCAGCGGCTCCTCTGAGCACCGGTGGAGCATCCTTGCTGCAGGAGCTTTCCAGGGCTTCTGTCTAACAAATTTTACCAACTCTGCAGGGCTGTTTTGGGAAATGGATCTCTAAGTAGGCATATAGAGCAGCCCCAAAGTTAGATCTCTAAACTTCAACCTCCAAGGAAGGACAAATATTTCTGAAACTGTCTGCTCTGTGTCCAGGAGAAGGAACCCATCTTTTTTCTGGCCCTGGAGTCCTTCTGGCCCCTGGAGTCCTTCCAAAGGCGATGGGGGAGGGCGGCTGGTATCTTGTGGTAGCATGAGACTTCTCCTCTCTTTTTGTCTTAACATTTCAGCTGTGTGGACCTTTTTGACTGTTTCTTCTCCAAACCAATGCTCCAGAAAGAGGTTTGTGTACAAGGAGGGCAGTACATTGTTCTAACACAGATCTCTAGAATTCAATATTAATATGCCTCATCCTCAGTGTCTTTTTGCCTGTTTAATTAGTCATTCATATTAGAAAAGATACAAAGGCAATACTGTCTGCTTTCAGGTCCCTTCTAGATTTGCCCCTGCTTGTAAGGGCTAGGTTGGACAACATCTGTGAACGAGATTGCTGATGGCAGTGTTTCAAGTCCTGCATCCCTATTTTGATGGCCAGATAGTAAAGGGAGAGGTTAAGACAACAAGAATCCCCCAATTAAGTGGTGTTTATCTCACCTTTGTCCTAAATGAGAGCTGCCAAATGATTTGACTCTGTAAGTATAGAGCAGAAGGGATTCACATTCTATTAGTAAGGTATTATGCATCTTGCTGTTGTCAAGAAAAGATTGGTCAAAGGCATTTGTATTTAGGGGAAGAACTGAGAAAATTTGAAAGACTGGGAAACAAATAGAGAAAGAACTCTGACCCATTATCATTTCAGAGCAGTACTGATGCGCAGGTGACACTCTCAGAAGCCCTGGTCTTTCCTTTTTTCTTCTCTTCCTTTCTTCCATCTTTTCACCAGGTGCATTGACTCAGTACTTGTTGGGTAGACCTCACGTGGTGGGCACTCTGGGTGTGTGGGGGCTCCAAAGATGTAAGACTTTGATTAGTAGATTGTCCATATGGTTTAGTGAGATTCTCTTGCCTCTTCTGATACCTTTAGTCAATTACCTTGTAAAGGGAGGTTCACAGAGAATCCGCAGACTGGTTGCCTTTGTTGGCCCCTGTCAAGCTGTTTCCTTGAAACATACATTGCTGAGAAGGAAACAAAAAATAGCAACAGAGTTTTATGCTTTCAATACATGTATTTTCCATTCGCTTGATCCCGAATGTTTGGGGAATGGAACTGTGTGGCAGACTGACCATTCCGGTCACCGTTTATCTGGTGATGTAGTTACAGTCAACAACACAGGCAGATGACTAGTTTTGAAAGAATTATTAGAAGCCATCGTGACATCTTCTGTTTGTTTAGCACTTCACTTTCAAGGCTCATTTGTGTCGTCATCACATTTGATTCTTCCAGTAACTGTGAAGTAGGCGGTCCAATGAGGATGAACTTGAAGGATAAAATGATATAGACTGTATAGTCATCTTTCTGGGAAGATTCCAGGACTTGACCCAACTTTGGAGTTACCATCTGGAAATATAAGTTATCATGGAAGAATGTGCTAGGCATGTCTGGCACAGGATATTACCAGCTTTCTTTTGAAACTTTGGCATATACTGTGCAAACTGCCTTTTGGAATATTCTTATTATCAGCCTCTGCATTTGATCATTGCCTTTGCAAAGCATATTCAAACGCTATCTGGTTATGTGAGGTTTCTGATTGTTTGGAATTGGGATCATTAGCATCCAGCTTCTAGAAGACTCTACGAGGACTCTTTGGTAGTTCCCAGACCCTGAGGGGTATTTTCCTGCAAAGCAGCATCTAATTTGATAGTTGAGGATTCTGTCTTTCTGAGTCCTCAGACATGGCTAAGAATTATGGTTTTGGTCCCTGATCCAAATTGGAAAGAGATTATTAGTATTAGGCTGGCTAGTGTCCAATATAGACTGAATTATGTTGGAGGACTCAGATGCGTAGTGGCAGGCATTTCACAAATACATTCTAGGGTTTGGAGACAGCTAGGTCACCAAGTATGTCAGGGACCCAAGGCAATCTGTCTTCTGATCGGCTCCCAGGAGCCAAGAGGTCAGAGCAAAAGCCAAGTGCAAGGGCTTGGGTTTCAATTTGACTTTGAAAGCCAGCAAAACAGAAAGCTGCTGACAGCAGAAGAAAAACCCAGCAAGAGGGACCACTGGATTTATTATTTCAAGCAAACAAAAGCAAAACATAACAATTGCCTTCTCCTGCCTCCCCTTGGGAGTGAAGTTGAGGTCAGCGGGAGGAAGAGCCCACAGAATAGACTTATTGAAAAGGCAACGGAGGGCATGGGTTTAGGGTCCAGAGGGGGTTGCATGTTGCCTGCCTCATGCAGTTTTAATTTCTCATTTTCAAGAATATAAAAATCAGCCTCCCTGGGTAAAATAAAGATGCATGAAACTCAAATGAGAAAGCCATTTCACGTTTACTAAGATCGCCTCTTGTGAGTGATTGAAAGCTTAATTCTCCTGAAACAGTTTCTAAAACCAAATGGAGCCTGTGACATGGAAAAAGCCAAGATGTTAAAAACCAGGAACAGTTCTGCCAGTCCGTATCCATGGCCACTTCTTTTCTTCTCTGATGCAACATAATTAGGGGCTGTCTCCCCTGGCTTTGGATTTAAGGGAATTGTCAAATAAGGAAAAGTCTTTAAGAGATGGCAGTGCTTGGGCTGCAGAAACAGGCAATATTTAACAGCAAGGTGTGATATTTCTGGGTCAGTGTGCCATAAATCATACAAATCCAGGAATGCAAAACTGACAGTTTGAAGCTCAACAAAGGTTGATTTCAGTGAAAATCTTGCCTCCCTACCCTCCTCCACGGCTGTATCACACAATGCCCAGATGTCTGGTTTTCCCCTCTTTTAAAGGCAAACTAAATTGTTTTTCATGCTGATTTTTCTCCCCTTGGGACTTGCTTCCCTCTTGGAACCAACTGCATCTCCTCATTTCAATCACTTGCTATAGTTATTTTAATCAAACCAGACACCGGTCATTTCAAATCTAGTAATAATAGGCAAAGGAGTCATTGTCAAGATGAAATTTTAGTTTTGTTTGCATTTTCAGAACTTGTCCTAGAAGTTTGAAAAAGCAAACAAATGCCACACACCGCCTTGCCTGCTCTCTTCTCTCCCATACCCTTAACAGCTTGTTGGGGGCCAGCAGAATGTTTCATAGCAAGGGTTTTAGGATCCAGATTACGGCAAATCTCTTTATTTACCAGATCGTGAGCTTGCTCTCTCTTCCCTCTGTCTGCCCCTCACCCCTCACCGCACCAAGCGGCCAAGTCCTTGGAGTGAATTAATTAAAGGAGTGTTTAAAAATATCTCATTGCTCCATCTCCACGTGCTCCATCATTGATTGGAGGCAGATGGGTTACAGATTTGTCAGTAGAATAGAAAAGGACCAGCATCTCGTTATAAATCTGTCTGGTTGGCATCAGATGATGGCAGAAAAGACAATAGGCCAGCAATATGAAAGGGGAATAAAGGCAGGGATAGATTCTTAAACTTCGAAAAAGGATACCTCATTTTCTTAGTGCTTGTTTTTGTTTGTTTGTTTTTTAATTTAAATGTTGTTTTCCAATGGTATTGATATTGATTTACTTATCTTTCATTCGTGGATCTATTTAATTTCTCATGGCTGTCTGTTGAACGGCCGTCTGATGTTCTTGGCAGTCTCAGCAGCTGCTTCGGATTATGGACTCATTGAGCAGGGGCTGTCCTTTAAAAATGGAATGAACTCTATTTTGGCGGCTGGATTTGTCTGTCTGGGTCCCAGTAGAATAGGTGGTGGTCTGTGTTAAAGACCTTGGATGAAGTCTCTGGGGGCAAGGAGAGAGACAACCCCCCCACCCCCTTATACAGCCTGTATATTAGAGGCTTCATTTAAACCAAGAGGACTTTCTTCTGTTACATTTCGTCAGGAGTGCCATCTGTCACTCGGTCTTTGTAATCTGGCATGGACCTTCCCATCACGTGCCCCTGCCATCCCGGCTTCCCAGACCCTGTGCTTGAAGGATCCCGGAGATGTTGGCCAAGGTGAAAGTGGAGTGGAGGCCTGTCTGCCTCCCAAGCTCTGCTCTTCCCATAGCAGCAGATTCAGGGTATCGGATGCCTGTGGACCGTAGGTGGCCCACAGACATACATGTTTTGGGTCACACAGGGTTCTGAAAACCTTTGAATAGTTTGCTTAGACTTAACAATGTTTCACCTAAAAAAAACAATGTTGATTCTGGTTTCTCCCAAATGTTGGGAAATCTGATAATGAAGGACCAGCCCTTTGTCTTGGTATCATTTATTGAAATGCTTAACAGCCCTACAGTTGTTTAAGCACTTTGCATGTATTAATTGATTTAATCCCCACAACAATGTGATTCAAAAGGACTATTATTATCCCCATTTTGCAGGTGTGAAAACTGAGGCATAGAAAGATTAAGCAACTTGCTGTTGGTTTTACAGCTAGTGAGTGGCAAAGCCAGGTTTTAAACCCCGACAGCCTGGCTCTGGAACCCATGACTCTAACCACTAGGCTACACTGCTTGGTCCCACAGGGGTGGAGGGTGGGAAGAGTCAGCTGGGGATGAAGAGTGGCTGTCCCCTGAGACAGGGCATGTGCTTTCCAGGTTGGACACAGTCTTTTCTGAGACCAGTTGCTCATGTTACCTGCTTGACCCCTTAGCCCTCTAAGGCAGCCACTGAGAGAATGAGAGCTTGGATTCCCTGTTCTCAGGGTATGCCAGTGTCTAGCAGTTGTGGCTACTTTTTCTTGTTAACCCCTTCAAAACACTCTCTTCTTCTTATTTCCTTTAACTTTGTTCTTAATGAAGAGTTCCTTTGTAATTATAGGCTGTCTGGACACCAATGGCTTTGTCTTATCAGATGCAGTGCTTTGAGACAGCCCAGTGCACGGCCACAAGGGTTCAATCCTTTGGAATATCGAGTCTTGAGAATTCACTTCTTAGTGGAAAATGTAGTGGAGCATTTAGCAGGCCCTGGAATTTATTCTTTCTTATGTGATTTTTAAGCATGGCTGGTTAGGGCTGTGACTTCACTTACCCATTTCCTAAAACAGCTACTTTTCTTATCTCTTTAGGAGTGTGGCTGATGTCCTTGGTTTGTTTGTTTCTTTTTTTTTGTTTTGGAACACATGCAGACAGTGATGACTGGGGATGCCTTTTAAATTGAGGAAGAATCATTCAGAGAGTGTGTGTGTTCGGTCAATCGGTCGTGTCCAGCTCTTTGCGACCCTATGGGGTGTAGCCTGCCGTGCTCCTCTGTCTGTGGGGTTCTCCAGGCAAAAATACTACAGTGGGTTGCCATGCCCTCCTCCAGGGGATCTTCCTGATCCAGGGATCGAACCTGTGTCTCGCTGCATTGGCAGGAGTCTTCTTTTACCACCACTGAGCCACCTGGGAAGACCCTCAGAGAATGTATTTCTGTGCATTTTTAAGAGTGGCACAGTTTGCTGATTGTCCAGTAGGTGGCAGTAAATGTCAGTACTTTGTCCAGACTGGCTGTTTGACTCCCTTTGGTCCTTAGGGAATCTCAATTCCCACAGCATCCCATTCTCTTTTGATTAAAAAATGTCTCCACCAAATATATTTTTTTGGTATTTGTGAGATGATTCTTATATGTGTGTATGTGCTCAGTCATGTCCAACTCTTTTGCGACCCCTTCGACTGTAGCCCACCAGGCTCTTCTGCCCATGGAATTTTCCAGACAAGAATACTGGAGAGGGTTGCCATTCCTTTCACCAAGGAATAGTCTCAACACAGGGATCGAACCCTTGTCTCTTGCATCTTCTGCATTGGCTTACCACTAGCACCACTTGGGAAGCCCTGTTTATAGATATCACCATAAACAAATACAAATAGGACCATTTGTTTGAATTTGGAATTCCAAGTCTATGTGACTATACATATATGATTTCATTAAGTCCTTGAAAAACTCTTATTAAATATTATGCTCATTTTGCAGATGGGGAAACAGAGATATTTTGCTTTTACGCTGTAATTGGGTACCTGATTTTTGTCATCTACTTCTACTGTGTTCCATAGTATCCACATTTTGCAATTAATTCACATTTCTTTAAAATTTCACAAGCTTTGAAACAGTACAAGGCATGACCACATGGCTATAGTCCTTTGTTCATTTGTTTGGTTTTGCTCTAATCATTTTGATCAAAGGAAGCAAGATAGCCAAGTGTCCTTGCAAGAAGAGATAGTCAAGAATTTAAGAGGCAATGCACAAGAAGGACAGCAATGGTGACAAAAAGAAGTGAACTTATCTTTGAATGGAGGTGTGACATTCAGAAGAAAATACTGCCATTGAAACAAAGTGGGAATAAGGTTAGGCGGCTGAGAATGATGGTTGGGCCTGAGCTTGTAGACGTTAATCTAGAGAATTTCAAATAGAAGAAGCGATTACAGTGCACGAAGGAAGATAAGGTAAAAGAAACCAGATAAAAGAAGAAAAGCATTCTTCTCAATTAGGTATCAGGCAAAATTGTATTTTTGTTTGTAGACCAAATTATAGTTTTGTTTTTATGTCTTGTATTTAGTTGCTCAGTCATGTTTGACTGTTTGCAACCCCATGGATTGTAGCCTGCTAGGCTCTTCTGCCCATGGAATTTTCCAGTAAAGAATACTGGAATGGATTGCCATTTCTTCTGCCAGGGGATCTTCCCAACCTGGGTATCAAACCCTTGTCTCCCACATCTCCTGCACTGGCAGGCGAATTCTTTATCACTGAGTGATCTGGGAAGCTCTTGTTTTTAATCTCAGTCTTCCATGTAAAAGGACGGCTATGATCTGATAACCAGCTTTGTTAGAGAAGTAGACCAAAGGCCATGTGAACAAAGCAAAATTGGGTTAATATGTCTAGAAGTGAAATGGATGAATATCAACTGACAACACTTAGACATGCTAAAGGGAATGATGATTTCTGGGTGATGGGTTCAGCTGTTACTTTTTATACTTCAATGCAACATAGGGTCTCAAAAGTGTCAAAAGTAAATATTGGACTAATTTCTAAGAAGAGAATAGAGTGTAATGAAATTATAGACTGAATCTGTTCCCCTAGTGTTTTCCTGGGATTCAAAGTCATCAATCAGCAGACATTAGTAAAACCATCATAGCGTAGAAGCAATGCAGGGATCATTGATTTTTCCATCCTGATTAATTGCTAACATTTCAATGAAGAACTAATCACTTGCAGGCATTTCTCTCTTAGTCTGAGAAGATTCAAATTTGGAGTCTTTTCAAGACATTAATACCTTGAGGTTGAGGACCTGTTGCTGTTCTCTCCTGGAAAATACTTTGGGATGGAGACTTGTGTGCAGGAAATTTATTGAGGGAACCTCTCAGAATAAATCCTTGTGGAAGAGAGAAGGGAGCAAGCGTGAGCAGAGGGAGAAGCTGAAATAGTCCGACAAAGTGCCTGTCCCATTCTTCAGGAGGTCCTGGTGCAGAAAGGTCCTGCGTGGACAGGAAGGAGACCTCTACCACCACATCAGTCCGCCCCTGGATTGGGTTGTGCTCGGCAGTGGGCCTGGCCCTGGGTGAAGACACAGCAAGGCCTTAGACAGGAATAGAGTTGGTAAGTGTTGTCACTTATCAGCATCCCAGCAGCTGGGGGGATAAATGCCTCAGTCCTGAAGCTGAGGGCATGGAGGTCAGAGGAACTCACCACAGCATCCACGGTTAGCTCCAAATTCAAATGTTTGAGAGAGGCTCCGTTGCTTTCCATCTGAATATCCAGGCTCCACAAAACTGTCATCTGTAATAAAATACTGTCCCTTAAAAGGAGGGTGCCGTTGGGCGACAGGGAGGCAGGTGGATTCTGGTGGGCAAGGCTGGGGAGAATTAGCAGGCATCACTGCCTCGGTTATAGTTGTGACCCACACAGCCCCCAAAGACGGAGGACCTAACCCTTCGCATCACTCAGACCTTCCAAAGGTATCTGGTCCGACAGGAGGCTGGTTATCTCAAATTGATGCCCAAGAAAGGGAAACCAGTTCTAGTGAATGGAAGGGGCCAGAAAGATCAACAGATAAATATCCCAGGAACCAGAGTCTAGCTGTTACTGATATTTCCAGCATTCACAGCAGCTGTTTCTATACTCCTGCTAGTGTTGTTTCTCATGGAGTCCTTGCCTTGGGAAAGGGGAGGCAGTGAACTGGGTCATCCCTTTCTGGAATATCCACTGCCTTGTTCTGTTGATTCAAGAAGTCATGCATTCTGTCAACCTCTGGCCCAAAGTGCTTGTATGTTGACTTTTCTCTGCTCTGTTCCCTTGGTAAATATTCAGATGTGTTCAGAGACGAAAGAGCACTTTTGTATGTAATCCAAGGCCTTGCAAATTATACCTCTGTGGGTATTTCCACTTGTTTTCTCACAGCAGGTGAGACCTGGTCTGCTTTGAGACTAGGACATTGGTTATCAATGTGTTTGTGTTTTTATTAGCATGACAACTCAATTCAAATGGCTCAATTATAGAGTAACAGAAGGTAAAGCAACCAACATTGAAAGCTTCCTTTCCTTATCTGTTTCTAAGAGTTATACATCTCTTGTTTACAATGGCAGATAGATATTGTGTATGTTTCCAGCAAATGCGTAAGGCAACACTGATTGTTTTCAATCTATATTTAGAAACTACATTTTGCACATGGACTATATCAGCTGAATAAAGGGGTGTGAAGAATTCACTGTCCACTGTCAAATAGATTATGTTAAACAGTTAAAAGGAAAACTTTTTGTCCTCTGGGTCGGTGGCTCTTTTCCCATAATGAAAAATGTGGCCTTATTAAAAAACAAATAAAAAAACCCCAAACTTCTAACACTACAGAGTAGCATAAAGACACAAAAATTTGTCTCTCAGCCCAATCCTGTTCTCCAAAAATACTCACTTTTTTGGGTCTGTCTTTTGAGACCCACATCAATGTAAACATCCAATTCTTAATATACAAATTGCGTTATCCTATCCAGGTTTCTTCAACTTACTTTTCACTTCATACCTCTAATTATATATCCATGTGATATATATATAATATATATATAATCTGTATATCTGGTAATAGCCCGCTGTCCACTGTGTGGTTATATAATAATTGATTTAAGCAGTCCTTGATTGATAGATATTTAGGTCATCTCCAAGTCTTTGTTATTATAATTATTATAACAATTTTGAGTGAAATATGAGTTGGAAGAAGAGAATGAGGCAGGACCACTGAGATCGGTTAGAAGATGACATCTGGGTGGAAAAGACTGGCCTATATTAGGTTATAGAGATACATACGCATTGCCAGATTCCAAGGATATTTAGAAGGACTCAGTGACCAAGCACGTGCAGTGAGCTGAGGAAAGAATCCTAGGGAGCGCTCATGTGCCTCAGTTCAGCTCAGTCGCTCAGTCGTGTCCGACTCTCTGTGACCCCATGGACTGCAGCACGCCAGGCCTCCCTGTCCATCACCAACTCCTGGAGTTTACTCAAACTCAGTTCCATTGAGTCGGTGATGCCATCCAACCATCTCATCCTCTGTTGTCCCCTTCTCTTCCTGCCTTCAATCTTTCCCAGCATCAGGGTCTTTTCAAATGAGTCAGTTCTTCGCATCAGGTGGCCAAAGTATTGGAGTTTCAGCTTCAGCGTCAGTCCTTCCAATGAGTATTCAGGACTGATTTCCTTTAGGGTGAACTGGTTGGATCTCCTTGCAGTCCGAGGGACTCTCAAGAGTCTTCTCCAACACCACAGTTCAAAAGCATCAACTCTTCGGCGCTCAGCTTTCTTTATAGTCCAACTGTCACATCTCATGTGTCTAGATGGACACAAGTGCTTTAGGGTACTTAGGATGTTGAGAAGTAAGGAGGGGAATCAGGAGAGAATTAAGGGTCCTGGAGTGGCTGACACTGCTTCATGCTACAGTGACATCAAATAATGTAAGTCCTGAAAAGGGATCATTTTCAAGGCAGTTGCTGAGCAGAGCTAGAGTCAGCAAGATAATGGCTACTGTTGGCATGTTATTGTGAGCTGGGAATGGCTGGAGAGAAAGTGAATGTAATTTGTTTTTTCAAGAGTGGTCATCAAGGGGAGGATGCGAGAGCAGGGCTACATTTTGGTTTACTTGCTTTAGTGTCAGGATGGGTGTGAGGTAAGCGTGCTCAAAAGGTTGGCTAAGTGATGCTGAGGTCTTGAGTACCCTTTGTGGGAGAAGCTGATGAAGAAAAGGAGTAGAACCAGAGGGCAATTCATCACTTGGTCTGGAGGTTCCTGCAGGAGGGGCAGGGCAGCGCTCTGAGTACTTGGTCAGAGCTTCCTGCAGTCTTCCTGCTTCATCCCACGATGCAGGGAAGAGCTCACAGCAGAGGGCGAGGAAAAGCTCACATGCCTAGACTGCTAGACCCATGCAGACCCTGGTGCTAGACCAGGGTGCTAGACTGCTAGGCCCTGATGACCCTTTGAGTGACAGAGGGGGCAGCTGGCTGGAGTCGGATATATTTTAGTAGTGATTGTTATTTACTTTTTTGTTTCACTGTCCATAGCCTTTCTAAGTCTCCCTAGCTGGATCTCTTCTATTTTCCTTCCTAATCCTTCATTTGTGCTCTTGTGTAGCTCCTAAAACTTCCTCGGACTCATTCTCGATCCCCATTCTCTTGGCTCTGCATTCTCTTTGAATCCCTTCTTGGGCACTTGCATACCACATGTATACTGATAACTACCAAGTGTGTGTTTCTATCTCAGACCTTTCCTCCAAGCTCCAGTTTCCTATATCCTTCACCCTAATGGACATCTCCATTTGGGCAATGCACACACATCTCAAAATGACCGACAGTGGAACTGTTGGTTATTTTCCCTGCAGACTCACCCCTACTCCTTCCCAAGTTTCTCTAGAGAGTCAAAGCTAGAAAGGTAAGTATTGGCCCTGTTTTTTTCTCTTCCATCAGTCCCAACCTACAAGCTTTCTCAGTTCCATCTCCAAAATGTACCTAAGTCTGGCCTTTTCTCTCCGTGGTCATGCTTTATGCTAGCCCAGGTAAGTCATCTCTCCAGTGGAAGCTCCCCAATCTCCTAACTTTCATTTCCTCAAACACCCTCCAGTCTTGCCCACCTTAGGGCCCATTCCCTTTGTCTGGACCACTTCCTACCCTCCACATACCCCCATTCTCCACTTGGCCGTCACCCTCTTAGCGGAAACATCCTTTAGTGCTTAGCTGGAGCAGCGTTTCCCAGAGAGCTCTTCTCTCATCCCGCCATGGAAAGTAGGTCTCCCATTCTCAGTCCTACATCATTCCTCCTTTTCTCCCTTCTTCATAGCATCAGTTACAATTTTATTTATCTTCTTATGTCTGTCTACCTCCATCACCAGAATGTAAGCACTCTGATGGCTGGTTCATCATGGCATCTCCCAGGATCCTAACGCTGTGCACTCAATACACATTTATTAATTGAATATTCACCCACCGCAGCCTGGGGATGTAGGGAAGTCTTCTCTAGAGAGATGACATTTGGGCTGGGCCTTTTCCAGGAACTTGGTCCCCATCACATTTACTACAGAGCTTCATTATCACAGGAGTGTGCCGACTGTTTTCTTGTCTGTCTGAGCCATCACAATCCTGAGATCTCTCTAAGGATGAGGACTACATTCATTTCTTTGTGCCCCAACTTATCATTATCACAATGCATGTTGGTGTAACTGAATTGTCCGATTTGGGAAGGAGACATGCAAGGGCATAGAGAGGATGGTTTTAAGGGAGGAAAAGCACCAAAGTTGAAAAAAAAAACAACAACAACAAACCCTGCTCTTTTGCTTGTTAGGACAAGTCCTCCTTTTTAGGTCCTGGCGGTCAGTTGAACTTCTCTGCCGAGCAGTCAATAACCAGTCTTCTCACTGCAAAGGTTGACAGGGTTCAAGTAGGTTACAAGAATAATTGGGCAGCAGCTCATCTTGTGAAGCCAAAAATGTATTTGTCATAGTCAATTATGTTCCCATGCTGTTGTCTGGGAAAGATTACAAACTCCTGTAGCTTCTGTTATTTTAAAATGCAATAAAATGGAATCAGATAAGAGTTTTTGAGTCCATTCCCCCGTCTTCCCCCTGTCTTTCCCAAGACTTCTGGCTTTCTCTGAGTGATGTCTTTCTGTTCCTTTTCCTCTTTCCTTCTGAAAGAAAACAAGGAGAAGTTAGCATTCATTTGATATTCAAAGAAGGATTTAAGTTAAAAATGATGTGTAAATTACATCAGTGAATAAATCCAGGGCTCAACAGTACAATTGCTTGTGAAACTGGTCTAGAAAAAGGTCCCAGTAGCTGACAACTTCGTTGTTAATATCGATGCTTTTTAACTTTTAAAGAGATTCTGAATGTATTTAATCATTCCCAATAGAGTTCTCTTCTTTGACTTCCTATTGTGGTTGGAAAAGGAAGAGCCCTGGGTCTAAAAATAAATACATCTTGCTGTTGGTATATGTTTTCTGGTAATGTTGCAGGAAGGGGGACCCCTTCCAGGGCCTGAAACGGGGCTCTTGTCTGACACTCGGAAATGAATTGTCCGAGGAGACACATGTACTGACAAAGCAAGAGATTTTATTGGGAAAGGGCACCCGGGCGGAGAGCAGCAGGGTAAGGGAACCCAGGAGAACTGCTCTGCCACATGGCTCGCAGTCTCGGGTTTTATGGTGATGGGATTAGTTTCCAGGTTGTCTTTAGCCAATCATTCTGACTCAGAGTTCTTCCTGATGGTGCACGCCTTGTTCAGCCAAGATGGATGCCAGAGAGAAGGATTCTGGGAGGTGGTCGGACATGTGGGATCTCCTTTTGACCTTTCCCAAACTCTTCCGGTTGGTGGAGGCTTATTAGTTCCGTGTTCCTTACCAAAACCTCCTGTCGTAAAACAACTCTTGCAAATGGTTACTACGGTGCCTGGCCAGGGTGGGCAGTTTCAATCAGTGTGCTTCCCCTAACAGTAATGTAAAGAAAAGTGTGCGATATTCCTATATTTCTTGAAGTGAAGTTCTTTGCTGGAGTTTTCTAGGGCTGGGACGGACATGTCGAGGGCTGTTTTTTGTGTCCTGGTGGGATAAGAAAATAAAAACTCTGCTCGCTCGGCATGCTCTTTTCTCCATCCTCAGGGAGAATTCTGTGATGGGATGAAGGGCCCGTTTATGGAACCCCTTCCTGAGCCTTATGAGAAAGTCTTCAGCTGGAACCACCCTCATCATCCTTAATAGCGAATGCTAGATTCTTCCTAGATTCAGAGCCGGGGCAGTCAGACTGCTGTTTTTGAGTTGAAAGTAGAATCAAAGTAGAGATGCTGTGTTTTCTAGACTCCTCTGACATAGAAGTCGTTGTTAGCTGGAGCACCCACGGATCATGTTTTTACTTTCGTTGCTTTTGCTCTCCCTCTGAAGACTCTCAGTGGGTTTCCAGGATAGTAAGCTGCAGATCTCCACACACAATTCCTACGTATAAGTAATGTTCAGCAAGCAGAAAAATCTACCCGGTTCGCCCAGAAGGGAGCGCTGTGGGGCCTCCTGCAGGCCAGCTGCAGGGCAAGGGTGGTTTTCCTGCTGCCCTGAATCAAGAGCCAGAAGGCACTACCTCCCTCCCCAGGCCAGCACCAGCTGTTGTCACGGTTTTTGAGAAGGGAAGCCCTACCGCTTTGACTGTTTATATTCCAAGTGACCTGGGATTGTTAAAATACCTGGAGACCAGAGCTCTGGAGCACAAGGCTATACCTGGGACAACAGGACTGAGGTTGAGAACAAGTTGACAGCCGTCACCATTGACCGTCTGGTCCTGGGTCGTCATCCTAGTCCTCCTGGCTTCTCCCTGAAAGTCACCAGTGGGCTTCGAACAAGATTTGCTGGTTCCAGAGCCTGGGTAGGTCCAATCCAGTTTGGTCGGGTTCTTGGCAGACTTTTTAAAACTGAAGGGTCAATCATGGGGAGGAAGAGAAGGTTTGTAATGAGAGAGGAAAAAGACGAGGGATTGAGAAGTACGTTTTGAAAGGACTGGAAAGGCCCCAGAATAAACATGGCAAGAGTGGAAGCGTGAAAGCAGATATTCCTCTCTCCCAAATGACTAACCAGCCACCCCAGAAGTCCAGCTTGTGTTCCAACCCAACTGGAAGCAGGAAATAGAATTCAAACAGGTGCGAAAGTGCTGTGTTTTTGTTGCTGGGCTCACTCCCTTAGGAGGAGACCATAGAGGAAGGAGGAGGGCCTTGTGTCCATATGCTGGTTGAAAGAGGACGTTGCTCTCCACCTTTGAGCTAAGCTGCCAGGCCAGTCAGCAAGATGCAGGTCCTCCTGAGTTTTCAAGCAGCAGGAAAATCAGGCTTCTGCACAGCTGTGAGTTTAGCATCTGGTCAAGGGGGCATTTAAAATTAACTTTTGAGTTTCTCATGTCATAGACTCATAAGGTATTTATAGAATATATACATGAAAACAGTCAAAAAGATCACTGGGGGGTGAGCTTTACTGCAAGAATTTCTGAGTCCTCCTTCGAGAGGTTCTTAGATTATTTGAGTTTATTGATTATAAACATAGAAACGCAGGAAAGCAGAGCTGACCTCCCGGGCATGGGATGGGCAGTAGCACAGGGCTCAGAAGGGACCTGTCCTTGGTTTAATGCTCTGTAGTCACGTTCTTTAAATCCTTAATAACAGAGTCCTGGGGTTTTAATTTTTGCACTAAGCCCCGCAAATCACATGGCCAGTCCCGCAGGGAAGCCACGCAGAAACAGGCCTACATGGAATACTGCTGTTCATGGTGGCAGTGACCATGAAGAGGATGATAACCTTGAGAATATCTGATCTCTTGCAGTGCCCTAGACTGTTTCATAATGAGATACTTGGCATAAAACAGCTTCTGGGACTAGCGTTGTAGTGGTTGGAAGGATTTTCTGTTGCACGGCTTACTAATAGTAAAACTCCAGGGAAGTTAACTAGCCTCTCTGAGACTCAGTTTATTTATCTGTTAAATGGGGACAATATCACCCACCCAATAGGGTTTGGAAAGGATTAAGGCAGAATGTGAACCTGGGACATGGAGGACACCGTGTAATGATGATTGTTTTTCTATATCTTGGAATAGCCTTTACTGTGTTGCTTTAAGCCTGCTGAACCTAGGTGGGGTTATCTGTCAATCTCCCTACTTTGCAAGTTAGGTTGCCAATACTCGTACGCACGGGTGTGTGTTTGCCAATTCTTTCTTGAGGACCATAGGTGATAAGATTAGAAAGTTGGTCCTAGACTTCTTTGATCTTATGGTGGTATTTGCACTAGTGATGGTTTGTTTGAAAGTTTTTCTCTTTTTGTGCTTTTAACCCTTGAACTATTTTTACTCATAACACACCTGACTCAAAACACGTGGTGCCCTTTCTACCACACTGTCCGATACCAGCTGGGTGTCATACCATTCAATTCAGTTCTAACACCATCTACCTGGGAGTTAGCATCCGATTCTGTAAGTTAAGAGCTCAGTCCCACGAGGCTGCCCCACTGCAGATGCTGGTTGAAAGCCCAGGTTGTATTTTGATTGACAGGCTGGACATTCAGGGGGTTCCCATTACCCACTCCTCAGGTTTGCTAATGTGTTAGAATGACCCACAGAACTCAGGGAAACACTTTAGTTTAGTTATGTTTCCAGAAAGTGAAAGTCGCTCAGTCGTGTCCAACTCTTTGTGACCCCATGGACTATACAGTCCATGGAATTCTCCAGGCCAGAATACTGGAGTGGGTAGCCTTTCCCTTCTCCAGGGGATCTTCCCGACCCAGGGCTCGAACTGGGGTCTCCTGTGTTGCAGGCGGATTCTTTACCAGCTGTGCTACCAGGGAAGCCCCCTATGGGTCCAAGTTTATTGTAAAGGATACAACTCAAGAATAGCCAATGGAAGAGATGCTAGGCAAGGTATGGAAAAGGGAGTCTGGTCCCCTCTCTGGGCACACCTTGATGTGTTTACATCCTGGTAGCTCTAGAAGCTTCCTTTGGAGATTTCTATGGGAGTTTCATGGTGTTGGCATGATTGATGACATCACCGGCCATTGGTTACTAACTCAATCTCCAGCTTCTTTCTCCTCCCCCCAGGGTCCGGGTGGGAGGAGGGGCTGAAGTTTCCAACCCTCTAATGCTTTGGTCTTACTGGTGACAGCCACCAGCCTGAAGCTGTATTTTTGCAGATGGAAAGAACTAAGTATCCTTTCTACGCTGCATAGGAATAGATGATTGAACAAGCTGCGTCCAACTGCAAGGCATCATCTACATGCAGGCGTTGAGCCTCAGCTCTGCTTCTCCTGTTCTTAACCTTCTTGTCTCAAGACCCAACCCTGACCCCAAGCCGGGCCACCTCCCTGCCTCCAGCTGTGGTCATCTGGATTTTGTGCCCCAAGTCTAAGAAGGTGACATCTACCTAACAACCAAATAGGAAGAATCATCCTATTTGTCTTTATTATCTGGGCAGGTCAAAATTAAGGTGTCAGGACCAAGTCATTCAGAGTTCTTGCTTTCCTTTCCTATGTGACCTGGGAGATGTCTGTGGGGAGCTGAGTCTGTTGGACAGCTCTCGACTTCCTTAAGGATGAAGGGGGTCCACGTGGGAGGACGGGAGATCAGGGAGCAGGGGGAGTAGTATGGCCATGCTCAAGGTCTGCATGGGTGGAATTGCTCCTTCCAAGCTAGAAAGAGGAGGTGCAGCTGAAAATTTCTATTTTGCAAGTAACTTGCAGGCTGATCACCCAATAAACTCACAAATGGAGTCTCTCAGCTGTTGGCCCAGCCGTGGGCAGCCTCTGCAGGCCAGTGTCCTTCCTTCTTATCCAGGAGGCTCTGAATGGCCTCTCTTCTCATCTCACGTGTTTCACAGCCCAGTGGAGCTGAGTAGGAGGCTAAGCTTCTGCTGCTTAGGGTAAGACTCTGCCTTTATTTAGATCTCTTAAGATTAGGTAACTCACATCATCTCCCTGAGGTAGAGGAAGGGGCATTGCCTTTTATTACCCTACAAACAGTGGACCCCAAATATCTATTTCAGCAGGCTTTACTTAACTCAGTGTGGAGGTGCTGTGAACTTAATATCCTCTGGACGACTCACCCAGAGTAGCACTTCAAGTTTGGGCTGTGTTTCCTTAGCCAAACTCGGATCTTATTTCTGTTCCCCCCTCTTCAAAAGAGAGAGCGGTCAGGGCATGCGAACTTGCCTTGGCAAGGAATGCTGAATTGGCTTCTGTGTCACGATAAGGATAATAAGGTGTTTCTTGTTGTTGTCACCATGGACTCAGAATGTTCCAGAACATTTGGCTCAGCGCCCTCATTAGCCAGAGGTCCACAGTCCAAATGAGCGGAGAGACCTGGGTTTTAGTCCTTGCTCTGCTACTGGCTTCTGGACCAGAAATCGGTCCATTAGATCTCATAATACCCTGAGTACTGTGAGTTTGAAAGATTGGGAGGAAGAAGGAAGTGAAAGTTGAAGACTGTCTCAAGCATATTCTAAGCCTGTCTTCTTCCCGGCTAGTGAGTGAGCTTTAGAGGCTGTGTCGCTCACTTCACCTGTGTTTGTCCCTTCACCTTGGGCCTCTGCTGGCTCTTCTGGGGCCCCTGGGACCATTACTGTCCCTTGGATGCTGCTGCTCTGTCTGCAGTCTTGCTGGGAGGTGAGGTGGCAAAGCCGAACTTCCCACAGCTCCCCTGTCCTTTAATTCCCCCAGAGCCTCTCACACACAAGGAGGTTGTGGATGGGTAGACTTTATTGAAGATATGAGAATATCCAAAGGGGATAATGCTTTTTTTAAAAAAGATAACCTTTTAATGATTTTTAAAAAGGTAACATTTTAAAAAAAAACTTTAAAAGATTTTTTTAAAAGATATTAGAAAGTTTTTAATATTATTTTTAAAAAATTTAAAACTATTATTTAAAATCTAAAAATGTTAAAATATGTAAAAAATACTATTTTTTAAAAATAATTATTCTCCAGCTGCCACATCATGACCAGCAGTTTAACTGTGCAGCAGAAATGGGACCCAGAGCTGTGTCTCTCCAAACCCTGGGGCCATTTGGCTCTTATCATTTCCACTAACTAGGTCAGAATCTACAGGTTTGAATTTTCCTGGAATTCCATCCTATTCTTGTCCGGTGGGATGGTGGCCCTCCAGCCGGTGAGCGGTGATTGAAGGTATGGCCACGGGGTGAGCTCTCCAGGGTAGAAAGGAAGGGATCTGCCTGCCTGGCCTGTCCTGTTTTTTTCTGCTGAGTCACTCGGTCATTTTCTAGGCCAAAAAGTTCATGCTTCTTTGACTAATGTTAAGGGAATTTTAATATTTAATCAGGAGAATTATACGAGCTATTTGCACACGCATGTAGTTGAAAAGCACTCTCACTCCAGCAGGTTCAGGTGGCCAGATTTGCATGTTCAATGTACAAGGAACAGTCAGGCAGGAACAGGACATCGTGGCAGGTCTCTGGTGCCTGAGCAGTGGGCTGAGGCTTTGGAGACCCAGAGCTGTGTCTCTGACCCCTCCACACCTGGCTGAGGGCACGTTTGGGCACAGAGTGTGGATCTCAGCCTTCACTGTGACATCATGGGCAAAGCTGGATGCTCCCACTGCCTGCAGGAGGGGACGTGGGGGAAAGAATCACAGCTGGGGGGCCTGGTACAAGGCAGTTTACCTTTCAAGACTCCTGGGGTTAAGGTTGGGATTTGTTCAAGATCTGGGGCAGGATTTGGTGACAGAAAGGCAGTAAACTTGCAAATTGCTGAGGATGGAAGTTCACACGTGAACTGGTGGATGCTGGATCATGGTTATAAAAGGGGCTCAAATGTCTGGAACCTCCTCTAGTCATTCCCACGAGATTAGAACCTCGGAGACGGAAGAGGAAAATTGTGAAAGAAATGCACAGGATGATAGAGGGAGTCTGTATTTTCTCCTCTATTTAAAAAACTTGAACATTTTTAGGCAAAGAATCCTTTAAAATGTCTTTTTAATATCCGCATGCCATTTTAAGATGCATGTTCTATTGACACCTATAATTTCATTTGGTTATATTTCATGTATGGAGGAGGCCACAGATTACTAGAAATCAGTCTTGAATATTCATTGGAAGGACTCATGCTGAAGCTGAAACTCCAATACTTTGGCCACCTGATGCAAAGAACAGACTCATTAGAAAAGACCCTGATGCTGGGAAAGATTGAGGACAGGAGGAGGAGGGAACTACAGAGGATGAGATGGTTGGATGGCATCACTGACTTGATGGACATGAGTTTGAGCAAGCTCCGGGAGTTGGTGATGGACAGGGAAGCCTGGCATGCTGTAGTATATGGGGTCGCAAAGGGTCGGACGGGACTGAGCAACTGAACTGAACTGAACAGATTACTGTAGAGAATGCTCAAAGCTTGGAGGAAAAGTGATCAATGACTTGGTTCAAATTCGTGAAACATCCTTCACATCTTGTCTGAATGCCTCTTCCTGATGACCAAATATTAATTTGATGAAAGGCTTAGCAGTGAATACCAGTTTGGGAATTACTTTTGCCATCTCTGCTCACGACATTAAGGTAGCAAAAAGAATTGGAAGAAAGAATGCAGATGCTATGGGTCACCTGCAGCCATCTGGCTTAAAAGTGACCAGGGAAGGGACTCCTGTGTTAACTGCAGGATGGAGGCAATATCAGGGGCTGGGCTGGCTTCTGCCTTCAGCATGAGAGCTTTAGGAGTTAGAGGAGTCTTCTGGAATATCACCTGGACATCTGGCTCAAGCTGCAGTAAAATAGGTGCTGTTCATTGATCTAACAGATGCATGTAGAGTGGCTGACCCTCTGCTTAGGTGTTAAGGATGACCCTCTGTAGGGATTCCCTGGTGGCTCAGGTAGTAAAGAGTCTGTCTGCAACGTGGACAGAGTTTTTTTTTGGTTCAATCCCTGGGTTGGGAAGATCCCCTGGAGAAGGAAATGACAACCCACTTCAGTATCTTGCCTGGAAAATCGCATGGACAGAGGAGCCTGGCAGGATAGTCCATGGGGTGGCCAAGAGTCAGACACGACTGAGCAACTTCACTTTTCTGTGAATCAGATACCGCCATCTGGGGGGGCCCAGCCACCTGGTGCCTGGAGAGAATGCGTTTTGGTCTCCTGCTACCTGCTGTCCTCACAGTCTGGCCAGAACCTTAGTGCAGGACCTCTGGCACCTAGAAGGAGAGAGAGGTGCTCAAGTATTGTACTGGTTATTTTGCAGATGAGCAACTTGGCTTCTCAGAGCTTCAGATTCCTCTTCTGTCCCTACTATAAAGTAGAGATAATAGCATCTACCTTGCAGGGCTGTAATGAAAGTCATCTGCCATTTGACTGGTCCTGAAACAAGTAGGTGCTTGGGAAAAAAGGTGGCTGTTATAAAACACATTGCCAGGACTTCCCTTCTGGCTCAGTGGTAAAGAAGCCGCCTGCCAGTGCAGGAGACACGAGTTTGATCCCTGGGTCGGAAAGATCCCACATGCCTTGGAGCAACTAAGCCCATGAGCCACAACTACTGAGCCCGCGTGCCCTGGAGCCCATGCCCTGCAACAAGAGAAGCCACTGCAGTGAGAAGCCTGCACGCTACCATGAAAAGTAGTCCCTGCTCACTGCAGCTAGAGAAAAGCTCGCACAGCAACGAATACCCAGCACAGCCAAAATTAAATGATAACTACATAAATGTAAAAAATAAAACATATTCCCGGGTAAGCACGGTAGTGCTTAGATCTCTCTGGAACACCTGAAACTGAGCCTTCAAAATGTATAAAACCTTTATTCAAACTGTACTAATTCTACATTTATGCAGATCCCCCCTCCAAGCACACATGTGCACCTCGTCACTGCTGAAAATCTGCCAAAAAAGAGATCTGAGGATGCCAGGCCTGGACGGATGCTGTGGTGGACCCAGGGCATCGCTTCCAGGTGGTTTTCCCAAGCCCTTCCACTGCCACCGAGAAGAGTCTGGAAACCCCGGAAGCCTTTATTTTGACAGGCAAAATCTGGGCCTTGGAGCTCGAGCTCTCTCACTTGTCTCACTCCACAAGCATAAATATTGTTGGACTCCGGGCATTTCTAATGCTGCTCGCTATATGCAATAGTCTATATGCAGTTGCCCAGCAGGACCACTGCCCCAGAGCAGCAGAGGCAGGCTTCCTCTGCCCGCTGCTGGTGACATCCCCCGCCCTGGACACAGGGGGGCGCTGTGGCCCCACGTTTTCTCAAAGACAACTGAGGCGCTCCCTGGGTTTCCTGACTGAGCGTTGAAGATCCCAGTCCTTTGCACTTACATGATTTCATTTTCTCTGTCTTTTCCTATGTGGAAATCAGTGGAAGGGTGGCAGCGACCTAAAACCACACACATAGAAAATGTGCGTGGCTTCTTCAACTAGGAAACGTCAAAAACTTGCCAGCAATTATCTTTGCATTGTAACAAATGCGTATTCCACACCCTCTGTGAGAATAGTCTTCAACACACACACATATAAAATAGGACATTGATAAATAATTTTTATTTATTCACCAAAATAGGATATCACTCTGCAATCTATTTTCTTTTTTGTCACTTTATAATAGCCCCAGTGAACTTTTTCAGTCTTTCCCACACTGTTTATTTTTTTTCCAAAATGACTTTATTTAGCTATCTGGGGCCATCAAATCTGAGGTGTGAAGCCCTGAAGTATTAGGGCTGAAAATGAAAAAAGAGGCACCTTAATGAAAAGCCCTAACTGAAGTGAAGAGAGGCTTAAAATGATGACATTTTGGTTATTCACAGAGCAGCATCTGAGCAGTATTTACTTGCATGGTGGGTCAAAAGCTGCTCATTTTCCCTAGAACTAAAGGGATAGTTACAATCCTTAAATTCCCTGAGAGGCTGTCTTCCCCAAACCTGTCCCCATTTTCCTATAGACTGGTTGACAGTCAATGGGCCAGTTCTCCAGCCACAAAGGTGGAGTTAGTGCTATATCTAGCTAGGAAGGGATTGTTTGAGGGAGGGGAAGGTGCCTACAAGGCAGAAATGGTAGCCCAGGCCTTATTGTCAGGCTGCTGTTGTCGTGCAGTCGCTGAATCGTGTCCGACCCTTTGAGACCGCGTGCATCGCAGCATGCCAGGCTTCCCTGTCCTCCACTATCTCTCAGAGTCTGCTCAAGTTCATGTCCGTTGAGTCGGTGATGCCGTCCAACCATCTCATCCTCTGCCGTCCCTTCTCCTTTTCCCTTCAATCTTTCACATCATCAGAGTCTTTTCCAATGAGTTGGTTCTTTGCATCAGGTGGCCAAAGTATTGGCGCTGCAGCATCAGTCCTCCCAATGACTATTCAGAGTTGATTTCCTTTAGAATTGACTGGTTTGATTTCCTTGCAGTCCCAGGGACCCTCAAGAGTCTTCTCCAGCATTACATTTTGAAAACATCAATTCTTCAGTGCTCAGCCTTTTTTATGGCCCAGCTCTCACATCCACATATGACTACTGGAAAAATCTTAGTTTTTACTATACAGACCTTTGTCAGCAAAGTGATGTCTCTGGTTTTTAATACTCTGTCTAACTTTGTCACAGCTTTTCCTCCAAGAAGCAAACGTCTTCTAATTTCATGGCTGCAGTCATAGCCTGTAGTGATCTAGGAGCCGAAGAAAAGAAAATCTGTCACTGCCTCTACTTTCCCCCTTCTGTTTGTCATGAAGTGATGGGACCAGATGCCATGATCTTAGTCTTTTTAATGTTGAGTTTTAAGCCAGCTTTTTCACTCTCCTCTTTCATCCTCATCAGACTAGCATGGGTTCAAATCCCAGCTCTGTTTTTTCCTACCCAGTTGAGTGATCTGGAGCCAGTTACTTAATTGCTTGGAATCTCTTTTGTAAAGTGTGGTAATGAAACTCCTCTTGCAGGATTGTCATTAGCATCAAGTCAAATAACATATACATGTGCGTGTGTATATATATGCATATTAACTGGCAGACAATAAGCATTTGATGCTCTTTTAGGGGTCAGCAAACTTTTTCTGCAAAGGATCAGGTGGTAAATATTTTAGACTTGATGGACATGAATTTGAGCAAGCTCTGGGAGTTGGTGATGAACAGGGAAGCCTAGCATGCTGCAATCCATGGGGTCGGAAAGAGCTGGACACGGCTGAGTGACCGAGCTGAACTGAGATCATACACAGTCTGTGTGGCAACTCTTCACCAATACAGTATGTGAGTGAAGCAGAGAGGATGTGTTCCAATAAGGGTTTATCTACAAAAACAGATGGCAGGGTGGATTTGACATAGACAGTCGCTGCTGACCCTGCTCTAGGTCAGTGCTGTCTGCTAGAACCTTAGTATGGAGCCTCTTCTGTAATATTAAATGTTCTCATAGTCACAGAAAGTAACGAGAAACAGGTGACATTCGTTTTAGTAAAATATTTCATTTGCTTCAAATTATCCAAACTGTTCTTGCTTCCACATGCAATCGGTAGGAAAGATCATTAATGAGGTATTTTACTTTAATGTTTGGGAATATTTTTAAATGTCTGCTGTGTATTTTAAACTCATGGCCCCTCTCATTTCATACTAGTCAGATTTCAAGTGCTCCATCCCTACATTGAACAGCACAGCTTTGGACAGTACTTCTCAAACTGCCATCATAACCATTTAGTGGGTCAAGAAATTCATTTGTTAGAAAAAAGTCAAATTAAGAAAATGAAATAGAGAAAGATAGGATCTGTCAGATCACATTCCGTACTGAAAGGATACAGATGGTTTCCTGCAGTTTTGTGTGTACTTGCCCATGTATCTATGTGTGTGCACGTGTGTGTGTGATGCATGTAAATGTGTGCTGGGTCATGATGAGAAACATCAGATGTATTTCTACCTGTGGGCTGTTGTCAAACATGCTTGATGTTCACTATTTTACACACTATAGTCAAGCTTTTTTTTTATAAACGGGGCCGAGATGTTTAGCTTCTTCCTCACTTAGGCCATGCAGGCACTGTGCCAGAGCTGTGTGTTGACCACATGACTGGTATAGAACCAGTCAAACTGGTTACCAAGTGTCACGCCAACCATTTCAAAAGCACAAATCAAAATTCTCAACTTTAAACTTTACTATCGCTGTACTTAATTTCAAAGGATCCTCCTTTTACAGGTAGTAAACTGAAACCCAGAGTGGTGCAATGCGTAATCAAGATCCCAAACATGAGCCAGGTTTTGGGGTGACAATGAGGCACTCTGTGTGCCCAGCTTGGGGACAGCTCCTGTCTCAGGTGTTGGGGCTCCCCCTGTGCACGTGGACGGGCGCCTGGGCCAACTCACTCAGTGACAAGTGTCACGAGTCCCTGAGGCTTGGAGCTTTGGGATTTATGAAACACAAGTTAAAGGGATGTTGCTTAAAAGTATTTCCTTCTCTTCTTGATTCTTTCACTGATTCTTCCACATGTTTTTCTGAGCAACCCCCCATGACCCAAGAGTGAAGTAAGTTGATGCTCTGCCCTCAAACAACTCAGCTTTTATCTTTCTATAATAATATGTATGTCTAATATTTTTCAGAAGGTAGTGGAGAAGAGCATGTTGTTGTGTCTGGCTCCTAATTCCATAAAAGTTGAAGATAGGAAACTGATAAAACTAGTTTTCCCTTCTTCTCTTTAGCTATATGATGAAAGATATTTTAAATAACGTGTATAGTAAAGATTATTTAGGATCCATTTTCCTGAAGTATATTCTGAGTTTATCTCACTCTCAGTTGGGTTCAGTTTTCTTCCTTTCCCGCAGGACTGGTGTGTAGACACAATACAGACTTTGGATTCAGGTTGACTTGGGCACAGATCCTGCCTACATGACTTCTAGGCTGTGAGGCTTAGCCGTGGTCCATAAGACTCAGCTTCTTCATCTATAAAATAGGGGTAATAATTTTGGCCTCACAAGTTTGTGGTAAAGATTCATTGGGGAAATATATGTTAAGGTTAAAAAACTGTGTGGGAAGAATTCTTTTACATATGAATTTTCCATATGAATATGTTTTCATAATACAGCTGAGTATAGAAATGCTATATTTTTTCACTTCCTCTTCCTTCCAGCAGGGTACAGTATAGAGCCAAGAAATGTTTTTGTGGCATTTTATTTTAATGTCCTGATATTTAATGACTTACAGACTGCATTTTAAGGCATCTTTTCTCCACCTGTTCACATTTCACTCTCACACATATATAGTTTCCGTCAGGAATTCAACATTTGAGAAGAAATGGTCTTACGTTTTAGATACTTAAAAAAAAAAACAACAAATAAGGGCCTTCAGCTGTCGCCATGACAACCAAACCCTCTCCAGTCAGTCATCCAGAGTGAATTATTAAAGAGCTCTGTCCAGAGAGTCTTTCTAAGGGGAAGGTTACACGGCTCTAATAGTGAGAGACGGTTGCAGTACTGGAAAGTGGGCTATGGGCTTGCTTTCTCACTTCATCCACAGGGAAAGACTCAAACGAGCCAGCCATTTGCACGTGGTCCTCTTCAGCGGCTAAAGAGTCTGTTTTCCCAGAATTTCAGGTTGCTTAAAAGACTGAGTGTCTCTCTGAGTCATTTTTTCAGAAGCAGGATGCGTGAACAAGCACTTTATCTCATTCCCGGAAAGACTTGACCTGTTCCTGCTCAGATAATCCTTCCTATAAATTAAGATGTCCGTCTACAGTGACTGGTTGATCAGGAACAAGCTGTCATACCAATTCCATGAGAGAATGGAGGAGGCTGCTGGAAGATGAAGTCAGAAAGTGTAGGTTTGCAACTTAGTGAGATATAAATGGCTGTCCGCATTTTTATTGTAAAGTAAGAAATGCCACATGTTAGTCATAGATAACCTTCTCAGACAAAGTAATATTAAGGCTGCTGCTGCTGCCAGGTTGCTTCAGTCGTGTCCGACTCTGTGCGACTCCACAGACAGCAGCCTGTCAGGCCCCGCCGTCCCTGGGATTCTCCAGGCAAGAATACTGGAATATTGGAATATTAAGGCAACTTACTTAAATTTTCCGAGCCTCCGTTTCCATATAGGTAATATAGGTTTCACCAGATCTTTTAGGGGTGGTTGAGAGGACAAATGCATAGAAAATGTACAGCGAAGTTCCTGGCACACAGTAAGCGTTCACTGTGCTAATCGTCGTGCTTAAAATGGTTGATTCCCATGCCACACATCATTATTTCCTTAACATTGTTGAATCTCCTGAAATCTATTGGGATATTCAAAATAAAACATCTTCAAGGTGACTATATTTTCAAAAATAAGAATTGGTTTCCTTTGTTTTTCTTTCAGAAGAAAATGCTTGAACCTGCCATCCAAGTAATACTATTTTGATGGCTTTTCTTCAGTATTGAGTTTTGCTGTATACTCACATCTTTGAATTTCATTGCAATGGTATCTGAGGTTGTCAGTGTCTGAAAGTACATAGAAAATATATGCATTTTAAACAGACAGGTTCTTCTGTGTGTATGTGTGCGCGCTCAGTCGTGTCCAGCTCTTTGTGACCCCACGGACTGTAGCCCGCCAGGCTCCTCTGTCCGCGGAATTTTCCTTTCCTGACACAGTGGGAGAGTGACAGATGAGAAGGCAGGATGGGCCTAAGAATTTAAGTATCCCACTGACGAGAAAAACCTGGTGACATGGAGAAACCATGGCAAGGAAGATGGTGAGGCTCAGAGACAGTACTTTCCAAAGGATGATTTTGCTTGCTGCTTTGTGTCTCCTCTGCCTAAATTCTTTTTAAAATAATTTTACTTATTTATTTATTGACTGTGCTGGGTCTTCGTTGCTCCTCGGGTTTTTCCCTAGCTGTGGCGAGAGGGACCTACTTTCTAGTTGCAGTGTGTGGGCTTCTCGTTGCCCTGCTTTCTCTTGTTGTGGAGCATGGGCTCTGGTGAACATGGGCTTCAGTAGTTGTGGCATGAGGGCTCAGTAGTTACGGGTCCTGGGCTCTAGAGCACTGGCTCGGTAGCTATGGTGCATGGACTTTGTTGCTCTCAGGCATGGGGATCTTCCTGGACCAGGGACCAAACCCATGTCTCCTGCATTGTCAGATGGATTCTTTCCCACTGAGCTACCAGGGAAGCCCCCAGTTTCTAACTCTGATGAGTCAAATTCCTGTAGCGTCAAAAAAAAATTATTATATGAGTTTGGTTAGAAGATGCTAAGGAGAATCGGGCAGAGAGAAATGAAACTAAGCCCTGTATCTTTGAAGAAACCCATCTTGGGGGAAGGTCAAGAGAGCAGATGGGCTTGCCTGCTTCCTTATAGAACTGGTGTTCTGAGATAGCTTACAGGTCTCAGACAGTGTATCTTTAAGGAATTCCAAAAGACTATTTCTCTGGCAACCATGCCCCTCTTCAGGATCTTCTGCCTGAGAAGAATGGGAGACACAGTATTGCAAAATTTGGAGGCTTTAGAATCAACAGACTAGCTTGGAGAGATTAGCTAACCTCTCAGAGCCTCAGTTTGCTCATCTGAAAAAAGGGAGATACTATTTTTCTTGTAAGGCTGTGAAGAGGATAAAATGAGAAACAGTCTGTGACATACTTCTCATGTCATATACTTTCAACATCTGTTATTCCTCTTCTGAGTATTGGAAAAGTTGTCCATTTTTCTAACTCATAAAGAGGAGGGCAGAGATGGTTTGATCTGGGAGATTTACTGGTCTTTCTAAGTTACACTTAGGGGCGAGGGGGAGAGCTTTTGTTTTTGAATATTTCTATTTCACTCTGAGGCCCAATCACATATAGTATGATCTTATCATCATTCAGCATGTGGGAAAATTTTTATTATCCTATATCTTTAGTTTATCCTTGTATAAGCAACAAATTTCTGGGAAGTTTAATCAAGTGCCTCTCTATGAGTTGGGCCATATGTAGGCAGGTGGTCACCTATTTAGTACACAATAGAGTAGGAAAACTATACTGCCCTGAGACTCTGACTGCAGGCTTCTGGTCTTTGGCAATCACGTTGACCTCTCTAACCTTTATTCTTTCTTTCACATGTAAAATATAAGGTTGATGATTGGATTTCTAAAATTCTTTTCAGTTCAGTTCATTTCAGTCGCCCAGTCGTGTCCAACTCTTTATGACCCCATGGACTGCAGCATGCCAGGCCTCCCTGTCCATCACCAACTCCCGCAGCTCACTCAAACTCATGTCCATTGAGTCGGTGATGCCATCCAACCATCTCATCCTCTGTCATCCACTTTTCCTCTTGCCCTCAAACTTTCCCAGCATCAGGGTCTCTTCAAATGAATCAGCTCTTTGCATCAGGTGGCCAAAGTATTGGAGTTTCAGCTTCAACATCAGTCCTTCCAATGAACACCCAGGACTGATCTCCTTTAGGATGGACTGGTTGGATCTCCTTGCAGTCCAAGGGACTCTCAAGAGTCTTCTCCAACTCCACAGTTCAAAAGCATCAATTCTTCAGCTCTCAGCTTTCTTTATAGTCCAACTCTCACATTCATACATGACTACTGGAAAAACTATAGCCAAATTCTATGGTTGAAGTTCTTTTATTTGTGTAATTGTCCAATAGCACAAACAGATAAATGGCCAAACTTCTGTGATGGTATTTTTCATCCCTGAAGTTGGTGAATCTTCTGAAGCTTTGGAGGTTGGAACACTGACGAGTATGCCACAGTGCCAGTATGGATAGGTAACTCAGCAAGTGAGTAAGCCTCAGTGATGAATGGATGTTCTCTAATCCACTGGGCCTAAAGCTGGAACAGTCTGAGACTCATTTAGGATTCAGGATTCTTGGATCCTCCATATGCTTGTCGTTTTGAATTATGGCCATATGCTGAGCAGATGGCCTCTGGGCTGGCCTTCCTTGTTTGAGCGGGAAGAGGTCATCTTCATTTATCTGTACATTCTATTTCTAAAACTCATGGGATTTTAAGGATGAGTTCAGAATTAAGACATACTAGGATCAAGCCATATGGATGATAACACTCATCTTCCATATTCCGTGTGGGATCTGAATTCATCCAGAGTTTGGCAAATGCTTGTCTTTATGTGCTTTCAGTTAAAATATTTCTAGAAGTATGATATTTCACAAAGTCATTCTCAGCTCTCACTAACCAATCATCCAATGCCTGGTCCAAATAGCATTTGGCCCGACAACTTCTATTATTACTTTGTTTCTTGTTCTTGGATTCTGTGAGATACCCATGCCTCACACTGTCACACTCTCCCCTTTTGTTGTGTGTGAGTTCATTTCTCTTTCAAGTAACCAACAGAGTCCAGACCAGAACAGTGGAGGAAGATGACAGGCCATTGCTAAACTTTATTGGGTTGTGGCCATACTGCTTCTCAACTATCTCCTTTATTCTGTTAGCTATCAGTGCTCCAGACTTACCACTAGAACGACTGCTGACCCTTCAGCACTAAGAAGCCCCAGGGACAGGATCTGGAGAGAGATTTACACAAAACGCATCATGATTGAGGTGGTATCGTGGTAGCTGCCCCTGAAAGCCCTAGTATTGCCCCCAGGAATCCATCTGGGCACCACTCAGCAGACATTGATCAGGCACCCACTGTGCATGAAGCCCTGTGATACTAGCTGGAAATATAAACGTGGATAAGATAGGGTGCTTGCCCTTGAGTGGTTTTCACCATAATAAACAATAGCTTATCCAGAACATGCCCTATGCCGGGCATTGTTTTAAATGCTTCATGTGTGTTAGCTCATGTGACCTTCAGAATGACTTCCTGGGGTCAGTATTACTATTTTCAACCCTGTTTTCTAGGTAGGGAAATGGAGATGCAGAGAGAATGGGCAACTTGCTCAGTTACAAAGCGAGTGAGTAACAGAACCAGAATCCAAACCCAGGCAGTTGACTTGAGTCTGGACTCCCACCCTGGCACATTCTGCTAATACTTTCCTTTTCTCTGATAACCTCAGTAACATCTTCATCTGCCTAATCTTTGTAGCCTTTTTATTAATAACCATTATTAACAATCATTTGTCAAGTAACATCGTTATAAAAATAACATTGCTCAAAACAAAACAAAACAAATTTCAACCCAAAATATCACAAAGCGAGAAAGCAAGCAACCAAAAAAAAAAAAAACACAACCCACAATCATTTTAATTTATGTCCTTTTAACCTGTATTTCAGAGAAGGCAATGGCACCCCACTCCAGTACTCTTGCCTGGAAAATCCCATGGACAGAAGAGCCTGGTAGGCTGCAGTCCATGGGGTCGCTAAAGAGTCGGACACGACTGAGCAACTTCACTTTCACTTTTCACTTTCATGCATTGGAGAAGGAAATGGCAACCCACTCCAGTGTTCTTGCCTGGAGAATCCCAGGGACGAGAGAGCCTGGTGGGCTGCCGTCTATGGGGTCGCTCAGAGTCGGACACGACTGAAGCAACTTAGCAGCAACCTGTGTTTGTTATTTTTTTTTTAATCAACATTTTAAAGTCTGAATCTTTCATTGAGCACTATGACAGGTTTGTTTTTTCCCCACTATATTCTTCATCAACATAACTTTAATGACTCAGTCAGTTTTCGAGTTTTCAAATCATACTTATACTGTACTATTGACTTAATCACTTATTGTTGGACGTTACTTCTTACATGTCACTGTCGCAGAGCACATGATCATGCACATCTTTGTATATACATTTTTTCACATATGTTTAACAATTTCCTTAGATGGTTGTCTGTTGGATTTTAACTTTTGTTGTGTTTGGGTGAGGAAAGCAGAACCAGACTTTGGAATCAGGTTCCAAAGAAGTACTTAAGTTCTTTTTATTCCTGGAGAGCTGAGAAATAGTAATACCATAAATGTTTGAAGCATGATCTAAATCATCTTTTACTTTTTTAGGTAAACAATTTTAAACTTAGGATTTGTTCTCTTGAAAATATAGAGAATCTTGAGGATTGGATTCATGATTCTGCCAAAGATTAGCTAAATCACGATGTAACTGGTCTGATTGTCCCTCTTCCTCCCTCTTGAAGAATCACAGTGAAATGCTGGCGAATCAAACACACAAAGATCAGGAACACATCAGTTTAACAGGAGTTCTGTGGGAGTGAAAATGTAGAGAGGCTGACAGACCAGGATGGAACACACAGCGTGAATAAATAACAAGTAAAAGTCCATCAAGCAATGGGTGGTTCAATACATAGGGGTCAACCACAGGCTTTGGAGGTACGTGGGGTTGAATTGGAAGCCCGACTCCACGTCTTACTTGCTGTGTGATCTTGCACAAGTTGTTCCATCTTTCTGAACCTCAGTATCTTCACCTGTAAAATGGGTATGTAATAGTTATCTACTTCAAAGGGTTGTTGTGAGGATTTAACCAGATCATGTAAATAAACATTATATATATGTAAAGTAAACATTCCAGTAGTCATGTATGGATGTGAGAGTTGGACTATAAAGAAAGCTGAGCACTGAAGAATTGATGCTTTTGAACTGTGGTGCTGGAGAAGACTCTTGAGAGTCCCTTGGGCTGCAAGGAGATCCAACCAGTCCATTCTAAAGGAGATCAGTCCTGAATATTCATTGGAAGGACTGATGCTGAAGCTGAAACTCCAATACTTTGGCCACCTGATGCAAAGAACGGACTTATTGGAAAAGACCCTGATGCTGGGAAAGAGTGAAGGTGTGAGAAGAAGGGGTCGACAGAGGATGAGACCGTTGGATGGCATCACCGACTTAATGGACATGAGTTTGAGTGAGCTCCGGGAGTTGGTAATGGACAGGGAGGCCTGGCGTGCTGCAGTCCATGATGTTGCAGAGTCAGACATGACTGAGCCACTGAACTGAACTGAACTGTAAGTAAACATCTAACTGCTGTTGGCTGACTGCTTTGCACAGGGCAGTAGACTATGGCAAGTTCATCATTATCAGTATCACTCAATGGAAGGGACTGTGTGATCAGAGGTCAGTACTCACTCTGTTGTGGGGCATGAAAGCCATCAGGGAAGTTTGCTTTTCTGGGAATGACAACAAATGAAAGTGTGCCATGTGACATCTGTGGGAAAGGAATGTTACTCTTTATTTTCCGAAAGTACAAAGTAGGATCAGCTTGGAATTTCCCATCTGCTTTCTGAGGGCAAATGAGGGTAGTTAAGAGGCCTTGGGTAGCAGGATGGGCGTGAGTGCACAGGCTTATGGCTTGTACTTTAACATTTCTTTGACGTTTTTAGAAATCTGCATTTGGAGATCACTCTGCCTTATGCTTCTTTGGGTACTCTTGGTAGAACCCCAACTCAAAGGGAAAAAAAGGGGAGCTTTTTTGGTTAAGGTCACGAGGGTGTCTAGGGAGTCAGTGATGAATCAGGACCAAGGGCACAGACATCATCAGGGCCATCCTGTTCCCTCCCATCTCTTGGTTGGGCTTTCCTGGGTTGTCTCATTTCAGGTAGTGATTTGAGGCTCCTGGGAGCTCAAAGCTTACAGCATCCTCACCGTCGATGATCTTAGTAATAAAAAGTGCTTCTTTCCTGATGCTTCAAGAAAAAGGCCCGTGGAACAGCCTCATTAGCTGGACTCTCAGTCCCACCCATTCCTGGTCTGACCGGTATAGGAAAGGTCATCTGATTGGATCACTTGGTTCACTCCTAGGAGCAGATGGAAAGGGGTGGAAGAGTAAAAAGAAAGGAAAAAAAAGAAAAGAAGGGGAAAAAAGGAAGGAAGGAAAAGAAATATATATAGCTACTAAAAACTCCTAAAAATCTCATGGTTTTGTGGCTTACACCTTAGCTCTGCAATACTTAATTTACTAAGCTTATGAAGAATGTTTTCTCCCTTTTCCACCTCCACTTCCACGTATGTGTGATTGCTAAGTCAGGTGTGGCCTTCTGACGCCTGAAGCTTCAGCAGTCGCTGTGTGCATCCTGCTTCTTTAAGCTCAGGGTGCCATTAGTGGCATAACAGCCACCCTGTGCCGCTTAACTTCTCCCTACAGATTCTAAAAATACCCAGAAGCTCTCAAAACAAACGGTGAGGCCGTGGCGGGCGCAGGCGCCACCGCAGCCCAGCTCCCTAAATGCCTTAGCGCTGTCCTTGGAAAGACAGCCTCTGGGTCCCTCAGCTGCATTCTTCATTCTTTATTTTACGCTTTGGCTCACCTATACCGCTACTTAACACAGAGGAGCAAAAAGGGGTTATTGACAGAACACAATTGACTGGAAGAAAGGGAAAGAGAAACAAACCCCCAACTAATTCACACTGTCAGTTTGCAGTTTGCTTTTAGCCCGGAACTAAGATGTGTCAAGAGATCAGTCCAGGGAGCAGCAAAGATTAGCTGGGATTTAAAATAAAACTCTTTAACCTGAGGTCATCTAGAATAACTCTCCCGTGTGTGTCCATGAAGACACCCGAGGACCCTATTCGGAGAAGGTTGGTGCTCACAAACCATCTGGGTTGCTACCTGGATGATTTTTTCAAAGGAAAGCAAAACCCAGTCCCTTTTCTGTGAAATTCTTAGGTAGAGTTGATTCATCCAGGGTATTGAGGTTTTCCTGTTTCAAGGAGGTGTCCCATTTTGTGGGGCTGAGGCGCTAAGAATATTGGCATCACATGTTTTGGGAAGCTGCCTGGTGCTGTTTGATCAAATCAATGAGCACTGGGTTGTTTACGGAACTTGACCAAGGGATTAAATGATAAAATCAGATGAGTTATGAAAATATGTGAGTCGTTACTGATCAGACCTTTTATAGTTTTCCTGGAAGAATCAGATGTCTCTTGAAGATAATGAACCTGAACCCAGCAGAAGCATGAGAGGAAGGGCTTTTGCTGTTTGTGCTTACATGTTATAATAGATGTCACGAGTGATGCTCATGCAAAGGAGAAAAAAAAAAAACCAAACACAGCTTTTTACCAACTCTATGGAAGTCCAGACTATGTCAAGCATTTGTTTTAGCTCTTGGGAACTGCCACACGATTAATAGATTGCCCAGAAGTTGTTTTCAGAACAACCTTTTAGTTGGCTGATTTATGGCAGAATGCTGGGATTTAAATTAAAAAGTTCTTCCTTGTTGGGTAAGCATGTAAGTAAGTAAGTAAGTTCTTGGGACAGAATGTACTGAACATTGTTTCCATCCTCACGTGAGTGAAGGAAGCGTATGTACCTTGGACATATGCTTCTCATTGGAAAATGCAATCAAATGTCTCTTTCTGAACTGGTTCTCATCAGAAGTCCTTGGCATCTTCTCAAGACTCAAGACTCCTCAGCTCCCCAGTTGCTAAGTGGTCTCTCCCTAGGAAAGAGTCAGAGGCAGGGGCTTCTTGCTCTTTGTGGGTGGGAGTTTGCTCATTCAGGATGTCCTCCTGTCTGCCTTCTTATAAAAAAATCTGCATTGCTTATTTAAATGGAATTGCCTAAATGTGATGAAGGTTTGTTTTTTTTTAATAATTTTGTGCATCTGGGCAGCCTAATAAGAATGTTAGTAATAACAATAGCATCAGGAATGACAGCTAACTAACGTTGCTGCAGTACCTCCTTTATGCCAGACACTGATCTGTGTGTTACAAATTTTAATGCACTTAATCCACAAACAATGGGGTTTCAGCTTACTATCTTCTCCTTTCAGAGCTACCATTAGCCAGGATGCCTACACTCTTTCCAAGATTGCCAGCTTTTAATGGCATCCATGCAGATTTGACTTTCAATAGAATTTAATTGAAGAGAGCCACGTGTTCTGTGTTTGTTTGGACACATGTATGTTTCACATTCTTGTTGGTCTGTGAGCAGTAAATTCAAAGCACACTTTTTATTAATCCAGTCCAGAGCTTCAGTTACAGGCAAAGACTCATTTTGTTCCCTCTGCCCTTCTTGCTTCCAGCACTTTGGAAAGGTTCTCATTGTATGCTAAATAGTTAAATTTTATGAGAAAGAAGAGCTGTGGACTTTCACAGTTGCTCATAAAGACACAAATTGCTGATGCAAATGGGAAGGGTGAGTGTTTTCCGAAATGAAGATTTTGACAAATCAGTTCAGGTTTGTGACAATTTTAAACTGCTTCAGATCGGTCATTAATGTTCATTTCTGGCGTTTCCTCTGCTTTTGTAGGCTATGTATGATACATAGCTGTGAGTTCCTCTAAGATTTCTGTGTTCCCAGGAGGCAGGGTCCCCTGAGTGTCCAGTGTGTCATCACCCAAACAACGTTTCAGAATAATCAGTCCCCAAAGTATTATAGTGCAAAGGCATCAGGCTGCTTCCATTGTGCCCATGTTTTAGGATCTGGGGATTCTGTCCTTTCCAAAATTCCATATTGCTTTTCTTTTCAGAATGTGAAATCCTACACTGAGAATTCACTTTTGAGGAAGGAGAGAGTGGTATTGCTGATTCTGTTTCCAAGTTTGAAACCAATGGACTGGGCTTGCATTGAGGGGCACTAATCTGGTTTGGGGTAGAAGGAAATGACAACCCACTCCAGTGTTCTTGCCTGGAGAATTCCAGGGACGGGGGAGCCTGATGGGCTGCTGTCTATGGGGTCGCACAGAGTTGGGCACGGCTGAAGCAACTTAGCAGCAGCAGCAGCAGCAGCAGCAGCAGCAGCAGCAGCAGCAGCAGCAGCAGCTTTATTCCGGCTGAAAGGAACTTCCAAGTGCCAGGCTGGTTCCATTTGCCATGTGCACATGTTCTCATTTAGAAATGCCTATTTTGTGAAATGGATTGTGAATCTGAGTTTCTTAAAAAAAAAAAAAATACTGGAATGTAGGAGAGGGGTGTTTGCAATTATCTAGATGGTTTAAGTCATGGAGGTGTCTAAGATAAGCGATATAGACCCCAAAGAAAAGAAAACAAGCAAAATAAACAAAAGAAACAAGTTACTCTAATTTTTTAGGGTCTAAATAACCTGGATTTGATCACTGTGACAGGCAAAATCAAGGACAATGGCAGAATCTGCATGAATTTGCTTATTTAGGCCTGTCTTTTAGGGTTACTTTGCAGGGACTTAAGAAGAGGTTTTTTTTTCTTCTTACCTACTTGATATTTTTTCACCTTATGAGTCTTCCTTGGAAATGGAATGAATGAAGAGAGCATGATGGGCCTTGCTATCAGGAAGATTCAAGCTTGAAAAATTTCAGTGTGTCCACTCAGCTGTCTGGTAACCTTTCTGAGCCCCAGTTACCTCCTTTGAATATGGGGTTCATCATCACTCCTCTTTGGTGATGATCAAATGGAATGATGGATATAGAGCATCTGGTACATAGTATGTGTTCTGTGATATTTGTCTGGTTCACTTTGCATCTTACTCTCTGAGTTGAGGACGAACCAGAGGATGATTTGTTAGAGAGAGCCAATCCAATTTTGGCTGAAATAAGAAAGTCAACAAAGAAAGGGAAAGCTACAGTCTCTCATGATAACGTGCTTTTCATGCTATATCCCAACTCTACTGCTGACTTGCTGTGTGACCTTTAGAAATTGTTTAGCCTCTCTGATCTTCGATTCCCTGATCGGTGACTTGGGAATTATAATCACAGTTCCTTCCTCCTAGGGCTGTGGAGAGGATTAAACAAGCTCATGCAGGCCGAGTGTGTCCCTCTGGGCCCTATACCTAGTTATAGGGAGCTGTGCCTCTGTCCTTTACCTCTCTGGCTGCCAGCCATCGTGTCCCTCATGAAGACGTGGGTCTCCCTGGCTTGCCCATTCCTCCTAGTGTGTGTCAAACCTGCTGCACTTCAGGAAGCTCACCCGTGCCTATGAAGTGGTACTTCACCTCCAGGGGATCCAAGCCTTTCCTGGGCAGTGGCCATCAACCTGTGGGTACTGAGTAGATCTGTTGAGTAGTGATGCTGAGAATGTGAATCAGAGAGGGAAAGATGCGAAAGAGAGACACACCCCAAAGCACGTGGAAGCGATCTGCTCTTTTTTCTCTTCCAGTTCTATTGAGATATAACTAATGTGCAGACGTGTAAGTTTAATGCGTACAGCATAATGGTTTGAGTGACATACATCATGAAATGATGATCACAATAAATGTTGTGAACATCCATCATCTCACATGAATATAAAATAAAATAAATAGAAAAAATGTTGCCTTATGATGAGAACTCTTAGGATGTATTCTCTTACTAACTTCCACATATGACATACAATAGTGTTAATTATATTCATCATTTGTACATTGCCTCCCTAGTGCTTATTTATTTTCTAACTGGAAATGTGTGCCTGTTGTCTGCCTTCATCCAGTTCTCCTGCCCCTAATCTTCATTTCTGATCTCTTTTTTCTATGAATTTGGTTTTTTTTTTTTTTTTGAAGTATGATTGACCTACAACACTATACCTCAGTGATTCAACATTTCTATACATTTAAAACTGAAGTGACGTGTTTTTCTAAAGAAGATCCAGGTTTCTAAACTTAATCATTGCCAGGTTTTGTTGTCGTTCACAATTTTAAACCGATTTAATGTCAAGTCAAAATGAGTACTTATTTACATATATAGGAGGAAATAATGTAGTATGATTACAATGACAAAGATAAACACATTCATTTATAAACTGAGAATGTCACTGGTTTTGGTCCTTTTGTCGTTTGTATATTTTTTGTTAGTTTCAACATCAAATTCTGTAAAAATTTTAGATAATTTTAGACTTGAAGAAGGACTGTAAAAATAATACAGAGAGTTCCCGTAGGCGCCTCACTCTGCCTCCTGTAATGGTAACATTTTACATAAACCACAGGACATTGATTAAAACTAAGAAATCAACCTTGCTCCAATACTGTTAGAACTTGTGTGGATTTCCCCAGGTTTTCCAAGAACGTCCTCTCTGTTCTGCGATCCAATCCAGGATCCCATGTTGCATTTAGTCCTGTCTCCTCCCACCAGTGACAGTTTCTCGGTCTTTCCTTGTCTTTTATGACCTTGCCACTTTTGAAGAGGTCTGATCAATTATTTTGTAGAATGCCTCTCAAGTTGGAATTGCCTAATAATTTCTTCATTTCCAGATTTTTAGTTGACTGTTCTATGTATACTTGACTACTCAGGCTGAGAAACCATTCACAGATAAATATTTCAAGGTCTGATAAATTATCTAGTTGCTTCTCAGAATAGCCTGATTAGGTGTTATAAATCCTAGAGGTTAAGAGTATGGACTGTGGAGCCAGAGAGCCTGGGTTTGGCTCCTGGCTCTGTGACTTACCTGCTGTGTGACCTCATGAATATTACTTGACCTCTCTGTGTCATCATCTACAAGATGAGGATAATATTGGGACTTCTTTGGGTTGTGGTGAAGACTCAGTTACAGCACTAGGTGCATCAAATGGTACCTTGCATGCAGTCATCACTCAGTATGTCTTAGCTGTTACCATTGCTGTCCTCTGCAACCGTGCCTCATGGAAGTTCAGGACTAATGATTTCCTGTTGTCACTTTTCAGATCTGCAAAGTCATGTGTGGTTCTTGCCAGAGTGATGACTTGGCAGCAAAGCCCCGGGGTTTTTGGATATAGGCCACATGTCCCATCTAGAAAACTCGTTTCAACAGGAGGATTGAATCTCGGCTGCCAGAACCATGTAGAAGTTCAGTCTCCAGTATGTTCTGGCTGTGCTCAGCTCTTAGAGTACACTTGTCTCATCTCCCACCCTCAGCCCCTGCAACAGCCCTGGGATCTGCTCAGAGCTCTCCCCAGGAGTCCTTTCTCTGTTCTGCCTTCTTCCAGGCCTCTCACCTTGGCGCCCTCTCTTCACCTTGTTCCTCTGACTTGATGTGAGGCAGCAAGTCATAATGGTTACACACACCGCTTCCTTAGGAACACTGGCTGGGTTTACTTCCTTGGCCCATCACTTCAATGTTACTTAGATCTCTGTGCTTCAGTTTCTTTGTCTCTGAAAAGGGCAAATGATAGGAACAATTATTATAATGAAATTGACTTTATTCTCTTTGATGCACCATTTACATGTTACCTCTATTATTACAGCTGTATGGTAGAACTACTAATATGCTCCCATTTTACAGACGAGGAAGCTGAGAAACAGCGAATTTAACTAGCTTGCCTCAGATCACAGAGCTAAGAGATGGAGGAGTCTAGATTCAAACCCCACCTAGTCTCGGAGCTCACATGCTCTTCGCCACATGGAGTCTTGGGTGGGGTAGGGGGGTGTTCTGTAAATAATTTACAGGGGGTTAAATAATTTACATAGAGCACTTATCAATGTGCCTGGCTTGGGGTTAATGTTCAGTCAGTTTTAACTATTATTAATCCCATGATCTGACTTCTGTTTCCTCTGGCTCGTGGTTTATATGATTCTGGGTTTATCAGTCATTGACCTGGCACCCTGCACCATGAGCAATGGACACCTCGCCCAGTCCCCAGACCAGTGTACCCCCGCTGCCCATGTGGTATTAGTCCCACAAGCCCCCCACCCAGCAGATGGGCTCACCCACAGCCCTTCACCGTGATACAGTCAAGCCTGCACGCCTCTGTTTCTAATCGACTCACTTTCTAGTGTCTTTACCTCTTTTCCATTTAGTTTCACCTCGCACCTCTGACCTTTGGTTCCGCTTCTCTGGCCCTGTTTCTGCCTTCTTCCTCTCACCCACAGCTGGCCTCATGCCTTCTCTGGACCAGCTGCTTCCTGTCCTCAGGCTCAGCCCCAGGGGCCTGTCGTGTGGGACAGTCTGAGACAGATCCTCATGACCGGTGTCCCTGCTGGATTTGCCCAAGTCATGAAGGAACTCTGCCCTGTGGTGGAAACAGCAGCACCTATTTGTGGGCCTTGAGGTCTGAAAGAAGGTGTTCAAGGAGTTGTTGTTGTTTGGTTGCTAAGTCATGCCCAACTCTTTGCGACTCTATGAACTGTCGTGTGGTGAAGAATGCTGGAGTGGGTTGCCACTTCTTTCTCCAGGGTGTCTTCCCAACCCAGGGATCGAACCCATGTCTCCTACATTGGCAGGCGGATTCATTACCGCTAAGCCACCAGAAGGACAACTGTGGGAGGGGCAGGGAGCAGGAGCTGGGCAGTGTTTTGTTCCCTGGTCCCAGGAAGCTCTTTTCCTCAAACCTCAGAGTGTTTAAGGATCATCTGGAGATTCTGTTTCACGGGGCCAGGCAGGGCCTGAGACTCTGCATTTCTGTCTTCTAGGTGATGGTTGCTGGAGTATCCATTGATAAATAAGGGGTCAAGCACAGTAATTCAGTCAGTGGGATTTCTGACAGTTCGATAAACAATTCAAGCTACAAAAGCGATGTCTTGAGCGTCAGTGCAGATATTGCCTCCTCCTAAAGATGTTACATGAGGTCATGGTCTGCTTTGGCACAGGTTTTGAGGCATCCCTCATCCTCTGGTACCAAAGAAAATGAGGCCACAGTTTCAAAATCAGCCTCTCAGGGAGCAGTCAGCTTCTTAATTCAGTAGTCATTGACCACAAAGGTCATATGCAAGGGGAAGAAAATTCCACTGTGGCCAAGGGATGGGGTTCTGAGGGCCCAGCTGGACCACGGTAGAAACTTCTCCAGGTCAGCAGGAAGGGAGTGAATGTGGGTTATGGTGGAGTTGGTGCCCCATCCAGGTGCTAAGGGGAGGCCATAGATAGGAGGTGAATGAAATGATAGAAGGCAAGGGAATGGGACCTGTCCTGGAAGTGTCCAGGTGGAGGGGATGTGCTCAGGATGGATGAGGCCAAGCTGTTCTCACTCAGGCTGGCCACCAGGCTTAAAGGACCAGAGCCGATACAGGTGAATCAACTCATTCCATCGCCTGAGCAAGACTCTTCTACCACTGGGGAAGTGGGGAATGGAGACTCAATATGGAGGCCTCTTCTCCTCACTTGTTGTTTTTCCCCTTGGCCACCTGCCTCCAGTGAGACAGCTACTCAGATGGAATGGAAAGAGATGTTACCTCTCCCTGCATGGCCATCCTCCTCCCCCCTCCCCTGCCCAGCCCTTCTCTTCACTCTCTGCTCCTGTAACACCCCCTCTGTTGTTTGGGCTTCTCTTCCAACCTGTAAATCCCCTCTCTTGGGCTGCTGAGTTTAGGGACTCCAGGCTGCTTCTCTCATGGCCGGTGGGGCATAGCTACTCCCATACCAGCATCATCCTCATTCCCTTGAAAGCTGAAGTCACTGCCACAGTTATTTTAGGAGAGTCTTGGCTGCTTTCTTGAGGAGACTTAGCCCAGCCTGGACTATAGGCGGAGGGCCACCAAAGGCAGGTAGGAAGGCTCAGTGCCTCGGCCTGTCATTGCCTCTCCCCCATCACGTCCGCTAACGATTCTTGATTTCCATAACCAGATGAGCTCATTATTCCTATATGGGCTGTTCCCTCCATTTCTAGCTACAGATACTTATCATATTCTGATTTTTGTTAACATTCGTTATGTATTTGAGTTACTACCAATATCATTCGACCCCAGCCCCCATCTCATCACATACACATCCTGCCGACAAGTATGACAATCAGTTCTCAGATGGTGGGGCCTAGCCCTGTTGAGCCTGCAATGGGTAGCATAGAAGGCAGTTCATGAAAATTCAGAATAAATATATCAGATGCTGATATGGAAATGCCAGGCTCCTTTCAGGCTCTTAGATATGGCCCATATCATGCTCTGGGGGGGTTTGAGGGATCTGGTGTTAGGGACAGTGCTGTGACAGGGATCCACAAAGCCATGTTCAAAAATGAAAGACCATAAGTGTCCATCCATAACTTCCCTCCTCCTACTTCCCACAAGTGCCTACAGGAAACCTCCGTGTCCTTAGCCATGGCACAAAGTGTCCTGAAGCTGCGAGCTGGCCAAGACCCTCAGGGAACTTCCTGGGAATGTCCAGCCAGTCCTTTGCTTCAGAATCAAGTGGTCAAAATCCAGCCCAGAGTCCAGCAGGCTGTGGGGATGCAGAGCGGCTTTTCTGGACTCTTCTACCTGTCCTGGGCTCCCAACCTAAGCCAGAGACTTTTGGAGTACACTCTGGGTTGAGAGCACCCCAGGTTCCCGGTCCCACTGTCTCCCAGACCGTGGAGCTCCTTTATCCCCAAAAGCCTTGTGTCTTTATTTCCAGCCTCCAGCCTGGGTTTCCTTTCATTCTCTGTGTACCCATGTTGCTTCAGTTTGGGCGAGTCAGGGACATGCAAGGCTTCTGATTAGGAATCTGGAGTCTTATAAACAGATTCTGAGGATGGGGCAACTACAGCACAATCAGACCTGTGGGCGATGCTGAAATATAACTTTTATGCTAAAAAGTATCTGACTCCATCCACCCCCACCACCACTGCCTTGAGTTCCGTGACAAATCTCCAGAGCCCCCAGTCTCTGGGAAGGCAGTGGGGGAGAAAAATCCACCTTAGGAGGTGTTATTTCTGCTGCACCCACACTGTCAGCACCAGATCAGGACTTGACGCTGGTGCTTTAAGACCAGTAAGGGGTGTGGGGAGGGAAGGCAAGCGACAGGTGTGTATGCTGTCTCTCTTCCAGACTTGTGCTTCTCCATCCAGGTGGCGCTAGTGGAAAAGAATCCACCTGCTAATGCAAGAGATACAAGATACCCAGGTTCGATCCCTGGGATGGGAATATCCCCTGGAGTAGAAAATGGCAACCTACTCCAATATTCTTGCCTGGGAAATCCCATGGACAGAGGAGCCTGGTGGGCTACAGTCCCTGGGGTTGCAAAGAGTCGGACATAACAGCACCAAACATGTATGTATCTATCATCTTAAAGTGTTCTCTGCAGGTGGTGAATCTGAGGCAGAGTAGGATTAAAATCAGGTGAGACATGTATAAATGGAATAATAAAAAGGCACAGGAAATGTCAGCCTTGTCTGCAGTGACCTCTGCCATGACAAGTGTCAGGGCTCTGCATGTAACCATGCATCTCCGAGTGGTTTTAGATGAGATCTTTGCCCTCACGTGCTGCCCTCCACAAAATGGCAAGCCCCAGGGCAGGTTGGCACACTTTGGGGGCCAAAGATGAGGCAGGCATTTCTCACTCTGGCCTGAATCTGCTCCAACTGACTGTTTATGTCCAGGCATCATGCCTTCTGTGTTTTAGTCGGAGGCAACCAAGCAGGCCTGTAGAGTTAGAAAAAATTAAATAGGACAGGAGTAAAAATATCCAACTTAAAATAGGTAATAATCCTGGCTGCACGTTAAGGCAGGTGTTTATAAGAGAGGAAAAAGCAAGGCTGTGTGACCTTGACAGATTACGCAACCGGTCCTTCCTTTCTTTGTCTGTAGAATGGGCATCAAAATGCCTAGCATACATTGGGACTTCTCTGGAGGTCCAGTGGCTAAGACTCTGCAAGGGGCCCAGGTTCAGTCCCTGGTCAGGAAACTAAGATCCCACATGCCACAATTAAGACCTGGTACAGCTAAATAAATACAAAAAATACCTATCATACAAAGTTAACAATAATAAATAGTAACGACAGCCATAATTAATTGAGTCTGACTGTGGGTCAAGCATTATTTGAAGGTCTTCACATTACAAAGGTGGGACTATGATTATCCTCATTTTGCAGATGAAGAAAGAGAAACCCAGAGAGGTTTAGGAAGTGGTAGAGCTGGACTCAAACCTGTACTGTTAATAATAAAACCACACGTGGTAAGAATCCAGGGCAATGAGACAGCTTTATTCAAAGCATGAAACACGTCCCAGTGAAATGAAAGACGATTTAGATGACTGTGCACTGGTGACAAATGAAGGAACGTTTCATCACATGGTGAGAAACTTACTCCTTTTCTGAATCTCTTCCAATCTTTCTGATTATGACAAAGTTAAAACCTTGGTCAGGTGCTGCTAGGCCCTTATCACTGTCCCTTTTAAACAAAGAGAGCAGGAGGCCGAGGCTTCAGCCTACATCCAGCTTGCATTCAATAAAGATATTTGTTGTCACATTTGTTTTCATGCCTACCTTCTATTGCTGACAAGGGCTACTGGGTTTTCACTGATAGTAGGCATGTAAAAATCCCTCTGAAGATACATGGATTTAAGTACAAAGAGTCCATCAGCACTAAACATTATTAAGTCAATTCTAGTAGAGGTGGTATTCAGATAAGGCAAAAATAGCCAAGGCTCATGCTCGTGAGTGGCTCAGGCATGAGAAATCTTGTGATAGATCGTGAGCAGGTTTCAGCCTGATGCATAGCACGGGGTTCATACTCAATGAATGTTAAAGACAGAGGGAAGGGAGGATGCCAGGCTGTCTTCTGATCTGGGAACTGGAGAAAAGAAATGAGCCCCTGGTAAACTTCAGGAGACAGTCTTTCCCTTGAAAGTGTGGGTATGAGTTTAGCTTGTTCTGAAGGTTGATGGATCAAGCAGGGGATGGAGAGAATGAAGTTGGTTTTGGTCTTCAGAGAACCCAGGTGGGTGAGTCTGGTGGTGGACTCAGATCTTAGGGTCAGACCCCAAGTTACAAGTGGAAGGCTCCAGATGGGGGGAGGGTTTTCCCCAAAGTCACTCAGGTGGAGAGCAACTGTAGAATGGACTGGTATTTTCGTCTGTTTCTAGCCAAGTGCCTCATCTTCGTCTCTTTTCCCAAAATAGTCACCAGGCTTGAGCTGGTTCCTGGTAAAACCCAGGTGGCTCAGGGATAAGTCCCCATCTCTAGGTGCTCACCACTTCTCAGCACTGCATGAGGCACCCTGAGTTACAGGAACCTCCATGAGGGGGAAAAAACAATCATCTCCAACCTCAAGGATCTGGTAAAGCTCTGCTGTATGATTTTGCCCTTAGACGAGCATCATTTGAGAGGTAAGTAGCCCAGGTTTTCCTAGAATAGCATCAGTTAGGAAGGTCCCTCTAGGAGTGATAAGCCCTGTATGACTCGGCTTTCACCAGGTTTTGCTTCAGTAACAACAACGCCCAAATCTCTGTGGCTTACAACCGCGGAAGTTTGTTTCTTGTATCTGTTACATGTTGGTTGCAGGTCAACTGCAGTTAGCCACCGTGTTTCCTCCATAAGGGACCCAGGCTGAAGACACAGCCCTCACCTGGGTCATGCCATTCTCGCAGGAGAGGGAAAAAGCAGTGACAGACTCACCTGTAAGTTCTTGAGGCTTCTGCTAGGAAGAAAAATGCATTGCTTCTATTCTGTTTTGGTTTGGGCAGACTCCAGAGTGGAATCCCGAACGAGGATTCCAACACGAGTGGTTTATTTGGGAGGGGCAGGAAACACCAGGAGGGAGGGCTGGAGTGGAAGGGCAGCCAGGAGAGGGTGGGTTATCAAGCCCCCCACCGCTGCGGGCGACTCTGGTTTAACCCACGGGAAATCGTAGAGACGGGCAAATTACGTGCCCTGCTAGCCCTAGAGTCGTGTGTCCTGGCATCCTCTCCAGGAATGGGGGAGCTGATGTATTTACACATTCAAACCTGCCAGTCATTGGTTGAGGGCTGCTCCTTGCACGAGTGTTTAATTCCCCAGCGTTTCTGCCCTTTACAGGGCCAGAGTAGCCTTTTAGCTTCTGAGAAAGCCCTCAGGCAAAGAGATCCAGATATTGGGATACAGATTGGGAGTTACTGGAACACATTAGAGTGATAAATGAGTGCTAGTGGTGAGGCACGGAAAATGCCTGAGACGTCTCCCGTTCCACTGACCAAAGTGGAAAGGCAAAACGTGGCATCAGGGATGGGGACAAATGGTCCCCCCACAGAGGTCCAACGGTTATCTGAGGTCTCAAGCACAATGTCAGCAGCCCCTGAGCCCTAATGTATGGAGCACAGTAAACTCTTGAGTCGAGAACGTGAGCGATGCTTAATTGAGAACTGCTAAGTAGACCAGGGGCTTCCCTGGTGGCTCAGATGGTGCAGAATCTGCCTGTAATGCAGGACACCAGGCTTGATCCCTGGGTCGGGAAGATCCTCTGAAGAGGGGAATGGCCACCCACTCCAGTATTCTTGCCTGGAGAATCCCATGAACAGAGAAGCCTGGCGGGCTACAGACCATGGGGTCGCAAAGAGTCGGACATGATTGAGCAACTAACACTTTCACTTTTTGGTAGACTAGACTGTGTTGACCTTGACAGAATTGACATTTGGGACTGGGTTATTCTTTGCCGTGGAGGGGCTATCCTATGCACTGTAGGATGTATAGCAGCATCCCTGGCCTCCACCCATGAGATGACAGTAACACCTTCCCACCTCCAGTCAGGACAACCAAAAATGTCTCCAGATTGCCACATGTCCCCTGGGGAGTGAAATTGCCCCCACAGAGAACCACTGATGTAGATCATGCATGCGTTGCTAATTCTCTGAGAACTGGAATAAATTACTAATTCTCAAATAATTAAATTATAGGTGCCTGGGCAGAGGAGCTCACAACCTAGTGGAGGAGACAAATATAAACTCTAAGGACAAGCTACTCTGTGTTGCAGCACTTTGCAATATGTAAAGGAAGGAGAACTAGTTCAGGAATGGAAAGAATGCATTCTTTGAAGAGTAGGGATGTGCAAGGAAGGCTATATAGCGGCAGAGACAGCTGAGTAAGATTTTGAAGGATGAAGAGGAGTTTTCCAGATGAGTGACACTATGTGTATAAGTTAAATATAATCTTTGATGATGGTGGAGACTTGGGAATGCTATAATAATTGATGCTGGAAATGCTGACTTCAGAGCCTTCTCACACTCAGGCCAGATTGCAGGACTGTAGTTGAATCAGCTTTACCTTGTGATGACAAAGCATTCTGAGTGCATATGGACCTGGGTTCCAGCCCTCCTCTGTCCATCCACCAGCTGTGAACTTCTCTGACTCCCTCCCCATTTTCTCATCTGTAAAATGGGTATGATACCTACCTTATGGAACTGTCTTGAGGACTAAATCATGCTGCGTCTCTAAACTCTCAGCCCTCTACCTGGCATATAGTATGAGAGGAATAAATGACAGTTAATTATTACCACAAATATTATGAAATAGGCTGAATTTGCATAATAATACCTAACTTTTATTGAGACTGTATTCTACTCCTGGCACCACCTCAAGGGCCTGTCTGTATTAACCTTGGAGCACAATAGGTATTGTGATTGCTATCTCCACTTTGCATAGGAAGAGGCCAAGGCACAGAGTAATTTGTAAGGTGGAAGAATGGTACTCAAATGCCAGCAGAAGTCTGAACAAGCAGTCTCTTTGCTGGATGGTTTAGTACTTACCATTTCTCCTTAACTTTTTGAAAAGAAATCAAGGGCTTGGTTACAAAGTTATTTTCACCAAAGTTTTAGAGCCAGTGTAGCAACTTTTCAATAAATGAACTTTTCTCACTGTTGACTGAAGGTCCTTAATGCAGTTATAGAATATTAATAAGAAGATGAGTGAGCAGAGACTTATTTTTAACCACAGTAGCTGAGCTGGCCTCTCTGTGAGAGTCTACTAGGGTAGATGATGAATCACCCAATGCCCACCCCTTCCAGAAATGTCTGTGAGAGGAACACAAAGGGAAACTTTCAGCTGCTTAACCCTCCCCCCAGCTCCCACCCCGCCCCACCCCCAGGCTATTAAAAGAAAATGCTGAAAATGTGTTTGTCAGCCTCCTGGATACCAGGTCCAGAACAGGAGGGGGGTTGTCTTCTCTCCCTTTGTGACAGGGACACATATGGTGTTCTTGGTGTTACAGGGAGCAGAATGTGTTCCAAGGACTGCTTTTAAATCCAGCCTCCCTCTGTGTGCCAGCTATGGAAATCAGCGTAGGGTCCCAGTGTCTGGGGGAATACCCTTCTTCTGCTATACCCTTGTTTCTGGCTAAGCTCTCATCTTTGATGGCCTCTCCTTGTAGGAAAAGAAAATACAGCTCAGTGAGGGCATGGACCTGGTCTGCCATACATAGTTTTGTGTCCTGAACCCATTGGAGGAGCCCCAACAAGAAAGAGCCAGTGAATGAAAGGTGTGGATGCTCCTTCTGTCCCAATACTACCTATCACGTGCCTAGACTACACCTGAGTCTCTCCCATCTTGGGCTCAGGTCCAGACTCCAGTCCTTGCCAGCCACATGTTCTGGGGTAAATTACTTCCCCTGTTTATGCCCTGTCAGTAAGGTGGCATGCGTGCATGCTCAGTCATGTCCGGCTCTTTGCAACCCCATAAACTGTAGCCAGCCAGGCTCCTCTGTCCGTGGAATTTTCCAGGCAAGAATACTGGAATGGGTTGCCATTTCTTTCTCCAGGGGATCTTCTTGACCCAGGGATTGAACTTGTGTCTCTTGTGTCTCCTGCATCGACAGGCAGACTCCTTACTGTTGGCACCATCTGGGAAGCCCATCGGTAAGGTGGAGCGAATAATAATTCCATGCAGAAGGAGGCTGGAAGAAGTCTAAAGTACTTGGCTCGTAGAAAGTACTCTTGGTAGTAGTTCTTCTGCTTATCATTTCGAGATGGAGCTGGATCCATTGGAGGTGTCCCTCGGGTGGGGGAGAGGGATTGGCATCCTAGAATTCCCCAATCCTTCCTTGGAGGGATAGTAAGGTGCTCTCAGGTTCCGTATTCCAAATGATATTTGAAACCCTCTGGTGAGCCCATGTTTTCCAAATGACAAAAACCATGGCAGCCTAGAGAAAGAGGCATCTGCAGCAGCTTTGCTCTCGTTAGCTGTGGCCCGGGCTCCAGCTGGCCCCCCTTCCTCGCTGCCAAGCAGCACCTGTTGTCTGCCTCCTACTTACCTCCTCCCACCATCCGTAGGTGGGTGGCAACTCCAGAACGTTCTGGGGCAGAACGTGAATGCCACTCGGAATGTGCCTGACTAGGTGATTAGCTGGTTGTTTTCTCTGCACGACACCCCCTAAAATGTTTTTACTCTCCGTGCCTCACCCACACCCATTCCTGCCTCCTCTACTTTCTATTCTTTCTTTAATATGCGTGCTTTCTTTAATATTCTTTCTTTAATGTGCCTCTTCTCTAGAGAGACAGTCAGCCCCTCCAGGGAGAGGCAGGGTCATGTAGTGGGTCTGGGCTGGGGCTCAGGAGTCCAAACCTGGAGGGTGTGGATCCCAGCTCTGCCATGGAGCTGCTGTGTGAACTTGGGCAAGTTACTCAGCTTCTCTGTGCCTTCTCCTGGTCTATACATGAGAATGATAGTAGTGCCTACCTGACAGGGTCTTTGAGAGATTTAAACAAGCCAAGCTCATGTAAAACACATAGAATGTGCTTTGACACATGGTGAGTCTTCAGTGAAGCTTAGCTAATATCAAGATCTTACAGTGACAAGTGGTAGCCAAAGAGGATGGCGATGATAAGAGCTTGCATGTAGTCAGGCTGCCAAGGGGATCTGGGATCAAAAATCCAGTTGGCTGAGGATTTGCCATGGATTCTTTTAAAGACATTTTCCTTTCTTTATTTATTTGACTGAGTCTTAGTTGTGGTGCATGGGCTTAGTCGCCCTGTGGCAAGTAGAATCTTCCCGGACTTGGGATCAGACTCCCTGCATTGCAAGGTGGGTTCTTTACCACTGGGCCACCGGGGAATTCCTTGCCATGGATTCTAATGGCAACTCTCAATAGTGAAATTGTTCAAAGGACCTTAAGGACTCATGAAGTGAAAGTATTAATTACTCAGCTGTGTCTGACTCTTGGCGACCCCATGGACTGTAGCCTGCCAGGCTCCTCTGTCCTTGGGATTCTCCAAGCAAGAATACTGGAGTGGGTTGCCATTCTCTTCTCCAGGGGATCTTCCTGACCCAGGGATCGAACCCCGGTCTCCTGCATTGCAGGCAGATTCTTTACTGTCTGAGCCACCAGGGAAGCCCAAGGGCTCATAAAGGCAATGGCTATTGTGCTTTTGTAACCTGATGTATGCAGGTTAAATGTCAGGGAGCTGCCAGGGAATGAGTGGTTAATGATCACAGTGGGTGTAAGGCTAGTAATGGAGGAATGAGAGTAAGTGCCAAGGAAGTATGGTGTGGTAACAGGGACTGGGGCTTGCCAGCCAGCTGCTGGGCTCACTGAGTGAAAAGTCACAAAACCCTGATAGGAAATAGGTGTAGTTCTTGCTTACGGAAAGGAGAGGAACATCAGAGGTCTAAGATGATCCTGTCGAGTTCTCTAACTCCAGTAATTACACAATGTTCAAACAAACACTTAGTGACCTTGGCGCTTTTCAGCCAAATGATACACTCAGTAGGACAGTTTGTTACTTCCGTAACATCAGAATACTGGCTAGGTAGACTTTCAAGCACCTGACAGATCTTCCTTCAAGGTACAACAGCACAGAGATGAAAGACAGAACTCATGCCCGTGCTGTGGGGCCAGCGCGTTCCTGGAGACGAGACGATGGTCAGGTCAGAAGGCTTGGGATGGGGTGGGGCTGGGCTGTGCAGGGTGATGAGAAGGGAAGAATCCCTTTATATTCCTGGAGGAAAAAGAGAAATGAAAAGTGAAACAATGGGTTATTGTAGCACACTCATTGGAGCCTGTTTCGGTATCTGGCAAAGACACTTGCTTTTCCCAGGGGTTGAGGTGATATGTGCTTCCTTCTGTGAACCAAGTCTTTCCTGGAAATGTAGAGGTGTCAAGAAAGAAGGAGTAAAAATTGGGAAATATAATCTGTTCATCAGAAAACAACTGGTTCTGAAATGTTTCAGACTGTTGAAGAAAATGTGTGGTCCCTGCACCCTGATGCCTAGCGATGAACCAGGCACACGGTTCCCTTCCCAGTGAGTATGTGTTGAATGAATGAATGAATGAATGAATGATATTCTTACGTTTTCATATAGGTTTTTTTCTCCTTTAGTTGTTGTTGTTTAGTTGCTAAGTCATTTCCAACTCTGCAACCCTGTGGACTGTAGCCCACCAGGCTCCTCTGTCCATGGATGACTGCTTAAATAACATATTAATAAGGTGTTAGTGAGACATTACTTTGCCAACAAAAGTCTGTCTAGTCAAGGCTATGGTTTTTCCAGTGGTCATGTATGGATGTGAGAGTTGGATGGTGAAGAAAGCTGAGCGCCAAAGAATTGATGCTTTTGAACTGTGGTGTTGGAGAAGACTCTTGAGGGTCCCTTGGACTGCAAGGAGATCCAATCAATCCATCCTAAAAGAGATCAATCCTGGGTGTTCATTGGAAGGTCTGATGTTGAAGCTGAAACTCCAATACTTTGGGCACATCATGCGAAGGGTTGACTCATTGGAAAAGACCCTGATGCTGGGTAGATTGGGGGCGGGAGGAGAAGGGGACGACAGAGGATGAGATGGTTGTGTGGCATCACCGACTCGATGGACATGGCTTTGGGTAGACTCCGGGAGTTGGTGATGGACAGAGAGGCCTGGCGTGCTGCAATTCATGGGGTCGCAAAGAGTCGGACACGACTGAGCGACTGAACTGAACTGAGTGATGACTTGGAAAAACTGTACCTTGTACTGAAATCATCATCTGTGATTGCATCTTGAAGAACTTAAGCACCCAGATGTGAGACATAGTCCTTAATGAGGCCATCCGCATTCAATCCCAGACTCTTTCTAGACGTTTGAATTTTAGCATTTTCAGCAATCATTGCTGAAGGAATTGGTCCAGATAAAAGCCTATGCACCTCAGCTCTGCTGTTTACCTGGTGATAACTGTATTTCCCTGTGCAAGCAAGTGCCTGGTACGTGAATGATTTCATTAAGACTGTGTTGTCAGTTAACCCTGCTGCAAAAGCTTTCCAGTCCAAAGATTTAAAAGCAAAAGTGTTTAAGTGGTGTTGCTGTGTGACCTGAACTTGGTGTGATGGGAAAGCCAGCAGGCTTGGTTTTCATGTTGGAAAGACACTTTCTGATATTGCTAAATACATAAGGTATTTGGTTCAATGTTGTACTCTGGGACCCTGTTAGCATTTCTTGCCTTTCTTGCAACACAAAGTGTAGGTGTTCCAAGGGCCACCAGCTCCTCCTGTCATTTTTCCTCTTCAAATCACTCCTCTTCAATTCCCTCCATAATTGGGGAGAAATGGCTATTGTTCGTTTGCTATCTGTTGAGTGTTTGTTATCAGTTTTGGGCTCAGTTTTAGGGTTTACTAGAATTGGGATGGTACTCAAATACTCTATTCTTTTATACATTGATTTGTGTTTTCAGAAGCCCAAAAAGATGTTTTTAAAAGTCTAATGAAGAAGAAACTGAAGATAGCCATAATTCAGGAAATCAAAAAGAAGAGATCAGTGTGGAAAGGTTGGATTTGGAGCAAGGACTCTCTGTATGTGTTTGACACTGTGATTGCTACCAAGTTGTGAAAAACCTGATGATTTTCATTTTTTAACATTAATTTAAATGATTTATTCTGTTCATATTTTGGCTTATTTCTCCTCACTGCTTTAAACTAATTTCTTACAGTTCATTTTTTCATAATTTCATTTTTTATAAAGGAATTAATATTATGATTATACAAGTTCTATATGCCCATTATTGTTTTTTAAGAAAAGGAACTCAAATCATTATGCTGTAAATTCCTGTTCTGAAGTCACCTCTACTCCTAGTGATTATTCTTAAGTCGATTCTGATTTTGTGTGGGCTGTGTAGAGAGCCTGCTGTATGTCCAGCTGCATGGACAGACACTAGGTTGCCCAGTGGAAACATAGATAAGAAATTACATCTCTTAATGGCTCTGTCATACTTCACTACTGCTGTGGCACTGTTTGCTTAATCTTTCAGAGAGAATGAACTGAGTTGTTTCTAATTTTCTAATTATCTAAATAGTTCTACAAATAATCATCTTTGTCCGAATTGAATTTACTTTTCTTGGACATTGTTCTCAAGATGGGGTTGCCAGGCCCATGAATATAAACAGACTTATAGTACTTGTTACCTCTTTACAGTATTACTTAATCCAATTAATACTGCCACCTATGATGTCCAAATGTACTTGTTTGCACAAAGCCCACCCCTGTCCAATTTAAGTCATTATATTTGCTGGGCTTCTCTGGTGACTCAGTGGTAAAGAACCTGCCTGCCAATGCAGGAGACCTGGGTTTGATCCCTGGAGTCAGGAAAATCCCCTGGAGAAGGGAATGGTGACCTACTCCAGTATTCTTGCTTGGGAAATCCGATGGACAGAGGAACCTGGCAGGCCATGGGTCTCAAAAGGGTCAGACACGACTGAGTGACTACACAATGACAACAATTCATATTTGCTGCCTTAATAGGGATCTAAAATTAAGTGAAACAGATCTGAATTTACTTTTTGAAACTCTTAACCTGTTTATCACCAGAGGTACATATAATGCTTGCCAAAAAAGTGAAGTGAGTTTGTTAATTATTACCTAAACAATACTTTAAAACATATAATGTATTATTAAGAAGTTAGTTTCTATTAAGTAATAAAATTAACATAATGACTTAATGTTTGAGAAAAGTTCTGAAAGAGAAGACTTGCTTCCATTTTGATTTTCCCTGATTTTTCTTTATCTTCTCACCAAATTCTCAGAAATTTTACCACTCTCAATGCCATTCACCTACTTGCCCTAAATGTTTCAAGCAAGCCTAAACAATAAGAGAAAAGTGATATTCTAGACCTTCAGAACCAATTTCCTTTCAAGTAGTGGAGAAGGGTCCTTGGATTTCTTTGCCTAGGAAGGAAAAGATGCCATGTGTTCTTGACCCAAAGTAGCTGTCTTGGAATGCACCCCCTCTCTGCTCAAATCTGAACCAAAGACATTCTGCCCAGAACTCCAGGTGAGCCCTAGTCACTGCCTGGAGTCTTAATCTTAGCAAACACAGAGCCATAACATTTGGCTAGAGAAGCACGTAAACATGAATGGATTCTCTCCAAATGAACCTTTCTACTCTCCAAGGACACCAATGGGGTGGAAGATCTTATCCCTGTACATTTATAAGACAAAGCAACACAAGCCCCTAATATCCTTGTTAAAAATCAATTAATAGTATTGTATGGGTTGATTATAAGTTTGTGAGTATAAATTTGGAAAAAAAGTTACAGGCTCCCTCACTTTGGTCTACTTGATGGCACTGAACCATCAAGTTGAATTCAAGAACATCCAAAGTGTAAACTGAGTACAAGGCTCTGGAAGCTTTAGAATCACTATGGCAGGATGTCTTACAACTCACTCGGAAGACTAAAACAACTGCTGTGGGTAGTCGGCCATGCATTTCACATGATTATTTTACTGAACATCTAAAGAGAAAAAGCAGTTCTGTAGTGGGCAGTGCTACGACCATCCCCTGCTACTCTCTGTCTGGGAATACCGAGCAGAGTTACCTTACCATATCCAGTGAGACAGTCAGCCAAGGTGCTGAATCTCAGTCTGTAACTGACGTTGCTCACTCCAGAGTCATGTGTTGACCAATCCCTGCTGATCGGCAGCACCCATGCAGTCAGACAAGATGGTCAGCAGGCAGGACCCATGGGTGCTGCCCTCCTAGTGAGCCTCTGAACGCCCCCAGGTGCTGATCACCGGAAATGGTGCTAGTTACGGGAGAGAACAGAAAAGGGGCTGTGGAGATGAAGAGGGTGGAAATGCAACAGGAGTGCATTGAAGGCCAAAAGGAGGAGGAGGAGGGCAGCCCACCATGGTTGGTATCATCACACACCCTCTGGATACTAGTTGTTTTTCATCCTAAGAATAAAGTCTATGCTTTGAACTTTTCTACCGATGAGTGGGAGGATTGTGACTTCCCACTGGCTGAGAGAGCCTGCTGCAAGGCAGAAATCCTCTGAAGGCCTGTGTTTTGTCTTTGACATTCAAGCACATTTTACGTCACCTTCTGTCATATCTCTATGTTTATTTCTGTATGTTATATTATTTTAAATTACCATTTAAATGATTCTAATATACAATCATTTATGAGTTTCCATTGATTTCAAAACACCGCATGGGTGGGGAGGGAACTACATTAATTAAAAAGCACATTCCATTTTCAGAAATATTGAAATATGGGGACAAGGTGTACCTTAGAATGAAGACATTCAGCAAATTCTGAGTGAAATCACTGCTTCTGGAAGCTGTGTCATGTTTCTGGTGGGGCTGGGTCTGTCTTCTGTATATGTTTGTGTACATGTGGGGGTAGACAAGTACCTTGGTATCTAATGCACAACCTTAGATGTGTTGTGGGGTAGGGGTGGGGAGTGTGTTGGGTTTGGGGCTGAGAGGTGTGAGGAATTGCCCAGTGCCCATTCTGGATTCTTTTCCGACATCCCTTAGGACAGAGTTCCTAGACCTTGGCAATGTTGACATTTGGAGCCAGTTAACCCTGTTGTGGGAGATGTTTAGCAGCATGTCTGGCCTCTATCCATGAAGAGCATCCCTTATCCCTGGTTGTAACAACCAAAAATGTCTACCTACAGATGCTATAAAATTGCCCCTGCTTAGGAGCCACTGCGTTAGGGCCAAAGAGAAGCTCCCGAAGCAGTGGACAAATACAGAGCCTTTGGCATTTCTGTTCTTGGGAAAGAGTATTGTGATTAAGAACAAAGTTTCTGAAGTTAGGCTGAGATTTTCAAGACCCACTTACTCTGTCACTTTGGGCAGATAACTGCACTTTGGGGGGCCTCAGTTTCTTTACCTGTCAAATGGGGATAAGAGTAGCACCTACCTCTGTGACCTCCCGGGATTGTTGTGGGTATAAAATGCTCGGAAGGACACCTGGAGTAAGTGTTTTGGACATATTAGCTACCATTACTATCAATGTTATTATTGTTGCTATTATTATTGAGGGTCCTTTGGCCACCCCCACCAGCTGGGATAATCACTGGCCATCTCTCGCCTGCAGGCTCCCGCCTCCGGATCGTGTTGATAGGGTTTCTCACTCTCTGATCAAGCTTTTCACTTTTCCTCAGATCCATCCTCTCTCACCCCCTGAATTCTCATTGACTTCTGCAGCGCTGTTTACCATCACATTAGCCCACTCACTCCCAGCCTAATCCTTGGAGTGAAATGTGTGCATTATGTTTATTACAAAATAAGAGCAACTCACATTCTCTCTCCTACCCTCTCTCTCTGTCTCGGGTTTGGTGCAGCTCACTCTGAGATATTTTTATAAATCTAGATGGAGATGATACTATTAGAAAGAGAAAGAGGAAAAATCATGCCAGTCCTTTGGAGAAGCAAGCTGGAACCTGGCTGTTTCCTCAGCCATTGGAATGGCTTCTAGAAGGACAACCTTGGCACCAAGACAGGATACAAATGCCTCATCTCTGCGACCTCTGAGGATCGGCTAAGGCGAGAGTGGATAAAGAGCTAACCTGACCCGCCTGCCAGCCAAAAATAGGCTGACTGCGTCACAGGGCTTTCGGTCATTAAAACTTTCCTCTGCAGAAGGCTGTGGTTCCAACTGGAAAGGGGCCAGGGATGGGTTAAGGTAATTCCTTTACAACCCTGACATTCCTCTCTCTGCATCAGAAGCAGGCTTGGAAATTGAGTAGTGCTACACGGAGGTGTAAATTCTTAACCAGGAAGATGTATAAGCAGCTAGCTGAGGGAACACGTGCAATGAGGCTACTTATAGATTAACTATTCTTTGTCTTTACTCTAAATAATGAAGACCTATTTTTTCGATCAATCAATTTATTTTTTTAACTTTTGTTTCTCATTCTAAAAGTTAATTCATGTTTGTTGTAGAAAGTTTGAACATAAAAAATCAATAAGAAATTAAAATCTATCCATCATCTTACCATTACAGCCACTGGGAACCTTTTGTGCCTTTTTTTTTCTTTGCATCTTGACGCAATGTACAGTTTTCCTAAAATTGTGATCATATGCAGTTTTCTGTCTTTTCCTTTTAAAAGTACACACAAAGTACTCACAATGATACTGTATCTCAGATTCAATTCAAGTGTTAGTCGCCCAGTCGTGTCCAACTCTTTGCGACCCCATGGACTGTAGTCCACCAGGCTCCTCTGTCCATGGAATTCTCCAGGTAAGAATACTGGAGTAGGTTGCCATTCCCTTCTCCAGGGGATCTTCTGACCCAGAGATTGAACTTGGGTACCATATCTCATGAGGTCATTAAATACATTACTTGAGAACAAGATGGATTTTGGCTTGTTAACCTCCTCTTGACTGGGTTGAGTGTACATGTTGATAGGAAGAGGCTCTGGTCTGGAGTGTTCTTCACATTCCACAGTCCCAGGAGGAACTGACGTGCCATCTGTGGGAGCAGAGACATGCTGGTCATTCAGGGAGGTGGGGAAGGAATGGGAAGCTGCCCAGCTGCCCTGGAGAAAGCGTGGCACAGGGAGTGGAGCGTGGGCTCCTAAGGAAAGCACTTCTGGGTTGTACTCTGTCTATGCCACCAATCAGTTGCCTGACTTTGATTAACCCATCTCACCCTCTAAACCTCAGTATTCTCATCTATAAAGTGGAACTAATGATTGTGTCTGTTTCTTTGGATTACTGGGGATAGTACCTGACACTGTGGGTACACAGAGTGATTATTAGTATGCTATCATGATTAATCCCTCAGATGAAGACTGGGTCAGCTGACTCCATCCTATGAGGACAGTGGGTAAATGAGTTCACCTTGTAAGAAAATGTCTAAAAGAAAATAAAAATGTGGATAGGATTTAGTATATTCTCCCAGAGGGGCTGCTGCTGCTGCTAAGTCGCTTCAGTTGTGCCTGACTCTGTGCGACCCCATAGACAGCAGCCCACTAGGCTCCGCCATCCCTGGGATTCTCCAGGCAAGAACACTGGAGAGGGTTGCCACTTCCTTCTCCAATGCACAAAAGTGAAAAGTGAAAGTGAAGTAGCTCAGTCGTGTCCAACTCGTAGCGACCCCATGGACTGCAGCCTACCAGGCTCCTCCGTCCATGGGTTTTTCCAGGCAAGAGTACTGGGGTGCCATTGCCTTCTCCGCTCCCAGAGGGGAGATGCAGTCAAAATGTAGGGTGGTCCAAAGATGGGAATTAGGGCTCCTTCCATTATGCTTTTGAGGCTATTAGTGGAAGATGCTTCCAATGCCTGCTAGGAGGTCACCCACCCCAGAGTCTGGGTCTAGACCAGAGAGAGTTTCCAACTCCAGCTGTGCGTCTTTCTAATCAGGCTTGATGGAGCAGCTAAGACTATTTAATACATCATCATCATCAGTTTTGTTGCTGCAGCCAAGGTTGTTAGGACCGGGAATCGACATATTGGGATGAAATCTTATCTCCCAGTACTTTTGTGGAAGGATCCCCAGGTAGTGGAGGTTCAGGTCTGGCTCCAGTCAGGAGCAAGAAAGCATCTGAGATGGTTGGAGAGACCTGGGTTTGAATCCTACTTCTGCAGTAGCTTTAGGACTTTGGGTAAGTTTCACACCGTCAGTCCCTCTTTACCTTCTCACTTGATCCAGGTTAAACATTTGTACCTTGTGGGTTGATGCTGAGAATTAAAAGAGATAAAGTCTAGGACATGCCTAGCACCATGCTGGACTTGCTATAGATACTAAAAAAATGTTGATATCATCTTCCAGCCCCCACACTCAGCAAGATAAAACAAGGAGTAAGAGAATCTCTTGGTTTCTCCATCTGTAAATAAGAAGGGTTAATAAAAATTAACGGCTCACTCAGCCTCTAGGGTTTGGGAAATGTTTGTCTTGTCCTCCGATTGTCAGTCCTAAACATCAGTAGTGAGTTTCTAGTATTTGCTGGCACATCCTGGAAGACAACCATTGATTGTATACCATGTGCCAGGCACTGAACTCAGCCTTTTGCATGGGTCATCCTGTTCAGGGATTATATTCCATAAAGAAGAAAAACAGAGGCTCAGAGACATTATTAAGAGACTCATTCCAAGTTTCTTAGCTGGTAAGTGGTGGAGGTGAGATTTGTGCCTAAACCCTTAGATAGCAAATAGATCAAACCAGTGCATCCTAAAGGAAATCAACCCTGAATATTCATTGGAAGGATTGATGCTGAAGCTCCAATACTTTGGCCACCTGATGTGAAGAGCTGACTCATTGGAAAAGACCCAGGTTCTGGGAAAGATTGAAGGCAGGAGGAGAAGGGGGTGGCAGAGGATGACATGGATAAATAGCCTTATTGACTCAATGGGCGTGAGTTTGAACAAACTCTGGGAGATAGTGAATAACAGGGAAGCCTGGCATGCTGCAGTCCATGAGGTCACAAAGAGTCAGATACAATGTAGTGACTGAACAACCCTTTACCTCTGGAGACCGTTTTCACAACTAAATATTTCTGACCCAGTTGGCAAAGTTAAGTACAAACAGACTAGAATGGCCATTTCAGCAGCTAAATTGAAGCCCCTCTGAGCCCAAGGACTGTGGGTTATCCACCCTGTCCCCTCCCAGGCAGGCATGCAGCAAATAGGAACTTGTGGATGAATGTATGGAAAATCTAAGCATCTGAGTCAGCTTCCTTTAAATGCATATGTCCCGTGAACAGCAAGTGCTGTTCACGTAACTAGACATGTGACTAGCTAGACACGTTCACATAGCTAGACACGTAACTCCACTATAAGAGAGACCAGGACTTTCTCAGGTCCCTGGGTGACTGCTCGGAGTGAAGGAGACTGAAAATCTGGAAGGGAAGAATGTTCCCTTGATTTTCGTTTCCCCACAAAAGGAAGGGAGGAAAGGACCAGAGATGAAGAAGACAGCTTCATAGGTTTCAAAACAGAAAACCATCTGAATTATTGATTTCCAAGCCCTGGACATTAGCTGGACGAAGTTTGGTGGTTAGCAGCATACGTAAAGAATCCGTGTTTCTAAGGACTTATAGAAAACTGCCACTTCATCCATCATTTAATTTCTTGTTCCTGGGGAATGTTGGTGTTTGATTCCCTTTGTGCTTTTGATTCCTTCCTGATTCTTCTTTTTAAAATTTTATTTTTGTTTTATGTATTTGTTCTTTTTGTTAAATTTTTGACTGTCCTGGGTCTTCGTTGCTGCGTGCGGGCTTTCTCTAGTTGTGATGAATGGGAGCTACTCTTCATTGCGGTGTGCAGGCTTTTCATTGCGGTGGCTTCTCTTGTTGCAGAACTCAGCCTCTAGAGTGTGGGCTTCGGTAGATACGGAGCACAGCCTTAGTTATCCCACCACATGTGAAATCTTCCCGGACCAGGGATCGAATCCATGTCCTCTGCACTGGCAGGTGGATTCTTAACCACTGGACCACCCTGGAAGACTCTGATTCTCCCTTTTAACGTGGCCTTGGTTTTTATCTTTATTTTCATCTGTATAGTACACACCGTAATTCTGGCCTCATTCCTGACTCTTTAGGGGCCCCCATTCACATCCTAACTTACCATTTTGCTCCCTGTTGCTCCCAGATTCACTTCCCATATCGTTCTGCCTGTTCCTGAACCTTGCCTTTCCCAGCCCACCCCTGGGCATGTTCCCTCCGCTGCTTCTTCCTGATGCACGTCTCCACTTCTCTGTCCCTCTGCAGTGTCTACCTACAGCCTTCCAGGCTCAGCCCATATCCTCCTCCTCTGTGACTCTGTCCCAAATTGTTTCATCCATCCCTTTGTTGCTCCGGTTGCAGTGATGCATGTGTGCATCTGTTCTTTGGCAGTTAACCACGTGCTTCCTCTCTCCCCTCTATCTTTTCTCCCTATCTATTCAGGAAGTCTTTAAATGTATGTTTTATTATGGAGACTCCACTATATAAAAGGCACTTTGCTGAGAGCTGAGGGACAGCCAAGAGGAATATCGGGCTTGCTCATCAAAAGATACTTGAAGGAAGACACCCCAGAAATAAGTGTCCATTGGCCTGACTCATGGCTGGAAGTTCTTTCACCAACCACAGGGGAAGCCAAGACAGGCTTGTCTCTGCTTTTGACTTCCCTCATCTCTTCTCTGCAGAAGCAGATGCCTGGGGAATGCTTTAGTGTTAGCCTGGGTTCACAGTCCTGTTCCTAGTGAGGTTGTGCCCATCAGTCCCAGGTCCACAGGGCAACGTGTGGATGCTGTTGGTGGGTTGGGCACTTTCTCTGAATGAGAGCAACCTCAGCTCAACCCAAGTGGAGCCCAGACCATCACAGGGAGTACGGTCCTTGGCAGGGTCAGAATGGAAAGCTAGCTTCAGAGGGAGAGGCCCCTTCTGCCACTTTTGCATGTCCTAAAGCTCACTGCACCCAGCTTCTTTGTTGTTGTTTTTCTTAAGAATAAATGAGTGTGATAATTCATTTAATAAGCATTTGCCAAGCACACCATTCTCTGATGCCCTAGTTCCTCCCTGGCAAAAAGATAAATATGACTGTCTCTGCTCTAAGTGAGTCGACATCTAAGAAAGAAGGTATATGCAAATTACTCAGAGAAAGATGGCAAATATGGGCACTCCTCAGTATTGTGCGCATGATAGATATTGCTAATCAAGCATAGAGCTCACTCATTTTGAATCTGGATTCAGCTTCAGAATCTTTCTCAATATATTGTTCAAGGCAGCCACTGTTATTGAGTTGGGTATAGGGCAAGAGTCAACTAGCTTGTGATCCATTCTTATCTTTGTTGTTCAGTAACTAAGTTGTGTCCAACTCTTTGCAACCCCATGGACTGCAGCACACCAGACTTCCCTGACCTTCACTGTCTCCCAGAGTTTGCTAAAACTCATGTCCATTGAGTCGGTGATGCCATCCAACCATCTCATCCTTTGTTGGCCCCTCCTGCCCTCAGTCTTTCTCAGCATCTTTCCCAGGGTTTTTTTCAATGAGACGGCTCTTCTCATCAGATGGCCAAAGTATTGGAGCTTCAGCTTCAGCATCAGTCCTTCCAGTGAATATTCAGGACTGATTTCTTTTGAGATTGACTGGTTGGATCTCCTTGCTGTCTAAGGGACTCTCAAGAGTCTTCTCCAATACCACAGTTCAAAAGCATTCTAATCTTTAAGGCTGTCTAAAGGCCACAGAGATAGGGGAGGGGACTCATTGTATTGAGTTACTGCGTCTGTCTGTTTAGTGGAAGTGCTCAGAAGTAACACTGCTTTTGAGGAAACTCCCTAAGATCACTCCTCATGACATCTTCATGCTTCCCCTGCTCCCTCATGGCTCCTTTCTGCCTGTGTTTTAAAGGATTCTTCTTCCTCTCTTTCCCCGCAGAAGTAGTTATGAGATTCAGCTCTTATCTTTTTAAGATCTTTGTTTTCGCCTGTTCTGCCACTTGGAGAGTTAATTGAAGTGGTCAACTCCCAAATCTTTATCTTCAGGTACACGTTTTTTTCCAAAGTCTCCTTCTTCCTTTGGCATTGGAGCACCAGGATAACCTGAGCCTACTTTATCTTCCCTACTCCCTCCCCAGCCCCTACTCCTTGCCTCCAGAACCTCTGCTGGGAGCATCTGGGTCCACTCACGTGGAGTCAGCTATGGGGCATCCTGCCCCCATGCCTCTCTTCTCTGCTTTGTCACATCCTAGCCAGCATCTGAGTCTCAACTGAACTGTCACTTCACCTGGAAGGTCATCCCCAACTTCTTTGTGATTTCCAAAGAGAACCAGGGGCCGAGATTCTTACTATCTTACTCTTATATTCAGCAAATAGCTACTAACTTCTCCTAAGGATCTGCAGTGAATACAATGCGAACCTGCCCTCAAGGAGCCTAGAGTCTGGTCACACTTCTGCTGCTAGTTTTTCTTGTTCATATGTCACACCTCTGCCATTAGACCAAACCCCTTGTGGCCACTGTGTCCCCACAGTCCTGTGTATGTACCAGATGCTCCACATATCCTGGAGTGGACTGAAAGGTGGCCTCTTTCAAGTTTGATGACTATGTAGTCCTTAGGGCAGCTCAGAAAGGGTGGAGGGCTGGAGAAGAAGGAACTTGGAACATGGTGGCCGGACCCCAGAGCATTGGGAGCTGGGGTAGGGATGGACACCTCGAATGGAAAGCAGTTGTGGTTAAAATGCATTAAGGACATGGTCTGGGTTTGCATTCCAGCTTTTCTGCTTAATAACTAAGAAACTTTGGCAAGTAACTTAACACATTATTGACCAGGGAATTTTTACAGAAACCTTGGCTGACAATTTCTTATGTAAGTGAATATTGTTACATCTCCAATCAATAACATTTGGGTAACAAATGTTACATCTCTAGTCAATAAGTTGTTAATTTCTCTGTGCCTCCGTTTTTTCATCTGCACAATGGGTCTTAAAATGTCACCCTTAGAGAGTGGTTATGAGGTTTAAATAAGTAAGTGGGTTTAAATGAAAATAAAGCGCTGAATACAATGCTTGGTCTACACATTGGCTATTACTTAGACTTTCCTGACAGTGGGATTTACTGGGGATTTTTAAAATAACTTTCTGTAAACAAAGTGCATATTATTTACGTAATCTGAAAAACAGACAATAAAACTATTTTTCTAAGAGACAAGGAAGGAGTCTGGTGGGTAAGGGGGTCACAGTCATCTCTGCTAGCTCCTGCTCCCTGCCCCACCTGTAGGTTGCTCGGTGCACACGTGTCGGGGAGGTAAGTTTCAATCCCGCCACCCTGCTGTTCTCTTTGGTCCCTCCTTGTCCTAAGAGTTTCACAGTGTGAGGCTCCAGCCTTCCTGGATGCTGTCATGGTTTGCTCCCAAGAGTCGTTTGTTCTCATAACTTGCTTGGAGAACAGAAATGAAATCACCCAAGGGTTCCCCTGCAGAGAGGATTTGCCGAGCAGTGCAGTAGCAGGGGTTTCTCAGGACTGGGCAGAGGTCTCTGCAAGTGGGAAGGTATATGCAGTGCTGAGCGGAGGAAGGAGGGAGGGGCAGCCTGCATTTGCAAAAGCAGGAGCCGAGTCCACACGTTTTATGAAGTGTTTTATGGTGAAGCTGTAATTGGAACCCTGGTATTTAGCAAGAATTATGAGGTGTGATGGTCTTAATGCTGAGAGTCCAGTGGAGACCTGAGAGAAACTAGCAGGGGAAACAGAGAAGTAGGCATCGTGGAGTGGGTTGCTTGGATTCCTCACACTGCTTAAATCTGCCTATTTATTATTTTTAAAATTATTGTTATTCATTTTTTACTCTGGGACATTCAAAACTCAACTTAGAGGCAAACCAGAGATATTTGACAGTTACCTGCTGTCTTTCTGAAACACAGTTGCTAAGCCTCATTGAGTGGTTCAATCCTCTTACTACCTTCTAGAGACAAAAAGTACCTCTGGGTCACTTCCAGCTCAGAGGGCAGAGGAATGGGATCCAGTCAGAGTGCTCAGGACCCAGAAGCCCTTGCCATATAGAGAGAGGGCGGTTGTCAGGCCCGTGGTTGATCCCGCTCATCTTTGCCCCAGCTTAACGTCTTAGTCGCCCGAGCTGAGGGACGGGCTTCCCAGGTGGCTCAGTGGTAAAGAATCTGCCTGCCAATGCAGGAGGCTCGGGTTCGATCCCTGGGTCGGGAAGATCCCCTGGAGAAGGAAATGGCTGCCCATTCCAGTAATCTTTCCTGGAGATTTCCATGGCCAGAGGAGTTTGGTGGGCCTACAGTCCAGGGGGTCACAAACAGTCAGATACTACCGAGCACGCACACACAAGCTGAGGGAAGGGGCTCCCGTTCCTTTGGAAATTCAGCACCTGCAGGCTGCCTGGAGAAGGGACGTGGTCTCCTCTGTGTCTCATTTACCCCGTGAGGGATGGCGGCCACGACTCAGGCTTTTGGAGCCATGCTGTATCCAGAGCAACAATCTTCAGTGGTTGGAGAAGGAACAGAAGTTGTTCACCAGGGTCCATGAGTAAAAGGTTTCAGGGGTCTTGGGTTGTAAGGATGTTTCTGTTTGTGCATTTTCAGGGGGAAATGCCTTCAATCACATCAAACATGTACTCAACCAAATTTGCCTGTCTGTATGACGGTGAGGAAATCCTCCTTGCTGTTTTCAGAATTTACCACCTCGCTCCTGCCTCCAGGCCTTGGCACGTACTGTTTTTACTCTCAGAATACATTTCCCAGGGTTTCCACATGGTCGTCCTGACTTTCTTCAAGTCACTGATGAAATGTGCCCTCCTGACCCGCTTATATAAAATAGTCCTCCATCACTCTCTGTCCCAATGCATCACTCCATTGTTTTTCCACAGTACTTTGCGGTACTTACACTGTATGACATTATTTGTGTATGATCTCTCTCTGTGTAAGCCTCTATGGTGTTCACTGTTTTTTCTGTGGTATGTAGAATAGTGCCAAGACCAGAGTAGATGCTCAGGAATGGATGAGCAGATGCTCAGTACCATCTGAATGGATGAGTGAATGAACAAATTAATATCTTTGATTATATTTGGGTCTCAGATGTAAAATGTATTTTTTTAAATGATAGAAGATGGAAATCTGAGTTCTTTTTTTTAATATAAATTTATTTATTTTAATTGGAGGCTAATTACTTTACAATATTGTATTGGTTTTGCCATACATTGACATGAATCCGCCACGGGTGTACATGTGTTCCCCATCCTGAACGCCCCTCCCACCTCCCTCCCCATCCCATCCCTCTGGGAAACATGTATATTATCATATGTGAAATGAATCGCCAGTCTAGGTTCGATGCATGATACAGAGTGCTCGGGGCTGGTGCACTAGGATGAGTTGTTTTTTAAAAATTTTTATTGAAATATAGTTGATCTACAATTCTGTGCTAGTGTCAGTTTCAGATGCAGAGAAAAGCAGTTCAGTTACACACACATATTTAAAATATATATATCCTTTTTTTTTTTTAACATTCTCTCCCATTATAGGTTATTATAAGACACTGAGTATAGTTCCCTGTACTATACAGTAGGTCCCCATTGGCCATCCATTCTATACACAGTAGTGTGGATATCCCAGTCCCAAACTCCTAATTTGTCCCTCTCCTGCTCCCTGAACAACCACAAGTCTGCCTTCCATGTCCATGAGTCTATCTCTGTCCCACAAATAAATTCACCTGCATCACTTTTCTAAACTCCACACACAAGCAATACCACACAATCCGTCCCTAGCTGTCTGTCCCACCCCCGCCTCTAGCACTCAGCACACACACACCACATCCTCTCCATCCATCCATCTATCCGTCCGTATAGACACCCAGGCTGCCTTCATGTGCTGGCCACTGCAGACTGTGCCACTATGAACACTGGGGTCTGAGTTATTAGTAGGGCTGCTTTTCAGCCACCTACCTTGTGTCTCAAGCATTTAATCTGCTATGAGATACACGTGGGCACTGCAATGGACGTGTGTGTGTGTATATGTGTCTCAAAATGAAGCAGTCAGATCTTGGTACACAGATATTATTATCATTATTAATTGTTATATTCTCGGGCACAGATAATGGGTTTCCCTCTTTTGAAAATGGGGTGCTGACATTGTAGACACAGTGGCGTGGTTTTTGTGACTTACCTGAGCCCTTACAATCTGTCAGAGCAGGACAAAGATGAAAGTCTCATTTGCAAGCTGCAGCCCCATCCTAGAATCATTATTACCACATTCTGGGGGAGATGTCCCAGGGGTTGAACCCAAGTGACCAGGACCAGTTTGGGGCTAGTATTTTCTCATACATGAACTCCTGTGAATGGGATACAACGGCCTCTGTTACTGACCAAGGGGAAGTGGAACTAAGACTAGGAAGGGAGATTCTGCATTTTCCTCTAATTGTATTTTTAAAAAATAAAAAAAAAATTGTATATTTACTTATTTTTGGCTGTGCTAGGCCTCTGTCGCTGCGTGAGGGCTTTCTCTAGTTGCAGCGAGTGGGGGCTACTCTTCTCATCTGAGCCTGGGCTTCTCCTTGTGGTGGTTTCTCTGGAGCATGGGCTCTAGGCACGTGGGCTTCAGAAAGTGTGGCGCACGGGCTTAGTTGCCCCACGGCAAGTGGAATCTTCCTGGACCAGGGATTGCACCCATGTCTCCGGCAGTTGGCAGGTGGATTCTTAACCACTGGACTACCAGGGAAGGCCCATTTTCTTCTAATTTTAAAGAAGAAAATAAAAGGTACCCACTTTTCCAGGAAGTATATTCCTTCTGATCTCTTCTGGACAGATTATTTGTTTTGTTGTAGGGGCATAAACCTCGGAATCATTTTGGACAGAAGGTTGTCTTTTGTCAGTATCTGTATGGGGTGAGCTTGGAAGTAAATTCAGCACACAGGCTTATGACCTCCCTGATAACTCCTCTCTAAAGGACAGCTTCTAAGTTTTGTGTTTTAAAAAGGTAATACTTTCCTGTATTAAAAAAATATTCTGTCCTCTTCCAGGCATTTTAGATGGCTTATTCACCATTCTTCAAAATAAATTTTAACTATAGAGCAAGACACATGTGTAGCATTGTTTCGGAAGTCAAAACCTAAAAAAAAGCCTACCAAAAATATGTATACACACACTCACCTCTGAAACCCTCTTCCATTCCCAGAGTTAACCCCTGAGAGCATTTTTTACTTCTCTTTCCAGAATTTTTCTCCATGCATTATAAATGTACATGTGAGTATACAATTTTTATATATTTATATCCTGTATATTTTTCCAAATAGTGATACATCATTCTTTAAAATAGATGCAGTCTTTCATTGCATCAAAGTGTATCAGAATTTATTCAGCCAACCCGTATTGATGGAGTTTATGTTATTCCTCAGATTTTACTATTATAAACAATTCTGCAAAGACTATACATCTTTGTGCATAGGCATGCACGCTTCTCTAGGACAGATATTAAGAAAAAAATTTCCAGGGGATCAAAGAGCATTGCATACTTTTAATTTTGATAGAAACTACATTAACCCTCCTTCCACGCCGCCTTACCAATCTAGACCCCCATGTTTGGTTTTCTACATCCTTGCCAATCCTAGATGTTATAATTTTAAACTATTTTGTCAATTTGATGTGCAAAAATTGCTCTTTTCCTTTGCTATACTTTGATTTCCAAGGTATTTGAGAATCTGTCTGTCGCTTATGATGCTCCCAGCATTGGTGGGTTTGTAAAATTATTTTCAAACATTTTCATTAATAAGACTATCCCAGAAATGCCTCTCTTCCAGGCAATTGGTAGTTAAAATATTGAAATCTTTTGCAAAAACAACCAGCTTTTACCGTATGTGTGTTGATAGTGATATGAAAGTGACTTGGAGGGATAAAGCATTTTCTAATCTGGAAAGCAGTATGGAATCACAGCTTCTGGTTATGTTATGTGTTCTCAGTAACTCTGAAAACACAGAATCCTATGGAAAGAAATATGTTGGTGTACATAGTTGGGTTATAATCATACTTCTAAAGCTAATATTAGAGGACTGATGTGGCCCATGACTAGTTAATAAACCAGGAGATGAAACAACAAAAACAAATAAACATTGAAATACTTTCATACTTGTTGGTAGAGTGCCCTGACCTTTAGTTCCTATTCCCTCACCCCCTGCCATGGACTTACCTGGGAGGCAGCAATGAAGTTAATATGCAGGCTAGAGGTGCAGGGGACCTTTAAGACCTCATTTAAGACCTCATTCTAGACCTCTCTGTTTCATGACCTACTCTCTTGAAGCCAAACTTTGCCTTTAAGACCTCATTTAAGACCTCATTCTAGACCTCTCTGTTTCATGACCTATTCTCTTGAAGCCAAACTTTGCCTACCGACATAAAGCTGATAGGAAGCTCAGACCCTGCTTTGTCACAGTCCCAGCCTCTCTTCAGATGGTTTGGTGCCCCAATGTACTATTTAAACAATATTTAGACAATTCTCTCCCCTACTTGCAACCACGTGCGCTCCACCTGTGTTTTAAGACATTTGGCAATTTCTGGCTTCTGAGAGAGCCACTGGAACATACAGCCGGAACATACAGCCAGCAGTTTTTGTCCCTGTTTTGTTTGCCAGTTTTCCAGGATTACGCTTGCATAATTTCCTTGTGCCCTTAGCCTGCACACCATAATCCCAGAGGGCACACCAGGGAAATAAGATGCCCCTTATGTAACTTGTTATGTAAGAGTCCAGAGATCCGAGTCTCTCTGGAGAGTGTCTGCTGCCTTTTCCAAGACGTCTGAAAGTTCATTTGGGCAGGGGTTTATATTATCTCTTTCAGTCAATTGAATTCTTTCAAAAGCATTGTGTTATTTTAGAAATGGCTGACGGGAAGGGAGAAAGAAGAAAGGACAGTATATTCTGTGTCAGATGCTTAGTGGAAGTTATCGTATCTAATTTAATCTTCTCTGCAATCCTCTTTCCTTCTAAACAGACCCAGCCTTTCAGGGACAAAAGCGAGTAGCTGAGACTCGTGGCTGGAGATACCAACTCTGGGCTATGCAGTCAGACCCAGGTTCTGTGTACCCAGGTTCTGTGTATAGAATGAGCCTGTGTGTGTGTGTGTGTGTGTGTGTGTGTGTGTGTGTGTGTGTATGTGATGGGGCATGAGTAAATCAGAATCATTCTAGACCTCTCTGTTTCATGACCTATTCTCTTGAAGCCAAACTTTGCCTACCGACATAAAGCTGATAGGAAGCTCAGACCCTTCTGAACACTTTCAGTGCCTTGGGGGCCAGGCTGAGGCCAGCTTTGTGATCTCTGTGCCATAGATACCCTCCTTGGGCCTGGCTGTGCTCAGATGGACTGGAGGCTGGCACTTTGGCTCCCTAATGCCCATTCCCTTCCTCTTTACCTCAGAGCTATGGCAGATCCCAAAGCAGCAGGTCCCATGTAACATGCTTGCCTGTCACAAGCTGGGTCTCCCTGCTTCTTCTGCCTCTGCTCAGGGAAGTGACGTGGAGAGGAGATCACACCAGGGTGAATGTTTGCAATGACCAAGCTCATCAAGCCTCAAAGAAAAAGCTTAACCAGGAAGCCTGAGGAAATGGGGTTCTGGTTGTTTAACTTTTAGGGTCACTGGGAGATGAAAGTAGAGGGGTTTCTCAGCAAGTATATTTTTGGTAATTCTCTCTTAGTTTTAATCCTTACATTGAGGAAGTAATAAAAACACGTGGAAAAACATTCAAATTGTGCTAAAGAGTGCCTGCCTCTCGCATGAGATACCTATTTACATATTTTTCTCCTAACAGGCCACCTTTATTAACAGTGCCCCATGATCCACCAACAATATTATCTGTAATCTTTGTGTATTAGGTTGGGGCAAACATAATTGTGGTTTCGGATCGTGAATTTTAAATCATTATAACTAGGCTCAAACACATCTTTATTAATCAAAATAGGAACCGTTACAATCAACATATTTTTGCCAACAAGAAATAGTTTATTTATGTAGCATTAAAATCTGTGCTTTAGAATTCAAGGAACTCTTGGAAAGCATTTTCTGTCTCTTGCTGATTGTGGAATTGTTTTCCCTGCAAAAGGTTGTCAGGATGGTTGAAGAAGTGGTAGTTGGTTGGCAAGTGGTCAGGTGAATATGGTGGATGAGTCAAAACTTGGTAGTTCAATTTTTGAAGCATTGGTTGTGCGACATGCGATTGAGTGTTGTCATGGAGAAGAACTGGGCCCATTCTGCTGACATTTTTCAGTGCATCGCATTGATTTGCTGAGCATACTTCTCAGATATAATGGTTTTGCCGGGATTTAGAAAGCTGTAGTGGATTGGATGGGCAGCAGACCACCAAACAGTGACCATGACCTTTTTTTGGAGCAAGTTTGGAGGTGCTTTGGAGCTTCTTTTTGGTCCAGCCACTGAGCTCGTCATTGCTGGTTGTCGTATAAAATCCACTTGTCATTGCACGTCACAAACCGATCAAGAAATGGTTCATTGTTGTTGTGTAGAATAAGAGAAGATGACACTTCAGAATGATGATTTTTTTTCTTTGATCTGTGGTTAGCTCATGAGGCACTCACTTATCGAGCTTTGTCACCTTTCCAATTTGCTTCAAATGTCAAGCAACCATAGAATGGTTGATGCTGAGTTCTTTGGCAACTTCTCATTTAGTTGTAACAGGATCAACTTAGATGATGGCTCTCGGTTCGTTGTTGTCAACTTTGGATGGCTGGCCACTACGCTCCTCATCTTCCAGGTTCTCGCCTTCTTTGCAAAACTTCTTGAACCGCCATTGTACTGTATGTTGGTGAGAAGTTCCTGGACCAAATGTGTTGTTGATATTGTGAGTTGTTGACGTTGTGAGTTGTCTACGCTGCTATATAACCCATTTTGATTTCGAATAAGAAAATTGCTCGAATTTACTTTTTTGTCTAACATCATTTCCATAGTCTAAAAGAAATATATAATAAACAGCAAGTAATAAGTCCTTAACCAAAAACACATAGAGCAGGAAATGTGCATTAAAATGATGTATAACACAACCACATTTATTTAAGAAGTTATTCCAATATCAAATGGGAAATTTCAGCAATGCAAAAACCATGATTACTTTTGCAGCAACCTAATATATAATAACAAGTGTGTATATTTTCTGTCTATCTAATCATTTATCATCAGATAGAATAGAATAGAATCATCATTCTCTTCCAACCTATGCTTAACTCTTGTGGCTGAAAATTATTTAGAATTCTCACATTTATTTTCTCATCTTGGTTTGTTGGGGGTCACTACACCCCTGACAGAAGGTCTTATGTGTCCCCTGGGATGCCTGTCTGAGGTCCAGTCCTCATTCTAAAGTCCTCCAGCTGGTAAAAGTGTAGCGCTGAATCACGCAGCAACCCAGAGACCTCTCTGAGATGGGGTTGCCATACCCTGCCCCATACTCCTTCTTGTGTCTGTCTTTCTCTTCAGAGAATATAAGGAGATGCTGTAGGAGGGGGTGATAATTTTTCCCCTAGTCTTCTAGGTTCTTGGATGATAGCCTGTGTAATAAAAAGGCAGATTAACAGGAGGAAAGCAAATTTAATTACTTATGCATATATGTACAGGAACTCCACAAAGATCTGAGACCCAAAGACAGCCAGGCAATCGAGACTTATACATCATCCCAAGCTAAGAAAAGGGATAGGGGTTTAGGGCTTCAAGAGGAGAAAGGCAATTCATAGGAAGAGAAGAAGGGCAGATATTTGGTAGATAAATGTTTGCCCTGCCACGCTGGTAAGTCTCTCAGATGAAAAAGTTACGTCTGGTAATAATTTTCTTCCAGAAATACAGACCTCCTTTCTAAATTCTTTTAGACAGTTAAGAGGAAGGTAAAAAGGTCTTCCCAGGTGGCACAGTGGTAAAGAATCTGCCTGCCAATGCAAGGGGTGCAAGAGATGCGGGTTCAGTCCCTGGATTGGGAAGATACTCTGGAATGGGAAATGGCAACCCACTCCAGTATTCTTGCCTGGAAAATTTTATGGACAGAGGAGCCTGGTGGGCTCTAGTCCATAGGGTTGCAAAGAGTCAGAGATGACTGAAAGACTGTTCACGCTCAAAAAGCTTTACTGAGACTGCTGGATCTTGATTGACTTCAACTTAAGACGATCCTTAAGCCAAAGAGGCATATTTTGGGGTTGGCATGTTCTGCTCCCCTTCAATGCCCTGTGGGTGGATGGATCCAGTTGGGTAAGATTTCATGGAATCCCTGCTTCAGCAAAAGCAAAGCCCTGTTTGACTCATCCTTTGCTAGAGAAGTATCCTAATTTATAATCCTTTCTCCCTTCATGGAGACTACCTGTTTACCTATGTTGATTGCTAGATAACCATATGCTCTAATAGAAGGAGATCAGTTTTCTCTACAGCAAATTTTTTCCCCCTTTAAGTATGGCAAGAATAAAGGCTTGAGAAATGGCTAGGACACCACTTTTTACTACAACAGCCTCTGAATTACCACCTGAGAAACCAGTACTCTACTGGGCCTTGTCACAAGTGGAAAACAGGATGATCCCCAAAGAACTACTCTCTAGAGAGCAGAGATATAGTTAGGCAGATTCCTTTTTCAGAGAAAGGAAAATAACCTGTTGGTTGTGTTCCTGCTCTAATCTGGTCTTCTGGAGAACTCTACGTCTGGTTCCCTCATCTCATAGAGCCCCATGTAGACCTGGGTCCTAGCCTCTGCCATCTACTACTCAATAGCTATGTAACTTTGGGCAGGTAAGTCTCCATGGGCAAAATAATTGTCTATTGTTTTAGTTGCGAGTGATAGATGCCTGACTTAATCTGACTTTAATACGTGAATGTATTGGCTTATTAGCTGAAAAGTCCAGGGGTAGCCTCAGGCAGCATTGGGTCCAGAAGCTAAAATCCTATCATTAGGACTTGTTCTAATGTACTAGTACATTTTAAAATAGAAGTAGAATCAGATCATAAGTATTCATTGATTTTGGATCCAAACTGAATAATGTAGTGACTTCATATCAGTACAGCTCTTGGTACATTCTTGAGTCAGTGGAAAGACCTTCTTCTGTACCAGTATGTTTTTATAACCCAGGAGAACTGCCTGCTGTTTGGATGACTCAGGTATCTGTTTTACACAAAGATTACTGAACACCTCTTGATGCTTTTGAAAACAGTGAATGAAGTGAGTAGTTACTCATTGCCTTACTTACTTCCCTCTTTGTCACTGTTTCTGCTGGCTTAGCATGCTGGTAGCCATCCAAACAGCTGGTTTCCAATTTGGCTATATACCGATGAAAGGTTGCCCCTCATATCCCCCATCAACATTTACGGAGACCCGTGTGTACTAAGAGGGTTAAATTGTGGTGCTGGAGAAGACTCTTGAGAGTCCCTTGGAGTGCAAGGAGATCAAACCAGTCAATCCTAAAGGAAACCAACCCTGAATATTCATTGGAAGGACTGATGCTGAAGCTCAATACTTTGGCCACCTGATGCAAAGAGCTGACTCATTGGAAAGACTGATGCTAGGAAAGACTGAAGGCAATAGGAAAAGGAGGCAGCAACGGATAAGATGGGCAGATAGCATCACTGACTCAATAGACGTGAATCTGAGCAAACTCGGGGAGATAGTGAAGGACAAGGAAGCCTAGTGTCCTGCAGCCCATGGGGTCACAAAGAATCAAACATGATTCAGTGACTGAATGACAACAAAAGAAGGTCATGCCCTTTGGGCAAAGTCTTCATGATTAGCAAAGCCCTCTGTGGGGTTTGGTTAACCAATAAACAGCCCCACAGTGATCCAAGAGGTGGATATTGTAGAACCACAGCTCTGTAGCTTCTCTTTTTTTCCACAAATTTATTTCTGATGGTCATTACTCAGGCTTATAACTTATAAAAGTTAATTTACATAAATCAACAAAAATAAATTTTTCATGAATCAAAAACAAGCCATAGAATTCTCTGGTCTCAAGTATTACAGGGACCTCAGTAAACACAATGGAACATTTGGGATTTGGTTTATCATTCCTCTAAGGCAAGGGTCAGCAAACTTTTTCTGTAAAGATCAGATGGTAAATATTTTATGCTTTGTGATCCATTTGGTGGGCTATGATTTGCTGACTCCTGCTCTAAACTCTAGTTAGTTACAAAAAGCAGAGCAAAAGATGGAGTATTTGCATGGGCTGCCCAGTTTCTCAAATGCAGTCTTTAAACACTTGAGCTTTAGAGTTGGACAGATGTAGGTTTAGCCCTGTGGTCCTGCTGCTTTGTGGGTGAATTTAGGCATGTTAGTTTTCTTGCCTATAAAATGGGAATAATAACAGTCTTCCCTCAATGACTCATGATGATCAAGCAAAGAAAGTCACTTGCCCCAGAGTTGATGTGCTGTCTAAATGATAGTAGTATAACTTGCACTGTTATCAATAACCAAGACCAATGGGTAAAAGGAACTATTTGGTAGCATGCAGTTGAGAAATTGACCTCTCTGGTTACCTTCAAAGGAAATTAGGTGGGGAATGCCAAGAAACCTATTTTCATCATCATCTTCTAAGGGAGGAATCTGAGACTAGATCAGATTTGCTTTGCACTGTTGCTAGGAGGCTAGTGCTAACTCATGACAGACCATGTTCCTTTCTCTGACAAATGAGTCCTTACATCATTCAGAGGAAAATCTCCAATTAAAAATCTCTTTTCTGAACACTTTCTTCAGTCATAGAGTTAAGGCATGTGGCCTGCTTTGGGTCTGGATCATCAACATGGTCTGAGAACAGGTGGGAGGAGGGACTACTGCCATGGGAGCTCTGGGACCTTGCTAATTACTTCCCAGTGACTTCATCATGCTGCCTTGATTTTGCAACCCTTGTTGCCATGGTTGAAGCTTGAAAGAATTTGGCCTGAAGCCACCTATATGCTCAACATACCGAGGAATATAGCTTTCAATAACTAAATTTTATATTTATTTCAGAAGAATTATGAGCTATGAGGTTGAAGTTGGGTGTGTTGGTTAAGACTGGAGAATGAAAAGTTTACTTCCGAATGGCAAAGTAAAAGAAAGTGCAAAATAGTAATCTCTTTTTCTTACACACACACACACACACACACACACACACACACACACACACACACACACACCACATCACATCACATCACATCACACAATACGCTACTTAGAACAATTGGAAGTCAGTTCTATGATCCAGTAACTAAAGAAATATCTAAGAATGTTATTCTCATCTGAAAATTCCAGGTTCTTGCAGCTGCTATTTTTATGATAAAAAAGGAAGAGGTTTGGAGTAAACACAGATCAGGCTGTGATTTCCAGCTCTGTCCTTTCCTAGCTATTTGACAGCAGGCAAATTACCTAATCTTGTTTACTCATCTGTAAAATAACTTAGCAATCACTTCTCACATTGTACAAAACGTCTGTCTTAAAAGATGCTGCAAGTAACTGCTGTCCAGCTGGACTCGACAGAACTGGAGTTCAAATTACCAAATCTGCACACCCTGCCCCTCACTGTAGACTTGTTAAAAAAAAAAAAAAAGGCTGAAGTCATTCTCAGCATTTTAGCACATATTGAGTCATTGCTCTAGAGGGTTCTAATCCTGGGGCCCTGATAACAAGGAGACCTGCTGAAAAGACAATGTAAAACCTACTCCACCCTCCATAGCCTGCTGGCCTGACATTAGTTGTTCTTCTTTGCATTGTCTCTACCTGCTGTCAGGGAAGGTGAGAGCACAGGTCACTTGCTTTTCATTTTTGTCCCTTGGGAAACTTTGCTCCAAGTTGTAAATTATGTGACATCTTTAGTAACAACATGATTCACTCTGAACCATACTCCTGGCCAATAAATACTCATTCCTTTCTTGGAGGTTTCGTTTATGCACACAGGGAAAGTCCTCATCTATACAGAACTACAGGGGACAGGGACTGCTAACTTAACAGGAGCCAGGCAGGTGTATAAATGAAGTCAGGAGGTGGTTGATGCTCCTGTTAACACTTCTTTCAGGAAAAAGAGCAGTGTAAGTTTTTGTTGTATATGGCACTTGGCCTTGGCATCAGGGAGCAATAGGGACGGGTGGAGACTGTGGCAGAGTAGAAAATTTGTGTCTGTCTAAAGGACAATCACTTCTCAGTTCTAGTTACCACTCAGGAATTAAGTTGGAGGATACCTAGATTTTTCTAATACTCTAAGAGATGAGAGAAATCTGAATTTTGACATGAAATCTATTAGCTTTTAAACATTGTTCAGTAATTGAAATTTTAAAAAGTAGTAACAACAACCGTGTGTTACTCTTATGTTTATAAGCCCTTCCATAGACTGAAAGGGAGAATTGGTGGGGAAAAAATGGAGTTGGGGGAAAGATGGTTGTGTGGACTAATACCTCAATAAGTGATGTATGGCATTTCTTGCAACACTCTCCAAGTGGAAAATCGTGTCTGTTTCATTTAAGTTTTATCACATTCCTCCAACTTTACTTACAAAGGCAGGAAAGTGGTCAAACACCTTTGGTATTTTAGATCCAAACAAAGAGCAATGATATTTAGTTAAGAAAAATGTAAATGGTTAACAATTTGCTGGCATTTATCGCTGCAAATTAAAAGAGATTTTTAGGATTAGTTCTCAACTTGTTACCTTTAACATTGCTAAAATTACTTCTGACTGAATTTAGCCAAAAATAAAAGGAATATTTGCCTAAAGAAGTGAATGGGTTCTGTGACTTCTCTCCATTATTTTTGGTGTGAATACATAAGAATATTTTCTTAGTGGCTTAGAAAGACCTCTTTGGAAGTACTTGTTATACTGTGTAGGGATGGGGAAGAGACCCACTAAAAGGAGCATGCTTGAAGAACAACAGCTGGGCAGCTGTTGGACAATCCATCAGGCTTGTGTTTTGCTCAATGGACTATGGTAACTGAGAGAGGAATTTGGAGGAGTATGAGGAGGAAGGACAAAGATGCTTACAATGAACTTTTATTATATGTTTGCTGATGGTGTGTGATGTAAAACCTCTTCTCCCCCTACTCGGTATTGCACTGTGAAGTTAGATCTGTTCTCAAGTAAGGGACAATGGGCCAAGTGTCAGTAGAATGTGACCTTAGGGCACATGGGCTGGGTAGAGGAAGGAGGTGAAATTGCCCATGGCAGAAAAGCGTGCCGCTTCTGTATTAACTCGAAGCCCTAGGATGTCCTGGAGTCCAGGGAACTGATTTCAGGGAACACTGTAGATCTTATCCAGCCCCTATTATCATATTTTATCCTAGCACTTAATTAGATCTACTGGTTTTCACTGAACACCTGGTAGGGGCCTGGCATTGTGCATGCCACTGTATAGTGGATTCAAGGAAAGATAAGACATGATCCTTGTTTTGATGTCATGATTTAAGAGCCAACCAGATAAGTCCTTGATGTGGAAATAAAGCACACTCAGAAATAAATGAAAGATTTTAACAGTTTGAGCAAAGATGGAACCTTTCTTCCCAAGCACCTGGGATGAAGAACTTTCACTTCAGTTGTTGTGGAGTGAAATGGTGTTGATGGTCCAATGGCCAACATACCGGACCACTTTCAGGGATATTGGAAGAGCTGTGACTGGAATGATTCAAGAGTGCATAAAAAGTCAAAGTATGACTACTTTCAGTAATTAGAGGCCCTAGTTGCTTTTGGCAAGGTCATCAGATGTTAGTTTGAGCTTCCGGTCGACTTCAAGGCTGAGGAGTTTTGTATATTCTTTCCTTGTGCTTTGTTTGTGCTTCTCTGCAAATCCATATCCATTGGAAGAGCCTCTTATTTAGTGCCTGATCTGGGGAAGCTCCTGCCACTTGGTGACAAAATCACCTCCTAGATCCTAAAGACTTGGGTCCCCTCGGTACCTGCAAATCATTATTTTCTCAATGAAATCTTGTGTGTTTAGTCATTCAGTCATGTCCAACTCTTTCGGCCCCATGGACTGTAGCGCACCAGGCTCCTCTGTCCATGGGGATTCTCCAGTCAACACTGGGGTGGGCTACCGTTCCCTCCTCCAGGGGGTCTTCCCAATTCAGGGATCGAACCTAGGTCTCCTGCATTGCAGGCAGATTCTTAACCAGCTAAGTTACCAGGGAAGCCCCAATGAAATCTGAATGAGCACCTAATAAATATTGGGTCCAGGAGTAGATATAGCCCCTTCCCTCACAGAGTTTAAAGCCTAATGGGGAAGACATTCAGACATTAAGGAGGCTATTTGAATGTGATAAAGTATGACGTGCAGGCTGTTACAGGCATGAAAAGTAGATTGGGACTCCAGAAAGGATTATTCAAAGAAACAATGTCAAAGAGTCAATTAAGATTTCAGGTTTAATATAAGAAGTAATATAGTCCTAGAACACCATGAACTACATCTAACTATTAAAAGTGGAGGGGGGGAATGGATCATAAAAAAGGATGTATTCCACTTGGGGGCTTTGCCAAATTTATGTAGACCACTGTGAACCAACCTGTCTCAGTAAGTTACCAGTTTGAGAAATGCACATTCTTCTCTTAAGAAGGAATTTTCCTGGTGATTGAATGGCTCTGTTTATCACTTGTAAAATAAACGTACAAGACTAGTTAAGAGGAGATTGGGCAGTCAATCTGGTGGAATTAACAGGGACTGAATATCTAGTTGACAGTTTCAGTTCAGTTCAGTCGTTCAGTCATGTCCGACTCTTTGCAACCCCATGGAATGCAGCACACCAGGCTTCCCTGTTCATCACCAACTCCCAGAGCTTGCTCAAACTCATGTCCATCGAGTTGGTGATGCCATCCAACCATCTCGTCCTCTGTCGTCCCCTTCTCCGCCTGCCTTCAGTCTTTCCCAGCATCAGGGTCTTTTCCAATGAGTCAGTTCTTCACATCAGGCGGCCAAAGTTTTGGAGTTTCAGCTTAAGCATCAGTCCTTCCAATGAATATTCAGGACTAATTTCCTTTAGGATTAACTGGTTTGATCTCCTTGCAATCACTTGCAACTCCTTGAAGTTGACAGGTTAATAGCCATATATTTAGCGGCTCATTAGAAGGAAAAACACAAGTCATCTAGGAGGCCCTGAAATGCTTCCTTTGGTGTGTTAACCTAAAATAATGAAACAGCCAGTTATTTTTTACAAGCAAGACAGGTTTACTTAGGAGAAGTGAAAAACTGAAATTTGGGACATGCAACTATAATGAAACATGTATAAATCTGGTAAAAAAAAAAAAAAAGAGGAGACATTTATAGAGGAGAAGAGGAAGTTGGGAGGGACTGCTATAAACAAAATGTCTATCAGAGGAAACTTTGAGTTCAAACTCTAGTGACTTCTCATTGGCTGAGTTGTGACAGTCTCTCATTAGCTGAACTGTTGCCAGGAAAGCAGAAATCTTTCTTCTTCCTGATCAGGGTAGTGTCTCTCCCTGCTGGAGATGCAAGGTATGTCTCTTCCTGTTAGTTTGTGCATGAGATATCTCCCTTCTGGTCCCCTAACTCCACTGTAGAGAGTTTCCTTTTATTAATTTTCACAGGTGATAGGTACCATTTAGAGACAGGATGTTGACCAGTCTTTGAAACACGCTAATGGTTAAGGAAAGATGGTGCTTTAGCCTCTGTTTATCTGGAGCTTCCCTCACTAGTGGAAGAAGGGAGGAAGGGTGATGTCGAAGAATTCTGCCTACATCACAGGAAGGGAAACTGAGAGGCAAGCCAGCTGCCTCTCTGAACAGAACTCTAGAAGGAGAGGAGTGAATATTGAGCAGAAACTCCCAGTGTCTGCCACCATGCCTCTTAAGCTTACTATAAACATCAAATAAGACACTTAGCCTATGGTCTGGGACTATTACTTTTCTATTGTTGCTATAACAAATTACTACAAATTAAGTCTTGTAAAGGCTTCCCAGGTGGTGCTAGTGGTAAAGAACCTGCCTGCCAATGCAGAAGATATAAGAGACATGTGTTCGATGCCTGAGTCGGGAAGATCCCCTGGAGGAGGGCATGGCAACCCACTCTAGTATTCTTGCTTGGAGAATCCCATGGACAGAGGAGCCTGGCAGGCTATGGTCCATAGGATCACAAAGAGTCGGACATGACTGAAGCAACTTAGCATACACCCACAGCCTAAAATCAAGATGTCAGCAAGACCATGTTTCTTTCTGACGGCTGTAAAGAAGAGCTTGGTTTTTTGCCTTTGCCAGCTTCCAGAAGCTGTCCATGCATCCCTTGACTCACAGCCAACGATGTTAGACCAAGTCTTTCTTACGTTGCTATTTCTCTAGTTCTCTCTCTCTCCTGCCTCCTTCTACTTATAAGAGCACTTGTGATGATATGTGTCTTGCTTGGATAATCCAGAATAAACTCCATCTCAAGGTCAGTTAATGAGTAACCTTAATTCCCCTTTGCCGTATAACTGACATTCTCATGGGTCCTGGATGAAGTCATGGACATTTTGGGAGAGTGGGCATGATTCTGTATCTGTACTATTATGCTGGTATGCAATAAAAGTCAATCAATGGTCCCTGTTTATTATCAGTACTCCTGATCTGTTTTTCTCAAGTGTGAGATTAGCTACTGGCCTTCATTCTTCAAATGCAGGACCAAAGCCTCAGCTCTGGTAGACTTTAGAAAGCCTGCCCTTGACTGTCTCAGGGGGCAGGGATGTGGTCAGATCCCCCCTGGAGTGTTGTGTCTGGCCTAGGAGGTACATTGTAAGTGGATGTAGTGGTTTGAAGTACTGCAACCAGGGTGGTCAGGAACTTGAGGAAGAGAAAATAATGGGAAAGCTGGTGAGTAGAGAAGGAATTAGGCTTTAGGTATTACAAGTGTGTCATGATTAAGAACATGCACCTTACACATGTAGAGCTGGGTTCCCATCCCAGTTCAGTCACTCACCAGCTGCCCGGCTTTGGGCAAATGACCTCCCCTCTCTGATCTCCAGTTTTTTGTCTATAAAAAGGAAGAATAATAGTATCTATGTCGTGAAAGTGTTTGGAGTGGTCAGTGAGATAATGCATGTGAAATGTCTAGTATGTTGCCTGGTGCTAATTATTATTATTATTAACTGATTCCATGGGGTAGAAAAATAACCAGCAAGTAGAAGCCACAGGGAAAATTTAGTCTTATTGTAAAGGAGGAGCTTTGTAATAGTGAAAGCTGTCCAGTGGCAAGATGGTGAGATGTGTGAAATCATAAGCTCCCCTTCATCACACCAGTTCAGATTTCGACTGGACATCAGCCTGTGGATCGACAACAGCAAAGCCACCTGGATGCTTTCTAAAAAGTCCAGAGGTCTAGGAGTCACACAATGTGCTAAACTGGGATGGTCAGGGATGGGGCTTAGAGATATGTGTTGGTTTTTTTTTTTTTGAATAGCACCCAGGAGCATTGATTGTCCAGGACAGGTGACAAGATGATGGGTTCCCTGAGCTCACATTGCCTTTTTCCTCCACTAGGGTCATACTCCTCTCTCTGGGTTCCTTCTCCAGGAGCTAGACTCGCATGTCCCTGAGTTGCTAGTGCCTGGGCAGAGATGGAAATATTTTTGTGTCCATCACTCTGCAGACATCCCTAGAGAGGATGTAGCCAAAGGACCCTAGACTCAAAGGCAAAGTACAACACAGGACTTCATTCTGCTGCAAGACCACCTGGTTCAAGCCCCAGCTTAGCTGCTTCTGAACTTGGGCGAGCTTCAGAATCTGCATGTCTGAGATGGAATAACTCTTTCCCAGTAGAGGACATCATAAAGAAATAAGTTAATAGAAGTGAAAATATTTTGTAAACAATGCAAATGTTAAGTTGTTATTATTTTTAATTTGTTTATTTTGGCTGCACTGGGTCTTCATTGCTGCTGGTGGGCTTTCCTTAGCTGTGGCGAGCCGAGGGCTACCCTCTAGTTGTGGCTCTCAGGCTCTAGAGTGCAGCTCAATAGTTGTGGCTGCATGGGTTTAGTTGCTCTGCGGCATGTGGGATACTCCTGGACCAGGTATCAAACCCATGTCCCTGGCCTTGGCAGGCAGATTCTTAACTGCTGGACTACCAGGGAAGGCTTTATTAAGTTATTATTAACTTATGTGTTTATAAGTTCAATGGATAAAATGTTGGTTATTATTTATAATTCAAAAGAAGAATGAAAAGAGAAGAGCTTACAAGGAACATTCTTTTGGAAGAAAAACTGTGTGAGAGTACTTTGCAGTTATGGGCATGCGGAGGCAGATAAAGACCAGGAATTTCTTTCCTGTGGCCCATGAGACCACTCTTGGGTTAACCTGGGCTACCCAGCAACCCCATCAATTTTGTCTCATCTGAAGAAGACCTTTGCTGCTGTTGCCACTGTTCAGTCACTCAGTTGTGTCCAACTCTTTGCGGCCCCATGAACCCTAGACCACCAGGCTCCTCTGTCCATAGGATTCTCCAGGCAAGAATACCGGAGAGGGTTGCCATTTTCCTTTTCCAGAGGATCTTCTTAAAGTGTTTTTTCAAGTCTAAAGTGCAAACAAAAAAGCACATAGACTTTAAATCACCAGCTTAGTTAATTTTCGTAAATTGAACACACATATGAAACTAGCCTCCAAATAAAAAAGAAAAGTAGAAAAAGAAAATCGGTAGCCTTAAGAAACCCTGCTGAGGCTGCAGAATTTTGAACACAGTGACTTCAGAACAGACTGGGGCAAAATTCACATCCAGTGTTCTCGCCTCCCCTCCTTTTATTTGGCTTCTGGATGTAGTTCTGTTCAGAACCTGTGTCTAAGGATTTTCCCCCAGCAAGTCCTGTTCTTTGGGAGAGAGCCGAGAAGATCCTTCACACTGAGGTGTCGGTGAATGCCTTTCCTTGGATTTCTAGCTTTCATCTGGTCTCCTGCAGCGATATAAATGGACAGGTCTCTCTTGAGGAGGACTTTCAAGGCCTATGGGAGCCAGGAGTGTATGATTTTGAAGAGCGATGAAAAAACCTTAAAGAAGTCCTAAAATGTCACCCCACAAAAGCACAATGTGGCCTTTCGATTCCCTGCCCTTGGAGACCTAATCATTTACATGGTCATGATGGTGACTTCCCTTCTTGCTTATTCCTGACACCACATTTCGAGATTGGCTGCCTGGAGAGAAAAGGTCTGTGGACAGACAGACCACTCTGTTCACAGAAGACTGCATTGAAGAAAAGCAATAGTAAGGTGTGACCAAAACGCCCAGAAAGTCTTAGCTACTGGATGCCTCACCCAGTTTCTACTGGTGCCTGAAGGCCGTGCAGCTCGTTGAGCTACTTAGTCAACATATCAGCCACTTCCATGTCTGGGGGACAGATTGGGAAGGCCCAGTTTGGGAAGCTTATGGGGCCAAAGGAGGAACTTCCCAGGCCTCTGGGCCAAATCCAGAGCTCTGTTAATCAAGGGAGTGCCTCGGAGTCAGAGTCCCATTTGGAAAGGAATAAATGTCCAGGCTCTTTGGTTGAAGGATCACATTTTCGAGAATCCAGATTTAGGGATGTTGATCTTGGCAATGGAGTCCTGAGAAATGGAATATTTCCTGCCATATCGATAAACAAGGATATCATAGTCATCAGCAATTGCAGCCACCACTAATGGTGAGGTGGTGAACCCTGAGGAAACTCAGGAAAGAAAGAATACCTGCTATGTAGCAGCCATCAGACTGCAGCCACTCCCTACTGTAAGTCCTGGAAAAACTCAGGATGTGAGAAATGCCAGAAACCAGCCCCAGATAGCTGAGGTGCATGTCAAAGGAATGATTTCACTGAGCCCAGACTCTTGCATCTTCCCAAACATAGAAAAGCTCTTGTTGTTTAGTTGCTAAGTTGTGCTGGACTCTTAGTGATCCCTTGGACTGCAGCACACCAGGTTCCTCTGTCCTCCAGTAACTCCCAGAGTTTGCTTAAATTCATGTTCATTGTGACAGTGATGCTATCTAGCCATCTTATCCTCTTCTGCCCCCTTCTCCTCCTGCCCTCAGTCTTTCCCAGCATCAGGATCTTTTCGAATGAGCTAGCTCTTTGCATCAGGTGGCCAAAGTATTGGAGCTTCAGCGTAGTATCAGTCCTTCCAAAGGGTAGTCAGTCCTTCCAATGAATATTCCAATGATTTCCTTTAGGATTGACTGGTTTGATCTCCTTGCTGTCCAAGGGACTCTCAAGAGTCTTCTCCAGCACCACAGCTCAAAAGCATCAATTTGAAATTTCTTAATTTGGGATATCTGGCTTCCTTTAATTAATATTAATCTTTTGATGCTCAGACTACCTGCCCTTTGTTGCAAAACTTCTGTACAAGCTGGCTCCTCCCCTCGTCTTCTCAGCAGTGCTCTCAGGGTTACTTGAGGTGCTGTCTCCTGGCCTTAAGTTCTAAAAATTCCCACCAAATAAAAATAACTCTCAACTTTGAGCTTCTGAATATTTTTTAAGTCCACAGTCCTAAGCTATCTTCCTGCATCCTCATCAGTTTTTTCTGAAGGCCTCATTAGCTGAGGTTCATGGCTCCACATACCCCGAGAATGCTGGGAGCAGTGAGGCCACCACGCTTGGGCAGGGCAACTGGATCAAAACTACCAGCAAGGAAGCGCCAGCCCTTGGGTGGTTCTGACCTGCCCTTCCTTCCTCCCACTGGTTTTTCTAATGTGAGTATTTGTTCTCTTTTCTCTCCTCCTCACAGATTTCTTTGTCTTTTAGAACACTACCATCTAGAATGGAGTATCACACAGAACCTGTGACTAGAACATATTTTTTATCTAGTCACCCATTCATTCATTCATTTCTAAACATACAATGACTGAGTGTCTACTATAAGCCAGGAACCACACTGAGTGTGGGGAAGACAGAATCAAGTCAGTCAAGATCTTGCCTTAAAGAATTCTATTCTAGTGGGGAAAAAGACAAGTAAATTGTGATAAGTAGCTTGAGAGAGATAAGCTGCAGGAAGAACATCCAAAAAGCAAACTCGGGAGTCAACAAAGACTTCCCGAGGGAAGTCATAGCTGAATTGAATTTTGAAGAGGAAATAAAGATTAGCCTACAAAGGCTGGATCAGAAGGTGTGGGGAAGAGGACACTTTAGCAGAAGAGACAGTTTGCTTCAAGGCAAACTAATTGGGGCCAGTTTCCCTGTGGCTCAAACCTGGAGCCCATGCCCCATGAATTGCCTCCTTTTATTGGACTAATACGAAGTTTTCAAATTTATTTTCATGTTGTTCAGTGAACCAGAGCCAGAGGGAATGGCATTTACTTCAGAATCGACACGCCTCTGGGGATTGGGCTGGCCAGTGTGTTCCTAGGCTATGGCTCAATCTTTATTTTTAGAAGGAGTTCCCAGTTTGGGAAGCTCAAACACCTCCACCCCAGTCTGTCACTTTGGCCTGGAGATTCGCTGTTCCTTGGTGTCTTATTTCTGTTTTGGGTGATGAACCTTTCTGGAGATGAGCGATCCCATTGGGTCAAGGCTGACTCAAGTCTCTACCCTGGGGAGGACCTCACAAAAGTCCAGAGGTTTTATACTTAAGGGTGTTCTCCTGATGCTCTTCCAGAGGTGGTCCAGGCCAATTCACAGTGTGGAGCTTACAGCCCTGGGAACTTCCCAGGCTCCCACCCACTTGGGCCTCCTTCTGGTACTTTTCTTTTTGTAAAAAGCACAAATACCATTTGTTGCTAAAGTGACTTACTAAAACTCACTGATAGCTAAGCTATCTGAGTGGTCATTTTGTACCATTTTAGGCATTTAAGACAAGGAAAGGAAGCTAAAATTGAATGTTAATTTTACGTTAAATACTGTTGATGCTTTCGTAAGTACTATCTATTTTTTTCGGCTCCAAAATCACAGTGGACAGTGACTGCTGTCATGAAATTAAAAGATGCTTGCTCCTTGCAAGAAAAGCTATGACAAACCTGGACAATCTATTAAAAAGCAGAGACATCACTTTGCCAACAAGGTCCATATAGTCAAAGCCATGGTTTTTTCAGTAGTCATGTACAGATGTGAGAGTTGGATCATAAAGAAGGCTGAGTGCCAAAGAATTGATGCTTTCAAACTGTGGTGTTGGAGAAGATTCTTGGGAGTCCCTTGGACAGCAAGGAGATCAAACCAGTCAATCCTAAAGGAAATCAACCCTGAATACTCACTGGAAGGACTAATGCTGAAGCTGAAGCTCCAATACTTTGGCCACCTGATGCAAAGAGCTGGCTCATTGGAAAAGACCCTGATGCTGGGAAACATTGAGGGCAGGATAAGAAGGGGACAACAGACGATGAGATGGTTGGATGGCATTACCGATTCAATGGACATGAGTTTGAGCAAACTCTGGAAGATAGTGGAGGAGAGAGAAGCCTGGTGTGCTGCAGTCCATGGGGTCGCAAAGAGTCAGACAGGACTTAGCAACTGAATAACAACAAAAAATCTGACTGAAGGTTCTATAATGACCCAGTGAGTTGAACGTTATTGTTCTAGAGATGAAATGAATACCTTGTCCCAGCCATAACTGGAAAAGGTAGATTTTAACCAAGAATCCGATGATCATGTAATTATGTAGTTGCATTCTGCCAAGGTCCCTTCTGTCAGCTGCTAATCAGAGCTTGTGGTTTTTACTTTTGGTTCTCAGCAGAATGAGTGTCATTTTATTTATTCCTTCATGGTTTTTCCTCCTAGTACTTCTTTTTTTTTAATTAAAAAAATTGTTTAGTTTATTTTTTATTGGAGAATAAGTGCTTTACAGTGTTGCTGGTTTCTGCTGTATAACAAAGTGAATCAGCTGTAGGTATACATATATCCACTCCCTCTTGAGCCTCTCTGCCACCCATCCCCTACCCATCCTAGCCCTCTAGGTCATTACAGACCACCAAGCTGAATTCCCTGTTCTATACAGCTGCTTCCCATTAGTTATATATTTTACATGTGGTAGTGTGTATGTATGTGTGTGTGTGTGTGTGTGTATAAATATAAATTTATGTGTGTGTATGCTTAGTTGCTCAGTCATGTCTGAATCTTTGCAACCCCATGGACTGTAGCCCACCAGGCTCCTCTGTCCATGGTGATTCTCCAGGCAAGAATACTGGAGTGGGTTGCCTCTGCTATTCTCTCAATTAATCCCACTCTCCCCTTCCCCTCACTGTGTCCTCAAGTCCATTCTCTACGTCTGCGTCTCTATTCCTGCCTTGCAAATAGGTTCATCTGTACCATTTTTCTAGATTCTATATATATGCATTAATATACAATATTTGTTTTTCTCTTGCTGCCTTATTTCATTGTGTATAACAGCCTCTAGATTCATCCACGTCACTATAACTAACTCAAATTAGTTCCTTTTTATGGCTGAGTAGTGAAGAAGAACTAAAGAGCCTCTTGAAAGTGAAAGAAGAGAGTGAAAAAGTTGGCTTAAAGCTCAACGTTCAGAAAACTAAGATCATGGCATCTGGTCCCATCACTTCATGGGAAATAGATGGGGAAACAGTGGAAACAGTGTCAGACTTTATTTTTTTGGGCTCCAAAATCACTGCTGATGGTGATTGCAGCCATGAAATTAAAAGACGCTTACTCCTTGGAAGGAAGGTTATGACCAACCTGGATAGCATATTTAAAAGCAGAGACAATACTTTGCCAACAAAGGTCCGTCTAGTCAAGGCTATGGTTTTTCCAGTGGTCATGTATGGATGTGAGAGTTGGACGGTGAAGAAAGCTGAGCGCCACAGAATTGATGCTTTTGAACTGTGGTGTTGGAGAAGACTCTTGAGAGTCCCTTGGACTGCAAGAAGATCCAACCAGCCCATCCTAAAGGAGATCAGTCCTGGGTGTTCATTGGAAGAACTGATGTTGAAGCTGAAACTCCAATACTTTGGCCACCTCATGCGAAGAGTTGAGTCATTGGAAAAGACCCTAATGCTGGGAAGGATTGGGGGCAGGAGGAGAAGGGGACGACAGAGGATGAGATGGCTGGATGGCATCACCGACTCAATGGACATGGGTTTGGGTAAACTCTGGGAGTTGGTGATGGACAGGGAGGCCTGGCGTGCTGCAATTCATGGGGTCTCAAAGAGTTGAACATGACTGAGCGACTGAACTGAACTGAATATTCTATTGTGTATATATATATCTCCTACTACTTCCTGTGTGAGAACACCTGAAGTCCCAACTGACTCTATTTGCCATTTATGTCATTAGCCAGTTTGTGCTCCTTGGCCTGGAAAGTGATAAAAAAAAAAAAAAAAATTCATTTTTTTATCTTGAATGTTTTTGTGAGTGCCTCGTGTCCAAATCCACAGGATTTGACTATGAATGAGATAGGTGACCTTTCAGTGATTCAGTGGTGAATTTGGCAATTGGCTGGTCAAATGCGAGTTCACCTGATGGACTATATTCCCACAACATTGATCTGCCCCTTTTAGAAGTATAGACTAAGAATAGGTCAGATATGAGAGGGTATTAAGATGATTCCTGTGTCTGAATTATACACTGAATTTGACCCTAAACTCAATGTTAGTAGCTATAGAAAAACATGCTTATGTAGCAGAGATAGGAAAGGAGAAAATGGAGGTAAAGACATTAAGCAATGGTTGTTGTTATCACTGGTTTGTCTCTTTTCTGTAAGTCACCCATAAAGTCTAAGCTCATTCAGTCCTGAATAGAATAGAATGGAGGCTGCCTGTCTGGAACTGAAGGCTATTAATTACCACCTTGCACCCCAGGAGAATTAGAGAATCACAGAATTTTAGAACAATAAAGAATTTCTAATACAACCCTCTTACTTTACAAATTAAGAGCCTGGGACCTAAAATATAAAAATCTGCCAAAATTGATACCTAAACCCCACTGGTATTTCATTTTAAGAGTGTGTTTTTATCATTTCATAGTGCTTTACTCTTCTGTCTGCTGATTATGGTCAAGTAAATTTACATCCGTCTGATACTATTTCTGATACCGCCAGTTAGTAGTACCCTGGAGTTAGAACCCAGACCTCCTGACGTCCCATCTCACATTGTCTACTAGGTCCAATCCCATCATGATTTGGGATAATTGGAAACTGTGCTCCTTAGCCAGACCCTCCGATAGTCCAGAAGAAGCTTAAGATGTATCATTTGTGAAGTCTGGTGTTCACTGGCAGGGCTTTTCCAGCAAGTATGTAATCTAGGAAATGGACACAGTGAACAGAAGGGACTGAAGGAGATTTGGAGACTGTGAACCTCTAGGTTTCATTTATTCTCAGGATCAATGAGGACACAGCATCTGTCAGAGAGATTCTGACTTCTTGGTTATTGAGCATCCTTGACGTGGTTAAACTCGGTCTTACAGGATCTAGAATGGGCGAAGGGAGTGTTTCTTGGAAATTCCCAACTGTTTTAGAGTTCCAGTACCTTTCCCTACAGGGGTGGTGTTTTTTAGGGAGCCAGGGAATTCCCAGATATGGGACAATCACAACTGTAACCACCGTTTTGTGGTGTTCAGAGATGACAGCACTGGTATTTCCGGCATTCTTCTCCAAAGACCTTGGCCACCTTGGGGGAAAGCCCCTTCAACAAACACTATTTCTGTTCTTGAGGGTCTAACCTAGTGTCTCCCATTAGGGCAGTTTCTGGACACTGTCTTTTCTGTGCCTCTGAGGTCTTTGGTTTGGGCAGCAGAGGGTGGGAGGGGTGATGTTCATGGCAGATCTCACATGTTCCAGATAAAAACACACCAGTTGCTTTTAGGTTCCTTGGGGAACATTCTGTTGTCACCTCACTGAACCAGCGTAGGAGGAAAAAGAGAATTCAGCGCCAGTTAAGTTGACACAGAAGTGTGCAGGCAGGAAATCTGTATCCAACACCACATCTAATGAGCCTATCGTTAGAGGCTCTTGGCAGAGCAAGGGAAAACAAACACAAATGAAAAACAGGTTCTGAGAACTGTTTAAAACTTAGTACCAGCACCATTACATGCTCCCTTTGGATTCACAGAAGATGTTCTGCACGTTAAGCTGAGCTTGCCTTTGAAACAGAACTCACGTGGATTTGCACGAGAAAGAACAGGCCAGTAACTGACTGCAAAATTAACAGCTGTTTAAATAGTTCACTGGAGGAGCTAAGGCAGAAGGAAGTTGTAGGCGCATTGTTCAAGTCTCCATTATCCAAGAAGCTTTCTCACCACATGGCCTTAATTTGTTGGGCAGTGGAGAGAGATCTGGTGGAACTGGCTTATGGAACATTCCAGTACTCTGTTAAGGAATTGCATTGCTAAATCTTCCATCCAGAAGGTACTCAAGTAGAAATAGAGGTGATGACAGTTTGGGGAGAGCATCAGGCTTGATGGATTTGGTAGAACCAAGCCATCACACTTGGGCTTTCAGAGTCCTTATTGCTTGGTTCCCTCTGCATAGCCACAAGTTGTAGGAATGGAGTGTTAATATAAGGATAAGTGTGCACACTTGGATTAACTTACTGTGTCTATCCAACGGACTTACCCAGATCAGGCCTTGGCCTTCCTGTTCATTGCCAGGGTAGCAAATCTGCAGGCTGCTGTGACCTCAGGCCTTCCTCCTGGGTCCAACTCACATTTCTCTGGAATTCATTTCTCCTGAAGCTGAGACAGTCATTGAAATCCACCATATTCATGATGATAATGGGACGCAGCATTACTGCCTTGACTTTCGTTTGAACCTGTGCCTGTGCTAAAAATCAACATGTGGACATCAGGATTGGCATCTGGTGGGAACTTCAGGCGCTAGTTTGGACAAATACATTCCTAAATTGTGTATATTTCATTTATTTTGCTAAGCTCTGGACAAATTGCATTCTTAATTTAGGAGACCCCTCATTCCTCCAGGTTTCTGGTCAAATGCCCCTTATCACAAAAGCTCTCCTTTTCTGACCAGCTGATGCAAAATAACTCTGTCTTCTTTCTGCATGTCACCCTCTTCCTGGCATAGTATCTCCACTTGAAATATATTTATTCATTTATTTGTTCTCCCACTAAAATGTATATCCTGCGAGAGCAAGAGCTTTGTCTCTTTTGTCTATTGTGTTATTTTAGCACCTGTAACAGCACGGGGCCTGTAATATATGCCCAATAGGAACTTGTGGAATAAATGCAGAATGGTGAGAGGGTTGCTAGGTGGTATGCTGCCAGCTACTGTAGAGGACCTTGTTCCCAGGAGGAAGCACAGTACCCTGTATAGCTGCTTTCTGCTTCATAGTTTCTTTGACCAAACATTTATCAAGTGCTCGGGGCCAGGTGTTAAAGAACACAGTCCTGCTCTCAGGGTTCGAAGAGTGGTGGAGGATGTAGATGTTTAAATTAAATCCATCCTTTAAGATCCAGCTCTGGTATCAGTCCCTCCTGGGAACCTTTCTTGAACTCTCTTCTTCTTCCCCAAAGCTAGGTTAGGCACTATGCTTACCAGGTCCCATAGCATCCTGTACAGGATCTTATCATGGCTCGTGTGCAAGGAGACAAGTACCAGACCATGCGCGTTGTGTTCTGCATACGAGCTCCTTAAGGGCAAGGATTATACCTTACTCATTACTGACTGTCGTGTCTGACACACAGAGTCCTCAGTAAATACCAGGTATCCTTGTTATCACTGCTGTTACTAGGTGCCTTCAGTAACCAGCATCCGCATAGCTGTGGATGTGTGTAAAATCATCTGAAAAAATGTATCTGTTCCAGGGATGTAATGAAAGCCATGATAAATATAACAACACTGCTGTATGTTATGTATGAAAGTTGTTGAGAGTAAATCCTAAAGTTTCTCATCACAAGGAAAAATTTGTTTTCTATTTCTTTAATTTTGGTACATATATGAGATGATGGATGTTTCCTAAACTTACTGTGATAATCATTTCACGTTGTATATAAATCAAATCATTATGCTGCTTACCTTAAACTTATACAGTGCTGTGTGTCATTTATATCTCAGTAAAACTAGAAGGAAAAAAACCTTACAACTATAGGAAGGAATAAAAATGATTGCTGTTGTTCAACTGCTAAGTCGTGTCCTACTCTTTGCTACCCCATGGACTGGAGTATGCCAGGCCTTCCTGTCCCTTACTATTTCCCTGAGTTTGCTCAAGTTCATGTCCATTGAATCGGTGATGCTATCCAACCCTAAAGATGATTAGAAATGGTAAATACAAAATAAAAACAAAGCAATATATCTCTTCTTCTGAGGATATATAAGGCTTAGAAGCAGTTCTGTATTGTGCTGTACCATATTGTTTAATGTTATGTTCTGTAATATTCTCCATTTCAAGCTCTCTTTGTGTTCTGAGGGGGTGTAGGGGTCACTTAGACTTGTCAAGGATTTTTACAAAGAGTTCTTAGGGGACTCCCTGTATCCCCAGAGGCAAGCCGAGGCCCTGATGCATTTTAACAATGATTTTCTACATGCAGATGTTAGAAGCTCCTCTGAGCCTGGAGCATGTGTTTAATTCCAAGAGGGCAAGTCACAAGCATCCTCTCAATAAATACTTGTGGGTTCATGAGATTTTGATGCCACTTTGATGTGGCTGTTTTGATTCTGGGCTTCAGGGATGTTTTGCCATGGCTTAAAAGACAAATTGTTAAACAAACAGAGATTTTGTGCGACTCAGAAGGGTGGCCAACAGGCATCCAACTACACTGCTTGATGGGGTGTGGACGTTAACCTAATATTTGTGTGTTTTTACTTGGTCATGACTGTCTTGATGCCTGACGCTTTCATGACGTTGTATGGATCTTGCCAGAATGTCTGGTTTAAGTACTTGATAGTCTCACTGAAATACCAACCATGATTCTAACGTCAGTGGCAGGAGGGCTTTGAATGAAACAGAAGGCAGGGATTATGATCTTGAGGCGCTAGTAGAGTATTTTGCCAAGGGCTGGCTAACGAATGCATTCACCATTTCAGATCACGTATGGCCGCCATTCTTTATTGGCAATTTCCTGGTTTACAGCTTCAGATTATTGGCTGGAGAAGTGTTTAAAAATATAAAAAGATCCTAATGCAAGCATGGAAATATGGTCCATCCATGTTAAAAAGATCGTTTTGATCATTTTCCCTGCTGTGCTGTAAAAAGAACTTTTCCATCTGTTTTATTTGGTGATGGGAGGAAATGGTCTTTACTGCTTGCTGGTCAGACAGCCCTTGTCTGCTTGCAGTGAACTTCCTGTCCTGTTTTCTTTAGACTACCTGAATGATCATTAATATACACACATGCCAGATAGTCGAGGGGTGCCCCCAAACTAACTAGATGAGGAAAAAATTAGGCCACTGTAGGAAGACTAAGATGCTTTTATTTTGACTAATGTTTTCATTTGAGTGTTCTACCAGACCTTGCTACGTTATTCCTAATTTTAAAATATTTTAGAAGCAAGTACATTAAGCAGCTTGTTAAGAAAAAGTAAGTCATTGTATTGGGTCCCTGGTATTGACTCTGAGAGTCCAGAAGCTAAGCTTGGTGTCTTGAAAGAAAGAAAGAGAAGTCACTCAGTCGTGTCCAGCTCTTTGCGACCCCATGGACTGTAGCCTACCAGGCTCCTCCCTCCATGGGATTTTCCAGGCAAGAGTACTGGAGTGGGTTGCCATTTCCTTCTCCAAAGATTGTTTCCGCCCAATTTTGACCCGGGGACTTTTCAAGAGTTAGGCAAACGTGATAACCACTACCCTATGGAAACTATATAGCTATATGTCCCTAATGGTGTCTTGAATGGTGGTGCAACTGGATGGGTCCCCTAAGTTAAATGTCACACTTGTCATGAATATTCCCTGGAGAAAGGAACCATGTGTGCTGGCTGCCTAACATACATCATCATGTTTAACTTCCACAAGGTAGGCCTCAAGCATTTCTTTCCTTTTTCTTTTCTTTTTTTTAGAAAATATTTATTTATTTATGGATATGTCAGGTGTTAGTTATGGCACGAGGACTCTTCCTTGCAGCCACACAGGCTTCTCTCCAGTTGTGGTCTGCGGGCTCCAGAGAGCCTGGGCTCTGTAGTTTGCAGCACACAGGCTCTCTAGTTGAGACCCTGGGCTCAGTAGTTTTGGTATGTGGACTTAGTTGCCTCATAGCACGTGGGATCTTAGTTCCCCAACCAGGGATCAAACCCATTCTCCCTGCACTGGAAGGCAGATTATTAATCACTGGGCCACCAGGGAAGTCCTGAGCCCTTCTTTCTGTAAACCACACAGCTAGCAAGTGATAGAGTCATGATTTGAACCCAGGCTCTCTGATTCCAAAATCCACACTATTTCCAGTATAACCAGTGATTTCAAACCACCGGTCTACAGGTTGGTGTTGGCTCCAAAGGAATGTCTCTCCAGTCTGTGGTGGGACTATCTGGGTAAGGCTGACACCTGTCTGTCTTGAAGAAAGGCATATGTGCTAAGCTGAATCAGTCATGTCCAGCTCTTTGCAACCCCCTGTGGACCACAGGCCACCAGGCTCCTCTGACCATGGGATTCTCCAGGCAAGAATACTGGATTGGGTTGCCATGCCCTCCTCCAGAGGATCTTCCCAACCCAAGGATTGAACCGGCATCTCTTAGGGTCTACCTGCATCAGCAGGCAGGTTCTTTGCCACTAGCACCACCTGGAAATAGTTGTTTATTCAGAGACTGTGACTTGTCTTTCAAGGTGTTAAAGACCTTTTTTTGGTTTGTCACATGATGGTAGTTGTAAATTACAGCTAACAGAAATGTCCTAAGATGTCAAAATAAAAATAATTGGCCTCCCTGTGTTGGTCCTCAAGCTTAAACTTGAAATCTTATTGGCCCAGGAAGTGACATAGCTGGAAAAAAAGAGACAGTCTACTCATTGTCCTGGCAGGGTCTCTGATGGCTGACTTAGCAGAGCTTGGGTTCACATGGGGTTTTTCTGGAAGAGGACTGGGGTGCATCTGCAGTTGGATGTGATCACAGGCTGCTTAGAGAGATGCCCCCTTGACACTGAGGAACATGACTCTTGGGCAGCTCAGAGGAGTCCCGATAATGCAAGTGACCTTTTAAAAACCACAATGGAATCAATTTTTTTTAAGCTAGAAAAATCATCTTTTCCAAAAGAGAGGTAGAACTTGGACTACTAGCATGTCTAAGTTTTCCGTGTCCAGGTTGGGGAATGCTGGAACTCAGAGGCATTTAATTTAGCAGTGACTCAGGCTGTTACTTTCCTGACCTTAGATTATTAAAAAGTCATCTTTTTGCTCTTGATACAAGAATGAAAGGGCTCAGATTTTGGAGCCAGACATATCTGGGCAAATTACTTTCTGTAAAATGGGGCAGGGACACTTGCCTTGGAGAGTTACCATGGGACTCTTGGAAGAACCTTCCATTGCCTGTGCGATGCCTTTCCTGCAATGATTCAAGATAATAGGGATAAAAACACTTAGCTCGTTGGCATTTGGTGTGTTCTGGTGTCCTGCTTACAGGTGAACTATCATTCAGGGCACCCTGAGTTTCTTTGACTTTTACTTCCCTGCCAGTGATTCCAGAGTCCCAGCTGTGCCCGGGGAGGTTGTTTTGCCTCCTACATCCTGAGCCCCTCAAACTGCAGAGGGGCAGTGCCCAGCAGATTCTAACCACTGCCTTCACTTCTGTTTCAGTGCCAACAACATGCCCAAGCAGGTGGAAGTACGGATGCACGACAGCCATCTGAGCGCAGAGGAGCCGAAGCCACGGCATCTGGGGCTGCGCTTGTGCGACAAGCTGGGGAAGAATCTCCTGCTCACCCTGACCGTGTTCGGTAGGAGACAGGCGGCCCCACCTGCCCCTCTGCCCTGGTCTCTCCTGGCTCTGTGTGGAAGCTGGTTCTGGCAGCGGGCACTCTAACCCAAAAAGCAAGCCACACGTGCCACCTAACCCCACCTTTGCCCTGGCACAGACGCCTCAGTGAGACTGTTTTCCCTTTCACCCGCCCCAGCCATGTTTTCCTCCTTGGGGTCCTAGTGGATCTCAGATTCCAGTGAGCATGAACAGTTTTTGTGAATATATGAGCATACAGATTTCTGGGTCCTGCTCATAGAGACTGTGCTGTGGGCCATTTGCTTGAGACTTGGAATCTGCATCTTAAACCTTCTGTGCATGTGTGTGTGTGTGTGTGTGTGTGTGCACTCAGTCGCTTCAGTCGTGTCCAGCCCTTTGTCATCCTATGGACTGTAGCTCGCCAGGCTCCTCTGTCCACGGGATTTTCCAGGCAAGAATACTGGAGTGGGTTGCCATGCCCTCCTCCAGGGGATCTTCCCCACCCAGGGATCCAACCCACATCTCCTGCATCTCCTGCATCATGGGTGGATTCTTTACCACTAAGCCACCGGGGAAGCCCCTTAAACCTTCTAGGTGATTCCAAAGCAGATGGTCAGTATACCACATTTAGAGAAGTACCTGCATCCTGATAAAGGCAACAGTTGCCAAAACCTCACAAACAGGACTCCAAAGTTTCACCTTCTCCATACACCTCATTAACTTGGATTCAGTTAGCACAGTAGCTGACAAGGTCAGTGTGGAAGAGACTTGTCTTGAAGCTTTGACCTGCTCCAACTCCACCTCAAAAGCCTTGCCCCTCTGCCTCAGGTCTCATCCAGGCACTGGTTGTCCTTTTGTGTGACCATTGATACAGACTTGGCCTTGGGTTTTCAACCAGGATTTATTGAAAATGGAGGAAATTGCAGTTTCTTGTACTGAAACCACATCATTTCATACCTTCTCCTTTGAGTCAGTCCTCTTGGATGTCAGTGGAGTACAGTCAGGAGTGGACATTTGCCCCAGCTCAGTTCACTTAATAGAAGAAAACCACAGGCGTGGTAGGGTTTTCCAAGGGTTACCCTCCACAGAAGGGATGAAATTTCATTCATCCTAAGTTTTAAAAAAGTGTGCTCTTCACTTGTGGAAGAAAAAAATATCAGATTTCCAGCCGTGTTACTTACTCTCTTTGCATCCCTGGAGTTAACCCCATAGCCACATACCTAGGATCCCCCTGCCTCCCTCCCCAGCTCTAGTCATGTTTATGACCCCATTTGTGGTTTCCACAAGGGTGGCTTATGTCAGCCACCAGTTTGGAGTGAGCCAAGGTTTTGTTGCGGAATCCTTGAATATGCAAAGCGAAAGGCTCCTGGTAGCATCTCTGCCTGAATTGTTTCCTCCTAAATTTTATATTTTTAGATACCCTCCTTTGTCTCTCTGAAGATCAGAAAGCCTCAAGATTATGTATCAGAACATAGAAGTCAAAGACAAAGCTTCTTGAGGATGAGCCATGGGGAAATGACTGGAAGTCAAAGAAAATAGTATAAAAAAGTAAACTAGTGCCAGTTTGGTCACTTAAATGTTCCTTTTGTCTGATATTCAGTTAAAAAGATAAGAAATATATTAGACACCATGGCATGTACCCAGCCTAGGCTGGGAAGAGAAGCATATCTGACATTGTGGATTATTTCTACTGACAATCTCTGACTCTGCAAGTGGATGATATCCTAAAGAAATTGGGATCAAGTTGCCAGGTTATATTTCCCACAAAGCCTTCAGAAGGCTCTTCTTGACTCGTCCAGTGTGGCCTTTTAGAAGAGTTGGAGATAGAAAATATTTTCTCACAAGTCAACAAAATTAACTTCACTTTTCTAATGGTATTTTTGTCATGTGTTAGTCATCATCTGATAATAGAAGTACAAGAAAAGTCAACGTTATTGAACTATATCCCTAGAGCTATTCATTTGATGAGGGCAAAAAATAGATTCATATTTTTTCTCCTTCCTTATAGGTGTCATCCTGGGGGCAGTATGTGGAGGATTTCTTCGCTTGGCATCTCCTATCCACCCAGATGTGGTTATGTTAATAGCCTTCCCAGGGGATATACTCATGAGGATGTTAAAAATGCTCATTCTCCCTCTCATCATCTCCAGTTTAATCACAGGTAAGACCACCTCTCTGGCACTGGGTCGAAGTGGGTCATACTCCTGCTGCAGCTTTTGGACTGACCGTAAAATCCCTATTTGGTTGAATCAATGTATCTGATCATCATCTATGTCATTTCACTTCAGAGTCTTGGTTTTCCTATCTTTAAAACTGAAATAAGCAACCCTAAAAAAAAAAGAGTTTGCCATCTATAGGTTGGTCCATCTGTCTGTATAGCAACAAAAGATAAAAAGGAAATAGCCACATGTTAAAAGTGATCATCTCTAGAGATTTTAATTTTTAATGTACACTTTTCTCATTTTCTAAATTGTATTTATTCCGAAACTGACAAATGAAGATAACACATAGAAAAAGAAGTTTTTTCTTTAATATTTAATTGAGTGTAGAAGGAAGTGGTTATTGAAGATAAATGAAATACTAGAAATGAAACTCTTGGAGTGTTTCAGAAGAAAGATACCCTTAACGTATAGTTCATGTCTACCTGTTTTTTGGCTCAAAGAGTTGTTTCATTTGAAAGGATTTTTTTTCCCCCTCCCTGGGCTTATACAGGTAGTTTTCTCCTTACCAAATATTACTCAAATATTGTTGAAATTGTTGAACTTTAGAGACTAAGCTCTGGGTTAGGGATGAAGAACTGGGTTTTGGTTTGTATCTGGGGGACCAACAGGCTGGGCGACCTTGAGAAATCTGTTCTAGACCATCTACCTTATGAATGTAGTGAAGCTTTGGTAACTCCAAGAGATTCAGCTGTTACAGTCTCATAGCTGGTTGACCAATGAATCCAGTGAGGGAAAGAGCTGGCACTCAGTGTCAGGAAGATCTTAGCATTCAACCTCAGACTGAGTAAAGCTGTATTTCACTTTAAATGCTCCTTTTAAACCAGAGAAATTTGTTTTCCATGCCTGTTTAATAGATTGTACATTAGCCAACCTGGTAAGGAAGTTTCATTTCCATGAGCTAGAGTTAGACTTCAGATTGTAAGGACAAATAGGTCATATATGGGTCAGCTTCATTCAGAAAAGTTAATGTCAATAATAGCTTCCTCCCCCATGGCAAAAAAGACTGATCCCCAGTAAAAGTTGCATGTCTCAGTCTAGTAAAAGCAGAAACTGAAACCAGGAAGTAGAAAAACTGAAGAAACTACTGGAAAAAAACCCGGTGAAGGCTGGAGTTTTTGTGACTTGCTTGGAATTTCTGCTAACCATCAGAGAAGCTTCTGAGATATAGATGAAGCTTCCACCCATGCTGGCTGTTTTATGCGTGTGTTCTCACATCCCTACACAAGGTCAGAAAACGTGGTCTCCGTCAGGTTTCACTTGGGAGGAGTGATTGGGCTCTGCTAGAACCACTTCCACTTTCCCAGACTTTGAATTTTGTGACCCGTAATGTATTCAAAAGAGATTTTGAATACATAGGGCTACCAAGCTTTTGTTTCCCTAAGTGAGGACCTTCAAACAAACAAACAAACAAAAAAACCTAACATGTACCAGCATCACCACTTCATACGGAAAGGATTTCTTAATACCTAATAAGTGGGAAGGACATAATCTCAGAATCAAAAATTGAATAGAGCATTCAACTTTCACTATCACAGGCTGAAGGAAAATGTTGTCACCAACCAGTTTATAAACCCTGGACCAGATGTTCTCCAACTCTTCCCAGTTCCCTGTATGCGTGTGATCAGTCGCTCAGTCGTGTCTGACTCTTGTGAGCCCCATGGACTGCAGCCCACCAGGCTCCTCTGTCCATGGGATTTTCCAGGCAAAAATTCTGGAGTGGGTTGCCATTTCCTCCAAGGGATCTTCCCAACACAGGGATTGAATTGTGTCTCTTGCGTCTCCTGCATTGGCAGGCAGATTCTTTACCACTAGCACCACCCTCTAGAATCTCAAAAATATTCTTGGAAAATTGAATCGTAAATTGTGGCATTGACCAAATATTCAGTTGAAGAAGGTTTAATTAACCATTAATACATTTGAGTAATACAAAGCCAAGGGTTGGTTATAAGTATGTGTGCCAAGTAGCTTCAGTTGTGTCCAACTCTGCAACCCCATGGACTGTAGGCCGTCAGGCTCCTCTGTCCGTGGGGATTCTCCAGGCAAGAATACTGGAGTGGGTTGCCATTTTCTCCTCCAGGGGATCTTCCCAACCTTGGGATCAAACCCAGGTCCCATGCATTGCAGGTGGATTCTTTACCACTGAGCACCTGGGGAAGCTATAGGTATGCAGACAGGGGCAAGTAACAGGAAGATAATGGAACTAATCTTTCTGGATTTCTTTTTCTATCCAGGGTTGTCAGGCCTGGATGCTAAAGCCAGTGGCCGCTTAGGCACGAGAGCTATGGTTTACTACATGTCCACGACCATCATTGCTGCGGTGTTGGGGGTCATCCTTGTTCTGGCCATCCACCCAGGGAACCCCAAACTCAAGAAGCAACTGGGGCCTGGGAAGAAGAATGATGAAGTGTCCAGCTTAGATGCCTTTTTGGACCTTATTCGGAATCTCTTCCCTGAAAACCTTGTTCAAGCCTGTTTTCAGCAGGTAACCCAGAGTTCTGATAGTCTTACTTCTCCAAACTCCTAAGTTATGAAGGTGATAACTTTGAGACTATTTCAGCAAATCAGCTGTAGGCAGTAATTTTTTTCATATTTATGTCTCTGCCTAAGTGTTGTGGGGCGTCCTCTGGGGCAGAATTTTCAGATAGGAGTCGCTTAGTCTTTTTTTTTTTTTTTAAGTTCCATTTCTTTTGGAGTACTTTTAATAGCATTTAGCTCTGGAATCTGTCTTCTCCTTTTTCCTGTTTGTCTCTTTTTTCTTCTTTTTGGTTCTTGTCTCTGTATCACCCACAGGCACATTTTATCACCCTTGCCCACAACCCTCTAGAGTACCCCGTGGTTCTCAATCTTAGCAAAGTAGCAAAACCACATGTGGTCCATTTCAAAATGCTTATTTATGTTCTATAGAATCAGAATCTCCAGAATGGGCCCAGTAATTGGGTATTCATCAAAGGTATTTGAGGATATTTGTCAAAGTAATACATGAGGATTGTACAAATTTAAAGAAATTTATAGATGCACATAAAGTAAAAATTCAAGTCCCCATGTCCCTTCCCTAGGCTACTCATGTTTCCTCGTATATATATATATATATATATATATATATATATATATATATCACATACATGTTGCATATGTGTGCATAAAGTCAAAAAAATCGATCTGGGCGTATTGCATCATCCATACGGTGTTACATTCTACTTTCTTGTTTAACAGTGTTTTAGTGTCATCTCTCTTTTTCCGTTGTTGTGTATTTCTAAAGGATAAGTTCTAGAAGCAAAACAGGCCCTGCCAAAGAGTCAATATTTTGTATTTGCTGAGGTTATAAAAAATGGTCCTACAAAATCTGTAGCAATATATACTCCTACCAACTGCATACAGGCATATCTGTTTTTTGAACACACAATTTTTAAAACCTGTTGATTCTGCTGGGTATGTTACCGGCCAGAGTTCTTAGACTCTAGAAATTGATAAGAGGTCAAACAAGAAATTCAGGCAAGGCTTTATTTGACCTCAGGCTGCAGCTGGAGTGAGAACAAGTAACATCTTCTCTTGCTCTGTCCCTGAATGTGTGTGTGGGGGGGGTGCGAGGGTGCAGGACAAGCTGGTCCCTTAAATTGGGTGAGGGTAGGGTAGTCCAGGGATTAGGCCAGTAGGGTGGCTTGGGTGGTTTGTCCACTCCCTTGCTGGTGCTGTGTGCAGGGGTTGTGCCTGGTACCCTGCTTTTGTTCCAGAAACCTCAGAAGTGGCAGTTGGGTTTTGGATCTTTTTGCATTGTGTTGTTCATAATTTGCCTCAACTGTGCATGCATGCAGTTGTCTTTAGTCCCTAATAGCTTCTTTTTACTGTTGCTTGAGGAGACATTTGCCCTGGTGCAAGCATGGCAGCAAAGGGTCCCAGGTCCCGGGTCCCAGATCCTAGCCTCTCTCAAGTAAATCCACTGAGTCAGCTGCCCAGACCCCACTCAACAGACAACCAGCCAGTTGTCTAGACCCAAGGTTAGTTTAGGTTAGAATACACCTCAGTTCCCATTAGCCCTGGTTGGAAGTAAACTAGAACCAAGGAACCTCTTTCAGCCATTTCCAGTGACTCACAGAAGAATAAATTTAGGAAACAGGTTACAGAGAAGAGAAGTGTGCATTCCCAGCTGCCCTCAAGGTGCCATTGCCACCCATTGCTGAGCCAGTGTACTCTGGATAAATCTGGAATATGGTCTCTGTTTCCCAAGGCCACTTTGGATGCACTTGTAGCAAAGAGCTGTATTAAAGGGAACATCCCAGGCGGGGGAAGTTGAGTGGGGAGAGACTAGAAGCTCCCTGATGGTGCAGTGGACGGGAGTCCGCTGGCCAGTGCAGGGGACATGGGTGTAGTCCCTGGTCGGGGAAGATTCCACTTGCCACGGAGTGGCTGAGCCCGTGTGCCATGACTGCTGAGTCCGCGTGCTGCAACTACTGAAGCCTGTGTAACCTAGAGCCTGTGCTTCGCAACGAGAGAAGCCACTGCCATGAGAAGCTCTCACGCCCCAAAGAAGAGGAGCCCCCACTCACCGCAACTAGAGAAAGCAATGAAGACCCAGTGCAGCCATAAATAAATACATTTAAGAAAATAAAAGCATTCTTTGTCCTGCAAGCAGTCATAGATTAAAAAAAAAAAAAAGGAATGAAACAAGCTAGGGAAGGGCTGCTTCCGGGTACCCTCTAATGCCCCTGTCCCTCAGCCAGCCTGTTTAGAAAGACGAGCTTGCTGGCTTTGGGGCGATGGACACAACCAGCTGCCAAGTTTATTCTTAACGTTTTGGAAAGAGCTCTCTGGAGCTGGAGCAGCTGGAGACTGAGCCGGTAGGAGACCGGGGGTGGGAGTAGTATCGGAGGGAGGGGAGAGGGACAGATTTGGGCTTCCCTCCGGTGCCTGATCACAACCACACTCCCTGCAAGAAGGAGCCCCTTTTATCTGAGTGATTGAGGCAGGACTGAGAAGCAGGCAGGCCCCCGGAGCTGTGGATGTGAGCTAGAGGAGAGTTCTGTGGTGTCAGCCACGCTCACGCTCCCTGAGCTGTTGGGTCGATGGGCAATCTCTGCATGTTGCTGCCCCGGGCAAAGGGCAGTGGGGGGTGAGGGGAGCAGTACCAGGATAGAGGATCAGGCCATTCCCTGCCCCGCTCAGCCCTGGACGCACACTTCCACTGGCAAAATTCATATGAGAAGTGAGCCCTTAGTCCTCCAACGAAGCCCAAGGACGTGGTCCCTTTGGGTTAGGACTACTGGAAAAAAAAAATCATGTGGAATATTTTACCTCAGGCTGAGGGAGGGTTCAGATTTCGTAAGCCAGTCTCCGGGCAGCCCAGAGGAAAGGGAGCTTAACCCAGGTGCAATCCCATGGGCTTAGGAGGGTCTTGAAGAGGGTTGGAAGACAGGGAACGCTTAGACGGTGACATGGCATTGCCAGAAAGAAAGGCAGAGAACACCCTCTGGGTGGCAGCATCCCTAGGACCTGGCCTCCAACTCAAGCCACTCACCTGTGCTCTTTGGAAGCTGCGTTTTGGAGTCAAATAGAACTCCTTTTGAATCCTGCTTTAGTAACTACTAGCTCTCTGTCCTAGGGTTAGTTACTCACCCTGTGAGTCTTGAGGGGCTCCTGTTGACATAAGAGGTAGACAGATGTCGCATGAACACGGAGCACCTGGCCACCCACCTGATCCTGGAGGCCTCCATTCATTCAGGACGATGGCTGTGGTGGCGCTAGTGGTAAAGAATCTGCCTGCAGATTCAATGCAGGAGACTCAAGAGACACAGGTTCGATCCCTGGATCGAGGAGATCCCCTGGAGAAGGAAATGGCAACCCACTCCAGTAATCTTGCCTGGAGAATCCCGTGGACAGAGGAGCCTGGCAGGCTACAGTCCATGGGGCTGCAAAGATTTGGACACGACTGACGTGACTGAGCACACACATGGCCATTGCTCCTTTGAGCTTTAGCTTTTTTAGCCTTCTCAGAATAGGCCTGTATTTGGCTATGGTCCCCACTTTGTCCCCGGGCACATGACTCTGTTGTCCGTGGAGGCTTCCCTTCAGATCCCCCCCTGCATTCTCTCTTTGGGCCAATGTTGCCCAGGCCAAGGGGGCTGTGAGCTGCCTGCTCCCATTCAGCCGGGCTGCCCCTCTCCCTGCACAAGTGTGCATATGGCCAGGTTGGTGCACAGAGCACTGCCTTGCTCCAGGGAGGGTATGCTGAACTTCCCTCTCCCAGTTAGGAGAGCTGATCTGTTCAGCCTTGCTTACCCTTGGGCTCAGCTGCTAGAGGATTGTGTCCATATAGTTTAGCAGGCAGCACAAGTGGTGAAAGAACTCGGGGGTGGTCAGTGCATCTGAGCTGAAGTCCCAATAACTATGACATCTGACGCGTCACTTGACTTCTCCATGCCTCTTCTTCCATATCTATTCAGGCTTCAGCCATCTGTCACCTACTGTGTGCCGGCACTGACATTCTAGGATTCTGCACAGCTTCTATTTTCATGCCCAGGGAGGTAGTGATTCTCTGGGCTCAGACGCTGAGTTTTCACAGCATGCAGAGTGCCTGGCACCTTTGAAAATAGGATGGCTGCCGCAGACGTTGAGCAACAGCCTGAGCGCTTCTTAGGGGACTGTTGGCCAGAGATGCTTGGGGAACATGGAGCAAGTCTTGGCATCATTCCCGGGAAGGAGAGGCTGTCTTCCCACCTCACAGCTCCCTGCTGTGGTGGCTGCTGGTGGCTGGCACATCTGGCAGCCAGATGGAAATCCCCAGCAGAGCCAGGCTCTGTGAGGAGCCCAGGTGAGAGTGGGTCTGTGAAGACTCCACGTGTTGGAAACCAGGCAGAGAGAAGCAAATCGTGTGGGTCATGGGGTGCTGATCTGTTCCCCACCAAGACCCTCACCCTCCTGTTCCTGGCCAGATCCAGGACCCGTCACAGGGGCCAGCAGGTCATCCAACTGGGTTTCATATTTGATATTGTCTCCCTGGGAATGAAAGAAGCAGACAGGCATCCCTCCGCTCAAAGCTTGTGTCCCGTTACTGACCATACTGCTCATAGTAGTTACAAGAGAATGTTATAAATCCTGTCACTACCGGGATGAGGACCGCCATTTCTTACCTGTATTTGTGCCTTAAAGCATCACTCAGTCAAACACAGACATAAAATATTCCCCAATTTTATAATCTCGTTTTGACATTTCTTAATTATTTTTGACCTATTGGAAATTTAAAAACACATAATTGACTAGGATTTTGGTGATTTTAACAGGAAACGTCTCGTTTTTATGTTTTCTCCCCCACCGCATTAGATTCAAACAGTGACGAAGAAAGTCCTGGTGGCCCCCCCATCAGACGAAGACAGCAATGCCACCAACGCTGTCCTCTCGCTGTTGAACGAGACTGTGACCGAGACTCCGGAGGAGACCCAGGTGGTTATCAAGAAGGGCCTGGAGTTCAAGGACGGCATGAATGTCTTAGGTGAGTACCCTTGTCGTCATCGCCTTGCAGGAGACACCTCTGCCGGGGCCACGTGGCCAGCCTTCCCCACTGGGCAGCACCAGGGCCTCCTGGTTTCCTTCTCAGAAAGCCAGTCGCCCTGCTGTCCTGTAGGTGGAGCAAGAGGCTTTCTCGGGAGCGATTTGAGGGTAACTGGGACTGAGCGTTGAGATGAAGGGCAAGGGAGAAGGCAGCAGCAATACCACGCGGGGATGTGGAGGCTGGAGTCGGAGAAGGAGAAGGGACTGACACTCACGGGGCACTTCCCCCGACTTTCTGCCTGGTGTGGGCCAGTCACTTTCTCTGACTCTCCATTTCATGAGGTTACACATCCAAGTCTTTCATTTCTTTCTCTTCCAGCCACCCTTGTGTGAGTCCCAGGACTGTGTAGGCATCGGAGCTGTCCCACCCCAGTCCTCACAGTCTGTAAACAAAGGCAGTGCTTTTAGAAGTGGAAAGTGTTGGCATTGGTGCTAAAAGGAGCTTCTCAAAAGGAGAAGCTTTTGTTTTAACTTTCTGGGATTCCAGGGAGCCCTTTCCCCAAGTGTGGAACCTTCTGAGCATGCCATCACAGGGGTTCTTGGACTCTGCAGTTGGACCAGTTTGGATCCTGTTTGGATCCCTTATGGACCATTCACTGGTTATCTAAGTGTGGACAGATGGCTCTATGTGTCAAGATTCATCTGTAAAGCGGGCATGGAGTTGGCCTTTCTATTGTAGATCATTGTGAGGATTCAATGAGATTGTGCACATGGGCCCAGCGGTACGTGCCGTGTGCTTTATCGTGTGAGCTGCTCTCATCATTAAAGGCGAGCTGCTCCGTAGGAAAAAACCCACAGAGGGTAGAGACTCCCATCATGGGGGTGACTCCAGTTTAATCAACTTAGTCCCCACCCACCCCCTGGGTCCATTCTTCCCACCATAACCCAGTCCACTGCTAGAATGGTGTCCCCAAGCCAAGACAGAGGGGCATTTGGTCATAAGGTACGAGAAATGGGAAATCTATGTGGAAGAAATATGCTGATCCATGCAGAGTGAGCTTGCTAAGGATTTGAATGAGAGCTCTTTAGAAAAGATTGAGCTCACTTTGTCATCTAGGAGATCAAATGCCCCTGTCTCTTTGGTAGGGGTGTCAGATAAACAACAGACAATGTTACAGGGTTATGTCCCAAATATTACACTGGATATACTTGTATTTAAAAAATGCATTCTTTATCTGAAATTCAGATGTTATCTGGGAGTCCTTTCTTTTTTTTCTAAATTTGGAAACCGTACTCCTTACTTATCCAGAATGGTTGTCTCAGCAAGATTGCCCACCACTAAAAAGTGTCTTTTTCTTTGACCTGGCAGGAAGTGAGAGTGAGAGAAGAGATAAGCAGACCAGGTTGCCAGGCAACAGAAGATCAATAAATATTGTTGACAATCAGTGGGAGGCAAGAGAAGGAAGGAGAAAGTGGGAGAGTTCCTCTGAGGAGGAGGGTTTGCAAATACCCTTCGAATCCAACCTTGAGTGGCTCTTCTTTGCCACTGTCCAGATATCTGTGACCTTTCAGGCATTCCCAACTCCCCTTGTCCACACACGACCTACGGTCAACATGGCCCCACCATTTTGTGCTGTGGCCATGAGTAATGGGGTCAGAGCTCTGGAGTGAATCATTCAGAAGACTTTTTGTGGTCATTTCCAGCATCTTGGTGGATTCTGGGAAGTCACATGACCTTTGGCTATATTGGGGAGTTTCAACACCATTCACGACTCGCTCAGCCTCAGTGACCAAGTCTAAGAGGGCTTTGTTCAAATGAAACACTGGCTGTTCCAGTGAGTGAGTTCAATGAGGCAGTGTTTACAGAGGGGAATGACAGGCTGACCATGGGTTTCTAAGTGTAGATTGAGGCCCTGGAAAGCTAAGGGAAGTTAGACTGTTGAGAAACTTCCCATTTACAAATCATGGCTGAAATAAGGTTCTTTCCGTGGTCTTCCAAGGCAGAGATAGTGGCTTTTTTTTTTTTTTTGGCTTTGGTTTGTTTTTTGGCTTTGGAAAGTCCCAAGGATCAAGCATTGCAATAGTGAAGATAAAAACTCTGGTTCCAGCCTCCCACTTCTTTAAAGACTCATTTCTCTACTCCCCAAACCTCCAGATTACTCCGGGCTCCACTTCAATTCAATCCCAACCACTTAAGTCAACTCCTTTGAGAGACTGCTCCTTTCAACATCTCTCTCTCTTATACTCATGGAGATGGACAGTTTCTGCTGACCCTACCAGGGATGCTATTTTATTCTAGTTCTTTGGGACCTTGAGACTTGGGCATTTTCTCTTAAAATTTCCAAATGGAATTAACCACGTGACACTAGCTATTCTCAGCCATGATATTCACAGATTATTACTCACCACACACCTAGAAAACTCCTCTCTGTGGGCTTGAGATGAGCCTAAATTTGATTTCCTCTGTTACTGCAGAACTAGGTCACTCTAATTCTAGGTCACGCTAATTCTCATTAAGCCTTTGCATTTATGGCCAAAACTGACTTGTAAGTCACTAGTTAATCTTTCTGGCTAAGAGCTGAAAGGGGGAAATATTAAATATCATGGATTAAAAATTTCAGTGCAAGTGCTAGATTCTTTTTGCTGAAGAAGAGAGGGTCCAGTAAAGGATAGTTGAGCAATCTGGGTTGATGTGTACTTGGTATGAGGAGTGAATGGTTTTGGTAACTACGGAAAAGGTAAATTCAGAAGTTTGGACAGAAAGAATTTTCCCCTAAGAGGATCAAATCATAATGCTATAATTTACCTTGATATGGCTCAAGACTGTGGGCATAAATGGACACTATAGGAAACTGGATATAATAGGGAGGGGCTAGAAATAAAGTCTGCCAAACTGGGACAGAGTGGGTGTAGGGAAGAGGAGGGAGAGAGAGGGAAGAGTGGATGGCCCATACTGCAGGGCAGAAAAAAAGTCAGATGGGCAAGCAAGGGCCCGTTGCCAAGGGAACAATGACATTGATTTATAGTCCATGCAGGTCATTAGCATTGGACCACCAAGATTGGCAATCACAGATTGGTAATTGAGGGGCACATGATGACTGGTTATCAGAAATCCAGAGACACCCCCCCCCACAGGCAGTATGGGGACATCTGCTAGCCATGGAGTGCACCCCAGACACTGGGAGAGTCTGGGTGAGACTCCAGGGTGAGATGCTGAGGAAGAGGGGTGGAGGGAGTGATGGCAGAGGGAATTTTCTGGGGAGAGAAAAGCTGGGTCTTGCCTTGGAGGAACTAACATATCAGGCAGGTTTCCAGGACAGATACTCAGAGAATGAGGCAAAGGCAACACAGAAATAAGACCCAAGGTTGGCTGTTGGTCTTGGTCCAGAACTTAGTGCAGTTTGACACTGACATCAAGAGGTGGGGACAGGGTTCCTCAGACCCTCCTGGCCTGGGATTAGATCGACCCTGGGAGCTGGGGTGCGGCTACACTTAGATGGAAGTCAAGTGAAATCAAGTAAAAGGAGCAGAGGGCCAAGGGGCTAGGAAATAACAAAGAGTATATTCTAGTTTTATGATCCTGGAAAAAAAAAGCACACACAATAAAAAAGAAAGCATTCTAACTGTTTGGACCATGGAAAAAATGATGATGAATTAATAACTAACAGGTTAAATCCAAACAAACTGGGTCATCTGGGGTTTTCCAGCTGTTTTGGATTTCTCATTGCTTTCCCTTTGATTTTTCAAGATTTCTTCCTCCTTCTCAAATTAGCAATAGAAAAATAATTTCATGTTTAGGATTTTCCTAGAGTGAAACATATACCAACCATGCATTAATTTGGGATAACACCAAACTAATATAGATGTAACCCTGGCAAAGACTGAATTGGCTAATTGGCCTCTACTCTTCTAATATTGGCTCCAAAGTTTGCATGATAATCCCCAAGTCCCAACAAGCCTTCCTTCGTTAATCTATGTACTAATGGAATCTGCTTACACATGACTTCATAAGTGAGGGGGAGAGAGAGAGAAGAGAGTACTTTTTAGTTTGGAATGAAAATGAATTCATTTTCTCCAAGGAACTAACCTGCTTACAGTTCAACTTGCTCATGTGGAAACTATTCAGGAAAGCCATAATTATGCAGGGGAAAGGTATTTTCAGTGTGGGACATAATACTTTTGTCTTTTAATGCTTAATTCATAGGGTAGCTGATAGTGTGAATGTGGCTGCATACACAGGGGATGGCTGTGAGCAAGAAGAAAACACATATTTTATCATTTGTCCTTTTGTGTCCTGTGATTCACCCAACAGGTCTGATAGGGTTTTTCATTGCTTTTGGCATTGCCATGGGGAAGATGGGTGAGCAGGCCAAGTTGATGGTGGAATTCTTCAACATTTTGAATGAAATTGTAATGAAGTTAGTGATCATGATCATGTGGTAAGTGGATTTGTTCTTAAATCATCATGGTGGGGGTGTGAGGTGGTCTTGGGGTCTCCGAAGGACCCTAGACCCTCCTAGCAGGAAAGAGTGAGCAGACATAAACCAAGGAAAAATTTCTCTGGAAAGGCTTTGAAAAAAAGGAATGAAAATCTCTTTTTTGGAACTTTTCATAGAAAATGAGCAGGAAAACTATATAGCCTGTGGGCCAGATCTTATCTGCTATTTGTTTTGTATGGCTTGTGAGTTAAGAATGGGTTCTATGTTTTTGGCTCAGACGGTAAAGCGTCTGCCTACAATGCCGGGAGACCTGGGTTCAATCCCTGGAGAAGGAAATGGCAACCACTCCAGTATTCTTGCCTGGAAAGTCCCATGGATGGAGGACCTCATAGGCTACAGTCCATGGGGTCGCAAAGAGTCGGACATGACTGAGCGACTTCACTTTCTTTCTATGTTTTCATTTTGCTGAAAAAAAAAATCAAGAATAGTAATATTCATAACACGTGGATATGCAAAATTCATATTCAGTGCCCATAAATAGTTTTGCTGGGACCTAGCCTACCTATTTGCTCTTGTATTGTCTAGGGTTGTTTTTGTGCTAAAAGACAGAGTTGAGTAGTTGTGACCAAGACTGTGTAAGCTGCAAAGCCTAAAAAGTTTACTGTTTGACCCCTTACATAAAAAGTCCACCCATCTCTGCCCTGGAGGAAAAGAACACACACACACACACATACACAAACACAAACCCCAAAAAACCAAAGACCAGACAAACTGGAAATATCAGTCAGTAATTGTGAATCTGAGCAATATCAGGATACACTACACTAAGAAAGGGCCAAGATCCCAGGGATGTGGCATGACCCAGGTGTGTGGAAGAATCACTTCTCCAGTATTCTGGTGTCCAAAATGAAATGCCTCTTATATCTGGCTTCTCATGACTCATACAGAAAATAAATAAACAAATAAATAAAAGAGGCAGTTCTCAGGCCATGCAAGAAAAAGTGCCATCACACAGGATTAAATGCTCTTGGAAATCTGGTTCCACCCTCTAGTTTTACAGCAGAGAAAGCTGTGGTCCAGAGACACTAAATCTTGATTCTTTAACATTGTCATTATCACCATGATCTTTATGGCTTTCCTTTTATCTGCCAAGAGTCATGAGAGTGCTTCATACCTCTCAAGTGTAATCCCCACAACCCCGCAAAGATGATGTTATGGTTCCCATTTGACAGAAAAGGCAATGGGAAAAGGTTCATGGAGGTGAATTAACTTACCTAAGACGATATAGCCGGGAGAAGAAGAGCTGGTGTTTATACTGATATCAAAGTCTTTGGTGTGTACGTGGGTGGGGGTTTTGTTGTTGTTTGAACCATGTGAGTGGTATTGTCTCCACTTCATCTCATGTGTGTTTATGGTCAGTGGTTCTGAAATCTAGGGTAGCCAGGAGAGCATAAGCTTCTTCTCCTTCACAAGGGATCTGTGTCACCTCCAGTTACTGGAAATTTCTCATGTCCAGTATCTACCAGATAGAACGATTTTTACATGTATTCATTTCAGATCCCTACAATGGTCCTGTATGCCTACCTGGGAATGAAGTAAAACTACTCTTGACCAAACAACACGTGGGTTCTGTTTGCCATGGGAATTCTGGGTTACAGATTCCCTCACTCTGCCTTCTCCAGTCCCCCACACCTGCCTCCCCAATCCTCCTCCACTTCCCTTCGCCTGCAATTCCACCTGTTTCATCTCTTCTTCCTTTTCTTGGCCCTTACTTCCTACCTTACAAGGGCAAAATCTGTTCTCAACTTGTATTTTATCACCAAGCACAGTGATGTGCCTGTAGTAAATTCCTACTAAAACTTTAGGAACAAGTGGGCTATCTGAAAGCCCCAGGGTCTCAGATCAAGATGTTCCTCATGATTTCATGAATCGTATTTAATAGTTCTGGTCTGTTCTGATCATTGCTTTATTGACTTTGGAAACACGGAAAAGATTCTCATACAATAGTGTGTTCTTTTCAATAATTGTATTGATTCTTCAACTTCCCAGGCAATGCTAGATTTCTAAATGTTTCTTTTGTGTGAAGATTTAAAGTCACACACAATGTCATGCTGTAAAAATATTTTAAAATATCTTTTAAGGACTTCTCTGGTGGTCCAGTGGTTAAGGCACCGTGCTTCCAACGCAGAGGGCGTAGGTTCGATCCCTGGTTGGGGAACTAAGATCCCACATGTGCACGGCCAAAAAAAAAAAAAAAAAATAGTCTTTTGAATCCATTCTGAGCTTGCTGAGAGTTTAATAAATGGTAATATGCAAAGCAGAACAGGCCTCTTAGTTTTAAACATTAAAGATCTGCCTTTACTTCCTAGAATTCCTAGGAGAGTGAGCACCCTTACTGTAAATATGCAGCTCAGTTTTCTTTACTATGATGCCAATGATGTGGGTTATGTATGAAAATTCCTTCCTTCATCCATGCCAGTGTCATTTCCACTGAGCCCTTGAAGCAGAAGGAATCTTCTAGGAAATCAAATGAGTCATGGGATAAAGTGTGGCCTCCCTTCTCCACAGGGATGGAGTGGGTGTGAATCAAAATGTTTCCTCTTCACTGAAACCAGAGCTCCTAAAGATTTAGCATCATATCCCAGTAGATGAAGAGCAATTGTGAGTCAGGAGCAAGGCCTATAGAATGGTTTCTGACAGCTGTTTGGTTACCGCATCCAGCCCAACACTCTGGAGGGTGTCATATGATGTGAGATGTCAATCCTACATATTTACTTCATTCTTCAGCTGCCTTGCCAGCAGTTGATAATGATGTGTATAAGAAGGTTCTGGATAAAACAGCCAACCACATCTTAACTGACATCCTCAAAGCTGAAATCATCAGAGTTCTTTTGTAGTCTTCTCTATGTGATAGTAAGAATAGTAATGATAGTTAAAAAACAAACTAGTGCTGCCATATGACCCTACAATCCCCCTCCTGGCCATACACCCCCCAAAAACATGATCTAATAGGATACATGAACCCCAGTGTTCATTGCAGCACTGTTTACAGTAGCCAATACATGGAAGCAACCTAAATGTCCATTGACAGGTGAATGAGCAAAGATGATATAGTACATATACACAATGGAATATTAGCCATTAAGGAGGATGAAATAATGCCATATGTAGTAATATGGATGGATCTAGGGATTGTCATGCTGAGTGAAGTAAGTCAGACAGAAAAGGAGAAATATCATATGACATCCCTTATATGTGAAATCTAAAAAGAAATGATACAATTGAACCTATTTACAGAACAGAAACAGACTCACAGCCTTAGAGAGTGAACTTATGGTTCCCCGGGGAAGAATGGGGACAAGAGATGGTTAGAGACTTTGGGATAGACATGTACACATTGTTGTATTTAAAATGAATAACCAACAAGGTCCTACTGTATACACAGGGAACTCTTCTCAGTGTTATGTGGCAGCCTGGATGGGAGGGGAGTTTGCAGGAGAATGGATACACGTATATATATATGGTTGAGTCCCTTTGCGGTCCATCTGAAACTGTCACAACATTGTTAATCGGCTATACTCCGATGTAAATAAAAAGTTTTTTAAAAATTTTAGAAAAGAGTAGTAATAATAGCACAAAGCATGATTGAGGACATTGCTATTAATCTAACAATACTAGCGTGTGATGTGTTAGTCACTCAGCTGTGTCCAACTCTTTGTGACCACGTGGACTATAGCCCACCAGGCTCCTTTGTCAATGGGATTTCTCAGGCAAGAATAATGGAGTGGGTTGCCATTTCCTTCTCCAGGGGATCTTCCAACCCAGGGATGGAACCCGTGTCTTCTGCATTACAAGCAGATTCTTTACTGTCTGAGCCACTAGGATATTAAATTATAACAGAATTATTAAATTCTTGCTATATGTTCAGCACTTTTTCGAATACTCTCCTGTATCTATTATTGAGAAGGTAATAATTATTATAATTATTATTTTAGGTCATAACTAAGATTTTCCAAATTCCTGCTACATGCCTAATACTTTTTCCATATTTTACATGCATTGACTCTTTTATTTGTCACAGTAAGACATAGTGAAAGTGCTGCACTCAATATGCCACCAAATCTGGAAAACTCAGCAGTGGCCACAGGACTGGAAAAGGTCAGTTTTCATTCCAATCCCAAAGAAAGGCAATGCCAAAGAATGTTCAAACTATCGCACAATTGCACTCATCTCACAGGCTAGCAAAGTAATGCTCAAAATTCTCCAAGCCAGGCTTTAACAGTACATGAACCATGAACTTCCAGACGTTCAAGCTGAATTTAGAAAAGGCAGAGGAACTAGGGATCAAATTGCCAACATCTGCTGGATCATCGAAAAAGTGAGAGAGTTCAAGAGAAACGTCTAATTCTGCTTTATTGACTACACCAAAGTCTTTGACTGTGTGGATCACAATAAACTGTGGAAAATCCTCAAAGAGATAGGAGTACCAGACCACCTGACCTGCCTCCTGAGAAATCTCTATGCAGGTCAAGAAGCAGCAGTTAAAACTGGACATGAAACAACAGACTGGTTCCAAATCGGGAAAGGAGTATGTCAAGGCTGTATATTGTCACCCTGCTTATTTAACTTATATGCAGAGTACATCATGAGAAATGCCGGGCTGGATGAAGCACAAGCTGGAATCAAGATTGCCAGGAGAAATATCAATAACCTCAGATATGCAGATGACACCCCCCTTATGGCAGAAAGTGAAGAAGAACTGAAGAGCCTCTTGATGAAAGTGAAAGAGGAGAGTAAAAAAGTTGACTTAAAACTCAACATTCAGAAAACTAAGATCATGGCATCTGGTCCCATCACTCCATGGCAAATGGATAGGGAAACAATGGAAACAGTGAGAGACTTTATTTTGGGGGGCTCCAAAATCACTGCAGATGGTGACTGCAGCCATGAAATTAAAAGATGCTTGCTCCTTAGAAGAAAATCTATGACCATCCTAGACAGCATATTAAAAAGCAGAGACATTACTTTACCAACAAAGGTCTGTCTAGTCAAAGCTATGATTTTTCCAGTAGTCATGTATGGATGTAAGAGTTGGACTGTAAAGAAGCTGAGTGCCAAAGAATTAATGCTTTTGAACTGTGGTGTTGGAGAAGACTCTTGAGAGTCCCTTGGCCTGCAAGGAGATCCAAACAGTCCATCCTAAATGAAATCAGTCCTGAATATTCATTGGAAGGACTGATGCTGAAGCTGAAACTCCAATACTTTGGCCACCTGATGCAAAGAACTGACTCATTTGAAGAGACCCTGATGCTGGGAAAGATTGAAGGCAGGAGGAGAAGGGGACAACAGAGGATGAGATGATTGGATGGCATCACAGATGTGAGGGATGTGAGTTTGAGTAGGCTCCGGGAGTTGATGATGGACAGGGAAGCCTAGCATGCTGCAGTCCATGGGGTCACAAAGAGTCGGACACGACTGGGGGACTGAACTGAACTGAAGACCTAGCAAAAATAGGTACTTTGGTAAGCCTCATTTTCCAGATGAGAAAACCATGCACATTGGTTAGCTTGCCTAGTGTTGCACGGTGTTAGTAATGGGAATCATAGAGAAGTGTTATTAAACTCAACTTCTATCTGAACCTGGGATCCCCCTCTTATGAGCTGAGTGATGTTAGGCAAATTAGATACACTCTATACTCCTCATCTTGACCTGTGAGATGGACTGGTCATAGAATCCACATCACAGGGTTGCTGTGAGAATTGAGTGAAATTGCGACAAATAGTTATGGAGCAGTTCCTGTGTGCTGGGACCTGTCTAAGCACTTTAGATGAACTAGTATTGTCATTAGGGCTTCCCTGGTGGCTCAGTGGGCTTCCCTTGTGGCTCAGCTGGTAAAGAACCTGACTGCAAGGCGGGAGACATGGGTTTGATCCCTGAGTTGGGAACATCCCTTGGAGAAGGGAAAGGCTACCCACTCTAGTGTTCTGGCCTGGAGAATTCCATGGACTGTATAGTCTCAGTTCAGTTCACTGTGTAGTCTATAGAGTCACAAAGAGTCGGGCATGACTGAGCTACTTTGTCTTAACTGGCGGCCCAGCAGTAAGAATCTGTCCACAAGAGGCACAGGAGATGCGGGTCCAATTCCTGGATCAGGAAGATCCTCTGGAGGAGGGCATGGCAACCCACTCCAGTATTCTTGCCTGGAGAATCTCAGGGACAGAGGAGCCTGGTGGGCTACAGTCCATGGAGTCGCAAAGAGTTAGACATGACTGAAGTGACTTAGCACACTTGTAGGCACAATATTGTTATTATATTGTAATTACCATTATTATCAATTCAATCCGTAACCTTTGTTTCTCCGTGCTCATGAATTCCTTAAGAAGCCTGCAAAGCCCTCTGCATCACATAAAAGAAAGAAAGAAAAACTCTTAATTTCAGTGTGATTTTCATATCCTCATTTTTTGCAGAGTGCTTTAAAACATTTTTTTTTTCAAAATCTGCAAAACATATAGAAAGTAAAACTTATCATAGTCTCACCACCATAGAAACATAAAGTAAGAAGTGAAATCTCTCCTCACTGTTTCAATTCTCCCTATCAGTTAACCCACTACCACCACCATCCATCCACCTCCAACCACCCATCCATCCATTCATTCTTTCACTTCCAAAATACTTTTGAGCATGTCTTCTCTGCCAACAACAATGTTAGGCACTAGTGATATAATTGAGCCTGGAAGCTCCATGAACTGACTTTCACTCTATCCTGATAAAAAGTTCTAACCCCCATATGGTAACTCTCAGCAAAAGTGACTTTTTGGATAGCCAGAACCTCTCCCAAAGTAAAATGGGAAAATGGAGATTTGTGTTTCTTCCTTACCCTGAATATGGACAGCACCTTGGGTAATTTTTGGAATGTTTATCTTTATTGACAAGCTCTTCCAAATCTTGAGTTCTCTTGAAATCTGCCCCAAACTGGCAGACCAGTGTTGTTATTGGCAATGTGTGAGACAGAACCAGAGTGACTTCAGGGCAGGACTGAGAAAGTACCTCCACTTACCTCTATCCACTCCAAGCATCTGGCCCACCATCTGTCCTGTCCTTGAAAGGCCCCAGTTAATCATTTTAGTGGGTTAAAACTAGAAGCCTTGAATAAGTTGCAGCTAAATAAAGGAAATGGTTTCCAAAGACTAACCAAGGAATATCTGTATTTCAGCCATTGCAGATAAGTTATTATTGCTGAAAACACTGATCTCTAAACACATCAGAATGACCTGGGGAACTTGTTTGAGGTATAAATGCCCCAAGGCTAGCTCTAGGAAATTCTAACTCAGTCGGTATGTGGTAGGTCCAGGGAATCCATGTTGTTTCAGGCAGGCCAGGTGATTTGGAAGCAGGAGTGTGCAGTTACACAGACTGAGATCAGGGTATATTAGTGCTGTGGATGAGCTTGTTTGTGGAGTAGAGAGCAGACCTTGGTGAGAACCTTAAGATAATAAGAACTGAGGTGTGAAGTGGGCAGAGGAAGGAATGAGTGATGCAACAGCAAGAAAAAGATGCCACAGGCCAGTTCTGGATGAATCAATGGCTTTGAAAATGCTGCTCAGAGCTGAGGATACAGTCAGTTTCAGGGCCGCATGGGAGCCTTTCCCTCCCCCAACTCTGTAGTCATACCTTTCTGATTTAGAAACTGCTGGGCATCACTTGGCTTTAGAAACCTCGCAAGAGTTCTGAGCCTCTTCATGCACTTTGGTTTACGGCTTTGGTTGCTTGCTTCATCACTTGAAGTGGTGATCTTGAGCCCTTGTTCATAAAATCATCTGTAGTTGGGTGGCAGTAGCCTGTGAGATACCTTGAAAGTGAAAGTCACTCAGTCGTGTCTGACTTTTTGTGACCCCATGAACTATAGCCTGCCAGGCTCCTCTGTCCTTGGAATTCTCCAGGCCAGAATACTGGAGTGGGTAGCCATCCCCTTCTCCAGGGGATCTTCCCAACCTAGAGATTGAACCCAGGTCTCCCACGTTGCAGGCTGATTCTTTACCGCCTGAGCCACCAAGGAAGTCTTAGAAAGTCTCTTTAACTCAGACTTGACTCATTCAGCATGGTGATGAGGGGACATGGGAGAGATGTGTGAAAACAGAACATGCAAGGGAGCATCAGGGGGATTCCCCCAGGCTCAGTGGGTAAAGAATCTGCTACCAATGCAGGAGACACAGGAGCTGTGGGTTCAGTCCCTGGGTTGGGAAGATCCCCTGACGGAGGAAATAGGAACCCATTCTAGTTTTCTCACCTGAGAAATCCCATGGACAGAGAAGCCTGGCAGGCTACAGTTCACAGGGTCAAAAAGAGTCCGATATGACTGAGTGGCTGAGCACACACACCTGTGTCAGCAATCAGAGAACTAGTGGTCCTAACAGGGATTGGTAGGGGCAGAACTTCTGATAGTGCGTACATATATGCAATCTCAAAAATATAATCACAGACTTCCCTAGTGGACCAGTGATTAGGATTTTGCCTTCCAATGCCAGAGGTGCAGATTTGATCTCTAGTCGGAGAGCTAAGATCCCGCATGCCTTGTGGCCAAAAAGCCAAGGCAGAAAACAGAAGCAGTATTGTGACACATTCAGTAAAGACTTACAAAAAAAAAAAAAAAAAAATCCACGTCAAAAAAAAAAAACCTTAAAAAAAACCCCTAATTCTCACAGCAATCCCATGAGGTTGTAGTTAGCCTCTCTAAGCCTTGACTTGCACATCTGTAAAATGGAAATAAGTCACCAGCCAAGGTCATAGAGCTGGTAAATGGCTGCAGAAGCTCCATGTCTCATGTCATTGTGCATATGACTCTCATCTACTCCTCATGGCTTTGCTTTAACCCAGGAAGTGTTTGCTGGCTCCAAACACAACTGATAGAAAAAAAACCCACCAAATCTGCTCACTGTCCTTCTCTTTTTTCTGACTCCCCTCCCCAAGCTGGGAGCCTGACTTCATTTGCCCCACAGTCTTTCTTTCAAATATATTCATAATTCTTAATAAGGTAGCAGTGTTCCCACAGACATGTTCATTTGAGTCAGAAGTGTCACAGACTGAACAATTTTGTGCTCCAACACTAGCAGGTTAAGCAGTGAAAAAGGGGTGTTGCCAAACATGTGAGAAGTATACCCAAGGTAAGAGAGAGAGAGAACGTGGTTGGCTGAATGAAGAGTGAGGACGACAGTAGACTGTTTCCAAACATACTATAAACTAATATTAATATAGAAATAGAAGATAAGTTTATTTTAGGATAGACTTGTAGGTGGCAAATTGTTTGCTTCTGTACAAAAAGCTACAACTGCTCCATCAAGGAAGTGGTTTGGTGGGTAGAGGTGAGAACCCCCAGTGGTCGAGTTTCACAGATCTGAGATGATTCTCCTCCTCCTCTTTCCTGGTTTCATGATCTTGGGCCAGTTATTTAACTTTTCCAAACCTCAATTTCCTCATTTGCCAAACAGCCATAATGAGACCTTGGTTTTAGGGTTGTGGTAAGAATTAAATGCGTGGATCTCTCCCCATAATGCTTGAAATATGATGAGTGGCAGCCAGCATTCTTGCTGGAGTAAGTATGGAAAGAAACACTTTCAAACTTGGAAGTGATAAAATCACGTCTCTCTGAACATGCTGCTTGGCTCCTATGATTTTCTTGTTCGGGCAGCTCTCTCTCTTTCTCTGTATTTTCTAGATTCCTCCCAAGCCAAAAACAAAGCACATGTTACAAACACCAGTGTTCATAAATTGATGAAATTCGAATGAGTTTTCTGGGAAGCTCTAGACTTATTCTCAGTTTTCAAGAAAGGAGATATGGAATAGAGAAATCAAACAAGATTATTAAAGATGTAGCCTGGGTGTCTCTCAACTTTTACGATGGTGCTTATTTAAGAGGTGGTGAAACTTGTCTCCTCTAGCCCTAAAAAATTACCTGAGCAACAAAGTTTATCTTGAAATTTTTCATCAGAGCAGGAGCCACTGGGTCCATAGGAAAGATTTCAGATAATGTGGCTAGTCAGAAGCAAAATATAGTATGTGCTGAGTCTCCTGGTCGTCTTTTGTAAACACTCTTTGTACAGAGATGTGGAGGGTTTTCCTCAGGGGGTGGTTCCTGGGAGGGCCCAGATTTTAAATTCTGAATCCCATCACCAGCTCTTCCATGCCTTTTCTTTTCTATTTTTCAGGTACTCTCCCCTGGGTATTGCCTGCCTAATCTGTGGGAAGATCATTGCAATCAAGGACTTAGAAGTGGTTGCTAGGCAACTGGGGATGTACATGATTACAGTGATTGTCGGCCTCATCATCCATGGAGGGATCTTCCTCCCCTTGATCTACTTTCTAGTGACCAGGAAAAACCCTTTCTCCTTTTTTGCTGGCATTTTCCAAGCTTGGATCACTGCCCTGGGTACTGCTTCCAGGTAGAGAACACAAGAAATCACCATTTCTCTCTGCTCGCTCCTTTAACTTCTTTGCCACTCCTTTTTCAAAACCTTCCCATCACAACATTCAATGAGAATACTTTTCACATATTATTGAAATATTTCTGGAAAAGTAGAACACTGTAGATTCTTGGCTCCTTTTAGGAACTTTTGATTTTTCTGATGACCTTTTTGCTGGTATGCCGCTGTCCTAGAACTATGATCTCATATAACATTTCCCGGGTGAATGCATACTGTTCATCTCTAGGCATCATTTGCCACATATAGCATTAAGGAAAAGTGTTAGTTGCTCAGTCATGTCCGATTCTTTGCGACCCCATGGACTGTAGCCTGCCAATCTCCTCTATCCATGGTATTCTCTAGGCAAGAATATTGGAGTGGGTAGCCATTCCCTTCTTTAAGAGATCTTCCCAACAGAGGGATCAAACCCAAGTTTCCCGCATTGCGGGCAGATTCTTTATGATCTGAGCCACCAGGGAAGCATATATAGCATTAGTTTAGCGTTAAATGTTTTCCAAAAGGGTTTAACAGGATGCTATTTTATTTAAGAAATTCTCTCACCTTTGATTTGAAAAATGCTATTATAGCATATCACTCTATTGAGTAATTTTTCAAGAATAAAAGAAAAAGGTTTTGCAGGGCGAATGGTAGGTTAGATGAGATTTTTCAAGCAAACCGGATATCAGACAAGTCTTTGAACCTGTAATGGACTATTCAGTCCCATTGATTTTGAGGAAACTCAGGTTGGTATTGATTTGACTTGACATTGACTAAGAGTTGGTTCCTTCTTCGTTACCTAGTTCCAGTGCCTCAGAAGCCAGCGAGGACTCCAGAGATATGCAGACAAAAAGAGCAAAAACTCTTCTTCCTTGGATACCATTTTGGACTGAATTTAGCAAAAACAAACCACAAATCAACCAAAGCAAGTACATAAGAAACACCAATCAATGTAGAATTTCCAAGACTAAAAGTTTTATTCTCTCAGCCTGCAATATTTGCTTTTATTTCTGCACATGTATCCTTGGTTCACGAAACAAAGACTATAAAGCCATAAAGGCCATAAAGCAGGTGGCAGGGAGACAAACAAACTCTGCAACCCACAGCTCAGTGTTATCTCTGGAGTCACAGGTTGGCAGGTTCTCGTTACAGAGCCCATGACCATGCTCTGCCAGGGAGGCAGCTACTCTGTGACACAGGGAAACTGCTGCTTCTAAACTACTGAGCCAGGCCATCAGGTTTTTCTTAAGTTACATAATAGGCCCATAGTGGTGATACCTAGGAAGCCAAATTATATTTCCATCTTGCAAATCAATGAGAAGTTTGGACTAGCAGAATGTAAGGTTTCAGAAAAAGTGAAAATATATACAATCTGGGAGATCTAGATTTTGCATTTGGTTTCCCAAGATGAAGGAAAGCACTCCAAAATTTCCTTTTTCCTTCTTGGTCTGTAAATTTCTATGGCTAAAGAGTTCTACCCATAAAGATCCTGTCTTTTTAGTGAAAAAGTCAACTTTTTTCAAAAATAAAAACAATCAGGTTTAGTTTTATTTTTGCTTTCTGGTTATGAGCATGATGTTTTCTCATTATGAACAATTTCAGACAGTGAATAAAAGTTTGGAGAAAAAACAGGCATCACCACTGATACCTGGTAGTAACATTTTAGTTAATCTTTATAGTTATGTACATTTCCATTTCCTATTATGTGCAGATATTGTACATTGCTAAAGTGGGTTGAGAAGATCCCTTGCAGAAGGAAATAGCAACCCACTCCAGTATTCTTGCCTGGGAAATCCCATGGACGGAGGAGCCCGGCAGGCTACAGTCCATGGGGTTGCAAAAAAGTAGGACCACAACTTAGTGATGAAACCAAAAATAACAAAATTTTCACTGGTCAACATATCATAAGAGTTATATTGTATCTATTAATATATCTCTTACTATAACTATATTTCTATTACTACTATTTTTAAACTTCATAATAATATACTGTATGTACTATAATACAACCCCATCCCAAATGTACATTTAAGCCTTGTATATTGAATAGGGCTGTGACACGCATCCTTGTAAATACATCTCTGCAAGGATGTCTGAAGATCACCTCAGGATAAATTTCGAGTTTCTGAATCTGGTGGTAAGCACATTGATGGTTTTGAAGCATATCACCAGATTACTATTTGGAAAAGTATGTTAGTTTATGTCCCTACTAACTGGGGACATAAAAGCAGTCATCTTAACACTTTCCAAACTATTGGTGAAAAGTGATCTCACTGAATTTGCGTTACTCTGATTACTAGGGAGGGAAAACATCTTTTTGTGTTCTTTTTGACCATCCTTCCCTCCCCTCCCCTGCCCTGTGAATTGTTTGTGAGCTTAATTTCCTATTGGGGTATTTATTCTTTCCTGATGGGTTTTCAGCTCTCTTCATGTATAAAAATATCAACTCATGTATCATATGTTGCAAATAATGCCCCTCTTCACTTGATATTTGTCTTAAAAACTTACCGTGCTTTGTATCACTAGCAGGTTTTAATTTGGGGAGCTTCCCCAGTGGTTCAGTGATAAAAAGAATCTCCCTGCAGTACAGGAAACACAGGCTTGATCCCTGGGTCGGGAAGATCCCCTGGAGAAGGGCATAGCAACCCATTCCAGTATTCTTGCCTGGAAAATTCCACGGACAGAGGAGCCTGGCCGGCTACAGTCGATAGTGTTGCAAAGAGTTGGACATGACTGAAGCGACTGAGCACAAAGTCATCAATATTTTCCTTTAGTATTTAAAATTTTGACTTTGCTTAGGAATATCTTTTCCACCAAAGATTATAAAATATTCCTTTAAATTTTCTTCCAATGCCATTATGGTTTTGATATCTATCACAAAATATTTTTATCTTTTCTTTTGAATGACTAGACAATTATCCTAGTCCCTTTATACGACAAAGGTAAGTCTTAAAACCATAGGGAAAACCCAAAATTATATTTAAGTCAAAGACAAATTCTTGGGTTATCTGACCAAGACCACAAACATTAGGCTCATTTCTCCCCCTTACCCTGTATTTCGTTTGAAAAAAGAATATAGTTTTAATCTTTGGTTAAAATGTGGCTTTTGCCTGGATGTGGAATTTCTTTTATTTTCTTTTTAAAGTCACTGTGGCAAGAGTCATGTACTGAGAATTAACTCAGGGTTTCTTTCCCATTATGACCACAAGGGAAAAGCCCCAGGGACAGCCAGTTAAGTACACTTCTACCTCCTCGGACCTTGGCCTGAATGGGACGTAGAGGGGAAGGTTGGCCCCGTTTTCTCAATAGGCACAGGGGCTGGTGTCAGGGCAGCCGGATTAGGGTAGGGGTGGCCTGGGACACATCTCTCTGCATCCCTCTGACTTCAGTGCCTGCTGTTAAAACTAATCTGGATTAAAAAAAGAAAAATCTCGAGTACCAGACAGTTATAATCAGCAACATTTGAAGAATGTCATATGACCATGGAGGCAGGAGCCAAAAAAAACAATGTCAGAATGTCAGCCTGTCAATACAAAAAAGAGTTAAAATTCTCAAATCTCAATTAGGACTCATGGGGTACATATGAATTTTTAAGACACAAAGCATATCCCCTAGTGGCAGTAAGAATATTTGCATGCCTCACCAATTGTGTTCCTCAGTCTGTTGAATTGTTTAAAGACCCTTTGATGACAGTGTGGGGACATGAATGTAGTAATAATAGTGGATATATTCCAGTCATCCCAGCAGTATCCTTATATTCATACCAGTGAGAATCTAGCTGCCCACCACAGCTATGCTGCCATTTCAGACCAGTCATGGTGTCCTGGTGACCTCAAAGGGTCTTAGGAAAGGACTGGGGGTGTAGGAGAGGAATAAAGGACACTAAGTGATATTAGTTGCTCCATTGTATTCAACTCTTTGTGACCCCATGGACTGTAGCCCACCAGGCTTCTCTGTCCATGGAATTCTCTACGCAAGAATACTGGAGTGGGTTGCTGTTCCCTTTCTGGGGGATCTTCCCCACCTAGGGATCCAACCTAGGTCTCCTGCATTGCAGGCAGATTCTTTGCCATCTGAGCCACCAGCGAAGCCAAAGGACACTAACTTCTCTTGAAATAGCTGGGGCAGCAAGCCAGGTACAACGACACCCCCGCATGTAAATGGGGCCAGACCCCAACCTTTTCCCTGGTTTCCTAGGGGTTTTTTAAATGAGAGGTCTCCAAACATCCATAACTTTTCCCCACCTAAAACCAAAGAGGAGGCATGAGACAGACCCCTGACCTGAAATCACAAAGAATGGTTCAGTAAGATGACTCTGGCTTCTCTAAGGTTGTTAATAGGGCTTGTGGAACTGTGGGATATTAAGGTGCAGATTTAGGAGACCCCAAGTTTGGAGCTTCAGGGCCCTTGGTTCTGAGTTGGTCCTGGAATCTGCATTTTATTTATCATGCCTGAAGCTGACAGTCCTCTTCCACTCTCTGAGAAACCGAGATCTTTGCAGGTGTCTTTGTCCAGCTTGGCTAGAGCCCTAATTCTGACAAGTAGGAGGGAACTATGACTAAGGCTATAAAGGCAAGAGAGAAAAATGTGCTGTCCACATTAGGGGTTTCTCTCAAGTCAGTTTGCTAAAGTTTGAATAAGAAAAAAGAGAATGACTCACAAGGTATTCCCATGGCAGTTGGAATGTTCTGCGTTGCTTTCCATATTCGTTAAACTTTGAAGCAAATCCACTCGCTCTCTCATTGCCTCTATCCACATGGGAATAAATAGTCTGGCTTTCAGCAACCCATACTCTTGTAGGTCTCCTGTTTTAGAAGACACCAAACATGTCAGGAGTTCTGGCCATATGCGATTGATTCATATGATCATGAATTTGCATCCCAAGCCTGGGAGGAGTGGGGCTGAAGTCACTCCACATTGGATCTTTGATTAGCTACAGAGCTTTTCTATCCTGTGTCCTAGGAGAGACTCTAGAGTTGGCAATGACCATTTATCAGGGAATTGGAATGTCTGTGAGGATCCCCAGGGAATTGCTAGAAACTTGGATTCTTGCTGAATGGTGCTTACCATATTTGTCCAGCTTTTTCAAAATTAGCAGGCCAGCTCAGGGCAATTCCCAGGGGCTGGGTACAACCCATATAGTTAATCTTGTTGGAAACAGTGTTTCTAGCACAAAATTATGGGTCATTCAAAAATTCCTCATTCTGTCTTACTATTGGTAGCTGATCCTTTTCTGATACCTTTTTTTTGCAGCCCAATTAATGTGGGCAGTTGCACAGGTTTCGAATATTTAATCCCAAGATGGAAACAGGGACCAAAGGGAAAGGAGAACTTGAAGCTCTGAGTAGATCTCAAAAACTAAAACCAACAAAAATATTTTGTTGCCTAATTAGCATCTTAATAAGATTGAATTTGAGCCTCCAAATCAAGGTTTTTTTGTTTGTTTCTGTTTTGTTTTTTATTTTGCTTTATTGCTAGAATTAAAATTTATTTGGATTTAAAACATTTTTTACTGGAGTACAGAACTCTATTCAATACTATATAATGGCCTATATGGCAAATCGATGGGTTTTAATTTAGTTCCAGATGCTACTTTTTTCAAGTCATGTTGTCTGATTGGAACAAAGAACAAAAGCTTTATGGTGGCATTTCGGATTGTGCTTTGTCCTGCTTCTCTAAAGTGGACATAACTCTCATCTGTCTTGTTGTCCCTTAGTGCTGGAACTTTGCCTGTCACCTTCCGCTGCTTGGAAGAAAATCTGGGGATTGATAAGCGTGTGACAAGATTTGTCCTGCCAGTTGGAGCAACCATTAACATGGATGGGACGGCCCTTTATGAAGCGGTGGCTGCCATCTTTATAGCCCAAATGAATGGCGTCGTCCTAGATGGAGGCCAGATTGTGACCGTAAGGTGAGTGAAGTGGGCGGGATGAAGCACTGAAACAATCCTTTACCCTTTTGTCCCTTCCACACTAATTCCATTTCACAGAGGCCACTTCAGTTTCAGTTATCCGGGTAGAAGAATGGTGAAAGAAATAAAGAGATAAAGGAATTATTGGCAAGCGCAAAGGGAAAATTGGAAGAGGAATTAAGCAGGCTCACTCTAATGTCTTCTGTTTGTATTGACTATGTGAAATTGCTTCAGAAATTCGATATTAATTAACTTTTAACCATCTTGTGATGTTCCGAGGCAGTTCCTTCCATGTTTATATAATAGATGAAGAAGCACAGGCTTCGGGAGCTCGGTAGTCTGTCCGAAGCTGTAATACTGTCAGTAATGAGCCAGAAGGGCTGTCACTGGGACCAGCAACAACCGACTCTGGATCCAGTTTTTCTTAAAATATGCTCCCTTCAGCATTCCAGGGAATGACAGCATAAATGATAAAGTACTTGGAGGAAGAGATTCCTCAATACAGCACATAACATTTTATTACAAATAAATAGTAACTTTTTTGTTTTTGCTAAAGCCATTTTACGTATGTATTTATCATTTTTAAAAATTCAGAAAGAATACTTTTCCAATATGTCATTAAAAACATATTGCTTCTCCGCAGACTTAAAGATCACACCTACTTGTATGTATTAATTTATCTAATCCTAACAACCATCCTAGGAGGTATGTACTTGTCCCAGTCAGCTCAGACTGTGTAACAAAATACCACAGACTATTTGGCTCAAACAGAAGATTTTTATTTCTTGTAGTTCTGGAGGGTGGGAAGTCTAAGATTAAAGTGCCAGTGGGTTCAGCTCCTGAAGAATGTCCTCTTCCAGACTTGCAAATGACCAGCTTCTAGATGCTCACTCACATGGCCTTACCTTGGTACCTGGAGAGAGACAGCAAGTTCTCTTTTGTCTCCTCTTATGAGGGCACTAATCCCACCATGCGAACTCTACCTTCACGACCAAGGCTTTGTCTCCAAGTACCATCACATTGGAGATTAAACTGAACTGAAGTCACTCAGTCGTGTCCGACTATCTGTGACCCCATGGACTGTAGCCTGTGAGGCTCCTCCATCCATGGAATTTTCCAGGCAAGAGTACTGGAGTGGGTTGCCATTTCCTTCTCCAGGGGATCTTCCCAACCCAGGGATGCAACCCTGGTCTCCCTCATTGCAAGCAGACGCTTATACCATTTGAGCCACCAGGGAAGCTCACTACACTGGAGATTAGGGCTTCAGCAAATGAATTTTGGGAGAACACACCTCAATCATAGCAGTACTGTAAAGGAGCCTCAATTTTAAATAATGGGACAATAATCACATATTCTAGGGTGGTTGAGAGCACTGTGCCTGATATGTAGTCACCTGTCAATAAATCTTAGCTACTAGTATTATTACTATTATTGATGCTTTATCAAATACAGTACTCCTAGCATATGACAGAAAAATGTGACAGTGATATAGCGAGTAACATGATGTTACTCAGTGGAAAACATGCTTTACGTCAGATTATCAATCCTTCTAACTCATGTTCTAACAGCCTGTGTACAGGACTGCCAACCTCCCTTGCTCTGATGTCTCTGAAGTCCCCCCATTGATGAAGCAACCATGCTTCCCATCAAGCTCATGTCATTAGATGAGAACTTACAGATCACACTAGGTGATTGAGATTGTGCTTGAATTATTTAAATTTATCCTTTACTTTAATAATGATAGTACTGAGAATTTTCACTGGACAAAGGATAAAGTTGGCCAAATATATTTAATACTGGTGCCCCTGGCAAGTTCAACCAAATCTACTATGTTTGTAGACATCACAAGGGCTGTCGTTGGGAGACACCCCCCCATGGAGTATATGTAGTTTATATACTCCATATGTAGTATATGTAGTTAGGTAGCTCCCTACATAGTATATGTAGTATATGTAGTTGCAATTTAGTCAGAGAAAAGTAGCCAAGTCTAGCTTCATTGCTGTGCTTCCAAGTACATTTCTCATCTTCTCATTTCCCTGCATGTAGAACAGTGGCTAGGAATTCTCAGCAAATCCGTTAAGTCTTAAAGTTTTCAATATGAGGAGGGATCAAGAGACATAAAAAGGCAGCGTGGCATTGGAATCGAGCAGACGAGTGTTCTGATCCCAGCAGACCATGTTCAAACTGAGTGACCGTAAGTTTCTCCACCCGTCCAGTTGGTGATACAATCAGATGTCCCTTGCAGGGTTACTGTGAGGTCCTGCTGCAATTAATGTGTGTGTGGTATCTTGTACAACATCCAAGAACCAGCCAGAGGAGTGAGCCAGAGCAACGGAAGGATGTCAAAAGCGGGAAGGGATAAAGAGAGGGAAGATCTCGGCCCAGGGGCTATTGCAGGACTTAGAATTACACAGACACTCCGCCTATGTTCGGGTCAGGGAATAACTGAGATGAAAAAAAAAAACACAACAACTGAGATGGAGGAACAGAAAGAGAACCAACTTCCAGGAAGATTTCTTTATAGAAGTTTGTCTTACACAACCAAGGGGTAATAAGACAACATGGCCACAGTACCCAGGGATGTGTAAGAGTGACTCATAGAACAGAAGCAACTGAGGTTGTAAACAGAACAGCCTCAGCCAAGACCGTTGGAACCTGGGAAGTTCCCCTTCCCTGGTGTGTTCTATCCATCTTGGGGAAATGGCTGAGAATTCCCACCTGCCAGCTCTTGGGACTTTAGGGAAGTTTTCATCGCAAAGCGGCCTCATCCTGCCCAGATTTCCCAATGAGAATAAAAATTCACATGTATTGGGGAGAGGGGAATTTTCAGTGTGCCAGCCTCTTCTAAGTGCTTTATTTCTGAGCTCCTGCCAACTCCATGAGTGAGACCCCATTGTTATCTCTTGTTTTACAGATAAGGGAATCAAGGCACAAAGAGGTTATGTAAGTTGCCCAAAGTCACGTGCTTAATAAGTGGCAGAATTGGGATTTGAAGCTAGGTCATTCAACTCGAGAACCTTCTCTGATAACCACTACTAGTTACTATCTCCTATGACCTAAGTGGATGCCCTCTACCCCCTAAAAATGGAGCTCTTTAAACCCTCAATATTGCTGGGGCAGGGTAAAAGCAAAGATGGGTTCTAATCCCACCTAGGGGGAGTATTGGTTTTGTGAGAAGCCTAAGTGGAGGAAGGATGGCAATATGGAAAAACCAGTGCAAACCACAAAACTTCCTGGGAACTTTCTTTCCTCATGTGTAAGATTAGGTAAATTCAGGTTCCTTTTGACTGTAATACCAGGGTTCTGTACATGGTCACACCAATTGGCAAACCAGTTTGAGAGTCTGATTCTTTGTTTGAAGCCAGAAGACCTACTGTAAAAACTCTATAAAAACTGTAAAAACAACAACAACAACAACAACAACCAACTTGATATAACCACAGAGAAAGCAGCCCCCTTTTTCTTTTCAGCAGTCAGAAAAGCAAGTTGGGAATCCATATTTTCATAAGCTGTCCATTCAGAAATGACAGCTTTTATAAATAGCATCCAGAATAGAGGGAGAAAAAGTCACTGTCCTTTGCTGGACCACAGAGGCCCTCTGCTGTCTAGATGGGGAGCTTGAACCCTACATTAAACTTGTTTCCAGAGACAACTTCAAAATGGCACTGGATATGCCCTTGGTTTTCCTTGGAAAGCAAGGAATGAGATGATTCAGGAGGAAGGTCTCCCATTGTTTTATTATCACTTCTTGGCACCCTCTTTCTAAATAGTGTATTTTCCAGCCCATGGTGAAATGTCCAGGCATCTAAAGCTTAATGTCATTTGGAATTCTGTCAATTTGTTTCCCCGATGTCCACTCAATTGAGTCTGGATATTTGCTATTCTGAGTTCTCATGTTAATGTTGGCAATGACCTCCTCAGACTCTTGCCACTTAGTCTAGAAGTCTCTGTTTCTCACAGAGACATAAAGGCGTAAGTAGAAATGAATGCAGTGATGTTCCTGTGGAAGGATTAAGGGTGATTTGTTTTTCTTCTTTAGTATTTCCTTGCCTGTGTTTAGAGCCATGCTTACCTTATTTGAGCCCTGTGATATATTTGGCAAATTGCATGTCATGATGGGGGCAAGACTCTGATCCATGAATTTGTAAGCTTCTATCAGGCTGAGCAAAATCCAAATAGACCCTATTTCCTGGGTCTTGGTACTCCATATTTCTCTATTCCTTGGGAGGAAAAGGGGATTTTATGACTGCTGGGAAAATTAGAGCTTAAAATTGCCTGCCAGTGATGGTTTTGGCAAGGCTACTTTCTCTTCCTTTGACCTGACCTTTTCTGTTCTCACAGCCTCACAGCCACACTGGCCAGTGTTGGTGCAGCCAGTATTCCCAGTGCTGGGCTGGTCACCATGCTCCTTATTCTGACGGCTGTAGGCCTGCCGACCGAGGACATCAGCCTGCTGGTGGCTGTGGACTGGCTGCTGTAAGTGTCTATGTGTGTGGTTCTGCTGGGAATGTGAATACCACCGCCCAGGGGTGGACAAGATGCAAGGTTGCGCCAAGATCTTCTTCGCCAGTCCCCGTGACAACTCTCTCATTTCCTCCCTCCTTTCTTCCCCCTAACATTTACTGAGTGCCTCTTTGGGAACCAGAGAAGAAAAAGAATGTTTGAGAGCTTCAGAGTCTAGTGGAGGAAGCAAACTAATTAAAATTCAAAGTTAAAAGCAAAGCTACAAGGGACCAATTACTGTTGAAGCATGCAGGGGATCTCAAAACTGAGTGAACTGATATACTGAGCGAACAAAGCACAAAGGAATATATCCTGTATGATTCCATTTGTGTGGTGCTCTAGGAAAGATAATATGATCTCTAGCAGTAAAAAGAGATCATGGTTGCCTGGGCCCAGAAATAGAGGCATGAGGATTAACTGTGAAGGGCACAAAGAAGGCTTTAGGAGTGACAGAAATGTTCCAGAGACACAGGTATGCACAGGTGTTCACATAAGTGGAAACTCATCAAAACAAACCCACACTTAAAATGGGTACATTTTATTGTATGTAAATTATACTTCAATAATGTATATTTCTAAATTGCACACACATAGAATAATAGTAATAGAGATAGACACCCATCCCACACTAGGATGGAAAGACAGAGTGGAGAAATCAGAAAACAAGGGAAATGGCTACTGAATATTCTGTGCCAGCCACACTGAGTCCTTCACAGCTTTCTTTAACAACCCTGAAGATTTGGTGTTATCACTTCCATTTTATAAATAAGAAAACTGAGGTTTAGGGAGAATGAATAGATATTCGACCCTAGGTGTGCTTGGGTTTGGAGGCCGCCACATTCATAATCATGGCCATATTCAAGTTTCTAAAGGTAGTGATACCTAAGCTGGATCCTAACAGGTAGGTAGAAGTTACCCAGGTACACATGGAGTGGGGAATAGGACATTCTGGTCAAGGCAAGCCTACACAAAGGCACAGAGGCAACGGAGACTTCTGAGTGGTTTGGTACTGTTGGAGCACAAAGTGTAAGGTAGGGAGTGGTGAAAGGTGACATAAGGTAGACAGCCATGAGGCCATGCAGAGATGCTTGAACTTGACAGTGTACACGTAGCCCAGCTCGCTTTCCCAATGAAGGGCATTATCCTAGTGTGAGGCTCACTATCTATTCCCAAAGGTGGGTCAGTCTATCCAGATGGCCCCCAGTATGGGGCTGACATATTCTTGCCAAGGTGTTACTAGGGCTCTGATGTTCTATGGCATGTACACTGATACTTCCAGTCCAGTCCTGGCACTCCATGACAGGGGCCAGCCCTTGGCTTCAGAGTCAGAGGCTCGGAATGATGAGTGCAGAGATCCAAAGTGCTCTCACTTAATTTTGTAAAATTGCCCTACCTGCCAGTAGCGATTTTTCTGACATTTATTGACACAGATTTTAAGAGCCAGAAGCCACATTTTACGGACTTGAGTTCCTCCATGCTAAAAGAAGTTGCACTTCTCTGCAAGCACGCTTCCAAAGAGAGGAACATGCAAGTGGCCGAAGGGAAGAATAACATCTTGGAAGGTTAGAAGGAAGTCTGGTCTTTCCAAAAAACTTGCCTGTTCTTGAGGTTTAGTTAGAAATGAGAAGTGGACAGAATCTGTTCAACCCAGGAGGGGCACAGATCTTCCTGACTGGTTCTTCTGTCACCAGAGAAATGCCCTGGCAATGGCTTTCATGGGAGATGACTCTTATCTGTCCCTGCCCTTCTCTTTCAGTGGGGGTAGCAGGGGCCTTAGTGCTAGTTTGGTGGTTCTCTGTGCCCTGTGTTGGCCCCAAGGGGCAGGCTTTCTCATGATGTTCATTCAAATAAGGCAGTTATAGGGGCAGCTGAGATTGGTTGGCGGAGAAGGCAATGGCACCCCACTCCAGTACTCTTGCTTGGAAAATCCCATGGATGGAGGAGCCTGGTAGGCTACAGTCCATGGGGTCGCTAAGAGTCGGACATGACTGAGCGACTTCACTTTCACTTTCCCTTTCATGCACTGGAGAAGGAAATGGCAACCCACTCCAGTATTCTTGCCTGGAGAATCCCAGGGATGGCGGAGCCTGGTGGGCTGCTGTTTGTGGGGTCACACAGAGTCGGACACGACTGAAACGACTTAGCAGCAGCAGCAGCAGAGATTGGTTGGTGGGGTTTGGTGGAAGGATTTGGAGGAAACAAGATAAGAGAGGCTAAGAGGTGCAGTCAGTTTTGGTCAGGAGGAAGACAAAGTGGAAATAAAGATGTTGGCAACTGTTGGGGACAGAGCACACAGCAGGAGCTCAATAAATGCATGCTAAAGTGACACACAGAGCTGCTGTGTGATAACCAGGGGCCTTTCCACACATGAAGAATGACAGAAGAAGCTATTAAAGTCCCAGCTGCTTCCCTTGTGACTTTAGCCTCCTCTACCTCTTTGACTTTGAACTTTTGTTAGGGTCCTTTGCCTGCTCCAGCTACATCGCCTACTCTCTTCTTGGACATGTTGCCAAGGCCTGAAATCCACCATTAGAGATTCATCTCTTTAGCAATGATTAGTATAGATGCTGCCCCCCCATTATAATGCAAATTCATTTAAGTGGAGAAATGCACTTGTTTTATCAGGAATGAAGAAAAGGAGCTGATATTTGGTGGGTATCACCGTGCTCTTTACATTGGTCTACAGTTAATCCATAAAGAGCACAGTGGTGTGCTTCACAGATGAAGAAACTGAGCGTCAAAAGGCACAGGGTAGCTTGTGTGGCCAGGTCAGGACCCTTCACACCACCCCACACAGTTTCCTAGCTGGTACCCAGGAGGAGGCGCAAAGGGGTCCAGAATCAGGTTGGGAAAAACAAGCTGATTCGGGGCACCCCTGGTTCTACATACTAACCAGAGAATTTTTTGTCTGACTTGTTTTTTTTCCCCCTCTCCCAGGATTAAAACAAAACAAAGCAAGGAGGTTAAGTGGGGACAAACAGGGTACAATGAAGGTCTCAGCCACTCCTAGACTTCAAGTCCTCCGGCCTCCTTGGATCGGCCACTGTGGGCCGGTCTTCCTGGCAGTCATCTTCTTCCAAGCCTCTTGGAGGAGAGTCAGCTCAGGAAACAGGCACGACCCTGCCTCCTCCTGACCTAAATGTCAGCAAACGGGCGCTCACAGGCTCACACCTGCGCCCAGAGCAAGGTGTCCTCATTCCGGAGATGCAACATGCTCGCAGGAGGGAGTTGGCTGAACAGCAGCAAAAACATGATGATCCGTTTGGATTAACTCTATTGATGAAATTGCATATAAGAAAACGTCATTGCAGGATGCGACTGCAAAGGGTAGAGTGATTGAAGAACTCGCTTCTAGTTCTGGGGTCTGATTTCAGAGGGAAAGAGGCTCTGTGATCAAGGGGAGAAAGGCAGAGGTGGGAGCCCCGGGTCTGAACTCTGCACCTACTCATGGTGGGACTGAGGGCTAGTTACTTACTTTCTGGATTCAACTGTGTCATGCGGACAATGGAAACAGTAAACCTGCCAGCTTGAAAGCACAGTCTAGACCCCATGCCCTTGAATGCCCTTCTAGTTTTAAGACCCAGACTAGGATTCTGCTGGTGATGGATATTTGTATACAAATGAGCATGAACATTCCTTTTCAGAAGCAAAGAAAAAGGGAGGGTAGAGGATCCTGGGAAAGTGTGTGTAGGGGTCTGTAGCTAGGTCAGATCTGCTTTGAATTAGTAACGGTTCCACATTCTTTCTCACCAGCAAGAGGAGTTCTGGAAACACACTCTTGGTCATGGGCTCCATGGCTGTTGGATGCCCTTCAGTGTGTGAGTGGGACAGGGGGGTGAGTTGAGAGAGGGGTGCAGGGGACTCTGGTTTTTCCCTGGTGATGTAGTCTGTGCAGGAGACAAAGAAAAGCAGGACATTTTCCTCCCCAGGTTTGTGAGGTTTGTAAGCTTTCATAACTCTAGCAATTTTTCAATTTAGAACCAAACAAAGCCCACAGTGACATTTAATGTGCCATGCTGTTTGCCAACTGCTGGAGGTCAGCCAGCCACATTACTGCCTGCCAGGCCCTGGATGATTTTCAATGAGCAGGCTTAGCTGCTCTGTAAATGTCATGGTGAAAACCAAGATTCTGGGCCCTGCAAGTGTCTGAGTCCTAGAACACCGGATGGGAGGGGCTGGTAAAATCAGAACCTCCCCCGGGGTCCAAGAAGCCCTTTGCTTCAGGAGTCCTTGGCAGATATTTATGAGTCCTTGCTGACATCCCCCCCTCTCTCTGAAGGCGTCGGGATGGAAGGAAAACTGGGGGATCAGTACCAGGCTTGCTTGCTTAGTCACTCAGTTGTGTCCGACTCTTTGCGACCCCGTGGACTGTAGCCCACCAGGCTCCTCAGTCCATGTGATTTTCCAGGCAAAAATACTGGAGTGGGTTGCCATTTGCTCCTCCAGAGAAATCTGTACCTGGCTGTGATCAATTAATTGTAAACACCACTGCACTCGGACCAGCCAGGGACCAACCCAGGGACTGAACCCATGTCTCATTACATCTCCTACATTTCATGTGGGTTCTTCACCACCAGTGCCACCCAGGAAGCCAGTACCAGGGAAAGGTGATAAATAACTGAGTCAGACCACAGGTGGGAAAAGGAAATCCAGGTGGACCTATGGTCCACTTATCACATAGGACTGCTGGTGAGATTGTTTCTGGGGACGTATTTGCTCATTGGGGATATAGTTGAGTTCTTTCCTTATAAGGAAGCCTAAGGGGGCCTCCACCCTGCAGGGGATACCCTGAAGCCCCCCCACTAACCTCCCAGAGGGAATAGAGCTTTGGTTCTCAAACTTGAGTGTGCACTCAACCTACTGGAGATTCAGGAGATCTAGGGCCCAACAATGGCTTATCTAACAAGTTCCTAGAGGATGCTGATGACCAGTCCAGGGACCTCACTTCCAGAAGCAATGGAGCAGAGGTAGAGAAGGGGGAGCAGGAGTTCCCGACTGTGGTATATGAACATCTCTACTCTTTTCTGAGCGCCAGATGACATTGGGTGCATCCATTCAATGACAGGAGATCAAGAGGACACCAGACTCTAATAACTGATGTTCAGTGTCAGACGTTCTACACGTGTCACATGGACTTGTTTAAAAAATTGCAGCAAATTATGAGGCAGCTAGTAATACTATCCCTGTTTTACAGTTAAGAAAACTGAGGCTTAGAGCAAAGAAATATACCCCAGTTTAGTAGGTCTTAAAGGGCTGACCTGGAATTTAAACCCAGACCATCTGGCTATTCCTTGGATGTCCCAGGCTTGCCCATCTGCATTTTCATTATCTTATTTAAGATATGCACACATGCATATTTACACACACATAACTGAGATAACCCCTATTCTGTGTCTAGTGGTAAAGAAAACCAGTTCCTATGCATACCATATCTCTGAAGATTCTAGGGGTTAATGTTTAAGCCTTTTGCTTCGATTTCCCACTTCCACTGACTTCTCTTTTCTACATCTTACCTCATCTTTCATTCTTTGTCATCCTGTAGCATGCCAGCCTTACCCTTTTTGAGTAAGTCCTTCTCTCCCCTGCCAAAGTGCTCCTGACTCAACACAGTGTAATTCCCCATTGAGGGAGTGGGGTGGAGGTGCGTCACATTTTAATGCATCACGAAAGAAATATGTATATATATGCTCATGGAAAGATGAGAGGAGGGGACAATCTCAGAAGTGCTATAAAATGAGAAAGAAAAATCTCCTTTTCCTTGCAGCTGCATCTTGAAAAGGAGCAGAATATCAGACTCCCCAAAATGCCGGTTAGCATGTGGCTTATTTTAAGCTGAAAGCGGTCAGGACCCATCAGACTAAGGACAAAATTTTCACCTCCTCCCGACTGAAAGGATTTAGAAGGAAGCCTATACCAGGAAGAACTCTATTACCAGAGAGAACTTTTTCACTGGAGAGGCTTATCTGTATGGCCGGGCAAACATTTGTTTACCAAATATTTGCTCTTCCTATGAGTTGTCTTCCTCTCCTTTCAAGCCCCAGACCCTTGTCCCCTTCCTTCCCTCAGGATGGCATGTAAGCCTCAATTACCTGACTGCCTTTGAGTCTCCTATTTTATTCAGGCTCAGGCATATACAAAATTACATTTTCCCATCAATCTCTTATGTAGATTTAATTATTAGACCAGCCAAAGAATCTAGAAGGGAAGAAGGGAATTGTTTTTCTTCCCCTATAATCTCAAGTCTTGTTTCTCTTGTGTCAGAATAATAATTTATGGAAAGTAAAAACTTAATAATAAGCATCTATTTTCTTTTCGAAACATCCTTGGGTGCACCCTGCCCCTGGGAATCTCTTCCTACACCTGTTTAGTTCCAGTCTCTGCCTCCCTGGCTGGTCCTCCTCACTCTCCACCTCTGTGTCTTTCCTCAGTTCTCAGGACACTGCTCTCATTTTCCTCTGCAGGGGAATCTGGGCTGTGTCTCCTTCTTCCTTCTTCTAGATCTCACCCGCTGTCCTAACTTTTTACCACTGAAATAGCCAACCGGAGGTTTGGTGAATAGAAGGCAGTTCTCTTTCTAGAGTTAATCTGCTTCCACTTCTTAAACAAGGCTCCATCCCCACCCTGCCTCCTTCACATACCCGCTTACCTCCTTTCCAACCCTCCTCCCCTCCTGCCCATGTCATCAACGAATACAACACAGTGTCCACTCCAAAAGGGCTTATAGTCTGGTAATGGGGACAGATGTGGTCAGAAAATCCCAACAGAGGCAGGTACAGGGGAGGAACGTGTAAGACGTGATGAAGGAATAAGAGAGGAAGGGATTTGCTCCCCTCTGTGCTTGGACCAATGATGGTGGTGGTGATGCAGTTAAGGTTGAGCACTGAATTTCAGTCAGGTGCTCTGGGAAGACTTTTATAGGCAGTTTGGTCCAGGACCTGTCAGAGGTTGAGCACTTCTGTGGGTTAGTGGTTGTTATCTTCTCAACACACTTGGGAGTGGATGTTACTTTCCATATTTTACAAATGACAAAACAGCAGAAAAACTAAACAACCTTCTCTGCTGGAGCCAGGATTGCAATCCAGACTCGAATCCAAAATTCAGTGTTTCTGTGGTTCCTTCTTCCTTTCCCTAATCCCATGTGGTCTGAGCCCTCAGATGCCCAGAATAGTGCCAGCCTTCTCAAGATCTGGGACCTCAGGGGACCCCTCTGCCACACTATGCACCCTGCATTCTGAGAGGGAGACACAGTGGTTTGTTTCTGTGAGTAGTAGGCTGGCTCATATGAAATTGCCAATAGTTGGCCTTTCTGAAAGAAAGTGAAAGTTGCTCAGTCTGACTCTTTGCGACCCCATGGACTTTACAGTCCCTGGAATTCTCCAGGCCAGAATACTGGAGTAGGTAGCCTTTCCCTTCTCCAGAGGATCTTCCCAACCCAGGGATCCAACCCAGGTCTCCTGCATTGCAGGCGGATTCTTTACCAGCTGAGCCACAAGCGAAGCCCAGGAACACTGGAGGGGGTAGTTGGCCTTTCTAGACTTATAACAATGGCAGTTTCATGCGGTTCACTTCAGTACCAGGTACCAGTTGAATTTTGAGTGACCCTAGATCTGTTCTTCTGTGAATAAGACTTTCAGACAATCCCACCATCTTCCTGCCAGAAGATTTAGACTGAGAGAAGGAGAAAGAGAGAGCACCTTGGCAACTGTTTTTCTTGCAAGAAACCCAACCCAGTGCCTCAGCATGAAGGAGCTTCATCAAGTCCCCATTTTGGTTTTGCTTCCTGGTAACTCCAAAGAATAGCTGTATCATTTTGTGAATTCATTTAATTAAAAACTCATGTCTTTCCCCTTCTCACAGTCTGGACATGCCATATCCAGACCAGAGAATAACAGGAAGCACTCTAAAATTCTTTTTTTGAAGCAGCCTAAAAATCTCCTGAGATCAGTGGGGTCTCATGAACAGTTGGGGCTGTTGGGAGAGAAAATGAAAGCATTTGTCTGTGGAGAAATTTTCCACACGTGAGCCATAAATCCCCATATCCTGCTCTTGGCTAGAGTTGGACTTCGCCAGAGTTGATCAGATATTTCCCTGGTGGCCTCAAAAAGCAAACCCAAATTTCTCTCTTCTGCCTGCCTCTTCCATTCTGTCTCCTCAGCTTCTCAGTCAGTCATCTTGAATAAGATGGTTCTACACAGCGTTCCCCCCTTCCTTACCTCTCATTTAAGCTTCTTCCAATGGAGAGCTGGCTTCTGGCCCTGCCTGTGTATTGAAGCTACCCTTGCCAGGTTGATCATGGCCTCTTCATTGCTGAAACCAAGAGGCACTTCTTTTCCTTATCTTACCCGGCCTCCAGGCAGTCATGGGCATTGTGCTTCCCCCACCCTCTTCTAAATTCCTGCCGCCTTTGCAGGCTCTTATTCCTTTGCCCATTCCTTAACTATTTTGTCTTCCTCGGGGTTCTGGACTAGATTATCTGCTTGTTTCACTCTACTTTCTCTCCAAGGATGAACTGAACCTGCCTTGGCACTCACCCATGGCCTCATTAGGTATTGACTCTTCGTTCACTACTTGCAGCTCAGATATCTCTCCTGATCTTTGGTCCATATTCCCAGTCATTTGCGGGACATTTCCCCTTGGCTGGGTCACAGTCCTTACACTCAGCACATTTACACTGACACCAGAATCTTTTTCTGGGGCAGTTATGCCCCCTACATATGGCAGCCTTGTCCTTTGGTTGCCCAAACCAGAAACTTGAGAGGAATTCTCGACTCGTTTGTTTTTCTTTTCCATAATCAATCAGTCCTCAAGTCCTGTAATTCTGTTTCCTGGTTGTTTTTGTTAAGTCGCTAAGTCATGTCCAACTCTTTGTGACCGCATGGACTGCAACACACCAGGCTTCTCTGTCCTTCACTGTCTCCTAGAGTTTGCTCAGATTCATGTCCACTGAGTCAGTGATGCTATCTAACTCTCTCTCAGGTTCATCTTTCTCTGTATCTACCACATCTTTACTAAGCAGGTTTTGCTCTTTCAGTCTTGCCATTCTTTATAATGAAACAAGGTGTGATGCTTCCCTTCCATGGCTCCCTGTCACACTTGGGATAAAATCCTAACTCTTGCATTTGACTGATAAGGCCATACATGATTTGGTCAGTCCTTTCCTTCTGCTCCCACTGTACTCATTATCCATCCTGAATGCTCCTGAGAGCACCTACCTCTTAGATTTCACACGTATTAGTTCTCTCTTCTCTCTAGCTCATTATCTCAGATCCACCCTTAGTGCCTGACTCAAGACACTTCTATTCAAGCCATTGATGGGACCCCAGTGTAAATAAAGTGCCCTGCCTACAAAACCCAAGAACATCTAGTACTTATTCCTATTAGAATATTTATCTTATTCTAGTGAAGGAGACAGACAAGTAAAGAGAGTATAAGTTTTTACAGAAAAGAGAGCATAGGAAGGGTCTTTTCTTGTTCTTTACTGCTTAGACACTTGGAATAGTGCACACACTAAAATGCTCCTTATGTATTTGTTGAATGAATCAATAAGCTATTAATTATTGTTAACTATTGATTAAAGTTAACTTTTTGACCAACCCAATAACAAAGAGCTCAGCAAGTATTAGAGTCCACATTCTTATTTTATGTCCACTTAACCACTTTTAAACTTAGCCATTTTCAGGTCAGGGCTGTCTGGCTTCTGAATGCTTTGTGTCATATGGTGGACAGTAGATTCTAGAGTCACAGTGCCTGTGTCCAGATTTGGTTCTGTGACTCTATGAGGGTGTGTGACTTTGAGAAGCCACTTAATCTCTTTCGACTTCAGTGTTTCCATCTCTTAAATTTGGATAATAATCCTTCTTATATTGTTATGGTGAGGATTAAATAAGGTAATATCTATAAAGTATATTCCTATTCATATAAATGTGAGGAATCATCACATTTCAATGTCATCATCAGGCTTCCCTGGTTGCATGGGGTGGCAACGAGTTGGACACAACTTAGCAACTAAACAACAACAACTGTCATCATCACCACCACCATTACTTTGATCCCTCTTTTTGCCAATAAGACAGATTCTTCTGGGCCATGAGATGAGTGGGTATTCAGAGCATTCTTCTTGAAGGCTTTAGTTCTCTTTGGAAACAATTGACCAGGAGTGTTGGATGCACAGTTCAGAGCATAACTAAGAGAGATGGGAAATAGAGTTGAAAAACAAAAAGTAGACTACAACTCTCTGAGGAACAAATAACTCAGCTGGTTAGTTGGGAGTGCCGCCTTAGGAACTGGCCTATAAATAGGGTTGATGTTTTAAGGGGAGATAGGAACTTAACCAGGCATGTTTGGATGGTCTGCCTAGGAGCTGCCCAAAGAATATATGAATTGACTTAATAAGATTAATAGTAGCAGTGAAAATGTTAGTCACTCAGTTGTGTCTGACTCTTTGTAACCCCCTGGACGGTAGCCCTCCAGTCTCCTCTGTCTATGGATTTCTCCAGGCAAGAATACTGGAGTGGGTTGCCACTCCCCTCTCCAGAAGATCTTCCAGAGCCAGGGATTGAACCCAGGTCTCCTGCATTGCAGGCAGATTCTTCACCATCTGAGCCACCAGGGAAGCCCAATGATGATGGTAGCTCACGTTTATGTGAACAGGAATATACCTAATAGATACTACCTTATTTAATCCTCACCATAATTCTATTAGAAATAAAAGTGTACATCATGCAATAATTAATGTTTTGTGAGTTCTCATTAAATGTCTGGAACTATTCTAAGAATTTTGTTATTTTATTTAATCTTCACAACAACCCTTCTGTAGGGAACATCTTTTTTATTATTATTTCCATTTTATAGATGAGACAACCAAGGCTCACAAACATGTATGATCAGGGTTGTCCAACAGGTAAAGGGAAAAGCTGGCATTTGAATCCAAGTCAGCTTGCCTCCAGAGTCCAATATTTTCCTTTCTTTCTTTCTTTCTTTTTGGTTGCTCTGGGTCTTCATTGCTGCACACAGGCTTTCTCTAGTTGCAGGGAGTGGGGGTTACTATTCACTTCATTGCATGAATTTCTCATCCCATGGCTTCTCTTGTTGCAGAACACAGGCTCTAGGCATGCAGCCTTCAGTAGTTGTGGCTCATGGGCTCTAGACCCTGGGACTCAGTAGTTGTGGCTCATGGGTTTAGTTTCTCGGGTGCATGTGGGATCTTCCTAGACCAGGTATCTAACCTGTATCCCTTGCGTTGGCAGGTGAATTCTTATCCACTGTGTCACCAGGGAAGTCCCAGGTTTTTTCTTACTACATATTCCTTCTCATCTCCTTATATTTGGGCTTCTTAGTGATCTCCATGTCAAGTGCCTGAGTCTGTAGATGACCTCAAGACTCAGTCTTCGTTCATGTTAAGACTATCGCTCTGAGGTAGATTCTCTAAAGCAGAAGAGAGGGCAAGAACCTTCTCAGATACAGAAATGTCCCTGAGAGTTGAAGCTGGCTGTGATCTGTATTTTTTTCATGGACAGTATCTTCCTGCTTGAAACCAGAAGGACAGCTGGCTCCCAAGCTCCTTGCAAGAGAACCAAGCCAGACTCCTTCTCCTGAAACTTCATAATGACTGGGCTTCCCTGGTAACAGAGCTGGTAAAGAATCCACCTGCAATGCAGGAGACCAGGGTTCGATTCCTGGGTTGGGAGGATCCCCTAGAGAAGGGATAGGCTACCCACTCCAGTATTCTTGGGCTTCCCTGGTGGCTCAGATGGTAAAGAATCTGCCTGCAATGCAGGAGATGTGGGTTTGATCCCTGGGTTGGGAAGATCCCCTGGAGAAGGGAACAGCTACCCACTCCAGTATTCTGGCCTGGAGAATTCCATGGACAGAGGGGCCTGGCAGGCTACAGTCCATGGGGTTGCAAAGAATCGGACATGGTTGAGTGACTTTCACTTTAAAGGAGAAATGGATTTGATCAGAGCAGGTAGAATTTATTTTAGGCTCTTGTTCCAAGAACCAATTAAGGTTTCCACTTTGCCTTAAACCAATTCTGGTGTCCTCCTTTTTTTTTTTTTTTTTTTAAATTTTGAATTGAATGCTAGACTGCTGGGCTAAGATGTCTCGGCAGCGTTTTTACTTAAACTCCATTTTTCTTTGTGATTTTCCAGCATCCTTCTTTTTAGAACTTTAAGTATCTCACAAATCTGGTCAAAAGGACTCTTCACACTGTTTTTAACTTATGGGTGAGAGATTACAACTTATTCTTAAGAACTTAATCAGTTTTCCTGATGCTGACATTTTGAGAGGGAGTGTTATGAGCCATCCTATTTTTCCAAGTCAGAACTTGAGAAACAGATTTAAGAAAGGATTTTTCTCAGCCCTTCCTGGTTCAAGAGGCCCTCTGGAAGATTTTTTTTTTTTTTAGATTAACAGAAAGAGCAAGAGAAAGTTTTTTTTTTTTTTTTCAGGGCACATAGTCACTACACATATTAGTCTGGGAGGAAATTTTGACTGGGTGTCTTAGCCAACAGCTGTGTCTGTGTGTATGTGTGTGTTGGGAAGAGATTGGGGTTCATGGGGGGATACAGGGCTGTTTTTATCCTTACAAAAAAGATGAAATTTCTGTTATGAGGGAATTCACAGGTGGTTACTCTTTCATGAAGAATTAATAAATAAGTGGAGGTAATCTGGAATCTTCGAAGAACAGTTTAAATCAAGAGGACTTGCTGGACATAACTAGGAATGGCTGCTGTCTAGGTAGTAATTCTGAGATTTGGACATTGTTGTTGCTATTCAGTCACCAAGTCGTGTCCAACTCTTTGTGAACCCGTGGCCTGCAGCATACCAGGCCTCCCTGTCTCTCACCATCTCCCAGAGTTTGCCCAAGTTCATGTCCATTGGATTTCCCATCATATATGAATGGCTCAGATGGTAAAGAATCTGCCTGCAATGCAGGAGATGTGGATTCAATTCCTGGATCTGGACTATCCTCCAGAGAAGGGAATGGCAACCTACTCCAGTATTCATGCCAGAATAATCCCATGGACAGAAGAGTGTGGTGGGCTACAGTCCACGGGGTTGCAAAGAGTCAGACATGACTGAAGTAACTTAGCATGCATGCAGAATGTGAAGCAAAATGAAAGAGGATTCAAACTTGATTACTGGTGCTGCACACCTTTCAGTTCAGTTCGGTTCCGTCACTCAGTCGTGTCCGACTCTTTGCAACCCTATGGACTGCAGCACGCCAGGCTTCCCTGTCCATCACCAACTTCTGGAGCCTACTCAGACTCGTGTCCACTGAGTCGGTGATGCCATCCAATCATCTCATTCTCTGTCGCCCTCTTCTCCTTCTGCCTTCAATCTTTCCTAGCATCAGGGTCTTTTCCAATAAGTCAGTTCTTCGCATCAGGTAATCAAAGTATTGGAACTCCAGCATCAGTCCTTCCAATGAGTATTCAGGGTTGATTTCCTTTAGGGTTGACTGGTTTGATCTCCTTGCATCCGAGGAACTCTCAAGAGTCTTCCCCAGCACCACAGTTCAAAAGCATCAATTCTTCAGCACTCTGCCTTCTTTATGGTCCACCTCTCATGACTACATGACTACTGGACATTACTTCCCTCTAACTCTTCCTCTTTCCTGCCTCCTTTCTTTTCTGATATTGTTTATTGGGCTTACCATTTCATTAGACATTTTGCTAAGCAATTTACATACATCGTTTCATTTAATTTTCATACAAGCTTATGAGAGAAGTACGATTGTTGTCTCCAGTTGACAAACAAGGAAATCAAGGCTCGTGAAAGTGAAGTCACTTGGTCCCGACCTGGCAGAGTGAAAGGTAGAGCTAGAACTCAACCCCAGGGCTCTCCAGTCCAGACCTTAACCTCTCAATGCTCACATAATACTGCTTCCTCACCAAGCGTGTTCTGTTCTTTGTCTCCAGGGACAGAATGAGAACGTCTGTCAATGTTGTGGGTGACTCTTTTGGGGCAGGGATTGTCTATCACCTCTCCAAGTCTGAGCTGGACACCATTGACTCCCAGCACCGACTGCATGAAGATATTGAAATGACCAAGACTCAGTCCATTTATGATGACTTGAAGAACCATAGGGAGAGCAACTCAAACCAGTGTGTCTATGCCGCACACAACTCAGTCATAGTAGATGAGTGCAAGGTACCTTTCCCATTCATGGATATCGAGACCTGTATATAATAGTGCATGCTCAGTTTCTTAAACACAAAAGCCCTGCATGTATTATTGTCACATTTATTTTTCTAAAGAATCACGTAACTCAAGCTTCTATGAGTCCCAGATCATCTAACTCTGTGTCTAACATGGCAGGAAACCAACAAGTCTAACAGTGAAAGAGTCAGACGGCTGCTTGTTTCGTCTATGTGATATGAAACAATTATTCTGATTCTCCTGTCCACCCACTCTGCAAATTTGATCAGTTTTCTTTGAATATTATGCTCAAGAATTTGTGGTTTCTAGAGCTTTGCTGGTTTTCAAATATTCTGTTCCTCAAGTGAAACATCAAGAGAAATGTCCAAAATCACTTGATTTACCTAACACAAGTGTTCCTCCTTGCTGTATATCATGTATTGGTTAAAAAAGATAAAGAAAAACATGTCCACATAACTTTGCAAAGCTATCATTCTCTTAATTATTTTCGTGGGAGCATGAGTTTTGACCTGGAAGTCACTTTGCTCCAATAATAGGGAAGCAATTGTCTCCTTCAGGAAAATTATCCATAAATGTCTTTTAAAAAACACTACATGTCACACATTGTCTGGCAGCACCATTATTCCTGAAGCATGGATGTTCTGGACTCTTTTCCAAGCTGTTGATGCTAAGTCTTAAAGCTCCATGGGCTCTGTCTAGCCTTCATTGTAACTAACTTGACATTGTCAAAGACTGAGTGTCATGACCAGATTGAAGCAAACTTGGAGAAACCCCGGCAGGTGAGCAAGGTCAACTCTGGAGGGTCTAGACAGCAGCTGAGGACAATCTGAACCCAACACAGATTTCTGATACCTTTTTGACTCCTGTTGATCTCATTTAATAATTAATTTCTCCCTGTGTTTCTGGGTCATTCCAAATATATACCAGACAACTAAGGATGACATAGAAGCAATTCTCTTTATTGGACTATAACATAGTCCAGTGGCTCATCCCCTCTGTATCAACTACATTGTGCGTAATGAAAATTAGGGAGGGACCTCACTCATCATGAGGCAATTGCATAAATTAATTAACTCTGTGAAAACAATTAAAACTGTTAGAAATTAAGATGGACCTAAATGGTAAACTCCATTCTCCTGGAAAGTCAGTGTTTTCCACATCTAAATGAATACGCTGGACTATTCTCCATCAAAATGTAAGTTTTGGTCAACGAGAGTCAGTATTTCACGGAATAGCTTTATGCTCTATTATATTTAACAAGTATTTATTGTGTGCCTTGTGGGGTTTAATTGAACACCCCCATTTTATTCCTATGACTTCCTATATTTTGATTATTAATCACGTTTTACTGAGTGCCCATAACCTGCAAAGCCCTGAATTAGGCACTGGAGTACAGCAAAATGAATGTACAATTACATAGCAAAGATACAGCTTGATCCCAATGGCTGCCATACAAGGAAATACAGTAATATGAACCAAAATAAAATCACCATGTGTATTTTTTAATTTTGCGGTTATATGTTGGAAGGATCTTAGTGGTTAATTACCTTTGGAGTGACCCTTTTGGAGCATCTCAGCAGGCTTCTTAACAATATTGTACAGGACAAGTTTTCAAGATGTGTAGGCATGGGGATAGCTTTAGATTTCAGACTTCCTGGATTTTTTTTTCCCTTAAAGGACATCAAGCATATCAAGACAAATTCATTTCATTTTTTTAGCAAACAATTCAACCCCTAAAGGGAAGTGTTGGTCAGCTCTCCCTATCACTGGGAAATAAGCCCATGAGAAAAGAGACTGTGTTCCTATGTATCACTGCTGTGCCCTAAAGCAGTACCAGGCATGCAACGGGCTCTGCAGAAATATTTACTGAGTGTATCCTTTTAGCATCCTGACCCTATGCTTTAATTCAGATAACCTCTTTTTTTTTTTTAATTTTGCTGGGCAGTTCCATAGAGATAGGCTTAGTTTCTATAGGTAATTGACCACTGAACCAACCACCTGCAAACTCACTGGTGAATTAGTGTTGAGATAATCAAATAGCGAAACTGAGCAGGACATGAAAACACTGAAACGACCATATTGGTTTAATAATTATTCAGCTGTTTTCATTTTTTTGGTTAAGTGATCGAGTTCAGCTCTGCGAAGATCATGAGGTCAGACAATTGACTCTTCTTGCTCTAGACCAATAGCTGGGTTGACCCCCATGCACAAAGGAGGCAGCCAGAGCTACAGAGATGAATTCACAGGCTTTCCCGGAATATCTGAGTTACATTTACTCCTGCCTTTGAAACTCTTCCTGGTCTGTTTTGTTTCACTGGTTTAAAAACTGAGCTGGGGACATCAGTGCTCGCTGCCAGTCCTCTACCCTTTGGCTTTTCTATTTCCCAGGTGTTGGAAAAGAGCCAGGCGGAATGGATGGGGGGATGGAGTCCCCACTTCCTTTAATCTAGTCAGAAAAAGGGAATGCCCCTCAAAACTGCTATCCCAGCTACTTTAGAGACAGAAGTCCTAATATTTGAAAACAATCCCCCCCCCCCCAGGTTCTGTCTGGTTTTCCAAAGGCACCACACTGAGATTTATAATGTTGCACAGCTATTGATCTGGTTCATCGCTAAAAGCCAAATAGGCACATCCAAGGTCATGGTGAACAGGGAGCTTGCTCCAGGCAGACAGTTTGTCCCTGGCAAGTCTTTCCTGACAGTTCACTGAAGGGGAAACAAATTTGCTGCTGCTCTGGTCACAACTTTAACCATTTTAAGCATTGTTATGTCATGTTGGTCTCTCTAATTCCAGACTCTGGCCTTGTAACCGTAGTTTGAAGTTATGCAGTGTTTTTTATTTTAACCAGAATAACTGCATGTGATGCTTGCATTTGCTTCTTGCATGGTCTTTTTCTTTTTTTAATGCGGGCTTCATGGGGACTGGTGGAAGGAGTAGTTTTTATTTTCATTTGCTTGGTTCATGAAAGGCATTTGGTTTTCTGTTCCTAACATGTTGTGTATGTTCATAATGCATGCGTCTCCCTTCCACTTGGGTAAGAAGAAGGTCAGATTTCTTTCAATCATTGCTGCCGTTTGTCATGTCTCCATGTCCTAATGCTTCCATAAATCCAGTCTCTCCATTATGTGGAATATCAGTCGTGGGTTTAAGTTTGCACATGACGTTGAGGACAGACAGATGGAAGGTAAGCTAGGAAAACGACTTAGATGTGAAGGGGGAAACCTCCCATTTTGTGTAAGGGTTCAGTTCACTTAGAGCCAGGGAAGCATAATCTAGACAGTCTGGTGATTACAGTTGATTAATAAATTTCTGCATTGAAATAATTTAGATTTACCAATCCTTGGCTTTTAATTCCCTTCTTTTCTTCTTTCAATGTTTAAAGCCTGGACAGCTTATATGGTGGAGCCAGACCACCACGACTTCTGATTTTAAAATTGGACATGTATAAAATTCACTCGGGCTCATTGAAACTGAACCTTTCACGTGCATGAGTAGAACTAGATGCTGGTTCTGGATTTTTTTGTTTCTCTGCGGTTGTCTGGAGTAGCACAGGGCACTATGTTTTAAGGACTGCGTTATTGTGTGGTGAGTCTATGGGTAATTAGACCCCCTCACAACCCTAAAAGCATCATACAAGTAATTTATTCCCCAACTTGCAAAGTCTCTCTAGTGCTTCAGGTACCTCCCCAAGGCAAATATGCATTTTTAAAGTGTGCAAATCATTGTTGAAAACCAAGACCAGCTTTAAATCAATTAGGAAAGAACAGTGCTTAACATTAATATTTAAGTTGCATAGTAGAACCTGGGTCTGGTGCTCCTCCACATAACCCCTGGGGTGGTTTTCCGGTTCATGGCCCGTAAGCTGGATGTTGATGATAATTATTTTCAGGTAACTCTGGCAGCCAATGGAAAGTCAGCTGACTGCAGTGTTGAGGAAGAACCTTGGAAACATGAAAAATAAGGATTTGACTCTCAGCAAATTCTTGAATAAACTCCCCAGCGTATCTTGTGGTAAAAGAGGATATAAACAAGCTTTCTTTAAAAAGAAAAAAATACATCTATGTCTGTGTTTACTTAATCTATTAGCAGAGGCTTAGAGGATCTGTTGTGAGTCAGTGACAGGCACGGTGCTGTGTGTCATTGCCAAATCATGCTTCATAAATGTCTCATTTTCTCACTTGTATTATTGTTTGAATGGATGCTGCTGGAGGAATCAGTTTGAATTGAAGATGCGTTCTTGCCAGCTTCCCTTTTCTCTCAAGATGCAGAAGCGTGGGTGCTCTTTTTTCCAGGAGACACAGCTAAAGGCATGAGGCACGTTCTGGGGATTTGGAATAATGAGCAGACACTTGGTGTGTTACTCTTTCCAGCGTTCTCCAGCCTCACCTTGTAGCACACGAGAGATTCTGTTAGAGCCTGTGTAAGAAAATCCCCTTCAATGTCTTAGAGCTTTTGCCCTTGGGTTGATGAAAAGAAAGTACCCATCTTAGGGAACTCTGACAATTTCTCTTCTGTATATTCTCTAAGTTGAATGACTAAATGTTTCAAGGAGAGTCACATTTGGAGCCATGTCTTAAAAGCAGCCTATTATGGAACCCACTGAATCTCTGCTCTACCCCATCTAGTCTATGGGAATAATTGTTGAATTTCAAAGTATGTTTCATAACTTGCTCTCAGTTCAGTGATGGATTAGGATGTAACTTACATAGAATTGCTGTATGTATTGACAGCACTTAAGAGAGCACGGTCAACACAAATTTTAACCAGATTCAAATTTGTTTGTGTTTGGGTTACATCACCTGGTGTAGTGAAATCAAGTGAGATTATTTGATCTATGTTTCACTGTCTTTGTTTTGTCCATAAAATTCTTATTTGGGTTTCTACCTTAAAAAAAGACATTCTTCATCCGCAAATTATTTCTGTCATATTCTTATCAGACTAAAAGATTTAATCATTTTACTGTCCTCACAGATGGAAAACAGTTATGTTGGCTGTGCCTCCTTTAATACTAATCTCATGATAAAAGCAAAACCAAAACACGATTAGTTATCTAACACATAGAAAGCTTTTTGTTATATTTTATCAAAGCACCTAAAACCAATTACAGGACATAGTTGGAAACAGAACCCATCTTTCTCCCCAGTCTTCTCTGTGTAAAGGACCAGAAAACAAACATATGTGCAAAATCCTATAAAGGTGACATTTCTACGGCAAAGTCAAGGCAGCCTTGAACCACAGAGTAGGAAAAAAGGGTGGCTTTACGGAACTTCACAGAAGGAATCTTTTCCAAGCTGTGGAAGTTTGAGGGGATACATAATATAATACTGGAGTAACTTGTCAGTGCCTTGCATGCTATAGGCATCTCCAAGCTACATTTTTCAGTGTCTGTACTATCATTTTCTATTGAATAAGCCACAGTATTTTCGTAAGGGAGCTGGCTTTGGGAGTTTGCTAAGGATTACTTGAACATGCATCACTGAGAAATAAAGCACACTTGACTCTAAGGAATGTGTAGGACCTTGGTCCAAGGTGGGAGTAGGGTGGTCATCTGAGGCCAGCAGATGTGTGCCGAGATATTCATGAATAGTTGTAGAATCCAAGTTTTCACAGGAGAAGGTGTTTATGGACATCACATGCCCTTCATTACCTACTCCTTGTGACCTTACTCTTCTACATAGGGAAACTTTGGAACACACAAGAGACATGAGATTCTAGTAGTTTTGTCTCTTAAGCCCTAGTTTGTTGTTGTTTTTTTTTAAATAACAATCACTGTTGAGCAGTATTAAGTAGCTCTTTGCTTTTTAAAAAAAATAATGCATTGGTCTTCAATTTCATTAGATGGATGGTTAAGAGGGCGGCTAAGGGCTTGCTGAAATGTAGCAGTGGCAAATGCAGCCTTTATAGTAGATGTCATGGGTTGTAAGGATGGTTTTTGGATTTAACTGTGAAACTGTTAAGGAGTCTCTTTAAGTCGTGCTTCCGAGGGCATCTTTTATGGTGAGGAGAAGGATGTAGATGTGCATCTAGGAATTTGTGGTTTTGTTGTTTAAGGCCAGCTTAGCACTTGGACATACTGACAGGCTACTCAAAGGAGTGATCTCAAGATTGTCTTCCAAAGATTCTGCCTGAAAGTCTTCCATGATTGCTTGTCTTCAGTTTTTTTCTAGTTATCGAGTTAGCCTCTACATGTATAAGGGGACAGTGTATTCAGAAGAAACCAGGTGCTCAGAAGAAACCAGTGTCAGAAGAAACCAGGTGCTCAGCTTAACAACGTGGTGAAACTACTAGTTTGAAACTGTATGCAGTAAGTTTCACGAGAATATCCTTAGGAAATCGGTTTATTTGGAAGTTCAACAAATCAGTTAAAAATAAGCCATTTCTCAAGTTCAGGCATAGCTTGAAAACCCAGGGTGTATGTAGAACTGACCTGTGACTGTATCCTCTGGTTTTTCAGGCCTCTCTCATTCTTCTCATGCCATGCCCATTGGGGTTTCCTTGTCCAGCATATGTGCCATAAACAGGACAAGTAGATCCAAAACATACCTCTAACAATCATTTTCTAAACAGAATATTATAACTTGTCAGTTGTATGCATAGATTTATTTTAGTAAGTCCAACATAAATATGAATGCTTATAACACTTCATTCATGTTTGATCACACATAAATGTTACACTTGTACACAGACATGGCAGGCTAGATATACACACTGCATCCTGTAAGTTCTGTTAAGTCAGGGCTTTGGCAACATAATTTTTTATGGATTCATTTACTATATTTAGGAATCAGAATTGTTTTAGGAAAAAACCAAGTAGACTTTTATTCTCTCCTTCCTCATTTATGTCCTTTGAAAAACCCAAGTGGAGTCATCATTTGATTACCTACTACAATTCAATGAATCAAGTCCTATTTGTGAAAAGAATGGCGTAGCGCTCAAGGTAAAGCTTTATCTTAGAACTTTGGGGATGTGCCTCCCATGAAAAGAGCACCAGAAATTCAAGGGAGTCATCTAAAAATCACTCAGATCTTCAATATAAAACTTTAGATGATAAGTTTTGAATCAAGTAGCTATCAGATTTGATTCTTACTATTGGGAGTGGAAACACAACCTATAGCCTGCAGAAGTTACCATGTTCCATAAGATATAAATATTTACCTCTCTTTAACTACTCATCAGCTTGGTGTTCAGGAAAGTCTAAAGAAAAGTTGCCAAAATGCCTGGTTTTTGGATTTGAACTGGTGGAAGCTAAGAAAGGCTTAGGGGAAATTCAGTTTATGGGGAGATGTACTCTTGGTCGGTCGGGTCAGGAATCCCAACAGCTGGTTAATTAGAACGTCTCAGATCGTTTCCACTCATGCGCAGAGACATATGTCATTTGTGAGTGTCTATCTAGTCAAGAAGCCCCTTTGGGGTCAGGTAGACAATCCCATGGACAGAAGGAGCCTGGCAGACTACACAGTCCTTGGAGTTGCAAGCGAGTTAGACTCGACTTAATGGTTAAGTAAAAACAATCACCTGCTGGATCCCGAGGGAAACCCAATCCTGCCACGTGCTTTGGCAAATACCACACTTTCATTTGTTTCCAATAGCAGAAGGCGTGGCACCATATCTCACTTGTGTCTGAATCAAGGGTTCTCTTTGTGCTATATTTTCCATACAAAGAATGTTAGAGAATTAAGGCAGTCATCTAGAGCATGCAGATCTTCATGATCTGAACCAAGTAGCTGTTAGAAATTCAACAGTGAATTCAAATAGGTACCTACATGTTCAGAGAGAATTCTCTGTCGTTCAGATTCTCGATAAACAAGCCTCAGCAGCTCTTGCCTGATGACTAAATGCTCGGCATTTACACCCAATGGAGGTGGCCATTCCCACTTCATTGCTCTTCAGTGCTTGGGGCCATACAGTTGCATGGGTTGCTAGCTGGGCTTTGCTTATTCTCCAAATAAATTCATTCCGAGCCAAGGAAAGGGACCAAATGGGATTTTTCAATTACATAATACTTGCTTTTTGAATACAATATGATGATCTAGGAGCCTGAAAAGCTTAAGGTTAAAAGCAAAAGGCCCGAAGGAATTTTGAAGTGAGAGTTTTGTAAATCTAGTTGTCAAAGAAGATAAATGGTCTCAGTATCTGGTAATTTTGTCTAAAACCAAGAAGGGCCACTGAGCACCAACCCAGACAGGTTGCACTACTGGCAGGTTGGTCTCCTGGCATGAAGTGAGTGCAAAGCTATTCAGACATCAGTTGCTTTTGATTTTTTTCTGAAAAGAAAATTCAACTTCCGCTCTTCCTTTTCCTCTCTTCTTATTCTAGTGATCATTGTTGCTCAGTTTAGTAAATGGCCATCCAAGTTAGCGCAAAGGCTGGTTTTAGAACAGATGACAGAGAATCTTAATTGAGTAGTATCTAATTTCATAGCACAGCTAATTTAGGAAATAACAGAGATGAGGAGAAATAATGCAGTTGGGAAGAGAAACATTTGACTTAGACTCTGCCCATTTTTATTCATACAACTTACACTAGTCAGTTTACACACGAGCACCGTTGGAAAAAAAAAGGAAAGGCTAGATTAAATTATTAAAATGCCCATCCATCCCTAAGAAACCACCATATAATGATCTCTGCTTTAACTTCTTTTTCTTAAGAGGCTTACTACTATGTGTGCATGCTAAGTCACTTCAGTTGTGTCCGACTCTTTGCAACCCTATGGACCATAGCCCACCAGGCTCCTCTGTCCATGGGATTCTCCAGGCAAGAATACTGGAGTGGGTTGCCATGCCCTCCTCCAGGGGATCTTCCCAACTCAGGGATTGAACCCGCATCTCTTACGTCTCCTGCATTGGCAGGCAGGTTCTTTACCACTAGCGCCTCCTGGGATACTTACTTACTACTATAACACATTACTTATTTATATTGTAAGTCAGAGGAGTCCACAATAATGAATAATCAATTTGGATTTTTCTCATCCCCTTGGGAGAAATTAAGTTCAAGCCTCTCTCTTCATTTGATGTCTTACAACAAGCTTGGAAGATGGCCATGTTCATCCACAGTTTGGTGTTTGGAAATACAAACCAACCTCCTTTTATAAAATTCTCCTTTACTTAAGGCGCTGTCCTAGTAATTCAGCTCAGGGAAAAAGGCTGCCCTAGTCATCATGAGGGGCCAGCATGAATCTGTGGCCTCCCTCAAACTCTTGCATCATTCCTGCTGTAGCAACAGAGCCCACGCTGAATACTCAAAACACACAGTTTCCTCCAGACGGTCCTAATTGCCAACCCAGTATGGGAATTTGGGAGCCTTTGGCAAATCAACTTGAACACTCTTATGAAATTTGGTGCAAGACTTACACAATAACAGCAGCTGTCTGTAAATACCTTTCTTTCCACCAGTACTCAGACACGCACATCCATGTGCAGGGTGGGATCGGGCCAAGTCCTTTCTCTGGAAAGGTTTGCAGGGATGTTCGATTGAGTTCATTTTCAAATTTTTCTGTTGGTTTGTCTTCACTATGATCATCACATCACAGGCGGAGAAGGTCTGTCTTACAAGAGTGGACTTGTATTGGTAATTTTAGATCTTCTTCTATGCATAGAGTTTCTAGAGTGAATAAAATGCATGGTCTGTCTGCAGGGGGCGTGTGACCAGCCATAGCCTTTGAACAATCTCTTGAACATTCCAGTATCACTGCAGTGGGCTGCTGTTTGCATCCTTGTTCTTTGTCCAAACTTCTGCTAAATACAGAATAGGATTTGTATTACTGTGGCATGAACACTTTCATTAACAAAGACCTCAGCTCTATAAACGCGGGACAGAGAGATGTACCGCTAGTACTGAAAGGATAGAGTTAGTTTTTGTTTGTTTAAATTTTTCATGCAGAAGACCTAACTTTAGAGCATCCATAAAAATATACTTCTTAACTGACCCATATAAGAACATATGAAAAAGTAAGAGAAACCCCCAAGTCTTATTTCATTCACTCTAAATGATATCATGAGTAATTACTGATCAGCTTGCCTATGTCCAGCCTTGCCTCACCTTCTTACCTCTGGAGCATGTAACCATTTTTGTATATTTTAAAGTCCTTCTGATTGTTATACAGGGCCCTTTGAGGCTGAGGATAAAACCTGCTACTGAACAGATCCCTGTACCTTGCAGAGTCAGCACTTGAGCTAGATAACAGGTCTCCAGTTTCTCCGGAGACACCCCTCATCCCTGGGTAAGTGTTGGAGCATAACTTATGACCATGACCATTGTCACCTTTCCCTGGGAGGTGGGGATGATGCAGTGGGAGCCTCACTCCTTCTGGCAACCATGTAAGCTGCCTAAAAACAGTCTGTTGCCTTTGGTAGGAGAGAAATGCACACACCAGCCAAGGAAGTTAGTTCAGCGTATCTCTGAGGTTTCGCCCCCATGGAGCGAGTTCCCTGAGATGTATGATCAGAAAGCTGGTGCTCTGGTCTCTTACTTCTCCAGGAGAGCTCTTCTCCTTACTCAGAGCTCATCCTTTGGCAGCCAGATCTTTCCATAAATGACCTTCACTCCCCTCCTTCCTCCTTCCCCCAGGAAATCTCAGCATTAACATTTCCATGTTGCACAGGACAGATCAGGTTATCTGGTCACTCCGGAGATTTGTATATAAAAAAATACTTTTGTGAGGATTTTTGTATATTGTTTTTCTATTTGTTTTCTGTGGCTTGAGGAGAGAGCTGGCAAACTGTGAATCTAATTTGATCTTGCTGCCAGCAGACATATTTTGGCTTCCTGGTAAAAATCTAAGTTACCAGGGACAATATATTGCCCTCTGATCAGTATTGTACCCTCCAAAATTCAGATTCCTCCAATCCAACCTTACATTCCTTTTTAAACAAATCCCTGGGCTTCTTTGCTGTTATTTATAAAAAGCATGAGAAAATGTATTTAGAGTCCTGAATATTATATGTTTAATATTGATTTAGCCTTTAATGATATTATAGGTTTGTATCTATTCTTCATAAACCATAAAGAACTCAGCGTAGACTGAATGGATCTATTTAGTATCTGTAATTTTGCAGACAGATATTTTCTTATGGTATTTTCTATATAACCACATATGTAGAATTACAACGAATTCAAGCACAAGACATTTCTACAGCAATTTAGAGCTGTCATTGTTTCCTGAGCATTTGGTCACATTCGAAAAATGTAAAAATACAGTCCTTTGTGATGCAATGAACAAAATGACCATTAAGAACAAAGAGTCAGTTAAATCTTTTAGCTCGTTAGGATATGAATAGTATTTAAACAATTAGGCTTTTTAACTCAAGGAATGGTGCTGACTCTTTATTTTTGACACCACGTCTTGTTTTTCCACCTAAGCGTTCTAATTTTGCTTTTCTCCAAGAACATGAAAAATAAGGTGGTAATAGTGGAATCATCTCTATTCAGAACCTCCCATGCCTTCCTAATAATTTATATGAAAATTGGCTTAGGAAAACTTTGGATAGCAGAGATTGAGGGTGAGTGTGAGGAAGCCAATCAGTACAGATTTGTTGCAGTTCATTCTTGCCAAGCAAATTGGTAGTAAATGTCACATTGTTATGTGAATTGAGCACATATTTCTAAGGTTAAAAAAAAAACACATTAGTACCAGCTATGAAGCAATACTCTATCAATGGGGCTTAGAGTCTCACTGAAATTATTTAGAAACAGCCCAGGTAGATTCTATCCTCAGGTGAGTAAAAATCTATGTAAATTTCTCCAAAAGGCAAATCAATAATCACTGCAAAGACAAGGAAGGGTTTTCCTTCCGCCAAAAACACTTTCTGATAATATGATTGTAGCGCTAGTATTTTTGCTATGTTTTAGGAAATAGTTACATAGAAAGTGTACTGGTGTGTATTTAAATCCACTCCTCATTAAGCAATCAGATTAGATGTGCCCTCAACTGGCAACAATTATATCTGTGATTTTCAAGTACAGATAGCTGTCAAGCATGAAGTTCTTGTGTATACACAGTAACACTTGGTTCACGCATGAAGAAAAGTGCCTATGCACTTTGTGTAGCTATAATGTAGATATCTATGTGTAATTTCAGTGAAATGGTATATAGATGTATTGTAATTTAATTTAAATGTTATTTTTGGCTGTTTATCTAAGTGCAGTAGAAATGTTGATTGATGTTTTGAAAATCCTTCTTTTCCTTCTTAGATAGCTAGTGGTGAATCATTTCTCCTCTTTCTTAAAGTGACTTGGGAATGTATATCAGTGAAGAACTTATCTGTGAATCCTTTGTACTGATGATTGGTTGAAAGTCTGTGTGTATCCAGTATCTTTGTAAATATGTGATTCAGGGCAAGGGGGTGTTGGATGTGTGTCATGATTTTTAGTCAAAGGTCATCTGATGTCTTTGTAGTGCCCAGTGAATACATTTGTGGAACTTTTGATTATCTAAGCCTAGGTAGATTTAGAATAAGGACATTTATCTGCAGCCAAGACATTTACATTTGCTTGATGAATTGAGCTCAAAGAGACAAAAGGTTTGTCTGCTGAGCATGAGCATGTTAGCATTATGTCTGTAGGTAAAGGTCTGCTTCTTTGGTTGCCAAATACCGATCATCATGCTCATGACTTAAAGGTTGTGAAGAGCCTTGTCCCCCTTGGTTTCTTGAGTTGGGGTACAGGAAAGACATTCAGTAATTGCCATGCATGTAAAATCCCACAAAAGCACACTTCTGGTAGTAAATTGCACAGTTGTCTCTAGAAAGATAGAGCATGAGAAGCACAAGAATGGTCAGTATACTCTTGGGGGGACTGCAAAAAAAAACAACTAGTGAAGCACAGATCCCGCGTATGTGAAGGGAGTAGGACCTCTAGCTACTAGGCTCTGTGTGTGTGTTTCAAGTCTTTGAATATAAGGTTAGCTAATGCAATTATATACTTGCCTCCTCAAACACACATTCTGTCTAATTATCACTAAGTTGAATGCTATGAGGTCTATAGCTCCTGTAACCCCCTTTTCCTTCTTTAAGGACAGAGAAAAATGACCATGTGCAGCTGGGAACACTGAGTGCCCCTCTCTTTTCACAAGAAGTGTGAAGCTTAAGAGACCCTCTGAGGGCACAGAGCATGTTAATTTTCAGTGTCTACTCCAATGATTGGAGTGAAAGGATGTAAGTGTGAACAGGCACTTTTTTTTTTCTTGAAAATGTGGCTGCTTCAACTTGTGTCATATTCAGGATGGAAACCTTACTGAAAGAAATCTAGCCTTTAGGTAGAATTCCCTTTGAAGATTCTTGTGTCCAGGATGAAAGATAAGAGTAACTGTTTCCCTCACATTCACAATCCCCATTGATCTAAAGTCATGTAACATAGAGCATCTATAGCACATCGGGTTTAATGAATGAAAAAAGATAAAAATTTCAACTAATTTTGGGGTTGTTTCTTACATATGGTACTAGGAAATGCCTTGTTGGCAAAGCATATTTTGGGTATTTGAAGTATTTTGCTTTCACCTTTAGCTTTCTTACAATGTGGACTGATTACTGTAACATTACATGTGTAAAATAACTGGATATTCTTTATATACTGGAAATAATCTTTAAATCCAATATTTCACTAAGTGTTTTAACTTTTATGTATATATCTCTCATTAATAAATGTGGATTCCAATTTCTCTTGGCTGTTGACTCTCCTTCAATTCCGATTTTAAACTAGTGTTCATTACATAGTAAGTGTCTCCAGTATTCCTTTTGGAGAAATTTGTGAATTGAAACCTACAATGTCAAAATGAATATTTTCTAGGAAGCGTAAATATACAGTGGAGTCACATCTTATGCTATAAAGTTATGAGTTGGACTAAAAATGGTGTATAATCAAAATTATGCTTGTGAATCAGCCAGTATGTGTTATCTCCCACATCTCAGGAGCTTAAAGCAACCAAGGTTGATTTTTTTTCATATGGCATGTCCATCACCGTTTGTCTGGGGGACTCTGGTCCACACCATCCTCACTGAAGGAGTCTGAGAGAGACTTCCTCCTTGTGCTTCTGCACTTATCAAATGCAAGAAAAAGGGAACAGAGCAGATCTTACACTGACTCCTAAAGCGCTCTTCCAAATGCTGTATGCCTCACTTCTGCTCATTTATCAATGGCCAGAACAAGTCACATGTATCGACCCAACTTCAAGGAAACAGGAAAGTGCAACCTGAGCTTGTGTCCAGGAGTAAAACTGGAAAGAGCTGATGAACAGCTCTAATGGCTATTAGGCCATAAAAATAAATACCCTTAAATTATTCATAAAGGATAGTATGCAAACATGTAGTCTTTCAGTAAATCCAACACAGTAAGTTTTTCTCTAGTATTGGAAAAACCAATGCAATGGAAGTCAGTGACGAGCATTTAATGTTACATTGTAGAAATAAAATGCATGGTCTTCAAGAGTAGGGTCACATTCAGCAGAATGAGATTCTCATCCAGTGAAAGGTATACATACAGGAATGGAGCCCCATTGAGAAGACGACAGCTTTTCTTTTCACACTTCAGGGCACCCACAGATTTAAAAGGATAGTTTGGATTAGTTGAATTGTTGTCTCTCATTCTTTTGGGAGAGGATAAGGAGGCAAATATTTGATTTTTAAATAAGTACCTAAATGTGATACATCTTAATTCTTTTCATCAATGCCAGCAATTTATTTAAATTGTTGATGTAAATGGACACTTCCTTTGAAAAGACACTTTTCTTTATTCTCTTGGAGTCAAGTGTACATCACATCCATATTCAAATGTTATTAAAATCTTATTTACAGAAAATATGCTCATCAGTAAATTTCTGGGCTGCCATTATGTTTTAAAGTAGCACAGAGCCACCAATTAGAGTTAAGGTAAGCTTAACACTTTAATATGGATACAATTTGATCCTTATCAACCACTCCTTCATAAGAAACATGACTTTGCTTGTTCAGGGAGTATAATCCCCATGTTTTAATTTCTTGCCCTTTCTTCTGGAACAGAGGTGTTTAATCCACCCACAGTGGTTATCAGGCCACTTATTATGCAGCTTTCATTTATTGAAAGAAGAAGAAGCAGAAGAAGAAAAATAAGAAGAATTATTTGGGGGCTGAGAATGGAGGGAAGGATTATAGGCTGGGAACCAGCAAGCAGGAGTTCTGATCTTCGCACAGTCACTAAAGTGTTGTGCAAATGTGGTCAGTCCCTTAGCAATTTGGAAGTCATTTTGACATATGTAAAATTAGGGGTTTGAAGTAGATAGAAACTTTTGAACTCTGAATTCTATCAGCTGGGTAAGTCATCATGACTACAGATAATTTTGTTTTTTAATCTGATTATTTTAGCATAATGTCTCATATACATAAAAAGATTTATGTAATCTATATCTAAGTTACAATGCCACATGATATAGAATCCTATGACTCGATAAGCCAGTGTAGGAACTAAAGCATCACCCATCATTTCACTTGACTTTTGTACTCCTTCCTTATTCCATTCAGCTGCTTTACTCCCCAGGGGAAACTGCTACTGGAAATTTTGTTTATCATACCTCTACTTTTAGAAATAGTTTTTTTTTTTTTTTTTATAAATTTATTTATTTTAGTTGGGGGCTAATTACTTTACAATATTGTAATAGTTTTTGCCATACATTGACAAGAATCAGCCATGGGTTTACATGTGTTCCCCTTCCCGGACCCCCCACCCACCTCCCTCCCCCTCTCATCCTTCTGGATCATCCCATTGCCCCGGCCCTGAGCCCTTGTCACATGCATCGAACATGGAATGGTGCTCTGTTTCACATATGACAATACACATGTCTCAATGCCATTCTCCCAGAACGTCCCACCCTCACCTTCTCCCTCAGAGTCCATAAAATTGTTCCATGCATCTGTGTCTCTTACAATACAGTATACTAATGCATATATATGGAATCTGAAAGATGGTAACGATAACCCTATATGCGAGACAGAATAAGAGAAATAGTTTTTTTTTAATCTCACACATATGCATGACTCCACAAGCTCTGCTTATTTCTGAGCTTTATAAAAAGGGTATTGCATTGCATGTAGTCTTTTCCAATATGTCTCTTTTCTTCTTAACATGTTTCTCAGCTTATTCATGCTCTTACAAGTAGCTGTGGTTCATTTTCACGTCTGTATAATTACATAGTATGTGAAATGTGCCATATTTTGGTTACTCACTTTCCTGCCAATGTATATTTGCCTCATTTCCAGTTATTTTCTGATGTCAAATCATGCTGCTATGAATGTTTTTGTATGTTTCCTGGGCATACAGCCTAAGGAGGCTTTGACACATGTGCTTCTAGGTATAATAATAAAATAATGTGTGTTTTTGTGTGTCTCTTTGTGTCTGTGTATCTCTGTGTATGTGTGCACACATGACTGAAAAGTTCCTCATCAAATCTTCCATTTATTTGTCCATGGCTCCTTCAATGGGCTCACTTGTGAACCACTGTTGGAACCCTTGGTGATTCATATACTGCTGGCTGTTTAATGGAGTCCATCTCACTGGCAGGAACACTGAGGCGGACAAAACCAGAGCATTTTAATTTTTTAATTTTTGGCCACATGTGGGATCTTAATTCCTCAACCAGGGATGGAACCTACATTCCCTGCATTGGAAGGCAGAGTCTTGACCACTGGACCACCAGGGAAGTCCCCTTTATATGGCGCGTGTGTGTGTGTGTGCGCGCGTGCGTGTGCGTGTGTGTGGCCACACTGTGTGGCATGTGAAACTTCCCTGACCAGAGATTGAACCTATGCCCCTTGAAGAGGAAGCACAGAGTCTTAACCTCTGGACAGCCGGTGAAGTCCAAAATGAGCATATTTAAAAGGGGAATTTAAATTTAAAGCTGAAGGCTTCTTTCCTCAGGCTCACGAGGTACGGACGGCCTTTGAGCACTGCTCTGACAGTAGCCTGAGAGGGCCCACTCAGCCTTTGGCCTCTTCCTTAAGCAATAATGTGCTACACCCAGCAACTCCACCCAACATCAGCAGGTTGCTTGCTATGATGCAAACAGTGGTTTGAAGGAAGAAGCTACAGGAAGTCACAAGAAATAGCTCTACCTACCCCAAGAACCACTAGTAGCCCAATTAGCTGCACTCTGTACCCCCACATTGGAAGATTGTAGTGCCATAAAGGGCTCTGCGGCTACCACCTATGGCTCTGAACCGTCTGGGCATCTCTCCTTCAAGGCACAGTGACATAAACAGGAAGCCAGGATTCGGTACTTCAAAGAACCACAGGTAACGGAGGTTTAGGCACCTCCAAGGAAGCGTTCATGAGGTGCTCTCCCTGCTCGTCACCGCTCAGCCCAGACAGGAAGGCATGGGTGGAGATGCCCACACAGTTGATGTGGGCCCCGCCAGAATAAAAGACTGTGGAGTCCCCAGCAAATAATACTTTCCTTCCTGGTAATTTTTGAAGTTCCGTTCATTCATCTTCTTACTGATGCAGTCAGAGGCCATCTTTAATTCCCATGTCATGGTAAGAAAAACCGAGCCACAGAGGCTGAAATTCAGGAGTGTTAGTTGACCTCCACAGCCTGTTCAAAAACAGTCTAAAAAGAACAAAAGCCATCCAATATAAATACTGTTCTTACCCTCAAATATTTAAAAGCGTTGATTTTAGAACTTCGCTGGTGGTCCAGTGGTTAAGTACAGAGGACACAGTTTCAATCCCTGGTCTGGGATGATTCCACATGTCTGGGGGCAACCAAGCCTGTGTGGCACAACTATGGAAGCCCATGCGCCCTAGAGCCCATTCTCCACGACAAGAGAGGCCACCGCGATGAGAAGCACTCACGCCACAGCCAGAGAAAGCCTGCACACAGCAACGAAGGCCCAGTGCAGCCAAAATAAATAAATAGATAAAATTAAAAAAATAAAAGCAGTGACTTTAAATTCTTCTGAATTCCATAAGCAGACAAGTAAAACATCATTGCACTTCCCCTGTCGCTCTTGATTGGGTCAGAATGAATATGCAAAACCCCAACATCTATTTTTGTCTGTGATTTGGGGTGATCAGATTTCAGCCTTCCAAATACTGTCTGGAAAAATCTAGAGGCCACTAGTGAAGGAAAAAAGACAAATATAGAACTGCTGTCATCTATGGTACACTCCTTTTGTTGCCTGAGCTGACTCTCCTGGAATTCTCCAACGGCTTCTGTCACTTCTCAGATGTTTTCCAGGCCTGGATAATGTATTGCTCACAGAAGGAGGTGCCAAAGAATTTCCAAACTGCCTTCATTTGAGTGAAAAGTTCAACTGGAACCCAGCTTCTCTTTTCCAGTTGCTTACTCTCCTGATCCCAAACTTTCCTCACCTCTTTGTGAGGAGGACAGAAATCATTTCAAACTGTAAGGTTAGAAAAGACCGCAGGGGCAAATATTTGAAGCTTAGCCATGTCTTTTTGCAGATGGGGGGTTCCCTGGTGTCTCAGATGGTAAAGAATCTGCCTGCAATGAGGGAGACCTGGGTTCTATCCCTGCATTGGGAAGATCCCCCAGAGAAGCGAATGGCTACTCACTCCAGTATTCTTGCCTGGAGAATTCTATGACAGAGGAACCTGGCAGACTACAGTCCATGGGGTCGCAAAGAGTCAGACATGACTGAGTGACTAACACTTTCACTTTCTTTCGCAGTTGAGGAAATCAGTACCATAATTAAAATGAATTAGAGGTAATACAGTGGCAAACCAAGGTTAAATCCTGATTCTGTAACTTTTCCAACTATGGATCATTAGAGTGTTTATGTAGCCTCGCTTTCCTCATCTGTGAAATGGGGCTAATCATGCCTATGCTACATAAAGCAGTTAACACAGTACTTGGCACATACATATTAAGGGTTCAATCAGTGATAGTTCTCATCAGCATCACTGTTACCATCCTTAGCACTCTCAGTCACAACTTCTTAGCGACTAAGTTGGAAGAAGTCTGGCTTTCTCTTTCCCAATTTGGCCTCTTTTTCAGCCATACCACATGGACACTAGTCTGTAAAACAGAGCTCAGCTGGGCTTCCAAAAATCTGGGCTTAATTGTTGGACCATGACCTCGCCTGACCCGGCCTGGGATAATCTCTACTCCTAGAGGAGCTTTATGAACATCACGAGCCTTTCAGTCTCTTGTTCCTGGTGCCCCTCTACACTTTCTTCTGCTGCTCGCCAAAGCTCTGATTCTTGACAATGACGGAAGGCACCGGATTTCTTCAGGGACAGGAATTGAATCTCAGCCCTACCCAAGTGGCCTCTCACTGGGATGAAAGCCTGAGCTTGCTCTTCCAACGGGAAGGGGAACATGACATCCAGAAATGAAGCAATCCTTTTCTTCACATAGGAGTCCCTCAGGGAGTCCCAAACTTGCAGCGTTACGTGTAGTAGTAGAGACAAATGTCATGAGAAAAGTTGTTACTGTGGAATGTGGCCAACCCAGCAGGTCCCTCAGAGCCCCTTGGCTGAGTCTATTCCTGGCAGTTTCCCTTCCCATCATGCTTTTCTCCATTGCCTTGTCTTCTTTCAAGAATGATGTTCGCTTTCTCCCCCAATAGTGTCAAGAACAGAACTTGGGAGAAACTCTGTGGAACCTTTTGGTTTGGGGAGCTCATCTGTTGCTGTGTTAGAATCATCTCAAAATGGCACCCCTCTTCAGTCTGCAGCTGCTTCAGGGCACGGCCACACTCTGATGAAAGTGAAGTCGCTCAGTCGCATCTGACTCTTTGCGACTCCATGGACTGTAGCCTGCCAGGCTCCTGCATCCATGAGATTTTCTAGGCAAGAATACTGGGGTGGGTTGCCATTTCCTTCTCCAGGGGATCTTCCCAGCCCAGGGATCGAACCTGGGTCTCCCACATTGCAGGCAGACTCTTTACCGTCTGAGCCACCAGGGAATCAGTGAAGCACCTGATAGTTATGATTAATAGCAGCTATTATCATAAGTGGTATCCCTAGAAGCAGAACCTGAGGCACGGTTCAAGTTCACAGGGTGTGTTTGAGGGCGTACTTCTCAGGAAACCCTATGAGAATAGGAGAGTAGTGGAAGAGGGAAGGAAAAGAACCGAGCAAGAAGATAGCTTCAGGGAAAGTCTAACTTGGTGTTGTCCCCACTTGAGGAAAGAAAACTTGTCTTTGGCACCCATATCAGTCAGTCACTGACTGTGGGCCACGTAGGGGAGGTGTGGGCAGAACCTGCAGGGTAGGCAGCTCTCATCTGCAGAGAGCCATTCACTAGAGAAGAAGCAGCCATGAGCTGTCAGCTGTCAACACAGCAGTTACGAGATGGGTGGGCGAACCTGAGAGGGGCATCTGGGCAGAATACCTATGGCATCTTCTCAAGTTTCCCTTCCGCACGTGACAGGCTCTTGTACACCTTGGGTGTTTGTCTTCTCACAACAATTCTGTGAAGCAGGCACTATCATCCTCCCTGCTTTATAGGTAATGTAAACCGAGATTCAGAAACTTACAGACCTAAGAAGAAGCTGGCTTGGGGCTTCCCTGGTGGCTCAGTGATGAAGAATCACCTGCTAATGCAGGAGACGGGTTCAACCCCTGATCTGGGAAATCCCACATGCCGTGGGGCAACTAAGCCCATGTACCACAACTACTGAGCCTGTGCTCTAGAGCCCAGGAGCCTCAACTATTAATACTGAATCCTGCAAGCCATAGAGCCCATGCTCTACAACAAGAAAAGCCTCTGCAGTGAGAAGCCTGTGAACCACAGCTAGAGAGTAGCCCCCGCTTGCCACAACTAGAGAAAAGCCCATGCAGCAACAAAGACCCAGCACAGCCAAAATTAATTAAAAAGTAAGAAGCTGGCCTGGAGGTCTTTCTGGTTTCAATATCTCCCACTATACTGGCTCCATTTCCCCAAATAACCCAGCAGAGTACATTGTCACATTATTGACTGTTTTAATGGCATTTAAACCTCTGGGCTGAGTGCAATAGTCCTCAATGTCTCATTTGGAAGTCCAATTATGCACAAAACTTTAGGGTATTCATTCAAAGAGGGTTGATTGGTCATGCTTATCATCCCATAAGGTCCTGCATCATCTACTTAACTGCTCCAAGGAATCATGAAACCCATGTTTGGTAAAGAGAAGATCTCAAAAGATACCTGTAGCCCTAAGGTGCACCTGTCCTTAGCTGCCCAGGTTGTTAGAACATTTTCTCTTCCTTAAAACATTTGCTAAGTCAACAAGCCAATGAGTGTCATCCAGAGTGTCAACTCTGATCAACTGAGAGTGAGGGGGATTCCCAGCTGCCATCTGTGCTCACTAGGGAAGAATCCTGTTTGATTATCAATGACTGCAAGCAAAGAGGTTGTTTTTTTTTTTTTAATAAATTTATTTATTTTAGTTGGGGGCTAATTACTTTACAATATTGTAGTGGTTTTTGCCATACATTGACATGAGTCAGCCATGGGTTTATATGTGTTCCCCATCCTGAACCCCTCTCCCACCTCCCTCCCTATCCCATCCCTCTGGGTCATCCCATTGCCCCAGCCCTGAGCATTTGTCTCATGCATCGAACCTGGAATGGTGTTCTGTTTCACATATGATAACATACATGTTTCAATGCTATTCTCTCAGAACATCCCACCCCCACCTTCTCCCTCAGAGTCCACAAGACTGTTCTATGCATCTGTGTCTCTTATTCTGTCTCACATATAGGGTTATCGTTACCATCTTTCAAATTCCATATATATGTATTAGTATACTGTATTGGTGTTTTTCTTTCTGGCTTAATTCATTCTGTATAATAGGCTCCAGTTTCATCCATCTCAACAGAACTGATTCAAGAGGTTGTATTTTATGTTTGTCTTATATCTCCCATCTTTCATTGTAGCAGTCAGGATGAGTTGCAGAGCAGTGACAAACACCACCCAGGTCTTGGTGGCCTCAGCATGATAAGTTTGTTACTGGCTCAACCATAGCTGAGGTTGCAGAGGTCTTCAGAGGTCACTCCGTTCACTGCAGTTACTCACGATCCCTCGATGATCAACCAGCTACTATCGCATAACAGAGAGGAAAGAGCTCCAGGAAGGTCCTCAACATGAACAGTGAAATGTCACTATGGCTTCCAACTTATTGGCCAGAAGGATCACAGGGTCCCACCCAGCCCCGAGGGAGAAGGCAATGCAATCTCACTGCGTTCTCAGGATGGAGGAGATGGAGAAACATTTGTTGACCAGCACTAACAAATTATTATGGCCCACTTCTCTCGTCACCTAATATTGGTTGCACTTTGTTTTCCAAATGCAAAATGTGTTTACCACTTGGCCAGTGGAGACCATATCAAAGTCTCACCCAATTTATGGCACCAAGCTCAAAGCCCAGGATCTTGGGGTGATGCGTGGACATTTCTACATATGGTTTGAATGTGGCTACTGTTGGCCTAGAAACCAATAAACAAACAAATAAACAAAAATCCAAGTTTTCTGCCGCTCCTAATCTCTCCTTCATACCCCTCCTACCAACATAGTCCCATAGTGAAATAGGGTCAATTTAGTCACCTTGAAAAGTGAAAGTGTTAGTTGCTCCAACAACTAACGTCTGACTCTCTGTGACTCCATAGACTGTAGCCCACCAGGCTCCTCTGTCCATGGAATTCTCTAGGCAAGAATACTGGAGTGGCTGTCCGTTCCCTTCTCTAGGGGATCTTCCTGACCCAGGGATCGAACCTGGGTCTCCTGCTTTGCAGGCAGATTCTTTATCGTCTAAACAAGCAGGGAAGCCCCATGGTCACCTTAAATATTTCCATCTGGACAGGAAACAAATGGAAGACCTAGAGCCACAGCATTTCAGAAATCCTGATGGGAAGACATTAGAGGCCCCCCATACTATGGATGAAGCAACAGTTAAGACTGGACATGGAACAACAGACTGGTTCCAAATAGGAAAAGGAGTACGTCAAGGCTGTATATTGTCACCCTGCTTATTTAACTTATATGCAGAGTACATCATAAGAAACGCTGGGCTGGAAGAAGCACAAGCTGGAATCAAGATTGCCGGGAGAAATACCAATAACCTCAGATATGCAGATGACACCACCCTTATGGCAGAAAGTGAAGAGGAACTAAAAAGCCTCTTGAATAAAGTGAAAGAGGAGAGTGAAAAAGCTGGCTTAAAACTCAACATTCAGAAAACTAAGATCATGACATTTGATGCCATCACTTCATGGGAAATAGATGGGAAAACAGTGGAGACAGTGTCAGACTTTATCTTGGGGGGCTCCAAAATTACTGCAGATGGTGATGGCAGCCATGAAATTAAAAGATGCTTACTCCTTGGAAGGAAAGTTATGATCAACCTAGATAGCATATTTAAAAGCAGAGACATTACTTTGCCAACAAAGGTCTGTCTAGTCAATGCTATGGTTTTTCCAGTAGTCATGTATGGATGTGAGAGTTGGATGGTGAAGAAAGCTGAGCACCGAAGAATTGATGCTTTTGAACTGTGGTGTTGGAGAAGACTCTTGAGAGTCCCTTGGACTGCAAAGAGATCCAACCAGTCCATCCTAAAGGAGATCAATCCTGGGTGTTCATTGGAAGGACTGATGTTGAAGCTGGAACTCCAATACTTTGGCCACCTCATGCAAAGAGTTGGCTCATTGGAAAAGACCCTGATGCTGGGAAGGATTGGGGGCAGGAGGAGAAGGGGATGACAGAGGATGAGATGGCTTGATGGCATCACCGACTCGATGGACATGAGTCTGGGTAAACTCTGGGAGATGGTGATGGATAGGGAGGCCTGGCGTGCTGTGATTCATGGGGTCGCAAAGAGTCAGACACGACTGAGTGACTGAACGGAACTGAACTGATACTATGGATAACAGAAATTTCTTGATTAGGTTTTGATCTGGCTCCCTGGAAGCCAGTCCATTTCCTGCCCCCCACCAAAGACCCTTAATTCCACCTCCTAGTAAGTCCTTCTTTTTCCATTATACTTTATTGATGCACATGAAGAGGATACTTAGAAATAATTTCTGCTGTAGCAACATTCTCTACCTTTTGTTCATAGAAAGACTATGCTGGATGGCACATTAGTTCCTGCAGAGGTTTTCACAATAGACGTGATGACCATGTACTTGAATTGACTTTGTTTCTGAGGCTGAGCTGAACTTTAGGGCACAAAACATCTCTCTATTTTATTTTCGTTTGGGGTTGAAAAGTGCTAACCTCTTCCAGCTCTGCATGTTTTCACATTTCTAGAATCTCTCCTTCCCTCTGGGGAGGTAATGAAAGTATTTGACTTAGTCACTGTGCCATTTGTCAGGATCTCTCAGTGGCTCTGATGGCAGAGTCTCTCTGGGACCTGGGATGGGCATAAAGCATACAGTGGGCAGTACGGTTTTGTTATCTGGGGCCACGGAGAATTTGCAGTTTTTTTGTTTGTACTGCTAATGGCTGCCTGATATATTAGGCAAATTTATTTCCTGCTCTGGATTTCAGCTTAAATGTTTCCTCTCTGCGGCAGCCTCATTTGGAAACAAAATCATTTGTGATTCGGTAACTATCTGAAGATGATGTATGTTTAACTGTCCTGAAGAAAAGGGAACTCAGTTGTTCCCTGTGGAAGCCAAAAAAGTCTTCCAAAGGCACAATGGAGGAGAGACAGCTGAGATAAAGGCAGTCTTGGCTGCGTTAAAGTAAGTTGTTTTTTGAAGATCGAGACCAGAGTTTCACAATCACAAAAAATTATATTTTATATGCACCAACTTCAAATTAGAAATGAGATTTTTTTTTTAAACCAGCTATGCTATTGGAAACAAAAATTATGAATTGGCTAATTAAAAATAACATTAATTAACAGTACTATTGTTATACCTTTATTTCTGCCCCAGTGGAATGGGCATCTCTGATTGATGAAAGTCAGAAGGAAAGTCTGTCCTTTCTCCAGCTGGATTCTTGCTTTGGGGAATGCTCCTGCTGTCTAGTGAGGCACATGGGCAGTTTCTTGTTTAAAACGTATTGAACCTGTATTAGGTAGCAGACACTGATCTATGGAATGGATATCTTTATCTATATCCTCACAACAACTCTATGGCATAGGTGTCTTCACTAACCCCATTCAACAGATGAAGAAACTGAGGCCAAAATGTGTTCAATAAGGTGTCCTCAGGCATAATGTCCACTGAGCTTCCCAGGTGGCACAGTGGTAGGCAGGAGACACAAGACACATGGGTTCAGTCCCTGGGTCAGGAAGATCCCCTGGAGGAGGAAATGGCAATCTGCTTCAGTATCCTTACCTGGAAAACTCCATGGACAGAGGAGCCTGGCAGGTTACAGTCCAAGGGGTCACAGAGTCAGACATGACTGAGCACACTCACACATAATGTCCATTAGGAGGAAAGGATACCCATTTTTCTATTCTTGCCTTGGATAGTTGGAGGCTGGAAGAATGCTGCCACCCTAACTTCCATCACCATCTCCGCCACTGGCCATTGCTACCATATTCTTACAGCCATCATTCTCTCTTTGTGTCTCTCTTGTCTGTGTGTCATTTACTTAAGCTTCAAAGTCCAAGACAGGAGTGTCCTTTTAGCCAAGCTTGCCTAGTGCAAGTTTAAGTCATACTTTTGCATTTCTCACCCACACTCTGTCCACGTGGTGCCTCAAGACCTAGGGCTTTTCTGGGTTCTGCTGGACCTCTTCTCAGAGACCCTTGCTCCGCAGGCACCTCGGGTTAGAGCTTCCTACACAGCCTGAATCAGGAATCCCTTACCACTTACTTTGAGTCTTCCAAAATCTGTTGAAATCTCTTTTTCTGCTTAAGTGTCTCCTTTCATTCTTTTTGTGTGGATTGGTCTAAACTTTTGATGCATTTGCTATCATTTGAGTAAGCTTTTTTTTTTTTTTTTGGCTGTGCTTGGTCTTTGTTGCTGTGCTGGGGCTTTTTCTAGTTGCAGCAAGAGGGGGCTACTCTCCAGTTTCAGTGCCAGGGCTTCTCATTGTAGGGCTTCTCTTGTTGCAGAGCATGGGCTCTAGGGCACACGGGCTTCAGTAGTTACAGCACCTGGGCTCAGGAGTTGCAACGCAAGGGTTTAATTGCTCAAAGGCATATAGGGTCTTCCCAGACCAGGGCTCGAACCCATGTCGCTTCATTGTCAGATGGATTCTTAACCACAGGACTACCAGGGAAAGTCCTTGTGTAAGCATTAAGAAAATCACATAAATGACTATATTCAATCTGCTGACTTACTTTAACAGAAAGTCTGAGTTGCACTATCTGTTCTCAAATGAAAACAATAGTGAGTGTCGTGTCCCTTCCCAACTGGAAGTACCTGGCTAGTACTTAGCCACACCCCGCCCATGTCCACATCCTTTGTTTATAGACATCACTGTATAAAAGAAACTCTTCTATACACCATTAGTCCTCTCGCTAGCTAGGTCCACTTTGACATCTTGGTGGCATTCTGCTAACTCTTCGGCAGCTGGCCTGGGGAATATATTCACAGCTTAATTCTAAGTTATGACTTGGATTGAAAATAACCAGAGACCGTAACCTCATTCAAATATCCTGGAAAAAAACCTCCAATAGCAGCCAGTGAATTAGGTCCCTTCTTTTCTGCCATGTGAGACGTGTCTCTTGCTATGCTTCCCAGGTGCATTTGATCAACACGCGTGACTGAGGACCTACTGTGTGCCAGGCACATGTGATTTTCTTAATGCTTACACAAGGACTTTCCCTGGTAGTCCTGTGGTTAAGGATCCATTCTTCCAAGTGCAGAGGACACTGCAGGGAACAGGAAGCTTATTGTGAAGGTTGTAATCCAGCTACTGGATTGAAAAAACTCCCATATTTGCAGCAATACAGTAGGGGGAGGATGCCCAGGCACCGTGGACTGATTTAACTTTCATTTCAAGCTGGTGTGTGTGTGTTGTGGGGGAGGTGGGGTAGGGTGGTGTTTCCTCCTGGAGTGGGCAACGTGAGATGTGCTCTTCATTTGCTCTTAATTCCCATCCGTCATCATATCTCCTCCATTAATGCCGTCCATCGCTGGTGTCTCCTCCCTTCCTCCTGCATTCGTCACCCCTTCCCACAGACATAATCGCATCTCTGTGATTCCAGCTCTCTTCCTCCCTCCTGCCTTCGTCACCCACAGACACAATCGCATCTCTGTGATTCCAGCTCTCTTTGCTTCCCTCAGCTTGCCCAGCCTGCTGTGTTAAGTGTCGATTACTTTTCTCCTACTTCAAGTTCTAGTTTCTCCACACACAATGGTAGGCTCCGTGTCTGCGTCCTCCGGGTTCCCTAGGAGTGAGCCCTGGGCACTGGGAACTGAAGGGTTGGAGGAAAAACGTGGTGAAAGTTTGCCACCCTAGGTGGTGGCTGCCCTTCCCCTGGATCGTGCAGTGCTAAGTCACTTCAGTCATGTCCAACTCTGTGCGACTCTGTGGATCAGAGCCCACCAGGCTCCTCTGTCCATGGTATTTTCCAAGCAAGAATACTGGAGTGGGTTGTCATTTCCTTCTCCAGATGATCTTCCCAACCCAGGAGTCAAACATGCCTTTCCTGCATTGGCAGGTGAGTTCTTTACCAGTAGCACCACCAATTAAACATATTTCATCACCTCTAGGATTAATTTCTTTCAGAAACCCCCTGTTCTGACCTAGATAACACATGTTTTCTTCCATTCATTTTGACACTCCCCCTAGCAGAATTAATAGCTGGACTAAATATGCTTCTAGAGCATTCACACCCACCTGGCCTCTGAGGTCATTTTTCAGGCACCTTACTCTTATTGGACAGTAGAGAATATCTTATCCAAATCATGTTTCCTGAAATTCTGAAGGCATGAGGAAATGTCAGTTCATCCAGTCCCACTGATGTTATTTGATATTTAACTCATTTGTGTAATTTGTTAATAAACTGGAGGATACTTTGGGGGACAGAAAATATTTCCAGCAAAAGAAAGACTTCTAGGAATAAAGAGTTTTCTGGAAAACAGATATTTGATTGTCTATTTACCTGGAGTAGACCGTTAATTTTGTATTTTTAAAAAACATTTTTTGGGGGGCTGCATCCCCATAGCACGTGGGATCTTCTTCCCCAACTGGAGACCAAACCTTTGCCTCCTGCATCGGAAGGTGGATTCTTAACCACTGGAACACTGAGGGTGTTCCAAATTTTGTGTTTTTAATGTTAACTCTAAGAAACAAGACAAAACACCAAATAAGTCAGTCTCTTCTTTGAAAGAAGAATCTTTAAAAGAATCTCTAGATTCTTTTAGCAAATTCATTTAGTCAAAAGAATAATTCCAAACCAAAATCAGGAGCCACAATTTGGTATGCAAGTGACTTTTTCCTCAAACACCAAACTGACAGGTATATGTGCTGCATTTAGAACCAACTAATAGGCATAGCAGAGAAGACAATGGCACCCCACTCCAGTACTCCTGCCTGGAAAATCCCATGGATGGAGGAGCCTGGTAGGCTGCAGTCCGTGGGGTCGCTACGAGTCGGACACGACTAAGTGACTTCACTTTCACTTTTCACTCTCCTGCATTGGAGAAGGCAATGGCACCCCACTCCAGTGTTCTTGCCTGGAGAATCCCAGGGACGGGGGAGCCTGGTGGGCTGCCGTCTATGGGGTCGCACAGAGTTGGACATGACTGATGTGACTTAGCAGCAGCAGCAGCAGCAATAGGCATAGACGGTTTGAGTCCCAGATGATTCTGAAATTCATTTACTAGCTGGTCAATGCTGATGCCAGCATCTTTAAAAGCTGTAATGAGAATCATTCCTGCTAAAAAGATGGGTAGGTTCACTCTGCTATATTTAAAATAGATAATCAATAAGGTCCTACTGTATAACACGAAGAATTCTGCTCAATGTTATGTGGCAGCCTGGATGGGAGGGGAGTTTAGGGGAGAATGGACACAAGCATATGTATGGCTGAGTCCCTTTACTATTCGCCTGAAACTATCACAACATTGTTCATCAGCTATGCTGCTGCTGCTGCTGCTAAGTCGCTTCAGTCGTGCCCGACTCTGTGCGACCCCATAGACGGCAGCCCACCAGGCTCCCCCGTCCCTGGGATTCTCCAGGCAAGAACACTGGAGTGGGTTGCCATTGCCTTCTCCAATGCATGAAAGTGAAAAGTGAAAGTGAAGTCGCTCAGTCGTGTCTGACTCTTCGCGACCCCATGGACTGCAGCCTACCAGGCTCCTCCGTCCATGGGATTTTCCAGGCAAGAGTACTGGAGTGGGTTGCCATTGCCTTCTCCGCCATCAGCTATACTCCAATATAAAATAAAAAGTTAAGAAAAAGAGATAGTTCCAGCAGTATATGTAGGAGTTAAGGGAAATGGGGAGTTAAGGGAAATTACCAACATCTGTTGGATCATCGAAAAGGCAAGAGAGTTCCAGAAAAAAAAATCTACTTTGGCTTTATTGACTATACCAAAGCCTTTGACTCTGTGGATCACAAAAAACTGTGGAAAATTCTTAGAGATGGGAATTCCAGACCACCATACCTGCATCCTGAGGAAATCTGTATGCAGGTCAAGAAGCAACAGGTAGAACTGGACATGGAACAACAGACTGGTTCCAAATAGCAAAAGGAGTACATCAAGGCTGTATATTGTCACCCTGCTTATTTAACTTATATGCAGAGTACATCATGAGAAATGCTGGACTGGATGAAACACAGGCTGGAATCAAGATTGCCGGGAGAAATATCAATAACCTCAGATATACGGATGACACCACCCTTATGGCAGAAAGCAGAGAAGAACTAAAGAGCCTCTTGATGAAAATGAAAGAGGAGAGTGAAAAAGTTGGCTTAAAACTCAACATTCAGACAGCTAAGATCATGGCATCTGGTCCCATTACTTCATGGCAAATAGATGGGGAAACAGTGGAAAGAGTGACAGAATTTATTTTGCGGGGGCTCCAAAATCACTGCAGATGGTGACTGCAGCCATGAAATTAAAAGACGTTTGCTCCTTGGAAGAAAGCTATGATCAACCTAGACAGAATATTAAAAAGCAGAGACATTACTTTACTAATAAAGGTCCGTCTAGTCAAAGCTATGGTTTTTCCAGTAGTCATGTATGGATGTGAGAGTTGGACTATAAAGAAAGTTGAGCGCTGAAGAATTGATGCTTTTGAACTGTTGTGTTGGAGAAGACTCTTGAGTCCCTTGGACTGCAAGGAGATCCAATCAGTCCATCCTAAATGAAATCAGTCCTGAATATTCATTGGAAGGACTGATGCTGAAGCTGAAACTCCAATAGTTTGGCCACCTGATGCAAAGAACTGACTCATTGGAAAAGACCCTGACTCTGGGAAAGATTGAAAGTGGGAGGGGAAGGGGAAAACAGAGGATGAGATGGTTGCATGGCATCACCAACTCAATGGACATGAGTTTGCATGAGCTCCGGGAGTTGGTGATGGACAGGGAGGCCTGACGTGCTTCAGTCCATGGGGTCGCAAAGAGTCGGACACGACTGAGCGACTGAACTGAACTGAAGGGAAATAGGCTCTGGCTCCAGGCTGCTCATGTTGGCATCCTGGCTCTGCCACTTACTAATTGAGCAACTATGCTCCCATGCCTTCGTTTCCCCATCTGCAGAATGATAGTAATTATGTACTAGATCTCACATGGTTGTGTGAGTCTTATTTCAGTTTTCTTATTTTAGCACACATTTGTGCTCTGTGCCAGACACTGTTATGAGACCTTCAAGATGTTAATTTGTTTAGTTCTGATAACTCTGTAAGCTATATTCTAAGACCTGTTTAGCCCCGGAGAGGTTAAATAACTTATTAACACATAGCACATACATTTTTTTAGTTCAATTAAAATTTCAAATTGAAACATTGTTGATTTACAATGTTAATTAGTTTTAGGTGTACAACAAAGTGATTTGATATTTTTATAGGCTTTGCTTCATTTAAAGTTATTATAAAATATTAGTGATATTCCTTGGGCTGTACATTATATATTTGTGTCTTATTTATTTTATACCTAGTAATTTGCACTTCTTAATCCTTCCCCTATTTTGCCCCTCCTCCAACCCTTCCTCCCACTGATAACCATTAGCTTGTTCTCTGTATCTGAGAGTCTGTTTCTGTCTTGTTATATTCAATTATTTATTTTTGAGAGTCCACATATCAGTGAAAGTATACAGTATTTTTCTCTGCCTGACTTACTTCATTAAGCATAATATCCTGCTTTTTCGATGATCCATTGGATGTTGGCAATTTGATCTCTGGTTCCTCTGCCTTTTCTAAAACCAGCTTGAACTTCTGGAAGTTCATGGTTAACATACTGTTGAAGCCTGGCTTAGAGAATTTTGAGCATTAGTTTACTAGCGTATGAGATGAGTGCAATTGTACAGTAGTTTGAGCATTCTTTGGCATTGCCTTCTTAGGGATTGGAATGAAAACTGACCTTTTCCAGTCCTGTGGCCTCTGCTGAGTTTTCCAAATTTGTTGGCATATTGAGTGCAGCACTTTCACAGCATCATCTTTGAGGATTTGAAATAGCTCAACTGGAATTCCATCACCTCCTCTAGCTTTGTTCATAGGGATGCTTCCTGAGGCCCACTTGACTTCACATTCTAGGATGTCTGGCTCTAGGTGAGTGATCACACCATCGTGGTTATCTGTGTCGTGAAGATCTTTTTTGTATAGTTCTTCTGTGTATTCTTGCCACCTCTTCTTAATATCTTCTGCTTCCGTTAGTACCATACCATTTCTGTCCTTTATTGTGCTCATTTTGCATGAAATGTTCCCTTGGTTTCTCTAATTTTCTTGAAGAGATTTCTAGTCTTTCCCATTCTATTGTTTTCCTCTATTTCTTTGCATTGATCACTGAGGAAGGCTTTCTTATCTCTCCCTGATATTCTTTGGAACTCTGCATTCAGATGGGTATATCTTTCCTCTTCTCCTTTGCCTTTCGCTTCTCTTCTTTTCTCAGCTATTTGTAAGGCCTCATCAGACAACCATTTAGCCATTTTGCATTTCTTTTTCTTGGGGATGATCTTGATTTCTGTCTCTGTACAATGTCACTAACCTCCGTCCATAGTTCTTCAGGCACTCTATCAGATCTAATCCCTTGAATCTATTTCTCACTTTCACTGTATAACTGTAAGGGATTTGATTAGGTCATACCTGAATGGTCTAGTGATTTTCCCTACTTTCTTCAATTTAAGTCTGAATTTGGCAATAAGGAGTTCATGATCTGAGCCACAGTTAGCTCCCAGTTTTGTTTTTGATGACTGTATAGAGCTTCTCCATCTTTGGCTGCAAAGAATATAATCAACCCGATATCTGTTGACCATCTGGTGATGTCCATGTGTAGAGTCTTCTCATGTTGTTGGAAGAGGGTGTTTGCTATGACCCGGTGGCTGGACTCAATTTCCACGTGGAACACAGGGATGTTTGGACGTGCCCACTAGGGGGCGCATGATCAACAGGTCAGAAAAGGCCATCAAGGAGGTTGGACTTCACAGGGAAAAGACTCTGAGTTTCTGAGAAGACTGAAACTAGGTGGGAGAATTTTCGTTGATCTCATCCTTGGCTTGCCAGATGAACACCTAGGATTTTTCTTAGCTTTTTCATGAATCTCTAAACTTTGCCAAAGAGGAAAGAGGTATAAAACAGGGGTCAGAAAGTCTGCCTGCTGAGAGAAGTCCCAGCCTGTTGCTGTCCTAAGACAGAGCCCCAGATCGCCAATGTTTCTGTAACCTGTCCAGACCTTCTGAAGGTGCCAGACCCCAGAGCCCAGTGAATGTGGCTTCAGGAGCGCAAGGCAAGAGCAGCCAAGTGTGGCCAATTCAATCTGTCCTGGGAGTGCAGCCGGCAAACCTCACCAAGAATGAGGGGAGAGATGCTGTCCTTCTTGAGACTTTTTGAGGCCAATTACACCTATTCTTGGGTTTCCCAGGTAACTCAGACAGTGAAGAATCTGCCTGCCAAAGCAGGAGACTTGAGTTCAATCCGTGGGTCAGGAAGATCCCCTGGAGCAGGAAATGACTACCCACTCCAGTATTTTTGCCTGGGAAATCCCACAGACAGAGGAACCTGGTGGGCTACAGTCCATGGGGTCACAAGGACTTGGACACGACTGAGTGCACGCGCGCACACACACACACACACACACACACCTATTCTGATTTCTGTGAGTGCTAAATGCCAACAGTCCTTAATAAATATCAACTTTTTCTTTCAGAACAATTGTTCAAGTCTTGCTCTTCTTTGTCTTCTTCTGATTCTATTTTTATCCTTCTGACTGCTTTTCCTGACATTTCTTTCTTCATTTCTTAATGAGACTTAAAGAAACTTGGGAGGAGTAGAAAATTAAAAGCGCAGCTCTTCCTGAACTCCAGTAACCTTGCCTGTGTTGGAATTGCCCTTAAGCCTTTAGAGATGAAAACCTGTCTCCCCACTTCTGCATGGAAGACTTTCCAAGGTGTGGGCCTGTGATCTCTGGAGCTCGGTCCCTGGGTCCCTGGAATTTCAACCTGTCTCCTCTCTCTCCTCAGGTAGGAGACCCCTGAAGCTTGGCTCTGGCAGGGCCTCTGTGTAGTAAGATTTTGTCAATAATATGCTTTGATAATTCCACCCTTCCCTAGAAAACAGGAGGGGAAACTCTTTTCCAATCCAATGGCTATTTGGGCATCTCAGGGTGGGAGGTTCTTAGGACCCCAATTCCTAGAAGGGTTTGGAAGGGGCTGAAAAATTCTGGAATACCTCTGACTTCCCCTGCATCCTGGTTCACATCCTATCAGGGTCCCTACTGTGGACTCACACAATAAAAACATGGAAGATGTCAAGAAAGAGACAGGAAATGCGTGTTCAACTACAATATCCCATCCATTTTACATGCTTTATTTTATTTAATCCCCCAGCAGTCTTTCCGGTGGTCATTACTATTCCCAAGTTACAGATGAGGCAATGAGGCACAGGGCCATTCAATGACTTGTGAAGGGCATAAAGGCAGTAAGTGGCAGGGGGTGGATTTGAACTCAGTTTTATTTTATTTTATTTTTTTGGCTGCACTGTACAGCTTGCGGGATCTTAGTTTCCCAACCAGAGAATGGACCCCACATCCTCTGCAGTGAAATTGTGGAATCCTAACCACTGCTGTGCATACTGAGTCGCTTCAGTCATGTCCAATTCTGTGCGGCCCTATGGACTGTAGCCCGTCAGGCTCCTCTGTCCATGGGATTCTCCAGGCAAGAATACTGGAGTGGGTTGGCATGCCCTCCTCCAGGGGATCTTTCCGACCCAGGGATTGAACCCACCTGTCTTACATCTACCTGCATTGACAGGTGGGTTCTTTACCACTAGTGCCACTTGGGAAGTTACCACCAGGAAATTCCCTGTCTCATTTTAAAGACAATCATTTTCTAACTAAACTTCAGCTGCCTTTCTTGAGATTTTTACCACTCCTCTTCAAGGACTTAGGAAGAAGGAAGTGGTTTGGACTAGACTCCTGGAAAACAGTAGTCATCATATGATGAAGCAAGCAGTCTGGAGACCTGAGGGGGCGGGATTGAGGAGGCGGGTGATGGGGAGCCGTGATGGGCAAACTACTGGTGATGAAGACCAGATGTCAACACAGGCTCAGGAGGAGGCTGGAGGTTGAGGTGCCAGTCACTGGGCAAGAAGGATGGCTCAGCCGGACTGCTCGCCCCCTTGACCCTTTCCCCCAGGCATCATGGTAAAAATCACCTTTACACGTGACTGACTCCTTCACTTTTCAATAAGGACAGCTTCCATGAGTTTGTTTATGGTTCCCTAAATTAATTCTATTACCACTATGGCCAAAATGGTAAATGTATCTTCACTTACTCATCCCCAAACCCTTCCTGTGGTTTCCAAACCCCTCCTTTGGCCCCACCAGGCACAGAGAGTGAGGGCGTACTGACCTGGTTTGTGATACTTGGAGACCATCTCTTAAAAAAACTTTGACAAGTTCAGTTTACCGCAAGTCTGCCAATAGGCAATAAAGTAGGTTAAGTCAGAGACTTGGATGGAGTTGGGCTCCATTTCAGGCCCCACCACTTCCTACTTGTGTAGCTGGAGGCCATCATTAACTTCTCAGTACCTGCCAGTGCCTCACTTGTTCAAATGGGGTAAGAATTCCCCTTCATGGGTAGTAGGGAAGACTCGTTAGTGTCTGGTCAGTCGCTAAGTCGTGTCTGACTCTTTGCAACCCCATGGACTGTAGTTCCCATGCTCCTGTAGGCTCCTCTGTCCATGGGATTTCCCAGACAATAACACTGGAGTGGGTTGCCATTTCTTTCTCCAGGGGATCTTCCCAACCCAGGGATCTAGCCCACATCTCCTGCATTGCAGGCAGCTTGTTTAACACTGAGCCACCTGGGAAGCCCCACTGCAGGTGGTTTCTTTACCGCTGAACCACCGGGGAAACCCAGCGAAGACTAACAGATGTGTAAACCCAGGTATCCATAAGTGAACAGCAGATGATAACTTTTGAGGCTGTTATGAAGCTGGGCTTCCGTTGTGTGTTGGAGATACAAAACCAAATCCTGCCCTCAAGAGACTCACTTGTCTCATGAAAGAGAGGCCCACAGAAAAATGAAGAAAATGGCAGCATAAGACCTGCTTCAATGACATGTGGACAAGGTGGAAAGGTGCTCTGAGGGGAAGAAAGATCTCTGTTCAGGTGGGGGTGGGTGAGACTACTTCCTGGAGGTCAGGATCAAAGCCATGGGTGGGGTTCCAGCTCTGGTTAATTTGCAACCACAGCTTGAATAGACGAGATTTCATCAAAGGACAGCGGCTATCCTGCTTCCTGGACTGCTTGCTTTTCAGTCTTGCTTTAAAGGAGAGCCTTGGATTCTGAAATATTCTGGGTCCAGATACCCTCAGTTAATAGTCACTCACATTTAAAAACTCGCTGATTCATGTTGATGTGTGGCAGAAACCATCACAATATTGTCATCATCCTCCAATTAAAAATATTAAAAAAAAAACTGGTTAGAGTTTGGAAAACTGGAGGGGGTGATGAAGAAAGATATTAAGTACCTAGAGTGTGTCTGTGGGAGATGAATTAATATTCAGATAAGAATTAATATTTTTAAGGACCTGATATATGCCAAGCACTGCCATGTACCAATTATCTCCTGCAACCCTCATAGCAACCCTGTGAAGGTTTTGTGGTCTTTTTTTTACAGATGAGAAAGCTAAGACTAAAAGCATTTAAGCTGTGTGAGCAGGGTTGCGCAGTGGTGAAGTGGTAGAGTCAGTATTAAAACTCAGATTTGTCTAATTCTAGAGCTGATGCTCTTTCTCCTGTCCTAGGCATCTCCCCAACTATATTTACATAGGGTCCGGCTCCTTCCTTTTCCAATGAATAGCAATTATGAAGTTGTTTGTGGCTTTTTAAAAGAACGCTATTGCCAACACAGTCAAAATGGGGTGTGTATCTTATGCATAAACAGGAGAGGTGCCCTTGAGCACAAGAATCTTTAACACATCTGTCATAGGTTGATTGTACTAATGGCTCTGGTCATTGGCCTCCTTGAAGCTACGGCTTTTTGTGATAGGACTTTGCAGCAATTCCCATGAGGAGGTAGCATCTACTTCCCGGCCTCCAAATCTGGGCTGGTTTTGTCTTGCTCTGGTGAATAGTATAATAGTGTTAGGACATAGGAGAAGTTCTTGGCCTCAAGGAGTGTTGTGGGCATCTGCCCTCACCTGGAACCCTGCCAGACCTGGACCAGGTATTTGGAGGTGTGTGAGGGTCACACAGAAGAGACTCCAATGGTCCCACCCACCCTAGATGAAGCCATAGTCAACTTCTAGCTGACCTGTTTGTTAAGTACAACCATGAGCAGTCCAGTCATGCTCAGCTGAGTCCTGGCCAGATCCCAGAAGCACCTGGTCAATGGGTGGACTCATGAGAAATAACCAATATTTGTTATTTTAAATTGCTCTGCTTTGGAGTGGTTTTAAAATGCATCAGTAGTTAGCTGCTATAACTGAAAAATAACCTTTTTTAATTAGAGGTCAACAAAGCTAAGGCGTTTATTATTTCCTTTATTAATCAGTACTCTAGTTTGGATTGATTGTTCCTAAGACACGCTGTACAGCTGTCATCTCAGGGTCTCCCTTTATTACCTCTTCAGGAATTCCTTTTACTTTGCTTTCTGAATCTCATGTTTCCCCCTTTCTTAGTAACTCCCTTGGTTTAATGGAGTATATCCTCCAGGAGAAGCCTGGGAATGGATGACTAGGTTTGGAGATAATGCAGATATGAGATGTTTTCACTCTGCCCTTACAGTTAATTTGTGGTTTGGCTGCATTAGAATTCTAGCGCGAAAACATTTCTCTTAGAATTTTTATGGCACTTGTTTCATAGTCCTGCCTCTTTCAAGGTGGCTGTTGAGAAGTCTAAATTTATTCTCTCAATCCTCTTTAGGATATACACTTTCCTCCTGAGAAACTTATAAGATAATCTCTTTGCCTTGACTATTGTGAATTTTTAAAATGACATGTGTTATTGTGTATCTGCTTTCGTCCTTCGTGCTAAGCACTCCGTCCTTTTCGTCTAGATATTCACATTCTTTAATTCTGAGGAGTTTTCTTTATTTACTTCTTAGATGATTCCTTCTTCATAGTCTCTGTTTTCTCTTTTTGTAATCCCTATCATTTGTATGTTGGATGTCCTAGAATTTTCTCTACTTTTATTTTCTCCTCTGTCTCCATTGCTTTGTCTTCACTCTGTTTTCTGGGATATTTCTTCAATTTTATTTTCCAAGCTTGCTGTTGTTGTTTTTTTTTAATTTGTGCTTTCAATTTGAATTTTAAAAAGCTTCTTTTTTTAGGGGTTCACTAAATTTTCCTTTTTTACCATAGCATTGTGTTCTTCTTTCATAGATAGAATTACCTCTTATTTTCTTACTGAGACTATTACTGATATATATTTTTAAAGTTTTCTTCTCCATGAATTGACTCATGGGTCAGAGGGAGCCACAGCAAGGTAAGAGCCCTGTGTGCCCGGAAGGGTTTGAGATCTTCATTGTAGATTGCTTTGCTGGGCTATAGCCTTGAGAAGCTATCCTGTTGGTATCTTTTGGTTTGCTCTGAAGTTTCTCAGATTCCCCAGGAAGACTGAGTTTTGTCTGGAGCATATTGTATATGCTTGGCTACCAGCATTTTGGGAGCCAAGTTGGGGGAAAATATCTAGGAAGGCTCAACATTCTTTATATACGCTTTCACTTTACAGAATGATACTTTCAATGTCAACTGTGTATGCCTTGTTGCTCCACAGCCAGACTCTCTTTTTTGCTCTCTTCAGAGAATAATCTTCCCATCTTTTGCTGGAATAGAGAAAGAACAGGCATCCAACTACTTGGTCATTTAGCCATCTCCATAATTTGAGCCCTGCCTTCTCCACCATGTCCAGAAACAGCTAATGCTGCCAAATCTTATGACTTTGAGAGTTCTGCTGCACAAATCTGGTTGCTTCTCAATTTCCCCCCTGCTGGCTTGAGATCCAGCTTTTCCAAATTTGCTCAGTTATCAATGAACCATCACTTTTCAGCTTCAAATTTTTGCTGTTATTGACTCTTCCTCCATCCTCTTTGGCCCCATGGGTTTATGTCTTTTTGCAATATCTCTTCATTGTCTTTTTAGAACCTTGCATGAGGGAAGGAAGTTGAGTATGTTCTCTGTCCTTTCTTTAACTAGAAGGCCAAAGGTAGTTCTTGGTTTTTAAAGAACTAACACTTCACAGTATCTCATTTAATTTGAACTGTTTGGACCATACACTTTTAATGGAAAATTACACTTTCTCCAAAAGAAGAGTTTTAAGTGTTAGAAATTAATTTTTCTTTTTAGAAAAAAAAGAGTATGAAGCTTCAGTCACCTCATAAACTTTTAGCTTTGCACATCTAAATTACCCAAACAACCAGATAATCACAGCTCTGCCCCCCTAGACCTCCTACCCCTTTTAATCAGAGGCTCCTGAGTCCATTTCCCTTCTAACCCACTAACCCTTTTAATAGTAGCCCTTTAATATGTTCCAATAAGTGCTTCTAGCTGAGCAATATACATACCATGCTTTACTCATTATTATTGGTCCATTAAAAAAATATACAAAAATCAGAGTGAGGGTGTGCTGTGAAAAATCAAAGTATTTAACAATGGCCATCATGCATGCATGAACAATGAGCTATTCTTGGAAAATTCAACACAAGTGGTTTATAAAAAGACATTCTTATGACATAAGGTGAATGTTATTCTTAAGTGCATTTTGCTTTCTAGAGAAATCAGTGATTTCTTTCTCCTACTCCCCTGCTGTGTACTGGTATATTGAGTGAACGGAGGCTATGAATTGATTCTAGTTGTCATGGTCTTGATGTAAATTTCTTGAGAGGTTCTGCTAGATAAATCTCTGCCAGGCTAGAATCTGCAAAATACGGACATGAAGGTATCTTTTGCCCCACCTTATTTTTCGCCTGATGCTAATTTAAAGGAAGCCCTCAGGAGACACAAAAAATTTGTAGTTTTTCAGGAAAAATTACACCTGAAGCCCTCAGCTTTGCAAAACTATCAGCTTTGCTCTCCTAAGCTCTGCAAAATAATAAAATGCTGGCCCCTTTCTTTTACAAATAATACTCAGTTTAAGACCCAGCCCAGGCCACCTGGCAAGCTACAGGTAGGAATGGCATGGAGTTATGTCCTTATTTCAAGCGCCAGGGGACAGATCCTATTCCCTGAGCACAGGCAATGTTGCAGGGGTATTGCATCCAAGGATGAAAGTTTTAGACCTCCCCTTTTCCTTTCTTAAGAACACAGAGGTATATCCAAGTCAGGGGATGACAACAATAATGAAAGGGAAGATCATATGTAATTCCAAAACAGAGTAGAAAACAATCTATTTCAGCATACTTGATGGAAAAATCACTGCAGATGGTGACTGCAGCCATGAAAGTAAAAGACCCTTACTCCTTGGAAGAAAAGCAATGACAAACCTAGACAGCATATTAAAAAGCAGAAATGTTACTTTGCCAACAAAGTTCCATCTAGTCAAAGCTATGGTTTTACCAGTAGTCATGAATGGATGTGAGAGCTGAATCATAAAGAAGGCTCAGTGCTGAGGAATTGATGCTTTTGAACTGTGGTGTTGGAGAAGACTCTTGAGAGTCCTTGGACTGCAAGGAGATTAAACCAGTCCATCCTAAAGGAAATCAATCCTGAATATTCATTGGAAAGGCTGATGCTGAAGCTGAATCACCAATACTTTGGCCACCTGATGCGAAGAGCCAACTCATTAGAAAAGACCCTGATGCTGAGATAGATTGAGGGCAGGAAGAGAAGGGGACAACAGAGGATGAGATGGTTGGATGGCATCATCGACTCAGTGGACATGAGTTTGAGCAAGCTCCTGGAGACGGTGAAGAACAAGGAGGCCTGGCATGCTGCAGTCCATGCGGTCCAAAGAGTCAGACGCGAATGAGCAACTGAACAAAATTTCAGCTTACTTGATGGGAATGTATAGAAGGGGTGGAAAACCTTCCCTAGCTGTGAGACTTGTATGACTGTCTAGGACCCCAAAGAGAATCTGGGGTAGCTTGAGCTGGGTCTGGATTTCTTGAATCTGACCCTGTCGTGGTCTGTTGCTTTTAAGTTAAAGAGCCTGCATGAGCCTGTCTGGGTCTGCAGCAGCCCAGGAGAGCTCTAGCTAGCGAGGGTACTTGGACAATAGCGGCAATAACAACAGTGTGGCTTGAAAATAAAGAGAACACCAGTCAGCTAACTATGGAGCTGACTGAGGATATCAACAGAAGAGAAAGGAAACTTTCAAAGACCAGGATGGGGAGGGGATTGTGAGGGTGGATGGGAAGAGTCGAGTTTGAGAATGAGCAGAAAGCCAGCAACTCTCCTTTAAATACTGATATATTCTTCAGAATCCACTCTTGGTGTGAGTCCAGCCCTGATTCACATGGGACTGCTTTTTTTTTTTCCTTCTCTTTCTTCTCTTCCTCCTTCTTCATATTTGGGCTGGGAAACACTGTCAGTTGTAATCAGTTCAGGCAACAAATTACTTTTTCTGGGGACCTAAGGAAGGAGGTCCCAGTTTGTAGAACCGCTTATTTTTATAGATTCAATTTCTTCTATTACAAGCAGCCTTTGGAAGTTTTAGGACCAATGGAGTCTCCTGAACTTATAAATAAAGACTGCTAAAGACTTGCCAAGCAGGAGATAAAGCCATTATTCTCTTACTTGGCCATATAACTGCTTATCTGGTGATGAGTCCAAGGTGGGAAGCCCTATAACCTTTTGAGGGATTCTCCAGCCACTTAATCCTGAGTAGTAACTGCTTTGGATGGAGATCACTGGCTTGAAAAAATATATACAAACACAGCCATAAAAATCCTCCAACAGGATCTGCACGTCTCCCCACCCCACTTTCCCTACTTGTGCCAGTCTGTTGGCTTCTGTCTGTGCTCCTTCATTTCCATTGGCTTCTCCTTTTATTGCAAAAGGTCAGAAGGCACTTCCATATTGTTTTTGGACAACACTATCAGGGTCTAGGACATGGAACATCACAAATGGTCGGTCATGCACATGTAACATGACTTTTCACTGCCTTTCAGGGGAAAGAATAGGCAGCCATTAACACATAAAAGCAGCTGAAGCTCCTCCTCTCACAATTCTGGTTGTAGGACAGGACAGAATGCCTTCAGAACCTCAGAAATAAAACAATGCTATCTCTCTGGCCCTCTATGAGATTTGGGTGAGTGAGCCTGCGTGGGGGCTTAGTGGCTCTGAGATGAAGACTTGCAAGGAGAACCTCCTCACCTCTTCCTGATGAGCTGTTGGGACCCAGACTTTGCTGGTTAAGAAACTGAAAGATCACAGCACAAAGGGTTAAGGTGGAAGAAGTACAGGTGTTTATTATGAATCAGTATAAACCCTTTTATGCCTCTGACCAGGTAACCAAAAAAAAAAAAAAAATCACTGATCAAAGGACCTCCAGGGTTTTGTATTTCAAAAACACAGATAAATAGCTTACTATAGATAAATAGCTTCACCGTTTGGGTATTTCCCAGAAGCATTTGAAAATTTTCCAAGGAGTTTGTAGAAGGGGATGTGTAACCAGTACACCCCCATCCCCAACGCCACTAGAAAGAAATGCCCAGGGATTGGGCTGCTGGAAGGGCAATATGGACCCATTCAGATTTCCTCCCAGGAACCAATCCCTCTTAGCCCTGGGGGATGTCCTCAGCAGGTGGCTGTTCCCTGGCAGGTGGGGTGGAGGGGAAGGTTGAGGATCAGGAAGATGGATGTGTGGCTTTTGTTAGAAGCCGCCCATCACACACCTCAGGGAGATGAGATGCTTCTCGGTGGGGACAAGAACAGTCAAAGTCTTGCCGATATTAACTGGGCCCTCATTTCAGAAAGCAATGCTGTTTTTATCAAATGGATCTGACTTTAAAAAATAAAACACAAAAAACTCCCAAAAAAGGAATAGAAAATTTTATGCTACAAAAAAAGATCCCCAATGAAACAATCAGTAGCACATTGCATCTGTGAAGTGTCCCAGTTCCCTGTAATGGTTGTTTCTCCAATGGTGGTTTATTTCCAAGGTCATGAAGTGGGTGCTACACCCCAATCTTCATATCCACATTCTGCAGGTTCCGCGTCTCGTCTGCCGTCATGAACTGGTCTGGGTTCTCTGGCGACCCCTTGTTCACCAAGTGCACCATCTCCTGAGACTTGCTAGCTTCTCCGTTGAGTCCACTGGGCTTTCTCTCCTCCATGGTTCCATTCCCATTGTTGATCACCAGCTTTTTCTTCTGCCCACACCTAAGAATTGAAAAAAATTGTAAGAGAAATGGGTACCATGATTCCGTCATCACTGTCACAGTTAACGCCACCATCACTACGGTTTATGATAATCTGAGTATATTTCATCCTACTGACTTCTAACAATCAGCACTTTTCAAAGCAAAGTTCTTGAACCAGTAGCCAAAGCATCAATTGTAAACTTGTTAGAAATGCAAATTCTCAGGCCGACCTCAGACATCCCGAATCAGAAAACGCGAGGAGCGGGGACCAGGGTCTGGGATTTAGCAAACCCTCAGGGGCTACCTGAAGTGAGTCTGAGAATCAGTGGTCACAGCTATGGGAAGCCAGTGCTCGCTGTATCCACCATCACAGCTAAAGAAATCTTGGGCTCAGAAAATTCCATCACTTGCCCCAGGTTATTCAACACATACTAAGAGAATTGGGACTCAAACCCCCGTGTGTCTGATTCCCAAGTTCTAACTCTCCTTCCATCACATCATGTAAAGGAAATGTTTGCCTCTGTTAAACTCTGGCTGTTTCTGCAGGCTTAGATAAACCATCAACGGGACGACTGTAAATCATTCTGATTTGTGTATTCAAGAAAGTCCCGTTACTTCCTCTTCCAGTCAACACTTTGTTGGCGTTGTCAGGGTTATTATTGCAAATATCAAGAAGACTGAGGCAATGCTTTTCTAGAAGTATAGTGTTAGTGTTAGTTGCTCAGTCATGTCTGACTCCTTACGACTCCATGGACTCTAGCCCAACATGCTCCTCTGTCCATGGAATTCTCCAGGCAAGAATGCTGGAGTGGGTTGCCGATCCCTTCTCCAGGGGATCTTCCTGACCCAGGCGCTGAACCCTCCATTGCAGGCAGAACCTTTACCATCTGAGCCACCAGGGAAGATATAAGGCCACATTGATTTTTCCCTTATCATTGGTTAATTGCCACAAAACCTTAGATATGGGAAGTTTACCTACAAAAGGCAAATAGTTCACTATGTAAGATTTCTCAATAACATTACTCAAATGCAGAAGGTCTTCTATAGAAGAGCATGACCTTGATCTTGTTGCTGGATCAGAGCATTGCCTTATCCCTGCCCTAGCCTGAAGCAACGCTTCCTCTTTCCTGTAACATGATCACTGCCACAATCAAGAAGTCACATGCTGCTTAAACAAAAGCAAAGGTGCAAACCCTCACAACTACAAGTGGAGTGGGAGTGAGGGGAAATGTACTTTTATTGGATACTTCCTGAATGTCAGGCACTTTACATGTAATTTCGTGTAATCTTTACAATAATCTCACAAAGCAGCTGTTATTCCCATTATACAGCAATGGAAACTGAGGCTCAGGGAGGTTCAGTAACTAGCTTGAGGTCACACAGCCAGTAAGAGGGACAGAGTCAATATTCAAATGAAGGCTTTTATGACCAAAAGTCTGGGCTCTGCCGCCCTTGCTTTATTCATGCTGTTAACCATCTGGAGATCTGGAACAAGTATGAAGTTGGAATTGTTCACTTTGCCGCTGGATATTTGGAGTTGTAGAGACAAAGCTTCTATTATTCATGATCATGGGCCATTCCCTCTGGAACTGCCAAGGCCATAAACTTTAATCACTTGTTTGGGGAAGTAGAAATTATACCTCCTGAATAGGAGGTTGATCCTGTATCCTCTGGCATGACTCTTGATGAGGGTGGGAGGAAGGACACTTGACCTCTGCTGGTCTGTAGGGCTGGGCATATGGATGCAATCCACAGAGATAAGAGCAGGGGCTTGGAAGGCCTGGTTTGAGGGCCTTACCACTGTGTGACCTCAGGCAACTCACTTAACTTCTCTGAGCCTCAGCTTTCTTATCTGTAACACCAGGCTGTTAAGAATACCAGTGTCACAGGACTGTGAAAATCCCTTGAAACAGAGGCTGGCACTGGATAGATGAGTTTATCATCGTTTTATCTGTTGCTCTTCTGAACAATGTAGAGTAAGGAAATCGAGGCCTTGGATAAGCACTTAGAACAGTATCCGAAACACAGTGAATGTTCAAGAAGCACTTGCTGTAATTGTTAGTATAACCAGAGCCATGTAAAATGTTTGGTTTGTTTCTTCTGCTAACTCCACTCCCCTTGTTATATTTACGATGAAGATAATGTAAAAGGCCAAAGGTGGAGGCTGCTTGTGTTTTTTTCAAATTACCAAGGATTATCTCCTTTGTCTTTGCTTTTGCAGTTTTTTGTTTAAATTTAATTTTGTTGTAGTACAGTTGATTTACAACATAGTGTTAATTTCTGCTGTACAGCAAAGTGATTCAGTTATACATGTTCATGCATACTAGGTCACTTCAGTCATGTCTGACTCTTCGACCCCATGGACTGTAGCCCACCAGGCTCCTCGGTCCATGGGATTTTCCAGGCAAGAGTACTGGAGTGGGTTGCCATGCCCTTCTCCAGGAGATCTTCTCGACCCAGAGACTGAACCTGCATCGACAGATGGATTCTTTACCACTAGCCCCACCTGGAAAACCATCAGTTATACTCACATACCACCCTTATGGCAGAAAGTGAAGAACTAAAGAACCTCTTGATGAAAGTGAAAAAGGAGAGTGAAAAAGTTGGCTTAAAACTTAACATTCAGAAAACAAAGATCATGGCTTCCGGTCCCATTGCTTCATGGCAAATAGATGGAGAAACAGTGGCAGACTTTATTTTGGGGGGCTCCAAAATTACTGCAGATGGTGACTGCAGCCATGAAATTAAAAGACGCTTACTCCTTGGAAGAAAAGTTATGATCAACCTTGTGAAGTCGCTCAGTCAGCCGTGTCTGACTTTTTGCGACCCCACAGACTGTAGCCTATCACGCTCCTCCATCCATGGGATTTTCCAGGCAAGAGTACTGGAGTGGGTTGCCATTTCCTTCTCCAGAGGATCTTCCCAACCCAGGGAAGATGACCAACCTAGACAGCACATTATAAAGCACAGACATTACTTTGCCAACAAAGGTCCATCTATGGTTTTTCCAGTAGTCATGTATGGATGTGAGAGTTGGACCATAAAGAAAGCTGAGGGCTGAAGAGTTGATGCTTTTGAACTGTGGTGTTGGAGAAGACTCTTGAGAGTCCCTTGGATTGCAAGGAGATCCAACCAGTCCATCCTAAGGAAATCAGTCCTGAATATTCATTGGAAGGACTGATGCTGAAGCTGAAACTCCAATATTTTGGCCACCTGATGCAAAGAACTGACTCATTGGAAAAGACCCTGATGCTGGAAAAGATTGAAGGCGGGAGGAGAAGGGGAAAACAGAGGATGAGATGGTTGGATGGCATCACTGACTCAGTGGACATGAGTGTGAGTAACTCCAGGAGTTGGTGATGAACAGGGAGGCCTGGGGTGCTACAGTCCATGGGGTCGCAGAGTCGGTCACGACTGAGTGACTGAACTGAACTGAACTGATACACACACATACATATATTCTTTTTCATGTTCTTTTCCATTATGGTTTATCACAGGATATTAAATATAGTTGCCTATGCTATAGAGTAGGACCTTGCCATTTATCCATTTTGTATATAATATGGGGTTGGCAAAAATGTTTGTTTGCTTTTTCCCATAACAGCTTACAGAAAAACCTGAATGACCTTTTTGGTCAGCCCAATAGTTTGCATCAGATGGTCTTTGGAGAAAATTAAAGTAATTTCCATTCATCCACCAAACGGGTACTTGCGAAGTTGGATGAAACGGTGCGGGAAAGTGATTTATAATCATAAAATAAATGTTTGTGCAAGGGGGTGAGGTGGGGATTAACATTATTACCCTAAATGAAGCTGATTTTGAAAGTGGGTAACATTAGACCTGCAGGGTGGAGGAATGTTGTGCTTGGGTTTGGTCCTGCCCCCATTTCCCTCTGGATTTATGTGTCTCTGTTTTCTGTCTGAGTTCTTTCTGGAGGGCAGGGTGATGCTCATAAATAACTCAGCCCAATATTTGGTGCTTCAGGCAATTCATAAGTACTTTTAAAAAGCAAGCTCTAATTTTTTTTCTTTCTTATTAGTTACAGGAATTTAAAAAGAAACATTAGAGCTGCAGGAACTTCAGAGGTGATCCAGCCTATCTCTTTGCTGAGTCCAAGAAGTCAAGCATATCACCCAAAGCTACCCCGCTAGTTATAGCAGGAACTACAGTCTAGTGTTTACAACTTAGACTTTCTGACTCTAAAGGTCAGAGATCTTTACTGAACCATGTCTTGCCTATATCTCCTTTCCCCTTCAATCTCAGGCATCAGCTGTGGACGCAAGTGACTTCACGATGAGGAAGCTGCCAGACTGAAGCCTGGCCAGGAGTGGGTGGGCAGGCTGTGTGGGGTTTAGAAGCTAGGAAACATATTCTTTAGGGCATGGAGGAGTTTATCTTAAAAGTTAAGGGGTAAGGTAACTTAACAACTGGTCTTGGGACTACCCTGGTGCTCCAGCAGTTGGGACTTTGAGCTTCCAAAGCAGGGATTGCAGGTTCAATCCCTGGTTGGGGAACTAAGATCCCACATGATGTTGTTTAGTCGCTCAGTCGTGTCCAACTCTTTGCGATCCTGTGGACTGTAGCCCCGCAGGCTCCTGTGTTCATGGGATTTCCCAAGCAATAATACTGGAGTAGGCTGCCATTTCCAATTCCAGGGGATCTTCCCAACCCAGGAATCGAACCTGCATTTTCAGCTTGGCAGGCAGATTCTTTACCACTGAGCCAACTGGGAAGCAAGATCCCACATGCCGTGGCCAAAAAATAAAAATAAATAAATAATTCTATATGTAAACATCTGTATTGATATTGTGTTCATCCTGATGTCATCAGTTCTAATCCATTACCACAGGGATCATTCTAGCCTCCTCCCCTTCCTTAAAAACAACATCAACAGCAAAAAAAACAAACAAACCAGAAAACAAGACTGATCTTATGTCTCATCTACCTGACAGTCCTGAAAGACATTTAGAGATCTATTTTGCAGTGTGTTGGAGTTTTGCCATTCCATCCAGTAGACACCAGCCATAGGATATAAACTAATTTAAATGAAATAAAATAAAAAATTCACTTCTTAAGTTGAACTAGCCACATTATGAGTGCTCAGCAGCCACAAGTGGTTAATGGTTGTATATAAGCACAAATGTGGAACACTTCTGTCATCACAGAAAGTTCTATCGGACAGCTCTGTTGTAGAGGGCAGAAGGAGTTTGGGTGAGCTTAGATTACAGTGAACTAGGCTGCAGCTTAAAAGAAGGAAGATATTTCTAAGTCATGGAGATTTATGGAGGGGACACACCAGGCAGAGGGTGCATGACTGCCCTCTGGGGTGTAGAGACAGGATGATTATTCCCATGACAGCGCAAGCAGGCAAAGGCCTTTTCTGCACAATTGATACAGAAACATTCCTTAATCATTTCTCTTCTGTGAAGCTTTCTCTCTCCTCTTCACACAAATCCGATCGATTCTTTAAAGAGAAAGGCATCTAACTTCTTCTCTTCAGTCTCATCCAATATCTACTAACCCAACTGACTCTTAAAACATTTGTCGGCTCTTACAGAGAGTGAATAAAGTTCTGATTTCCACTGGGAAGGTGCAATTCAAGGACTCTGATTATAAAAAGAACAGCAGGAAAGGTAATGATGTGGGCTATGACAGAGACGGGGAAAGCGAGAGAAATTACAGGACCCCTAAAATGGCATCTTTAAGACAATGGAACTCACAGATCACTTCTTCATGGAAGCCCATGTTTAATTCTCCAACCTCAACTTTAGTAGTTAATGATTTTCCACTTCTATCTTTTAATTGTAATTCACGTAACAAGGCCTGGCCCAGAGTATGTTGGCAATAAACAATAGCTGACTCAGATTGAACAGGCCAATAATGCCACAAAACTTCAAGATTCTTGCAGAGAAGTCATGGTACCCTTTTTGTTTTCATCTCTTCCTCCTCTGTAATGCTGACAGTCACAGCCACCCCTCAAAAGACATTTGCTGAATAAGTGAATGCCTGGTATAGGCCTCTCATCTTCAGACAAACTTTCTTTGATGAAAATAGGATTCTGTATCCCTCTCGAATGCCACGCTCCAAGGAGAAAGGCCTCCGCCTTTTGAGAGGATTAGAAATGGGCTGGTGGCTTTAGAATCACAGTGCATATCCCAAGGCCTCTGCAGCCGTTAATCAGTCTTTAGCTCTGTGGCAAATCTGTTTTCGATTATCAAATCAGGACATGGTAATTCAGAGCATCCGAGCAGCTACTTTCCCGGTGAGACGCTCGCTCTACCGGATCCTGAGTGTATCTGGTTGCCGGTTGCCAGGGTGACCGCTGGTATTGGGAGGAGGGGGTAGGGAAACAAGGGGGCCTGTTTATGCTGCTGACATGATGGGAAGTGACACATGAGCTAACCAGTCACACTGCAGGAACTCCAGCTGCTTGGGGGACAGCTGAGACGCTTCTCTGAGTTCTCCCCCACTTTGACAGCATCTGAGGCCAGCGTTTCTATGGCGACATGTACAGAGCTTATGGGCTGTATATGTGAGCAGAAGTGGTACACTTTAGGGCCTGGAATAAAAGGACTGATTTCCAACAATAGGAAATTCATATTTAATTGAGCAAAAGTCATCTATGAAAAAAGCACAGAGGCTGAAGGAAAGTATAAAGGCTCTTTGTAAGGGCTCCCTAAGTCATATTATTTAAATTCAACTAAAAAAAAAAAAATCTCTTTCCATTTAGTCATGGGAGATTTTTAGGAGGTCTTTCAGATTTCTTTTCCTAGTTTTTGTTCCTTATGCAATTGGCTAAATTTTGTTTTGTTTTACAGATAGCAACACATCTATTTGACTTTAAAAACATTTTCATTAGTTGTATGAATGTAAAATGACATTATTTGATTTCCTCCAAAAAGGAAAGATATTGCATGAGCCATACATGGTAATGGAATTAGCTGTTCCTTGGCTTTCCAAAAGCCAACAACAAAGATTCTAGAATTTTCTCCAGGTCTTTTCCCAAATGTAGGGGCATTTTCTGACCTGTTTGATGATCTAATGATACAGTAAATGTGGCCCCACTTGGAGATATATTCTTTTGCTGTATAAGAAGAAACCTTAAGGGACATTTACAAAAAGTCTGATGTTCCTCTGCATTTTCTTGGAGAAAAATTGTGCATCTTTAGAGTATCTTGAAATTTAGAGCTATATTTCTGGAGTACTCCTGTGAAAGTTCATTTTCTCTGATGCTAGAATTACTGTTTTCCTTTGCTTCATTTTAAAGGCAGCGTTATTTTTAGAGGCTGGCCACAGATCAATCAGGTATATGCAGGCATATCATTCCAAAACAATAGGCCTTGGTTGAGGGAGGGAGAGAAGAGTGTCTGGTGATATGAAAACAACCCACATGTCAGTTCTAGAGAGGTGACTGTCTTTTTTCAGACTTTCCATGGAAAATTCTTCATTGTCTCCTATACCTCGGTCTCAGGGAGCTCTTCCTAGGCTATAACCTGAATCCTTTTGATGACAGCTTTCAGAAAGCAGAAAATAGTGTCATTACAAAAAAAAAAAAAAAATCACAAACCCAATGCTTGCTTTAGGTAAGGGTGCTAGAGGTTTCTAGGGGCCTCAGACAGGCTAAAGGGCCAACCCTTGAATCTCTATACAGCATTTTTGTGCACTGTGAAGACACTTGATAAATATTTGTTCAATGAATCAAAGTGAAAGTGTTAGTCGCTGAGTCCTGTCTGACTCTTTGTGACCAGATGGATTGTAACCCACCAGACTCCTCTATCCACGGAATTTTCCAGGCAAGAATATTGGGGTGAGTTGCCATGCCCTCCTCCAGGGGATCTTCCTGACCCAGGGATTGAACCCGGGTCTCCTGCATTGCATTGCAGGCAGACTCTTCACCATCTCAGCCACCAGGGAAGCCCAATGAATCAATGAATGAATATACTATTTCATGTCTTACTGGTGAAAGATTGCACAACTTTCATCACATACCCCAAAATTAAGACCCACAAAAGACCCATTTAAAAGCAGATGTCCAAAGAATCACAGTCTCCCTTCTCTAAAGAATATACCAGAGCAGAGCTTCTTAAACTGTCCTGTCCACATGAATTCCTGGGGTCTTATCAAAACACAGACTCTGATACAGGGGGCTGGGGTAGGGCTTGAGATGTAGCATTTCTGACAAGCTTCCAGGGTGCAGAGGCTGCTAGTTGTAGGAGCTAATACTCTGAGTAGCAAGGACATATTGCCTATGGCTTTTTTTTTAATTGAAGTATAGTTGACTCACAATATTCTATTAGTCTCACATATAGAAGGTAGTAATTCAACATTTCTATAGATTACACTCCATATAAAGTTAATACAAAATATTGGCTATATTCCCTGTGTTGTGCAATATATAATTATAGCTTGTATTTTATACTTAGTAGTTTTATAGCCTAAGTTTAAATGATGCCCTTTCAAAGTTAAGGCCCTGAGGAGCATCGCCTTACCTTCTCCTACTGTTGACAGCGATGCAAACCGCGAGAATCAAAGCCAAGGCCAGGAGAGATGCCAAGATGATCAGCCATTCTGGTGGGAAGCCAAAGACATGCATGAGCTTGGGGGATGCACTTTATAAATTGACCTGGTCCAAACAAGAGCTATAGTCAGCTCTACACATGGGTCCAACCAAAGGTCTAGCCAATAGCCAGCTAATAGTGGAAGAACCATTTTGCCATAGGTCTTTGTCTAACAGGCCTGTTTATCACACCTTATGATCAGTCAAGATTTCCAAGTTCCCCCAGGAGAAACATATTTCCAAAAAGCATAGAATGAACTGTAAAAACTTGTAGATGCCTTTGGTGTGATATCATTAAATAAATCAAAAGAATGTTCCTTAAAAGTATATTCCTTTTCTCTATGAGAGCATTTGCATTACATTTTATTAAGGAACAAAAATGGAGATCATATACTAGCAGGTGGCAGAAATGACATCTCTGTGCAGAGGTCAGGAGGGTCATTTGGCAAAACTCGTCAAAATCTTTCAAAATGTACAGCCTTTGATCCATTGGTTTATACTTCTAGAAATATAGGGCCTCAGACTTGGCTATAAACATGTTTCTTACTGTGCTATTTATAATAGTAAAAGTTGGAAACCATCTACTATCCAACAGTAAGGGATTGGTTAAATGAATTAGGGTCCATCCATTGTGTTGTGTACTAAGATACAGGGGAAGAGTATTTAATGACATTGCAAAGCTGTGACCAGCCAGTTGGGAGTTTACTAAACAGTGTGTCAAATTACATGTTTGTATAGAACTCAGATAGAAAAATAACAGAAAGGACACACATGAAAATGGTTACCATGGTACTCTGGATGGTGAAGTAGATAACAAAGGAATTATATTTTTATCCTTTTGTTCAGCAGTATTTTTTAAAATGCCACCAACAATTAGTGTATCACTTGTAAACCAATAAAACGTCACACACATGTTTTTAAAACCAAGCTGTAGTAGGATTTAAATATAACTTGACAATCTGAATAAATTCAATAGCAAAATAGATTGTATATCCATGCAATGAACTGAAGCTGAAGGAACAAGAAATACGGGAAGTCATTCACTGGCTAATCTTCTTTGAGAATCTTCATTTTCCTCTGATTTCCTGCTCGGTACTGACCCCTCCCTGGTTAGATGAGTTTGGGGAGGGAGGTTGAGTCAGGAGCTGTGGAGGCTGGCAGGAAGGTATCATTTCTGTTCTTTCCCCATGGGTCTAGGCCTAAGATGCTCCACGCTCACTCTCACTAGAGCTGGGGAAAATCCCGCTGCCTGATTATGACAAACTGCACCCCACCCACCCCCTTAGTCCACTCCCCTGACTCCACATGCTCTGCTCAGGTAAGCAGAGGCAAGGGGACACAGGTCACATCAAGCTCTTCCCTCTTCCTAAGGGAGGCTCAGCTTGAGATCTCTGCAGAGCGGAGAAATAAAAGAATAATTTACAACCCTAGGAAAAACCTTCCTTAACTGTGATCCCACTTTACAAATGTCCAGTTTGGAGCCAAAGTCAAAGAAAGAATTTGCCTCAAATGCCTTAAATCTTGATGCTCAAGGGAGCCAGGTGGCCCAGCCCTCTCATTATATTCTGCAACTTTCTTCTCTCTGAATCAGTAAAGATTGTCCCTCAAAAAAAAGAAGTTTGGAGACCAGAATATTTTCACTCCACCCAACACACATGACTCTTGTATTTCCCCATCGTCTGCAATGTGAGGAGAAAGTTACACATCCACCCTCAAACCCGGAAATACAGAGGGAACTGGCCTGAAGTTCCTATCCCGTGGGATAGGAAGATCACTCACTTGGGGAGGGAGCTTTAGTAACTAACAAGGCACTTCTTTGGGACAGACCAGGGGTAGGTCTGAACATGAGCTCAGTCAATCTATGGGACCAAAGCAGAAGGAAAGGTTGCATTCTTTCTCAAGAGGCTGTGGTACTGTCGTTCACCCTTTAGCTCACAAAGAGGAGCCATCAGGTTCAGGGGTAGACATGTAGGAGAACGTGCTTTCCAACTGGTCTCTTCTTCCTTTCTGTGACATTCAGACAGACCTGCTTTTAGCATTTTTTTCCTTCAGGGCTCAAAACTCACCTGGAATTTGAGGTTTCCGCATAGGACCTGAGGTTGTGCTTGTCCCATGTTCTTCACTCCCACTTGAGTGTCCTAAAGAGAAAAAAACATCTCTCAACAAAGTCTGGAATGTGTAACCAGGAGTTTCTTACAGAACAACACGTAGGGCCAAACTCTACACGCTGCGTCACTGCAAAGCGATAGATCCAAGCCACAGACATCCATTATGTGTTGTATGAAAGAAACATCTCTCCAGAAAAACTCCGTTTGATTAAGGCTAAGGTTTAGAAATGTCATTTTCAATAAGAGTATGAGAATTTTCAGTAGTAGTACTATGCAGTGTTTAAGAGGCTATAAATAAATCAGGATAGCCCTGGATTCAAGTCCTACCTCTGTTTCTCACCAGTAATATCTGCTGAGTCAAGTCATCCCTTGCCAGGTCTGTTTTCTCACTCACATGATGGGGGTAATAATAGAATCTGCTTCATCATCATTTTACAGAAGTTTAAAGAAGTGAACAAAAATGGTAATTGTGTGCAGTTAATGTAATAGGAAAGAACCTTTGTTTCTATTACCAGCTAATCATTAAAGAAATGTTATCTATAAGCTTAAACCACACATAATGGCTCATCTCTAGGAACCCTGCCTTCCAGGGAATGAGCATTAAGCTAAAATATCTTGATTTAGTTCATAGGAAGCATCCTGACAAGCCCCACCTGTGAATGACTTCAGGGAGGAAGAAATTAACATATCTTCTTTGGAGCCTGATGGAAACCAGGAATAGTTTGATTTCACTTCTGTCCCTGTTAGTATAAAAGAAGCCTGAATTCTAACTCAGGCAAGATGGTTCTTTGGGACACCAGTCCACCATCTTTGTCTGCTGGCTTTCCGAATAAAATCACTAATCTTTGCTCCAACAACTCATCTCTTGATTTATTGGCCTGTTGTACAGTGAGCAGTACAACCTTGCACTTGGTAACATTGCAATTCTCTATTTTTAATTTAAGACCTTGCTATCCTAGACCAGCAACATCACCGTGGGAGCTTGCTGGTAATACACAGCCTCAGGTTTCATCCCAAACCTCAGAATCTTCATTTTAACAAGATCCCCAGGGGATTCAAATGCTTCAGGTAGTTCAAAGCAAATCTAAAAATTACGTCCAACATCTTCAATAGTCATAAACATTAAAAAAAAAAAAAAAAAAGGGATTCGGGATAGGGTGGGGTGGGCAATGTCCCTTCTCTTTGAGAAAAATCACCCTAAGGAGAGCGCCTGCTAATGAGAGTGCCTGCTAATATGTCTATATTCCCAAAACATGCACATCTTAGAAGACAACATTCTCTGCTGCTACAAAACCAAATAAGGCAACAAAGAATCCAAACTGGAAGGAAGCAGGAAGAATCACAAGATAAAGAATTTACAAGTCAGACGGAAGGTTCATCACAATGAGGGAGGAATCATGTTTTAAATGAAATTTCCAAGGCATTTTGTGAAGAGACTCACCCAAATGAAAGCTTTGGGGTGTGTGTGTGTGTATGTGTGTGTGTGTTGTGCTTCCTCCACTGTTTCAAAACAAAATGTGAAAAATTCCCACTAAAATGAACTCTTTTCCCCTACCCAATGGGAACCCACTGCAGAATCCTGAAGGGTTCCCAGGGAAGAAAAAACACCAGGAAGTCTGTTTGGCTAATCAATGAATGAAGATATTATTGTTGTTGTCGGTTGGTTGCTCAGTTGTGTCCGACTCTTTGTGACCCCAAGAAGATGGGCAGAACTTAAATAGCCTTTTCTCAGAGTCAAATTTTTGACTGTGCATGGTGGACTCTGAAATTTTGATGGCTGTGGTGATTTTGAGTAGAATGGCTCCTATTTATGCAATTCAGTGTACTAGTGAAACTCAAAATGGAGCAAAACAAATTCTACTGGACATCTGGCTGTTTCAGCAGGCCATTTTGACAGTGTCTTCTATCAATCAGAAGGAATCCAAGGGGCTTCCTCTAGCTGCCTCCCAGAGGCCTTGGTCATTATTGGCAGGTGGTCGCCTGAACGGGTCATGGGATACTCGCCATCTAAACTAGAGATCTTTGCCTTGAAAACCACCTACAAGGTACAGCCACTCTCGCTGGTCTGTCTCTGACTCACAGCAGCCTTTGATATTTGAACAGGAGGCCATCAATGGGTCATCATCTCTTTATTTTGATTTTCATAAAAAGTGCTCCCAGCAAGGAAAGATCTGGGTGTGTGTACAACCGGATGAAACCTTCCATTTGAACAATACACACCTGCTCAGGAGGCAAACATAAGAGACTAACCCCCACCCACCTGATTCTCACTTCAAGAAAGAGCTGGAGAAGACGGAGGAGACCCAGCAGGCCTGGTCTTGCACCCTAGAGCTCTGCGGATCCAGTTGGGGTAGGGCTGGTTGGGGAAGTAAGTTCTGCAAAGAGGGATGCTTGACAATGCAGTTGGGAGGTGAGATCCAATCTGAGACACGTGCACACGTGGCTCGCACTGTGAGGACAAAGTCTAAACAGTGCTTCTCAAACTTTAAAGTAAATACAAACTGCATAGTGTGGGCAGGGTGGGGTAGGCATGGATAAAATGCAGTTCTTGATTCAGTGGTCCGGGAAGTCCACATTTCCAGCCAGCTCTTAGGTGATGTCCCTGCTGCTGGTCCAGGGACTATGCTTGGAATGGCTGAAATCACTTGATTTTAAAGAGCACCCCCCTAAAAAAAGAAAACCAAAAACTAAAGAGCACCTCCTTATAGTAATAGCTCCATATGATTTTCAAAACACTCATATTTTTAATACAGAATGCTCTTCAAAAGAGCTCTAGGAGGTAACAGAAGCCTGTGTCCTGATCTCCTTTTTTACTAATAAATTGAAACTGGAAAAGGTTAAATGCCTCACCCAAGGCCCCAAAGACCCTGGGACTTCTGTCTTTATTTTAGAAGCATTTCTACTGTGCTCCTACATCCCTGTGCTCTTACAGGACAGGTTATTACTGAAGCCACCATGGAAATATCCATTTCCATATTTGCTTTAAGTGTGTGACCCTCCAAGCTTGGAGGCAACCCTACTCCCAGCTGGGAAGGAAGGGAAGGACAATAGTTCACATGGGGTTACTTGGCCGGCATGGGGTCACCTGGGCTGGCAATAATCAGGGAGACCACAGTGAGACAGCACCGGCAGAACCTTTCAGTAGCCCCAACATCACTGATCACAAGTCAACCTGCCTTGTGGCAGACTTGCTGCCTGAAGTGATTATTTCTAGAGTCGTGATTGTTACAGTAATTATGACAGTAATGATGGTCATTATAGGGTATTTCTCCAGATCATGCTTCTGAGAGGCAACACAAGATCCCTGGGCTTGAAACCTGGCTCCACCATTCAACTCCACCAAGTCAACTCAGCCATGCTGTTTAGCCTCTCTGAGCCTTAGTTTCCTCATTTGTAATACTGGGATAATACAATTACTGACATAATTAAATGAGCTCATCAAAAATGAAATATAGGGAATCACCAATACCTGACTGTTGATCTACAGAAATGGTGGTTTCAGATGGTCCAACCTAACACATGTAAAGTGTTCAGAAGGATGCCACCAGCACACGGTAAATCCTCAGTAAAGGCTAGTTATTATGCCATGTGTGGTGGGCAGGGGAATTATGCTAAAGACTTTACAGTATTCATCATTTAGTCTTTAAAATAATGTGTGCGTGTGTATGCATGCTCAGTCACTTCCGACTCTTTGTGACCCCATGGACTGTATCCATGGGATTTTCTTGGCAAGAATACTGGAGTGGATTGCCATTTCCTCCTCCAGGGGATCTTCCTGACCCAGGGATTGAACCTGAGTCTCCTGTGTCTCCTGCATTGCAGGCAGATTCTTTACCCACTGAGCCACTGGTAATACCCCTTTAAAACAATGCCCTGTGACAATTATTATCATCCCAATTTTTTTGGTTAGGAAATCAAATCTCAGATCCTTTAAACAAGGTCCCTCGTTGGCATGTGAAGGAGCTGGAATCAAACCCAGGCCATTCTTTCTCCAAAATCTATGTTCTTAATCACTCTGGTAAAATGCAGTGTTAAGCTGAGCACCTGCTTGAATTCTTCCTGATTTTTTCAAATGGAAGAATTTTCTCGAAAGCAGTCATTCTCAAAGTGGAGTGTGTCTGAGCAGAATCAGCATCACCAGAGAAATTACTAGAAATACAAATGCTCAGGCTTCACTCCACTCCTACCAAAGCAGAAACGTTTAAGGATAGGGCCCAGCAGTGTAGTTTAATAAGTTCTCCCCATGATTGTGATGCACGCAAAGGATGTATAAGAACCACTTTTGGGAAGACACTGACTCATACATCATTAATAATTAGCAGGTTCCATGATGGTAACAGTAAATGACTAAAAGCAGCTCAAACTCACCAGCTGATTCAGATGCGTGAGTTGTATAGAACCTTCCACTAGGGTCACGGGATGAGCCATAGTCTCCTGTAAGGAGCAACAGAGGGAGGTTCAATACCATGTGTTCAGTTACATTACCATCTGGGCTTCCTCACCTGTGCGTTTTCATACAGCCCATCGCAAAGTCTTTTAAAAGTAACCAAAAATAATGACAAAGGAGTTCTGAATGGGTCCATGATATGAATTATTGTTCATTGCTTCATCCACTGATGAGTGGGTTAGAGCTTCAATCAAAATTTTAAAAACTGGGACAGCACAGACCAGTAAGGATGACCATACGAAGTGTGGCTTCAGTAGAAACCCCCAAATTGTAAGTCTACCAAAAATACTATGATGTCTTGGCAAGTTTGAGGTTGGGATTTGATACTGTGTCTTTGACATAACGATTATATGCTTTGAATTATGATAGATGTGATCATTGGGAATGCGTGTACTCTGTGGCTTAGGGCATGGGACATTTAAAGAGATTTCTCTGAGGCAGGAAATTGGGAAATGTTTTGTTTGTTCAATAAAGTATCTTGGGGTTGAATCAGTAAGGATTCAAAGAGACAAGTCAATTCAATTTAGAGAAAATAAAGTCTGAAAATAAGTGAAAAAGAAATGGGGAGATAACTAACATGTGGCTAAGGTGTACCTGGTTATTAGAATATATTTCAAAGCATATTTTCCAAAAACTTAAATCTGTATTTTCAACACCAAGAATTAATATAACCCCATCTTCTCAAACATCCATCACCAGAAGGCTTTACATTGAAACAAGTTCATGAATTGCTAAAATTTGGATCCACAGGTCAAATCTCGGGTTCAGCATATGGAAACTCTGGTTCCTCTCCCTCCTCCCCACACATGTCCTAAAATTATAACGGAATCTTGAAGCAAAACAAAACAGGTTCATAAAATGGCTATGGTCACCCATTACGAAAAATTCCTCTAAGGAATACACAGTAATCTGATCTTCACCATGTCCTTATTTAGAGAAAGTGGAGGCAGCCGACCTGTAATCTCTTCCACAATTGTATGGAGGAGATAGATTACTTTGTTTCTTGGCTGATGGTTAGAAAAACTGAAAACAGCATTTGCTGAAATGCTGACACCAAAGCACACAATACCACCACCATCACCACCACCACCACCATCTTTATCACCACCACCATCACCAAGACCACAACCACAACAATTAAGGGTGTTTTCATTCTTAACATTTAGCAAAAAGACTGAGAAAAAATATATATGGGAAGAAATTAGCCTTATCTGAGTATTCTGGAAGAAAATCAAGGGTGATAGATCATTTAATCCATGGAGAACTACGGAAAATCTGTCTGTACCACTGTAGAATGCAGAAGGAATCAGGGTATGTAAATATCGATTTTGTAGAAAGCATTTTATTTACTAACAAATAGACTATGTAATCCTTTGAGGCTACTGTAACTATTAAAATAGCCATTTAAAATTTAAATTCACTCGGCTGCATAACAGGCCCTGTTTTGCCAAGAGAAACCAGGCAATGCCCTAAAATTCACATCTCCAGGAGAATACTGACCCTGCTACTTGAGATTTTTAATAACTGAGGGCAGAACCACGCTGGACGAAGCACCAGTAGGGGTAAAGGGGCTCTGTCATGCCAATACTGTCGAGGTCAGGATTTTTTAAAACTGTTTTCCTTGAAGCCCTGAGATGGGCAGCCCAAGCATGTGGGCTCTAGGATAGAGGCCAAGCACATGGCATTCTGTTCCACAACAGTCACAGCATCACAGCTGTCATCGGTTTTATATATTGGGTTCTCATGAGATTTATTGTTCATTTGAGGGGGCATGGAGTAGGAAAAGACCCGTGCTACTATATATATATATGTTTAAAATAATGGATCTTTAATATTCCTTAATGGTTGAATGGAAAGAACACTTAAATATCCGGCGCCAGGAAGAGAGAGTTCAATTTTAGTTTCGTAGCCAGGGTAAGTATTTTGCAGTTCCCTTTTCTTCAATATTAGTTTCTTACTGCAAACAGAGAAACAAAAGTAGAAGTGGGGAGGATAGCTAGGTCCACCTGTAACTTAACTGAATAAGTCATCTTCGATCAACTCTTTGCTCTCACAAGAGAAAGGGTATCAAGTCACAATGTAGATTAAATTATAAAATTTTAAGTGTACACCATAATTAGAAGAGGTATCCATAAGCCCTTCACCAAAAATAAAATTCACCAATCCATCACCAATAAAAGAGAATAATTTCAGAGCAAAGACATTAGTATAGGGAAATTATTCACAAGTTGGGTAAAACCTTACATAAGCAGCATATATTAGCTAAATCAAATGAAACTGATACTTGACTACTTTTACTTACAAAAATGTCGATTTCATACGGTTCAGCTAAGTATATCACAAGGTCAGGAATAAGACAAAGCAAGAAATTCTATCATAACAACCAAGTCACAAAAAATAAATGGAAATTATACAGGTAAATAAAAGCATTATTCATCTAAAGTAAATCTACTGCATTAGAATGATGACCTGTGATGAAAGCCATTCCCATGACACAAATCAATCTAATTATAGTCTACATAGAGAAGACATTCTTTACTATATGAAAGTATGTGTTGTATCTTCCTATTGAGAAAGCAAACAGATATCAAATGGCCAAATTACCTGGTAAAGTAAGATCAGCCTTAGAGGTGGAATCTCCAACAATAGTAACTTCAGTAACTCCAGGGGACCCAGTCTTAGTAGGGGTCACTGGGGTGAGGGTTGTGTATTCATTTGTGTCTGGAGAATGAGTGTAACCTTTCACTGAAGTAGCTGCATCTTCAGGAAGATTTCCACTTCTTCTGCCATCGTTCCTATCTGTGTGGAGGTGGAATCGATGGTAAACCCACATTTGTAAGACCACCACTCAAAACATGCTTGTCTTCAGCATGTGCAATTGCTGCAAAAACTTTCCACTTGTTATTTGTGAACAGGGAGCAAAAGACGGTGCAGTTTGTCACCCTATTGAACAGAATCAATATTTTGCAGTCAATACCATCTGGACATCATTCAGTGGAAGAGAGTGGCGATCCTAATATCTAGAAGAGATATTCGTTGCAATATCTGCCTGGGTTATTCAAACATGGTTTATGCCTCCAGAATTGTTACCTTGAAACTTGGGGACTACACAATCCTGAGTTCTTACTCAATTGAACCCACTGCTGATTAAGAGGAAAAAACATGTTACTGAATTGAAAGGTAAAATTAGGCTGTGCAGTTGGAATAGCAAATGCAAAGTTTCAAAGATGTGAGGCTTTGATTATTCTTTCCTTTCCTTGCACTGCTTCTTGGTCACCTGTACCATGGATTTGTGGTCCAGAGGATAAATGGCAAAATAATATTATTAATGCAAGGAAAATAGAGAGTGCTATAATTCATATTTTTCCACCCAATCACACACCAGTAATCTGTTAAACAAAGCCATTAACTCTAGGGTTTAAGAAACCCAAACTTGAAGATTAAGAAAATATAATTTGTATTTAATATACAATGGCTTCTAAGAGATCTACAAAGCAGAAAAGTCAGAGAACCGTCACCAGCCACACCTTCTGATCAGGAGTTAACAGCATGACAACAGCCAACAGATGCACCTCCACCAAAGACACTGCAAAAGCACCCATGGTTTATTGATTTTTTTTTTCAATAGCTAAAGCCACATGGGCTTTCCAGTCCTTACTGATAGATGTTGGAGCAGCAGTCGTTGAGTGGCCTTTGTCTTCTAAGCCGCCACGTGATGGAGAGAAGCTCTGAGTATCACTCTGCTCTGTTTCAATGAAGGATGAGTCCAGTATTAATTTGGGGCCATGAGAAATCCTCTGTTATCTGCTGACAGGGAGGATCTGACACAGTCAGATGGGTAGGTACATAGGAATACCAAGGTGTTTGCATGCCAATCTCCTCTGATTGAAAGAAATGCACAACAGAATTCTGCTTTGCCCCTTAGCTGGCTTTGTTTTTCTGTATAATAAACAAGGTGCAGTGCCAAGATGAAATCTAAGCCGAAACTTTGTCCACCCTGGATCATCCTGGCCCAATTATAGCATTTCTTCCTGTCACTCAGGAAAAACCAGAAAACACAGAGACAAAGAAAAAGGAACGCTTGAATCCCAGTGCTCCTATCAGCCATTAACAGCAACTGCACTGTGTGTCAAGAAGTGTGACTATAGGGAAAAGAAGCACCAGCAGACCTGTAACCACAAAAGAGGCAGAAGCTCATTTAGAATAACCTGCTCAAGTAACTCAGATCAAATTTACACAAGGAAACACTTCAGTCACTATTATACTCCATGATTAGCTTTTTGATCTCATTTGTGAATGAGGATTCTCATCAATGCACTGAAAGGCCAGGAAACGCTTGTCTGGGCAAATACAGGGCCCTCACTGATACATATCAATTTCTGGTTGAACCACTGCCCATATCTGAAATGGTTTTCATTGTTTTGAGTTAATTTATTTTGTGTTCTTCTAAGAAAGGGACTGATCTCTGAGTTACAGGTGCAAGCACACCATAAAGTGTACCACTAAACCATGTCCACTATCCAGTAAATATTATAACCAGGAGAAAGACAGTCAACGAATCCCAAACCCAACCACAGAACAAAAGTCAACAGGGATGTAAAGTAGGAGTGTAAGACCCTTCATTGGCAGGCACCATTTTTAGGCATATCTGCATCTCCTTTGATGCCTGGCTGCTGGGTTATTTACATTCTTGACAATAAACACATCCTTGCTGATTTTTCCCTTTGCCTGAGAGGGCTCACATGAAAAGACTCTGCCCAGTATGTGTAACAAGCAGTGAAATGAGGCCCTCTTAATTCTGGATTTCTTTAATATTCTGTCAAGAAATTATGAATGACTTTATGTTGATCTCTGGGATAGCCCTGCACCTATGGTGGATGTTAAGGCAACAAGAAGTTTTGCATTGTTTCTGCCAGATGTTTAGTGATAGGAAGAGATATGAGCAAATGTTCCTCTTTTGTTCCCAGGGCCCTGCCACCAGTGTCAATTGTCAAAAAAATGTCTTGCTCCTCCTCTACGAGCTAATGTGATTCCCCTACTCTCTGTGATTATATAGCCCCAAAATATCTTTTTACAGCCACTGAAAAATGCTACCCCTCTTCTGCCTTGATTGAAAGATGGGACTCAAAAGGAACTGGTCAATTAAAACAGAGAGATACCACTATCCTAGCTGTGGTCTTGAATTTCACTAACATAACTGCTCAGAGCAGGAAAATCAAGTGGAATGGAGTCCCACATCCTTTTCCTTTTTAACATAAAGTCATTGACTCTGGAAAGCACCGCAAATGAAGGTATAATCAGATTTAAAGAACCACCCAGAATAAAGACAAGGAGGACAGATTTGATACTCTGAGTTGAGCTGAACCGCGCAGCACTGAATGAGCTATACCACCACCAAGCCCTGCATCAGGGCCAAGGAGAGCAAGAGCTGAAGCAAGAATACAGGCCAAGAGGCTGAATGTCTTTATCCTTACGAGTTGTCATTGAGGGAGGTCCTGTCCTGTCCAAGTCTCCCACCGAACTCGTGTTTGGATCTGCAGAAGGCTGAAGTGTTGTTCTAGGGCTGGTGTCTGTATCTGAAGGAATTAAATCAGTGTTATTGCTTGATTATCTACTGCTATCTGAAGGTCATTTACGGTCTAGAGGTAAATAATTCTTATATTCAAACCTGCATGACAGGAAAGAAAGCACATACTGATTCATGTCTCCAGAATTGAAATAAATGATCATTTCTCCAAAAGGCCTCCCAAGAAGTAACTGGCTTTCATTTAAAGGCTGAGTTGTATGAAAGCTACAATCTTTGTTGTTTTTCGCTGAGTCTGGAAGGATGCTAAATGAGTACACGATGGGCCTCCTAAGCCTTGCAGGGAGACAGAAATATAACCCATGTGTGACTTGTCCTGTTCTATACAAATGATGTGTATGTGCGTGCCTGCTCAGTTGCTTCCGTCTTGTGCGACCCTATGGACCATAGCCCACCAGGCTCCTCTGTCCATGGGATTCTCCAGGCAAGAATACTGGAGTGGGTTGCCATGCCCTCCTCCAGGGGATCTTCCTGACTCAGGGATCGAACCCACGTCTCTTGTGTCTACTGAACTGGCAGGTGCGTTATTTACTGCTGAGACACCGGGTAAGCCAGTGATCTCACATGTGGATATAAGACGAAGTGCGCTGGTTCAGGGACCATTTTGTCACATCCTCTTGACTTGGCAAAGAAAAATGTTGTTACAGTCCTCTTCCCTCATTTTCTCCTCTTTTGCTTCATGAACTGAAAGTACAAATAAAATCATCATCCCATACTATCTAGAGGGAGGCCATGGGGATTTCTAGGGCAAAGAATAAGAAGCACTGGATATCAATGAATCCTTCTTCCCATACACACACGTAGGAGATGTCTTTGGAATGTAACGTGTATAATGTTGAACTATACAGAAATTTCGCTGAAATATTTATAGAAGCTGTTTCTAATAACTATCACAAATCAATTCTGCTGAAATAACAAGTCCCGAGTGAAATAGAGGCCACACAAGCCATAAACACCATCACTATGCCGATTCTTGGATTCAAAGTCCACCCACGCTGCTGCCTCTGGGGAGATTTAATCTGTTCCAAATGACTCCAGAGGGAAACGCTGGAATATTAGGGACTCACATCTACACTGTAGCCTTTCCATTGCACATCAGGGTCTTTACAGAACAAAAATGTGGCTGACTCTATTATTTTAAAATAATAGTAGTAGTAGTAATCGCTAAAAAAGAGAAAAGTCTGGCTAATCCAAATCAAAAAACCCCAAATGGATATTCTCCCAGAAAAAGTCCAGCCTGCTGATGGTTCTAGACACTGTTGTTCAGGTAGAATCCTTCAAGAGGCGTGACACCATTCTATGGTTGAAGCCAATTATAACGTTCTTGACATCATCAATTTGATGAAAACCCTTTCTGTTCATCAATATGAAGACAATATTGATTCTGAAGCTCTTTTACTGGCTTGCTTTTCCACAGTGGGTATCATCAGAGCCTCCAGCCACCATGTGCATAAAATGCGTGCTTGGTTCTACACGCGGCACGTCAGCCGCACAACATAATGGCCCCAACCTCACCATTAACACTCATCTTTCTTTGTGACATATGGATCCACTCACTCTGCCAAATTCATTCCTTGGCTTTCTTTCCTTTAAACCTCTCCTTATATGTGTTTCTTTCCTAAAAAAAAAAAAAAAAATTCCCCTACTCCCTTTCCCGGACTAACCAGATTTTTTTTCCATTTTTAAAAAACCAGTCTACTTTTCTCTGAGGTTCTCCAAGGGATCCTCAGAATTTCTTTTGTGTTTATTGCTAGCAATGTTCATTTGACGTCTATTACTTACTCTCTTTTACTATTAGATCTATTTTGAAGCTGTTTTCTTTTCCTAGCTAACTTTTAAGCTGCTTCAGTCATGTCTAATTCTTTGCGACCCTATGGACTGTAGCCTACAAGACTCTTCTGTCCATGGGATTCTCCAGGCAAGAATACAAAGTGGGTTGCCATTTCCTCCTCCAGAGGATCTTTCTGATCAAACTCGCATCTCATATCTCTTGCATTGACAGGTGGGTTCTTTACCACTAGCGCCACCTGGGAAGCTCTCCCTTAAGAGCGTGGACCAGGAATTAACTGCACATTGTGTGTCTCCATAAAGCACTGAACATAAAGTACAACTACATTAGCAGATATTTAATACAGTTATACTTTAAGGGATATATGATCACAAATATTTGGGTACAACATAGTTAGGATGTTCTGGAGAAATGAGACCACAGAAACTATTGGATTCATTTTGGAGATAACTTTGCTTAACTCAATACTGAGAGACATTATATTGCATTCTGAGAACTCACTTCAGTAAGTCTTGTGCAGTGCATACCCTTGGGAGTTTGGATCCAAAAAATATGTCTGAAAATTCATATCACCGTATTTGTTCTCTTGATTGATCTCCCTTTGTGGAATGCTACATGTCTGTGATCAAGACATCTTGTTAAATTTTTAAAAATTAATAAAATTGCATAATTCTATTCATGGATTTAGTACGGAACATGGATTCTTCCCCTTGGTAAACACTGGGAAAAGAGGGGCACCACTTGCTACCAATTCTTACAAATTCTCTCAGGAAAGTTGTCACCTGGCTCTGATAAAGAAAACATTTCTTTTAAATTTAAAATTTTGTCAAATACAATAATAATCTTCCTCTGTTGCAGAGCTCCAGCTAGTCTTTTTCTCAGGCGCTCTTGTTTAATTCTGCTTTTGAATTGTATATAGGTAAATTGCTGTTTACTCACTAAGTCATGTCCAACTCACCACAACCCCCATGGACTGTAGCCCACCAGGTTCCTCTGCCCAAGGGATTTTCCAGGCAAGAGTACTGGAGTGGGTTGCCATTTCCTTCTCCAATAGGTAAATAAGAATGCTAAATAAGAAAACAATGGTTCTATCCTGCATAAAAGCTGTCGATGCTTTAAATTCACAAACATTTATGGAGGGCCAAGGGTGGTGCAAATCCTAAATCACTGAGTAGTGTATTTTATCTCTAAATTTCCAAGAGTAATTCGCACAATTTTCCGGAGTCTTTTAGTTACTTGTTTGGAAGTTTTGACCTCTAACATTTCTCTACCAAAGACAAGTTTTATCTTGGGTCTATAATGGAAATAGTCACTGATCTATCACTTCATTCTTTTTAAAACCCTGCACTTAGAAGTAAATGGAAAAGAAATCTTGAGACTGCTCCTCTTCAGAGAAAATGACTTCCATGCCCAACATTTTGGGACTAATCCTTCTTTACTCTCCTGCCAAATTCTCCACTCTTGCCCAGGACTTGAGATTCAGATGTATATGCATATCATTCTTACTAAGAAAACTAATTTTGGAAGAAACAAAGTTCTTCAGGAAAGCAGACTGGTCTAAAGCCAAAGGGATACTTCTAGGAAAATAGCCATTTGGTGGCTTTCTAAAACATAACATATAAAAGAGCTCAGAGATTATTACCCATCCTTCCTTTTGTTTGATGACCTCGCCCCATTGGATGTGAGACTGGGTCGAAGAAGTAAGTCCAGGAACTGTCCTCATGGCTCTGCGTCGTCACTCTTTGATGTGGAAGGCTGACATGCGTTGAGGCTGTTGTGACTATGCAGTTTAAGCAATTTTCAAAGTGTTAGTTGACATCTGGCCAGGGATACGCTGATTTTTTTTTTTTTTTTTAAAGACTATATTCTCTACTCAAGAGAATGAAACCGTCTTCTGGGTCTAGAGGGTTGGGAAGTTGCATAAATGCGGAATGTTTTAGCAGGTACAGTTTCATTCATGCTCATTTTCCCTAGCAATCAGCATGTGAACTAGAGGATGCAAAAGCTCTAATAACTTCTCTAGTGGGTAGATGAGAAGTTATAGATATAGTAAAGATGGAGGAGAAATAGTTCTCCACCCACACCATGTTGCCACCATCCCTGGAAGGAGGAAGTGCAGGAGTCCAAACACATGAGATCATTCCTAGACAACCACATCCCGGTGAAATGCACGTGAGGCCAGTAGTGATGCAGAGAAGGAGTCAGGTAACAGCTTCCTCACCCCCAGATAGACAGGAAAGTCAATGCCATTCATCTCAAAAGCATGAACGGACTCCATTAGAAGCATTACCACCCAACAATGAGATTTATGGCACAAGTGACATAAGAATGCAGCACGTGCTTTGGCTTCATTCTGAGCCAATGAAGACGCAGAGGTAGAAAAGATGACAATAGTGGCCCCTTGGCAACAACCACACCATATAGCCAGTCACTGAATCCACCACTCTGCCAGTTATGAGTTCAGAAGCTGCCACACAGCAGAAGAAAATCATGCGTTATATCCTATATTGCAAAGGAAAACACAGGAATATTTCTTACTGCTATCAAGTAAGGATATGGAATTCACGTTCTTTTATAAGACAGGATGCATTTCAAGGCTTCTATCACACATGCATAGGAGCTGGCACAGTGAAGTTATCAGGCAACGCTTAGAAATGATGACAAGATTTGACCCCAATCTCCCCAATTCCACAGTTCAAGTATAGAGGTTTTTTGGTTTTTTTTTTAATTTAAGAAGAAACTACTGTATATTCAAGGAGAAATCTCCAAATAAACATGACAAAGGGCCAAATGACACCAGACAGGTGTTTGTCTCAAAATGTCTGGCTCCATTTCTTCAACTACTGAGGTTTTTCTGACCAAAAGCCTTCTAACACGCCCAGTATTTCACAGAACTGTGTTGTAAAGCCTGGACCCACATCATGGAGACGATTCCCTTACAAAAGAAAAGGTAGCATTTTACACCATCTGAGTCTCTTCTGCAGTCTCCCCAGGGGAGGCCCACGTTCGATCCGAAGGTGACACACGCAAGGACATATTCTCTGTGTCTCCCTTCTGTGCTGTATCCATTTCTGTTCAGGGGATTTATTATGAGCACTTAAGGGTTGGCTCTGTGTTGACTGCATGGTCATTGATTAAGGGACTGTAACATCTTGTGACGATTCTTTCCAATCCTTCTTGTTCACTGTCCTCAATGCCCAGCATTTAACACCCGAGGAAATTTTCACCCAAGTCTGCCTGTGAAACCGTGCATTACCAGCTGTCCCTGCTGTTGAATGAGAGTCTTCTTTTGGCGTTTGGGGGTACTCCCCAGGCCTTCCATTCTCAAGCCACTGTTCTTTCTGGGGAGCTGTTTCTTCTGCTCTACGAGTAGAGGGTGCCTGGGCTGTGAGAAGAATGTCAATGGTGAGCTGTTATTGTTCAATTACTTTCCTTACCAACACATAGCTCTCTACCTTAAACGCATATACAGGTGGGACAGGAGGCGGAAAGGGAGAGCAAGAAAGAGAGAGACCACTGATGACTCTGAAAGGGATATTAGAAATCAGATGGCCCAGTCCTTTATTCTTTCAGGTGGGAAAACTGGGGCCCAAAGAAGTTGTGATCTGCTCAAAATCACATAGCCAGATCAGCACAAAGTTATAACTAGACCACAGTCTATGAATTCCTAGTACTATTCTTATCTTACTAGAGTTTATGGCCTCACATATCCTGTCTGAAAGAACTGTTCATTCAAAAAATTAACCTCTTGTCTTCAGTCATTTGAGGGGGAGGAGTATATTATATAACAATCTATGATGAGATCAGCCTAGTAGGAAGCCTTCTCAAATAGTGGCCACATGACTCAACATCGCACACACTGGAAATGTACTAGCAGTGCAATTGCCCAGCACGAAAGATGCTGGATGATTGAGATGCTATTCCACTGACATATTACGACGTTACGTCTATGGAGCACCTAAAATTGTCAAAATCACGTTTTAACAAATTTAATTCAGTGGAAGAAAACTCTTCCAGCCAGGGTTTGACATTATCTAAAACCTTTTAAACCAGGGTTTGGCATTATAAGAGTGGGTGACAGGCTTAAAATTTCAAGCACTCAATGTTGCAATTGTCTAGTTTTAAAAACGACAAAATGAATGAAATAAAATTGTATCAGGGTGCCTTTGGGAAGAATCAGAAAGTCATTGACATTTTCATCCATTTTGACTAACAATGAAGTTCTGTTCATCAAGAAAATGAGAGTGTTAAATACTGTACATCAACTATACCTCAAAAAAAAAAAAAAAGAAAAAGAGACTGTATAAACTTGCCAGGCTGAAGTACAGTTTGCAACTTGTAAAATTAGTTTATTTCATTATTTTAGAAAATAATATGTGTGACTTGACAACAGCAAAGACATTAAAAAAAAAATAAAGCTTGCTGCCCTCATTTTACCCTTGCATTGGCCAAAACATTCTTGAAGTTAACTGGTTATCCAGAGGGAGGGGAAAAAAAAATAAAAATCTTAAGTTTTACCTCCCCCTGATGAAATCACTACCTCCTGACAAATAATGAAGTTAGAAACAGCACTGGATGTAATTACCAAAAAAAAAGAAAAACAAAAAGAGAAAATTTAACCCAAATATAAAGTCAAAAATAAAGACGGCTTAAAGTCAAAAAGAAAAGAAAAGAAAAAAATGCACACACTATTCTATACTCTTTCTACCACTATCTTTATAAACACAATGATCCTTTAAATAGCCAGTAACCCTCTGTTGTCTTCAATATATGGGTTAGCAGACAATAGGATTTCCATTGCAAATACAAAGATTGACTCTCTTCTAGAAGATGTAGATGTTTTTTTTTGATAAAGCCTAGAAATCGCCAGCCAGAATCACTTGATGTTTTGCAAGTCTCCATAAAAGAATCGCTGAAGCAGCAACCACTTTCTGTTAGGTTTTGTTATGTCCTGTTTTTCAGCTACCCTCCAGTAATCATTCCCCTCCCCCACTATTTTTTGACAGTAGGCTCATTAATTCCCAGCCTCTTAAATAGTTTTCTGCTTTTTAGGTACAAACTGTCTTATTTCTAAAATTTCTAAAATAAACTATTAGGACCCAAAGGGACTGGTACAGAATCCCATTCTGAAGAGATTTCTGTTTATTTCTTTCTTCTATCATTAGACTCTTTGTTAACTCAGCCCATAATCCTCATGCATATATCAAATCTATTGCAGTCAATAATGAGATGCAGGCCTGTTGGGTATATTCGGTACAATGCTCTGCGCTGTGCTTGGTAGCTTCCAACTCTTTGTGACCCCATGGACCGTGGCCCACCAGGCTCCTCTGTCCATGGGAATTCTCCAGGCAAGAATATTGGAGTACTGGAGTGGATTGCCATTTCCTTCTTCAGGGAATCTTTCCAACTCAGGAATCGAACCCAGGTCTCCTGCATTGTGGGTGGATACTTTACTGTCTGAGCCACCAGGGAAGGTCACAATGCTCAGGATGTAGCAATCTATTCAGTCCTAGCTGATGTCTGAAAGTTTCTTTTGTTGTCTGAAGACATCTTCAAACCATAGATTCCCAAACTCCTTTGGCTTTTAGTGATTGTTTCTTAACATTTTTTGCTTTTGGAGTGTTTAAGTTTATAAGAACCATGGTTGAACCATAATTTCTATAATGCTACGAGCTGTTATCCTAAATTAAAGCTTCTTTTATACCAAATATCATAGGCATCTCTCTGAGAGAGAGACAAAAAAAGAAGCGAATACACTTACTCCTTTTTTTGTCCTATTCTCATAGGTCAGTAGGAAGACTTGAAATTGCTTTAGGAAACCTGAGATGTTTGCACATAAGTAAAAATAACAGCATCAAAGCCTTCCCCCAAATTACCCTGAGCTTAAAAACAGAAAAAGAACAGTCAAGGAATTCAAATATAGTCCATCTGAGTGACTGTCTTTCCTCCCAAGAGTACAAGGGAGGTATTTCTACAATGGAGTGAGAAACAGAAGTGAAAAAGAAGCTGGATTTATCAAAGATCTTTACAGAAAGCAAAGAGTTCCAAAGATCCTTGCACTTGTCACACTTTCTTTCCACGTGCTACTACTAAGCACCAAAAGAACACACTCTCCTTCAGACATTTCCATAAAAACACACCAACTACCCAAACGGAATCTCTGGGAATCTTGAACACAAAAACCGTATCTTAGATATTTTTAAACATTTTGGCCTTTGGGGCGACTTGACAAGTTAGTATTTTTATTCCAATTTCTAAGAAACCATGTGCAGATCTGGCAGCTTTTCATGCTCTGGGGATAAAAGAAATTACTGTGTGGAAATAGAAGATATAGCCAATGTCTTTTCCCTACTCCCTGGAGTGACTTCACTACTCAACTAAACCAGAACTGCTGATTACCATCCTTCTTACTTGTGCTTGTAGAATGCTGGGTCTCCTCTTCATCATGATACCCATGGTGACTGAGAGAAGAGTGTGGTTCCTGGGTCCAGCTTTCTCCATAGACACTGGTGCTACTTCTGTCCACATCTGTCGTGATGATGGTTGTATACATTGTGACTTTTTATCAACCAGCTTTTGATGGGTCTTTTTTTTTCATTAAAGTACATCCCATCTAATGGTTCAATGCCTAAGTAGTTCCTCTGAGCATCAACTCATAATACTTTTGCGTGACTTCACTAATCTCTCCCAAGAGAAAACCAATGTGCATAGAATTTCTTAATGATTACCTGTTATGCCACTATGACCACTTTGTCAAGGGCAGCACCGCAAACCATTTTAACATGTTCATTTTTATAATGAAGCAACGTAAAATATCTTATGCCCAGATGATATAACTGACAAATGACTCAAGCTGAATTGAGTATCCTCATGAAAGTTCACTAAGAATTTGTGATGAGATATTAACTAAATTTCCCCACTGTGTCCTGATGATTGACATTTGCAGCACCAAAGACTTTGAGGGGAAAAAAAATCTTTAAGTATGCGTAACCCATTACCAGTCATCCTTGTGGTTGTCTCAAGTGATGCTTCTGGATTCGAATGGTCTGGGTTCCTTTGGATCCAATTCTGGTTCTGTTGTGGGTGGGTAAAAACCCATGGTGTGGTTGAAACTGTGACAATGATGATTCGAGTAATTAGGAGAACATTATTTCTTGAGCCTTCACCATTTGTTTTGTACATTTCTCCCTTCTGTAGTCTATAGAGTCATTCATCTATACCAGGCTGTATAGATGGTTGAGTAGAAATGAAGGGACAGCGGAGAGTGACTTCAGCTTGACTCAGCCATACTGTTAAGTATCTCAGTGTCCTTCGCATTCTGTCAGAGAACACGTGGAGGTCAGAACATGAGATCTTCTGGAGAAAGCAGCCAAAGAAGCTTCAGCAGGAGGAAGGACAGCTTTGAAAACACCAGCCCTCCACCGAGGAGAACCAAAGACGTCAACGCTTTACGCGTCCATGCAGTTTGTAACAACCCTCTGCACTTGAAAACCCAAGGAATCTCTAGCGCCGACAGGTGTGCTTACATGTAGATACTCAAGCTGAAGAGTAGATGCTTGAAAGTTATGCCATGATGACCACTTTACTTCGTTAGTAGCATTATGGGGTAAGAAACACCCTGAGCAGCCAGAGCTTTCCTACTGATGTTTCAAAGGAAGAATATCTACCTAGAACAGCCATGTGATGAGCTATGTATTTCTGAATATTTATCAAACACCTCAGAAATTCTCATCAAATACAGAGCATTTCATGAGCAAGCCATTCACAGCCAATGAAAAGAAAATCAAGATGCGTACATTCAGTAGGAAACACCATAGGTAACCAACCACCACTGCTGCAGCTTCCCTGAAATAAAAAGAGGCAGACATCCACCACTTCCCTGATATTGTCACCCCCAAACATGACAGGGCTGGAAGAAGAGATGCACATGACAGAAGAATCATGACAAAATCAGAATCAGCATCTTTTGGAAAGGTTATTTGCAAATCCATCCTAATTCTTTCAAATTTTATTTTGATACCCAAATAAAACAAAACTCTTTTCAGAATGATAATACTATTGGATTCTATTTCACAAGTTAATAAAATCAGGTAAAATCATTAACTACATTCTCAATTAGTATGAAAAACTGGCAGTTATCATACTTCAACAGAAGGAAGTAGGCAATCTGCTCCATTAAGTACATAGGTGCCAAGAAGAAAAGTGAGCTGAAATGGAAAAATATGCTGCAGAGATGAAACGGTATCAAGGGACGTTTCCCCCTGGAGTCTGAGCATACAATTTATTTTCAGGTTGATCTGTTTGGCTTGCCATTCAAGAGGGTTTAGTTTCTCAAGTATCAAGACCACATCTTTCCCAACGCTCAACCTAGAAGATATGGCTATATCCTGAGCCCAACAGACAGTACAATAATAAAGCTCCAGTGTTTTGAGGGTATTTGGTTTTCTTCCTGAAGTTACTAAAGAGAGCTCCCTTGTTAGTTTCTAAGCTCTGCAGGGGTGTCCAGCTAAGGAATATAGCTTAGACATAAAGCATATAGTTCATCTCAAGTATTTGTTGTATTGATGTCATATACTCAAATGCCTTCAGGTCTAAGCTATTCTTTTGGGTCCCTTCCTCCTGGGATGCTGTACTTTTGGGGATGAAGGTCTCAGGTTCAAATAGGACAGACTGGACTTCAGTGACCTGAAAGAGCTCATTTAGCACCCCAAAGGCACATCTTCTCTTTAAAAAAAAAAGAGCAGTGATGGAGTCAGTTTCAGGAATCTCATCTCGTTCAGCAGTATCTTAGCTCATGACAGGTAAGATAGGAAACTCAGTTATCTGGCAGAATATTAGACCAATCTTTGATTTTTTAAAGGACCTTTCAGCTCAATTTCCATCTCTATTCTCAAAAAAGTTTTATAACTGTCACAAACTTGGATACTATGATGCAATGGCTTCACTATTTGTCTTTAATAATTGGCACTGTTATGTTATAGCTCAGCTTTAACACATAAACAAAACAGGAAGGATTTACATGAGGAGTTAATAATTTTATAAAAGATCTTCCCCATGTCTCCTCCAAAGATATTTTGGCTTCCATTAAAAAAAAAAATCAGTTTCTTCCTTCATAATCTCATCAAGGCATAACTAACCTGTGATCACAGGCTTATGCTCATTTCTCATATTAACTGTTTCCCAAGAAAGATACCATCGGGCATCACTCAGATCAATCGATAAGCCTGGCATAGATGGTGCTATAGGAATTGATTATTCTTACTGGTGCTGGAGATAAAATCTTCATCATCATCATTGCCTGATCCAGAATAACTGGGTTGTCTGTCTCTTTCATCTTCATTTTCTTCAGTTGGCTCCCAGCCTGCTGAGATGATACTTGAATCCGTACCTGTTGTGGTGACTTGCATTAGTAGCTGAGCTGAATGCCAAGTGACCCATTTCACAAAGGGAGAAAAACAGGCACAGAACGTATAAGGAATTCCCAAGATTATAAGAGAGAAGTGAGAGATTTGACTTCTATACTCCAAATTGTTATATTCTGGTCTCAAGCTAATGTATAGCTCTAAAGACAACTGAGTATGATCTTTACAACGGAATACTCTTTTCAAGGAAGTTAAAAGAATAAATATAGACATAACCTCACCGAAGAAGTAAAAGAGAAAAAGGCCGATAAACTCCTCCGTGCTTTCAGATGCATTTGTTATTAAGCATATGCCATGAAAGCTAGGCTGTCAAGAATAAAATAAAAAAGTTTTACACGTGCCTATTTGTTTTGTTAAGCCACCTTCAGTAATACCTTGGAATCTAAACACATGTCAATCATTCCTAAAAATCCCTCAGTTGTATTCACAATTTGTTATTCATCCAGCTATTAGGTTTGATCTTCTCTAGCATTTGATTACTGTAACTCTGAATGCAAATGAAAGCTACACTGCAGTTCCCAGCATTATTTTAGCATACAACCAGAGAACTGCTGAGAAGCCCTCACTCTGCAACCAAAAGTAGCCCCCGCTTGCCGGAACTAGAGAAAGCCTGTGCGAAACAAGGAAGACTCAGTGCAGCTAAATAGATAAATACATAAATAAAAATAAAAAGGTGATAATCGGAACTATCCACCAATGAGCTTTTACAGAAAGTATTATATCCCTCACCAGCAGAAAGATCATTTTGCAGAGACATTGTGTATGAGATTAGACGATTAGAAATGTTGACTGAACAAGACATTGGTCCTCTCCACACATGACGCTGATGCTGGGAAAAGCTGAGGGCAGAAGGAGAAGAGGGCGTCAGAGGATGAGATGGCTGGATGGCAGCACCAGTGCAATGGACATGAACTTGGGCAAACTCTGGGAGATGGTGAGGGACAGGGAGGCCTGGTGTGCTGCAGTCCATGGGCTCGCAAAGGGAGGGACATAACTGGGCGACTGAACAACAATCACACGTAACAGTCTGTGATTCTAAAATCCAGCTCTTCAGAGTTCTAGCCCTTCATCTTCTACACTCTATCCTGGTCAACCAATATCATCCTCCAAGAATTTAGGGTGTGATACGTCTGCCCGCAGTCTCAGAGACACAGCCCCAACAATATCGGACATATGGCAGGACAGCTGAGCTGAAAGCCTGAAAGAGATGCCATTCCACTCTTCTCCGGTTAGAGGCCAAATTCCCAAACAGCGTTGCCCACGGTTACTCATACATCAATGTTAGATTTTGCAAAGCAGAACAGAACATTTTGAGACTCGGTTTTTGAAAACAAAATAATCAATCAGGAAAGACAAACTGAAGTGACCCAATGATTTCACTAACAAGACTAGAAGCAAGAGCCCTGAAACTTCCAAAGACTGCCATTTCTGTAGCCATGATGTGTATCAGAAGAATAGTCGAAAATAGTACTAAGTGCTAAGTCACTTCAGTAGTGTCCAACTCTTTGTAACCCTACGGACTGTAGCACACCAAGTTCCTCTCTCCATGGGATTTCCCAGGCAAGAATACTGGACTGGGTTGCCATTTCCTTCCCCAGGGGATCTTCCCGACCCAGAGATCGAACCCATATCTCTTATGTCTCCAGCAATGGCAAGCAAGTTCTTTACCACTAGTGCCAGAAAACAGTAGATACAAAAACTGAGAAAAGTTCAAGCAGGAGGCTGAGACCATCTTAAAATCCCCAAATACAATAGTAAGGCGAATCAGATTTCTTTCTTCTAGCTATCAAGAAAGCCCAGAAGTGGCCCAAGGAGAAGTACTGACAAGCCTTTTTCCTTCACAACGTTTGTCTGATGAAGATAAACCTTGTAAATATTTTAAAAATACCATTTTTTAAATTCTGCAGTCAATCTCTCCCCCACCCCTCCAACGTTATCTTAATCACTATCATATGCAATCATAACATAATATCAGTACTATTTTCTTGTAGGAATATTTGTCAAAATAAAAAATACAGCTGATTTAGTCTTATAAGCTAAGCAAATGTAAAGGATCTTTTTTATAACTCTTCTTCTGAATTAAAAAAGTTCTAATTATTTTGAAATATGGTCATATCCTCCATCAACGAAAGTTAGTAAATGAAGATATGCTAACAATATCCCATTGTTACAGACCTGGAATCTTTTCCCACAAGAACTCTTAAGTCAAAACACTTTATAGCTACTTAGAATGAATAGTCAAACATCCAGGGAGCTTGTTAGAAGCCTAGATTTTGACATCAAGCACAGGTCACTTCCTACATTTTACAGTTGAGATAGCAGATGTCTAAACAATTGTCTGGGGCCTACACTTCTCATCTGTAAATCAGTATTTTCCTCTGTTGTTATTATTGGCTGTGTTAATTAGATCAGCGGAAACTAGGAGTATGCATTTTCTAATAGACTTCTTTTAAGAGGACGTGTTCTGATTGAATCTCTTAATCGAATATCTGAAGGAAAAATAATTCTGATTCTCGGTGCATGCTGCCAGAAGGAAAACAAGTAGGACGTTGAGCAGAATCCAGTCACGTCCCCAGATCCACTGGCCTCTCTATTGAACGAAATGGTGCCAGATTCTGTTCTCCCTAAGGACCGTGACAGAGCATCAATAGGAAATTTTGACATGATAGTGGGGTCCTTTCCCTTAATACTGAAAGGCTTGGCATTCAAGACAACAGAGAAGCAAGAGACCTAACAATTTACCTGTCACTGCTGTTGTTGTCTGAGCCTGAGTCTTAGGCTGTGAATTACCAAACCAAGACCATATCCAATTATATTGCTCCTGAGCTGCTGCATGGCAGTTTGAGTACAAAGTTGAAGAAACTGGATCAATTATGAAAATATCATTTAGTGAGGTTTTTCCAGAAAAACTTTACTCCCAGTCCTCTCTATATAAGATGTATGTATATACTATAGAATGAAGATTAGAGAAGATTGAGGCCTGATTTTATCTTTCCAGGCTCCCCAAATCTCTTAGAATCTTAGGACAACATCAGAAATGCAAATTCAGTATGCTTATCCACACAATGTTACTCATTCTTCAAACTAAGCCCCCTGAATACAGGCTCAGAACAAAATCAAGTAGCAACTTAATAACCCGTGATGGAAAAGAGATTTTATATCTACTTGATTAGGTGACCCAGCCATGAACTGGAAGCCTTCTATGTAGCATTTCATAAAGTTGCTTTCATTCATTTATTTTTGGAGTATCTTTAGAGGTGCTTGCTTGTATCTTTTGGATCTTTCTGTCATTTTACCTGAGGAAGCTTGTAATGACAACTAGCATTTCCAAGTTCCTCCCACATTCATTAATCTCAAGTCAAGCTTTATACTTGAGCAGGAACTTTTCAAAGGGTGTGTATTCCAAGTGTTGAAATCAGATAAAGATTTCTCAAGAGTTCATCTATCACTTTCTGTCACTTTAAATGCTCACACAGAATGTGTTTTCAGAAAGGAAACAAAAACTTCCCCAGTTAGAGAAATTCTGGATTTTTTCAAATTAGAGGAAGGATAATTGCCATTTTGTAGTTTTGAAATCTCCCACTTGATTCTCAAGTTGGACTTGAGTCCAGACTGTTTCCCTGAAGAATGGCAAAAATCATCAGGATAAACCTCTAAGCCAGTTGAAATTTTTAAAAATCATTTTGAGTCATATGCCTCTTTGAAAATCTAATATAAGTTATAGCTGCTCTCCTCAAAAAAGGGAGCCTATACATACAGGTTTTCAAAGTTTTGCATATTTTTTTCTGGTGGCTCTTGAATACCTTACAACTTATCATTGAGCCTACTGGAAGCCCATGAACTCTAGGTTAAAAGCTTTAACTCTATACATATTCAATGTCAACTCCTTACACAATATGTTCTGTGCTACAAAGGACACATATGCATAAAAGGGACTAGAGAGATAGGAGCCAATTTCACGCTGGATGCCCCAGCTAAACCTGAGCATCCTCCTAGAAAACCTGCAGACAACCCATTCCTACCTCAGAAACTTTATTAAAGGTACAGAACTCTGGCCACCCTCTCCCACTAGTACATCCGGTATAAACCAACAGGAAGTAAACATACAAGAGGAGGACAGAAATAGGCATTATTTCTGTCTTCCGAAAAAGAGGTGTATGAGAGTTGGAGAAACTGTAAACAGCTCTCACCTAGCTAGCAGAGTTTTCAATCTTCCCCACACAAGTAGACCATGCTAGACCAAAAATAATAATAAATATATTATTGTATTATATGTTATTATACATACAATAAATATACCTGTATGTATAATTATACCCAGAAGACAAGGAGATAAGAGTGTTCCAAGGCAAGAGTCTGCTTCCTGAATTAGTTTAAGTTTCTGAATTCCAAAGGATTCCAGATCACCAACAGCAAAAAGGCTGACGACATACCTCCAGGAAGGCGCTTCCAAAACCAACATTTATAATAAAAGGCTTGCTGGAAGTCAAACGCTTCCCAGATGGTCGTTCTCACTGGCTCTCCCTATTGCCACCCACCAAGGACCCTTAAGGATGGAATCAGCCACGCAAGCCAAACCACTTCTCTGTGCTCAGCCAGCCTTCCTCTTGACCTCTGCCCTCCTGCATCCATTAGAAGGGATTTGTTATCACTCCCTCCGGCTAAGTCCCAACTCTCAGTCCAATAGCTATGAGGCTTGGGGATTCTCCTCATTCGGCTTGGAAAATTGGTCTGTTCAGGAACTTATCAGTGCTAATGTTTTCGAGTCTGCCACTTGAACAGGCTACAATCAAGTTTCCACCTGCTTGTTTTCTTTGACACCTTTCTTCGTGTGAGCTAATTTATTCAGCATTGCCATACTGGATCCTGCAACACTTGCATGACTCTCAGGTCGGCTCTGGACTTACTCCGCTAGACATATAAGTCTCCTCCTACACTAGTGAAACTTAGCTAAGTGTTCTGGAAAGAGAAAAGCACAATTCTTTTCTCAACCCAAATGCTAAACTATGTTTTAGTTAAGTAAACATACTTAACCAAATCATTCCCTTGATTTCTGTATAGGATACAGGCTCCATGAAGGGAGGTCCACCTCTGAGTCCCCAGTAACAAGAGCAATGCCTGGCTCAGAGAAGACCTCAAATACTGGTTGAATGAAAGATGAGGTTACTAATCCTTACTTTTCCTCAATATTACCTTCTAATGGTGTTTACCACTGGGTCCCAAGCATTAGAATAACTTGATACATAGTAGGACTTCAAAAATATGTTTGCTGACTAAGGCAGGAAAGCTATGGTCCTTAAAGGATGTGCCAGGAATGTTTATAAAATGTCCTCATTGCCTTTCCTGAAGCACATGTGAAATACTATTTTCTATAGGCTGTTAGTAGCTTAAATGTTAGTTTCATCTGGTTCCCACAAAATACATTTTTGTCTCGATTCTCTTCTTTGGTGGGAAATGGTACTTTAAGACTGACTTGATCTGCTTCTTGCTGAGACCACTAATTGTTGCTTTTGCTGAAATTGCATTCCCTGAACACCTTCTAAGTGGTTACTTTAGAAAGGCAGGGAACTCAGGAAGCAGCAAGTAACTAGCAGTCTCACCTGCTTGGTTTGCAGAAGCTTCTCTCCAGAAGGGTTGTCCAAACTTGGAGGGATAGGGTGGGGAGGGAGGGAGGAGGGAGATTCAGGATGCAGGGGACATGTGTTATACTTATGGCCGATTCATGTTGATGTATGGCAAAAAAAACATCACAATATTGTAAGGCAATTATCCTCCAATTAAAACAAATTTTAAAAAAGGATTGCTCATAGGATTACACACAATACCGCAACGCAGTCTCCAGAGAGCCAATAGCCTAGGAAATCATGGAAAATTTGAAAATCTCTGCTCTGCCGTTTGAAATGCTTCAAAGAATCTGTGGAGAATGATCGGATCCCAGCTTTATCTGTGTCCCTCCCTCGGCAAGCTGCTAACAGAAATTTAAAACACCATCAAGAAAGTGACCTTATGTTAAATCACAGTGCTCTGACAAACTGCCCTGGTTTCTGAAGAATAGAAAAGGGCCCCGTCTTGAGCATTGGCAAACCAGGACATTTCTGCCATACTCTCTGGAGACCAGAATTCCACCCTCCGAGAGTCGCAGCCACAAGAGAAGATCCACACCATACTAGGAAAGCTGCTCAAGAGGCAGAAGGCCTGTTTGAGTTTGAATAATCCTCCACAGAAGGAACGCAGCCAATCTGGAAACCTGTTTTAAAACAAACCATAGGGGAAAAAGCAAAGAAGGAAGCAGAGAAGACCAGAGGAAGATGTAAACACTTTCCAATGAAAGTGAAACACCGGGGCCAAACCCCAAAGAAACTGAATGCAGAGCTTAACTAGCTGCACTCTAGCAGTCGCAAAGATGTGAGTTACCCACATAACCAAGCAAGTATGAAGAGTCTTCCCCAACCGGCTGGGATATAAAACTCATAAGTAGATTTAATTTGATCAGATAACTCCTTCAGATACACTCCCTTAGGCCAAAACCAAAGGAATTGTTTAGTAAATCATGAGTGGAGAGTATGACTAATTGTTACCCAATTAACAATATGAATATAAATCCAGTTAAAACCTAAATGTATAAAATGAACCTGAAAAAAAAAGTAGCAGATGAAACGGTATGCATATTTTATGATCTCAACTTTATGGAAACAGTTTTATCCATAAATGGGTAAGAACAAGAAGGGAATGTGCCAAAATGAAACTAGTTTGTGTTATCAGGTCTCAACTGTCACCATTTCTCTGGGACAAGAGAACAAGGGACGTTCTTCTGAAAAATTTCCAGTATGGTACTTCTTAGAGATGGAAAAATAAAATTTTTTTTTGTAAGCAGCAGCAGTCAATGACATAGCACACTGACAACCTCCCCCAAAATCATGTCACCACCTTCTAGAGACAGACGCCATCAACACGAGTTCATGTCCCTCAGACAGACCAGAGACATCCCTGTGAACGAATCGCTATCGGAAAGCACAGTGACTCATTCTCCTTACTGGTATCCGAGGTATTCTCTGGCTTGCTGGAGGGGCTGCCTTGGTCTGGGGGTGGGTACGCGGTTGGGAGGTGCGTGTGGAAGATGCTGTAGCCTCCTGAAGTGCTTCTCTCACTGGGGGAGCCACTGCTCATCTCATCATCAGGAGGGCTGCTGGGGCTGACGTCGCTGGGGTTGATGTCCTCGGGGTTAGTTCTGTACTCGCCTTTCTTGCTATAACGGGTGCCATCGCGGTTTACAATAGCTGGAAGACAGAGGAGCCACTTTCAGAACTTGACAGCTGATGTATTCTGACTATAGGAAAGACGGTGGCTTATCTTATAAGATGGGGACTTCAGGGCTGTTTTTCTTTTTTTATTAAGCAAAACAGCGGCTAACTACGTCTCTAGTGGGGAAGACAGGGTAAGTGATGCACTAAGACAGTGGACCTTCCCTGCCCACTCACACACCCTGGAACTGGGAAGGTGGGGCAGAGGGTCTGTTTGGATGTCCCCAGGTTTGAATCCCAGCTTTGTGCGGCTCTAGACAAGGTAGGCAGCCCTCTGAGCTTCAGTTTCATCATTTGTAAAATGGGAGTGAGACTATCTTCTGTTATGAGTGCTATATGATACACTGTATGGAAAGTACTTAGCCTAGTATTCAAAATAGAGCTGGTGCTCAATAAACGATAATTCTCCTGCCTGGTCCCTACCTTCTTTCTCAAGTACATGTAATATTTGTTGCTATTAATTCCGTCTATTTCGAGAAAGGATTTGAAATAGGAGACGAAGAGGCAATCTGTCTCATTAGGGAATACAAGACATAACTCCTTTATTAGTATTTCACTTTATTGAGCTTCACAGATACTGTGTTTTCCACATGGAACTTTTGTGGAAACTCTTGGTTGTCAGATAATGGTGAGTATTTTTTAGCAATAAAATATTTTTAATTAAGGCATGTACATTTGTTTTTTTAAAAAATAATGCTATTGCACACTTGGATTATACTATAGTGTAAATGTAACTTCTATATGTGCTGGGAAATTCCCCCAAATTTATCGAAATGTTCACTTTATTGCAGTGATCTGGAACCATACCTCTGAGGTATGCAAACTCATGAAGAATTAGATTTTCTTTCTAAGGGGCAAATGTTTCCAGTTTAAATGAACCCCCAGTCATGGCTAACAAAGCAGCATGCTGAAATATTGACAGAGGCTCTGCCATCTGTGAAATTCAACTTGAAGTGAGGACACAGGAGTGACTATAAAGATCAAAATCTTTGGTTTAAACAAGAAAATGACTAGAATGACATGAGAAAGAGCGAACTTAGCTGCAATGATTTCCTACTATGTGGCATGGGCAGGACTAAAGATTCCTTCTGTTTGTCTGTCTTGTCCAAGTGGAACTATTAATAAAATATAAATTTAAAAAAATCCAAAGTCTCAATCACCCTAATAATCTCACAGATGGAGATCTGATAAAGAAATAGGACCACACTTGAACAGGTCTGGACATAGAGAGAGAGATCTGTTGGGACCAAGGAAATGGGGCCTTTATTGAGCATCTACTATGGGCCAGGCATGGATCACATTCTCTTTTTTAAGTTTCATGACAAATCTTATATGTTGACTCATTACTCAAATGAGAAAATTGAGGCTCAGATTATCCAGATTGTAAAGAACTTGCATTTCAAACCAGGCCTGACGCAGACAGAGCACTTCACAGTTGCCGGCCCCTTCTTCTTTCTGTCAGGTACAGGCCGGGGGCAATTTCCTGCCTGTGGGGAGCTGGAACCGTGTGGTCCAGGAATGATTTTCGTCCCCCTGCCACCACGACCACTCCTGTCACCTTGCACACTGAGGGGTCCGGCTTTTAGGAGGTAGAAATCCAGCCTCCTCATCACTGTGATACTTCTCAAAACATGAGGCTCAGAGGCAATCAGATCAAGGTTAACAAGTTGACCTATTTGAAAGTTCTGGCTGAAATACTGTGTTTTCTGCAGTGTCAACTTCTCAGGATAATCAGGAAGATTTTAGGTTGACATAGTGTAAATAACGTTGAAACACATATCAGGAAATTTGCACCCTTATTATCATTTTTAAATACTCCAATTGAATCAAACAGAAAATGTGGGAGGCCAGGATGTCCCTACCTCTAACACTTATTAATCCCTGCCTCTGAGAAAGGGAACGTGGCTCAGACTCGGAACCTTCAACAGCTAGAATTTAAGAACATTATTTAATTTTTCTTACATTTATATTTATCTCTGAGGTTACCTTTTACTTATGACCAGAGGTGCTGGCTTTCCATTTGGAGTTATTTTAATGCTTTTTAAGTAGAAAATCATGGGTCAAATAAATGAAAAATATCAAGTAAATGACCGTGCTGTGTCCACAGAGATGCCGAAAAATGTGAAAGCAGTTCTCAGGTGACTGATATTTCAGGAACAATGAATGTTTTGGGGTAAACCATATAGCAATAAAGGGACAGTAAATTGTAGCCCTGTCTTTAGCCTTAGGGAAATGAATCCTATTTCATTCAAATATGAAACATAAGAAATGCACCTGATCTTTTCCCCAAGAATGGGAAAACTCAATCAAGGTTAGAAGAGATACATACTTATGGTTATGGGTCCTTCAAAGGCATTGGGCAGGTCTGTGACTGATGTACAGTCTTCTCCAGGTGGAGCTATGAAGTAGAAAAGAAAAAAGACATGAGAACTCTAAAAAACAGAAGCAGAATTGATGTCCATTTCTTTTAGTTAGGATGACTTTTGCTATAAATTATCCCAAATCATTTTCTTAAACTTGACCAAGTCACCTAGGAACTTCTCTGACCTTGGTAATGCATTTTTCACTTTTATTTTACTTCATACATCTTTGGAGGCTCCCCACGCCAACAAATCCATTTGTTAACAAATGTATATGTTCTACACTAAGCATTATAGAAGGCTGGTTGATACAATGGTAGTAAGATAGACATGGTCTTTCTTTATTGAGGCATACATTAGAGGTTATTTTTAAAAATGTTATTATAAAATTAACATGGGAAAACACTGAAAAAAATGCTAAAGAAATGTATGAATTATAATGAAGAAATCACATGTAACCCCAATAATCTACAGAAACAATGGAAAAACATGGCTGACAAATGCAATCAAATGCTTATCAACAAGAATGGCATGAGACTCTAAAGACTATAATAATCCACATAGAATTTACTTGGTAGGAATGTTTTTTTAAAAAACCAATCTTTTGTCTTTTTATTAATCTATTAGTTAATGTATTTAACTAATCCCCTAAGTGCCCACTTTGAATAAAATACTTCTCACTGTACAGCTTCTGAGGCTGTCCACCTTTGGTCCAGGTGCCCAGGATATTTTCTGAGGCTTCTGTTTTGGCTTATATCACCACAGACACTTCTGACTTCCTTTTCTTCTTTCTTCCATTTATCTTCTACTTCCTTCCTTCTTTGGGAATAACGATTTCTGACTGTACGTTGGGCCTGCCTGATCACCCACAGATGTTGTGAGAGCAGCTCTTTGAGAAGCGCTGTCTAATGCCCTTTGAAAGCAAACTCTGAAGGCTTCCCCCTGCCAGCCATCCCTTGAGTACTGTAGGAAGCCTGTAGAATGCTTTAACCAAAGGTTCCATCCCTGCCCAAATGCTCTATTCCGTAACTGGACCTTGGTTAAGCTCTAAAAACTCAGAGAGCTTTAAACTAGCTTTGCTGTTACAGGAAGGCTGGATTCAGTTGCGTGTTACAGTTTTTATATTCATGTGTGTGCGCGCGCATGCTTTAACTGATGAAATGGAAAACTGACTTCTTAGGTTAGTTTCTTCTAGAATTGCTTCTTGGCAAAGAGGACAGAACAAAGAAATGGATGGATGGTTGGTAGATGGATGGATGGATGGATGGATGGATAGATGAATGGATGGGTGAATGGATGGATGGATGGATAAATGGATGGATGGGTGAATGGATGGATGGATGGATGAATAAATGGATGGATGGATGGACAGATGGATGGATGGATAGATGGATGGATGGCTGGATAGATGGATGGATGGATAAATGGATGGATGGGTGAATGGATGGATGGAAGGAAGGATGGATGGGCAGAGGGAGGCAGGCAGGCAAACTGCTATTACAAGGAAACCCATTATCACAAGTATTTTAAATTTCCTGCCATAAATCACTGGGTATTTATGACTTGGACAAATATACAAGTCTAACAAAGCAGGGTTTGCTTGCTCCCCAGTTCCTAGGAGCATCTTTTCCCACATATAAAGGGCATGATGCCCTTTACTTGCCTATCCTTTGCCATCATAATGGAAACACCTGGCAGCCTTATACACTCAACCAGAGAAAAGCAGATTTTAAAAATAGCCATTCTTGCAAGACTTGATAAAAAGATTTCTCAGAAGAGAGACTCTTCAAAGAGAAAGTCACCTCCTTGGTAAGGTCATTTCTCATAATCCAGTCTAAGCTAGCCCCTCACCACCCTCAACACCCATCACCACTGCATAGTTGTTCTCATGTCTTCTTCTGGCTCACCACTAGCTGAAATTGTATTGTTCATTTTACTTGATGGCTGTTTATAACGCATCTCCCATCCCCTACCCCCTACCACCCAGCCACCTTCATAGAAATATGGAAACTCCATAAGATGAGCAGTAACTTTATCTTTCTTGGCCAGAACATTTATGTGTGATGGGGCTAGACAGGCACTCAAATATTTGTTGAATGAATGGAAAAAAAAAAAAAACACCAATATAATTTTCTTACAGTCCATTTTTCCAGTAAACATATTTAAGACATTAACAACCCCCCCCACAAATGGTCTGCAAATACAAACAAGTCAAGAAACATTCTTATCAACCCTGAATGACAATGCCTAAGAATTAATGAAAGGAAGTTTCAGGCCTATCAGTTCTTTTATTCATTTTAAGCATTTACTCAGCACATATGACAGATCACAGTGTAAACAAGGAGCAAAAGATGAACATTTCTGTCTGCTTTTGAGGAATCTGCAGGTCATGGGAGACAATAATAATATTTCTTTAGACTTTTACTGTTTTCAAAAAGTTCCCAGTGATTCCCTCATTTGAAAATCAGGACAAACAGCCAACCTGGGAGATCCTGCAAAGTATCTACAGGATCTATTTTGGGGACACCACCAGAAACTGACCTGACCAGTGAGATGTTTCTGATTTAACTGTTATGTTACACAGACCCAGAAGCAGGCCTTGATTATGACTTCTTAATGTTAAGGATGGAATAACCTCCCCCAAATTCAAACACAATTGCAGGTAACAGTAGTGCACTGGAAATTTCCAGGAACAAAGTTGCAAGAGAATGAAGCATGATGTCAAAACCAATAAGGCAGTTTTGCAAATGATTAGTGCATTTGTTGGAATGGAGTCCCTTCATGCTCCAATTCACCCTAACTTTTATAAAGAATATCAAATCTGGCAGGCATACTAAGACGGATGCTGACCCAAATGTGCAATACATTCATGTTCCCATGTCAGATACAGGGCTTCACTGGACAGCCTTTCATTCTTTTTAATGAGCATCACACTGCTGAGAGAATCAAGCCTGTGGAGTTTCCCTGAACTGAATGAGTTGTTAGAAAGACTTGGAGGTGAGCCTCCTGATACATTGTGTCTCATAAACCTTGCCTCCACTACACCAAAATAGCGAAGGGAAATGTTAATTATTCAGTCTAGCTTATCACTCAGCGACAGATGGACAGACAGCTTCCTGAGTGCCCAGTACATACTTGTTGAATAAATGAGTGAATGAATAAACAGATGAATGTAGAATCTTCCCCTAAATTTCTCCTTTCCAAAGAGAAATGGGCATTTTACTGAAAGTAAACTTCAAAAATGAACTAATTCAGGTCAGTTTTCTGTTTTAACACAGAAGTCCCCAGTGCTGGGCCTGACCACTGAGAAAAGAGGCAATAAACATCATGAAGCCTTTCCAGGGTCTGCCGTATTTTCATTTGTCAACCACAGGCCATGTTTTACAAAAATACTGCTGACATTTTAAGCTTATAGAAGGCATCTGCTAAGATGGAGCTGGCTTTGGTCCCCGTGGCCAGTTTGCAAGGAGGATCACATTACTGGGCCCTGACCACCTGCTGAGCAGTCTCAGGCTAAGATGGATTCAAGGATCTTTCCAATGTGATACTTGGCACTGAGCAGAAGGTTATCAAGATCTGTCACCCCCATCATCATCCAATTCTAATTCAGGACATTTAGGATGTATTTCTCCTTAGATAAACTTTCTTCCCTAGCTCCTTTATTTTTCATCTCATGACTTCAACAAGATTAACTCTGGAGACAAAAAAGATGGTCTCTGGTTCCTTCTCACTCTACTCTGCCCAGCACAGTACTGAATGTGTGTCATCGACCACTAAATACTCTTCTTTAAAACATATAGAAAATTGATAAAAAGCACTCTAACATATTGAGTAAATTTGGATATGAGAAAATGAAACCCATCATTTTGAACTTTCCTGCTTTACTGCAGCTACTTTGGCAGGCAATACCCTCCAGGACTTCTCAAACTTTTCAGTGGAACTAACCTCCCCAGAGTAGAGGAAGGTTCATCAGTACTGTTCACTCCCTTATTTGAAGATGAGCCCAACCCTATGGGCAAAAAGAAAGGCAGGGAGAAAAGTCTCAGTGGTAACTGGCCTGTGCATGCCTGCTAAGTCGCTTTAGTCGCATCCGACTCTTTGTGACCCTATAGACTGCACTCCGCCAGGCTCCTCTGTCCATGGAATTCTCCAGGCAAGAACACTGGAGTGGGTTGCTGTGCCCTCCTCCAGGGCATCTTCCCCACCCAGGGATCGAACCTGCATCTCTTATGTCTCCTTGCCATTGTCAGCACATGCCCTGATGCTCCCACGGACCTGGCTGTGCACTGCTGTCCACCACACCATGGCTTCCTTCCCTCGCTTCCATCAGGTCTCTCCCACACCCACCTCCTCATGGGCACTCTCTCTGATTATCTTCTCAGAAAAAAAGCACCCCTAGCACTCTATAGTCCGTTGCTCTGCTTTCTTTTTTACAACACTTGTCACTGTCTGACTTCACGTAAGTGATTTCATATGTATTTGTTTACTGTTGGCCTCTCCAACATAGCAGGTAAGCACCCTGGAGACAGGACTCTTTTTTACTACTGATGAAACATGCAGCAAGCATCTGTTATGTGAATGGAGGCTGCATGAATCCCCACTGAAGCCGAGACTGTCAGCCATGCTGCTGAAGGCTGGCTGGCCAAAAGCCACCCAGGACTTAAAGCCGACCCACTTGGGACCAACCTGAGGCGTTGAAGCAGTACGTGTCATACTGGGAGGTGTTGGATGTGAGGATGTACACCCCCGTGTTGTTCGCAGCACAGATGGCATTGGGGTGGATCCGGGGAATCACCACATGCCCGTCTATGAACCCGTACCTGCAAAAGAAAACCAGAGGTCATCCACCTGCAACAATGTAATTAGGGGCTTCATAAAATCCCATCCACCGGCCTTTCATGCAGGGCAATACTTCCTTCAGCTCACCCCTAGGCATGTCAGAGTTTTCAACAACTGAGTTACACGAAAGCCAAAAACAACAGCAGAGGGACATGAAAGGGACCAACAAGGCTGATGGAGACAAAGTGATTTTCTTGGAGCTCTATAAAATTTTTTTTAAAAAATCGATCCATTGCCAATGAAATCTGTGATCAGCAATCAGTTTCAATGAGCAGAGGGAAGCCAAAGTCATAAACAAAATGACCCCTTTACCATGTGAGATCCACTCTGGCCTGCCACTACCTTCCTATTTGCCAGAAAATATGGAAAATGACTGACTCCCATCAGATGGGAACTAGGTGGCTTTTCATCTGTCCATAAATTGCAAACCTGCCTTATTTCCCATACCCTTCTCTTCTTTCCTGGAATCATCTTTTTCTGCGATTTCCTTATTCCAGACCTCATTGCTCTAAACATGTGAAAGTCACTCAGTCGTGTCCGATTCTTTGCGACCCCATGGACTGTAGCCCACCAGGCTCCTCTGTCCATGGAATTCTCCAAGCAAGAATACTGGAGTGGGTTGCCATTTCCTTCTCCAGGGGATTTTCCCAACCCCAGGATTAAATCTGGGTCTCCTGCATTGCAGGCAGATTCTTTACCAACTGAGCCATCTTATTAATTAATACATGCCAGATACAATGCCTCTTGTCCCATGAACATCTCAGGCATGATTCCAATGCCAGTGGAAGTAAACTGATGGTCATTAAAATGGGAGTGCTAATGATTAATGGGCTTCCCTCATAGCTCAGTTGGTAAAAATCCACCTGCAATGCAGGAGACCCCGGTTCAATTCCTGGGTTGGGAAGATCCGCTGGAGAAGGGATAGGCTACCCACTCCAGTATTCTTGGGCTTCCCTGGTAGCTCAGCTGGTAAAGAATTCACCTGCAATGCGGGAGACTTGGGTTTGATCCCTGGGTTAGGAAGATTCCCTGGAGAAGGGAAAGGCTACCCACTCCAGTATTCTGGCCTGGAGAATTCCTTGGACTGTATAGTCCATGGGGTTGCAAAGAGTTGGACATGACTGAGAAACTTTCACCACTAATGATTAAGTAGATAGCAATGCCTCATTAGCTCAGGAATTTTCCAGAAGCAACAGTCAGAGAAGTGCTTAAACTCCTCCATCCCATCATGGTGCTTCTGGGAGCGTGCTGGAGAAACACGTGTATCCTTTTCAGATACAACATACAGTACCCAGCCTCTGACTAGCATCCTGGTGATTGAATACTTACCGCACAATTTCTCTCAAATCCAAAATGCTTCAAAACATGAGGTGTGGGCTGAGAAAATACCATTTGCAAGGGAAAAGGTGGTGGCAAGGGAAGAGTAGAGCACTAAATCCAACAGGGTTTTGAAAATGCAATGCTAGCTAAAATGCACAGCCCAAATCCCTTCAATCTTTCCTGCCAGGGGCAACAGTATGTACTGTATCGTCCTTGCAAGACCCACAGAAATAGCTGTGAGTCTGAAATTTCTAAGTACATTGAACTCATTATGTCTAAATTGCAAAAGCTGACATGACTAATTCCTCATCTGCATGGCCAGACTGGTTTCTCCAAAGACTCCTGAGCTTGGTGGGGTGAGGGGCACAATTAAATATTAATGCGTTTCCATGTATCTGAGGATCCCAACTAATCAGGGTGGGGCAGACTGAAGAGAGTAGCTGCTGAGGTTTTCCCATCACCTGCGAGACTCTCCCATCTGTCCTATGGCAGGTATCTGATTCATAGCTACTTGAGTGAAATTACGGAAATACATTTTGCAACACTTAGAACCAGCTATGGGTGGAACGATAGATTTCTTTGGCACAGTTTTTCTTTGCCTTTTTTAAATAATAAAACTGGTGAGCCCACTCCCTATTTTACTCCCATCACATTCTGCTGGTCTGTATAACACTGACATTCTAGAATATACAATACCCTCTGCAAATTATTCCTAAGTTTTTACCACATTGTGTTGACTGTAGGTTTTACGTGACACCCTGTCCATCAGTTAAGGATATTAAAATTTCTATGTTTGTATACTACATGAGTCGAGTTAGCACACATGCACACATACTACACCAGTAGGTTACTGTTCCCAGGAAGAAAAGAAATACTCAGCAAATCCATCCATGCAGCAGACTTTCATCTCTCTTTTGCTCTTAGTTCTTCGGGAGGGCTGGGTCATTAAATCTTGCCCTGGGCTCAGAAGCTGGCCTAGAGTCTAGACTCCTCCCATGCAAGTGATGTGGCCCAGGACAGGCTGCAGAACTAAGTCTCAGTTGCTTACGCTGCAAAGTGGAGTCATACAACCAACTCCTGGTGCAGTCTGAGGGTTGAGACAGGGATATGCATAGATGAGCTGGGGTCTGCGCTATGCTCAGCCACTAAGTCATGTTCAATTCTTTTTGCCCCCATGGACTGTAGCCTGCAGGCTCCTCTGTTCATAGGATTCTCCAGGCAAGAATACCAGAGTGGGTTGCCATTTCTTCCTCTAGGGGATCTTCCCAACACAGGGATCAAACTCATGTCTCCTGTATTGGCAGGCATAGTCTTTACCACTGAATCACCTGGGAAGCCCTTTGTCCAGCATCTAAGGGCTGGACAATTGGCCACTGGGCACAGTAAGAACTTCCTTTGTTCCCGGCATATAAGAACATTTCTGTATTTCATAAGTTTGCCTTGCTTGCATTTCACAATCAAAATTCAGCTTACAAAATCCACTTTCTTAGGCCACTGGCCTAGTCAGGGCCATATTTAAATAATTAGCCTTAGGAATAGAATAAATGGACCTGCTAATTAACTTTCCTGTATTGCAGCCTACATCTCAAGTTCAGAAGCTACCTGAGCTATCTGCTCCTTTCATATTCTCCCAGACCCTGCTGGAACACATGCAGATGTCTGTACACATCTCCTCTTCGCTTCAGAGCAAAGCTGCTCAACAGAACTTTCTGTGAAATAGAAACATTCTATAATCTCAGTTGTCTGATAAAGTAGCTGCCAGGCATTTGTGGCTAATTAGGCACTTGAAACATAGTTAGTGCCACCAAGAGCCAAAGTTTTGATTTTATTTAATTTTAATTAGGTGTCAATAGCCAAGCATGACTAGGGGCCACCGTATTAGAAAAATTGAAAAGATGCTTCATTTTCCTCGTCAGCCTAAGAGTCTCAGTTCCCACCCAGACTACAGGTGCCTTACCCAAGGACACGGGATAGATGCACTTAACTTACATTGAATGGTTTCCAAAAAGAGTTCTGCAGCTTAACTTTTTAAAAAGCACCCTGTGTTTGTATGTGAGCGTGTTAATGAGAAAAGAGAACCGTGTTACCTAATGTCACATTGCAAAAGTGCAGAGGGGTGGCTGCAGGTTGGGGTGGAAACTTCGGACTGCAGTTGTCCAGATTTCCTAGGGTTCTTCTCATGAAAACAAAACAAACCCAAACACTTCACCATGGCGGTCACCACTGCTTGCTCTTACCGTGCACCACTTACCACTGGGCCGTAAAAAAAACTCAGAAAATAAGGGCCATGCCTGCTGTGAGGGCTGCCCAAGTGGCTCAGTAGTAAAGAGTCCACCTGCCAACCCAGAAGATGCAAGAGATGCAGGTTCAAGCCCTGTGCAGGAAAAATCCCCTGGGGTAGGAAATGGCTACCCACTCCAGTATTCTTGCCTGGAAAATTTCATGGACAGAGGAGCCTGGCAGCCTACAGTCCATGGGGTCGAAAAGAGTCAGACACGACTAAGCAGCTGAGGGTGCACACACAGGCGAGCCTGCTGTGAACCTCCTGGAGCAGAAGGACCCGAGGACAGCTCCCTGAGCACTGTGAGGTCCAGTAGGAGGGGCTCAGGAGGCCTCCCTCAGACCTGCTCACTGCTTTGCAATCACTTGTAATAATATACATCTTAATAATTTTCATGCCCTTTTCTCTCAAATCAGAGCAACACAGAAGAGAAACAAAATCAAAAGAGAGAGAAAGAGTTTGAAAAACTTGCTTCAGCCAAGTCTGCACGGTCAAGACTCCACCAGGCACGTATTTATCTTAAACACTGTTATTTGGGTTTTCGATTTTTTGTGGTTCTGACCATGGTATTGCCGGCTTCTTCAAAGCCCAGAGAGTGCGCTGTTGACAGGAGCTTCAGGCAAGTGGATTCCAACCTACGACCTTTAAAGCCTCCCCTGGGAAACCCCGCTGTGACTCACAAAGGTGTCTTTAGCTGGCCTTAAATTTTACTAGTCATACTGGTTCCAGATTGACTTGCCCAAATTCATGGGTGGGGCCGACTCTTCAGGCAACCAGCCATTCAGCTGTCAGAGAGGACGCTTCCGGGTCTAAGCCCCGCCCCCTGGACCCAGGCAGCTTGCCTTCCGCAGTGGGCTTAGTCGGGGGGTAGGCGGGTGCTGGTCCCTTACCTGCAGGTCTCAAACCCTATGCTCCGGGCCGCCTCCATCTGGGCCATGGTGGGCAGCGTGCTATTGAAGGCCTTGCAGAGGTCGGCAGCCTCAGTCTTGGAGATGCTGTAGCGACCATTCTTCTCCACGTGGAATACGCCTGCATATCGGCAGGTTATATTCAGATCTGTGGAATGAAAAGGAAAGGTTAGATTGTTCTGCATCCATAATTTGGAAAGGGTAAGAAGTTTGTTTTAGAGCAGCCTCATTGCAAAGCCAAATAATCTTCCCTACTGACCAGAGCCTTCCATCTTCACTGCAGCATGTCAAAGCATCGCTGCCTCATGCTTAAATCTGAGATAAGACGCAGGAAAGTAGCATCACTTGTACATTCTGTCCAGGTGGCGCTAGTGATAAAGAACCCACCTGCCAACGCAGGAGACATAAGAGATGTGAGTTCGATCAGTAGGTTGGGAAGATCTCCTGGAGGAAGAAACGGCAACCCACTCCAGTATTCTTGCCTGGGAAATGCCATGGACAGAGGAGCCTGGCTGGCTACAGTCCATGGGACCACAGAAACGACCAAGCACATCATTGAGAAAACTGATGCTCATAAAAGTGAGCTGCCCAAGGAAGTGAAGATTGCTGTCCAGAGCCTGTAGCTGCCTTCCTGAATCCCAGCTGTTCTGTTTTAGCAATATATTTCCGAGCCGACAGCCACGGTGGGGATGCCTGTGACTGCAGGGTCCCTGGGTACCCAGCTTCTTTGGGGTTCTCTGTGGCATCATCTTTCAAGAACACTGAGAGGTGACTTATAGGTAAGCTATATACATATTATTCACAGGTGAAGAAACTGGAGCTGAGAAAAATGAAATGACTTCCCGAAGTCACCCAGCAATTAAGTGGCAGAGCTGGAATTCCACCTCAGGTCTGTTTAACACCAAAACCTACACTCTGATCCACTTATTTCTGTGTGCCCAGGAATCCTTTCATATCATTAGAGCAAGTCTTCACTCTGGAGGGATACACCTAAACAGCTGTGACCTACTGACAAAGATAGGGTCAGTGTTAATGGAACTGTAAGGACAACTGCTCTCTCCTTTCTGAGCAGGAAGTAGCTTCCAACCACGTGAAAACGGTGTCTGACGAAGTGCAAACCGAGATGATAAGAGAACTGTGAAGCCTCTCCACGGTCTTTCTCGATTCTGAAAGTAGTAAAAGAAGAAATGGAGCTTTGAAAAGACATAAAGCAGTACCAAGTGATTGTCTTTCCTTTGTATCATCAGCATGTAGGTGCTTTTAAAAAAAGTGTCAGAACTAGGTGAAATGGAGCAAACGTGCTTGGGGGATTTCCTTTCTGGTCTCATGCTGTCCTTCGGAAGCCACTCACACAACGCTTGGCTGATGAGGCTAGAGGAGCACAGAGGAGGGAAACGGACAAGGCGCTTTTGAAATACTGTTTGTTTTTACTGACATTTTCAGCTTTGGCTTCGGTTGGCCAATCTTTGCCAAGAGAAACTGTTGCGCTGAGTGACTGTCCTTCCGGAGGCCCTCTGTGTGTAGCTTACAAAAGAGAAACAAAGCCTCCCAATCAGCTTCCTGGAGGTGAGACTGTTAGGAGAAATCTCAGCAGATGCCAGCAGAGGCCGTGCATGGCTATCAGCACGCAGCCGGGTGGCTGCTGTCACTCCTAGGTTAAATATAAAGTCTCAGGCATGGACGGTGGCTTGGAGCTAAATGGCCATTTCTGTGTTATTGACATGAATTTGAGTTTGCCACCTGGCATGTAGAATATGCAAATGCGAAAGGAACCATTCAGATTGAGACTTGTGAATAAAATCTCTTGAGTTCCACGAGGAGCAACCAACATCCCTTGATAGACATCACACACGTGCATGTGTGAAGGTGTCTCCACGTGTGCGTGAGAATAGTGTGTGTCATGTGTGCTTGTGGCCAGCCAAGACAGGAAAGCACAGATAAAATCTAGCTTCAGCCTTCCTAGAAAAGCGAAGATTAAACAGGGCGTGCAGTAGATCTCAGAAAAGGGGCTGCTGGATGAATGAAGAAATTCTATGCAATGTGAGGATTCCACAGCTTATATTCATCTTAGTCTCATACATAAAAAAGGTTCCATCCTAGCCCTGATGGCATTCAGCCATCTGGGAATTCCAAAGACGGTTCAAAAACCTTCATTTCAGGTCAAGAGTATTCACAGTTCCTCCCCTATGGGTCCCTTGTGCCTTAAAAAGGACCAAGCCTTTCAGGGTTGTGTATCCGTTAAGTCTTCCAAATGTATGAAGACTTTCCAGCACTTCCTTAACACTTACACAAGCAGAAATTACTACCCCCAAAGGGTATTAGTAATACTATGCTGTTAACACATATTGTGCACTTATGAGGTATAGGCCAGACACTCTTCTACGCATTTGACAAGTATTAACTCATTTTATTATCCATAAAACCCCACTATATGGTAGGTAATATTATTGTCCCCACTTTCCAGATACAGAAACTGAGGCACAGAGATGGGAAGAAACGTGCCCAGGTTCATAGAACTCATAACGATGGAGCCAGGATTCAAACCCAGCCAGTCTGGGCACCAAGAGACCACAGGCTTAAAAACCACCAGGCCACTACTCCTAAACCCAATTTACAAAACATTTTATGCACTCTCAACCTCCCCCATGTAGAGCCAGAAATACCCCCAAGTTTTAAGTTAGAGCAAGGCTGAGGCATGAGTAGCCACAGACCACAGATCACAGGACAGCCACCCGTGAGCATGGCAATGGCCACACTGCCAACACCTGTAGAGAGGCAGGACTCCCCAGATATCTGGGTATCACTCTGAAACACAGAGATCTCTGTGATCCAGGAGCTGCCATGACTCAAGGGCCTAATAGTAAATGGCCAAATGCATCTCTTCAACAAGCCCGTCTAGCTGGACATGAATCAAGAATGCTTTCCACTGGGCCCTCTAATCTCCAATAAATCATGAAATAAAAGAGTGATCCCATCTTCCTCCCTCTGAGAGATCTGATGGGCAACATTAATGGTTGGAGGCCACTTCCAGATTCAGGGTGGTGTTTTTCTGGAGGGAGAGTGTTTGTTATGATGGGGTTGCCAGGAGGACAGAGGAGTCATGGGCCTGGCACCCAGGGATCTCACTGCCCATGTGGGAAGAGCTCTATCAGTGGCCTCTCGGGAAGACCACCAAAAACGTGCTCACCAAGAGACCTGTGTAATCCACTCTCTGGCACCAACTCACATTGAAGCCTTGTAGTTCCACTTAGAGGAGATATACCCAAGATATACCCTGGCTTCAAGTCCTGACATTGTTACTAGCTCTGGGTTACACAGATAGATAGTTCCTTAACCTCTCTGACACTCAGCCTTCTCCTTGATGGGATGACAATGCCATCAGGGTTTGTGGGACAGTGAAATGAGACAAAGCATGTCAAACACTCTATATGATGTTTGGCACTTAATTAGAGCCAATGGGTGTTTTATACTCATTAGGTGGGTGATCTACTTCAGCTAAATTAATTCTCACAAAAGTGCTATGGAATAGGCACTACTGCCAAGCCCATTCTAGAGAGAAAGAAACTGAGGTACAAACAGATTAAATATTGTGTCCAAAGTCACCCAAGTAGGAGAGTCAGGGCTCCAACTCCTGTGCTATGCTGCCAATTCCGCGGGGTTCTAGGTAAATTTGTTTTTGGATAAAACAAAGCTGACCCATAACACCATTAATCTTGCCTATATTTTTCACTAAGACTCACATCAAGAAAAATAGATCTTTCTAGTAAAATCACCCCAGCACATTTCAAAATCTTGCCTAGGGCCTGAGATGAGTAGCTTCTTGGTTTGTTCCAGTCGCTTCACAAGTGGAAGAAAATCACAGCCTCTTCTGAGAGTACCACACTGTGTAATCTTTACCCAACTTGCCATTGTCTGATGGTCTCCAGACTTTCCTAGGAGGTGAGTAGCATGGGGAAGGGGATGCCACACAGCTGACTAGTAGGGCTGAGGGACAAGAAGTTTTCATGAGCAGGTCTTCAGGGGTCTATAAATCTGTGAAATTACTTACATGCAAGATTCTGTGTGTATGTACGTATCTATGTATCTGTATGCATGTGCATGCAAGTGTGTACACGTGTGTAGATGTTTCGCTGAGGACAGCATCCCTGGGTTTCCATTAGCTTCTCAAAGATGTCTATGACAGAAAAAGGTAAAGAATTATAAGAAATTATTATCTTTAAAGTGAAAGTGTTAGTCACTCAGTCGTGTCCGACTCTTTGCGACTCCATGGACGATAGCCCACTAAGCTTCTCTTTCCATGGGATTCTCCAGGCAAGAATACTGGAGTGGGTTGCCTTGCACTCCCCCAGGGGATCTTCCTTTAAGGTTTCCTCATTAATTAGAAATTCCAGGATTCTAGAATTTTGGAACTTCCTTGTGGGCTTCCTGAGAGCAGTGACTGCGACTCTCCCCAGAACCTTGCGCAGTACCACAGAGGTAGGCACACGTGGACCAAATCAATGAAGGAAGGAAATGCTCCCCACTTCCCCAGGGCAAACAGACTGTGTGAGGTACAAACAAACACGCCTCAGGTCCACTCCCTGCATCGTGTCTAAAAGAATCAGCAGCTGGCCCTGGCTGAGAATCCCCCAGTGGATACGTCAAATGTCTTGAAGCGTTTGCTTCTGAGAACTTTTGCTGTTTTCCCTGAAAGCAAACGTTGCAGAGACCAACTTTCAGCTCTGTAACCAGTGTTGTCTGTCTGGACTTCACAGTTGTCCTCTCCAAGATGAGCACGGCCTTTCCACAGCCTGTCATAGGGCCCCTTCTGAGGCCGGATCTCCTGAGAGCGGACGCACGTGGTGTACCCCACGCAGACCCCAGGAGACCATCTGCAGTCACGCTGTGCCCAGAGACTCCATTTCCGAGCCAGACTTCTCCAGATGGCCCCCCCCCGCCCCAAGTGAATTAGTGTGTTTTCCAACTGGCGCCACCTAGATGGGCCTGGCCCCTTCTGTCACCTCCTCAGAAAGGGTGAGGCAGCATTAAGGCAGAATGAGGTTTTTTTCCTGATTTGGTCCCACCAGAGTAGGCTGTGAGTCTCGGGAAGTTGATCTTCTTGAAGACCGGGAGAAGGCCAGTTTCTGCGACTGAGTGACTCGTGCACTTTCCACGGCCATGATAATAACTGCAAACGTTCATCCAGCACCTAACTGGACCCATATGAGGTTTTTAATATTTTACACCAAAAAATTCATTTAATTCTCACAGCAGTGGTGGTACATGGCAGGCACTTTTATTATCCCCATTTGATACAGAAGGTAACTGATTCTTTGAGAAGACAGGAATGACCTGAGCCAGGGGCTAGCAGACCAGATTTCTAACTGGCCAATCTGGCTGATCACACTGCAGTGTTAAGTGGCACCTCGTGCATGGGACAGATGCTAAGCTACAGGAAATCCTCTTCTTCTCCACGTGATTTTTAAGTTGCAGAGAGGTGAGAATTAAAAGAGGGCTCTGCAGAGAGGAATCTGAGCTTATTAAATATTAATAAGCTCAAGTATGATTTTAAGATCACAGGTCTCTTGATTCTGGACCAAAGTCTTAAAAGGGTAGGGCCCTTCTCCTATGAGTTTGGGAAGACGTCAGTGGGAAAATCTGCACTAGTGGAATTTACACCCTTCTCCCCGAGGCAAAGCGGCCAAGGAGGTCCCCGTGTGTGCTGACTTTCCCCAACAGGAGGCTGGCTTCCTCTTTCTCATGCTACCTGTCCTCTTCCTGTTCCCGTCATCCCCTTGAAGATCAAAGACTCCAACCCCAGCTGCAGCCTCAGGCCTTTTCTGCCCTTTACAGTCTGAGGACTCTGGCGGAGGTCAGGCAGGGCAGGGTGAAGACAGGTTGGCCTAGGACTGTGATGCCAGACCATAGGCTGTCCCTGTGACATTTTGAGATGTCTGATGACCAGCCTACGAATTTCAACAGACCAGGCCATTTCAGCTGGGGCATGACACTCCATTCAGTCCATCTAGCTCCTGGAGTCAATCACATGCAAGCCAAAAGCGCCTGTGGGTTCTCCACATTTTTCACCTTTATACTGTTTATCATGAGTTAGCCAGGATCCTCTTCCTATCTTCTGATTTGCTGAGCTCATGTCTGGAAAAGGTTGTGCAACTCACAAATCTAATGGAACTGATTCTGATCAGAACTAGGGAGAGAAAAGGTCAATTTTTTTTTAAAGCACTGTTGCTAATTGGATCACCGGTGTTTAAAGCCAGGCAGGATAACAGGGAGCAGCTAACCAAATTCTCATGAGACACAAGGGAAAACAAAAATCCACAATGACTGAGCATGGCCCCCCAGCCAGCTGTGAGAGGAGCAGGACCTCCAGGGTCCATAATTGCTAGATTCCTGACCTTCTGTCCAGCGCTCTGACTACTGAACTTGCTTTTATAAGAGGCCTGAGCAAGCCATTCCAATAAAGCCACAGTCCACAGTCTTAATGGGACATGAAGAAACCATTCTATTCTTCATTGTGATTGTTTAATGCCTTCAAAGCCCAGAAGTTTCCATCCAGGAGTGTTCCTGGCAATTATAGCCCCTGCTGCCACCCAGGTCTGCCAGTCCAGAAGGCTGGCAGCATTTCTGCTGCCCCACATCTCTCGCCCCCATCCCCTGATGGCCATGTGATGGGCGCCTGATGAAAGGGTCTATTGTTCAGCATCCCCTTCTGAACCAGGCCAAAATCACGCTCAGTGGCCGAATCGCCTTTGGCTGCCCCGGGCAGACCATGAGTCTTGAGTGACTCAGTCTCTCCCGGAATTGCCCTGGAGGCGGGTGAGGGTTTAATGAGCAGAGAAAATACTCATACACCATCATCCCCAGAGAATTTCCTCCAGAATGTGTCCTGGGTGGCTTTCAACTGAGCTATTCATCTCTTGGCACTCTGAAGGGAAATGCACCCCAATTTCTTGGCGCCCGGCTCTATCCCCTGGCCTCTCAGCCTCTTGTCCAAGGAGCCTGTCATGGCAGCCAACACTGAACCAACAAGGACCTATCACATCCGCTCTGTCAGAGGAGAGTCCAAGGGCTCTCAGCCACTACCCTGACCCTTCAGTCTAGGCCTCCAAAGGACCAACCCCATGAAGCTATTAGCTTGTTTGTACAGAGTCTAAAGAAAGAGCCCCCACCCCTGCCTCCTGGTGGAAGGATGGGAACTGCGGGAGAGGAGAGGGTGGGAAGGTCTGTTTAGGCCCCCACTCCTGATCCTGGATCCAACAGTCTTTCTGGCCAAGGAGAGTGTGTCCCAGAACTGTCACCTCAGTACCCAGTTCTGCGAGGCTAAGTGGGTTTTGATGAGCGAGTCTCTGGGAAGACAGCTGAGAGAGAGAAACCACAGGGTGTACCCCTACCTGTTGCCATGGCGACCAGAAAATGCTCGGCTCTGGGCCTGAGACCTTTGTTTTCTTCTGTTTTCTTCTTTTTTGGATCATATCTGTTTAACAGACTGACTAACACAAACCCAGGATGTGGTTAAAAACAAATGAAAAAGTATCTCAGGAGCCCACATGGGGTTTTTCCTGTTGCAAGTAGAAAAAAAAAAGAGGTCTTACTTTGTTTCATAGCTATATATACTTTGGGGGGGGCCTAGTTACAGTTACATCACGTATCTAGCTCAGGTACAGCTCTGGCTCAGGTCTGGAGACGGATCTTTGAGGAGCTGGCTGGTTTTATTTTGAGAGGAGTATTTCACAAGGGGCTTCCCTGGTAGCTCAGCTGGTGAAGAATCCGCCTACAATGCAGGAGACCCCGGTTTGATTCCTGGGTCGGGAAGATCCCCTGGAGAAGGGCTGGGCTATCCACTCCAGTATTCTTGGGCTTCCCTGATGGCTCACACAATCAAGAATAGCCTGCAGTATGGGAGACCTGGGTTCAATCCCTTGGGTTGGGAAGATCCCCTGGAGGAAGTCATGTCAACCCGTGCCAGTATTCTTGCCTGGAGAACCCCATGGACAGATGTGCCTGGCGGGATTCAGTCCATGGGGCTGCAAAGAGCCAGACACGACTGAGCGGCTGAGCACAGCACAGCATAGGACAGCATGCTTCACGAGAGCTGAGGTGGGCTGAGACGTTCACTCACAGATAATAGCTGCTCTTCGGGGTGGTTAGTGAGTCACTGACACGCAGATGACCCGTAGGGCCCCATCTGGGAGAAAGGCGAAGGGGTTCTAGCCTAAATCTTGTTCATTGTGAGCTGTGTGACCTCGAACAAATCACTCTCAATCTCTGGTTCACGCCTAAACTTCCTGCCTCCCAGGATGAAGGGAGGAGTTAGGAAATGCTTGAGCTAGTAGGATAAAGCAGGGAGGAGCCAGATGCACACATGGGGTGGTATGAACATCTCAGAACATCTCAAAAGTCTAATATTGATTAAGATGCATATAGGCTCCAACCCCAGCAGAACAGGTGGATCAAAGCACAAGCAGGTGTCAGTAATATCACTATGGTGGGGTCTTTCCATCTCCAATTATGAAGCATTTCCACATCCAAAAGCAGCCCTGTGAGGCCCATTGGTACTATGGCCCCATTTTACAGATGAAGAAACTAAGGAGCAAGAGATTCAGAGACTCCTAAGTCTTACAGAATTTGAATAAAACCCAGACCTCAACTCAGATTTTCAAGGTATTCTGATTTTCCCCATTATCCATGGTTCTGCCCTTTCCATCTTGGGTGTCAGCCAGAGAAGGAGAAAAGTGGCAGCATTCAGACAGAAGGGTGATGGTTTTCATACTTTACCTCCCCTTCTCCTCCCAATGATGTCTTAGGCAGAACCACAATATTTAAGAATGGAGGAAAGCAGAGCTGCTTCCGTGGGAGCTGGCGTGAGGGTGAAGGGGCAGACCCAAGACCCTGGATCCAACAGTGACTCATTCTTGCCCAGCCCCCACCCCACCCCACCCTCCACAATGCTTTAAGAAGCTGCATGGAACACTCAGGAAACCATTGCAGTAGGGGCCCATAATAGCAATGATAACCACTGCTTGGCAAAGAATGCTATGTGCCAGGGGCTCCAAAGCATCCTAAGAGGGTTAGTCACCCCCTAGAGGAGCCCGGTAGGCTGCAGTCCATGGGGTCGCTAAGAGTCAGACACGACTGAGCGACTTCACTTTCACTTTTCACTTTCATGCATTGGAGAAGGAAATGGCAACCCACTCCAGTGTTTTTGCCTGGAGAATCCTAGGACAGGGGAGCCTCGTGGGCTTCCGTCTATGGGGTCGCACAGAGTCAGACACGACGGAAGTGACTTAGCAGCAGCATGACAGCTGTGAAAGCAGAGGGTCAGAGTGCTAAGTCATTAGTACAAGGCTCTGCAGCTCAAAGACTGCAGCCCAAGTGAAATGCATTGTATAAAATGCTTTATAAGTGATCCAAGCTTAGTAATTAAAAAAAAAATGCTCTCATCAGTCTCAAGAATAAAAATGCCTTGCAATGTAAAGTTCTCCTTAAAGAGTGGCCCTGGTTCACCCTGTGGAGAAAAGATAGCTAAGTCTGCCTTTCCAAATCTAATCTACCGTGATGGGAGCTGATCAGCAAAGGACTCAAGAGGACTGACAGATCTAGAAACTGAGGTGAAGCTGCTGTCCTCCAAGGTAGAGCCATCCAGGGTGAGGGGAACAGAAGGCCAGTACCAGTTCCCACAGAGCCCAGCAAGACTGCCCAGTCTGGGGTATCTCCAACTTGGATTTGAATTCCTTGACCATATCTCTTCCAGCATCCTTTCAAGGGATGAAGAAAAGACTCTGGAATCTATGGAGCTGCTTTTCGGTGTCGGACATTAATCTAGGTACGGTAACAGTGTCCTACCATGGGATCCCCAGGCAGCTTTGAGAGGTCAAATCATCAACTCCATTTTGCAGATGAAACAAGTGAGGTTCAGAGCACAACTGACTCAACATTCGACTGTGACAGTGGCATGGTCACAAGTCAAACACTGGAATTATACCTGGTCTCTGACATGAGTTAGTTTAGATGTTTACCAAAGCCATGCTCCTCTGCTTGGGGCACAGAGACTCTCACACTGGGGGCTGGAAATGCAAGGACCCTGTTGGGTGTGGCTGGGACAGGTCCTACTGCTGGACCTCTGGCTGGGCTCCTCTGCCATATTACCATGAATGGAGCACCTACTGTATGCTAAGTGCTTCACACTGATTGTCTCATTTAATTCCTACAACAAATGTATGATATAAGGACTATTATCTATATCAGACCTTATTACAGATAAGAAAACTACAGTTGAGAGAGGTTAAGAAACTTGTTCTTTTCCTATTCATTTATTTATATAATTAAATGTAAGTTGTCTCTATAAATTAATTATGTCAAATTAAACATTTAATTAATTGGCATTTTAATATTTAATTGTTGACATTTCACCTGTTTTTCTTATTTCTGAATTTTGGTACTTGGAATACAGACTCTTATGATATCTAAAAAGAAGAAAATAATTTGTCCAAGTTTGCACTGTTATGAGTCAGGCAGCCTGGCACCTTTACATGGATTGAGATGGAACAAGAACCAGGTTGCTCCTTTCCTCTTCAAATACAACAGCATTGAACTGATGCAGCTACAAAAGCATGTATTGATAACAACAAGTATTAAAGTGACCAAGGAGAATTTTAGATTTCCACTGATTTTGAATTAGGAGGGCTTGGAAATCATCAGGTCGTGTTTTTGTGACTCAGCCATTCTCTCTTCTCATAGATTATGTTTCTCTCTCTCTCCCTCTGTCAGATGCTAAAGTGAAGAGCGGTGTGTTTGTACCCATGTGAATCAGTCTCCTTTGCAGTTCAAGAACCTGACCATTATTCATTCTCCAGATGCTTTTGGAATATTACTCAGCCATAAAAAGGAACAAAATTGAGTCCTTTGTAGAGGTGGATGGACCTAGAATCTGTCACACAGAGTGAAGTAAGTCAGAAAGATAAAAACAAATATCATATATTAATACATACATATGGGATCTAAAAAAATGGTACAGATGAACTTATTTGCAGGGCAGGAATGGAGACACAGGCATAGAGAATGGACATATGGACACAGAGGAGAAGGGAAGGGTAGGATAAATTGAGAGATTAGAATTGACATATATACACTACAATGTGTAAAATAAATAGCTATTGGGAAGCTGCTATATAACACAAGGAGCTCAGCTCTGTGCTCCGTGATGACCTAGATGGTTGGGATTGGGGGCGGAATGGGTAGAGGGAAGTCCAAGAGGGAGGGAATATATGTATACATGTAACTGATTCACTTAGTTGTACAACAGAAACTAACACAACATTGTAAAGAAATTACACTGCAATCAAAAAAAAAAAGTATGAGAAAAAGAATTTACCAAAAAAAAAAAAAGATTAATACAAATGTTTCAAAACAGAAACTCTACAAAGGGAGACGCTGGATCATGGGGTTATTTTTAAAAATCTGGGCCAGAAGATTTCTAGGATCAGTACAGTTCCAATTGCTCTGTGAGCTAAGAGCTTGTAATTCATACCTCTTCCTGAGCTTTCAATCTCTGAAATCTCATCTGTAACCACAGATGCCAGATGCAAATGCCAGGCTCCTGAGAACTCATTCCTGACAAGCTTTTAAATCCGACTCAAGCCACAGAGTTTGGACCAAAATCTTTACCATTTCATGTGTAGCTGGAGTGGGCCAAACGTAACTTCCCACTCCTAAGGAACATGGTTCACACAAAAAAGCCAGGAGGCTTGGAAATAGAGAAGGTTACAAATGACCCTTCTGCCAAGCTGTCAAAGAAAATAAGATCTGGATTTTCCTTCAAATAAATGGTCATTGGACACGGAAAGAGACCACACCTGGGTGAAGGCCTAAACTCCTTTCACCAAAGACATTTGAGGGGCATTCTAGAAGCACTAGGATGAGGATGACAAGAACTCGTCCTATCAAATCTGTGCCTCTCAGGTGACTATTGGTCTCCCTAGGGCATGGTGCAAGGCATACATTCAAAGCACCTTCTAGAAGATATGATCTTGGGAGCTGAGGACACACAAGGTCCCTGCCCTGAAAGAGCTTATGCTCTAGTGTAGGGAAACAAGATAGTCCTATAGGGAAATGCTTAGAATATAAATAAGGCAGTTTGGGGTAGTGATAGTACTACACAAAAATGAAAGATAAACAGGGTGCCTCTTCTGGCAGTCTGTGTGGTCTGAGGCTCACTCTTCTATGAAGCTGTTGGGTATATTTTCCTTATTTATTATGGGGCTCTTGGTGAGATCAGATACCTGACAAAAGAAAATACCTATACACAAACAGTGAGAGATTAAATCATATTTGGAATTCATCTTTGCCTTCCAGGGTCCATGACGAGATGTCCCTAGAATGTGGACTTAGGATAAACACGGGAGACTTGGAAAGCAAAGACCAAGGCAACTGAATGAGCCAGCTTTGGTGTCCACTTGAGCCATAAGCTGGGTACAGAGTTGATGGAAGTGGGCTACAGACACCCATTCTGGGTCTTTGCCTGAACTTGAAAGAGGCAAATCAGAGCGACAGAGCAGCCCATCAGACTGCAACTGTGATAAGTTCACGCACCAGCCCTGAAGGCTTACAAGGATATCCCAGCACCTTCAGCCTCTCGGAGTTTGCAGTTACTAACGTGATGGAGGAATCACCCCCACGGTACTGTAAGATGGTACAGCAGCCAAGCTCATAGTCTTTCACATTAGAGACTTGGGTCCAAAGCCCAGCTTGGGGTCCTGTGGAATGTTAGGCACACCATGTTTTCTTAATCCTTCAGCCTCATTTCTTCCTTAGTAAGGAAAAGGCAGTAACTCCCTCATGGGATGCTTTTAAGTGTAAATGAAGACATCCACCTGAAACAGGTAGCAAAGGACCTGATGCTTAGTAAAGTGGCTGGGATTTGATTAATATTAGACAATCATCTCAAAGATTAAAGTGTATTTAAGGCTAAGAGCCTCCTGCTCTGACAATTCTTGATAAACTGGCCAGCCATTCACTGTATCACTGGTAACAGCCACTCAAGACTCCCAGTTAGGAGTCAGGAGCCTAATTATTCAGATACACGAGCCCCCACTCTATACAATATGTACAATTGACAGATAGGAAGGAAAGAAAGAAGGAAGAGGGAAAGACAGAAAGGAAGGAAGGAAGGAAGAAATCAGATAGATGAATGGAGAGATGGATAGACAGACACTATTTATCAAACACTATTCTTGGAAGAAGTCTGCCTCAAGTGATACTAACCCATAGTCTCAAAATGGGTTCCATTGGGACCATTCCTTGTTCATCTTTATATCCGTGATGTCTGATTCATAGTATGGTGCCCAATAGATGTTTCTTTAGTTTTGTGGGAAATGCATTAGAGTCCAGTGACCTGGGATCTCGAGTTTGACTTGTTACTAATAAGCCATCAGTACTCATCAGTAAGGCTTCAGTTTCTTTATCAGACCCAGGAAGAAGTTGGCTTTGGTAGTCTCTAGGTCCCTTGGCCAACCTAACGCTCTGCCTTTAGCAGGACAGGTCTGTGTTTCTTTTAAACTTGTTCTAAACCCGAGTGGCTCCCTCTTGCCTGCAGGGTTGTGGCGTTTCCCTCTGGAACCAAGGTGGCGGTGGTGTGATGGCTGGTGTGATGGCTGGTGTGATGGCTGCGTCAAGCAGGCTGGGGCAGCCAACAAAAAGAAATAATAGACAAAACAAGAGTGTTACCAGCATCCTGCTCTCTGCTTACACCAACTAAACGCCTCTTCCAGCCCCCATCGAAGTCGGAGGCAGAGAATGGTTTCAATTAAGAAAAGCACAGCAGGATCGCGGATTCCCTCAGAGAGACTACTCCTAAATTATTACAAACAGCCCCAGCGCTCCCTGTAGCAAATTTCAGCATCGCGGGCCAACTCCGACCATTCTTTAGTTGTGAGACAATCCTGCAGTGAGGTGCTTTTGAGCCAATCCCACCCGCACCGCTGGAAGTCGAGACGCCCACTCTCAATTGACTCCTGATCTCTGGTGGTCTCGGAGGTCCCTCTGCCAGTGCAGAGAGCAAAGGGTGGGGGGGTGGGGTGGTTCGCTCCATCTGTTTTCCCAAAGATGACTCTCAGTAGTACTAAATTGTTTCAAGACCATTCATTTTCAAGGAGCCAGAAAAACCCAGATTCTCAGGAAAAGGAGACGCCTTGAAGCTTTAAGGCCTCCAGTTCTGGAGATTGGGAGGACAGGATGGGCCCCGTAAGACTGAGTGGGGACACTGGTGTGGTATTAGAGGGAGAGGACTGAATTCCAGCCCCGCCACACGAGAGCAGAGCCTTCTTGGGCAGGTGGCTTCAATTTTACGAGTCTCAGTTTCTCAGCCTATAAAATGGCTCTGAGGAAATGCAGTCATTCATTTATTGAATGGACATTTGCTGCAAACCTCAAAGAGAGGTTTATGGGAGTTAGATAATAAACTCACGGGAAAGCATCAGCGTTGAGTTTGGTTCATACCAAGTGTTCAGTAAATGCCAATCTTTTTTCTTCTCCCACAGGAAGATTAAAAAAAACACCCTGGATGAGCAGCCCCAGCTCTCCCAGATGCCAAGGGGACACCTGGGTTCTGATTTATAACATATTTACCCTGCGAACAATTGTTTGTGTTTTGATAGTCTTGTTTCAGCCCAAACAGCAGTCTGCAACCACACTCTTAAGAAACTAAAAGCAAAATGAGAACCTGACACAAAGGCGAACACTCCTATTAAAAGATGCAGGCGTTTTAGTCACTTCTGAGGTGCAGCTGGGAGGGGCCGGATCTTCCTTTCTTTAGAGGCGAACAGAACTAAGCAGTTAAAGGTAATTAAAGGTATTTGGGGGAGATAAGAGGACTGAACTCCCCAATATGATTGAGGGGTGGGCACTTGATGTATTCAAAAGCTGGTCCCCCAGCCCCAACCCCTCCACAACCAGGAAATTCCAAGCCTGGGCTTCTGGGGAAGAACTGGACCCTGGGGAACTTCAAAATTCCCAGAATGAGAAGGAAGCTACTGCATTAAATTGCCCCTACGGGCCTTTCTACACTCTGAGACCAGGAAACAGCACTGCAAAGGAGCACTTCTCCCCAAGAGGGAGGGAAATACCATCTCCTCCTCCAGCCTCATGCCAACTGTCTGCACAGAAGGCAGGAAGAGGCAGATCCTGCTGAGACAAGCAGCCTTGGAGACTGCCTGTCATTGAGCAAGTAAAGACAGGCCTGGAGCGCACTGGCTGCCTTGCTTTCACCAGCTTCTGCAACAGCCAAGCTTCCCGGAACATCCCCGGCTGCCGCATCTGCCCGGCAACAGTTGTTCCAGTAAGCATGTCGGTGTCAGCTCAGGCACTTTGGTGTCCCCTCCCCACCAAATTAAATGAGACCTTACTGGCTAATATTTTGCCCAGAAATGGAATGAACATCTTCCAAAGGCAGCTGGAAGCATTTCTCAAGCGCAGCAGGAACAAAATTTGGGCTGAATGAGGAAGGGAGAGGTCCCGGGTCTAATACTACAGTGATGACACTGAGGATGCTTGCTCCCTGTCAGTTACTCCACACACGATCTGGTAGTCCTTACACAACCCTGCGCCTAGGTATTATTACTCTGCCTTAAAGATAAGAAAATTGAGGTTCAGAGTGTTGGCCAATTGCCACGTAATTGATGAGGGGCAGGACTCAAACCCAGGGTTCTGGGTGGCTTAGCGGTCAAGATTCCGCCTGCAGTGCAGGAGCCACAGAAGACTCAGGTTCGATCCCTGGGTTGGGAAGATCCCCTGGAAGAGGGCACAGCAACCCACTCCAGTATTCTCACCTGGAGAATCCCATCAACAGAGAAGCCTGCTAGGCTACAGTCCATAGGGTCGCAAAGAGTCGGACACAACTGAAGCGACTTGGCAAGCATGCACGACTCAAACCCAGATTTAACTCCAGGCCCCACAGTGTTTTCTGAGAGCCTGGGATACCAGACTCATACCCCACTCGTGAATCCCTGACCTCGGTGCTTAGCCCAGAGGCTGAACTAACATAGTCAGTCCTACTAACTACAAGGATGATGAGTAAACATTCTCTAATGTACCCTTTAGAAGAAGACAGAAAACCTGACTTTGAGAGACTATTTCCTGATGGCCTATTTGAAGAGATGCCTGTTTCTAAATGTCTTCCAGAGGGTCTGGAAAGCTCATTTGGAGAAGAAACCGAATGAGTTTCCCAAAGGTTTTAACAATGCAAACAATGCAGAATACAGAAGTAGCTGTTGACTTTAGCCTTCCGGGCTACAAATAACAGGAAGCTCAAACAGATAATAGGGTACCTTTCCTCCACCCTGAGAAACAGTCCTTAAGGAAGGCCAGAGATTATCTGATGATGTTTGTCTGAAAGGAAACAGAGCTGACCCAAACAAGTTTCAAAAGAGAGCCATGGGGAGCCCCACCCTCAGTCCCCAGTAAGAAGCATCTAGAATATCCAAGGCTTGCCTCCCCAAACCTTGCTCCATCTCCTCTCTCCCTCAGCAGAACATGTTTCCTCCTTGTCTTTCACAGCCATCCTGAACATTGCACATATTCAGCCTCTGTTTGGTGCCTTTGCAGGAAACCATGGAAGAGACTCTATCTAGGTGATGACAGCCAAGAGGAATGGACACTGGGGTGGTGCACAGTCACAAAGGGAGGAGAAAAGATGTGGTCAGTTTGCTGACCCTCATTTGCTTTCTAAGCAAATTTGTCTTTTACTCCAACAAATAGACAGATAGATAGATGATACATACGTGGATGGATAGGTACATAGACCAACAGATAGATATAGATGATAGACATATATGATAGATACGTGGATGGACGAACAGACAGATGTATAATAGATACATGGATACATACATACGTAAAGTTGTTTTTTTTTAACTGAATTTGGACATCACAGACTGAATCCACCAGGGTAAGCCACAACCTCACAAATCCAACCAAATAGTAAAGTAGATACAGGCTTTCAGAAAAGAGAAGACCAATTCCAAGTCTATTCATTCAACAAGGTTTTATCCAGTGCCCCCAGGGGCAATGTGCTAGGCACTGAGACCAGGGCATTGAAAAAGGTCAGCAAGGTCATTGCCCCGATGTAGACTATGGTCCAGGGAAGAAGACAAACACTCAACAAGGCAACCACACAGCACAATAAATGTTGTAACAGAAGTGCAAGGTGCTGAACGCTTAGTTTAAAGGGAAGCCTTTCCTCCCCAAGGCCTCTGCTGTCCTCAAGAGATACCTCCCCGAGGCATTGTCATTTCAGCTGAGAACTGAAGGATAGACAGGGAACTAGCAGGCCAGGCTCAGCAGGCCTCGCAGTCAGGAAATTCATCTCAGAATAAAGTGTAAATCATTTCAGTTTGATAGAATCCATTTCCTCTAGCTCTTTCATCATTAGATTTTGAGAAGCAAGGCCCCCTTCCTGTGTCAGAAACCATCACATTCTTGAGGTCCACATTAAACATCCCCTGGGTTTCTCTTCCCTGGATTCAGTCCTTATAAATGTTTTAATGATACTTAAGTGATAAAAAGGAATGGAAAACAAATATAAAAATTCTGAGTTTCCCTCCATGCTGTTAGATTCATGAGCCCACTGCACGGAGGCAGGACACTGGCCCAGAAAACCCACCTGTCCATCTTTGGACTTATCAAAATGTTAATATGTTGGGCCCTTGAGCTTTGGACTCAGAGAAACTATTAATATTTGGAAGGAGTTTTTCTGCTTATGAAAGAGCAATTATTCATACAAAATTCAATAGTCAATTTAGATTCCCTGAAGCAAGTCTGATCCATGGGGAGTCAACACAGTGTGGCTGCAGAAACATTAACTCTGAGAGGGGAGAAGTTAGGGTTCAAATCCTGAATCTGCATTAATTCTGTGATCCTGGGAAAGTCGTTAAACGTCTCTCCTCTACAGGAGTGTAATAATGCTAACCGGGAAGTTGATGTGAGTGCTGGATTAGATAATGGAGCTGAACACACTTCACACACATTAAAACACTCCAGGAGTGTAGTTTTTGAAAAGGGAAGCCGGCCTTCTCCCTTGGGGTTCATCATTTCATAATTTACAGGAAGAGATGCTCTTCCAAGGTCGCAGTAATTCTTTTTAAATGGATCACTACAGACTTGTGGTCCTCAGCAAAGTGCAGCTCCAGCAGCGCTGAGATGAGCTGCAATGATGAGTTTCTAATAATAAAGTGCTCAAGTGTGCAAAAGATGGACTATCTTTTGTAAATTATAACAGATTTAAGGTTATTCCCGATATGCTTTTACTGGAGAGAGAAAAAGATAAAGTTAAAGCTATCGTGATTGAGTATAAACCCAGACCATCCAAGCCTCCAACTGCAGAGTGCCCCCCATGTGAACTCTTGTCAGTGAGGTGTGTCTTCCCGGGAGAAGCGTGAGGGTGTGACTTAGAAAACACAAGAACTTGCCTTTTTTTTTTTTTGCCTACATAGAATTGCAAATCAAACTCTACCAGTCGTGTGTCGACTCCCTTAGAGCCTTATTGATTATAAGAGACATTGTTACCAATGCAATAAAATTCTTTTAATTGAAAGTGCTGCTGGGAACAGGAGGCCACCAACTCCTAACTCATTTGGGTGGATCCTGACTGGTCTAAGTCGAGCACTGTGGTCAGAGTTCTCCTTGCCAGTGATCGGGTTAGTGCAGGTCTCCCAAGGAATGGCACCCCATTCTGCCAATGAGAAGAAAAGCGAAGTCGCTCAGTCATGTCTGACTCTTTGCGACACCATGGACTGTAGCCCACCAGGCTTCTCCATCCATGGGATTTTCCAAGCAAGAACACTGGAGTGGGTTGCCATTTCCTTCTCCAAGGGAAGTCAATTAAGGACTTCTGGAAAAGCCATCCTTCCATTTTTTTAGAAGAGATATTTATGAATAAGTATTCCTTCTTCTGGTGGTAGACACTGCTTTTTGTTTTGTTTTTCCATAGGATGCCTGGAACTGTGAGAGTCAATTTGGGACCATGAAGGAGGCTAAACTATAGGAAGACACAATGAGGGGCAGAGTGGAAAGCTGGAAGAAAACTGGATCTTTGATAACATCATTGAGCTCCTGGAATCATCCTGTTTCCATACTTCTTGCTGTGCTAGATAACAATTTTTGAGGGCTGATTATTCTGTTACTTACAGTGATACCAGCTGACATGCACTGATGTGGGTATACCAAGAAATACGTGACAGATAACAATTACATGGGCTGACACATCATGGCTTGATGCATAGATGGGCTGTGGCTTTTGTTCAATTATGACAGCTATAACTCCATCCTTATCTCTCCAACCCAAGAAAGCACATTTGAACAAAAGGAAAAGGATGCCATCATCATCACTGGGAGGGGGAATAACCTCAATCTGTTCTTGTTTAGAAGACACAGTTGTTTATAACTGACCATCTGGATGGCTGGTGCCTATATTCTGCTAATTGATAAATACTATTAGCATTGTGCATGTGTGTGTGCACATGTCCGACCCTTTGCAACCCCATGGACTGTAGCCTTCCAGACTCTGCTGTCCATGGAATTTTCCAGGCAAGAATACTGGAATGGGTTGCAATTTCCTACTCCAGGGGATCTTCCTGACCTATGGATCCAACCTGCGTCTCCTGCATTGTCAAGCAGATTCTTTATCACTGTGCCACCTGGGAAGCCCAGCCTGTGCTTTTATCTGAAAGCATTCTAAGTGATGCTTTGTGGGGGTTTTTTTTGTTTTTGCTTTTTCCTTACCACATCTATCTCACCCTTCCGATAGAGTCCACTCTGGTCATCTCCAAGTATTTACCACCAACAAAAGATAAAAAAGTGAGGCCCCTGTAGTCAAATAGTTGGACATCTGAATCCTAGGGCTCTTGCCTGCTCCTCCTGCCTGGACCCAGCTGATGCACCTGCATGGCTGCTGGAAGACATCCTACAAACCAACCCCTAAGTACACATCAATCAGACCCTGGCCTCAAACTCCTGCTACCAAAGTGTTCAAAACAAGACCAAGAAACTTCCAATAAAATGGACCAAATTTGACCCTAAACCAAGGCTTAATGCTCAAGATACCTATGTAAATTATGAATTTTTCTCCCATGGGAAAATGATACTTTTTGTTTCTCAGAGTTTGGGTTCCTTCATTTCCCCAACATGTGCTTCTAAAAGTTTGAGTCAACTTGGAGGTTCTCATGGTTCTCTTCCCACCCCTGTCTATTGCAGGGCAGGTAGGACAAACCTATTGCTTTCAGAATTTTGAGGAATAAAACTTTCTTTTTTGGCCCTCTTATTCAGAGGACCCCGTGTGAGGCAGCCAGAACAGGAGCTGTCATGGCTAGAGTTGTGATGAGGAGCTCTGACCCCACCTACCAAACTGTACGCTGGACTTGAGAGCTGGTGGGATTGAGAAGTCCAACAGGTAGCTCCACCCCCTACATGGGGCTTTAGGGATCCTGCAAACACAGTCAGCGCTATTCATTGAGAAGTCTTCTCTGATGCTCCAATTCAGGCGCGGTCTCCCTGTTACATGCTCTCACAAGCTCCTGTACTTTTCCTTCTGAGCTCTGACCACAAGTGTAATTAAACAAGGGTGTAATGAGTTGTTTACAGCGTCTTCCCAGCTCTAGCAGAAGTCCCATCACAGCAGAAACTGTGCCTCTCTTGTTTAAGGTTGTATTCCTAGTGCCTGGCAGAGTGCCTGGCATATATTGGTATTCAGTAAATGTATGTTGAATAAACAAATGCACCGTTTGAAAATCACTGACTGCTCAGAGAGGCTAGGTAAGAGCTAGGCCAGGTGAGGCTGGGCCTTTGGTTCATTGAGTCATAAAGGATCAAAACAAATACCAGGTATGCATGCACGAGGTGCTACACAGGAAACCAGACCCGAGAACAGCGAAGGCCCCAGCAGAGTATAAACACCTGCACTCTTTCCCATTGTGTCACACATGCACACACAAAACCCAAAACCCAGGACTATTTTCTCTTCCTCTCTGTCCCTTCAAATCTTCTAGCCCTGGTCAGCCATATGTCCTTCTGTTTAGTGCCCTTTCCTATCATCTCAAAGGATGAAATGGAAAGGGTACTGGATGGACGGTCAGAAACCAGAGTTTTGACTCTAACCAGTTGTGTGACCTTGGGCAAGTCATGTGCAGTCTTTGAGATGGCCTTCCCATAGTCATCCAAAAGAAAGAGGTGGACTCTCTAATTTCCAGCACCTTTCCCCATCCTGACACGCCATCATCATTGGCTTTGTGTCACCAGATCCTGAACACTTCTCACTTAGGGCCCTTTCTTCTCTTTTTCCTCTTTGGATCCATAATTCAGTGCTGCTATAGGATGCAGCTCAGCCTTGCACCTTCTAAGCCCGAGCAAAGCATCTGAAAACCCTCCCTCATTTGCCTCCAGCACTTTTACTGAGTCACTGCAGTAGGGGTATTGTGACACAACTTGGCAGGGCACCGCAATCCCCTGCAGGCTGGCTGCGTCTGCCCGCCTCCGGAAACGGCAGGATCAAGAACTTGAGCACATACCAAGGGCCCTAGATAAGCGCTGCCCTAGAGAGGAGGGCAGCACATAGGAGACGGGTGAGCATTCCGAAGACTACAATTTCAGTGACTGGGGTCAACCAGCAACAGGAGACAGAGATAGAAGGGAAAGTGACTTCAGGTAATAATAGAACCTTGTAGTTTCTACATCACATGTTTCTGCCTACCAGCACAAAACACTTTTACACCAGCAGGTAAAGGTGGAGAGGTCTAGGGGAGGCAGACAGATTATTACCCCCATGCCATTTCACACAGTGTACTGAAACATTAGACAGATAAAGCCAGCAGCCCAGGGTCACACAATTAGGCTTTGACACGGTGGGAATTAGAGCAGTGTCCTAATCTCACCCAGGGGCTATTTCCAGTAGACTCCTGATGGAGCCTTTGTTTATCCCTTGGTTCTACCTTATCTTACCTGCCCAGGCAGTGAGTTTGCTTTTTTCCCTTGGGGATGAACAGGGAGAAACTGGAGCGGCTCAGAGTGGGCTGACCAGCCTGAGTTTAGAATCCAGCCTTCTTGACTTGGATGCTCCAGCAGGGCCAGCCTGTGGAATGCTACTACTGTTTGTATCTGGGAGGCAAGGAAGAGCCCCCGTGGCAGCTGAGAATGCAGAGGCTCCAGGGCTGATAAAAGTTGTAATTAACATGCGCATACAACCCTTTCATCTTCAAAGGCTTTAACTAACATGAGTTAGCTATGCCTCCTATCATCCCCATGGCTGAGGAATCATTTTTGTCTTCTCAGTTTACAGATGAAGAAGTTGATGCGAGAAGCTACCCCTGGCCATGAGGTCTGGCCCTTGTTCAAACAGAGGAGATTTCTGGCTCCAAGCACCTTACTTCACTAGTGTTGATGGGAAAACAGAATGTGAATGAATCAGAAGAGAAGGCTCAGGGAACCAACTCTTCTGGGAAAGAGGCTGCATTTATACCATTCTGGAAGGAGACTGAGTCTATGGTATGGCTATTTAACCAGATTAAGTGGGCTAAAGTCCCAGCGTTACACACACTATCAGAAAGGTACACTAGAAAAGCCCGCTGCTCTATCGTGGTGATGTCTGTGTGATACAGAAGGGTCAAATCCTCCATATTGTGCCCATAACAGACATCATTAATTGACCACAGCACTCTCTGTGGGCTTCCCAGGTGGCACTAGTGGTAAAGAACCCACCTGTCAATGCAGGAGACATAAGAGATGTGGGTTCGATCTCTGTGCTGGGAAGGTAAAGAGTCTACCTGCAATGCAGGAGACCCAGGTTCAATCCCTGGTTCAGGAAGATCCCCTGGAGAAGGAAATGGCAACCCACTCCAGGATTCTTGCAGAGGAAATCCCATGGACAGGGGAGTCTGGCAGGCTACAGTCCATGGGGTCGCAAGAGTCGGGCACGACTTAGCAACTAAACCACCACCACCAATATTCTTGCCTGGAAAATTCCATGAAGAGAGGAGCCTGGTGGCCTGCAATCCATAAATTCCATGGTCAGAGGAGCCTGGTGGACTGCAGTCCATAGGGTTGCAAAGAGATTCGGACATGACTGAAGCGACTTAGCACGCACGCATGCAATCTTTGTGGCTGAGCAAAGGTTTGGCTTCTTAGCACAGCCTCTCAGGCAGCCTCAAGTAATCAGTGGGAAACAATATAGGAGCTGAAATCTGTTTGCTATTGCTGCCCTGCTGTAGAGCCTGTTTGCGATTCTCTTAAACTGCCAAAAGTTGCCAAAGTTTTTATCTCAACCAATGTTGGAGCTGACCTTTTTCTGAACTCTGTCTAGCACTGTCTAAAGAGGGTGTCATGAGAACTTCCAAGTCTCTGGAATGGAATCTCATAGATGGTGCCACTTGATCACTTGGAATCTGCCCAACATCACCCTTCACTGTTCTTCAACATGGTGTCTCTTAATTAAAGGGCATGGAGCCCCTTACTGACCCCAATCAAGTCATACTTATTTCCCCAACTTTAAACTTTCAGTTCATTCTTTACACTTCCCTAAGTCACTCTCCTTTCTCTGTTTATCTTCTTACTCACGGATGGCACCCCACTCCAGTACTCTTGCCTGGAAAACCCCATGGACGGAGGAGCTTGGCAGGCTGCAGTCCACGGGGTCACGAAGAGTCGGACATGACGGAGCGACTTCACTTTCACTTTTCACTTTCATGCATTGGAGAAGGAAATGGCAACCCACTCCAGTGTTCTTGCCTGGAGAATCCCAGGGACAGGGGAGCCTGGTGGGCTGCGGTCTATGGGGTCGCACAGAGTCGGACATGACTGAAGCGACTTAGCAGCAGCAGCGGCAGCAGCAGCAGCACACTCAATTCATCCTCAAATTTTTACTGCTTCCATGAAACCATCCTACACAACTGCCACACACAGAAATGTCTGCTCTCTTATATACTTTCTTCACTTGTTTAGTTCTTCTTTCACCAAACAGTAAATTCTCTGAGGACAGAAACTAGATCTGCTTCCCTCACTTCTTTCCACAAAGCCAATCACATAATAGTTGTTTAGTGCATCTATTGAATCAGTGGGTTTATCCCCATTTTACACCCAAAGAAACAGAGGCAACTAATAAAGGAAGAATCTTGCCCACAGTCATCCTGTAACTAAGATGGAAAAACATGCTGAGCCTCCGCTGGCCACATGTGGTTCTCACTTCTCCTAGAAGGCAGTGTCGGGGGATTGACTGGAGATACAGATGACTGGACCGTATCCAGCATTACCGAGAGCAATGCCAATGATAGGAGAACTGAATCCATTCAGAAGTATTTCAACTTCTGGTCAGTGGATTCTAGATGGATATGAAACAGGGCACACCCAGGATGCACTGTGATCTGACAAGGGTTTTCAGTGACCGATAGAAGATCAGAATCCCAACAGAGCATTTAGTCTCTGACCTACCACCTTGAAGTGAAGGGTTAGTCACTCAGTCATGTCTGACTCTTTGAGACCCCATAGACTGTAGCCTGCCAGGCTCCTCCATCCATTGAATTCTCCATGCAAGAATAGTGGCACGGGCTGCCATTTCCTTCTCTAGGGGATCTTCCCGACCCAGGGATTGAACCCGGGTCTCCTGCATTGCAGGCAGATTCTTTACCATCTGAGACACCAGGAAAACCCAACTTATCGCCTGAACAAACTCCTAAGTAATATAGTCTTTCTAACTTCCTTCCCCACTTCCTGCCCTCACTGAGCAGGAAGAGTTTCTCTGGTTCCACAGAAAAGAAATAAATATCTTAGTAGGAGTCTGGAAGTTTCTCCATAGAAGAAGCAACTCACCATCTCAAAAGACCACCTGTGCCACCTTGGTATATATTTATTTCTTTGTTTTGTTTTGAGATTCCTATGGCAATCCTAGTTCTTTTCCCTAGGATGATACAGCTCATCCTCTAAGCACTGCTTTGGCGGAATACTGTGGTTCATTTTGCAACCAACATGTTATAGGGATCCCTTGAGGAAAGTTGAGAAATCCAATGTGTTCATGGAGCTCTGAGAGTGAAGGACACGATCCTGTCTCTTCTTCAGGGGTTGACTTCTCTAGCCTCTTGAAGCAATGTTTGTTCAAAGAATATTGCATCTGGAAGTGAAGTGAAAGTCGCTCAGTCGTGTCTGACTCTTTGCAACCCCATGGACTATACAGTCCATGGAATTCTCTAGGCCAGAATACTGGAGTGGGTAGCGATTCCCTTCTCCAGGGAATCTTCCCAACCCAGGGATTGAACCCAGGCCTCCTGCATTGCAGGCAGGTTCTTTACCAGCTGAGCCACAAGGGAACCCCTATTGCATCTGGATCCTGTGGTTAATCCCAGGACTGGCTTTGGGCAGTTTTAGCTGTGGGACTGACACCTGTTGCTAAGTTCTCTGGCTTAGACTTCATCTGCTCACCCACAAGTGGTCAGAAGGATCTGGCGGAGTCCTCTGAGCAGAGCACCTTGGCCCAGGAGTCCATCCGGCCAACTGAAGTTTAGAGTGTAACTCGGTCCATATGCTTGTTGTTTCTAGTATGGATTAATAATTCACTTCTGATATTTCATACAAACCAAGCATCACTTTTGTGTGTCGGGGGGCAGTCGGAGGGGGGAGGGACTGCACTATAGTTGTGTTATTCTTTGCATTAACTTTTATGAGGATTAGGTGTTCACAGGCCTGCAGAATGGTGGGTTTACAGAATGTGAGGCTGGGAAAGGACTGCACAGATCAACTAGAATCCTGCTGTCTCATCTGACACATGGAAAACTGGAGGCAAATTGGAGTAAAATGATTGGCTCCGCGTCACACAGTGAATCAGTTACAGAGAGGTGCTAAAGAATTATAGTCATTTCTATTTCGAGGCGCCTTCTGTGGGCTAGATCCGAGCTCCAGACACTATGTGCTGAACATTGTTCTAGACACTTAATGTGTGCAACCACTGGGCTCATGGTGCTCTAACAGAGCCGGGAGGAGAATCAACCTGTTTCACAGCCCTTCCTCCTTCCACATAGCCCTCCTCCAAAGCCAATCTTCTCATTCCCATCCCACCACATGGAACAGCTGGTTCGGTATAGAACCATTGGAGGAAGAACTCCTCCCTTTTTTCCTTTTAACAGTGACCAAAAAGCCCACCTCTTTTCTCTGAGTATCACTGGAACATGATTTTGAGGCTTGGGTTCCATGTACATAAGGTCAGATTTGGCAGTGCTGGGGCTGAGAGGCAGACAGACCTCTAGGAAATTAAGATTCTTGGTCTACTAGAAAAAACCCAGTGAGCTCTAAACCTCTCCTGCCTTGCCTGATATGTCAAACTTGAAGAAAGACACTCTCAAATTAGAGAGAATGCATAGTAAAGTGATGTCAAGGAGATGTGAGGATCACTATAGGAAGCACAAGAAAAAAAACCACACAGGTTTCTATAGATCAGAAAGATTAAAAAAGATGAAAAAGATTAGCCAGAACCTATAAAAATCACAGATGGTAAATGATAAAGGTGGCTTTGCTAGCCAAATCTAGAACTTTCATTCATTCAGTCCAACATTTATTGAACAACTACTATAATTGAGAAACTGACAGATGGGAACCTCAAGGATACAAAATTGTACATAATGTACATAAAACATAAGCTTTACCCTAAGGCGCTTATCGACTCACCTGTGAAAGAGAACAGAGACCATAATATAGCTCGGCAGCATCCTTTGAATTTTTTAGACAGAAATACGCTTGTGGGGTTTTCATGAATTATCAGGGAGAAACAACTAGTAGACAAAAGGGCAAAGCAAAAGTCACTTGAGGAAGTCTAGAGCAAAGGTCTCCATCCCCCGGGCCATGGACCAGTTTCGGTCTGCAGCCTGTTAGGAACCGGGCTGCATAGCAGGAGGTGAGCAGTGGGTAAACCTGAAACCATCTCCCCACCCCGTCCATGGAAAAATTGTCGTCCGCGAGACTGGCTCCTGGTGCCAAAAAGGTTGGGGACTGCTGGTCTAGAGGGGTGAATCTGACCTCTAAGGTTGACCTTGGGAACATAACTAGTTCCATCACAGAGAATCCACTACAAAGATGAAGTTCTGGGCAGGAGATTTTTATGGCAGTATTACTTGTCTCTCGAAACTCTGCTTTATGTCCATGTGACCAGCTCTCTTGTGGGTACCTGTATTCTTGTCCTCCCCTTGTAGGGAAATGTGGCCCTGAAACTCACTGGTGGCTGAAGGGCTGACTCAGTGACATCAGCTGGTCTGCTACAGGCTATAAGATGATGCTCAGCTCTGTTGGAATCTGCTTCATGAGCTGGACACATGTAGCAATGGCAACATTTGTAACTGGCGCACAGTATTTACACCATTTAATACTTTTGGAGCCAGCACCCTGGCTAGAAATGATCTTTCAAGACAGAGGCAAGAGGCCAGGTCTGAGCTGCATGGAACTGTTCATTTCTCCCTGGCATCTCAAGTTCCATAACAGTGAACACTTGTGAAGAGGCCTTATCATCCCCACTTTAATATCTTGGTGGGTTCTCTTTGTGAGAGGAAGTAGAAGATGCTGCCTAGATCCACTACTGATGTGTGGTTTCTTCTAGAAGGCACTGCAGACCTACTCAAGTGCAGAAAGATGTACTGAAATTGAAACAGATGGGGCTCTGTGATGAGTTGCAGCTCCCAGGACAAAGGCCCAGCTGCCTACCTGCAGGTCGAGTCAGAGGTCTCCAGGGGCCTTTGCCTCCTCCCTTCCAGGAGGGCGCCCAGAAGAAATGCTACCTGCCCTCTCCCACGCAAAGGTCACCTGCTGGGACAAACGGCAGCCAAGCCACAGGTTTGCACTGGAGCTGGGAAGAAGGGAATAAGTAAATGTCTAGTTTGGGCCCGATTCCACGTGCCCAGGGTGAGCATGGCCTGCTGCTTGACGCTCTTCGCTCTCAGAGTCTATCCTTCTGTCTCCAATTCTAGCTGGTAGAGAGAAGGTCCTGGCATTAAGGACCCTTAAGCTGAGGGCAAACATTTTTACTGCTGTTCGACTGGCTCCTTTCCCAACTTTATCTTGTCATGAGCCAAGGTCCCAGATGATGGAGCCACCAGGCAGCAACCTTCCCCACCATCCAGGGGACAAGTACTGAAGTAATACTGAACAAATGACTCAATTCATCACCCCCTTGAATTCTACTCCTTCCTTAACTCCCCCCACTCCACATCCTGTATGGAAGTAAGCAGGACTTCTGTCCAGGAACCAGAGTGACTGAGCTGCACAGAGTAGGAATGGGAAGATATTTCCATGACAACTTCTTTCTCCTTCATATTTGCAGCTCCAGCCCCCTCCTCTGACATCATGCACATAAAGGGAGAGAAAATCCAGCTCTGTGGTTGTTATGATCCTGCCCAGCACTGTATTAGCAGGTATGAAGACAACCAGCAAGCATACTAGCAGGTATCCTTGTTTGGGTTTCTGGGTACCCTGATGTCTTGATATACTAAGGAAGGCACAGCAATGCAGTCAGCAAGGGCATAAACCCTGTAGCTAGACCACCTGGACTTGAAACCCAGCTCTACTACTTACCAGCTCTGTGGCCTTGGGCAAGTTACTCAAATTCTCTATGCCTCTGTTTTCTCATATGTAAAAGAGGGATAATACAAGCACGCCTTCCTAAGGTTAGTGCATGGATTAAACATGTTAGGAGAGGGAACAGGATGATGTCAGCATGTGGTCAGGACTCTGTGTTTGCTATTATTACTAGCAGTAGTGACAGTATCTCCAATATATACAACTAACTGCAAAGAAACAAACCCAAAAGGTACAGGAGCTCTAACTCTCCAGAAAGGTTGAGGGTTAAAAAGATGAATTTTCAGGCACAGATCAAGGAGACTCACTATGACACCATGGCAAAGTCTCAAAATTACTGGTCTCTGTGAATTGTCTCTCTCCCTAGAATTTTGCAATTAATGTTCACTCTCAAAAGCTGAAGACTCAGGAAAGATTTTGGGGACCTGGGTTTTGCAAATCACCTCCTTGGTGACTCAGCCCCTCCCCACCCACCTGGGACCTATCTGCCCACACTTGCTCTTAAGAGAGACTCTTGCCTCAAGAGGACACACCCAGGCTGCCGATGCACCCCCAAACTCAGGGAAATCTGGGTTTGTGAGGTTCTAGACCCCCATGACACTCACCCCTCATCCTGCCCCCAAGTTTCACGGGGTGGATGAGCCACGGATGGGTAGGCAGGACCTGCCTCGTTCGTGGTCAGCTTCACACGTGGCAAGGACCGTGGAGACAAAGCACCATTGGCCTCCATATCAGATGTCAGGCTTTGCTGGAGACCTTTAGTAGCTACAGGAGACCCACAGAGAAGGCAAGGATCTTCTGGGAAGTACTTCCACTTCTCTGCCAGCTGCTAACACCTTCCAGAAATTGGAGGGGGGCAGTGTTGGAGGGGTTGGAAGGGAGAGTGTGGGTCTCTCACCCAAGAACTCCAACGTCAGATTAGCACCTCCAAAATAAGCCAGAGTTCCAAGCGGGCCACTGCCCAGGAGTGTTTTATTTTGAGGTTTCAATGTAGGACTGGGTGTCATCATCCGGCCTAGCTCCCACTCTCTTCTTGGCCCAAGAAGTGAGTCATCCTGTCCTTAGACAGATGTCCCCAGTCACGGCAAGCAGCCACCAAAGCCACAAACAGCTGGGTGATCTCCCTACTTGGGCAGACCAAAAACGAGTCCTGTGGTGGGCAGCTGTCCAGGCAAGCACTCATCTCAGCCTTGTCCTGAAGGCAGTCCTCACCACCATCATCATACATAGATAAAGGCCTCTGCATCTTAGGTAGACTGTGCAGCATGTTTTCGTATACCTGGATGTAGTAATTTCTATATTCTAAATATTCATTTCAGTTCAACAGTAATGGATAACAAATATGGGCCAGGACTGGGTTCTGAGACTACAAAAATGAATGCGATTCCATCCCTGATGTCAGGGGGGCCCCCCACAACACTGCAGAAGAGAGATAAGAGAAGATCTATCTGGTCTGGGGTTTTCCGCCAATGAGAAGTGTGAAAGTCATGAGCACCTCTTGGCCCCAGAAGATAAATATGCTTATTGATCTTAATTTTCCTGTGCAGTTTTTAGGCTAATTAACTGGGGATCTACAGGGACCAGATATCTCTTCATCAGAGACGAGGTTGGCCAGCATTCAGTGACGTCAGGGATTCTCAGCTGGGGGTGACTTTATCACCACCCCCATTTGGCCATGTCTGGAGGCCATATAGGCTGTCATACCTGGCAGGGTCGGGGTTGGGGGCGGCAGTGGCAGGCGTGTGCTATCAGAATCTAGAGTGTGAATAAACCAGAGATGCACCATCAGCTGTTATCCAGGAAACCTTCCACTCAACCACAAGCTACTCGAGAGCAAGGACTGTGCCCTGCTGACCATGAGCTCTCGAGATCTAACCGCTTGGTGTACCAAACAGGCAGCAAGTGCGTGCGCTTTTGCTGATATACTGTCTGGTTAATGAACTTGCTCGAGAGTGGGTAAACGAACGGCAGGGAAACAGAAATACACACTGCCCGAGCTCATTCCCTCTTCTTCAGATGCTCCAGTCTTCTCTTGTGCACACGGCCCCCTCCTTTTCCTCATCACTGAGTCCCCAGCCCTCCTGGCTGTGCCTCAGCTCAGCAAGGCTGTCAGTCCTATGGTCCTAGTTGGCCAGGCTGTCACTCTGTGCGTGGTACAGTGCTCCACTCCACACGTAGAACCTTAAGGTTCTTGGATAGAGTCCTGCATCTCTCACATTTAATTCCCCTGTGATACCCAGTATGGTGTGGAACCCACAGAAGACACCTTATACAAGCTTAACGACTGACTAGCAATACCACATTATGGGTAGACACATGCGTTCAGATACTTACACACCTATGGGCACGCCCACCATGTATATGTCCACATCTAGCAAGCAAAAACCCAGTATGTCATTTTTCCTGGGGCTTCACATATTGGGATGATCAAGAAAGAGAGAGCAGAGGGGCACAAATATTCCTTTCCAAAGTATAAATTTTCTGAACCAGATAGTAATTTAATTGGATAGTAATTTAATTAGGCTCATTCATGAGCTGTAGAGATGTGATTTTCACTTATGCAAAAATCCATGCAAGTTTCTGACTTCTAATCACACAAAGCCATGCACTTATTTGTACAAAAAGTCTGTATTAAGTAAAAATATATATTGGACTTCAACTGGTAGAATATATGCATGTTTGAAATCCTGACCCTCCTGGAAAATCCAGAGTTCCCAACCGCGGTGTCCATGCCAAGCCAGATCCCACAACCACACACTTAAGAAAACACCCCTTCTTTACTTGGGCACATCGGGCTGGCTTCCCAAATCCTTGCTGGGCAGCTTCGAGGGAGCACACTTTTTAAGAAAAATATCAACTTGCTAAGGGATTAAGAGTGGCGCTCCAATTTAAGGTTGGAGGCATCAGCCTTCCCTGGTGAGTCTAGAGAACACTGGTGTGTTTCCCATTGAAACAAGGACACAAAGGAAGTTGAATCATCAGCATCATCTGGCTGGGCAACCCCTCAGACATTCTCTCTGAAGCAAAAAAGATCCCCTTTGAGAACTCCACTTGGTCTGGCGGGATTTGCCACCTGCTTCAGTTCATTCTTTCACAAGACCCACTTCCCTTTCAGTCTCTGGGTAGAGTCAACTAAAAAGGAGGTGCGGGGAAACACAAGGGTAGCCTGTAACTCAGCCCCCATCCTAGCCAGGATGGGTGGCCGGGGGAGGCCCGCTTCCCTCCCACAACCTCCTCTTCATCAGGGACTCCCCGCCTGGAACCGTCTGACACTCAAGGCCAAGCTGAAATATCACTTGAGTGGCCACATGTCACCTCGCACCCCACATTGACTTTCTGTTCAAGATCCTTGCCTTTTCTAGAGAACCGTATCAGCTCTTCACCGGGGTCCTTGACATTCCCCCTCACTGGGGCACACACAACCAGCTAAACGCTGAGGGTTTCCACTGAGCATGTAACAAGGGGGCTTCCTGGGTCATTGCACCTAGAATGCTTGCAGGGTCAGAGCCTCTGCAAGGCCCCCCCTTTTTTTTCGTATCCAGGCAGAAAGCCTTGCCCTGACTTGTCTCTTAGACAAGGAACAGCCTCTCCCTTTTTTCCAAGCCTGCAAATGAGAGCATGTCTAGAAGGGCAGCTGGACTCTGATAAGGGAATTGACTTATTTTAGTAACAAATAGCTAGGTTGGCATCTCTCGACAGCTGTGGCCAGGACTGGAGAGAGACAGGCCAGGGCAGAGCAGGGCAGCCAAGAGTTCTCAGCCTGCCGGGGAAGAGGAAAGCCGCTCATCCCAGGCTTCACGTTTGCTGGCCTCACACAATTTAGCTGTGTGTCCTCGGGCAAGTCATTCCATCTCCCTGAGCCTCTCAACTTCTTTATCTAGAAAATGAAATGGAAAGATTGCTAAACATACACAGGGCTGTTGTGAAGCTTATATAGGATAACCTGTTCAAAGCCCATGGCTGAATGCCTCATGTGAAGTTGTGTGCGCGTGTGCTCAGCTGTGTCCGACTCTTTGTGACCCCATGAACTGTGTAGTCCTCCAGGCTCCGCTGGCCATGGAATTTTCCAGGCAAGAATACTGGAGTGGGTTGCCGTTTCCTCCTCCAGGGGATCTTTCTGAGCCAGGGATCGAACCCACATCTCCTGCATCTCCTGCCTTGCAGGCGGATTCTTTGCTACTGAGCCACCAGGGTCAGTGCTCGGTAAATGGTATTTCCTGCAGATCTAGGACCCTACTTCGTAGAGGAACCGAGTGTCAGGCTTTTAAAGCTGGGATGCTGCTGAGAGGGATCCAGCAACACTCCAGGAGACACTGGATAGGACAGAGGGTCTACCCCAAGCAGCCACTTTGCTTGATAAGAAGAAATTTATCATCTTTATTCTTACATTAAACTCAAACTGGATATGTTGTGGAGGAAAACATAAAGTTGTATTGAGCAACGTTTTAAGACAGCAATTTAAGGTGTGAAATAAATATTGCTACCTCTGTAGACCACACATTCCCCACTCACTGTAAGTAGTGGAGGTGGGGCTCAGTCCTGGAGGATCAAGGTATTTCAGAAACCTGAGGTTTGGAAGGCGTCCTGTGCTAACACTCGGCCTGAGAGAGGGGAAGTCACCTTTCTCTCTTTGGGGATCTATTTCCTCCTTGGGAAAAAGAAAGGGTTTTTCTAAATGATCCTTGGAGTCTCCATCTCTGAGTCTACAATAGTGACTCAAGAAATATTTCTTGAATGAGTGGAAAGGGGTCTGTCATAAACTAAGAATTTCACGCTGCCGAGCAGCCTCTCCAAATTGCAAGGGCCAATTTGGAAAAAGAACGGAAACTTTTTCTACTGGCTGCAAGACTCAAACACACCTACTTGGCACTGTGCCTTTGCAGGAAGGAAGATGTCCATTGTGTATTTGGGGAACAACTGAATTAATTGATGCTAACCAACCTCAGCGGGAATGGAGGTTTGCTTTGTTGCTGCTTCACCTGGGAAAACACAGCCAAAAGTCTAACTCCCAGAAAGAGGGGTCTCTAATGCTCAGAGGGATCAGAAGGGTGCCAACCGCCCCCAAAGCCCCAGAGTTCTCAGATGCAGCCCTCTTTCTAAACACCAGGGGCACAATTCTCTAGCAAGGACATCTCACCCACAGAGGAAAGGAGGCAGACAGGTACAGAGGGCTCCCTTCACTGCCCTTTAGCCAGGGCCACTTTCTTCCTTCCACATGTGAAACCTAGTTCAAGATATCTGTTCTCCACCTTTGAAAGTTTGGGTCCAATGCTGCTTAACTGTATTTGGCCATGTCTCTACTTCTTGCTTTTCAGTATGAAGATCAGACACTTTCTTCCTCCCCAAAGCCTTGCCACTTGCCCAAATGTCCACATTGTCCTCTGGAGCCCACCACTTTCGCTGGTGGGGCAGCAGAAGAGTCTCCCCGCCTCCTCTTTGTCCTTCCTCTCTCTGCCTGCCCAGCCCGAGCCTACTGTTAAGTCCATCTCCTTTCCAAGTCTCAGTTCCTTCCAAACAGCTTTACAAGCGCATGAAAGCCTGGGCCCAGGCAGTTATTGCTACTGGCATTTTTTTTGCGCTTCCTCCAAATGACGCTGCCCAAAGGGACCACGGAAACCCAGAGCAGGATGAGCCTGCCCATCTGGGGGGAAGGGAGGAACTTCAAGGGTCAGGACAATGCCAAATATCGGGGGATGGGGTCCTTTAGAAGAACTTGGGCTACAGGATAGAAGGAGTCAGGAGTCAGAATCTTCAGAAGCAAAGCAGAAGAGGCCCCGGGGAGGTAACATATGAATAGACTTCCCTATAGGCAAGGGAGACACCAGCCTGGTTCAAGCTCTTCCCTGAGGCCAGGCTCACAGCTCTCCCTGAAATCTTCCCCTACTCTCTCCCATCCCAAGTCTTTCTGCCTTTCAAGAGTTCCTTGGAGCTCCAGTTCCCTTTAAAAGCCTCCTCTAAAGCCTCTGGTCCATCACCTCCTTCCACAAAATCCTTTCTGGGTTTGTCCATGTCATACATACAGCCTAACCAGTTCTAACTAAGCAACAGGCAAAGAAGCTTGGTTCACAGGACCAGCAGTCTTCTGACTGTGTGAACACAGGCAAGTCACTTAACCTCTCTGAGCTTCGGTTTGTTGCCCTCCTGTAAAACAGGGCTAACGATAGGACACTTCTCAGTGGGCCATTGTTGAGGGTAAAACGAGATAACACATGTAAAGAATTTAGCACAGTGCTTGGTCCAGCCCAAATGTATAATAAATGGTGGCTGGTGTTGTCATTCTGATTACTGTTAATTATTATTATTATTAATTATTATTTTTCTGATTCAGGAATCTAAATCCTAGACACTCACTTATCCTCAGTCTAAAGTATCCCGGTAGGACTGTGTCTCTCACTTTCCTGGTACCCCCATAGCTGGGTTTAATAAACACTTGCTGAGTAGAATTAACCATAGGTTGAGCTGTTTTAATGACCCAGCTGGCACTTCTTAAAAGAAAAATTAATTTTGCTAGTGATAAGCAAATCAGCCATGTAATTATCTGTACATATAAAGACAAAGAAAAGGAATGCTTGGAGTTCAGCCTCGCCAAAATACCTCACACGCAGCCACTTCCTCGACAGCCCCCGAGAGGCACAGACCCTGTGGGGCTGGGATACCGGCTCCGGGATCCCTGATGCCACCTAGGAGCCTGCTTCCCTGTCCTGCTCCGAGGCTGCCAGGCACCGGGAGCCACATGACTGTCTGGATTTCCCCTAACTGATTGGCAGACTGCAGGAGGTTGCCAGGATGGAGCAGCTGGCCGAGTCACTGCCTCTCCCACTCACACTCCCTGCCCCAGGCTGGCACCTCGTGGCGACCCAGAACCTTGCCACAGAGAAGGTTCAAGTTCCCACAAGCATTAAGATTGTTAGTGACTGGAGCCAACTGTAAGAGCTTTGGAACCTAGGTGAAATGGGGGAGCCACAGGAACTCAGAATCCCTTTCTGGGAAGCTCGCTGCCACCAACTCTCAGATATGGCAACAGTGCCCACCTCTATGGCCACCTCACCAACACCCCGGTCGCTACCCCAGCCCCTGTCCCTGTCCTGCGCAGCCTGGCTTCAAGCGCCCTTGGGCACAGGAGCCTCTTAATCCAGACACAGGCTGCGCGCACCCAGGAGTACAGTTCCTTTCTGCCTTCTGCTCCACCGGCTCCAACCACCCCAACCATCCCATCCCAAACCGCGCGCCAACAGCCTGCCCAGCAAACTTTTCTGTGCTCTTTCTCTTTGCCATTCCACAAAACGGTGCTTCCCACCGACAGGCTCTCCAAGAGCTTAGCGCAAATCCTCGCCCGGTCCTCCTTCGCCAAATCCCAACCGCTCGCCGCCCACTTGACCCTGGCCCCCCCCAGGGCCAACGAAGCCCGCGCGGCTGCCTGCCGGCTTGGTCCGGGCCACTCCCTCCCGTCCGAGCGGGCACTCACCGATCTGCGCCAGGCTCAGCTGCACGAGGCAGAGTCCCCAAGCTGCGCACCACCAAAACGTGTCCATGGCGTCGGAGCGACCGACAGAGCGAGCGGAGCAGAGCCGGAGGGGCCGGGCGCTGGACGGGGGCCGGCGGAGCACTGGGCAAGCAGGGCGCCCGAACCTGTCGGAGGCTGGGGTCCGGCTGGCAATGAGGGCGCCTCGGAAGTTGGGTGCAGTTTTTATTCGAGGGTTGAGAGAGTGACCTAAGAGGGAGGGAGCGACGGAGGACACACCCAAGCGAGGGGGCTGTGACTAAGCAGTCGGCAGAAGTTTAAAGACGTACCAGCTCTCCTTAGCCCTGGCCCCTTCGCCCCCGCCCTGTTCTCCCCCGAGATAATAAAGCGGGGTGCCTGGGCGCGCACCCCAGAGGGCCGAGGGGTCCCCGTGCACCCAGGACGCACCGACTTTTCTCTCCTGGCGGCTGGGAGCGCAGCCTCTGGACGCAGGAGGGAATGACTGAATCCTGAAACTTCTCCCCTTTGGTTTCAGTCTCTGGCCTCTCCCCTCCGCGAAGTTTCTCTTTTGACTCTGGCTGAGGAACTCTTCTCTGTGGGTTTCACAGGCAGCTGAATATTCTGGGAGAGGGGCTGGGACAGTGGAAGTCTGTTTTTTCCCTGCCCATGGTCGGGAGCTTGCGATTCTTCCAGGGGAGGGAGGAAGAGCTCATCGTCCTTCCCTTGAAAGAGGAGTTCATTAACACGCTTCGGGTGGATTTTTGATTCTTACCTGGACTGCTCAGGGAAAGCTAACGGTAGCCAGCCGTGGGGCTGGTATTTGGCTCTACTGACCTGTGCATCATCTTCCGGTCCCAGGCTGGCACCTGGCTCCATCCATCCATTCCTCCTTGGCTTACTCACACTCTCACTCATCCTCCCAAACACCCACGGATTCCTCTGTCTACCCATTTTATCTTACATCTCTCCAGGGCTCACACGTCTATCTACCCTCCTGTCCATCCAGTATGCACTCACATGCACCCAGCCTCCTGTCCAGCCATGTATCCAACCACATATCCTTTCGTCTACCCATCCATCAAGCACATTTTCTTCCAACCACCCTCCCATACAACTTCTCTTCCATCTATTCTTAATCTTTTCACATCTCTTTGTAAATCCACATCCATCTGTATACTATTCTCCCCTCTATCCATCCATACCCACATATCTGTTCATACATGTATTCACACATCATCCATCCATCCATCCATCCATCCATCATCTACATATCCATTCATCATTTTATCCCTCCTCTCACCCACCCACACATCGATCCCTTCTTTCTTGCTCCCATTTATATTCCTATCTACGTGAACGTTAATCCATTTCCCCCCATCTATTCTACTCAGCAAATCTCAGAAAAGGGAGGAGATTGTCGTATTCCTCAGTGGAGGCATTTTGGAGTTTGAAAAATCATACTTTGCATTATAATTCCATATCTGTCTGTAACATTGTGATGCAATATTTGAAAAGAAATGCAGCATTTATTGCTAACTTGGACTACTGAAAGTAAATCTGAATGGAATTCTTGCCTGGTGAGACACACAGAGTATGATAGAGGTTACCAGAAACTGTGACAAGACCCTGAAGGAGCCTTGCCAGCATTTCTAAGGCAAAGTAATCCCATTTTGATTTTGGAGAGCAATTGGAACATTTGATCAGATGAAAAGGTTGAAGGAGGACAGCAAGATATGAGGCTAGGGGGTAAGCAGGGGCCAGTTTGTAAATTATACTAGGAAGTTTGAACTTAATCTCCAAGAAACAGGAAGTCAATGAAAGTTTACTATTGCTGTTGCTGTTGTTGTGCTAAAATACACATCATAGAAAATTTAACATTTTAGCCATCAGACAGCATTTCATGCAGTCACGAAATTGTGCTGCCATCACCACTGCTTTAGTTCAGGCTGCCATAACAAAGTACTATAGACTGGGTAGCTTAAACAACCGATTTATTTCTCACAGTTCTGGAGGCTGAGAAGTCCACGATCAGGATGCCAGTATGGTTCGGTTCTGGTGAGAACTCTCTTCTGGTTTGCAGAGAGTCATCTTCTCTGTCCTGTCCTATCCTCACAAGAGGGAGAGAAGGGGATGGAGGGGGAGAGAGAGGACAAGCTCTCTTGTGAGTCTCTGCTTATAAAGGCACTAATCCCATTCACGAGAGCTCTACTCACATGACCTAAACTACCTCTCAAAAGCCCCACCTCCTAACACCCTCACACTGGGAGTTAAGATTTCAACATATGAACTTGCAGGGGAGACAAACATTTAGAACAAATGCTATGTAGTTCAGTGTGAGTTTTGAGTTAGGAAGAGCCTGCTTGACTAGGGGCTGCTCCTCTTGCATTTTCAGGGAGAGTATTTGGGGCTGAAAGATCACTGGACTTACTGTTCCCCAGCTGCTCAGTGGCTGACATTCCACGTCTCAAGGGGTGGCCCGTCTGAAACAAAGAGCCCCACTTGACCAGCAGGCACACTGATAAATGCTACAGTAGTAGCTGAGTTGGCCAAGCCATCTGTGACCAAGAGGACACTTTCCTGCAGCAACTGGAGGCAAACTGGCTTCCAGGCTGATCTTCAGGCTCTAATCACGTGAGAAACCAGCCCTGGTGAGTTTCACAGAAAGAACACTGGACAAGGAATGACCTTGGCCGTCTTGTGTCACCTCCAGGGTTTTCAACTTTTTTTCTTGTTTTGTTTTGGAGGAGAGAGGAAAAGTGGAATAGGTATTTGTAGTCACTAGAAACACTGGAAACAATGTTTGTCTTTCTGTTCCATGGAACTAGGTATTTCCTTGGAGGCGCCTCAGAAACACAGAGGTCGAAGCAAAGGCTTAGGTGCGGGCTAGGCACCTCCCCAGGAGTCCCCATCCCAGCCACAGAGCTCCCTCTGGCATCAATGTTATACACTAGACTGCTGAGTGAGATTTCATTTTGACAAAGAATTGTACTTCAGGCAAATATTAAAAACCACTAGACTGGGTCATCTTGAACCCTGGTCTCTTCTGCACTTGTGCAGTAAACAATCAGCAAAGGAAGAAACGGATCTGAAAGTGTTTTGCAAACTGTAGAGGGGCATGCAAATTCTCGGGCATCGTAATTAGGATTCTTCTCCCGGGGGAGATCTTTTGCCAGCCTGCTTCCCGATAATTCAGTGCAGGACTGAGGTTGTTTGCCCCCATGCCACAAATGACTCATTTCAAACTGACCTGGTAACTTACTGAGTCAGGGCCACCCCTTGGGAATTCCTGGATCACCTCTCAGAGAGAACCCCACCCCCTTTCCACCCCCAATGCCCCTCCCCTACTCTGCCCACACTACTGGTCTCACCAGGACTTTCCTTGCTCTTCTCTGAGCCTCTGTAAAGCTTGCTGCTGCTAAGTCGCTTCAGTCGTGGCCGACTCTGTGCGACCCCATAGATGGCAGCCCACCAGGCTCCACCATCCCCGGGATTCTCCAGGCAAGAACACTGGAGTGGGTTGCCATTTCCTTCTCCAATGCATGAAAGTGAAAAGTGAAAGTGAAGTTGCTCAGTCGTGTCCGACTCTTTAGCGACCCCATGGACTGCAGCCCACCAGGCTCTTCCGTCCATGGGGTTTTCCAGGCAAGAGTACTGGAGTGGGGTGCCATGTAAAGCTTAAATCCTCAAAATTGCTGTTTTTAGGTGGTCAATGTCTATTGCAGGGGATACTTTTCTAAGCCAAACTATGAGATGTGGGAAAGTGAAAAAGAGAGCTTGAATTGATCTGGGTTGACGTGAGATTACACTATTTGGGAAGAATCCAGGATGCAATCAGCAGCCTTGGACAAGGAAACCCCAGTCTGAGCCTCGGCTCTCCCGCTTATCAGTCGGTGACTTTGTTTGGATCTCTTAACCTCTGGGGGTTTTGGTTATCCTGTCCACAAATAACACAAATTCTCATCGCATCGACGTTAATAAGAATGTTATCACAGTTATGAGTAGTTAAGTGAAATAAGGCATCAGGACTCTTTCCTGGGATCCCTGCCTCATGGTGGGAAACTATGACCCACCAGCCTCTAAGCTATCTAGGGAGAGGACCATGTCTGCCTTGGGTCCCGGTACTAACTCAGTTCCAGATGCCTGGTAATTGCTGTCTCTAGTGTTGGTACTGCGCTTAGTAAATAAACACGACATAAATGCAAAAATACTATCATTCTTTTTCCTCCCAACACACTTTATAGGGTGACTTCAGGAATCACATAGTCCAATAGGTAGAAGCATTTAAACAACCTGACACTTTCGAGACGTAGGCAGGCAGCAGTGTCATTCTGGGTGACCACTTTCAACAGACCCAGGAGAGCCGGAGCATAGTTCCCTCCGGCAGACTAGACTTTGTTTATTTTTCTTCCTAAAATATTGGGGCCTGCTGGTTATTATTACTGACTAATAATAAATTGTGTTGTTCTTGAGCAAAGAAAAGTCAGATCTAAACCAAATGTTAGCAGGCCTGTGTGGAGTAAGCCTGGGAGATGGAAACCCAATGAGGGGATTTGAGGATTATGAACACAGCAGGCCTCTGGGCTCTGTTAAAGGGATGACATGCAGTTCTTTTCTCCCAGAGATGGAGCAATTTGGCAAAGTAAAGAAAAAGTGCCCTTCTGGCTCAGCTTTCACTCAAAAAATAAATCCGTTCTTAGATCACCCTCCCAGTGTGAATTCCACACATTCCCATGAGCAGCAATGAAAAAGCTCTTGTGCAATAATTACTAGTGAAGTCCAAGTATACTGGTCATTTGGGATGCAGTCTTCAAGATCAATAGATGAAGTTGCATGACTCATTGGTCTTGAGTTAACCAAGTGTGACTATGGAGCTGAGCCTGTAGGGTTACTAAGGCTTTCAAAGTATGGCAACCGAAGAAGCCAACGCATCCTGAAAATGAAGGGGACAGGGTGCCCCTGGAGTCTAGGTAGGTCCATGTCAGTTGCAAAATGAGGTTACACAGGCTTTTGGAAGTTAAAATGGTGTGCCGTTGGACCAAATCCCTCAGCTGGATAGAAACTAATTTAGAAATGTGAATTGTCAAAGATGAGATTTGAATGAATGGTATGTGACCTCATGTAGTAGCCTAATTAGGAAGAAGACAAGTGAGAGTGTATATTGTATGCACAATTATTTAAAAGAAATATAATTATATTCCTTTTAAGTATGGAGTAACTAAAATTCTTATCTATTATTCATCTTCTCTCCATATCATACAGATTGTTAGTTAAACATCTCTGGAAAGTCTTTAAGGGGTCTTCATTAATGGACATTTAAGCATGATGTATGTTGGTCATACCCATAATTGAAATGTAATGGTGGCTGATATCCTTGGGGTAATCTGAAAATTGTTCTCTTCATCCATTTGCTATGTGACCATGTGACTATTAGGTGCAGAGCAGAATTTAAACATTTTTGATTCTATCATAATTAATCATCACCACCAATCACCACCATCATCACTACCACCCCCACCCCCACTGTTATGTGATCACCACCACCTCTACATCACCATTATCACTCCCATACCCATACCACCATCATCAATGCCACTACCACAACAACCTCATTATCATAAACCTCGTAGCTAACCACCAGTGCTTAGTATATCCTAAACTGTATACCATTTAGTTATCCTAACAACCCTATGAAAAGTTCATCCCTATTTTACAGAGAAGGAAGCCGAGGTTCAGGAATGTTAGGTGACTAATCCAAGGTCAAATCTTCATTTTACTTAAAAGAAGCCTCTTTTGCCATTAAGAGATATAGAGATAGAAAAATTTTATCTCATTCTGATTCTTGATCTATTAATAGCAAAAACAGTAAGACTAAACTAGTGTAGTCTTAATTAGTTTTCACCAAATTTTATTCCAGTCAGTTCCTTTTAGGAAGGAAGGTTTCCTTCAGAAGCTTTTGTGAGAGTTGGGGAGGTAGAGAGGAGTTTCAGTTCAGTTCAGTTCTGTCGCTCAGTCATGTCCGACCCTTTGCGACCCCATAAACCGCAGCACACCAGGCCTCCCTGTCCATCACCAACTCCTGGAGTTTATCCAAACTCATGTCCATTGAGTTGGAGAGGAGTTTACTAAAGTAAAATATAGAGAATATTAATTCTCACAGCTCACTGAAAAATTAGGCTCTTAGAATGAGACAATTTTATTAATTTTAAACTTTATTGAAGTATAGCTGATTTACAATATTGTGTTAATTACTGCTGTATAGCAAAATGACTCAGCTATTCATATACACAGAGCAGGAAATGGCAACCCACTCCAGTGTTCTTGCCTGGAGAATCCCAGGGACGGGGGAGCCTTGTGGGCTGCCGTCTATGGGGTCGCACAGAGTCGGGCACGACTGAAGCGACTTAGCAGCAGCAGCAGCAGCAGCAGCATTCATATACACATTTTTCATTTTCTTTTCCATTATGATATATCATGGGATAATGAATATAGTTCCCTGTGGCATACAGTAGAACCTTATTGTTTAAGAATGAGGCAACATTAAGTACATAAACTAAGGTTTTGCTTACTTACTAGAAAATTCTAGATTTGCATAGGACTTCCAGATGTACAAGCTGGGCTTCAAAGGGGCTGAGGAATCAGAGATCAAATTACCAACATTCACTGGATCATGAAGAAAACAAGGGAGTTCCAGAAAAACCATCTACTGTCTATAATGGAGGAGACACAGGAGACTCGGGTTCAATCCCTGGGTCGGGAAATTCCCCTGCAGGAAGGCAAGGCAACCCATTGTAGTATTCTTGCTGGGAAAATCCCATGGACAGGGGAGCCTGGTGGGCTATAGTCCATGGGGTCGCAAAGAGTCAGGCACAACTGAATCGACTGAGCACCCATGCACTGCTTCACTGATTGCACTAAAGCCTTTGACTGTGTGGATCACAACAAACTGTGGGAAATTCTTAAAGAGATAAGAGTATCAGACCATCTCATCTCTCTCCTGAGAAACCAGTAAGTGAGTCAAGAAGCAACAGTTAGAACCAGACATGGAACAAAGGGACTGGTTCAAAACTGGGAAAGGAGTACATCAAGGCTGTATATTGTCACCCTGCCTATTTAACTTATATGCAGAGTACATCGTGCAAAATGCCAGGCTGGATGAAGCACAAGCTGGAACTAAGATTGCCAGCAGAAATGTCAACAAACTCAGTTATGCAGAAAGTGAAGAGGAACTTAAGAGCTTCTTGATGAGGGTGAAATAGGAGAGTAAAAAAGCTGGTTTAAAACTCACCATTCAAAAAACTAAGATCATGGCAACTGGCCCCATCACTTAATGGCAAATAGAATGGGAAAAAGTGAAAACAGTGACAGATTTCATTTTCTTGGGCTCCAAAATCACTGTGGACAGTGACTGCTGCCATGAAATTAAAATTTTCTTCCATGTTCCTTGGAAGGAAAACCATGACAAAGCTAGATAGCATATTAAAAAGTAGAGATATCATTTTGCCAACAAAGGTCCGTATAGTCAAAGCTATGGTTTTTCCAGTAATCATGTATGGATGTGAGAGTTGAACCATAAAGAAGGCTGAATGCCAAAGAATTTACACTTTTGAATTGTGGTGCTGGAGCAGACTCTTGAGAATCCCTTGGACAGCAAGAAGATCAAACCAGTCAATCCTAAAGAAAATCAGTCTTGAATATTCATTGGAAGGACTGTTGCTGAAACTGAAGCTCCAATATTTTGGCCATCTGAATCAAAGAGCTAACTCATTGGAAATGACCTTGAGGCTGGGAAAGATTGAAGTCAAAAGGAGAAGGGGTGGCAGAGGATGAACTGGTCAGATAACATCACCGATTCAGTGGACATGAATTTGAACAAACTCCGGGAGACAGTGGAGGAAAGAAAAGCCTGTGTGGTGCAGTTCATGGGGTCACAATGAGTCAGATACAGCTTAGCAACTGAACAACAACAAATGCCTTCATTCCTTAGAATATCATATGAGATAGCTGTATGTCCTTCCTAGAAATAAACACCATTCTCTGTTTATAGTACCTGCAGGTTTATTCAGTGATCATACTCCTCAGAAGACACTTCTTGGTTTGCTGGCCCAACTCACAAGTTATAATTCTTTCTCTCAATGTTGTATCTAGACCCTTAAAGGCAGCCTCCCATGGCAGCCATAATCTTACAATGTGACCCCTACCAGCCATGCCCACGACTGACTGGACCAGGTGCCAGACCCCTGATGCAAGTTGGGCCAGTCATAGCCTCTCTTCTAGAGACTTGGGCTTGGAGTAGGGCTGACCCTGTAAACCCTGTAAACACATGCTTGGAAGCTGTGGGGTAGCCACGTGCCTCCATGCTGATGGAGAAGCAAAAGAAAGGAGAAGCAGGCAAAAGCTGAGAGAAAGGCAGAAAAACTTCAGTTCTGACACTTTTTTGTTCCTTGTTGTAGTCCATTCTTGACATCTGACTGCATTCTTACCCGTGACTTGTGTGATGTGTCCTGATATCCTTTCAGAAATCCCCTTTCTTCTGTTTGTGTTAGTGCCAGCCGGTTTCTGTTGCAACCAAGAAGACTTGATGAATATAGGAGGGTGGCTATCTGTTTTACAAAAGACTGAACAGGGGTTTTGGATCAAACTGATCAATCCTGAAGGAAATCAACCCTCAATGTTCATTGGGAGGACTGATGCTAAAGCTCAAGCTCCAATACTTTGGCCACCTGAAGGGAAGAACTAACTCATTGGAAAAGATCCTGATGCTGGGAAAGATTGAGGGCAAGAGAAGAAGGGGGACAACAGAGGACGAGATGTTTGGATGGCATCACCATCTCAATGGGCATGAGTTTGAGCAAATTCTGGGAGATAGTGAAGGACAAGGAAACCTGGTGTGCTGCAGTCCATGGGGTTGCAACGTGTTGGACACAATTTAACAACTGAACAACAATAACAAAACAGGGGCTAAAATTGCTGAGATGTGTCTCCTATTGGGCCTTCAACTCAGGATTTATGACTAAATCTCAGGGTTTCTGATTCTAAATTCCATGCCCTTTTCATAATCTGGCCTCACCTACAACCCCCATCATCCAATTATCCTGAGAGAGTACAATTAATTCTTCTCACTGTTAGAGATTCTAGACATCTCTGATGAGTTGCCCACATTTGCACGGAATTCCAAATGAGTGGCAGGTCTTCTGAGTCCTATTTTCCCAGACCTTCTCCAAAAAGCCCCCTTCTGCCTGAACATGCCTCACAGTCCACTGCAAAGGCAAAACATTTCAGCTGGCAGATGGTAACATCTGTTTCTCTTCAAAACACCCAAAGGGTAAAACTTCTGGGCTACAATGCAGAGGAGTGAGGCTCCAGCCAAGTCTCCAGCCAGGCTCCTACAGAAAAGAGAATAGGGGCTTCCCTGGTGGCTCAGTGGTAAAGAATCTGCCTGCCAATGCGAGAGATGTGGGTTTGATCCCTAGGTCAGGAAGATCCCCCGGAGAATGGCAATCCACTCCACTATTCTTACCTGGGAAACCCCACGAACTGAGGAGACTGGCGGGTTACATACAGTCCATGAGGTTGCAAAAAGAGTCAGACAAGACTTAGCAACTAAACAGCGACAGCAAGCAGCTTGGAAACATGAGGGAGTCCCAAGCCCACCTTATCGCCTGCTGCTGCTCCGCTGCCACAGCAGACTGCTGCTTTGGAAGGCATGGGGTGGGTGAGAAAGACTCGAACTAAACTTCATTGGGAGAGGATGTAGTGAGGGAGAGGGTAGGAGAGAGAAAAGAGCAGGGATCTGAAGTGTGTGTATGTGAAGTGGAAGGGGGAAAAAGGCACAGATATGAATCCACCAGGATATGGAGGGAAATACAAGCCTTCTAACTCTCAATCAATCAGAAACTTAACAGATTTCTACTAGAGGCATTAGATGGACTAAACATGGAGGAAAAACTCAAAACGAACCAGACCTAGTCTCTCTCATCAAAAAGATTCTAGTCCATACTGGGGTTGGCAGATTAACTGCCTTCCTTACTTTCAGAAATGTTTACTAAGTACCTCCACGCACCAGGAACTACTCAGGACTAGAAATACAACAGGATTTTCTTATCACTGAGGAGGTGAGTGGAGAATGCAAGGTAAGTTCAATAAGGTCAATAGGAAGTTCTCCCTGAAGAGGTGACATATGAGCCAAACTTGCAAAAATACGAGAAAAAAAGTTTTCAAAAGAGTGAGCACAGAAAATATAAAGATTTGAGATGAGAATATTCTCAGTGTGTTTGAGGAACAGAAAGACCAGTGTGGCTAGAGTGGAGTGAATGAGAAATACGTGGTTAGGAAATGAGATTCTAGAGGAGGGTAAGTTCTAACTTCTATGTGACCTGGCAGGCTGTGGTAAAAAAAATTTGGATTTTATGCTGATTGTAGTAGGATGACTTTTGGTGGATTTCCCTTCATTTTTTCTGCTCCAATTAACTGGTAATGATGGCTTAAATAATCATGTTGAGAAAGAATCTGAGGTCTTACAGATCAATGGGTAAGAGTTCACTGATGCGTTAATAGTATTTCTCAAGTCTCTAGGATGGGGCAAAGGTAATGCTAATAATAAGTATTTGTCATCTCTGATGAGGATGGAATACTAAGTTGTATTAATCAGCATAGTGTGGGTTATGCTGCAGTAACAGCATCACCGAAATGTCATTGGCTTAAATTTTTAAGAAATTTCTCACAAAGTTAGTACAAAACTTAATTTCGAAATCCTTGAAACAGAGTAAGCAAAGTTGTCTAGACAACCTACAGACTGGGAGAAAATATTTGCCAAAGGATGTGATTGACAAAGGATTAATTTCTAAAATACACAAACAGCTCATACAACTCAACAACAACAATAACAATAAAAAAATCCAAACAACTCAATCAAAAAATGGCAGAAGACCTAAATAAACACTTCTCCAAAGAAGTCATACAGATAATCAATAGGCACATGAAAATATGCTTGGCCTCAATAATGATTAGGGAAATGCAAATCAAAACTACAGTGAGGTACCATCTCACACTTTCAGAATGGTCATCAGTTTCTGGAGAGTGTGGAGAAAAGGGAACCCTCCTACACTGTTGGTAGAAATGTAAATTTGTGCAGTCACTATGATAAACAGTATGGAAGCTCATCAAAAAGTAAAAATATAATCACCATATGCCCAATTAGACATACCAAGGGAACATGTCATGCAAAGATGGGCACAATAAAGGACAGAAATGGTATAGACCTAACAGAAGCAGAAGATATTAAGAAGAGGTGGCAAGAATACACAGAAGAACTATACAAAAAAAATCTTAAAGACCCAGATATCCACAATGGTGTGATCACTCACCTAGAGCCAGACATCCTGGAGTGCAAAGTCAAATGGGCCTTAGGAAGAATCACTATGAACAAAGCTAGTGGAGGTGATGGAATTACAGCTGAGCTATTACAAATCCTAAAAGATGATGCTGTGAAAGTGCTGTACTCAATGTGCCAGCAAATCTGGGAAACTCAGCAGTGGCCACAGGACTGGAAAAGGTCAGTTTTCGTTCCAATCCCAAAGAAGGGCAATGTCAAAGAATGTTCAAACTACTGCATAATTGCACTCATTTCAGACACTAGCAAAGCAATGCTCAAAATTCTCCAAGCTAGGTTTCAACAGCATGTGAGCCAAGAACTTCCTGATGCTCAAGCTGGATTTAGAAAAGGCAGAGAAACCAGAGATCAAATTGCCAACATCCATTTGATCATAGAAAAAACAAGAAAATTCCGGAAAAACATCTACTTTTGCTTCATTGAGTATGCTAAAACCTTTGACTGTGTGGATCACAACAAACTGGAAAATTCTTAAAGAGATGGGAATACTAGCCCACCTTACCTGCCTCCTGAGAAATCTGTACGCAGGTCAAGAAGCAACAGTTAGAACCAGACATGGAACAACGGACTGGTTCTAAATTGGGAAAGCAGTATGTCAAGGATGTATGCTGTCACCTTGCTTATTTAACGTATATGCAGAGTACATCATGAGAAATGCTGGGCTGGATGAAGCACAAGCTGGAATCAAGATTGCCAGGAGAAATATCAATAACCTCAGATATGCAGATGACACCACCCTTATGGCAGAAAGCAAAGAGGAACTAAAGAGCCTCTTGATGAAAGTGAAAGAGGAGAGTGAAAAAGCTGGCTTAAAACTCAACCTTCAGAAAACTAAGATCATGGAATCCAGTCCCATCACTTCATGGCAAATAGATGGGGAAACAATGGAAACAGTGAGAGACTTTTATTTTTGGGGGCTCCCAAATCACTGCAGATGGTGACTGCAGCCATGAAATTGAAATATGCTTGCTCCTTAGAAGAAAAGCTATGACCAACCTAGACAGCATATTAAAAAGCAGAGATGTTAATTTGCCAACGAAGGTCCGTCTAGTCAAAGCTACGGTTTTTCCAGTGGTCACGTATGGATGTGAGAGTTGGACCATAAAGAAGGCTGAGTGCTAAAGAATTGATGCTTTTGAACTGTGGTGTTGGAGAAGACTCTTGAGAGTCCCTTGGGCTGCAATGAGTTCAACCAGTTTGACATCCAACCAGACAATCCTAAAGGAAATCCGTCCTGAATATTCATTGGAAGGACTGATGCTGAAGCTGAAGCTCCAATACTTTGGCCACCTGATGTGAAGAACTGACTCATTGGAAAAGACCCTGATACTAGGAAAGACTGACAGCAGAAGGAGAAGGGGATGACAGAGGATAAGATGGTTGGATGGCATCACCAACTCGATGGACCTGAGTTTGAGCAAGCACCTGGAGTTGGTGATGGAAAGGGAAGCCTGGCGTGCTGCAGTCCATGGGGCTGCAAACAGACAACTGATATAATCAAAAGTGCCTAGTCTCACTTTTGGGCATATATTTGGAGAAAACTATAATTCAAACAAATACATGCACCCCAGTGTTCATAGCAGTATTATTTGCAATATCCAAGACATGGAAGCAACCTAAAAGCCCATCTGAAGATGAATGGATAAAGATGGATAAAGAATTTTAAAAGACAATTTAAAATTGTCTCCACTACATGTCTGTATATGCATTATAAAATATATACACACACAATGGAGTACTACTCAGTCATAAAAAAGAATGAAATTATGTCATTTGCAGCAACATGAATGGACCTAGAGATTATCATACAAAGTAAACTAAGTCGGAAAGGGAAATACAAGTCCATATGATAATCAATTATATGTAGAATCTAAAATATGACACAGATGAGCTTACTTATAAAACAGAAACAGACCCACAGACATAGAAAACAAATTGATGGTTATAAAAGGGGTGAAAGAGGGATATATTAGGAGTTTGGGATTAGCAGATACAAACTGCTACATATAAAATAGGTAAATAAGAAGCTATTTACTTACATATATCACTTTGCTGTACCCCAGAAACTAACATAATATTATAAATCAACTATAATTTAATAAAAAAGAAAGTAGACTATACAAATATTAATATTTACCAAGTAAGTAAGGTCTTGTTTTCAGCACATTTGTTACACATCCCAAAAGAGTACAATTTCTCTCTGTGTATATTTTTGTATAAAAAGAGGACTAGAAGTATATGGGGTGAGATTATTGGTGACCTTTTTCCAAATAAGGCAATGAGAGTTTAATGGAAGGATACATATGGCACAAAAGGAAGATGGAAATCTTTAAAAAAAAACCCTTTTAATTATGCTGCTGCTGCTGCTGCTAAGTCACTTCAGTCATGTCCGACTCTGTGTGACCCCATAGACCGCAGCCCACCAGGCTCCCCCGTCCCTGGGATTCTCCAGGCAAGACAACTGGAGTGGGTTGCCATTTCCTTCTCCAATGCATGAAAGTGAAAAGTGAAAGTGAAGTCACTCAGTCGTGTCCGACTCTCAGCGACCCCATGGACTGCAGTCTACCAGGCTCCGCCATCCATGGGATTTTCCAGGCAAGAGTACTGGAGTGGGGTGCCGTTGCCTTCTCCATTTAATTACGAAGAATTTCAGTTATAAAAATAGATAAACAGGTAGTGAGGAAAGTATAATGAATACCCATCACCCAGCTTCAGCAATTGTCAAATCATGGTTCATTTTATCTGTCTGCACTTCCTACTTCCTTCCTCACCACTGGAGTATTTTGAAGCAAATCCCAGACATCATGTCTTTTTATCTGTAAATATTTCAACATGTGACTCTAAAAAATAAGAACTCTTTAAAATAACATAGCCACAATGCTATTATTACATTATGGGTTATTTAAAATTGTCTCCACTACATGTTTGTATATGCATTATAAAATATATACATTACTTTGGAATCAAACAACAGTCATACTTTAAAAACATATTTCTGTGATGACCTAAGTGTTTGTGAAAGTGTTAGTTGCTCAGTCATGTCAGACTCTTTGCGACCCCATGGACTGTAGCCCTCCAGGCTCCTCTGTCCATGTGGTTCTCTGGGCAAGAATACTGGAGTGGGTTGCCATTTCCTTCTCCAGGGGATCTTCCCAACCCAGGGATAGAACCCAGGTCTCGAACCCAGGTCTCCCACATTGCTGGCAGATTCTTTACCATCTGAGCCACCAGGGAAGTCCCGTAAATGGGAAGGAAATCCAAAAAAGAGAGGATATATGTATACCTATAGCTGATTCACTTTGCTGTAGAGTAGAAACTGTCACAACATTGTAAAGCAATCATATGCCAACAAAAATTAATTTAAAAACATATTAAGATGCATTAAACATGACTGGTGTCTTCAAAGATGCACATACACAAACACACACATATATACACAAACATACACTGAGTGGCTTCCCCTCAAGTAGGAAATGCCTGGTCCTAGGGGCAGTCTCTACCACACACTGGGTGGATCTGTTCTGCCTGCAGTAGAATACCTGCCCATCCCCATCCCAGTCTGTGGGATGGGGCTGTGGGTGGGGGGATCTGGCTCAGGCTTATAACTGCTGAGTGGTCCAGACAGGTGGCCTCTGGAAAGGGATGCAGGTGAGGGTGTCAAACCTGAGAAGCAAGAGGCAGGACCACCGGGTGACTTCCTTGGAGAAGGTCCAGGCAGCCCCTCCGGTGCCAGCCAGCTGATGACCCAGCATCTACCACCTAAACTTTCACAGCCTTATCGGTCACTCTTGTGATCTGGGTCAGTGAATTGAGAACATCAGTCTTCCCGGTAAGTTTGGCCCATGTGGATGTGGACGAGGGCATGAGAACTCTGAATACTCAAGAAAAACCAGAGGGAAAATCCGGAAAGAGACTGTACCTAAGACATGGTTGGCTTTTGTTCCAGTTGTACCGAATCTGACTTCTCAGTAGCAACCAGTTCCCCTTTCCCAGGCCAGATGGGGCCATGCCAATCAGTGATGGCTGGCACTAGCAAGGCCTGGCTTGCCCTTATTCAGGGTGGAAAACTTTCTTTATTCTGGCTTAGCCTTGTGGAGGAGGGGGATCCCCAGGACAGGGGATCATGTATCTCCACTGACAAATCAACCAACAGCGGCATTTCCATTGCCTCATCTCGTGGAGATACTCCCCAGGACTGTGATCCCCTCCACGTTGTATTCACGGAGCCCCTGTGCTGGGCACAGGTGGGTGACGTCTCTGGGATGCACAGGGAGGATGAGCATTCTATCAATTTCTCAGGTACGTTTCCTATTTCTCACTCTTACCATGTCTTTTAAGCTCTGATCTCCTCTGACTTGTCTCCCTTTCACTTTCCCCCTGCCCTCCTCACATCGTCACTGTTCATCATCTCCCCTGTTTTCCTTCATTCCTACCCCTTGACTGGCTCCCTTTCCTACCAACCGCATTTATGTCTTTTCTTAAAAATTCCCCCTTGCTCCCACCACTTTGGTCGGCCCATCTGCCAGCGCCTCAGCTGGGTTTTGTCCCTTTCTCTTTCCCCGCCCACAGAGTGTCAGCCCCTGGCCACCTGATTTAGATCTTTCATGTGTTTCCATTCTCATCACACGCAATCTGGAAACTCACCTTCAGAGCAGAGCGTGGCTTTGGGGTGCAGCCCTCAGGACATCCCTGTTTTATACCTCTCTTCCCTCAGGAGGCAGGGATGGGCCTCTCTGGTCCTTTGCTGAGGAGAAAAAATGGCAGGGTGTTAGCTCATAGGATAAACATGGAGGACACAGAAAATGCTCCTCAGTCCCCATCTCCACAGGGAGGGAGATGGAGGACCAAGAAAGTTCCATTTATGTTATGGGGTAGGCACTGGGACGAGGGAGACCTCACTGAATTCTGTGTTATAGGAGTGACATTGCCACCTAAAGGTAAAGAATCTGAGGATCAGAGAGGTTAAGTAACTTGCCTGTAGTCACACAGCAGTGGAGCCAGTGATAGAACCTGATCTCATGTCAAAGCCCTTGTTCATTCCACCACAATAAGGGCCTCTGTGGACTGAGGAAACTGGGTAACTAGACTGCCTTTTTCTGTTTCAACATTCAAGACAGTATCTTATCATCCAACACCTCATCATTTGTTTCTCTCCTTCCTGCCCTTTACTCTTCTGCATCGCATTTCCTCTAGAAAAGTTTATGGTTGTGAATGTCTCACCTCCTCTCCTGTCCTGCCCCATGCCTTTCTCCACCCACGTTTCAGTGATATCACCAGCGCCTTGGGCAAGACCGCAAAACCTCCCCGCTAGTGGAGCTTCGAGATTCTAGTTGTCTGGAGCCAGGGCCAAAGTCGCCCTTCCCTGTGGGATGCTTACAGAGAAATTGTGCTCAGGATTTCAGCATCTGCCTTAAGTTCGAAGGACACTTGGCAGCAGGCTAATACATACAGGTTGGCTGGGGGCTCATGAAGAGCCACGTCAAGCTCTCCCCAGAATTCCCGGGGACCCTTCTCCCCATTAACAAACACGCTGATGCACGAGCCCGCCTGCAGTGCCCCATGCAGCTCTGTTCTGCTCTTACTGACATGGTAGTGCCTCTGCAACGTTGAAAATAATTTGGGGAAAGGAAAAAAGATTCGCCTAAATCCCACTTGGTATTAAAAATTATTTTTGTTTTTGATACATCTTTTCAGTTTTTGATTTCATGTGGTCAGATTTTTTTTTCCTATACTGTTTGTCATCATAGTGTACACACCGTTTGATTTTCTGCTTTGTTCCCTTAGCACTGTATTCTTTAGTGTTTTTATTTTTTTAGACTTTTTATTTTTTATTGGCATATATCCAATTAACAGTGTTGTGATTAGATTCAAGTGAACTGTGAAGGGACTCAGCCATACACATACGTGTATCCGTTCTCCCCCAACACCCCCCTCCCATCCAGGCTGCCACATAACATTGAGCAGAGTTCCTAGTGCTCATTTTTTAATACAAGTTCCAGAATTACTATTTCCTAGCATTCCATTGATTAGATGTAGCATAATTTATTAAACTATTACCCTGCTGATGTACATGTAAGTTGCTTCCTCTGGTTGCAATTATATAAAACATTCTAATGGAGATTTCATGCCTGTTGCTTTTTGCTTCCATCAAATTATTTCCTCGGAAAATTGATCAGGAATGGGAATTAGTACTTGATAGCCATGTGACCTTGGGCAAACTACTTAATTTCTCTAAGCCTCAATTTCCTCAAATGTAAAACAAAGCTAATATAATGTTTAATCCATAGGGTTGTGGTGAAGACTGAATAAAATGAGGTAACAAATATTCTATACATCTTAGCTAGTACTGGGCTTCCCAGGTGGCTCAGATGGTAAGGAAACTGCCTGCAATGCAGGAGACCCTGGTTTGATCCCTGGGTTGGGAAGATTCCCTGGAGAAGGGCGGGGAAACTCACTCCAATATTCTTGCCTGGAGAATTCCATGGTCAGAGGGGCCTGATGGGCTACAGTCCATGGGGTCGCAAAGAGCTGGACATGACTAAGTGACTGACACTGGCTAGTACTGGTATTACTGCTGCTGTAACCTCTTTTGACACTATTTTTTTTCGGTACTTTTAGACTCAGCTGACTCAATATCATGTGGCTGAAACCCAGAATATTTTCTTAGAGGCAAACACAACCTGGTTTGCAATCATCCAACAGGTCAAATCATTTTAGAACATCTTACTTCATATGTACCTCTCAACCCTGCCACCCACTCCTTACCCACATCTCCTGTCTGTTCTGAATCTGAGACTTTAGTCAAATCTCAGTCCTTACTTGATTTCTTTTAAGGCCTTTGTAGGCATCCCAGGTGGTCCTAGTGGCATCTGCCTGCCAATGCAAGAGACATAAGAGAAGCAGTTTCCATCCCTGGGTTGGGAAGATCCCCCTGGAGGAGGGCATGGCAACCCACTCCAGTGTTCTTGCCTGGAGAATCCCCATGGACAGAGGAGCCTGGTGGGCTATGCTCCATAGGGTCTCAAAGATTTGGACACAACTGAAGGGACCTAGCAGCAGCAGTAAAGGCCTTTGTGGGCCCTTGACCCTCTTAATTTTGGAAACCATACTGCAGATCACATCAGGAATATTAAAACATCCCTGTCCCTCCATATCCTGCAGGAAATATAAGATAGGAGCAGTAGACATGATGTGAAGTTTTGTATTAAATTAAATACTTAATAATTTTGATTTTGTGATTTGGGTTAAGGTTTAGTGGTCCAATGAACAATGCCTTTCACTCATAGACTTAGAGAATGAACTTATGGTTGACAAGAGGGAAGAATGGGGAAGGGACAGTTAGGGAGTTTGGGGTGGACATGTATATTCTGCTACATTTAAAATGAGTAACCAACAAAGTCCTACTGTATATGTGGCAGGCTGGATGAGAGGGGAGTTTGGGGAAGAATAAACACATGTACATGTATGACTGAGTCCCTTTGCTGTCCATCTGAAACTATCACAACATTGCTAGTTGGCCATACTCCAATATGAAATAAAGCGTTTAAAGGCAAAAAAAAAAAAAAAATCATCTTCCTTCCTGAGTTCAGAACCAAAGAAGAAATACATTCAGTAGACAGATGGAGATCAAGTCAACAGCTTTATTACTAGGAAAAGCTGAAGAAACGAAAATGTTCTAAATCTGCGGCCAGAGAGAGCTTTCTAATACTGCCACCTGAAAGGAACTTGCAACATCTCTCCAAAAAACCTTCAGGCTACCCTCACGTGCCACAGAGTGGATGAAAGCCCAAAATGGCCCCTCGCCCACAGGGTCTGAAAGAAGAGAAGAGGGAGGAGCTGAGTGGAGAATATTCAAGTTTTCTCCAAACTCACTGGCAAAAGAGAGAGAGGGTAAAGGATGGTCAGAGAGGCCAGGAGTATTTTTAGCTGACATTCCTTCATGTGAAAATATTGAACAACTTGCAGCAACATGGGTGGACCTAGAGATTAGTTGACTAGGCAGCCAGCAATGTCTGTTGTGCTTTGGTTTGGTGGTTATGATTTTAAAGAACTGATTCCCTTCTATTTTTCTGTTCTCATCTCTGAACCTCAATTTCCTCATCTGCCCTCTATACCCACAAGGCTGCAAGGCTGCTGTGATGATCCAGTGAGATATCTTGTAAACTACAAAGCGTTGTGTAAATCTTGCATCTGATGAGCGTGACGATCACGGATGTAAACTTTTCTTACCACCACTGAGGGGCAACTCATCACAGACTTGAGCAGTTGTTTGCAAGTTAGGGTAGTCCTTGTAAGTTTGGAAAGTGGAAACATCTCATCATTGGGATGAAAGTTCCTCTTTGGTCTCCAAATAGAATGAAAACAAAGGAAATAAAAAGTTAAAGCAAATTAAACCAATGAACATATGAAAGGATGCGCAGTGTCACTAATCACTAAGGAAATGCAAATCAAAAGAACAGTGAGATGTCACCTTAAACCCACTAAAATGGTTACCATAACAAGCGTTGGCAAGGATGTGGAGACATTGCAATCCTTATACACTGTTGATGGGAAGGAAAAATAATGCAGCCATTATGGAAAATGGTGTGGTGGTTCCTCAAAGAATTTAAAATAAAATTACCATATGAACTAGAGATTCTACTCCTGGTTGTATAAACAGAAGAATTGAAAGCAGGATCTTGAAGAGATATTTGCACACCCGAGTTCATAGCCACATCATTTACAATAGCTGAAAAGTGGACGCAGTCCAAAAGTCCACTTGATGAACGGATACGCAAAATGAGGTATGTACATACAATGAAACGTTTTTTCAGTCTTAAGAAGAAAGGAAGGCTGTCATATGCTACGATATGAATGAATTCTGAAGACATTATGCTGACTGAAATAAACCAGTCACAAAAACACAAATACTGTGTGATTCCGCTTATGTGAGGTAACTAGAGTAGTCAACTTGATAGAAACAGGGTAGAATGGTGGTTGCCAGGGGCTGGAGGGAGGGGAAAGGGGGCAGTTGTTGTTTAGTAGGTAAAGAGTTTAAGTTTTGCAAGATGGAAAAAGTTCTGGAGACTGGTTATTTAACAATGTAAAGGCACTTCTTGCCTGGGAAATCCCATGGACACGGGAGCCTGATGGGCTACAGTCCATGGGGTCACAAGAGTCAGACATGACTTAGCAACTAACAACAACAACAAAAGCACTAAATGCCATTGAGCTGAACATTTATAAATCATCAAGATGATAAAATTTACGTTAAACATTTTTTACCATGATAAAATTTTTAAAATTAAAGTTTGCAGTGCTGGATAGTACAGAGTGAAACAGGCACTCACCCTCACCACATGAACAGTTGATGGGACTTCAAAAGGACTTATTTTTTGTGGATGGTGGTTTGGTAACATCTATCAAAATGAATGGCAAAAGAGGGAGGAGTGGCAGAAGAACATTATCAGGGAGGTGGTCTTTGGGACCTAAAATAAGGGCCTTTATATAATAGAACCAGGTGGGACCCCAAGAACAGGAGTTGAGTCAGTGTCCAGAGACTGCCCACCCTCTGCCTAGTGGGTAATTTTTGCAGCCAACATTAGGAAACAGAGTTAACCATCACTTCTCAGTTGGGTGACCCATTCCCCTGTAAAGTCCTCTACTTGCCTTCTTTCTCCTGGTCATCAGATAAAGGTTTTCTTACTTGCTGATCATTTTGATAGAAGTGTCATCTACCTATGCCTGAGATTTTATTAAGCCCATCCATATCAGCTTCCCTTGTAGCTCAGTTGGTTAAGACTCTGCCTGCAATACAAGAGACCCGGATTCAATTCCTTGGGTGGGAAGATCCCCTGGAGAAGGAAATGGCAACACACTCCAGTATTCTTGACCAGGAAATCCTATGGACAGAGGAGCCTGGCAGGCTACAGTCCATTGGGTCGCAAGAGTCAGACATGAGTTAGCGACTAAACCACCAACCATCCATTTCAGGCACGGTCGGTTAACCAGCAAATAATCTCAACATTTTAGTGGCTTAACACAATAAGACAATATCTTATACAAGCTTCAGTGCAGATGTTCTTAGTGGAACAGCATTCCTGGGCAGTTCTCCTCCAAGTGGTGACTCAGAGATCCAGGTTTCTTATATCTGGTGGCATTGCTATGGCTTGAGGCAGTAGTCCCCAACCAGCCCCAGGGACTGGTTTCATGGGAGACAGTTTTTCCACAGACCAGGAGGGTCAGTGGGGGGGCTGGTTTCAGGGTGATTCTTATGAGAAGCATGCAACCTAGATCTCTTGCATATGCAATTCACAGTAGGGTTTGTATTCCTATGAGAATCCATTGCTTCTGCTGATCTGACAGGAAGAGCTCAGGCAGTAAAGCAAGAGAAGGGGAGCTGCTGTAAATACAGATGAAGCTTTGCTTTCTCGCCTGCTTGCCGCTTACCTCTTGCTATGCGGTCCAGTTCCTAACAGGTCTGTGGCCCAGGGGTGTGGAACCCTGCCTTAAGGCCCCTGCAGAGTCTTCTACTGGAACTCTGCATTCAGCCAGACAGCAAGATACGAGAGAGGGCAAGGAAATTGCATGGGTCATTTTAGGGGCCAGGCTTGGAAGTAGCAAACACCATTGCCACTTTCTGCCAAGAGGCAGGAGGTTCAAGGCAGGGCAAATCCAGAAGTAGTTTGACCAGGGCTCCATGACTGTTTCTCAGTTCTTCTCCTTTCTCCTCTGCTCTGTGTTGACACTGCCCTCAAGGTGGCCATCCTCATGGCTATGAGATGGCTGCCAGCTGAATCCAGGGAATAGGTTGTTCCTGTTGAAAAGGAGAGAGGGAAAAGACATTTCTCTTTTCCAAAAAGCTCTGAGCAAATCTCTCCTCACATCTCACTGATATGAAGCGGCTTAGGACTGCCCAATCCTGAAACAGTCAATGACATAGGAACTACTATGAATGGTATAAAGTCATTGCATAATCAACACTCAAGGTACACAGTCAACAACAGTGACTCCTGGTGGGTTTGGACCAGACTATGGAAAATCTTCAATCTCAGCCTCAGGAATCTGTGTGTAAAATAAAAGACATGGGGAATCATTGACTGTTCTTCCAGCAAGGGAGTAGTCAGATCTAAGTTCAGGGCCTAATTATTTGGGTGTGTTGATTGGAAATAACCAAGCAGAGGGGAGTGGACTGGAAGAACCATGTGCCCCTTGCCACCATGGTCTTCTTCTCCCTGCATCAAAAGTGGCTTCCAGGAGAGCAGTAGCTCTATTCATTCACAGCAGGTGGACGTGACTGATGAGGTATGAAGCCAGTGGGAGTGGAAAGGAGAGTTTTGATGGAAGAAACATTCCAGAAAGGACCAACATGATGATAGTAAACAGGGAAAGAAAACTTTTCAATGATTTTGCAGTTGTAAATTTGGATGATTTTAATGTGTAGGGCCATGAATAGAAATATGGTCATCCAGGAGAGTCAGTGAGGGGATTTTGAGTCTATAAATCACATGCATGATTTATATAAAATCATCCATTATAAAACAAAATAATGTTAATATAAAAACAAAATAAATATAAAATATAAAACAGAAACAAAAAATATAAAAACAAAACAATGTTAAACATTGTTTAACACAATATAAAAACAAAACAAATATGTTAATAATATAACAAAATAATGTTAATAGTTTATATAAATATAAAAACAAAATAAACACAAAATATATAAACAAAATATAAATATAAAACAAAATAATGTTAATAATAAAACAAGAATAATTAATAATAAAATTAGCATGTATTGAGCAAGTTAATATGTGTCACTATTTCCTAAGGTACTTATTTAGCTAATATTTGCTAAGATGCCTATTGTTGTTCTGATACATATATATGCATTCGTTTATTCCTTTCAACAATCCTATTTTTATCCCCATTCAGTAGAGGAAGAACCTGAGGACCATAGTGGTAAAAGTACATAATTGAAGATCATGTAACTGGTAAGTAGATAAGATAGGATCAAACCCAGGCCATCTGACTCCAGACACTCTTCTTTCAGTCATTACACGAGCATCCATTTAAGCATCTACTATGTGATGGTAGATGAGAATAGAGAATACCCATGGACAGAGGAATCTGGCAGGCTGCAGTCCATGCGGTCGCAGAGTCAGACATGGCTGAGCTACACTGCACACATGTGGTCGTACTCTACCTACAGTCTCTTTAGTCCTTGAGAGTCAACCTATAAACTGGATTTCATAGATGAGGATGCTGAGGCACAGAAAGGGTAAGAGACTTGCCCACAGCAACACAGCTAAGAAGTGGCAGGGGTGGGATTCAAACTGCAGCTGGCGTAGCTCTAAAATATGAGTTCTTTCCATGATGCCATGAAAAAGAGAAAGGTATCCTGGGACTGGGTTTCCCTGGTAGCTCAGATGGTAAAGAATCTGCCTGCGATGTGGGACACCCAGATTCAATCCTTCAGTCAAGAAGATCTTCCAGAGAAGGAAATGGCTATCAAGTCCAGCATTTGTGCCTGGAGAATCCCAAGGACAGAGGAGCCTGGCAGGCTATAATCCATGGGGTTGCAAAGAGTTGGACACGACTAAAACAACTTAACACATAGCACATATCCTAGGACCGCTCCTGTCTTATCAATGACATTTTAAACTTCTGCTTTGGGGACCAAATATCACACATCTAGGGTACACCCGTGTGAGTACAAGACCTGGTACACAGATGTCCAGGACCAATAGAATTGTGCAGTCTCTGGAAATCTCTGCATAGAAAGAAAATCCTGAAGCTATGCTGGGAGGATCCTTGTCAATGGAGGCATGAAGTTCAAGGAAGTTGAAGGGTGGGATCAGACAGTCCTGAGTCCCATTGCATTTGCTGGGCAGCCTTGGGCAGCCAAGAGGAGCTATCCCACGCCCGAGGTCAGGGGCGGTGGCTGAGAGGAGCTACTGTGAGTCAGAGGTAAGGGGCGGCGTCTGCGCTTTGTTGGGGCAGCGGCTGTGCTTTGCTGGAGCAGCCGTGAAGAGAGAACCCGTGTCCAAGGTAAGAGAAACCCAGGTAAGATGGTGGGCACTGAGAGAGGGGATCAGGGGTCAGACAGGTTGAAACTACAGTCACGGACAACTAGCCAATCTGATCACATGGACCACAGCCTTGTCTAACTCAATGAAACTAAGCCATGCCGTGTGGGGCCACCCAAGACAGACAGGTCATGGTGGAGAGGTCTGACAGAATGTGGTCCACTGGAGAAGGAAATGGCAAACCACTTCAGTATTCTTGCCTTGAGAACCTCATGAACAGTATGAAAAGGCAAAAAGATAGGACACTGAAAGATGAACTCCCCAGGTTGGTAGGTGCCCAATATGCTAGTGGAGAAATAACTACAGAAAGAATGAAGGGATGGAGCCAAAGCAAAAACAACACCCAGTTGTGAATAGGACTGGTGATAGAAGCAAGATTTGATGCTATAAAGAGCAATACTGCATAGGAACCTGGAATGTTAGGTCCATGAATCAGGGCAAATTGGAAGTGGTCACACAGGAGATGGCAAGAGTGAACATCGACATTCTAGGAATTAGTGAACTAAGATGGACTGGAATGGGTGAATTTAACTCAGATGACCATTATATCTACTACTGTGGGCAGGAATCCCTTAGAAGAAATGGAGTAGCCATCATAGTCAACAAAAGAGTCTGAAATGCAGTACTTGGAAGCAATCTCAAAAATGACAGAATGATCTCTGTTCATTTCCAAGGCAAACCATTCAATATCACGGTAATTCAAGTCTATGCCCCAACCAGTAACACCGAAGAAGCTGGAGTTGAACAGTTCTATGAAGACCTACAAGACCTTCTAGAACTGACACCCAAAAAAGATGTCCTTTTCATTATAGGAGACTGGAATGCAAAAGTAGGAAGTCAAGAAACACCTGGAGTAACAGGCAAATTTGGCCTTGGAGTACAGAATGAAGCAGGGCAAAGGCTAATAGAGTTCTGCCAAGAGAATGCACTGGTCATAGCAAACACCCTCTTCCAACAACACAAGAGAAGACTCTACACATGGACATCACCAGATGGTCAACACTGAAATCAGATTGATTATATTCTTTGCAACCAAAGATGGAGAAGCTCTATACAGTCAGCAAAAACAAGACCAGGAGCTGACTGTGGATCAGATCATGAATCCTTATTGCCAAATTCAGACTGAAATTGAAGAAAGTGGAGAAAACCACTGGATCATTCAGGTATGACCTAAATCAAATCCCTTATGACTATACAGTAGAAGTGAGAAATAGATTTAAAGGACTAGATCTGATGGAGAGAATACCTGATGAACTATGGATGGAGGTTTGTGACATTGCACAGGAGATAGGTATCAAGACAATCCCCAAGAAAAAGAAATGCAAAAAAGCAAAATGTCTGTCTGAGAAGGTACAAAATGTCTGTCTGAGAAGGCCTTACAAATAGCTGTGAAAAGACGGCAAGCGAAAAGCAAAGGAGAAAAGGAAAGATATACCCATTTGAATTCAGAGTTCCAAAGAATAGCAAAGAGAGATAAGAAAGCCTTCCTCAGCGATCAATGCAAAGAAATAGAGGAAAACAATAGAATGGGAAAGACTAGAGATCTCTTCAAGAAAATTAGAGATACCAAGGAAATATTTCATGCAAAGATGGGCTCAATAAAGGACAGAAATGGTAGGGACCTAACAGAAGCAGAAGATATTAAGAAGAGGTGGCAAGAATACACTGAAGAACTGTACAAAAAAGTTCGTCATAATCAAGACAATCACAATGGTGTGATCACTCACCTAGAGCCAGACATCCTGGAATGTAAAATCAAGTGGGTCTTAGGAAGCATCACTACGAACAAAGCTAGTGGAGGTGATGGAATTCCAGTTGAGCTATTTCAAATCCTCAAAGGTGATGCTGTGAAAGTGCTGCACTCAATATGCCAGCAAATATGGAAAACTCAGCAGCGGCCACAGGACTGGAAAAGCTCAGTTTTCATTCCAATCCCAAAGAAAGGCAATGCCAAAGAACGCTCAAACTACCACACAATTGCACTCATCTCACATGCTAGTAAAGTAATGCTTAAAATTCTCCAAGCCAGGCTTCAGCAATACGTGAACCGTGAACTTCCAGATGTTCAAGCTGGTTTTAGGAAAGGCAGAGGAACCAAAGATCAAATTGCCAACATCCAATGGATCATCAAAAAAGCAAGAGAGTACCAGAAAAACATCTATTTCTGCTTTATTGACTATGCCAAAGCCTTTGACTGTGTGGATCACAATAAACTGTGGAAAATCCTGAAAACCATGGGAATACCAGACCACCTGACCTGCCTCTTGAGAAACCTGCATGCAGGTCAGGAAGCAACAGTTAGAACTAGACATGGAACAACAGACTGGTTCCAAATAGGAAAAGGAGTACATCAAGGCTGTATATTGTCACCCTGCTTATTTAACTTATATGCAGAGAACATCATGGGAAACGCTGGGCTTGATGAAGCACAAGCTGGAATCAAGATTGCCAGGAGAAATATCAATAAACTCAGATATGTAGATGACACCACCTTTATGGCAGAAAGTGAAGAAGAACTAAAGAGCCTCTTGATGAAAGTGAAAGAGGAGAGTGATAAAGTTGGCTTAAAGCTGAACATTCAGAAAACTAAGATCACGGCATCCAGTCCCATCACTTCATGGCAAATGGATGGGGAAACAGTGGAAACAGTGGCTGACTTTATTTTTCTGGGCTCCAAAATCACTGCAGATGGTGATTGCAGCCATGAAATTAAAAGACGCTTACTCCTTGGAAGGAAAGTTATGACCAACCTAGATAGCATATTAAAAAGCAGAGACATTACTTTGCCAATAGGTCCATCTAGTTAAGGCTATGGTTTTTCCAGTGGTCATGTATGGATGTGAGAGTTGGACAGTGAAGAAAGCTGAGCACCAAAGAATTGATGCTTTTGAACTGTGGTGTTGGAGAAGACTCTTGAAAGTCGCCTGGACTGCAAGGAGATCCTACATGACTGAGCGACTGAACTGAACTGAACTTGAGCAAATTGCTTAATCTCTGAGCTTTATTGTCCTCATCTGTAAAATGGGGATAATAATAGCAGAACTTCACTCTGGAAAACTATCTAATGAGGACTTCCTACTATAAGAGGAAGCAAGTAAACATTTGGCTCCCAGCCCGTAGAAGCAAACACTCACTCAGTTCAGTTCAGTCGCTCAGTCATGTCCAACTCTTTGCGACCTCATGAATTGCAGCACGCCAGGCCTCTCTGTCCATCACCAACTCCCAGAGTCCACCCAAACCCATGTCCATCGAGTTGGTGATGCCATCCAACCATCTCATCCTCTGTCGTCCCCTTATCCTCCTGCCCCCAATCCCACCCAGCATTAGGGTCTTTTCCAATGAGTCAACTCTTCACATGAGGTGGCCAAAGTATTAGTGTTTCAGCTTCAACATCAGTCCTTCCGATGAACACGCAGGATTGATCTCCTTTAGGATGGATTGATTGGATCTCCTTGCAGTCCAAGGGACTCTCAAGAGTCTTCTCAAACACCACAACTCAAAAGCATCAATTCTGCGGTGCTCAGCTTTCTTCACCGTCCAACTTTCACATCCATACATGACCACTGGAAAAACCATAGCTTTGACTAGATGGACTTTTGTTGACAAAGTAATGTCTCTGCTTTTAAATATGCTATCTAGGTTGGCCATAACCTTCCTGCCAAGGAGTAAGCGTCTTTTAATTTCATGGCTGCAATCACCATCTGCAGTGATTTTGGAGCCCAAAAAAATAAAGTCTGACACTGTTTCCACTGTTTCCCCATATATTTCCCATGAAGTGATGGGACCAGATGCCATGATCTTAGTTTTCTGAACGTTGAGCTTTAAGCCAACTTTTTCACTCTCCTCTTTCACTTTCATCAAGAGGCTCTTTAGTTCTTCTTCACTTTCTGTCGTAGGGTGGTGTCATCCGCATATCTGAGGTTATTGATATTTCTCCTGGCAATCTTGATTCCAGCTTGTGTTTCTTCCAGCCCAGCATTTCTCATGATGTACTCTGCATATAAGTTAAATAAGCAGGGTGACAATATACAGCCTTGACGTACTCCTTTTCCTATTTGGAACCAGTCTGTTGTTCCATGTCTAGTTCTAACTGTTGCTTCCTGACCTGCATACAGGTTTCTCAAGAGACAGGTCAGGTGGTCTGGTATTCCCATCTCTTTCAGAATTTTCCACAGTTTATTGTGATCCACACAGTCAAAGGCTTTGGCATAGTCAATAAAGCAGAAATAGATGTTTTTCTGGAACTCTCTTGCTTTTTTGATGATCCAGCGGATATTGGCAATTTGATCTTTGGTTCCTCTGCCTTTCCTAAAACCAGCTTGAACATCTGGAAGTTCACGGTTCATGTATTGCTGAAGCCTGGCTTGGAGAATTTTGAGCATTACTTTACTAGCATGTGAGATGAGTGCAATTGTGTGGTAGTTTGAGCGTTCTTTGGCATTGCCTTTCTTTGGGATTGGAATGAAAACTGAGCTTTTCCAGTCCTGTGGCCGCTGCTGAGTTTTCCATATTTGCTGGCATATTGAGTGCAGCACTTTCACAGCATCACCTTTGAGGATTTGAAATAGCTCAACTGGAATTCCATCACCTCCACTAGCTTTGTTCGTAGTGATGCTTCCTAAGACCCACTTGATTTTACATTCCAGGATGTCTGGCTCTAGGTGAGTGATCACACCATTGTGATTATCTGGGTCGTGAAGATCTTTTTTGTACAGTTCTTCAGTGTATTCTTGCCACCGCTTCTTAATATCTTCTGCTTCTGTTAGGTCCATACCATTAGTAGCAATGTTGCTATGATTGTTGTTATTGCTATTATTTCTGCAAGAGAATGTGGAAGGCAAACAGCCCGTACCTCTGGGAGAAGGATTCTGCAGCTTATCTTTTACAATATTCCTACCCCTTTGAAGCCTCCATGCAGCAGCTGCCTTGGCCTCCAAGTTTCACAGGCAGGATCTCCACCAACCTAATTGACCAAAGCCAGCTGCTGCTCCTGGAAGAAGGGAAGAGGGGAGGAGGAGGATGGGAAAAAGGAGGTGGGAGGGCCTGCCTACTCAAGAACCCTTCCCTAGGCCCTTCCCAGATCCCACCAGCTGGCCCCAGCACCAGCTCGGGCCGCACATCCTGCCCAGTCACGTGGTTTGTATTTCAAAATGTAACCAGCAGCTGTTGGCAGCTGGTTCCAGCTATGAATACCATGACCAAGAAATGAGGGAGCTGTGAGGTCAGTGCTGGCCCTGGAGCAGCTGCTTCCCTCTCCACATGGGTGGGGAGTGAGCAGATGGAGGGAACCCAGCCCTGAGAACCACCGCACAGGGCGCTGGCTACCCCAGGGGTGGCTCTCAGATCTTCCAGATGGAGACCCCCCAGCTCAGCCCGTCGGGGCTCAGACTCTGGCTTACTCACCAAGAAGCAGCAACTTCCCCTCAGCAGCCATTGCTCCCAGAGAGTTCTGGAATCTGGGGCGTCTCCAGGTGCTTAGTCATGGAACATTAGAGCTGGCAAAGCCCTTAATCCAACCATCCCATTTTATAGACAAGGAAACTGAGGCCCAGAGGGGTGAACTGACTAGTCTAAGATAGCCTATGAGTCAGCGCAGGGCTGGGGCAGGAGCTCTTGCTGAAAACAGCGAGCCTGGGGCTTTTCCATTACTCAAAACCACAGAGCCCGCCCTGGCACCCTTACCTAAAAAGGGCTGGATCCTGGGATCCAGTTGGGACCTGTGACCCCAACCCAAGTGCCCTACACCTTTGAAAGAAAGGCTTGCTGAACACAGATGGTGGGCAAACGTACTGGAAAAGAAAAATGTATTTTGACAGGGAAACACGCTCATCCTCCAGTGTAAAATGAAAAAGAATCGAATTCCCCAAGCAGAATTCCTCCTACGGTCTCATTTGGATGAGCAGCACCTGCACATACATGTGGACTCACAGAAAAAAGACTGGAAGGAAAAGTAAAACAGACTTACTTCTGAGAGGCAGGGTTGTGAATGTTTTTCATTTGTCTCTTGTCTTACCATATTTTTCTATTTTCTTACTGTGAGAGTGTTTATTTCTATTGCAACAATATTAAAAGGATACACAACAAACAGCCAAGTGCCCAGGTCCCCGGCCATCCACAGTCAGGCTTGGCTTGTGGAAGATTCCAGAACAGGCTGCACCTATTGCACAAGGTGGGGCCGGTTTCTTCTAAGGGGAAGACTAAGCAAGCTCAGGCCTGAGGGCAGCAGGCATGGTGTGGCTTTGCTGCAGCTGGAGCAGCAGCTCCAGCTCAGGGCACCCCTGGGTTCTCCGGAGTGCACCAGGGAGGAAGGGCCGGCTCCAGACCCCAGCCTCTCAGATGGCTCCACAGAGCACGTGCCCAAGGCCTCACGTGTGGAAAATGACCTGGCCTTTGTCTGGCTCTTCCCCACTCTCCAGAGCCAGACAAAGGCCAGCTGGCCTCTGGGAAACTCTCCCAGTCTCAGCCACACCTTCCAGGAAATCTCATGGCAGTTTCATCTTGCAGACATGTATCTCTCACTCACATTCTGTTGCCACTTGCCCACTACAACGCCAATATCCTGAAGACCAAGCCACTTTTCTGGGTTAGCCCATGAGGGCTACCTGCCAGGGAGCCCTCCCAACCTCCTTCTTGCTGAGTACCACCCAGGAAGTGGTGGGTCTCATCATCAGTGCCACAGAGCTCAGAGACCATTTTGTTTAGACAGAACACTGTCCCTATGCCACATGCCAGGTCAGGACTATGGTGCTAGCCCAGGTCCCTGGCTGGGGCCGCCTACCTCCTTGTCATTGTTGTTCAGTCTCTAAGTCATGTCCAATTCTTTGAGACCCCATGGACTGCAGCCAGCCAGGCTTCCCCATCCTTCACTATCTCCCAGAGTTTGCTCAAACTCATGTGCATTGAGTCGGTGATGCCATCCAACCATCTCATCCTCTGTCGTCCCCTTCTCCTCCTGCCCTCAGTCTTTCCCAGCATCTGTCGTCCCCTTCTCCTCCTGCCCTCAGTCTTTCCCAGCATCCAGGTCTTTTCCAATGAGTCAGCTCTTCGCATCAGGTGGTCAAAGTATTGGAGCTTCGGCTTCAGCATCAGTCCTTAGATATCAGCTAATTGGTGTTTCCCCAAAGGGCCCAAGTACCAGAGGAAATGCCCCCATACACTGAAGGGGCACCTCCACGAGGACAGCTTCTCTTGTCCCATAAAGGGTGGGTCTTACCACATCTCCACACGGTGGTGACAAATGTAGAGGGGACCCAAACTACCAAGTCTGAGAGCATGGGCTCAGCCTGTTTCCTGGGTCTGTTAAGAAGTTCCCAGAGTCTCAGCAGTGCTGAGAGGATTCACTCTCAGCCTCTCTACATCTGGGGTCAGCACACTGCCCTGGGGTACCCAGCACACTGCTTGTTTTTGTGTGGCCCTCAAGCCAAGAATGGTTTCTACACCTTCAAATGGCTGGAAAAAATAGAAGAGTGCTATTTCATAATAGATGAAAATTATATGAAGTTCAAATTGCAGTGTTCATAAATAAAGCTTTATGGGAACACAGCCATGCACTTTTATTTGCGTCTTTCCTGTGACTGCTTTTGCGCTCCGACGGCAGAGATTGAGTAGTTACAACACAGAACAGATGGCTCACAAAGACTGTTTACTATCTGACCCTGACCCTAAAAAGAAAAAGGTTTGCCAATCCCCAATCTGAACAGTGTGGTACACAGAAGAATGTGGACAAGTATTCCTCTCTCTTCCCATCATCTTTTTAATACTCCCCACCGGGTACCTCTGGTCCTGTCTGAAAGACAAGAAATATTGCTGTTTTGGCAGGATGATGGAGGGATCATCAGGCTCACTGTGGATCATCAGGCTTGAAGTTGGAAGATCAAGTTACAGAGACTGGATCTTCATTCTGCCACCAACTGGCTATGTGACCTGGGGAAAGTCACTTCACCTCTCTGAGCCTCAGTTTCCCTCACCTATAAAATGGGATAATGATAATAGCTGACGCTTACATTACTGCTTGCCATATGTCAGAGGCTGCTTCATGGTGCCAATCACATCGGTCACTTATTTAATTCTAACAGTTCTATGAACAGGTACAATTGTCACCCCATTTGTGGGCAAAGAGAGAGCTGAGGCAATGGGAGGGTAGCTGAGTGACCCAGGTTCTGCAACCAATCAGAAGTGGGACCCAGAGACTGTGCGTGGGAGCCAAACAGCTGCATCACTTGGGTGCTCCAATAACTCTTATAAGCCTTCAGGCTTCACAGCCATCCTGGGAGATGCAGCTGAGATAAGGAAGCTGTATGCTTTTCTCAACAAGTTCTAAGATGACATAAACGTTTATCTTGAAAGAAAACAAAGGGAAAAACATTTCCAGATCTCTTGCCAATGGTGGCGCGTGAGAGACTGTGGGAGCACCTTGGATGGAAGGAGATGTTTGCGCCTGCCTGGGTGGTTCTGGCTCCTACCTCCACTGGGAGGAAGCAACCGGCTCAGCTCCGCAAGCCAGAGCGCTGAGCTATTGAGACCTGTTCCCAGCCCATCCTTGATTGATAAACAGGAGTCACCTTTCTTCTCGGGTGATGGGGACACCGTGGCACCTTTCTCACCCTGACTTGGGTCTCCACCCAGCCACTCCTCCCTGCCCTGATTTGGCAGGATCTCGGAGGAGGCACAGCCCCGGTTTCTCAGCCGTGAGTGCTACAGAGGACGCACCTTTTCTGTAGAAGTCTCCCCAGCTCTCCTTCCCACCTGGCCCCCAGCCCTCCCTCCGACCTCTCACTCCCGCATTAGCAATGGGGCAGGGAGGAGTGGCAAGGGCTGGGCAGGCTGTGTCTTGCCTTTTTGTCTAATTGATCCACGTGAAGGCTCTGGCTTGGCTGGGAGGGTAGGGAGCTGGCACTAAAAATGCAGCACGTGTGCTAAAGGGTTAATCACTTGAGCTCCACAGTTGAAATTCCTCCACCACTTCCTGGCTGTGGGACCTTGAGCAACTTACCTAACCTTTCTGGTCCTCTATTTTCTAAGGAGCAAAACAGGAGATTCGATGACCTGCAAAGAGCTTGTGACAGTGCCTGGCATATACGAAGTGCTCAACAAACATGGGCTATGGTTATTTCTTTCTCTCTCAACAACTTCTTCAGGATAAGGTACCTCAAGGATGTGACAAAGGTTTTCCCCACATGCTTTCAGAATGGCTTGTACCATAATGCATCCCTGATTCATCTGGTATATGTAGAGGACTTACTGTTGCCAGGCACTGTTTAGATCTGCAGAATGCAAGGGGCTTCCCTCGTGGCTCAGATGTTAAAGAATCTGCCTGCAATGCAGGAGACCTGGGTTCAATCCCTAGGTCAGGAAGATCCCCTGGAGATGGGGATGGCAACCCACTCCAGTATCCTTGCCTGGAGAATCCCATGGACAGAGGAACCTGGCGGGCTGCAGTCCACGGGGCTGCAAAGAGTCGGACATGACTGAGCGACTGAGCACACACAGTGCGAGGGGAGGGAGGAGGAAGACAGGCCTGGGTTGTACACTGTAGTGGGGTTGATGCTTTGAGACCCATGGGCCCTGGAGAGGGATCCTCTAAGGCTGGTGAACCTCAGACAGGGGAGGAGACAGAGGGCAGAGAAGACCTGTCAGAGGAGATAAACGTGAACTGAGCCCTGAGTCATGAGAAGGCCTCGCAGGAGCCGGGTGAGCATTTCAGACCAGGGAACGGTGTTGAGAGGCACAGCTCAGCACGCCCCCTCCACACAGCTATCTCCGTGAGCCTCTGTGAAGACCCAGCTTAGAGCCTGGAGCCAGGCGTGCTCCAGGCAGAAGTGTGAAAGTTCCTCTTAGCGACTAACAGTAAGGCCATGGCTGCCAGGCATGGACAGGACAGGGGAGACACCCAGAGCCATGGCTGAGAGAGAAGGGAGGGAAAGGGAAAGTGCCAGGGGACCTGAACCCCGCTCACAGCCTTGGAGGCTCAGCAGGAATTGAGAGCAAAAAGGGACCGAAGAGAAGAAGGCCAACTTTCTCAGGCTCCATGTGAAGGGAGGAGAACCAGCTGGGTTGACGGGGAGAAGAGGGAGAACTCACCCAGGGAGGGGCCATCCTGGCAGGCTGAGGCCAGGAAAGCCATCCTGGAGCCTCTGACCGTGGCCTGTCTCCCTGCAGGAGCGGGAGGGGACCAGGCAGTGGGGCCCTATCAACCCTCCTGGTGGACACCATGACCGACTGTGACCCCAGTGCATCTGCCCTCCTTTTCCAATCCTCCGGCTCACCTGAGCCAGGCTTTCAGCTCAGCGCTGCTCAATGCAGGCACTCATGGGCATCCACACCTGACCTGGACAGGAGAGAAGCAGATGCTCTGTGCCTTGGGCCAGTGTCTGCCCCTAACCTGCAGTGTGGCCCTGGGCAAGAGTCCACCCTCTCTGCTTTCTGTTTCCTTATCCTTATGATGGGACCACACACTTGCTTTCCCTCCAGGTTTGCTGGGAGAAATTAGTATGATATGAAAAAACACTCAAATGCTTTACGTGGGAATGGTTGTGTTTTTGAGGTCCTCTCTTAAGGCGAGTGTCGGGGAGGGGAATCCGGTTCCCTGTTGCATCCAATACAGAGCACGTCAGGCCTGCTGGCAGGTGGTTCTGCCCCAAATGGGGAGAACTGGAGGGAGGGGAGTGATTCAAGCCTTCAGCAGGTCCCCTTATCTGCTCCAGCCTCGTGGTCACCTGAAACTGCCAGAGTGGTTGAGAGCTCCAAAAATAAACACAAAACCAATGAAGTCTACAATATGGCGCCTGCTTCCTGCACCTACCCCAGCCCCCAAGACAAGCTGCTGGAATCACCTCTCCTGTAGCTACTCTGGCTTCTTCCTGATGAACACAAGTCCACTTCAGCCTGATGAGGCAGAGTTTTGAGCCAAAAGCGACATTTCTCACGACTCTAGCATCTAGAGTAGCTATGGGACACAGCTTTAGCCAAAAAGATCAGAAGGTGCTGGACTGAGACTTTGGAAACCTCCCAACAGGTTCCTCTGGTATTTTGCCATCTGATCTTCCTCTACAAACTGCCTGGAATGGGAAACCACTGCCTAGAATTTTAAAAGCCATTTTGCAACTACGAAGACGCAATCCATATGTTGAGAATGACTGAGCAAAAGCCTGATGGCATCTTTGAGCTGCCATGTAACCCTGGACTACCTGCTTCTGGAAATATTAAGTTCTTAGTTGTTAAACCCACTGTTTTCCCCCTCCCTGGGGAGAGGTTAAGGTGAGGAGATGGAGTCAGTTATTTGCAGTCAAGCACAATTATAAACAATACATGCTTTCCCCCAAAGACTAGGTCATTACTACCTTGAGTATCCTCTAAGATCCCACAAAAGACTTATCACACTGCACTGTAAGAGTCAGTTATTCACACACAGTCCCTATCAGATGCAAGCTCAGAGAAGGCAGGGTGCATATTCTGTGTTGATCACAGCTGCATCCCCAGGGATGACAGTTTCTGGCAAACATTAGCTTCTCCATGTGCTTTTCTTGAATCAATGAATAGAAGAACACTTTAAAATCTAATTCCAGGAGATGTAGCTAACTTGTCTTAGACCCAAGAACCATCGTCTCTGGCCAATTTTGAAACCTCTGTTGGCGCGTCTTTGAAAAAGTCCGGTTTTAGCATGGTTTGCCTAAAATACCCTCAAGCTTTGTAAATAACTCTCTCAGCTTCCAAAGAACCACTGCCTTTTCCTAACCACCCACAGCTCATCATGGCTGCCCTTAACTTGCCACTACATGACCCAGAAGGCAGCTCACACACACTCTCTGGCACATTCCGATGCCAAGTGCTTATCATAACTGAGAAAGGGCACATCCCACAACATATGGAGAGCTTGCTTGAATATATATAAATGTGTATAGGGAAACATTCACAGGCATAGTTGTCAGGTCATCTTCCTCTCCTAAACATCTCAGATATATTTAGACTTGTAAAATTACTTTCTTCAAGACCTCCGGAAGGTTCTAACAGTCTCCTCCTCCTCTTTCCTTTATTGGGACTTTCTCCTCAAAACCTGCTATTTTCACCATGTCCTCAAAACATTCACGCTTTTTCTGTATTCAAGTTATCCAACTAAGGGATCCAACTATATGACTTCTTTATTTGCCTTTTTTTGAGAAAAGCATGGGAAGTCCATATATAACTAATGGGAATGCAAAGTTCGTGTGTTTCCTACAAACTTGCAGTTCATTTGTTCAAGATATTTGATGACAGTCCCTTGAGGAAAATCACAATGATGCCGCTAGACTGCCTGCTAGAGCCCTCTCAGGTTCTTCTTTCTGGGTTCACACCCTCCCATGAAGTTTGAAGAGGGCCACACAATCTCTTACTCTTCTTCCTCATCCACCTGCTGAATGGGGTGGACTCTAAGGATCTAGAGGAGGATGGAGCCGCAAGACAGAAAGAGCTGGGTCTCTTGAGTGGCTGCATGAATCAGAGATCTGCAGATATTGCACGAGGCTGTTGCAAGAATAAGAAATAAATGTTGTGGTACCAGTGCTTTGGAAGTGTATCTGCTATAGCATCCAGCGTTATTTCAGGTTGCTCTTTACTTATCTATAGCCTTTTTTAGTCTCTTTATTCTAAAATGCTACCCCAGTTTGGTTTGCATTAGTTATTTACAATCCATGACTGTACTGAATGTGGGCCTTTAGATCAATGGTTCCCAAACTTGGCTGCTCAACAGAAGTAACTGAGAAGCTTTAAAAATCTTCCAGGGCTTAGGCCCCACCCCCAGAGGTTATGATTCAATTGGTCAGTGGTGAAACTTGTCTTTGCTATTTTGAAAGAGCGTCCCAAGTGATACTGAGGGCAACCAGAATTAAAAGCCATCATTCTAGAGCAAATGTTCTCCACGTTGAGCATGCACCAGAACAGGTGAGAGACTTGTTCAAATACATATTTCTGGTTCCCATCCCCAGAATTTCTGATTCAGTTGGGTCCCGGGTCCAGTCTGGGAATTTTCATTTGTAATACATTCCTAAATGAGGCTGATGCTGCTGTTTCTGGGACCACACTCTGAGAACTCTTGGTCCAGACTTTTTGAATTCCCTTAATAACGACGATCACTGGTGTCATCCCTAGAAAATGCTAACCACTCAATAACTGAGTATATAATTGAGTTGAAATGAAGACGTATGTGTTGTGCTTAGTCACTCAGTCACGTCTGACTCTTTGTGACCCCGTGGAGCCCGTCAGGCTCCTCTGTCCATGGGGATTCTCCAGGCAAGAATACTGAAGTGGGTTGCCACACCCTCCTCCAGAGGATCTTCCCAACCCAGGGATCGAACCCAGGTCTCTTTCATTGCAGGCAGATTCTTTACCATCTGAGCCACCAGAGAAGCCCATCAATACCGAACTGGGTGGCATAGCCTATCCCTTCTCCAGGGGATCTTCCCAACCCAGGGATCGGACCAGGGTCTCCTGCATTGCAGGAGGATTCTTTACCAGCTGAGCTATCAGGGAAGCCCAAAGATGTGTAGGCCTTTATACTTGATGACTCTTCTTACTTTGTTTTTCAATAGATTCAGATTGAGTTTGCTCAGTTGTGCAATTTAATCAAGACACTCTGTAGGAACAGGAAGAGGGGAGAATGTTTGGGTGAGAAAGAATTGAATACTTGGCTTTGAGCTGGCATGTGGAAGCAAATATTTATCTAGTATCATGTATAATCATAGCACTGTGTTGACCTCTCCCTCTTTTATCTTTAGAGAAGGGAGATTTCCAAGAGAGAGAGGGACTTCTAGACTGACTGTAAGCAGTAGATCTCAATGAGATGGAGGCAGGAAGGTCTCTCAGTGAGCTAAAATAATACACACATGCACACACACACACAGGATTTACAGGGAAAGTGGGAGAATTGGATTTGATATCTCAAGGAGACACGAAATAAATGATGGAATGAAGTCATAAAGTCCTTGTTTCCAGGTATTGATGCCCCTGTGTATTTTCCTCCTATTGAATGTGAGCTGGACCTAGTCATTTGCTTTAGTGAATAGAATATAGTAAAAGTGATGGCTGTCACGTCTAAGATTAGATTACAAAGATTCTGGCTTCTGTCTTGCAGGCTTTATCTCGCTGTCTGTTTACTTGTCCTGATGGAGTCCAGCTGCTGAGTTGTGAGCCGCTCTCTGATGAGGTCCACATGGCAAGAAACTGATGTCTCCGGACAACAGCCAGCCGGGACCTGAAGCCTGCCAACAGTCATGTGAGTGAGTGACTCGTCCTCTAGTCAAGACGTGAGAAGATGACATCCCTGGCTTTATCTTGATTGCACCTTGTGAGCAACCCTAAGTCAGAGGTACCCCACTAAGCCATGCTTATATTCTGGACCCATCAAGAAACTGGGATATAATGTTTGTTGTTTTAAAATAAGTATAGGGATAACTTGTAATAGATGGCTAATTTGGAATAGACAGCTAATAATTTGTGATAGATACCCAGTCAGCTCTTTCTGGATGATAGGGTATATGGAAACACTAGTGAATTCTGTATTTGAGCCCCAGGTTATATGTTTGTTCTTATAAAATGAGTTCCATACTTGGAATCAATATTGTGTGAAATACCATGGTAATAGATAAAGCTCTTTACATATTCCTAAATGATAGTGCTGCCAAAACCACTGTGGGTACAGAAAGAAAATTCTAGAAATGAAATGGGTACCTTTTCCCATGAGGACAAAACCTGGCCTTCTACATAATAAAAGGGGTCCAATGCAATTATCCTGTGGCCAGGTGGCTGTCAGTTCCGTGAGGAATGGTTCCACTTTAGAGGCTTACATCAGCTTCCTTTGTCTTGACAGGGTGGTCTTAGCAATGGTGATAGCTCAAGCAGCTTTAGTAAGGGAACATCTATGTTGTTGGACCCATTATGCCAGCCACCCCTGCTGCCATGACCACTCTGGCTATGGAGCAAGCACAGGGTCACCTGGAAAAATGACTGACATTGCTCGGACAGACTGTCTTGTCCATTTGCTTGTTTGGAACTTTGTCTGCAGTAAATGCCCTTGGTGAGTATATTCACAGGACACAGATGTCTTTACCCTTTGTACCCATTCCCAGAGATCCACCTACATGCCTCTCCCCAGACCTCCTTATCACCAGTCTTCCAATCTGGCAAGAGCCAAAGTCTCTGCACTGCCAAAAGTTATAGCCACTTGGATTTTCCATCACCACTATCGTTTAGGGCCACCTCTGAGCAAGTCTATAACGAGTGGCATTCCAGGATACAGTGTAGATCCACCTATACACCTGGCCTGTCATCACCTTTTCTTCTTTAGCCATGAGAAACTTCTGTGGAGCCATAAGTATGGCTGCAAGGAGAAAGAGTATGTGCCATGGGGGTCTGAGCCATTTGTTTAGACAAGGCATTGTGTCTTCCAGACCACTGAGGCTTCCTCCTTTTCTTTCTGCATTCTCAGTTGGATGTTCAAAGCTTTTAATTTCTTCTTTTGTCTGTGAACACTCTTTAGGGTCTCCCGAGGTAGCCAGCCTGCACTACAACCCAAATAATCACCATTGTCACCAGAGCAGCTAAGAAGCACCGCCACTGACCTCAAATCAAAATCCCCTCCCCGTGTGTTCCAGTCCATCCCCTGCCACAACCGGTAATGATTTAAGTAATTGTGAGGACACTGCAAGCCACAATAATCAGCTCCCCCCCAGCCTCAGCACACATACACACACACATACATCTGATACTTACACGTGTACTTAATAAATGTGTCGGCAGCCCGATCCCAGAATCTCATTTTGAGGGGCTGTTTCTGGTACCATTTACTCTAAGTGTCCTGGCAGGAAACAAAGGACACTCTAACGAAGGGGACTGCTGAAGAGAATGGAATGAGGCCACTATAGACAAATGTGTGGCTGGGGTAGTGAAGCTCTCTGGGGTTGGCAAGTAAAGAAGCTGCCACCACCCCTAGATCTAAAGAGGAGAAGAATGGACTAGTTCCCAGATCCCAGTGGGGCCTCTCTGGCTGTAAGGGGGAGCTGGCTTCAGTCGGCAGCACAGCCATCGCCAACCTGAGGCCTGGCAGGGAGGTAGCTGGGGAAATAATCACCCTGACCACTCTCTCCTTTCCACTCTCCTTGAACTTGTCTGCCATTGGCCACTGATGAGAAGTTAGAAGGCAAGAGAGACATGGATGCAGCTTGTAAAGATCAGCCTCCAGGGTCACAGAGCACGGGGAGAAGGGTGGCAGTGGACCTGGAGGGGCACGCAGAGGACACTCGGCACACGTCTGGTCCACCGCAGAGGAGCTATTCCTCCCAAGAAGGCAGGCAGGGAGCAGGCTTAAGGGTTAGGAGGCTCCTGCCATCTCTGCCGAGTCCTAGGTTCCCTCATCTGTTAAACGACACATCAGATTAGCTTCCATACTTACCAAGCTACTTACTTACCAGTACCTGCAGGACTGAGGGCATAGACCGGAGAGCATTAGGGATGGATAAAGCCACGGGGTGATGTGGATCAGGATTTTTGCTTGAAGATTTCAAAATAATCATTTCTTTAAAAATCCAGCATGAAACAGAATACAATGTCCCAATAAGTTGTTGAAATAAAATGAATTTCGGGAGGTTACATTGAAGTGACACCCCCATTCCTTGCTGGGGGCCATGCGTCACTCTCAGTGGCCACTGAGTGGGGTTTGGTGGAGAAACTTGGGAAGCACCAGATGATTCCAGAAAGCTCCTCCACATCTGACATCCAGAGCTTCTTAGATTAAACTTCTCCGGGCTCCTGAGTTTCATTCCCTGAGAACCTGGATTCATTTTTCAAATAGCCCCGAATAGTAAAGTTCTCCTTGGTATGAAGGTAAGAAGGTCTCTCAAAAGTGTATCTGAGTCTCTGAGACACCTCAAAACATCACCCCTCACAGCCACACTCAGAACTATCTGGGAGGAATGCGGTGTGGCTCTTGGTTGACCTCCTCACGATGGGCTGTACCCTGGAGGGCTGCTGGCTTCCCAGAGGGTTGAGGACTAGGCCAAAAATGCATGCAGAGTGAAAAGCAAAAGGATGCCGACAGCTGGGAATATCAAAGAGGGATTAAGAAAGGGGAGAAGTAGGGATAAGAGGTGAGAGCAGAGGAGAGCTTGGCAGTGGGTAGAGGGGGTGTGAAAGGAACCACGGAGGTGCGGGGGACTTATCTTAGGATTCATACTGAATTTCACTGTTGTGGTAATAAAGCAAAAGCAAATAGACCCAACTCCATCTGGGCTACCCTTCTTTATTGGCTCTGTATCAGGCACTGTGCTAAGAAATAATAAAGACACTCAGATCAAGAGAGATGAGTCTGTGGACTTGGATGGCACTTACATTCTAGGTGCAGGGAGAAAAACGAAAAGCAAGGAAGCAGGCTGACTCATCAATTCAGATACTGATGGGTGCTGAGGATAAAGGAGGCTACAGGAACGGCGGGAGCTGGCAAACTCTTCCTGACAAGGGCCAGATGGTAAACAGCTTCAGCCTTATGGACCGTATGTCCTCTGTTGCTGCCACACATACACAGTCCTCAACTCTGGTGATGTAACACAGAGGCAGCGGTAGGCAACCTATGAATAAATAGGTGTGAAGAGATTTGACCCTTGGACTATAATTTGCCATGCTCTTGAATAGGACAAGCTTGGCGAAGGGGCCAGGTGGGAGGCAGATAGAGGGTATTAAGCCAGGCACCCTGAGAACCTGAACGATGAGAAAGGACCAGTCAAGGGTGGCCTGGGGGAAGAGCATTCCAGATAGAAGGACGAACACGTGCAAACACCTTGGAATAAAGGACACAGAATGTTCCAGGGATGAAATGAGGGCCCCTGCATCTGGAGTGTATTAAACAAGAGTGGAAAAAAGTATGAGATGATGTCACCAGGAAAGGGTGCCACTGAGTCTGGAGTTTTTCTACTTATGACAGGAAGCTACTGGAAGGTTTTAAACAAAGTGATGAGTAGAGAGTCCTGTTTATTGTCAGAGAGAGGAAGGAAAAGAGCAATTCCTTATTACAAAGCACCTGGCCATGGCTTGACTCATAGAGGTAGCTGATACCTTCTTGGAGTTGGTTGCTAAAGCACTGTGCCTCCAAAGGGTCATCAAATCCTAAAATAGAAAGGATTTTAGGTTTCCCTATAGCTCAGACAGTAAAGAATCTGCCTTCAATGCAGGAGACCTAGGGTCGATCCCTGGGTCAGGAAGATCCCCTGGAGAAGGAAATGGCAACCCACTCCAGTATTCTTTTTTTTTTTTAATAAATTTATTTATTTTAGTTGGGGGCTAATTACTTTACAATATTGTAGTAGTTTTTGCCATACATTGACATGAATCAGCCATGGGTTTACACGTGTTCCCCATCCTGAACCCCTCTCCCACCTCCCTCCCCATCCCATCCCTCTGGGTCATCCCATTGTCCCAGCCCTGAGCATTTGTCTCATGCATCGAACCTGGAATGGTGTTCTGTTTCACATATGATAATATACATGTTTCAATGCTATTGTCCCAGTATTCTTGCCTGGAGAATCTCATGAAGAGAAGAGCCTTGTGGGCTACAGTCCACAGGGTCGCAAGAGTCAGACACTACGTACGGAGTGACTAACACACACACAGACACAAGCTGGCATGTCTCCCATGTTTTACAGGTAAGTGCATTGAAACCCGGAGAGATTAGTTGCTTTGCTCAAGATCACTCAGTAAGTTGGCTGCAGAGCTGGGACTGGAATCCAAAGGAGAGAGAAGCTTGGCCTAATAACAAAGCAGTCATTGCAGGAATGGCAGCATGATTCTGGATCCAGTACAGTGATGTCACTTGGCCACATCGGTGCACCCAGCCCTACAGGGACTCAATGCGAGGGTTCCAGGGAGAAAAGCCTGGGAAGAAGAGAGTTCCAGGGGCAAGGGACCGAACAGTGGCCTTGAGTGGACAGAGGAAATCTTGGGCATGCCCATTTTCACAGTGGCTGTTGGCTGAAGAATCATGAGTGTGGGACTCCACTGGAAGAGGCCAGAGGCAGACAGGAGGACAATGGAAGGCACCAAAAGGAAACAAGGGCTTCTTTCTGAGAACATCTGATAGAGCCCCAAGAAAGGTCAGAAACACTCGAGTGACACTTCAGGGAAAGTTGAAGCATGTAATAGCAGGTGAGACCAGTGAAATGTGATTTACTGCTGTCAGCAGCATCCCATTTTTGCCACCCTGTCTGGTGTGCTCTCGGGAAACACAGGTCACATTTCAGAGTTACATGAGAATATATGGACCCAGATCCTAGTCCATTCAGCAAATATATCAGCACCAAATTAAGTATCTACCTACTGCCTCCAACACATTGGTTTTTCTTGGAGCTGGTACACCTACTATCAATGACCCCAGATCCATGCCAAAGGCAAGCTTTGGCAACCTAGTACATGGCTCTGGGCAGGATGGGGAGAGATGGAAGGTCACACCTCTCGTGTGGAATACAGCACAGCTGGGGAGCAGAGGGTGGAGGGTGTGGGTTCAGGATTTTGAAGTCAGATCTCAGGAGACAGGGCTCCTTCCCAAGCAGGGAAGTGGGTCTCATCAGGTCAAGACAGGGCAGCAATCAGCCCTCCTCTCCTTCCTGGGCGAGGGCCTCAGTCCCGCCTCTTGCACGGCAGTTACTTTTCTATTTTTAGGGGTAAAAAGTGCTATGAAATGTACTTTCCAGTTTTAGGGCTCTCTCCCAGGCTCTATTTCTAGTGACCAACTGGAAAAATATCTCTCATTCTGCATGTACATATTTGAAATCTGGCCAGTAGTTTCAGAGTCCACTCCTTGGAGAGGGTTTTATAAGAGAGAATCGGTTCCAAACAATGTCTTCAGGAGAATGTCAGCCTGCATTTTGCAGAGAAGACATGAATCTCCATGGCATCAACCCTGCTACCTTCAGCCATAGGGAAATTTGAAAAGTGTTTTGTTTCAAAGATTCATCAACAGCCTTGTGGCTTTCTGCTGAGGAAGATACTGAGATTTAGGGATGAGAAAAGTCAAAGTTCCAAAGAAAAAGAGCCACAATCCTTTCATCACTTTCTCTCAAAGGGATCCATTTCCAACAGGAATTATGGACCAGGATCAGGCAGGGGCTTGGTGCTTTACTGTGAACAAAACTGCACATGAGGTGAGCTGAGTGGGCCTGAATTAGCTTCACCAGATAGGAGCTAAGTGCAGAAGAGAACCACGCAAACCAACATCAATTGAAACATCAGGTGATCCTCACAGTGGAACTGTGACCAGTGCAGAGAAAGGGGGTCATTGGTCCATTGGTCCAATATGACAATAACAAAGACGTGGCTGGGGAATGCTTTGGGAGGGGCTAAGGCCTGATATTTTAAACTGGAACACCTATGTTTGCTCCTTGGAAGAAAAGCAATGACAAACTTAGACAGCATATTAAAAGCAGAGACATCACTTTGCTGACAAAGGTCTGTATAGTCAAAGCTATGGTTTTTCCAGTAGTCATATATGGATGTGAGAGTTGGACCATAAGGAAGGCTGAGTGTCAAAGAAATGATGCTTTTGAACTGTGATGTTAGAGAAGACTCTTGAAAGTACTTGGGCTGCAAGGAGATCAAATCAGTCAATCCTAAAGGAAATCAATCCCGAATATTCATTGGAAGGATTGATGCTAAAGCTGAAGCTCCAATACTTTGGCCACCTGATTCGAAGAGCTGACCTGATGCTGGGAAAGATTGAAGGTGGGAGGAGAAGAGGACAACATAGGATGAGATGGTTGGATGGCATCACTGACTCAATGGACATGAGTTTGAGCAAGCTCTGGAAGATGGTGAAGGACAGGGAAGCCTGGAGTGCTGCAGTCCATGGGGTCACAGAGTCAGACACAAGTGAGCAACTGAACAACAACTCTTTTGCAACCCCATGGACTATAGCTTGCCAGGCTTCTCTGTCCATGGGATTTGCCAGGCAAGAATACTAGAGTGGGTTGCCATTCCTTTCTTCAGAGGATCTTCCTAATCCAGAGATTGAAATAGCATCTCTTGCATTGCAGGCAGATTCTTTACTACTGAGCCACCAGGAAAGCACAGACACTCATGCATGGGTGTGCACTAAGTCACTTCAGTTCATGTCTGACTCTGTGACCCTCTGGACTGTAGCCCGCCAGGCTCCTCTGTCCATGGGATTCTCCAGGCAGGAATACTGGAGTGGGTTGCCATGCCCTCCTCTAGGGGATCTTCCCGACCCAGGGATCGAACCCACATCTCTTACGTCTCCTGCGTTGGCAGGCAGGATCTTTCCAGTGCCACCTGGAAAGCCCACAAACACTCATATAAGACCTTAATTTGGCAAAAAGCCACTGAGGATGCAGACTTAAGGAAGCCAAATTTTGGCAGCATTCTAACAGAGACACCAATTTCCATACACAGCAGTGGTGGAGCCTCGGTACCCAGTTCCCCACGTACTCAGAACAAGCAACTCCGTCTGGCAGCTGTGATGTCTGTGTTTAAGGTTGACGCGACTTGGGGATTCACTGGGGCAGCCCCAGAGAGGTGGTTTGGGCATATTTTCTCTATGGGGAGAACTGGACTCTCTGTTTTGCCTACAAAATCCACAGTTGCTCTTCACTTCCTGTTCTGCCTGAGCTACTAAGAACAGGCTCTGTGTTTCCAGCCAAGAACCATAACTGCTCCACATGGAGCCAAACACGAGAGCCACAGCACTCTTAGAAATAAACAGGAGATGCCAAGGAAATTTCACACTGTATTGGGTACTTTAGGCTAAATCTTTTTTTGCCCTTTTTGGTTGTTAGGAGCATTTTGGTGGAAATGTTTGAAAATCCCTGGCCTCAGGAATAAGCCTGGATAAAAAAAAAAGAAAGAAATGAAGATAGGAAGGAGGCAGGACAAAGGGACGAGAAGGCACAGAGAGAAAGACAAGCCAAAGAAATATTTGTGCACATAACTGCCTGCCTTAAAAAGGCTGAGACAGGGCTTCCCTGGTGGTCCAGTGGTTAAGAATTCACCTGTCAGTGCAGGGGACACAGGTTCAATCCCTGGTCCAGGAAGATCCCACATGCCACGGAGCAAATAAGCCCCTGCACCACAACTATTGAGCCAGCACTCTAGAGCCCACGAGCTGCAACCAGTGAGCCAAAGCACTATAGCTACTGAAGCCTGCCTGCCTAGAACCTGCACACCTCAACAAAGTGTAGCCCCTACTTGCCACATCTAGAGAAAGCCTGTGCGCAGCAAGGAAGACCCAGTGCAGTCAAAAATAAAGAAACAAATAAATTCTTCTTTAAAAAAAAAAAAAAGACTGAGACATGCATCATCCCACACAACCCTTGTGTCAACCTTGTGATGGTCCCATCTTACAGATATGAAAGTTGAGGCTGCAGGAGACACGACGGAACTTATGCAAGCACATGCAGTGGAAGGCAGCAGGGGCCAGTGTTGAAGCCAAGTTGTCTCTCCAAGTCCTGTGCTCCTCCAACTCATCCCACAGTGGGTACCTTCTCTGTGTTCCTGTTGAGTAAAGAAAGGGAAGCCCAGAAAGCAAGAACCAGAGGGCATCTTTCCCACCTCCCTATCCAACTACCCAATATACCTTCCCCCTAAAACTTATTCCCACCACCCCGTCCGGGCCGGGGGACCCAGCGGGGCAGTATAACAGGGGGTTTCGGCTGGGCCCACAGCTTCTGGTGTTGAAACCCTTCCACTGGGCGGCAGGCGCTGTCCACAGCCGGATGAAAACAACCAGGAGCACTGTTGGCTTTGGTTCAGCAGCTTCTTGCCTTCCTCCCTTGCCCAGCCCTCTCATTACTCAGCGTCACAATGGCCAGGGCCTCACAAACACACTGGGCTTTGTCTGCACAGACACAGGTCAACGGAGCCTAGAAATGGGAGTGGAGCTGCTGAGAAAACAGCACCTCCTTTGGGGATCACGTGAGCCCCACATGGCCTGTGTTTGCAGGGCAACCTGAGGCCAGGCTGGGGGACAGCTGAGGGGAGAGCCAAGCTTATGAGGGGTCTGCACTCAGAGCTTCTGTCCACAGGGAGTTAGAGCCCAATACTGCTTGTGAGTAGAAACGAGAAGAAAGAAAGGCGATGATGGTGGGTGATGCTCCCAAAGAGTCCGGAATTTAATTGTTAATAACCATAACTGTCATTTACTGAGCACTAACTATATGCCAGGCATTCCTGAGCACTTTACATACTTGTTCTATCTTCACTAAACCTCCAAGATAAGTACTATTCTTATCCCTGTTTTTCAAATGAAGACCCTGAGGGTTAAGGCATTTGACCAAAGTCACACCAGTAGAGAAGGCAGAACACAGACATGAGAACAGGTCTTAAAGATGACAAAAGCCAAATCTGATTAAGTCTTTGTTAAATACTCAGCCTTTTGAGTTCTACATGGCTCACAAAATGAACAGACCTTCAGGAACAGGGCAGAGTGGTGAATTTAAAGTCTTTTGTCTCTCCATAGTTGTCCAGTGTGGGCTCCAATTCAGCCTGGATTCCCCAGGGGAGCTACTGACAAGTCTCCACGGTGTTCATTAAACGCCCATTGGGAGCACTGCCCAGCCCTGTCCAGGACCTGCAGGCTTGCCAAGCCTGTCAGCAGATTAACGACATTCAAAGTAGATAAATACGAGATAAATACGAGAAACCTGTTTGGATTGTCTTTATTTCCTTATCCCTATGATGCCAAGTTAGGATGGGTAGTACTAGATCAGTGCTTCTTTTCAAAGTTGGGTCATGGTCTCCTCACCCCCCAAACCCTTAATCACTCTGCTGGAGATGATGGAGTCTTTTCGTCACTGTATATGAGTTTCCCTCCATACTCTGTTCTACCCCATTCCCGTCCTGAGGATTATGTTTCTCACTTACAGAGGAGGAGTAAAAGAGATACAGAGGAAATATCCTGCTCCTTTGTTAAAAAAGAATGCCAACTCAGAACCACCTTCCTTAGTATCAGTACAGCTCTTTGTCACTCAGCCAAGGCAGGAAGAGGCAGTGAGAGATGTATTTCACATATAATACATGCAAGAAGCCTCATTTATGGATCTTTGAATGAATGGTTCTGTGGAGCCAGGACTTAAAACTAGCTCACTGGGGTTACAACTGTGCGGCCAAAGCAGACATTGCTAGTCAATCACAGCACTCCTCTGAATTAGGATCTGGACTCTCAAACGCCTCAAGAGAGTGTTCTAGGCAGCCATTACCAATCAATCAGAGCACATAAGATAAAACCTATTTTTAAATGTGAACCAGTCTGTGGGCTCTTCATGGGTAGGACCCCACCTTATAAAAGCATTTATCTCTCCTTAACATAACCTAACACAGTGTGATCCAGATAGCCCTCAATGTTTGTTGAACACAGAGTGAATGAAATAATGGATTAATGTAACTATTCAGACAGATCTGACTCAGTCATCTTCTGGGTACCCTATCTTCGCTCTTCTCTTTTACCAAGGTACTGGAATCTTCTGGGTACCAGATTTGTGCTTTGCTCACATGTTCTTGCCAGGTTGCTTTAGCTTTATAAGTTTCTACACTGATCCTGCAGCTGGGAAGCTGTACCCTCAACCAAAAAAGTCAAACAAGAATTCATCGACTCTAAGTCAGAAGACCCATTAGAATAACAGAACCTGGTGGATTTTCTCAGCCTCTGATGACTAACATCATTGTTTCCAGACCAAGTGTCTCTGCCTGACTTGTTCATCCCTCAAGATGAATTCTCTTCTGGGAGGTATCTTATGCAAATAGCCTTCTGATGGACCTGCCTCATCAGCTTCCCAGTTTCCTAGTCACAGCTGAATTCCAACAGTGGATACAGCTTATGCCTAGTCTATCAACCTCCCTCTTTGCCCCTATATGTGGGAAACAGTGTGTAGCAGCTAGTTATTGCTATGTAACAGAACCCTTCAATATTTAATGGCTTAAAATAACAAACATTCCTTATTTCTCACAAGTCTACAGGTCAGCTGGGTGGTTTTGCTGGTCTGTGTTGGGCTTGGTTAATGTTGGCTGGACTCACTTACGTGCCTCTGACCAGTTTGTTAGGTGACTGGGATAGTTCAACTAGGATGGCCGCGGCTGGAAGACCTAGCTCTCTTTCAGATGTCTACAGACTTGCTTGGCATAGTCTCATGATAAGGGCCATGGTCAAATAGAGACAAACAGAAATGTAGCATTTGGACAAGAAGAGGATGTATCTTTCACTAGTGCAATACATTTGAAACAGTGCCTGGTGTGTGATCCTGACCCCTTATAAGAGGGGAAAAGTTTCAAATAAGTGACAATCATACTTCAGATGAATATCTTGAATACAAAGGCCTCCAACAAAATATTTTCTGGTGGTGAACAGGCTTTGGCCTTGCCCAGTCTACCAAGTTTTCATCAAGGAACTCAGCAGTGGAAACAAAAATCAAGGCTTCTCTGGATAGTCCAAGCTGCTTTTAAGGTCCACAGAAGGTCTCCTTTTCATCTTGAAAGTACTTCTTTTGTAGCCACACTGACATAGACACTGGCTTCCTGTCATTCCCCATATTTTGGCTCCTGTACCAAGCTTGGCTAGCTCAAGGTGGGCATTCCCACACTTGCTTAGATTTCTACAGCAACTGTCGTCATCTGGTGGTTTTGATGCTATAGGTGTCAAGAGTGGGAATAAGGATTCATTTTTGGTTCTTCCAATCTGGTTCCAGAAAACATTCAGAAAGTCCAGATTGATCATGTCTTCCTAACAGTTTAATTCCCTTCACTCTCATTATGGAATAGTTGAGTCCTGTTGAGGATTAAATCATCTTCATGGGCTGGGCTGAAAGGCTCTGAGAGGATGATTAAATGCAGCAAAACTGCAAGTTGGCAATCTCTCTTTGAATATCATCTCAAATGGAGAAATCTGAAAAAAAGCAGTTCTTGCTTTGACTTTTTGGTGAGGTCTTTGCTTTGACGATGAGAAGCAAGATGTTTAAATCTTCTACTCCTTGTGTGAGCAAGCACATGCCAAAACCCTATTCCTTATATCATCTACACACAAAAACAATCTGAGCTAGTTCGCATCACCTTTCCCATTAATCCTGGATGTCAATTCATAATTCTTCTCTACTCAACATTCCAGGTAATCACTCCAATTGATCAGAGCTGATAACTAAGATGAAAAAGATTTACCACCTGAATAATGATGGACCAAAGATTTCAAGGTAGAAATGAGTAAAACAGGCTATTATGAGTTGAATTTTATCTACCCCCCCCTCCCACAATTCATACATTGAAGTCCTGCTCCTTGAAATGCGACTTCCTTTTGAAACGGGGTTATTGCAGATGTAATTAGTTAACATGAGATTATACAGTTAAAAATGAGGTTATGCTGAGGTATATGACCTAAGCCAATAAGACTGGGGTCCTTATAAAAAAGAAGTTTGGACACAGATGCACTTGGGAGAATACCAGAAGATCATGAAGACAGAACTGTATAAGCCAAGGAATGTCAAAGACTCCCAGCAAACCTCCAGAAACTAAGGAAGAGGCATGAAACAGACTATTCCAGTTTTCAGAAAGAACCATCTTGCCAACACCTTGATCTCAGATCCCAGTCTCCAGAACCATGAGACAATACATTTGTGTTATTCAGACAACTCAGTTTGTGGTGCTTTGTTACAGAAGACCTAGAAAACCAATACAAGATCAGAGAGAATCTTGCCTATGGAGCACAGATTATTTCTAAGAGGTTCAAAGAGACAGGAAATTTTAAAACAGAAAGGCAACTTGGAGACCAAATAGACAATTTTTCTTCCCCCAGCCACAAATCCCTTTTGCAAATAAAGAAACCAAAGCCCAGAGAAATTATAGGATGTGACTAAAGTCACAGAGCCAGCTGGTCAGAGCCAAGATTTCACATTAGGTCTTTTGATTGTCTCTTTCTCAGGTGGCTCAGTGGATAGCCACCTGCAATGCAGGAGACACAGTTTCAGTCCCTGGGTTGGGAAGATCCCCTGAAGAAGGAGATGGCAACCCACTCCAGTATTCTTGCCTGGAGAATCCCATGAACAGAGGAGCCGGGTGGGCTACAATCCATGGGGTCGCACAGAGTCGGACACGACTGAAGCAACTAAGTATGTCCCCATGCCCAATTTCCAGGCACAATTTGGTCATTTGCGTACATCTGGATCTCTTCTAATTTACCATGAGATCTTGAAAGCAGGGTCTATATGCCTGGAATCTGGCATGTTTTCCACATAAAACAAACCCTCAATAATATTTGTCAGTAATAGTTCATATATCCAGGGTCTTCCATAGGGTAATCTCCATGTTGACCCAAGAAATGTTGCTTTTCCAAAAGCAATTCCTGTGCTAGAGAGAGAACACGAAGGCTCAGATGTGTCCAGGCTCAAATGTGTCAAGCCGTGGACAGCAGCTCCCAATGGCCTATAAGTGATCAAGCCTTGTTCACAGTCAGTCTGGGCCAAGTAGCCTTCTCCTGACAACATGGTGCTGAGTGGAGTGGACCATAAAGACCTTCCAGCCGCCCATAAGCTCTTAGCCAGCTGCCTTCAGCAGCTACAAATTTAAATCTCTTTCCTAGCTGAAGGTCTCACATGCTTCCTAGAGGCAGAGACCATCTTATTTTTTCTCTACATCTTCCATGTTGCCCAGGGCCCAGGGTTCAGCTCATATCATGGCAGATACCCAATGAATGTGTGTCAGCATGGACCAGCCAGCCTCCTATGCCATCACCTGTCTGTTGAGCACAAGAAGAGGAAAATTTACAAGATGTTATTTTGCTAAAAATATACCTCTAAGGGGAGTCTCCTTTCCAAAGCTGGAAGAGCATTGAAAGAAATCATCTACATGACACTTTTCAACACTTACTATGTCTGTCTGAATTTAGAGAACAAAAATTCAGTCAGTTTAGTCTCTGTAGGAAAATCTCCCACAAGGCACATTTATGACGCAAATTTTACATTGTGCTTATTTCACCGTAATAAACAAATGCTTGCAAAAACTAAATTTAGTCGATTCTAAAAATCATGATTATTTTGAGTATATTAAATTAATCAAATCTCTTAGATATGTTTAGGAGCTAACTTCATATTTGTCACATCTCTTTTCCATAATTTTGGTATTTTTATGGTTGATGTGGGTTCTGAGGAACAGAGTATAATTTGTTTTTCACTGAACTGATGGGAAATCAGGATTGGCTTATATGAGCTTTGTTCATGACAGCTGTTCAAGGCCTGCTTGGATCAAAAGGAGGGAGTTGCTAAAGTTCATTTGGTCTGGCTACATAAACTGTAGCCAAGGCTATGGTTTTTCCAGTGGTCATGTATGGATGTGAGAGTTGGCGGTGAAGAAAGCTGAGCGCCGAAGAATTGATGCTTTTGAACTGTGGTGTTGGAGAAGACTCTTGGGAGTCCCTTGGACTGCAAGGAGATCCAACCAGTCCATCCTAAAGGAGATCAGTCCTGGGTGTTCATTGGAAGGACTGATGTTGAAGCTGAAACTCCAATACTTTGGCCACCTCATGAGAAGAGTTGACTCACTGGAAAAGACCCTAATGCTGGGAAGGATTGGGGGCAGGAGGAGAAGGGGACGGCAGAGGATGAGATGGTTGGATGGCATCACTGACTCGATGGACATGGGTTTGGGTAAACTCCGGGAGTTGGTGATGGACAGAGAGGCCTGGCGTGCTTCGATTCATGGGGTCGCAAAGAGTCGGACATGACTGAGCGACTGAACTGAACTGAACATAAACTGTGGGGCTCAAGTATGAAAGGAAAAGGGAGCAGGGAAGTCAGTCTTCAATTCCCACTGCCTGCCACCTCAACCCACAGTGCTCCCCTCAAAGGATTATAACCCCAAGCACACACTGGGTACACTGATGCAAATGAATGAGAGGCCCCCACCCAGTCAAATGCACTGTGGCACTGCCAGCCTCGGGAAGGGACAGCACTGCCATGCTCCTCCCCAAGATGCCATGGGGTGCCGCCCAGGCACTACCCTTCCTGCATCTGCTTCTAAAGGAAGCATATAGTGAGTTGGGACAGTGAGCTGAGCTCCATTGTCCCAACAGACTTCACTCAGAAAACACAAGCTCAAAGACAAATTAAGACTTGAGCAAGATGTAAGATGTAAGATGTAAGACTTCAGCAAGAGTAAGATGGCAGCGTTAGGACATTAAACCCCAAGCAAGTCCTTCTGAGAATGAATTTTGGTCAATGGCACCAGTCACTCAGCCATGAATCCAGCCCCACCAGGGACAATTGCATAGGGGCTCAGTTTTTCCTATGGGCCTTAATAGATGTGTTGGTCTCATGTTGAGAGTGTAATGTTGGGTTGAATGCTACGTAAGAGCTAAACTAGATTGTAAGATCTTTGAAGGTCAGAGATTCTCTGATTTCTCTTTCTCCCAAAGCACTTAGAAGCTTTTGACACACAATGCACTAACCAACAGCACATAAATCACATAGTATAAGTCACAAACTGAGACGCTGGAGATAAAATATTCTGGGGCACATGTGGGGATTGAATTACAATTTTCGTTACAGCAAGGTGACTGTGGAGCCCACATTCCCGACTAAGGAGCCCACGAGCATGGGAGGTAGAAGGGTAGAAGTTATCACTTAAAGGTGAAACATGGGAAAGGGGTTTGGAGAGGAAGTTTTCTGAGAAAGACACTGTTTGCTGGCTCTGAGCCTTAGCTCACATTATTGATACATATACATCATAAAGCAATTTTGATTCTCTGGGGAGAATTAGGCAATGATGTGCACTTGGAAACTATAAGGAAAATGGAGCCACGCCTTAAATGTTGTGGTTAAAAGCTGGAAACCACAACCTCTCAGCTCCTTACTATTGAGACTTCTTAATAGCAAAATTCCTTCCTGACTCCGTGCATAATTGCCTGCAAGAGGGAGCAGGAGATGAGGTCCCTCCATCCTGCAAGGCTCAGATGCCGATCGGATTGATTCACAGGCTCCCTGCTGTTTGAAACTGTCCTGCCAAGTGGCTGCTGGGAGAAGTCACCAAGCCAGTAGATGGAAATAGCCCTGCCTGCTGGGAGAAAGAGGATCTCCAGTGCTCTCTTCTCACCCTGTAACAAATACTGGCGAAGCATTTTTGCATCTCTGCCAGTTGCTATGGAGACCTTGAGGGGAACACATGTAAATATTCTGCTTGTGAAAGACATGCTAAGGTCCTCCAATGCAATGTGCTTTCTCTTCTCGACTTTTCTCTTTCTGGCTGAGAGCTGCAGTTTGCAGCTACATCAGCAAGCTCTGTGGTTTCAGGCCTCAGACTCATGAGACTCCTGTTTAAGGAACTCGTCTACCAGGAGCCAGAAGGAAACACCCCTTGTCTGGGGTGAGATCTTCATTTGAAACACTTTCCTGCTACATCTATGTTAGCAGAAAGTTTCTCCACCTTCCCATCTGTAAAGTGGGAGAAATAAAGCCCTCCTCGTGGGTGGAAGACTGAAAATGGACACAAGCTTTGTAAAGATGAAAGTACTAGGTACGTCTAGCAGCATGAATTACGGAATTACCGTAATTACCGGATATTTCTAAAGGCTTGTCAAATCCAAACACGGTCTCATTTAGGCATTGGCATGTACAAACGGGGCCGGCTCATCATCAGAGCTAGCGGTTAGAAGGCATTGTTCCTTCTCAAAGCTTGGTGTGGATGTCCCTCTGCTATCACTTAGCCTTGCTGAAGACAGGCTAGTTCAGAGGAGGAATCTAGGTCTTGGGGCTTGGCTCCTGGCATGTCTCCTTGCAACTCCAGGGCCTCCGTGGTGATCAACAGCCTCATCTCACAGCGTTTCATCCACACGAGAGCAGCTCAGCTGCCAATTTCTTCCGCCCTTTGAGAAAACCCAGGTGTTTTCTTACAACACAAATACAAGCCCAAGGCTCAGAAAAGCCGGCAGATCCAGCAGCAGGATCCAAGCCCGCAGATCCTCCTCCTCAGAGAGGCACCGAGGACCAGAGAGTAGGTGTGGACAAGCTCTGGTTTGAATTCCAAAAGCAGCCCCTTGAATTCCAGCTCCTGCGTGGGAGGAGGGGTGGGGCCTAGGACGAGGGCGTTGTCCTCAATGACCGTCTGCTGCCGCCCACGCCCCTGTGTCTCAGCAGTGTCTGTTCCCTGCTATCTCCTTGGTAACCCCACCCTGTGCTGTGGTGATGAGAGGAAACAGCTCAAACAGAATCAGTCAGCGGTGGGGAGCTAGGCTTGCTTCTTCTTCTACCCAGCTCGCTCTCCATTCCAGAGTTCTAGATGCCGGTTCCTGATTCAAGTCCCACGGAACAGCAGGCATATTCTGGCCTTCAAAAGCAGCAGCCTGGTCCACGTGTGTGTTCTGCTCCCGAGTCAATGAGGAGGATCCCGGACAGGCTGAACCTGCGGGCTCCAACCATCTCAGCCCAAATGCTACAGGCTGCTGGGGAGCGGAACTCACCAGGCAGGACTGTGAGGGGAGGGTGGCCGGCCAGGGGCAGAGGGGAGCATGGACAGGAAGCTGGGAGCAGGGCAGAGGTGAGCCGGCTGAAGAATTCCCCAAATTATTTTCCCTTGGCACTCCACACCCCAAATCTCCCATCTTAAAGAAAAATATAATGTGTGTGTAGATAGATAAAATATAAATACATATAAAATAATGTATGTATAATATATATGTGTGTATATAAAATATATATAATATACATGATTATTAGAACTTCCATGAAGTTTGAGGAGGGGGGATTAATAGTATTTTGCGGGTTTTTTTGTTGTGTGTGTGTTTGTGTTTGCTTTGCTGGGAAAGGAAGGAGAATTAAAAGGAAGGTGTGACAAAGGGAAATTATGATACTGATGATATCAAATAGAAATGAGCCAAGAATTTATTTATTCATTCAGGAAATATTGAGTGAGCGTCCACTACATACCAGGTCCCGTTTTAGATGTTGGGGATAGGGCAGTAAATAAAACAGGCAGAAATTCCTGACTTCAAAGAGCTTACATTCAAGTGGGAGAGGCAGGAAATAAAAATGACAGATACGTTTTTTCAAATGACAAAATTACAACAAAACACGATGAATACGTAAAACGTATCATACGCACACACAGACATAAAGCAGAGTGAGGACCAGGAACCTGGCCAGAATCTGCAATTCAGGAGGGAAAACCAAGGGAGTCCTCACTACACAATCAGTTCTGAGTCAAGTTGTGGCAGGCGAGGACTTGAGCTGGGCTGGTATCTGGGCAGAGAGCATCCTGAGACCAATCAGGAGGCTGCCTGTGGCTGGAGCCAAGTGAGGGTGGTTGGGTGGGGGGTGGAGAGGGCGTGAGGCTGGGGTGTGATGTGTCAGATCAGGTGGGGCTTTGGGGGCTGCTGAAAGGTTTAGGCTTTTCCTCCAAGTGAAATGAGGAGACATGGGAAGGTCTTCAGCAGAGAAGTGGTGTGATTTGCTTTCTGTTTAAGGATCGCTGTGGCTGCTTCATGGGGAATTAGATGGAGGGTGGAGAAGGGTTGATACTCTGAATCTGAAATCTGGTCTCACTCTATTAAAAAGTGGAACTGGCAAATGTTGGGGAGGTTCGAGATAAGTGCCCAAACTTCCTCTTACATGATCAGGAGGACAGAGAGAAGCTGGAAATAGGATGCTTTGGGTGTGATTCAGTGTTAATGACAGGTGTTCCCACACAACCTAAAATCATCTCGGCTATCACCAGTAGATTATCTACCATCCCTTGGAAAATGTGGTCTAGAGAGAAACCAACGTTCCCCATATGTGGATGCTGTAATTTATCCAGCCCCTGGGGGTTCTTGGCAGGAAGCTGCTATTCAGATAATGACTTAGAGATACTAAGTCTGACCCCACCCCCCCCCCTTAACTCCATATCTTGGACTAAAATTCAAAAAGTAAAACATTGTATTCAAGTGCAGTGGGGTCACCGAGTGATTCACACACACTCAGACGTGCCAATGCATGCAGCTACTTTGTTTTCCATAACTCATCAAATCTTCCTTGTATCTCCCTGACCCCATGTAATGTGGAGGAAAAGACTAGACTTACATGGTCAGCAGGAATATCTTGACCTCTTCTGGTATCCCTGAGGTTAGCACCTAGGTCTTTGGCTGGTGGCAGTGTCACTACCATGTGGCTATGGGTGTGGGAATCAGCATGGTGACCTCTGGTCTTGAGGGGCATCCCTGTGTTTAGGTGTAAGGCCCTCTGCTAGTGTCCCCTAGGTGTCCCCAGTCTAGTTTGTTGATGAGCAATGGACAAACATACCCATGGGACGTTGACACTGCCATTGCCTCTGGCAATCAAATCACTTGATCTCAAGGGCCTCCACTTTCCAACTTCAGGTCTCTTGAGTTTCTAGTGACCCACCTTGAATCTCACTGACCTTCACCAGGGCACCTGGGCATACAGGGATATATCACATTGCTGTTTATCATTCGCTGATAATATACTGCCCTACTCCAGCCACGTTAGTCGTGGTGCCAGACACAGGATGGGATTCTCCTGGTTGCGTTCAGCCTCTTCTAGTCTGTGTGTGGGAAAGTAGGTCACTCACTCTAAGATTTTTTAGTCCCTCCATACCTTTCTGAACGTTTTCTTAGTTCTCTCCCCACAAAAGCGTTGACCCCAAGAAAGAGGCAAGCAAGATGTGATGCGTGAGGGTCTTGTCTCCACTTCTCTTCTCATCCCTGTGCTCTATGGGACATGAGAATGTCCTTTCCCCCTCTTCTTTTTGAGTAAGAATGTACCATCACGATATCTTTTTCCTTGCTAAAATGGTGTCAGTTCCACCCACTTTCCTGGGGCCATGATGGTTATGTCAAGGGCACCCTCAATCAGTTCAGTCACTCAGTTGTGTCCAACTCTTTGTGACCCCATGGACTGCAGCTTCCCTGTCTATCACCAACTCCCGGAGCTTGCTCAAACTCGGGAAGCCAATACTGAGACAGAATTAACATTGCAAGTGTTTTGAGTGACACTTGTGAAGATAAAAGAGAGAGAAAGTAGGATTGGACAGGGAGAGCCTCAGACCGTGATGCAGATCTGAGTCATTTTGGCCAACCCAATGAGGGATTTCAGAGCAAAGGCTGCTCATCAGAGGAGTCCCATGTTGAAGAGAATCAGCCAGGTCTGGTACCTGCTCTGTGCTCAATCATTGGCTAGGGGACTGCCCCAGGAAAAGCATGACCCCGGCTACAAAGGTGCAGTGGATCTTAAGGCATCGATAGCTGGAGGCTATAAGCTAACAGCATCATTTACAGTGAACAGCAAGTTCTTTCTGGAAGGGAGACCCAGATGAACACCTCTAATACTGCCACAGCACAGGAAAGGTTGCTAGAGAAATGACTGATGGGGCAAATAATGAAATTCATATCAGATTGACATTTTCTACATGTTTTACATATTACCCAAGTCATCACTGAGCACAATCTTAACCCACATCCTCTTTGCTGCAGGTGAGGTTTAATCCACTGTGACCACAGCACAAAGCAAGTCACAAAGATTTGACTGTTCTCGAAACTTTCCTAAGAACCTCTTTACACAACACGGGGCTGGCCTAATGCTTTAAAACCATCAGCATGGCCCTTACAGGGCCCTCTGCTTTTAATCTAAGAGGGTTTTTGTAAATTAAAAAAACCACGTCCATTTTAATTCAACAGTTGGTACCAGCACGTGCCAAGTCGTTGCTCTAAACCCAAGTCCTCTGCTAAGACAACTATCTGCGTGCTGCCAGGGAAATTTCAGTGGTTTGTCGATAGCAAACTAACAGTGATAGAGAGCTACAAATCTCTAACAAGGAAAGCTCCTATGAGTCAGAAGCCAATCACCTAACTGTCTGTTCACCAGATTTCCTTCCTATGAGTCACTTTAAAATGCTTGACTTCTTCTTTCTCAGTTTTCAGCCCTTTTCTTGTTTAATCAATGACAGTTGAATACATATTAGAATTCCTGGAAGTGCTAATAGATGCAATTGGCCCTCCTAGACAGTCTATGGAAAGGAAGTGGTAGAGAGGAGATGGAAGGATGTGGGAAAGAAGTCTAAATGTGACAAGAGGGGGAAGCAAAACAGACTGGAGGAGAAACCAAAAGACTAGAAATTTCTTGCTATCCCAGGAGTCAAAATATTGCTTGGTTTAGTCATAATTTATCACAGTGATGGCCAGTTTCCTGGAAGTAATGTTGTCAGAAAAACTGTACAACTCGGGTTGAATTTGAATTTCAAATGAGTCAATTTTTAGCATAAACATGTCCAGTGAAATAATTCACACATGCTTACATAGAATTTATTTCTTTGTCTGAAATTCAAATTGAACTCAGCATCCTGTCTTTTATTTGCTAAATCTGGCAACCCAATCCAGGAGACATTTCCGTCTCATCACGTTGGGCTGATGAGGGTGATAGCTACTTGTTGAAAGGGAAATGGAGAGTACAGACCATGGTCCTACTTTCTAGCAGAAAGATTCAGATGATTTGGACTTGAAATCCTTCCCTCTGGGTTAGCCTCTGCCTTCCCAGCTCTGCCCAACACTGAGCACTTCAAACTGACCATTGGTTCAAACCCACCTTCAGGTCACTGAAACTGGACTTGCTGTTCTGGGCTTGGTTATTTTCTATGGCTAAAGGTAAGCTTGGATCGCACAGCCTATTGAACCTTCAGTTCAGTTCAGTCGCTCAGTCGTGTCTGACTCTCTGCGACCCCATGAATTGCAGCACGCCAGGCCTCTCTGTCCATCACCAACTCCCGGAGTCTACCCAAACCCATGTTCATCGAGTCGGTAATGCCATCCAACCATCTCATCCTCTGTCGTCCCCTTCTCCTCCCGCCCCCAATCCTATTCTTGCCTTAATCACCACCGTGTCTGTCTGGTCAATAGGATTGAGCTTTTGCCTTGGCTTCTGCCTGTACCTAAGGTCCTGAACTTCAAACTATTCAGTTGTGGTTTTGAGATCCTGCCTAGACCATGGGTTACTCTAAGCCCATGCCTTGGGTGTGTCTTCAAGCCAAACACATCACCTGGGACCACACTGCTGACTCCAAGCCTCGCCCTCTTGTAGTACAGGGATTGCCAAACATTTCCTGTACAGGGCCAGATAGAACATATTTTTACTTTGTAAACCTCGAGTCTCTTTCTTTACTCAATTCTGCTATTGTAACAGCAGCAGCTGTCCCATAAAGTTTTATTTATAAAGACAGGTCCATGGGGCAGATTTGGCATATGGATCAGAGTTTGCTGATCCCTGTTCTAGAAAATCCTGTAATCTTGCTCTTCCTGCCCCCAGAGTCTCCACTTATATGTAGATGCTGACCTATTAGCTCATGGGAGCCTTTTCTACCAGACAGGACTGTGCTCGATGCTCCAGACTCGAGTCCTGTTTTATAGTCTTGGTGCCCTAGTCTTGCGGAGAAGGCAATGGCACCCCACTCCAGTACTCTTGCCTGGAAAATCCCATGGATGGAGGAGCCTGGTAGGCTGCAGACCATGGGGTCGCTAGGAGTTGGAGACGACTGAGCGACTTCACTTTCACTTTTCGCTTGCATGCATTGGAGAAGGAAATGGCAACCCACTCCAGTGTTCTTGCCTGGAGAATCCCAGGGACGGGGGAGCCTGTTGGGCTGCCGTCTATGGGGTCACACAGAGTCGGACATGACTGAAGCAGTTTAGCAGCAGCAGCAGCCCTAGTCTTGGGCCTGGCAGTTCCCAGCTTTGTTCTCTTTCCCTCTGTTAGCCTCTGGGGTCCCAGCATGTCTAGAGGATGAGTGCACACAAGTGAGCCAATGTCTGCTTTTGTTTCCACATGGCATCCAGGATCTACTTTCCTTCTTTCCATAAATACTATCTTAGTTCAAGATTTTGTTGCCAACACCTTAGATGGGTTCTGTCTTCTCTTTGGACATCTGCCTCCAAAATCTTCATTGCACATCACCGCTGCATGAAAGGCAATGAGACTACCTGCCAGTGCTAGGGAAGGTTTTGTCTTACAAAACCATGGATTTAGAGAAAACCCTTCTGTTCTTAGATGATTAAAAAATCCTGGCAGAACCAAGTAAAGGCAGCCAGTGCACAGTTTCAGGACTACACATTTAGTGCTTCAGGGTGAAGAAAAATCAACATTATGAATAATATTGATGCTGTTATTAACAGTGACAATATGGCCTTACTACAGAATGATAACACAAAACAAACGTTACAGCAACTCCATACATGTATGACCAAATCCACTTCTTCACAAGGGGAGGACTTTGGGACCTAATTCATAAATTTCAAAAATAAGACTTTTAAATTAGGAAAAGACAATTTTGAAAGAAGAACATTATTTTCTAATAATGCTAATTGACACAAGCTGCTGCTCTGGGTGAGTTTGACCACCTTGTTCTACACATATTTTTTTTACTTTATGGGATAAGTATTTCTTTCAAAAGTTGAGTACAATTGAAGATTTTGTAAGCCAAATCCTATTTAAAATAGAGCTTATTCTTTAATTTTGGAGTCTTTCTTCCCTCTTTAAAAAAATGTTGTTTTCTGTTTATTGTCTTGCATCATAATAAATCATCAATAACCATTATATCCCAAAATTGAAGCTCTCTATACTTGCTTGAGAAGAGTATCTTTTGAGTTATCTGAACTCCTTCAAACCAGTCAATTGTTTTAATTGTTAGGACTTTGGAATAAATCTAAAACTATCATATATTTACATTTGCTAGTTTTTGGTTTGATTATAGCTGATTACATGAGATGTGTGCTCAACAAATACTAATTGAGGTAAATGTTTCTGTAATAATTGTGATTAATCATCAAAACTTTATTAACATGAACTTTTAAATAGATATATCTTTGTATAATTGTTATATGAAAACTGTATATATTTAAAGCATAGAATTTGATGAATCTTGACATATGAATAAATTTGTCATGAAATTTCACTACCATTAAAATAATGAACATGTTCATTACTTTTAAATATTTCCTCATGCCCCTTTTAAATCTCTTCTTCCTGTTCCTCCCTATATGTTCCCTTCCTCCAATTCACTGATCTATTTTATGTGTTTTATAGAATTTTATATAAATGGAACCATTCACTATGCACTCTTTCTTGTCTGACTTCTTTCATTCACCAAAATTGTTTTGTATATTCCTTCATGTTGAAATGTGTATCAACAATTCACTTATTTTCATCACTGAATGATATTTCAGTTTGTCTGAAAATAATTTGTTTATCCACTTACCTGTTGATGGACATCTGGATTGTTTCCAGTTTGGGGCTGTTAAAAATAAAGCTGTGATGAACATTCATAAATAGGTCTTTATATGATTATATGGGCTTCCAGGTAGCACAGTGGTAAAGAATGCACTTGCTGATGCAGGAGGTTACTGGTTCAATCCCTGAGTCAGGATATCCTCTGGAGTAGGAGATGGCAACCCATTTCAGTATTCTTGCTTGGAGAATTCCATGGACAGAGGAGCAAAGAGTTGGATGGGGTTGCAAAGAGTTGGATGCAACTGAGCACAACGGCATATGATTATATGCTTTCACTTACTATGGACAAATACTTAGAAATAAAATGGCTGATCATATATCAGATCTGTCTAAACTTTAAAAAAAAACAGTTCAACTGCTTTCCAAAGTATTTTGGAAACCCCCACCAGTCATAGATGAGAGTTCTAGCTTTCTATATTCTTACCAACACTTGGTATAGTCATTAAAAAAAAATTAACCATTCGTGTATGAATGTGGTAGTATTTGATTCTGATTCAATTCACATTGTCCTGATGACTAATGGGACTTCCCTGGTAGCTCAGTCAGTAAAGAATCTGCCTGCAGTGCCGGAGCCTGGGGTTCGATCCCTGGGTCGGGAAGACCCCTTGGAGAAAGAAATGGCAACACACTCCAGTATTCTTGTCTGGAAAATCCTATGGACAGAGGAGCCTGGCGGGCTACAGTCCATGGGGTCACAAGAGTCGGACATGACTTAGCGACTAAACTACTACCAATGACTAACAATGTTGAGTATCTTTTCATGTTATTATCTGACATTTGATATTATTCAGATTTAAACTTTTTGTCTATTTGACGGGTTTGACATCTGATTTTGTGTGTGTGTGTGTGAAATGTCTGTTCAGAGACTTTGCCCATTTTTTAAATTGGGTTTTTTTTTTCTTTCCTTATAATGAGTTTGAGAATTCTTTAAATATTTTGGATCCAAATCTTATTGCAAATATATAATTTACAAATAATTTCTTCCAGTCTTTATCTTTTTATCAAGGCCTTTAATGAAGAAAAAGGTTTTATTTTTTATAAAGTGCAATTTCTCGATTTTTCCTTTTATGTATAATGCATTTGGTGTCATCTAAGAACTCTGCCTAGTGTTAGATTCAAAAAGATTTCTTTTATATTTTTTCTAAAAAGTTTTAGAGTTTGTTTTACATTAAAAATTCACAATCCATTCATCCATTTTCAGTAAATTGTCAGATAAATTATGAGACTTAAGTCGATTCCTTTTTTTTTTTGCTTATGAATGTCTAACTGTTCCTTCACACCTAATAAAACAAACAAACAAACAAACTACCCTTGCTTCATTGAATTGCTTTGTATCTTTGTCAAAAGTCAGCTGAGCCTCTCTGTACAGGTCTACTTATGGGCTCTGTTTTCTGCCTCATTCATCTCTATGTCTGTCCTTCCAGCAATATCACAGAGTCTTCATTACTGAAGTCAGATAGTAACTCTTGAAATGGAGTAGAACAACTTCTGCCACTTATTTTTCTTTTTAAAGAGTTATTTTTAACTGCTTTAGCTCCTTTGCCCTTCCATATAAATCTTAGAATAATCTTATCTATGTTTACAAAAATTTGGGAGAAATTTTGACAGAAAATGTGTTAAACCTTAATATCAGTTTGGAGAGAATTAACATCTTAACTATGTTGAATTTTCCAGTCCACAAATACAGCATCCATGTCTATTTATTTAGGTCTCCTTTGATTCATTTCATCAGAATTTTGTGCTTTTCAGCATACAAGTCTTGTACATGATTCGTTAAGTTTACATCCAAGTGCTTAATTTTTTTTTGAACAATTGTAAGTATTTTATTGGAGAGGGCAATGGCACCCCACTCCAGTACTCTTGCCTGGAAACTCCCATGGACGGAGGAGCCTGGTAGGCTATAGTCCATGGGGTCGCTAAGAGTCAGACACGACTGAGCGACTTCACTTTCACTTTTCGCTTTCATGCATTGGAGAAGGAAATGGCAGTCCACTCCAGTGTTCTTGCCTGGAGAATCCCAGGGACGGGGGAGCCTGGTGGGCTGCCGTCTATGGGGTCGCACAGAGTCAGACACGACTGAAGCGAGTTAGCAGCAAATATTTTATATTTAAAATTTTTATATCAACATATTCATTGTTAGTATATAGAAATATGGGCTTCCCTGATAGCTCAGTTGGTAAAGAATCCGCCTGCAATGCAGGAGACCACGGTTCAATTCCTGGGTTGGGGGGATCTGTGGAGAAGTGATAGGCCACCCACTCCAGTATTCTTGGGTTCTCTTGTGGCTCAGCTGGTAAAGAATCCACCTGTAGTGCAAGAGACCTGGGTTTGATCCCTGGGTTGGGAAGATCCCCTGGAGAAGAGAAAGGCTAACCACTCCAGTATTCTGGCCTGGAGAATTCCATGGACTTAAACCTTAATATCGATTTGGAGAGAATTAACATCTTAACTATGTTGAATTTTCCAGTCTACAAATACAACATCCATGTCTATTTATTTAGGTCTCCTTCTATTCCTTTCATCATCATTTTGTGCTTTTCAGTGTACAAGTCTTGTACATGGCTTGTTAAGTTTACATCCAAGTGCTTAATTTTTTTGAACAATTGTAAATGGTTTTATATTTTAAAGTTTGATATCAACATAGTAATTGTTAGTATATAGAAATACAATTGACTTTTATATGTTTATTTGGTATCCAGTAATCTTGCTGAACATACTTCTTGATTCTAGGAGGTTTTTGTGTATTTCCTGGTATCTTCTGCATTGACATGTCCAACCTAGCTTTTTTGAAACATCACCCTGGTGGTGAGGTATGGGGGAGATAGGGTTGCAGTGTTGAGGTAGCTGTAAGCCTGGTGGAGGTGGAATTTGTGTTCCCCAGCAGGTCTTTGCTGGAATGAGTAGGGGTGGGGCCATAGCTTTTTCTGTGCTTTTTGGCTAGAGAAGAGCTGTTACTACCTAAAAGTTCTTGATCTTACTAGGCTGCTTGTCTCCTACAGCTCTGGCTACAGAGAGCAGACTTTTGTTGTTTTTGTTGTTGTTATACTGGGTCTACATTGCTGTGTGCGAACTTTTCTCTAGTAGCAGAGGCAGCTCTCTGGTTGTGGCGCGCAGGCTTCTCATTGTGGTGGCTTCTCTTGTTGTGGAGTCTAGAGTGTGCAAGTCTCGGTAGTTGTGGTGCATGGGCTTAGCTGCCCTGTGAAAAGTGGGATCTTCCCAGACCAGGGATTGAACTCATGTGCCCTGCACTAGCAGGCAGGTTCTTAACCACTGAGCCACTAGGGAAGTCTGAGAGCAGACTTTAATTGTGACTTTTTTTTTCTGCGCCTGTTGGCATTCACAGTTTGCTAGCTTATGTATCAACTCCAAGGATATATGAGGCAAAAAGAAAACCCAGGGAATTCACCAACTTTCTGTTCTCTGGGTCACAATCTATCTTCTTCCCTTCTCTTTTCAGAGGCTCCTTATGCTTGTTTTATATGTGATATCCAGGGTCTTCATCACACTTAATGGAACAAATAGTAAAACTTATATCTATTCTACCTTCCCATTAGTAGAATCACTCATTTGTTTTGTTGGAATTATCCTCAACTTTTATTGTGAAAATATGTTATAGCAGTTAATATTTCTGTTTCTGATTTAAAAGAATTACACAGTACTCCCATTGTAAAAGCAGTCACTGGAGTTCCATGCTGGTCCAGTGGTTAGGACTCTGAGCTTTCACTGCCATGGCCTAGATTTAGTCTCTGGCTGGGGAAATAAGATCCCCCAAGCTGTGAAGCACAGCCAAACAAAAGCAGATAGTCACTTAGTTTACTGTTTTTTTTCCCCAGATGAAATCTTTTAAATGGGTTTTCTTAAAGTAGTACTTACCAGAGTGGGCAACATGGCAAGGGAGGAAGACCCTACTTCCCACAGGCACATAAATATTACAACAATTGATACAGCAACTATTGATAAGAAAGATCTGAGGACTAGCAAGAAAGATCTGCTACAAATAAAGACATAAAGAAGGAACTACAAGACAGGTAGAAAGGGCAAAGAAGCAGTATAATCAAGACCCATATGCCTAGGTAGGTGACCCACAAACAGGAGGGTAATAACAATGGCAGGATTCTCCCCAAGGAGTGAGAGGCCCAAGCTCCACATCCAGCTCCCCAGCCTGGGATCCTGCAATGGAAAGATGATCCCCTGGGACCTTTGGTGTTAATGGCCAGTGGGGCTTACTTTGGGCTTCCCTGGTAGCTCAGCTGGTAAAGAACCTGCCTGCAATGCAGGAGACCCCAGTTTGATTCCTGGGTCAGAAAGATCCCCTGGAGAAGGGATAGGCTACCCACTCCAGTATTCTTGGGCTTCCCTGGTGGCTCAGACGTTAAAGAATCCACCTACAATGTAGGAGACCTGGGTTCGATCCCTGGTTGGGAAGATCCCCTGGAGGAGGGCCTGACAACCCATTCCAGTATTCTTGCCTGGAGAATCCCCATGGACAGAGAAGCCTGGCGGGCTACAGTCCATGGGATGGCAAAGAGTCGGACATGACTGAGCAATTAAGCACAGCACAGCACTGGGGCTTACTTTGGGGAAAGTCAATGGGCTGTAGGAAAAAGATTCCACTCTAAAATGGCCCATGCAAAATCTCACACGCTCCAAGACCTAGGGCAGATGCAGTCATTTGAGAGGAGTTTATTGGTCAGACCCACCTGCTGATCTTGGACAGCCTCCAGGAGAGGCAGGAGGCAACTGGAGCTCACCCTGGGGACATAGGTTCTGGAAGCAGCCATTTTTGAGAGCTCATACCACCCCAAGGATGATGGTGGAAAGAACAAAGTTCTCAGACAACCTAACCTTACACATAAGGGAGCTAGAAAAAGAACAAACAGAACCCAAAGTTAGTAGAAAGAGAGGAATAATAAAGATTGTTGTTGTTATTTAGTTCTTAAGTCGTGTCCAACTCTTTTGCAACTCCATGGACTGTAGCCTGTCCATGGGATTTCCCAGGCAAGAATACTGGAGTGGGTTGTCATTTCCTTCTCCAGGGGATCTTCCCAACCCAGAGATCAAACCACGTGTCCTGGATTGGCAAGTGGATTCTTTACCACTGAACCACCAGGAAAACCCATAGTAAAGATTCGACTAGAAATAAATGAAATAGAGACAAACTGAAGAATAAAAATCACGTGATCATTTCAACAGATGTGAAAAATTTTTTGACAAAATTCAGCAACTATTTATGATTTAAATAAAAACTCTCAACAAAGTGGTTATAGAAGACATATACTTCAACATAATATAGGCCATATATGACAAGCCCAGCTAACATTATGTTCGATGGTGAAAAGCTGAAAGCATTTCCTTTAAGATCAGGACCAAGACAATGATGCCCATTCTCATCACTTTTATTCAACATATTATTGGAAGTCCTAGCTATGGCAATCAGTAAAGAAAAAGAAGTAAAAGATGTTCAAATTGGAAAGGATTAAGTAAACTGTCGTTGTCTGCAGATAACATGATACCATACACAGAAAAGCCTAAAAATGTCACCAAAAAACTACTAGAACTCATTATGAAATCAGTAAAGTTGCAGGATACAAAAGTAATATGCAGAAATCTGTTGCATTTCTATACACTAACAATAAAACATAAGAGATTAGGAAAACAATCCCATTTTTCATCACATCAAAAAGAATAAAAAGGAAATAGAAGACTTGTACTTGGAAAGCACTGATGAAAGAAATAGTAGATGACAAAAACATAGAAAGATATACCATGCCCATGGGTTTAAAGAATTAATTTTATTAAAGTGATCATACTACCCAAAGTAATCACAGATTCAATGCAATCCTTATCAAAACACCAATGGCGTTTTTTCATAGAACTGGAACAAACAATTCTAAAATTTGTATGGAAATACAAAAGACCCCAAATAATCAAAACAATCTTGAGAAAGAAGAAAGTGGGAGGCATCATGCTCCCTGATTTCAGACTGTACTATAAGCAAGGTCGGGGAGATGGTGAAGGACAGGGTAGCCTGGTGTGCTGCAGTCCATGGGGTCGCAAAGAGTCAGACATGACTGAGTGACTGAGTAACAACAACAAATGAAACTAGAGTAATCAAAATAGCATTGTCTTGGCAGACACACAAAAAATGGACACATAGATCAATGGAACAGAATAGCAAGCCCAGAAATGAGTCTACACTTATATGGCAATTAATCTATGACAAAGGAGGTAAAAATATACAGTGGGGGAAAGACAGCCTCTTCAATTAAGGGTGTTCAGAGAGCTGGACAGCTCCATGCAAAAAAAATCCAAACTAGATAACTGTCTCAAACCATGCACAAAAATAAATTCAAAATGGATTGAAGACTTAAACGTAAGACCTAAAATCACAAAAATTCTAGGAAAAAACAAAGACAATATGCTCTTTGACCAATATTGGTCTTTGTAATATATTTTTGAATCTGTTTACTCAAGCAATCATAATAAAGGAAAAATAAACAAATGGCACTGTGCATAAGTGCTAAGTCGCTTTAGTGTCCAACTCTTTGTGACTCTGTGGACCATAACCCACAAGGCTCCTCTGTCCATGGGATTCTTCAGGCAAGAATACTGGAGTGAGTTGCCATATCCTCCTCCAGGGGCTCTTCCCAATCCAGGGATCAAACCCATGTATCTTAAGGCTCCTGCATTGGCAGGTGGGTTCTTTACCACTTGCGCCACCTGGGAAGCCCAAACAAACAGCACTACATCAAACTAATATGCTTTTGCACAGTGAAGGAAATGATCAACAAATTGAAACAGCCACCTACTGAATAGGATAAGATATTTGCAAATGATAAATTAAATAAGGAGTTAATATCCAGTTAGAAATGGACATGGAACAACAGACTGGTTCCAAATAGGAAAAGGAGTACATCAAAGCTGTATATTGTCACTCTGCTTATTTAACTTATATGCAGAGTACATCATGAGAAACACTGGGCTGGAAGAAGCACAAGCTGGAATCAAGATTGCCAGGAGAAATATCAATAACCTCGGATATGCAGATGACACCACGCTTATGGCAGAAAATGAAGAAGAACTAAAAAGCCTCTTGATGAAAGAGGAGAGTGAAAAAGTTGGCTTAAAGCTGAACATTCAGAAAACTAAGATCATGCCATCCAGTCCCATCACTTCATGGCAAATACATGGGGAAACAGTGGAAACAGTTGCTAACTTTATTCTTCTGGGCTCCAAAATCACTGCAAATGGTGACTGTAGCCATGAAATTAAAAGATGCTTGCTCCTTGGAAGGAAAGTTATGACCAAACTAGACAGCATATTAAAAAGCAGAGACATTACTTTGCCAGCAAAGGTCCGTCTAGTCAAGGCTATGGTTTTTCCAGTAGTCATGTATGGATGTGAGAGTTGGACTATAAAGAAAGCTGAGTGCCAAAGAATTGATGCTTTTGAACTGTGATGTTAGAAAAGACACTTGAGAGTCCCTTGGACTGCAAGGAGATCCAACCAGTCTGTCCTAAAGGAGATCAGTCCTGGATGTTCATTGGAAAGACTGATGTTGAAGCTGAAATTCCAATACTTTGGCCATGTCATGCGAAAAGCTGACTCATTTGAAAAGACCCTGATGCTAGGAAAGATTGAGGGCAGGAGGAGAAGGGGACGACAGAGGATGAGATGGTTGGATGGCATCACCGACTCGATGGACATGGGTTTGGGTGGACTCTGGGAATTGGTGATGGACAGGGATGCCTGGTGTGCTGTGGTTCATGGGGTCGCAAAGAGTCGGACATGACTGAGTGACTGAACTGGACTGAACTGATCCAAAATATACAAAGAACTCACACAACTCAACATGAAAAAAACCAAACGACCTGATTTAAAAAGTGGGCAAAAGATCTCAATGTACATTTTCCTGAATAAGACAGACAGATGGCCAATGGGCACATGAAAAGGTGCTCAACATCACTAACTAGGAGGGAAATGCAAATCTAAACCACAGTGAGGCATCACCTTGAACTTGTCAGAATGACTCTTATCAAAAAAACAACAAATAACAGGTATTGGCAAGGATGTAGAGAAAAGAGAACCCTTATCCCTGTTGGTGGAAATAAAAATTAGTGCAAGCACTACAGAGAACAGTATGAAAATTCCTTAAAAAATTAAAAATAAAACCATCATTTGATCCAGCAACTCTACTCCTGGATATAGAGCTAAAGAAGAAGAAAACTTTAATTAGAAAAGATACATGTACCCCTATATTCACTGCAGCATTATTTACAATTGCCAAGATATGGAAGCAACCTAAGTGCTCATCAATAGGTGAATGGGTTAAGAAAATGTGGTGTATGTACATACAGTGGAATATTACCTAGTGATAAACAATCATGAAATCTTGCCACTTGTGAAAACATAGACAGACCTAGAGGGTATTATGCAAATAAATCAGACAGAGAAAGACAGATATGGTATGATTTCACTTATACATGGAATCTAAAAACCAAAACAAATGAGCAAACATAACAAAACAGAAACAGAGTGATCGATACAGAGAACAAATAGGTAGTCACCAGAGAGGAGGAGTTTGCAGGGGAGAAGAGAAACAGGTGAGGGGGATTAAGGGCTGCACACTTCCTCTTGAAGAATAAATGAGTCACACGTATGAAATGTATGGTGTGGGAAATATAGTCAGTCACTAGGTAATATCTTTGTATGGTGACAGATTGTAACTAGACATCATGGTAATTATTTTGAAAGGAGAATTTAGAAATATAGAACCACTATATTGTGTAACAGGAATTCATACAGTGTTGTAGGACAATTATACTTCAAAACCAAACAAACAAAATCGTAGAAAAAGAGATCTGATTTTTAGTAACCAGAGGCAGGAGTTGGGGAGAAGGGAATTTGGATGAAGGTAGTCACGATTAATATAAGTAACATTGCCATATGTTACATATGAAAGTTGAGAGTAAATCCTAAGAGTTCTCATCAAAAGGAAGGAATTTTTTTTCACTTCTTTAATTTTGTATCTATATGAGATGCCGATGCTCACTAAATTTATTGTGACAGTTGTTTCGAGATGTATGTCATTCCAATCATTATGCCCTACACCTTGACTTTATATGTGTTGCATGTCAGTTACATGTCAATAAAACTGGAAGAAAAAAAGTTTTACTTACCCATGTCCAGAAAAAAATTCCTTCAATGATAGTGCAGTGTATTCTAGGAGGTAGTTTGTTGTTGAGTTGCTAAGGCATGTCTGACTCTTTGCAACTGCATGGACTGCAGCACACCAGGTTTCCTTGTCCTTCACCATCTCCCAGAGTTTGCTTAAACTCATGTCCATTGAGTCGGTGATGCCATCCAACCATCTCATCCTCCCTCATCCCCTTCTTGTCCCGCCTTCAATTTTTCCAAGCATCAGGGTCATTTCCAATGAGTCGGCTCTTCGCCTCAGGTGGCCAAAGTATTGGAGCTTTAGCATCAATTGAAGCTGAAGCATCAGTCCTTCCAATGAATATTTCATAACTGCATAATCACTCCCCAGAGATGATTCTTTGTAAGACAGTTGTTCAGATGGTAGCTCATCCCTATAAGTATTGTGGTTCAGCAGCAGGTTCTAGATGAATTTATAGTTGAGGAAAGAGAAAGAGATGCCTCTATCCAGACACTAATTTACTCCATAGTGGAGAACCAGCCCCAGTGGCCTTTCCAGGGGAACCAGCCACTGGGTGCTGTGTCATCTACAGTATTTAGTGGGCTCTTGCTCATTTATTTCAACCTCAGAGCTTATCAGTCCAACCCTACTCCAGCCACGTCTATCCTATTTTCACCAATAGAGGCAGATTGTATACTGGTTAAATTCTGAAGTCAGGGAGATTCAAATTTGAATTGTACAATTGTTCTCACTCCCGCTCTTGAGGCTAAAGTTGGACGAGACCCCTGTTACTAAGCATCAATAGGGAGAGAGACAGAGACAAAAAGGAACAAGAAGAGAGGAGTGTTTTCTCTCTAACAAAGGATGCTGAGCACAAAATACAAAAGCCCACCACATAAGGTCAGGAAGGAAAGTGTTAGGTTGCATCTGAGATGCAGAGCTTGCAGGTTAAGGAGCAAGTTAGCTGGTAGGGGGGCGTTCCCCAGGACAGGACTAATAGGCAGCCTACATAACAAGGAGACCATTGAGATGAGGGGAGAAGCAGAAGGCCTGCAAACACATTCAGGAAAAAACTGTACACACAAGACCCAAGAATAGCAGCATCCCTCTTGTGCTCAGCTTGGTCTGTGTTGTCAGAGAAAGCACCACCCATGTAAGTTCACATCTGGTGGTGCTGATGTATTAATAGAATAAACAAAAAGAGCTGGAGTAGGTCAGCAAGTCCTGGACTGATGGGCTTTACTGAGGTCAGGTATAGAGTTCTGGCTAGAATGAAAGCAGGGGGTTGGTGTTCAAACATAAAGGTAAGCAGGTAAACAGAGTCATAGAAGAATAACACATTCTCTGGAGGAGCCAGATAAAGGCTAGAGACTGAACTTGTAGAATCAGGTTGGATGAGATTCAAATAGAAGCAGGTTTAGAACAGCAAGGTAGGGTCATGGTGAAATTGTTCAAATATCAGGGGGTACTATTTGTTAGGATCTGAGGGCAAGAGGGAGTAGAGATGTGGTGTGAGCTGGTGGGACAGTTTTAAGGATGAGGAAAAGGGTAGAAAAATGATACATCTTTTTGGATGGAGATAGAAGCCATTGCCCTACTCTAACAGGGGAAAACTTTAGGTTGGCTTTCTTACCCTGACTTACCATAGAATCATCTCCCTACTCTTTCCACGAATAAAAGGACTTAGGGAAGGCAATCAGATTTATGGGTTTCTGGAAAATAGGATTACTCATCCCCATTGACCAGGCAAAATATTGGTTGCAAGCTATCAAAGAATATGAAAATAGGAAAATGGTTACCTGGCCAGGTTGCCATGGAGAGAAGGGGTGGCTCAGGTCCTTTTAACAGGAACTGAGATAGCAGAGGTCTATAGTATTGATTTCATTCTCTAGGTCCAGAAAAGCAAGATGACAAGAAAAAGTGTCAACCCACAAGGAAGTGTCACCTCCTTGCGACCTTCATATCATCTCTCTCATGAAGATGGCATGATACATGTTTCATCCAAGTAGGGGCCCAGTAGTGAGCCACCTTCCTTGATGGCTCAGACAGTAAAGTATCTGCCTACAGTGCAGGAGATCCGGGTTCGATCCCTGAGTAGCGAAGATCCCTGGAGAAAGGAATGGCAACCCACACCACTATTCTTGCCTGGAAAATTCCATGGACAAAGGAGCCTGGCAGGCTACAGTCCATGAGGTCGCAAAAAGTTGAACACAACTGATCAACTAACACTTTCAGTGACTTTAGGCCTCAGGGGCCAGGTCACAAAGACCCCCTCAGATATTACATCAGATGATGGAAGAGGGGACAGGCAAATTGAGAACAGCTGTTAGGTAGACAGCTAGTAGTGTCTGTGGCTGAGGCAGTTGGGTTGTTCCTTTGGTTTGCCTCTCTCATAGAGGCAAAGTCACATCATTTGAAAGGCATTTTAGGAGATACGATCTGCCTTCATGAGATCATGGGTATTGCTGCTGTCCTAGTTCCCAGGAAAGCAATTCCATTTGAAAATTCTGCTGTAACTCTTCAAAGAATATTTCCTAAATTACATGTAAAAGTAAGTCATTAGAAAATGCAACTTGCTTTTATTTTTATTTAACCTGTAGTTCTTCAAACCTCACCCTCTGGGCTAATAGCCCACAAAGATCTCATAGCACTTACTAAAATTCATAATGATTTGAATATATCTGTTTATTTATCTGCCTCTCCCATCACTTTTACTGTAAGAGTCATCTGCCTTGTTTTCCATTCTTTCTGGGACACAGTAGTAAGACCGGGACACAGTAGTCATTCAGTAAAACTCTATTGAATAACTAAAGGAGCAAAGGAACATTTTGGATGAAGGAACTATGAGGGAAATCTTTGGAGTAGAAAAGGCACCTAGTACTATCAATGTGTTCGCTAATTTTTGTTGAGCACAAAAGGTTATTTTTAATGCTTGCCTGATATCTTATACAGAACAGTATGGGAAGAAGTTCAAGAAAGGTACCCTTTCTGTTGACTTAGTGTTTGTATGTGGAGTTTAGCTGGGACTTCCTAGGTGGCACTAGTGGTAAAGAACTCGCCTGCCAGTGCAGGAGACAGGAGTCGCCAGTTCAATTCCTAGGTCAGGAAGATCCCCTGGAGGAGGGCATGGCAACACACTTCAGTATTCTTGCCTGGAGAATCCCAAGGACAGAGCAGCCCGTCAAGAGTCAGACATGACTGAAGCAACTGAGCATGCATGCATGTGGAGTTTACACCAAACAGTTAACACCAGCTACAACACACAGAAAGCGAATTGTAATTCAAATTTTCTGTTCCAGAATCTTGGCGAGGGTAAGAGAGGGTCTGTCTTTTCATTTCTCCAGAGACCTCAAACTCCCCCATTTTCACTGCTGTGTGCCAAGTTCCCAGAGCTGACTGAGAGGGAAGTAGGTGGGCATCCAGCTGCATAAACACCGCCCTCATTTTTCAGGTAATGGGCTCCTTGGACCACTTTCCCTCTCAGGTCAAAAAACAGACAGTAGAGTCTCTGGTGACTGTGCGAGCCAGGAGGGGAGGATGAGAGGTCTTCAGAGAGGCGCCAGCTAGAGGAGACCTCAGGAGAGCATGGGGTAACTATGTCTGTCCACTGCTCCTTTCCCGCAAAGAGGAAAAAAGAAGACAAACAAAAGATCAAGCTGTGAGTGGGAGGGAGTGGGTAGGGAAGTCAAGTTTATGTTAGAATCATTGAAAAGAAGGGCCTCGCAAGTGAGGAAATGCTGGAAGACTCTGGAAAGTGAGACGGGCAGTGGAAAGTTGAGGTCAATAAACACCACCCCTGCTGCTATTGTTTTTCCAATTTTCCTCCCCTCAGGAGGTGCTTTTCTTGGCTGGGACTCCCTCAGACAAGTCTTAAGGAGCCAGGATGGTGACAGTAAAGCCAAGGAGGGGAGAAAACTGGGAAGCATTTCAAAAGCTTCTTCCCCGATACTCTTCTTCATTTCCCTTGTAAACCAGTTTTAGAAATCATGATCATCTAGGCAAAGAGGTTCTGACTGGAGCCTGCCTCGGCCACAGACAGCCATTTCTTCTCTTCGTTCAACCTTTCAAATCCTGTAAGGCTTTTTGTAAACTTTCTACAGGGTCCCTGCTCCTCTGACGATTCATTATAAGGAGAATGGAAAACATGAGAGACTTTCAGCTAATGGGTAAAACATGTAGGACAACTCCTCTCCCAGCCCCTGCTGCCTCGGAGGCCACCTTCCTCCCAGCCCCCAGGGTCTGGCTCAGTGTGAAAGGATGCTCTGCTTGTCTGGGGGACCAAGCACTCTTCTGGGAGAGCAGAGTGTCCTGGGCTGGATTAGCAGACAGATGAAGAGAACACCAGAGCAGAAGACCATGGGCCCTTGGCAAACCAAGATGAGGATGGAGAAGCTTGCCCTCCAGGCTGCCATTAATATTTATTTTTTATTTTATTTATTTATTTATTTATTTTGCTATTAATATTTTAAATCCCCAACTGAACTAGGGACACAGAGCAAAGGGATGCTAAAGATGTTTCCTTGTTTCCCTCAGGTGATGTCTGGTCTCTATCGAGGACCAATTTCCGGGACACAGTGATACCCCCTCTCTCCTCACACCTATAACACATCAGCCATGTGGCACCAGGCGAAAGGGAACCAATTCCTCCAGCATGAGACTATCGCCTTCCTGCAGCAGAAGCAGGGACTGGGCAGGGCTGACCTCAGAGGGCCATTTCTCAGACCGTGACTTCTCTTTTCCGGCGATATTCTCTCCCTAGGTGACCTCATCCAGTCTCATGGCTTTAAGCATGAACACCCACATCTCCAGTCCCAGCTTCCCCCTCGGGCTCTGGCTTCGTTATCTCCAAGTGCCTCCTTACAATCTCTACTGAGATGTCTAACTGACATCTCCAACTAGACATGTGCAAACAGCATTTTGGAACCTTCCACCCACACCCGTTCCACCCAAGTGTCAGTTGACAGAAACTCTGTTCTTCCAGCTGCAGAGGCCAAAAACCCTGACCTCTCTCTCTCTCTCATCCCGCTTCCAAATGCTGAGCCCTGTCTGTCTCTACCATGAAATACACCTAGTTACTGCCTCCGCTGGCGCTCCAAGGCACAGGGTCTCCCGCCTTTATCATTGTCATGACTTCCTGGCCTCCTTGTTTTCTCTGTTACCCCGCTTCTGTGTGTTCACCGTCTACAGCCTGAGTGATTCTTAAGTCAGATCATGTGACTCTTTGCACTCAAAACCCTCCAGCGGCTCTGTTTCACTTGGAGGAAAACCCAAAGCTCTCACAATGGCCTAATGTTCTCTGCCTCTGTCTCTTGCTGCTCTGGCCCTTGTTCACTCCCCTCCTGCTGCACTGGCCTCCCGACTGCCCCTCAAACACAGAAACTATTCCCACCTCAGTCTCCCCCAGCCTGGAGCACTCTCCTCCCCGTCACCTGCATGGCCACCTCTCTTCTTTTTCAGGTCTCTCTCTCCTTTGGTGTGAGGCCTTGGGTGTGACTTTCTCTGACCACCCTCTGCTGCTGTTGCTGCTTCTGCTGCTAAGTCGCTTCAGTCGTGTCCGACTCTGTGTGACCTCATAGACAGCAGCCCAGCAGGCTCCTCGGTCCCTGGGATTCTCCAGACAAGAACACTGGAGTGGGTTGCCATTTCCTTCTCCAATGCATGCATGCGAAGTCACTTCAGTCGTGTCCGACTCTGTGCGACCCCACGGACAGCACCCCACCAGGCTCCTCTGTCCCTGGGATTCTCCAGGCAAGAATACTGGAGTGGGTTGCCATTTCCTTCTCCACCCTCTCTAGGACAGCAAAAGTTACCCCTGGCCCCTCTGTCCCACATCCCCTGCCTTGTTACTCTTCATGGCATTTTCTTATTTGGGGGTATATTTTAAGTTGCACGAAAACAAAGATCTTTTCTCTCATGTTGACTGCTTTATCTGCTGTGCTGAGAATAATGCCTGATGTTTAGCAGTTGCTTAATAAATGTCAAGTGAACTTCTGATCCACTTTCACTCTCTGGCCACAGAAGGACTATTGTTCTTGGATATGGCATTTCAGTTTGCTTCACCATAAAAGGGAGGAGGATGAGGTGTGATGGTTTCATTGAAGGGTAGAGGTTTTTTTTAATGACTTTACAAGAAGGTCATTAAAAAAAATCTTCAGAAATCCATTAAATTTGTTCCATTGTGACTGATACATTTGATGAGAACAAGTTTCCATGCAATGGGGGAACTGGAATGGGGTAGTGGTGTCAGAAACAAAGAGAGGAGAAATATTTTTATTATTTATTAAGATGAAGATCACCCCTCTCATTTCATTTTTTAGATAAAATGTTTTTTGAGTAGAACATACACAGAAAAATGCACAAGCTTTAAATAAGCTATTGATGAATTTTTTCAAAGTAAACACATCCATGGACTCACCTCCCAGGTCAAGAAATAGAACATTACCAGGACCAGAGTCCTCCTTACACCTCTTCACACGGTTACTTCCTTCTTGTTCCTTAAAGGGACCATTCTCCTGCCTTGTAACATTGTAGGTGAATTTTGCTTGGTTTCAAACCTTATATAAATGGAATCAGACAATATGCATTCTTTTGCAACTAGCTTCTTTCATTCTACCTTATATTTGTGGGAGTCATCAATGTTGTGTGTAGCAATGGTTAATTTATTTTCATTGTGTACCATATTCTACTCTATGAATATGTTGCAGTGTATTTATCTGTTCTACTCTTGATGGGCATGTTGTTTTTTTTCTCTCTTGAGGCTAGTATGAATAATGCTTCAGTGAACGTTTCTGTGCCTGTCTCTGACCAATATAAGCCTTCATTCCCCTCAGATGTATACCCAGGAATAGACTTGACAAGTTTTGAACATACTATGTTTAGGTTTGGTAGATCTGCCAAACTTTCCCTAGTGGCTGTATCTCTCTAAATTCCCACTAGTATATGTGTCCTAGTTGCTCACATCCACACAATCACTTGGTATTCTTCTTTTCATTATTTTCACTCTTGTGGGTGGTTAGTGATATTTCAGTATGAGATTGTAGTATATTTCCTTGAAGACTAGCTGAATACCTTTTCATATGTTCATTGGCCATTCTATTGTTTTGAAATGCTTGTTCAGGTCTTTCGTTCATTTATTTTCTATTGGGTAGTACTCCCCTTCTGTTGTAAATGTTCTTTACATATTCTGAATTGAGCCCTTTATCAGTTACATGTATTGTGAATATCTTTTCTCATTCTGTGTCTGGACTCTTTTTTAAAACCTTCTTAATGGTATCTTTTGATGAATCAAAATTTTTAATTTTTTTATGAATCAATGTTTTTAATTTTAATAAACTTCAATATATAAACATTCTTCCTTATGGTTAGTGCTTTTTGTGTCCTATTTAAGAATATTTGCCTACCTCAAGGTCAAGAACCTATTCTTGACCTGTGTTATCTTCTAAAATATTTCATATTATCTCTATAGACCACATAGAATTGATTTTTTTTTTTTTTTTTTGCTCTGGCATAAAGCAAACCTAGGTATTTTAAAAAGCAGAGACATTACTTTTCCAGCAAAGGTGCATCTAGTCAAAACTATGGTTTTTCCAGTAGTCCTGTAGGGATTTGAGAGTTGGACCATAAAGAAGGTTGAGCGCTGAAGAATTGATGCTTTCAAACTGTGGTGTTGGAGAAGACTCTTGAGAGTTCCTTGGACTGCAAGGTGACCAAACCAGGCAATCCTAAAGGAAATCAATCCTAGATATTCATTGGAAGGACTGATGCTGAAGCTGAAGTTTGATCCAGCACCACTTGTTGATAAGGTTGTTTTTGATAAGTTTGTACCAATGCCTTGAAGTGCCACCTTTTTCACAAATCAAGTGCCTATATATGCGTGGATCTGTTTCTAGACTCTACTCTGTTCCACTGGTTTATTTGCCTATTGTTGTGCTAATGCTACACTGTCTTAATTACTGTCACTTTCTAATAAATCTGTGTATCTGGTCCAGTAAGCCCTCCAGCTTTGTTCTTCTTTGAGGTGGCCTTTGCTATTCTTCACTCTTGGCATCCCTATTCTACTTTCATATGGACTAGAAAACATCTTTAAAAGTAAAATATCTTCCCATTTTGGTGGACCCTCATATCATCCAAGCACCAGCTTTGAGTTATGTCATAAAGTCCATAGTGTAGTGTGTTAGTCGCTCAGTTGTGTCCGACTCTTTTTGATCCCATGGACTGCAGCGTGCCAGGCTCCTCTGTCCCTGGGATTCTTTAGGCAAGAATACTGGAGTGGGTAGCCATTCCCTTCTCCAGGGGATCTTCCCAACCCAGGGATCAAACCCAGGTCTCCTGGATTGCAGGCAGATTCTTTACCATCTGAGGCTCCAGGGTAGCACTTACCAAACCTCAGTCCATGAGTTGCCTCCAGCCTGGTGCTCCAAACAGTATTTGTGCATGTGTGTGTGCAGTAGCAATACACTCAGTCCCCTGCTAGTTTCTGCTACCAATAAAACCTCTGTTATTTCTAGCAATAAATTATATTGTGTGCTTACTGTTATGTCAGGTATTGAAAGTGCTTTGCACAAGTATCTATTTAATCCTTCCTAACACCCAAGGAGGTAAGTACCCTTTTACTGTGCCCTATGGTATGGACCTAACAGTAGCAGAAGATATTAAGAAGAGGTGGCAAGAATACACTGAAGAACTGTACAAAAAAGATCTTCACGACCCAGATAATCACGATGGTGTGATCACTCACCTAGAGCCAGACATACTGGAATGTGAAATCAAGTGGGCCTTAGAAAGCATCACTACGAACAAAGCTAGTGGAGGTGATGGAATTCCAGTTGAGCTATTTCAAATCCTCAAAGATGATGCTGTGAAAGTGCTGCACTCAATATGCCAGCAAATCTGGAAAACTCAGCAGTGGCCACAGGACTGGAAAAGGTCAGTTTTCATTCTAATCCCCAAAAAAGGCAATGCCAAAGATGCTTGAACTACCATACAATTGCACTCATCTCACACACTAGCAAAGTAATGCTCAAAATTCTCCAAGCCAGTCTTCAGCAATATGTGCACCATGAACTTCCAGATGTTCAAGCTCGTTTTAGAAAAGGCAGAGGAACCAGAGATCAAATTGCCAACATCCGATGGATCATCAAAAAAGCAAGTGAGTTCCAGAAAAACATCTATTTCTGCTTTATTGACTATGCCAAAGCCTTTGACTGTGTGGATCACAATAAACTGTGGAAAAGTCTTAAAGAGATGGGAATATCAGACCATCTGACCTGTCTCTTGAGAAACCTGTATGCAGGTCAGGAAGCAACAGTTAGAACTGGACATGGAACAACAGACTGGTTCCAAATAGGAAAAGGAGTATGTCAAGGCTGTATATTGTCACCCTGCTTATTTAACGTATATGCAGAGTACATCATGAGAAACGCTGGGCTGGAAGAAACACAAGCTGGAATCAAGATTGCCAGGAGAAATATCAATAACCTCGTATATGCAGATGATACCACCCTTATAGCAGAAAGCGAAGAAGAACTAAAGAGCCTCTTGATGAAGGTGAAAGAGGAGAGTGAAAAAGTTGGCTTAAAGCTGAACATTCAGAAAACTAAGATCATGGCATCTGGTCCCATCACTTCATGGGAAATAGATGGGGAAACAGTGGAAACAGCATCAGACTTTATTTTTTTGGGCTCCAAAATCACTGCAGATGGTGATTACAGCAATGAAATTAAAAGACGCTTACTCCTTGGAAGGAAGGTTATGACCAACCTAGATAGCATATTTAAAAGCAGAGACATTACTTTGCCAACAAAAGTCCGTCTAGTCAAGGCTATGGTTTTTCTAGTAGTCATGTATGGATGTGAGAGTTGGACGGTGAAGAAAGCTGAGCACCGAAGAATTGATGCTTTTGAACTGTGGTGTTGGAAAAGACTCTTAAGAGTCCCTTGGACTTCAAGGAGATCCAACCAGTCCATCCTAAAGGAGATCAGTCCTGGGTGTTCATTGGAAGGACTGATGTTGAAGCTGAAACTCCAATACTTTGGCCACCTCATGCGAAGAGTTGACTCATTGGAAAAGACCCTAATGCTGGGTAGGATTGGAGGCAGGAGGATAAGGGGACGACAGAGGATGAGATGGCTGGATGGCATCACCGACTTGATGGACATGGGTTTGGGTAGACTCCAGGAGTTGGTGATGGACAGGGAGGCCTTCGATTCATGGGGTCACAAAGAATCGGACACAACTGAGCGACTGAACTGAACTGAAAGAGTTATACCAACTGTTCAAAGATCCTTCCTTCCCCACTCACTGTTCCTTCTCTGTCAGCTTCAATGCCTCCATAGAACCTAGCTTGTCTGAGCTTGAAGGATCTGAGAGATATTTGATATGACAAATGAGGAAATTCATGCTCAGAGAGGGAACTGATTTACACAGAGCTTCCTCAGCTGGTTAATGGCAGGAAAAGAATTAGAACATTGGTCTCTTGACTCTCAGACAGTTCACAGTCCCACTGCCCTTTCCCAGTTATTGTGCCCGCAAACAGACTTCCTTGCTGTTACCCAATTTATTTCCTCTCCATTTCTGTTTAAATTTCTGTAAAGACTTGTCTATGATGTTAGCTGTTTCTACTTCCTCATCTCTCTTTCTCTCCTTGATCCACTGTGAAACTACTAAAATTGCTCACATCGAGACCATTGCTACTTTTATGTTGTCTGGCCTATGGCTTCTTCTTTCTCTCATGTTACTAGACCTCATCTTTCTTGCGACATTCTCTTCTTTCACCTATATCACTACATTCCCTCAGATTTTCTTCTCATTGGCTATTAATTCTTAATTACCCTCAGCTGGATCCACCCCCTCTCAACCTAAATTTCATATTTTAAAGTACCCAGGTTTGCTCCTTGGCATACATTTCCATCCACACTCTTTCTGTAAGTGACTGCACCAGCCCTACAATCCTAAATACAATGTATGTCCTAAAGTTTGCCAAGCTAGTTGTTCCAACCTTGACTTCTCTCCCGAGTTCTAGACTTTAACCTCTTGCTTGACATCTCCATTTGGATGTTGTCTTAATTGGGTCCTCTATAAAACAGAGCCCAAGGCAAGGATTAGCGTAATAACAGTTTAATTGGGAGATGCAAGTCCAGGGTACAGGGTGTAGGAGAAAAAGGGAAAGGAGGCCAAGGAAGGTGTGGATAGAATACAATGAACTGCTCTTCCAACCTGGCTTTCACCTCCCAGAGAGCTGCCAAGAGACCCAGCAGTCACTCGGAAGCTGTGTTCACTCAGCATACGGCACTTCTCTGGGAGAGTTGCTTGAAGATGTTGTACCTTAGAGTAGCCCGTGGGAGAAGGAAAAAGGAAGACTTTAATCTGCCTGCCTCCTTTTTGGCTCCCATTTCCCCCTTGTTCAAGGTTCACCCTTAGGGAAATAATTCTATACTTCCAGTTGCAGAATCCAAACCATCGTTGCTGTGCTGACAAGCCAACTCATGGTGTGATATTCCATTCATGTTTGAACATGGTAGAGTGACCCAGAGTTGCTGGAGCCCTGGCAGGGGGAGACAGAGAGGGACAAAGAAAGGGGCTGAACAATGTTTGTGGCCCAGAGCAGATGTCTACTAGATACATCAAAATGAACATGACTCACCATTCAGAAAACTAAGATCATGGCATCCAGTCCCATCACTTCATGGCAAATAGATAGGGAAACAATGAAAGCAGTGAGAGACTTTATTTTTGGGGGCTCCAAAATCACTGCAGATGGTGACTGCAGCCATGAAATTAAAAGACGCTTTCTCCTTGGAAGAAAAGCTATGACCAACCTAGACAGCATATTAAAAAGCAGAGACATTACTTTACCAACAAATGTCTGTCTAGTCAAAGCTATGGTTTTTCCAGTGGTCATGTATGGATGTGAGAGTTGGACTATAAAGAAAGCTGAGCGCTGAAGAATTGGTGCTTTTGAACTGTGGTGTTGGAGAAGACTCTTGAGAGTCCCTTGGACTGCAAGGAGATCCAACCAGTCCATCCTAAAGGAAATCAGTTCTGAATATTCATTGGAAGGACTGATGCTGAAGCTGAAACTCCAATACTTTTGGCTACCTAATGCGAAGAACTGACTCATTTGAAAAGACCCTGATGCTGAGAAAGATTGAAGGCAGGAGGAGAAGGGGACAACAGAGGATGAGATGGTTAGATGGCATCACCGATGTGATGGACCTGAGTTTGAGTAAGCTCTGGGAGTTTGTGATGGACAGGGAGGCCTGGTGTGCTACAGTCCATGGGGTCGCAAAGAGTCAGACGTGACTGAGTGACTGAACTGAACTGAACTGAAAGAGAAGTCTCGATTTCTTTCTGCCAACCAACCTGATTCCGTCTTCCCTCACAGTCTTGTTCATCTTGGAAAATGGCACCATTGACTCCACTGTTAAACTTTAGTCAAGGATACCGTCGCCTCATGCATAGGCCACTGAAATGGCCTGTGAATTGGTCCTCTCACCCTCACTTTCATTTCCTTTCAGTTATTCTTCCTATCACAAGAGTGATTTTTGTAAATGTAATGCAGTAGTGCTCTTCTCAGCTCTGGAGCTCTGTTCCATCACTTACTCTCAGATCAAAGGCCTCCCTTCACTCCCCGATTAAAAGGGGCTGTCTATATCCCCCTGCTTTATGCAACCTTAGTTCTTACCACATTCTGAAATCATCTCACTGGATATGTGTTCTATATTACCTGTCTTCCCCACTATAATATAAGCTCCATTCAAGTACAGAGCCTGCCATCTGTCTCCCTGTACCCACAGCACCTAGAATAGTCTTTGATACATGAAGGGGCACCGTAAATGTTTGTTGAATGAATGAGTGACGGGATGAACAGTAGCTGAGCTGAGAGCCTAACTCTGTGTGACAAGCATGTGTCTGTTTGCCTGACTTTGCATCACATTAGGTCTTCCTACAACTAAAAATTCTTCTGGAGCAAGGAATGTAGTAAGGTTTAAGGGCATTAGTTAGGTCCTAGAAGAGTTCAGGATGAATTTAGGAATCAGTTAACATATTTTATCCTGTCTCTGTTTATTAAAATTAAATTTTTATTTTGAGATCATTGTAGATGCACATCCAGTTTTAAGAAACAATGCAGATACCGTTACCAGTTTGCCCCATGGTACATTGTAAAAATCATGGTACAATATCACAACCAGGGTACTGACAGATGTGGTCAACATACAGAAGATTTCTGTCACCATAAGAATTCCTCAAGGTATATTTTTATAGCCTCAGCTGCTTCTCTCCCACTCTCACCTCCTAAACCCCTAGAAACTCCTAACTTGTTCTCCATTTTGACCATTTGATCATTTTAGGAATATCATACAAAGGGAAACATACAGTATATAATCTTTTGAGATTGGCATTTTTCACTCAGCATAATTCTTTGGAGATTCATGCAGGTTGCTGCTAGTACAAATAGTTCATAGTTTACTCCTTTTTTCTTGCTGTGTACTATTCCATGGTGTGGATGGACCTCAGTTTGCTTAACCAGTTACCCCCTGAAGAACATCAGGTTATTTTGAGTTTGGGGCTACTACCAATAAAATTGCTAAATTTGAGTACAGGTTTTTGTGTGAACATGAACTTTTCATTTCGCTTGGATAAATGGCCAAGAATGCAATCTCTGCATGGCAGTTGCTTTAGCAGCATCTAAATAATGTCCCTCAAAAAAAAAAAAAAAAGAACGACCGTCCCTCTATTTTTCCAAGTGTGGTGAGGATGCAGAGAAACTAGATCACTCACACATTGCTGATAGGAATACAAAATGGTACCACCACTCTGGAAAGCAGTTTGACAGTTTCTTTTAAAAAATAAGCAACTACCATACCACCCAGAGATTGAATTACAGCAGATTTGGGATTCACCAGCATCCTTTCCACTACCCCATTCTTCAAAAAGGCTGATGCTCTGTCCCTCATTTGGCTCAGGCAGGGATTAATGATAAAAACCAACTGCTGTCTAGATGCAGCAGCTCATGAAGCATTGAAGAAATGATAAGAAGAAAGGAAACTCACATTTTCTGGACTCCCCAGTCCATTTAAAATAACGCCAGAAATGAATTGTTCCTTGAGTATCTGGGGGAGCAGTCTGTGGCCGGATTTCAGTTGAGACCTTGATAAGCCATAGGAAACCGCATACATAGGCCAAATCAGATGAGTAGGGGACACCTTGACACAACCTTTATGAAGGCCAGTTGGAGAGAGGCTGCAGACAGAAGCGGCAACAGCAGAAATGTGTGCTTCTGTGCATATTACCTTGCCTGAGCCCAATGTGGATTAAAGGCTGCATCTAAGAAAGGAAAAGTTAGATCTAATATTTAGGACTGGGGCCATTCTGGAATTCTCTTTCTTTGGGGGCTTGACAAGCCAAAACCATACAGCAGGGAGAGCAGCCTGTGTTTAGTTCTTCTCAGGATTACCACCACAACTTATTGGTCCCAGTTCCTCTGGAGGCCCGGCCTCTCTTCCGCCCTCCCTCTCCTCCTCGACCTCATTCTTATCTTCTCCCCTTCTCAAAGCCATGTTTTCTAACACCTTAACTGTTTGTGTTTTGGTTAACACATATTTACACCGTGGTTACTATTTCCCATGTGTTGTTTTATGATTTTATGTGAATTGGCTCTATCAAAACTCATAACAAACCTATGAGATAGGGATCAGTAATGTCCCAAATGCGCAGATGAGGGAACTTAGCCATAAAGGAGTCAAGTAACCTGCCCAAAGTCACACAGCTAAGTGGCAGAGATAAGCTTCAGACCCACATGGTCTGGCTTCAGAATCAATGCTCTTAATCACTACATTAGGATGACTTTCTGGTAATGACGTATATGCTGGAAACTGTTCTCTTTTCAAGGCCACTTGGTATTTCGGTAAGAGAAGAAGCCTTCTGCTGAAGGGATAAAGCATTAAAATGTGGGATTTCGGATAGAGAGTAACAGGGATCGAGCCTGTCACCCAGGCTACTGTGCGAACAGGACCCTCAAAGGGCAGGGGGCGATTTACTGCGTATGACAGCTCTGTCTTGCGTAGGTTATTTCCAAGAATTGCTACTGACGTTTAGGAAATGGAATTACTATGTGCCAGAGACTGGGTGAGGAGCAGCCCATATACTATGTCAACAAAAGTGCAGGACAGGCAATATTAATTCCCTTTTAACAATTAGGAAGTTAAAGCCACCAGTGGCAGATGGTTAAATAAGTGAAGTCGAACAATTTGAAAACAGCTGTCCTAGGCCTGTCTGGTCTTCTTTTACTACACAAAAACAATTAAAGCATTAAGTTTCTAGTTTTGCTTTTATCTTTGGTCAGCATGTCCATTTTGGCAAATGACAAGGTAAGAATAGAAAGTTCCACATTCCCCCCATGAATCAGTTACTCCCCCAGACTTTCACATCATGAGACTGTGGCACCACCGCCGCCTGAGTGCTCAAATAGAAAGATGCAGGACTTGATCTGTATGTCTCTTTTACCCTGACTCCCCTTTACAATTTACCAGCGAGTTCTGCCAATTCTATCTCCAAAATGCATCCCAAGTCCATATGCTTGTGTCCGGTTCCACCAGCACCTCTAAGTCCAGGCCACCACCAACCACTGCCCCAACAACATCCATAGTGCCTTCCTGTGCACACCCCCTTACCCTGCAATCTGTCTCCATAGATATGTGTATATTCTTCTTAAGATGTGAATTGGATCTTGTCCCTTTCTTATTAGGGGCTTCCCTGCTAGCTCAGTTGGTAAAGAATCTGTCTGCAATGCAGAAGACCCCAGTTTGATTCCTGGGTCAGGAAGATCCTCTGGAGAAGGGATAGGCTGCCCACTCCAGTATTCTTGGGCTTCCCCTGTGGCTCAGTTGGTAAAATATCTCCCTGCAATGCGGGAGACCTAGGTTCAATCCCTGGGTTGGGAAGATTCCCTGAGAAGGAAACAGCTACCCACTCAAGTATTCTGGCCTGGAGAATTTCATGGACTCTGTAATCCATGGGGTCACAAAGAGTCAGACACGACTGAGCGACTTTTACTTTCCTTTCTTACTAAATATTCTTCCAGCTATATTTGATGCCACTTTCCAGTCCTCTCACTAAGCTCCATCCAGAATAGATTAAGCTCTTCCACACTTTACCCGCAGCAGCATCCTATCCCCCCACTCTTCCTGTGGCTCTCATCTCCTCAAACATTTCCACTGAATCTGCAGTACACATCTTCCCTCTGTTAAATCTCCCTCTCAAAGTCTTAGACTGGTGCCTGGCATACAGCAAGCACTCAGTTAGTGATAGGTCTTGTTTCTGTTTTGATCATTATTGTTCTAGTAAATACTCTAAAGATGCATGCCTAGGTGACTAGATCACCAGAGTAGGAAAGATGAACGCCATTAATATCTGAGGCCCTCAGAGCTTCTAAGAGAGGAAGATTAGATACTTCTAGAGGAAAAAAAATAATATATATATATATATATATGGGCTTGTAAATCCTCTTCTCTGCCTTTAAAAAAATATCATTAACTATTCTTATCATAAACATAATAACCAAGTGCCTAATGATAGCACGTTTTACAACAGCGATGTAAAACATATTTTGAAAAAATAGAAGAACACTTCTGATATTTTTTAAAGCAGTGTCTAGATTTGCCTGATGAATTTTCCTAAGTAAGTTTTGCTCTGGCTCTTACAGTCCCCCAGCATGTTCTTTTTCTATGAACTTAGCAATGAGTACTTAAAACAAAATTTTCCTCTTTTTAACTTTCCCATACCCTTGCTAACAATCTAGGAAATGACTTCCAAAAACATAAAAGGAAAGAGAAGAGTGGGAATAACTAGGGTCGAATCACCTATGAACTGGATGATTAGACTTTGTCCAATATAGAGCTGCTTTTGAAGAAAGAAAAAGCGACAGTATAAAGAACTCATACGCAAGAAGTGGTGAGGCTGGACTTTCCTTGAACAAATGGTGCCTCCAGTTTAGGCACGAAAATTCCCATTACATGTAATATTTTATGTGCAGTGCCAAAGGCCTGCTTCAGTAACGGACCAACCATTTGACAGAATATTATAAAGCTATTCAAGTAACACTGGGAAATAAATTTTCAAACATGGGGAAAACCATGTTATATTAAGCAGTTAAAGGAACCCTATGAATGCCATGTATGAAAATCCACCAGTGTACTAGCTACACTGATTAAACTTTTACTTTACTCCAGGCTTCATTCCCAGGTGATAGCAAATAGGACAGGCATGGAAGTAAGTTGACTCCTAAACTCAACCGGATCTAAAACCCAGAATTGGAAACACACCTAATTATTCATCCTGTATGTCGTTGCAGGCTTTTCTTTGTTCCTCTGTACTTGGCAAATGTTCTAACACTTTTTAAAATTAATTTTCTTTCTTTTTAAGTTATATTTTATTGGAGTATAGTTGCTTTATAATGTTGTATTAGTTTCTACTGTACAGCAAAGTGAATCGGCCATACTTATATCCCCTCCCTTTTGGATTTCCTTCCCATTCAGGTCACCACAGATCACCGAGTAGAGTTCCCTGTGCTATACAATAGGTGCTCGTTCGTTATCTATTTCATGCGTAGTATCAATAGTATATATGTGTCAATCCCAATTCCTCCTTCGTAACCATACGTTTGTTCTCTACATTTGTGTCTCTATTTCTGCTTTGTAAATAAGATCATAAGGGAACTCTTTCTCACACTTTCTAAAACACACTGTGTTCTCTTTTATAGTTTCCCTGGAAACTTCTAAAGGGCAGCTGCTATGGGCTTACATCATCTCCCCCTTCCCCCCTACAAATGTGCAAATAAAGAACCACCTCTGTGTCTTTAATTTATAACAGGCTAAACTTTCCCCTGTAAACTGATACTTTGACCAGAAGCCTGTGGGTGGGATGGGTGCTGTGTTTTTTCGGTTGTAGCTTCTTTTGGCTGATAAACTAGCACTTAAGTGTTTCCCTTTTCCAAACCCCCAAATGACAAGTGTCTTTGTGGTGAGGTGGCAGCCCAACCGTCCTTGCCAATGTGAACGGTCCTGGGGACACTTATTTTTAGTTTGCCGCCTAAGCAAGAACTAGGCTGGGTAACTAGGGCCTTTGGGGGTGCAAACTCCCAGAATCCAGAGCATGGAGCTTTAAAGGGAAGCCAGGTGAAGTAAAAGACAGTTTCAGGAAGGCCTAAGCGCCTGTTCTCCAAGTGGGCCACAGAGACACGCCAGAGATCTTGTCTTGGGTGATGTTTAGATGGTTTAAATTTATCAAGGTTGCTATAAAACAGAAACATATGACTTCATTTAGATGAATGTAAATCCAGGCAGCCTTGGGAACTAATTATAGCAGCGAGGCTGAGGATATAAAGCAAGGACTGTGGTAGACATCTGCTCTATGGCCTGCTTAGCATCCCGTTCTCCCTTCTAACAGAGCCCGAAGCAAGTGTCTCACCTTCGGCGGGTGGAGCAGTTGCCATGTCACCGAGCAAGGCCAGTTTACTCTCCAGGGAAAAAAATCAATCCTAGTGAAGGGACACAGGGACCCCAAACCAGTGGAGGGTTGTTTAGTCTCTCCCACTTAGATTGCCTAGTTTCCTGTCCGGTACAAAACCAGATTCTTTAGATTTTTGTTTCATTCTGTGAGCTACTCTGTGGCCTTCTAATATGTATGTGGGTGTGGCGTGATGTATATATGTGTGTCTTTTCAACTTTTTTTTTCTTAAAGGAGCTAAAGTTGGTTTCTTTTGTTTGGAACCAAACAACTGTCCCCCTCCCCCAAAATGAGAGCCCTGACATATTTCACTGTATAAGCAAATCTCTGGCTGGCTCTGGACAGAAGGGCAATTCCTCCCCGTATCTATACTCCCCTCCCCATCTTGGCTCAAGTATTTTCAAATTAGGGAAAAATGAGTCCCCCTCCTTAAACAGGAACTGTGACAGGCTGGGTTTTATGAGAGCATTGGTGATTGTTTTATCCTTCCTGTTTCCATGAATGCAAGCTTCTTACTATTTCCTAACCAGGGGCAGTCAAGCAAATGCAATCTCGAAAAGACTCTTTAGCAAGAGGGAGCGAGGGCCTGCCCACCATCAGAGTCTGGTGTGTTGCTGCTTCAGAACCTGGTTTTGCTCATCCTGTCGTTTCCTGAACTGGAAACCAGGCTCTGGTATTGACCTCTCAGAGACTAAACACTCCTAGCAGAAACACCTCTGACTCCATGGATAGAAATATTGAGGGCATCAGAAAATAATGCCCTCAGACTCATGCAAGGCCAGAGGTGTGGGATGAAATATGGTGGGAGGGACCTTCCTTAGGAGGTAGGGCTCCATATACTCAGAAAGTAGGCGAGGAGAAGGAATGTTGTGATAAACATTTAGTGAGGTAAAAAATGCTCCTGACAAGCCATTCATTGACAAGAGCCTATAAAACTGTACTACCAGTTTTATACACAATGCCTGTGTGTGTGTGTGTGTGTGTGTGCACATGCATATGTGTATATGCATAGAGAACCAGAGACAGGAGGGGAGGGTAGAATGAGAAAGACATCTGGTCTCTTAGTAATAGAATTATGGGTGATTTTAATTCCCTTCTTAAAGCCTCTCCACATTTAAAATTTTTTCAACAATGATTATGTGTTACTTTCAAATTGGAAAAAATCCTTAATGTAACTTGGAAACAAAAGGAAAGCAATGCCTCATTAGCACGAGGCTCTGTCTAAGCAGTGCAGGAGCCCCACCCACCCCAGTGAAATCTGTCTCATCAGAGTCATGTGCGGAGATTGTGTCAACCTAAGTGGCCACAGGATAGACACTCTACAACTACCACTGCTATCACTGCTATTACTTTGCCTAGCACGAATAAGATCTCCCATCTCCATAGTATGTGTTTATTTTTCAAGGTATCTCTTACCTCATTTTATGCACCACATAATCTAGTAAGGTAGGAAGGGCCAGTAACATTGGTCCATCTTATGAATGAGGGAACTGAAGTACCTGCCAGTATGTCATGTTAGATCTTATAGTATTATTACTGATAACAACAATAGTGGTCTTAGATGTCAAATTATCAGACCTCTGTCCCCAAATCTCTTTAGAGCACAACAAAAACAATAATAGTTCATATTTATTTTGTGCCCCTGGGCTTCCCTGGTGGCTCAGATGTAAAGAATCAGCCTGAAATGCAGGAGACCCAGGTTTGATCCCTGAGCTGGGAAGACCCCTGGAAAAGGGAATGGCTACCCACTCCAGTATTCTTGCCTAGAGAATTCCATGGACAGAGGAGCCTGGTGGGCTACAGTCCATGGGGTCTCAAAGAGAGACCACATAGACCCCTCTGAGCAACCAACACTTTCACTTTATTGAGTGCCTGTAATGGCTTCAAATTTATTGAAGTAGATGCAGTTGTTCTTATTTCAAAGTTAAAGAAAACCTGGGGCCCAGAAAGATTAAGTAATCTGTCTACAAACACATAATTAGTAAATGGTTGAGTCAGCTTGTGAACTCAAGCAGTCTGACTCCAAAATCATGAACTGGACTAGAATGTCACATGTCTACTATTCCATTTTTGAAGAAAATTTCCATTAGGGTAAATTGGCCAAACCCTTCAACTTCGTTCTGTTCTAATCTGACCCCCATTTGGAATGAGTCTTAGTCTGAAAGTAAACATCTCATATCCACTGGGGCAGAAGTGGCTCTTCACTAATATTTTCAGCTCAGAGTAAAAATGTGGAAGAGCTCAAAAGAGATGGTATCCAAGTCCATTTTAGACCAAGATGGCTTAAAAGAACTTGGGTAAACTCTCAGCTCTAAAACTAACAAAGCTCCCAACAGTGATGGGTGACCTCAGGCAGACGTACCAGGCCAACAAAAGTAGTAGCCTGGAAAATGGAAAGGATCAGTTCACACTGAAATCAAGCTGGGCTTCCTTCTGCAGCACGTCTCTCTGCCATTTTGGTCTCCATAGCACTGCAGACATCAAAACGCGGCAGGAAACCCAGGAGTCTGGGCTAGCAAAATATTATTTTCAAAGCAGTATCTGGCAGTTGGGGACGGAAGGCAGACTTGAGACAAATACGAGATCAAAAGTCTGGTAAGACTTGGTATCATTCAAATACACCCACGGACATTTGAAAGTTGTTTTGCTCACTAGGGCAGCCTGGGGCAAGGTGATGAACTCAAGGAAGCTGGTCACAGTCAGCCTCCACCATCTTTCAGTGCTCTTTCTGCCCTTAGAATGTCTTCTCCTTCATATACTCACTGTCTTCAATCACTATCCATCACCAGACCTGGGACCTCCCAGTTGTCCCCCTCACAACTCTGTCCTGCCGGGCCAAACCCTGACTGTCTTTTATTAAGAGGGGATCTTAAAGTGTATTTCCACCATAGCTGTTCAGTTTTTCAAAGTATTAGTGACTAAACCAAAATGATAAACTAATTCATGATTTATGCTGAGTGATAATGACTTAGTAAGTTAGTATGCTTACAGAACTTGTGAAATTTACCCTAACAATAACTAACGAAATTTTGCTGGCATTCTAGGAGGCTGGTGTGGTAAGCTAAGATCAGATTTGACTGCTCAGTCGTGTCCAACTGTTTGTGACTCCATGGACTGTAGCCCACCAGATTCCTCTGTTCATGGAATTTTCCAGGCAAGAATACTGGAGTGAGTAACCATTTCCTACTCCAGTGCATCTTCCTGACCCAGGGATCAAACCCACATCTCTTATATCGCCTGCCACTGGCAAGTGGGTTCTTTACCATTAGCGCCATCTGGAAAGCCCATGGTAGGGATGCTGAGTGTTTATTTTTATTCAATTCTCCTCTCCTTTTAAGTAGGACCTACCACCTGTGTTTGATGATGGACCAAGGTGTTTAACTGACAATGAATGATCTTACAGCAGACTCTTTCTCTGTGGTGGCAACTGTGAAGTCATTTGTTGAAATGGAAGTGTCCTAAGTTCCAATCAACCTGGATCTCTGGGGCACAGGTGTCCTAGAGAATCATCCAGACCTACAATGGACTTTGGGACTTTGGGTGAAACTTTGGGTGACTTCCTTTATATTATTCTACTAACCTTTTGGTGTTATGTGGTACAGTAGCATAGTTCAGCACATCCTACTACAGCTAGTAACTTTTACACCTCAAATCATAACCTATAATCTGGTTCTTCTCTACTGTTAAGAGAGATATGTGCCACTTATTAGCTATGGCTTTGGACAAGCTATTATACCTCCCCAGAAGGAGTCTCAGTGTTCTCTGCAGGACAGGATGGCTGGTCTCTTTCAGATATGAGTCTACCTAAATGGTAATCCCAAATTATATGGTACCTGCTCCCTAAAGGTAACTATTGTATGCTAAGACAAGGCAATTCATCCCTAAACAAATAGAGGTGCTAAACCTGTCAAGCACTTTCCTACTCATATCTCTAAACAGGAAGGTCAAGACCCCAGGTTGCCAGTACATAAGCATGTTTAGGGCTTCCTAGGTGGCGCTAGTGGAAAAGAACCTGCCTGCCAATGCAGGTAGATTTGAGACTCGGGTTTGATCCCTGGGTTGGGAAGATCCCCTGGAGTAGGAAATGGCAACTCACTGCAGCATTCTTGCCTGGAGAATCTCATGGACAGAAGAGGCTGGTGGGCTCCAGTCCATAGATCACACAGAGTCAGACACAACTGAAGTAACTTAGCACGCACAAACACATTTTAGGAGGTTTGAGAGTGTAGCAAGAAGCCATACAAGGTCTCATTATTCTTTAATATTGGCCATTTTAATACCCCTCAGCTATCAACATTTGTCAGATTAGAGCTGGTTCCATCTGAGAATTACAAAGCTTTTCGCAAAGTTTATCTGGAAATTAAATTGGGAATTCCCAGTTCATGTCTGAAGACCAGAGGCCACATCATCTAACACAGTGGTTCTGTCCTTTTAACACAGCACCTCTTCCATGCAAAAAATTTCCCTGGATGTGCATATATGTATAACTATTAGAGCCTGTTGAACTAAAAATACACTATTTTAAAACTGTTTTAGTCTATTTTTGTTCATATATTTGGAAAATAGCACATATATTATTTAAAATATTTGGACATATTATATATGCAGCCTATAGGCGATGTTGGGCACATGGGTATGTTTGCAGGCTCCTTGCAGTAACTCTGAGGTTCCCCAGGGGCTATTCATACCCACAGGCTGGGAATAATAAATTCAAGGAATCTAGGAGAATATTGCAACCTATATTTGGTTCTTGCTTCCTCCCTTTCCCCCTCAAACTCTAAGTCTCTGGGAAGCACATACTAACACAGAATTAGGGGGCATGAGGTTTTGTGAGGAATAACACCTGTCAAAGGAAAGATGAGGTAGCAGGAATGGCCATGAGGAGGCCACTTGACCATGGTCTAGGCTCTGTTAGCCCCAAACGTTGCTCCAAAGCAAGATCGCCTGTTGGGGCTTATCCCTATCAGATGGAAATGGCCATAACTTTATCCCTTGATCTTGCTCAGTTATGAGCTAGGGCCACTTTGAGTAGAATGTGACTTGAGTTTAAATTTGCTAAGAAGTGAGGTTGTCACCTAGTTATCCTCCTGGCAACTGGGTAGCGAGTCCTTTCTGGGAAGGGGGATCTGAGTAGTTTATCTCCATTTGGCACACCCTAAATTTCCCCCTATTTCTATAGGCAATTTTGTCCCTCAAGGTTAAATGTGAAGAAAATATAACTTTATAAATGACAATGTGAATTACCTTCGGGACATGAGCCATCTCTAAACAAAATCAGAAGGAAAATTATAACCATATGTGAGCATAACTGCGTTAGCTAAAGGATGAGGTGTTTCCAGGATTGGGGGTTGTATTTAGTTTAAGTAGAATCTCCTTCTGCAGAGGAAGTTAATTGCAAGTCTGAAATAAGATCAGAGAAGTGTTTGCTGCAAGAGTCTGATCATACTCTGCATTGAACATGACTCTTCATGAATACATTGGCTGTTTACTGTGGGGAAGTCACTGTGTTGGGAAACATGAAGCAGTAATTGCAAGGCAGGAAATTACCAGGGAAGGCGCCTTCTCTTAGGAGGAAGAAGAAGTCTATTACAATGTCAGTCCCTTCACTTAGCCTGGGCTGTGAGGGAGTGATTACTACGTGTTCTGAAAAACAGACTGGGACGGATACAGTTAGTAGGAAATATTTACAAGATCAAACCTGAATACAGGAACCATGTCCTGTTAATCCGGTTTGAAACAGTGAGCCAGTCAATCTCCAAAGATGCATCTTGCAGAAGCTGCCAAGGTGGTTTCCAAGTGGGAGTTTACACAGACCAAGGAGAGCAGAGGGGGAGAACAAAGGAAAGGGAAACTTTGGAGGGTGGGACTATCTCCTCCTCTTGCCTCCAGTCCTACCTCAAAAGAAGGGTCCCATCTTTATCCCTGACATGTTAGGGTTTTGTGTAAGGTTACCTTTAGGAAAAAGTTCCTTGATGAAAGTAAATGAATCAGATAATCACAGTTTCCTAAGTCTCACATGAAGCCTACTGAAACAGAATCTCACATGAATTTGCCTTTCCAAAAATGCTGCTCAATGAACTTTATGATAAAAAATGGAGAGACAGATGACAAATGAGATAGAGAGATATTATTAATAGATGATAGATGAAGGCTTAATAGATAATATACATTTATCAATATACTAATATGCAATGCATATTATAACATATACACAAAAATAAAAAATATAAAGGAGTAAGATAAAACTAAACATAATAGAGGCTCCAGTATCTTCTTGAACCCAGGAGATTATCTTGATTTCCCTTGATGTAGGCAAATCTTACATGGGAGCATTCTTACAGTCTTATCTGTGATAGAAATGTTTGGGAAATAATCAGATAACCTACCATGACTTACAGATGTAAACCCATCCCAATTTTTTTAATGGAGTCTGAGCCACTGAGATAGTGGCACCCTCCATCCCAGTCTGTTCCTTCTTCTGCATCAGCACTAGGGACTCAGGGAAGTGGTCAATGGTTGTAGGTGATTACAACGACTTGGGGAAAGGGCACATGTCTTTTTCCAAACCAGACGGATTCTTCCTCCCTCTTCCCTTCAAGCACAGATGAAATCCAACTTAAGCAAAGTTGAGGTTTCAAAACAGTTCTATTCTATCACCCACGTTTAGAACAGTGAGTGGAATTGGTGACACTTGTGTTGATCAAAGGTCCTATACCTCAACTCTGAAAGTCAACCATAAATATATAGTCACTGTTGTCTGGGAGAATAACTCAAGAAGAACCAGTGGTTCATCCCTGAACCAGATGGGTGGATATTAACAGAGAGGCGATTTGAAGACCCATGCAAGCGAAGGCCAAGCTCATCGGCAGCCCGGGGACTCAGGAAGGTCTGAGACAGGTACCAGATGTGTTTGTGTCACTTCTGTGACTCAGCTTCTATTTCAGCCACCGGTAAATAAAGGACTGTTTCCAGGTATGCTATATTTGGTTAAGCTCTAAACTGGGACATTAAGTATAGCCCTAAGGTGACCAAGGCAACAATGCTCTACACCACAAGTATTTCACACATGTTGGATTGAAAAGAAATTAAAATTAGAAGCATTAAAAAAAATGAAATTAAGCCTGTGGGTTCCCCACACAACCTGCAAATCTCCCTTCACTGTCGGCACGGCACCAGAGTTCTGCTTCTGTTTTGACAGCTCTTTCCGCTTGGAGTCCCAGTTTCGGTGCTGTTTCCCCAATGTGCTTTCCCACTTGTTGTTCATTCACAGTCTGTCCCCCTCCACTCCTTTCCCTCCAAATTTCCACCTGCCAATCTACCTCTCCTACCCCACCCTCACACACATGTACAGGCTTTGCCCCAAAGCCTCCCCAGTGAGCAATATCTTTTTCTGGGGATAGTAAGCCCTGACTCATCGACTCCTTCTTACCACAGTTTCCAAAACACAGTCTTACTTCACCCTTGTCTCTACCCAGATCTCCATAGGTCTGGGCCACCATGTGCGTAAACAGACTCTTAATAGTGGGGTTCCCTTGTCATCTTCCCCACCCCCTCTCACTCTCTATCCATTTTCTGATGCCTACCCCTCAAAATTTCTGAAGAAAGCAGAGTCCTTATGCTCTAGTTCAGTTCTAGCCTGAACTAGAACTCTTCAGGCTCCATTGTTTGCTGCATCTCAGAATATTTTTACTCTTGGTCAACAAAGGAAAACACTTTTCTGTTGTTAAAATAAGACTCAGAGATCCTTAGAGAAATGGCACAGTAAAAATAGGAGAGACCACAGTCAATTCCATTTTAGCTTCACCACCTGGGCAGGAACAATAGAACCTACAGACAAGCCAAGATTTTCTGTGAATTGGGTAGCCAACTGCATTTGATTCTATTCTCCCAGCCCCAGTGAGAAGCAACAAAGCAGCAGAGATTTCCATGTAGCTAGCTGAAGATGAAAGTTCTCACATTTTTCTGTTAACTGTAAGTGTATGTATCCCTTTAACAGATCCATGCAAGGAAGCATCTTTCAGACACGGATTTGAGGGTGACATGTGATAGATGAGAAAGATACTCTTAAGCAAAATCAATCAGATTGTCCTCTTCACTATCCCCACGTTCCTATTAAACCAACTTGAGTGTCCCTACCTCCTGACACTCCCTTTTCTCTGAATCTATTCTTTAGATCCCTCCCCAGCTGACAAGTCAGCCTGCTGGTGACTCAGAATTAGTTCAGAATATTCCCTCACACCCCGACCTCTCTGATCAAGACCAAGCCTGTTCCCTACTGATTCTGACAGTGACCCCAGCATGCCCTCAGGTTTCAACTCTCCCAGGTCGTGCCTGGCATGGCAGGAAGCTTGTATAGTAGCCTGTGCCTTTAAAACTCCCCAGAACCGATGGAGTAGCTGTGCACCAGCTTCCATGGAGGAATGCACTGAGAAATTCTTCAGTCTACCACACCTTCATATTCCAGAAAAGAAAGTGCCTTCTCAGATTCTGGAATTTCTTCAGCTCTTGGCTTAGAGTTTAGAGAAAATGCCACCTATCACCTTTAGTAAGGGATTCCTCTGCCTGTCCATGATGAGATTACTGATATAAGACAAACCAAACCAAAAAAGAAGTGTGTGCGAAACTGTCCCCTATAAGTGAAATGAGATGTTTCACCAGAAATGATGCTGGTGGGACTATTGTTGGCGTATAGCCCCTAGAGGTGGCCTGCTTGCCTAGTCACTAGGTCTTGAAGAAGAATTCGCATTCCATGTGGCTTCCAGATGGTACACTGCAGGACATCTAATGTCCTTTGTGAAACATGTTCAGTCGTATTTGGGAATTAGCTTCCAACTTGGGAGAGTTTTCCAGGATTGCAGAAGCCTGTTCTAGGGTTGATCTATGAATATGTCATAAGCGCATTGTTAGGTAATCAATTAAACATTTGAATTAAATGATTCAAATAACCATAGGCAGCTCAGGCCCTCTTCTGATGGCTTCCTTCCAGAACATATGAAGGAAGCAGAGTTTAAGGAATCAGGACTTCTGGGATCCAATTGCCCTTTGCATCTCAAGACATTTGTCAGATAAAGAGTATTTTTGCTGTTAAATAAGGCTCAAAGCTATGACAAACCTACATAGTGTATTAAAAAGCAGAGATATCACTTTGCCAACAAAGGCCCTTATAGTCAAAGCTATGGTTTTTTCAACAGCCATGCACAGATGTGAGAGTTGGACCACAAAGAAAGCTGGGCAATGAAGAGCGGATGCTTTCGAACTGTGGTGCTGGAGAAGACTCTTGAAAGTCCCTTGTACAGCAAAGAAATCAAACCAGTCAGTGACAAAGGATATCAACCCTGAATATTCATTGGAAGGACTGATGCTAAAGTTGAAGCACCAATACTTTGGCCACCTGATGTAAAGAGCCGACTCATTGGAAAAGACCCTGATGCTGGGAAAGACTGAGGGCAGGCGGAGAAGGGGGCAACAGAGGATGAGATGATTGGATGGCATTATTGACTCAATGGACATGAATTTGAGCAAACTCCAGGAGATAGGGAAGGACAGGGAAGACTGGTGTGATGCAGTCCATAGAATCACAAAAAGTTAGATGACTGAGCAACTAAACAAAAACAACAATAACAACAAATATGTGCTCAGGATAAGCAAGAACTAAGCCAGATAAGGGGGCTGGAGTGATGGCAGGGATTGGCCAGGTGGTGAAGGCAGGACCACAGACAACAGCCTGGAGGAAGAACCCCCACAAGCTCGCTGGTTGATAAGTCACAACTGAAACCAAAGAAACTAACAAAGTAGGAGTTGAAGGGTTGGGCTGAGGTCAGAAGGCAAGGCTGGGACTTCACCTAGAGACAGGCTCCTGCTGACAATGGCCTACCCCGAGTGCCACCGCTTCAAAGGGAAGCTGGAGATGGTCCTACTAAGGGTCAGCTGAATCCAGAGCACTTGGCATTTTCCTCTTTATGTTACTTTATACTCAGGAAAAAAAATCAAACATCATGTTCTGAAGTGAACCTCTCAGATAGTGAGATATGGGGGAAGAAGGCCTGACTTTAGTTTGACTCCAGTGTTTTCATTAACTAGGTATAGAACACTAGAGAAGTCAAATCTCCCGAGGCCTCAATTTTTTTATTTTATTTGAGCGTGGAGTGCAAGTTGCTCAGTCGTGTCCGACTCTTTGTGACCCCATGGCCTATACAGTCCATGGAATTCTCCAGGCCAGAATAATGGAGTGGGTAGCTGTTCTCTTCTCCAGGGGATCTTCCCAACTCAGGGATCAAACCCAGGTCTCCTGAATCGCAGGTGGATTCTTTGAGGCCTCAATTTCTCTCCATCAAATGAGAAGGTTATGCCAAACACTGCCTAACAATTCTTCCAGGTTTAGAAATGACAAAGCCACTTCTACCATATATGTATGCACATGTGCACAGGCACACCCACACACACGATGGCGAGAGTGATGCAATTCTCCAAGAAGGTCAGAATACTATCCTTGCTAGGGGTCTCCTCTCTCCTGAGTCTGGCTCTGGGAGGGGCACGCTTCCTCAAAAACCACAGCTGCTAAAATGGCTTCAAAGGAGTTATACTTGATTCCTGTTTCCTAACATCCTGAATGTGAGGCCCAATAGAACTGATAATGGGGCACTTCCCCCAAGTTACAAACCACAAACTGAAAGGGAAAAAACCATGCTACCCAAGGACTTAGCCCGTGGCGGATAACTGGGGCCAGAAAAAACAAGCCTGACCTCGGACAGGCCCGTTCACCGCTAGGGAATATGCAGTGGTGGCTCAGCTAGGATTTCCTTTTTTCCAAGACAAACCAAGTTGGCTCTGATGAAACTGGTTGTGGCTAAATTCCCCTCCTTTACTCATATCATTATTCCCAAATTGCAGCATGCTCCATCATCGACGGACTTGGGGAAGTCTTTGAAATTATTCAATCACCCTAAGTGCTATGCATTTATCCGCCTCTCCATCAAGTGACCACTGCCTGTACATGACAGGCCCTGTGCCAGGCATCAGGAACACCACAGCAAACAGGACTGACATGACCTGTGCCTGCATGGGACTTACAGTCTGATGTGGGAGATGGAAAGCATACAAATAATATATAACTGCAATGAGTGATGGAACAAAAGAAGCAGAGTGCAATAATGGAGAATCATGAGAGGGGCAATGGGAGTATATTTGCACAGAGTAAGTAGAGGTCTCTCCATGAAGGGGACACAAAAGCAGAGACCGGTCCTATCACCATCTTTCTTTCTCAAGTTTGATTTGGCTATTTGGGCTTTTTTGTGTTTCCATGCTCAGCCATAAAAAGGAATGATATTGGGTCATGTATAGAGGCGTGGATGGGCCTAGAGTCTGTCATATAGAGTGAAGTAAGTCAGAAAGAGAAAAACAAATATCATATATTAATGCATATGTGTGGAATCTAGAAAAATGGTACAGATGAATCTATTTGCAGGCAGGAATAGAGACGCAGATGGGTGGACACAGAGCCGGGGAGGAGGGTGGGATGAACTGGGGGTTTGGGATTGACCTACGTGCACTGCCATGTGTAAAACGGATAGCTCGTGGGAACCTGCTGTATAGGCGCTCAGCTCGGTGCTCTGTGGTGACCTAGATGGGTGGGATGGGGGTGTCATGGGAGAGAGGTAGATCCAAAAGGGTGGGAGAATATGTAATATACATAGTGGGTTCACTTCATTGCACTGCAGAAAATGCTGCTGAGTAGGGATAGAGTGATGGGGGATAAAAAGGTTTTATCTCTGAGATAAAGTATGATATCTCTGGTCGAAGGGGTAAGATAGAAGGTCAGAGGTGATAACCAGAAAGAGTGGTGTTGATAGATTCCAAAGGTTGTATTCCCTCTGGTGATGACAGTGAAAAGAAAAGTGGGTGACTGAGGTAGGTAGAAGGGTGGCCATTGGTCATGAGGGAGTCGAGGAACCTGGAACTAGGAACAGACAGCTGGCCATCTGAGAGTTGAGTCGCTGAGACTAATAATCGAATTTGACTTAGAGGAAGACAGAGGTTTACATCCTCAGAAAACAAGGTATGACCAGCACTGAAGGCAGGAATACTGAGAGACAGGAAAAGAGAGAAAGAGATAGACAGAGAAAGAGAGAGAAAGAGAAAAAACAGCAAGACAGCATACATTTTAAAGGGACAGACAAGAACAACAGAACACTTCCTCCCCTCTTCAATGTAACATATGGGGCGCATGAGTGAACTAAGGCTCTGGTTGAGAGACTTGGAGCGAGTGGTGGACTCCCAGCCTCTCTGTGGACTCACAGGCTGCCAGTCCCAATAGGATAACAAGTGTTCAGAGAAGAGGTCACGCCACCCTCAATCCCCACCCGCACGCACTAAAGCCTGTTACACTATCTGAGGTTCAACCCTGCATGGTCAAAGCTTCTTCACTCCCGTCTCGCCATCCCCCAATTCCAGGGCAGAGGAAGGGTGTTCAGAAGTTTGGAAACTAAAAATAACCAGAGAGCAAAACAATTAAATGTCCTAAACAAAAGCCCCCACTTAGCGCCAATGTGGATTAGGTGGAAGCTGCTCTTATAAAATCCACATTATTTTGAGAGCATCCCCTCAGCCCGCCAGCATTCATGATTCAAAACAGATTTCTCTCTGCTGCAAGTGAAAGGAAATCTCTCTGCTGTTCCCTCCACTGACCCTTTTCCTTTGCTAGCCCCTATTTCCTTGAACCTTGTCTCCACTCTGCTCCCAAGTTTGGGTCCACTTATTATTATTTTTTTTAATATAAGAAGCCTGTGCTATTTAAAAAAAATTTTTATTTTGGTTGCAGCACACAGCATATGGTATCTTAGTTCCTCGACCAGGGAGGAAACCCGCACCCCTGCAGTGGAAGTGCAGAGTTTTAACCACTGGACCGCCAGGGAAGTCCCAGCTTGGGTCTACTTTGACCTTGGCCCTTTCAACTTGGCACGTGGTCTTGGTCTCTTTCAAATCTGACTCAGGCTGAGACTGGCCCCCAGGTCCCTGTTGCCCTTTTTCTGGTCCCTCTTCATCCCCACCCCCTCATGGGCTGTCTCAGCAGTCTGGTCAGGGTTGATGAGGCATCTGAAGCACAGAAGTAAGGCAGGGCCAACACCAGTGTCAGAAGAGGAAAACTCTCAGTGTTGATTCATCCTCCAAATCCAGAGCTCCGAGCCTTTGAGAAAATTTTCTGAGTGAACCGTATAGATAGAGAGCTTGACACATCGTGTCATATTCTGAAGATCCTACAGTTGAAAATGTGCAATTGAATTACACTGTCCATGTTTTATTAAATGATACCAACCCCTATCCTAATTTTAGTCAACTTAATCATAAACATAAACAAAAATTTTTAATTTTGGAGGAAAAACTTAGATATTTGTTGTGCATCAATAATGCTAATTGGGGGATTGAAAAGGGTTCTAAGAAGCTGTGTAATGCTGGAAAATAACTTAGTCTTTCTGTGCTGTGGTTGGTCTGTAATGTGTGCCAGTTAAATGTTGGACCTCTTGGGTCCCTTTTAGGCTCGGCGTTGTGTGTCATTGTAGCCTGTGTTTCAGAGGCTGTTGTCATCTGCTTTTCAGGGCCACTAACAGCAGGCAGTGTCTCCCCAGTTACTCTCAAAAGTCATCAGGAAGTGCCCCACAGGTATATGTTTGGTCAGCTTCCACAGGTCAGATGCCACTCTTTTCTTTCCTTTTCTGGGCCTCCCTTCCATTCACCCTGTCTACTGGTATTCTCTGAGTTGCTGGTTCTTTGGGGTATAAAGTCTACCACCCATCACCACCATTACAGCCATGGTGTATGAATGTCCTCATGATGCCAAAACTCTCTCAGTATTTGTACACCCCTGTGTTGAGACCTGAAGCAAGACTGCCAGACTCCACCTCTGACATCTCAACCCTGGGAGCACTTGGTGAGAGGCTACGTCAAGCTCCTGTGAAAACTTCAGAGGCACCACTCAAATTGTGGACAGTGTGTCGGTCTCCTCTATTTCCACAAAGATTAACACTAGTTGGCTGAACACCCAAGACCCACAAAATATAGGATTGATCTAATCTGTCTTTGGAAATCATTGAGACAAACCCATTATCTGAGAAGCCATGACAAGTTATAATTAGAAGCCCAATGAGTCACGGCTCATGGGAGTTAGCTCAGGAGCTCTCATAAAATGACACACCAGTTTGACGTCTGTTGAGGCTCATTCCAGGCATCAGAATTCAGCCTCATACAAGGACTGAGGGAATATATTAGGGACAAGTAATATACACGCATACACAGAGCACAAGGACTTCATGTCGGGCCCAGCCTGACCATGAAGACAGAGCATCAGGCACAGGAAGTACAAAGGAAGTGATAAGAACTGTTACTAGAAAAAAAAAATTCCCTTCACCGCACAGAGTTTCTCTTTAATTTTTCTTAAGGTGGTAAGGTTGCTGATTTAAGCCCTTCACATACTTTCTTAGCAGTGAATTGACTAGTCAACTAAATCAAACATGGCTGTGCATCCTTTCAGGCCAAGTGGATTCAGAAAGAATATGAACTGTAAAGTCCCACCTACCTTACCAACTTGCTGGTTAAGTGACCATGAACAAGATTCCAACTTTGTAAACCTGAGACCCCTTATTTATCAAATGAAGTTTTAATGAGGATTAAAAAACAATAATATCTTACAATGCAAAGCATCTGGCTCAGGATCCCATATACAATGGATGTTCAATCTATTATGTCAATTTCTTTCCTTCTCAGCAGAAGTCATCAGATGACACTAGCTTCAGGTCTTCTTCCAGACACAGAACACATCCTTCAAAGTGTTAGTGCCATTTCAGCTCAACAGACACCTTGTCTCAGGAAAGCCATTAGAAACCCCCAAAGTACTATATTTTTCTCCTGGTAAGTAGCTCACTTCCCACAACTTCCCACCACGTTATATTAAGTGAGCCCAACAAATGAGTCACACTACTTACAGAAGCAAATTTGGGAGCCACACCCAAAACACAGGCATTTTGACTTTTCACAAGAAGCTGGCAGTATCACCAAAAAGAAGCCTCAGGGGACCCACAGTTAGGAAACCCCCAATTCCCAGGCTACCTCTGAATTCATATGCATTTTTTTGTGGAGGGTGTGAATTTCTAACTACAATGTTCAACAACAGCTGAGAGTCACTGAACAACATTCAGATTTCTGCTGAATTTTCTGCTTTGTAGGCGGGTGGTGTGAGGGGTACAGGGGAATATATCAAGATGGCCTAATCACTTTTTAAATGGGCAATACCAAATTAAATTTAAAGCAACATCCTAGTCATTGGGTCCTTATATACTACATTTGGTAGATTAGAAGGCGATTGCTTACTTTTTGAAAACATCTAGCATTGCATTTAAAGTAGGATTTTGATGTTCAACAAAAATTTCAAGAACTCATCCACTGTGTGACAGTACAATAATTTGTATAAAAAGTAGAAAGAAAAGAAAGGAAGCTTATGATTTGCCAAGGTCATAGGTGATGAATAAATTTGCACTTAGGATGTAAATACTCCAAGCTTGTAGAAAACATGGTTATGGTGATTGGATTTAAACTACTGGCCTTAATTTCTATCCAAGGAATTAACATCAAATTGGTGCAGAACTATTGAAAGCCCTCTCAAAATCCAGAGCACATAGGCCTCCTTCACATGAGGTGAAGACAACCTCACAACATCAAAAGCAGTGAACTGAAAAACTATGTGAGTAAATAAGCTACTACAGGAGTCATAAGGGCACCATAAACAAAAAAGTTATCCCCCTAGCAGCTGGACCTACTAGAATAATCTAAAAGAGACAATAAAATAAGTATCTTCAAAAAATTAAGAGGTTTTAAGAAATGGGAGGAAGAAACATGATCCATAATGAAAGACAAGGATAATAAAATAAGATGCGCTTGACAAAGAACAGAAAGGAAATGATGTGATTAAAATAGACTACATTTGAGTAGTCTAAACAGAAGAAATAGAACACTACAGAAAGCTGCTGAGAAGAATTCTGCTGTGGTTCAGTCACTCAGTCGTGTTTGACTCTTTGTGACCCCATGGACTGCAGCACGCCAGGCTTCCCTGTCCTTCACTGTCTCCCAGAGTTTGCTCAAATCATGTCCATTGAGGCGGTGATGCCATCCAACCATCTCATCCTCTGTTGCCTGCTTCTGCTCCTGCCCTCAGTCTTTGCCAGCATCAGGGTCTTTTCCAATGAGTTGGCTCTTTGCATCAGGTGGCCAAAGTATTGGAGCTTCAGCTTCAGCATCAGTCCTTCCAATGAATATTTAGGGTTGATCTCCTTTAGTACTGACTGGTTGGATCTCCTTGCCGTCCAAGGGACTCGAGCCTCTCCTCCAGCATCACAGTTCAAAAACATCAGTTCTTTAGTGTTCAGCCTTCTTTACAGTCCAACTGTCACATCTATACATGACCACTGGGGAAACCATAGCTTTGACTAAACAGACCTTTGTCGGCAAAGTGATGTCTCTGCTTTTAATGCACTGTCTAGGTTTGTCATTGCTTTTCTTCCAAGAAGCAAGTGTCTTAATTTCATGGCTGTAGTCACTGTCCCCAGTGATTCTGGAGCCCAAGAAAACAAAGTCTGTCACTATTTCCATTTTTCCTTCATCTATTTGCCATGAAGTGATGGGACTGGATGCCAAGATCTTAGTTTTTCAAATGTTGAGTTTTAAGCCAGTTTTTTCACTCTCCTCTTTCACCTTCATCAAGAGGCTCTTTAGTTCTTCTTCACTCTCTGCCATAAGGGTGGTGTCATCTGCATATCTGAGGTTATTGATATTTCTCCCGGCAATCTTGATTTCAGCTTGTGCTTCCTCCAGCCCAGCGTTTCTCATGATGTACTCTGCATATAAGTTAAATAAGCAGGGTGACAATATACAGCCGTGACGTACTCCTTTTCCTATTTGGAACCAGTCTGTTGTTCCATGTCCAGTTCTAACTGTTGTTTCTTGACTTGCATATAGATTTCTTACGAGGCAGGTGAGGTGGTCTGGTATTCATCTCTTTAAGAATTTTCCTCGGTTTATTGTGATCCCCACAGTCAAAGGCTTTAGCATAGTCAATGAAGACAGAACAAGTACAGAAGAGTCCTAGACAGTATAAATAAAAATAAATAAGAGATTTTTGAGGAAAATGAAAAACACCAAAGTCAATGAAAAACAACCAGAAAGAAAAAAGATTGTTGTCATGTTGTGGATGTCGTTTAGTTGTTAAGTCATGTCTGACTCTTTTGTGATTCCATGGACTGTAGCCCACCAGGCTCCTCTGTCCATGAGATTTCCAAGGCAGGAATACTGGAGTGTATTGCCATTTTCTTCTCCAGGGGATCTTCTATCTTCCTGACCCGGGCATTGAACCTGCATCTCCTGCATTGGCAGGCAGATTCTTTACCACCGAGTCACCAGGAAGGCCCTGAAGAAAAAGATCACCTGAAAAATAATGAGCAATAAAAATGACTGAATGCTTTTTATCAACAACAATACATGCCATAGAACAATGAAATCATTATCTCTGACGTACTGAGGCAACAGTTTTGTCATTTTAATATTCTAAACCAAGGTATGTTTTCATTCAATAATAACATATAGTTTATTCACATAAAGAAAGCTCACAATGGAGAGAATCTCATAATACATTCTTAATAGAAAACAAACAAAAACAAAAGATGTTTTTGTTTTAGAAAGGAGGAAAAGTAAATATATACTTCAATTCGTAGTAATAGTATATAAAACACTGGAACATTACCCAAGGAATAAATACAATTGGTTATCTGTGGAGGAAGGAAGGAACTGAATTGATGAGGGTAAAAGTGAGAGCAAAATTTCTCACTGATTATACCATTGATTACCCTGTTTAACATTTTTGTTTAATGAGCAAATTACTAAACACAAAACCTACCAAGACTGAATCATGAAGAAACAGAAAATCTGAACAGATGTATAACTAGGAAGGAGATTGAATTATTAACTAAAACATTTTCAAAAAAAAAAGTTCAGGACCAGATGGTTTCATTGGTAAATTCTACCAAACACAGAGAGAAGAATTAATGTTAATTTTTCTCAAACTCTTCCAAAAAAATGGAAAAGGAAGAAACACTTCCAAACTCATTCTTTGTGGCCAGCATTAGTCTGATATCAAAGCTAGACAAAACACTATAAGAAAAGAAAGCTACAGGCCAACACCACTGATGAATGTTGATACCCAAATTCTCCACAAAACATGAAGAAACAGGATTCAACATTATGTTTTGAGGATTTCACACTAGGATCAAATAGGGTTTATTTCCGGAGATAAGGATGGTATAGCACATGAAAAGTAATCACTATCACAACAACAGAATGAATTAAAAAGTCACACATGATCATCTCAAATGATGTAGAAAAGAACCTTTGACAAAATTCAGCACCCTTTCATGATAAAGAAAAAATTCTCAACCCAGTAGGAATAGAAAAAAAACTGCTTTAACATAAGAGCTGCATATAAAAATTCCACAGCTAACATATTAAATGGTGAAAGATTAAGTTTTTCTTGTAAGGTCAGTAACAAGACAAGGATGCCCACTTTTGCCACTTCTGTTCAACATAATACTAGAAGTCCTAGCTAGAGCAATTGGACAAGGAAAAGAAATAAAAGGCATACAAAATGGGAAAGAAGAAGTAAAATTATCTCTATTTGCAGATGACATGATCTTTTATGTAAAAACCCTAAAAATCACACACACACACAGATACACATACACACACACACATACACACAACTGTTAAAACTAACAACAAATTCAGCAAAGTTGCAGGATATAAAATCAACATACATCTCTGGTTGCCAAGACGGCAGAGTACGAAGACACTGAGCTCACCTAATCCCATGGGCCCACCAAGTTACAGCTATTTACAGAGCAACTATCAACGAAAATGACCTGTGGAAGAAGACTAGCAGAAAAGATCTTCCACAACTAAAAATATAAAGGAATCACAGTGAGATGAGTAGGAGGGGTAGAGACACTATGTAGTCAAGACCCATACTCCCAGACAGGCAACCCACAAATCGGAGGTTAATTACAATTGCAGAGGTTCTCCTCAAGGAGTGAAAGGTCTGAGTCCCATATTGAACTCCCTGGCCCAGGGCTCCTGTACGAGGAAGATAAGGCTTTGAAAGCCAGTGGGGATTACTTTCAGTAGAGCCACAGGGATATGGGAAGCAGACTGTACTCTTAAAGGGCACACACAGAATCTCACATGCTCTGAGACCAAGGGCAGAAGTAATTTGAAAGGGGCCTGGGTCAGACCCCCTTGCTGATCTTGGAGAGCCCCAAGAAGAGGTAGGGGCCACTGGGACTTGTACAGGTGACACAGATACTGGCAGTGGCCATTTTTCAGAGTTCATTCTAACACAAGGACACTTGTGCTGGTAAGCACCATTTTGGAATACTTTCTCTAGCTTATTAACACTAGGACCTGGCCCTGCCCACCAGCTGGTAGGCACCAGTCCTGGGACACCTCAGGCAAAGCAGTTAGCCAGGTAGGGATAGACTTATCCATCACAGACCAGCTGCCATAGGACCCCCTGAACCCCCAACTACCCTGGGGACATGGATCACTAACCAGTGAGCTGACCTCAGCTCCAGGACACCATGAACCCCACAGTCAGCCATATCAGAAATTGGCCCTGCATACCAACCAGGCTGATACTAGCTTCAGAACACCCGTCCTGGCAGTCAGTGACCCCAGGACATGCCTCTGAATACCAGTGGGCCAGAACTAGCCTCAAGATCCCTAGAGCTCAACAGCCCTACCTACCAATGGACGAGCACCAGGACCAGGACTCCCCAGGTCATGTAGCCAGCTGTGCCAGGACCTGGCCCCACCCATTAGAAGTAGGGAGCCTCACATTAGGCAGGGACTAGTAACCAGCCAGACCAGGAGCCAGTCACACCTATACCAGCATGCTCACAGTAGTCAGTCCTCCTCAACAGAAAGGCCATGCAGCCCACAGGGAGGACTCTCAGTGTGTATAGCTCTGGTGACCAAAGGGAGTACGCCAATGGGCCCCATAACACATCTACATAAAGTCACTTCTCCAAGATTATGAGGTATAACCAACCTACCAAATATTAATACATAGAAATAAAAACAGAATTCGGCAAAATGAGGCAACAGAGGCCTATGTTCCAAATCAAGGAACAAGATAAAATTTCAGAAGAACTAAATGAAGTGGAGATAAGCAATCTACCCAACCGAATTCAAGGTAATAATAATAAAGATGCTTTATAAACTTGGGAGAAGAATGGAAGAACCCAGTGACAAGTTTAACAAAAAGCAAATGTAAAAAAGAACCAAACAGAGCTGAAGCACACAGCCACAATATAAAAATACAGTAGAAAAAATTAACAGCAGATTATATAATATAGAGGCACAAATCCGCAAACTGGGAGCAAAAGTAGTGGAAATCACTCAAACTGAGTAGAAGTAAGAAAAAAGAATTTTTAAAAATGTAAACAGAAAAAACAATCTGAACAGTTTAAGAGACCTTTGGGACAACATCAAGCATACTAACATTCACATTATAGGAGTCCCAGAAGGAGAAGAGAGAATGGGGCAGAGAACAAATTAGAAGATGTAATAGCTGAAAACTTCCCTAACCAGGGAATGGAAACAAATACCTAGGTCCAGGAAGCACAGAGAGTCTCAAACAGTATAAACCCAAAGAGTACTATACTGAGACACATTGTAGTTAAGATGACAAACATTAAAGATAATCTTAAAAGCAGTCAGGGAAAAGCAACTAATTATGCACAAGGGAACTCCCTTAAGTCTATCATTAGACTTTTCAGCAGAAACTCTGCAGGCCAGAAGGGAGTGCCACAATATATTTAAAGTGATGAAAGAAAAAAACCTGCAACTAAAATTATTCTACCCGGCAAAGCTATTATTCATATTTAATGGAAAGACAGAGTTTTACAGTCAAGCAAAATCTAAAAGAGTTCAGCACCACCAAATCAGCTTTACAAGAAGAGTTGAAGGGATTTCTCTAGGCAGAAAAGAAAAAGTCACAACTAGATATATAAAAATTACGAAAGGAAAAATCTCATTGGTAAAGGCAAATATACAGTAAAGGTAGTAGATGAGCCACTTATAAAGCTAGCAGGCAGGTTAAAAAGCAAAAGTAGTAAATATCACCTATATCCACAATAAGTAGTTAAGGAATATACACACACACACACACACACATGCATAAAGTTGTAAAATATGACATCAGAAACATTAAATGGGGGATGAGGGGAGTGAAAATGCAAGGTTGTTGAAATGTATTGAAATTTAAGAGATCAGAAACTTAAAACACACGCACCTCATAGTAACACAAACTGGAAATCTATCATAGATACACAGACAAAAAAGAGAAAGGAATCCAAATACAACACTAAAGATAGTAATAAAATCACAAGCGAAAAGAGCAAAACAAGAAGAAACAGAAAAGAACTACAAAAACCATTCCAAAACAATTAACAAAATGGCAAGAATTATATACCTATCAATAATAAATTTAAATGTAAATGAACTAAATGCTCCAATCAAAAGGGATAGAGTGGCTGAGTAAGACCCATCTATACAGTGTCTACAAGAAAGTCACTTCAGATCTAGAGACACACAAAGACTGAAAGTGATGAGGTGGAAAAAGGTATTCCATGCAAATGGAAACAAAAAGAAAGAGAGATGGCAAACTTATATCAGACAAAATCGACTTTAAAATAAAAACTGTAACAAGAGACAAAGAAAGACATTACATAATTATCAAGGGATCAATCCAAGAAGATAAAACAATTAAAAATATGTATGCACCCAAGATAGAACCTTCTAAATACATGAAGCAAATATTTACAGACATAAAAGAAGAAATTGACATTAATACAATAATAATATGGGACTTTAACACCCACTCATATCAATGGACAGATCATCCATACATAAAATCATTGATCTTAAACAACACATTAGACCAATGAACTTAGTAGACATAGATTATTCCATCCCCAAACAGCAGAATACACATTCTTTTCAAGTGCACATGGAACATTCCCTGTCCTTCACTATCTCCTGGACTTTGCTCAGACTCATGTTCATTGAGTCAATGATACCATTCAATCATCTCATCCCCTGTTGCCCCTTCTTCTTCTGCCTTCAATCTTTCCCAGCATCAGGGTCTTTTCCAAGGAGTCAGCTCTTTGCATCAGGTAGCCAAAGTGTTGTAGCTTCAGCTTCAGTCCTTCTAATGAGTATTCAGCATTGATTTCCTTTAGAATTGACTGATTTGATCTCCTTGCTGTCCAGGGGACTCTCAAGAGTCTTCTCCAACACCACAGTTCAAAAGCATCAATTCTTTGGCACTCTACCTTCTTTATGGTCCAACTCTCACATCCATACATAACTAATGGAAATACCACAGCCTTGACTGTACAGACCTTTGTTGGCAAAGTGATGTCTTTGCTTTTTAATACACTGTCCAGATTTGTCATAGTTTTCCTGCCAAGAGGCAGTCGTCTTCTAATTTCATGGCTGCAGTCACCATCCGCTGTGATTTTAGAGCCCAAGAAGAGGAAATCTGTCACTGCTTCCAACTTTCCCCCCACTATTTGCTATGAAGTGATGGGACCAGATGCCACGATCTTATTTTTTTAATATTGAGTTTTAAACCGACTTTTTCACTCTCCCCTTTCACCCTCATCAAGAAGCTCTTTAGTTCCTCTCCACTTTCTGCCATTAGGGTGGTGTCATTTGCATATCTGAGGTTGTTGATATTTCTCCCGGCGATCTTGATTCCAGCTTGTAATTCATCCAGCCTGGCATTTCCCATGATGTGTTCTGCATATAAGCTAAATAAACAGGGTGACAGTATACCACCTTGTTATACTCCTTTCTCAATTTTGAACTGTCTGTTGTTCCATGTAAGGTTCTAACTGTTGCTTCTTGATCCACACACAGGTTCCTCAGGAGTGCTAAGTCATGTGTGTTAGGCCACAAAACCCTCAGTAAATTTAAGAAAATTGAAACCATGTCAAGCATCTTTTCTGACTACAAAACTGTGAGAGTAGAAATCAACTACAGGAAAAAAAAAACTTAAAAAAACACAAACACATAGAAGCCAAACAAAATGCTACTAAACAGTTAAAGGGTTGTTGAACAAATCAAAGAAGAAATTTAGAAAAATACCTAGAGATGAAAATAAAAACACAATGATACAAAATCTGTGGGGCACAACAAAAAATCTAAAAGGAAACTTTATAGTGATGCAAGCTTGCCTCAGGAAACAAGAAAATGTTCAAATAAAAGAAATGAGTGGAAGAACAAGTGGAAAAATTTAAGCGGGAATCAGTGATTTAAGACAAATCATGATCGTGACACATCTGAGATCCAGCTTCAGGAGGTGCTGCCAACACATGGAGGTCAGAGAGGCTTTGTGCCAGTAGAAGTGTGACTTGGAGCAACAGGCTGAGGAGAATGGTCCAGGTAACAATTCTACTGGCTCAGAAAATGACCAACAGCCCATGCCCATCTGCAGATTTGACTGAACAGCACTTGAGGCTACATGGAGAGGGTTTTGCTTTTCTCTTTTTTTTTTTTTCTAAGAAAAAATAATCTTCAGGAAAATATTCTTCTGATAACTTTCATCACTGGGCTTAATAAGTTGACCTTAACATTGCAAATAGAAAAGTAATAAGGATTTCCAGATTTGGGCAGAGAACCCATAATGTGAACTTTTCATTATAATAAACATGAAGAGAATAATACCCAGCAATTTCAGATTGGAGGTTACTTGGGATGGGATAGAGTGATAAAGAACCTGTCTACACAAGACTTCAGCTGGCTTGGTTTTAAAGTGTTCTGTGGAAGGACAATCCTGCACACTTATTTTGATGTTTGGAATATATCATAATAAATTTCCATTTGTTTAGGATTAAGTTACATGCAGAAAAGCACAAAAATCTTAGCTGGCCAGATTGGTGAATTTTTATATAGGTGTACCCCAGTGTAATCCACTCATATCAAAATATAGAACATTTTCAACTCCAAAAAAGGAGAAAAATACCGCCAAATCACTCACAAAAATCAGTTTCATTTCTATACACTAAAAAAAATTCAAAAGAAAAGAAAATACTTTCATTTACAATAGCATTGAAAACAATAAAATACTTAGGAATAAACTTAACCAAGGAGGCCAAAGATTTATACACTGAAAATTACAAAATGCTACTGAAAGAAATTAAAGACACAAGTAAGTAAAAAGACAGTGTTCACAAATTAGAAGACTTAACATTGTTAAGATGTCAATACTATCCAAACTAATCTATAGATGCAATGAAATCACTCTTAAAACCCCAATGATATATTTTCCAGAAGTAGAAAAATCCATCTTAAAATTCCTATGGAATCACAAAGGACCCTAGAGAGCTGAAACAAATTTGGAAAAGAATAATGCTAGAGGCCTCACAATTCCTGATTTCAAACTCAGTAATCAACAGTGTGGTTCAGGCATACAGACAGTCGGCCAATTTAATAGAATAGAAATATGTCAGATGACTTTTGACAAGGGTGCCCAGACCATATAGGGGGAGAAGAACAGTGTCTTCAACACACAGTACTGGGGAAACTAGGTTTCCACATGCAAAAGAATGAAGTTGCACCTTTTCTTACATCACCTATTAAAAAAACTCAAAATGATATATGACCTAACTATAATAAATGTAAGAGCAAACTATAAAGCTCTTACAAAACATAGAAGAAAAGCTTCGTGACATTGGGTTTGGCAATGATTTCTTAGATACAACACTAAAGGCACAGACAACAAAGGAAAAAAATAAATTGGACTACATCCAAATGCAGCCATGAAATTAAAAGATGCTTACTCCTTGGAAAGAAAGTTATGACCAACCTAGACAGCATATTAAAAAGCAGAGACATTACTTTGTCAACAAAGGTCTGTCTAGTCAAGGCTATGGTTTTTCCAGTAGTCATGTATGGATGTGAGAGTTGGACTATAAAGAAAGCTGAGTGCAGAAGAATTGATGCTTTTGAACTGTGGTGTTGGAGAAGACTCTTGAGAGTCCCTTGGACTGCAAGGAGATCCAACCAGTCCATCCTAAAGGAGATCGGTCCTGGGTGTTCATTGGAAGGACTGATGTTGAAGCTGAAACTCCAATACTTTGGCCACCTGATGTGAAGAGCTGACTCATTTGAAAATCTTTCCCTGATGCTGGGAAAGATTGAGGGCAGGAGGAGAAGGGGACGACAGAGGATGAGATTATTGGATGGCATCACCAACTCAATGGACAAGGGTTTGGGTAGACTCCAGGAGTTGGTGATGGACAGGGAGACCTGGTGTGCTGCGGTTCATGGGGTCGCAAAGAGTCAGACACGACTGAGCAACTGAACTGAACTGAACTGACATCCAAATTTAAAACTTCTGTGCATCAAACTACACAGAGTGAGAAGGCAACCTGCAGAATGGGAGACAATATTTGTAAATCATATACCAGATTATGGGTTAAGATGCAGAATATAGAAAAAATGTCTACAATTCAATAACAAAAAGCTCAATTAAAAGAACAAGGAGAGGACTTGGATAGATATTTCTCTAAAGAAGATACAAAAATGGCCAATAAGTACATGAAAGGATGTTCAAAATCACTAGTATCATTGGGCAAATGCAAATTAAAACCACAATGAGATACCATTTCACATCCACTAGGATGCTACTACAAAATTAAAACAAAATAGAAAATAACAACTGTTGGCAAGGATATGGAGACATTGCAACCCTGTGGGTGGGAATGTAAAATGGTGTAGCCGCTCTGGAATCCGTCATGGCAGTTCCTCAAAAAGTCAAACACAGAATTACCATATGATCTAGTGATTTCACTTCTGGGTACATACCTTAAACAATTGAAAGCAGAGGCTCAAGAAGATATTGGTACCCCCATGTTTATAGCAACATTATCAACAGTCAAAAGATGGAAGCAATGTGATCATGGATGAATGAATTGATAATACAAAGGTGATATAACATGCAATAGAATACTATTCAGTCTTTCAAAGGAAGGAAAATCTGACACACGCTACAACATGGATGAACCTTGGATACATTATGCTGAGTGAAATGTCAGTCACAAAAGGACAAATGCTATATGAACCCACTTATATGAGATATTTTGAGTATTCAAAATGCAGAGAGACATAAAGCAGAATGATGGTTGCAAAGAGCTGAAGAAAGAGCGGGGAACAGGGAGTTGTTTAATCAGTACAGAGTTTCAGTTTTGCACAATGAAAAGCATTCTAAAGATGGATGATGGTGATGGTTGCACAACAATGAGAATGTACTTAATATCACTGAACAGTACACTTAAAATGGTTAAAATGGTAAGTTTTATGTTATGTGTATTTTACCATCATTTGAAAAATTATCCAAGTATACTCCACAGAAACGTGATTAAAAGGTCAAAATAAAGTATTTATATCCATATGAAAAATTTTTGTTTGCTTTTATTGAAAAGCATTTAATAAAAACATCTTTGAAAACTTACAGCATGGCACAAGAAACAGATGTTCATTGTAGAAAAAATTTTAAAATATGGGCAAACAAAATAAGAAAATATATTTAAAAATCACCCATAGTTTACCATCCAAAGATAACTATGGCTAACTTTTTGGTGTATATCCTTTAAATACATATATCATATGCATATGTATATGCTTGATATATATATGTGTATTTATATATATATTTATTTATATATGTGTTAAACAGAGATAACAAAAATTTTATTTATCATGAGATATTCATTTACAAAATGAAAAGATATCATAGGATCTACCAACACTGGTCCTGACACTCTACTTGTAATCACAGTAATGTAATATTGCCTACATTTATACTGACATCCACACATATTCATAAACAATATTACCAGTGAGAATTGTTGTCTGTGGACACAGATAGGATTGAACAGATGAGAGTGCCCCTTTCTATCACTGTACACAGTGAGGCTGTTTTATCCCCCATTTTACTATGAACACTTTCAAACAAACAGTAAAGTTGAAATAATTTCCTAGTGAACACTGTATCCACCACCTAGGTTCTACCATTGATGTTTTGTTATGCTTAGTTTATCCCATGTATGTCTATTCTTTCCATCCATCAATCTATCTTATTTTGTAAACTGCAGACCAAAACATTGTTGTTGTTGTTCAGTCACCCAGTCGTGTCTGACTCTTTGCGACCCCACAGACTGCAGCACGCCAGGCTCCCTGTCCCTCACCATCTCCCAGAGTTTGCCCAAGTTCATGTTTATTGTATTGGTAATGCAATCTCATCCTCTGAAGCCCTCTTCTCCTTCTACCCTCAATACTTCCTAGCATCAGGGACTTTTCCAATGAGTTGTCTGTTAGCACTGGATGACCAAAATACTGTAGTTTCAGTTTCAACATCAGTCCTTCTAATGAATATTCAGGGTTGATTTCCCTTAATACTGATTTGTCTGATCTCCTTGCTGTTCAAGAGACTTTCAGGAGTCTTCTTCAACACCACAGTTTGAAGGCATCAATTCTTTGGCGTTTTGCCTTCTCTACAGTCCAGCTCTCACCCTAAATATTTCATCATGCATATTTTTAACTTGTTACTTTAAGATGAAATTTATACACAATGAAATGCACAACTCTAACATGGACATTCATTGAGATTTAACAAATGCATACAACTGTTTAATCCAAACCTACCAGGCTGTAGTATATTAACATCACCCCAGAAAATTTCCTCATGCCTCGTCCCAATTATCTCTGTCCACACTCCCCCGGGGCAACAAATGCTCTGATCTTTTTTCATGAAATTTCCAGAATTTCATGCAAGTGGGATCATGCTTCCACTCAGCATAATTAACTGTCTTATTTATGAGCTCAGATAGAAGAATTTGGGAAATATTTACTTCCTTCTGGTCTCCAGTGTGATGAGTCACTCATTTGCTGCTGCCACCACCCTGCTGGCCACTTGATGTAGCCACTTGATGTAGCGATCCCTTCTTTAATTGCCATTACCTTCCTCTCCTGCAGGTTATTTCCCTCCTGGCCTCAAATTTCCCCAGGTAGGGGCTCATTTGCATTTCCTTATGCAGTTCATGCTAGTGGACACACAAAGGTGAATCTGGGGGCAAATTGAACAAACTGGCAGATGAACCTATTCTGGACTCTTCTGGAGTAGCCTGGTAGAGTAGGGTATTTTATTCACTGCTAAATCTGTGTAAACACTAGCAGCTAGTTTTGTGTGGTCTTGTCACAGTCTGTGAAATTGATGATAATGCCAGGCCACTATTCACTAGGGTCAGAGGAAAATGGAAATCATAGGTTAGGTATTTATAAAATATATGTAGAAAACAGACACTGCCCAATCCTACCAGAGAGTACACAGGGAGAAGTCAAAATAGTCTTGCACTGTGGTTTTTGTCATCACTCAGTATAAATCTATGACCATCTTATTTTGTACTTATTTTACAATAAATCTTGTAGGCAACAATGAGCCAATTTTTTCAAAACTAAACTGAAAGATACATTTAGTGAACAATTAAATACTATGCTTCTGTGTCTCAAGAGAATCGATAAGTGTAACATACACAAATATGTTTGGCATTTACTATCAAATCCCTCACTCAGTTCAGTTCAGTCACTCAGTCATGTCCGACTCTGCGACCCCATAAACCTCAGCACACCAGGCCTCCCTGTCCGTCATCAACTCCCGGAATCTACCCAAACTCATGTCCACTGAGTCGGTGATGCCACCCAATAATCTCATCCTCTGTCATCCCCTTCTCCTCCTGCCCTCAATCTTTCCCAGCATCAGGGTCTTTTCAAATGAGTCAGCTCTTCATATCAGGTGGCCAAAGTATTGGAGTTTCAGCTTCAACATCAGACCTTCCAATGAACACTCAGGACTAATCTCCTTTAGGATGGGCTGGTTGGATCTCCTTGCAGTCCAAGGGACTCTCAAGAGTCTTTTCCAACACCATAGTTCAAAAGCTTCAATTCTTCTGCACTCAGCTTTCTTTATAGTCCAACTCTCACATCCATACATGACTACTGGAAAAACCATAGCCTTGACTAGATGGATCTTTGTTGACAATCCTCACTACTAAGGGTAATCTCCCTTTTAATTAGGGTGTCATAGCGATATCACAATTACTTGAAAACCAGAAGGTACAAATCTGTTGCCGAAGAAGCATCGTCACCTACTTAATCATAAGTGGATATGTTTAAAATTTTTAATTGGAGGATAATTGCTTTACAATGCTGTGTTGGTTTCTGCCATACAACAATGTGACTCAGTTATAACTATATATTCCCTTCCTCTTGAGCTAAATGGATATTTAAAGAATGTATCTGTAGATAATGACTGCAGCTATAGAATGTACATTTACACATCACTTTATGAAGCATGGCTTTTCCACTTAAGCCAATAGAATATTTTTCTAAATTAATTTCACTTATTTTTACTTTCAGATTTCTTGTGCACATTTAAATAATTCCAATTTTACCCACCTCTGTCACTTGATGCTTCATATAGAAAATCAGTTGCTTTCTGATATTAATTTGCTTTTTGAAATCCAAATTTCCTGGTGGCTCAGCTGGTAAAGAATCCGCCTGCAATGCTGGAGACCTGGGTTCAATCCCTGGGTTGGGAAGATCCCCTGGAGAAGGGAATGGTTACCCACTCCAGTATTCTGGCCTGGAGAATTCCACGGACTGTATAGTTAATGAGGTCGCAAAGAGTCGGACATGACTGAGTGACTTGCACTTTCAAGGAAAGTTTTGGAAGTTTATCCTGTTCATAGTGAAACACTTGAGGTTTTTTTGAATGTTATTATAAATTCAAGTGAAATGTTTACCAGTGATGACAAATTTATTTGCTTTTCCATTAATATAAAAGCAAATTTTGGTGAAGCACAGTCATATAGTAAAAACAGTGTTCTTATTAAATAAAAACAGCCTGTAGAGTCAAATTGCAACTTATGGGTAAACACATAAGCCATAATTTTATACAAACAAGTCACAATATTTTACCAATCAAAAAAAAGAAGCTAGAGCTGTCAAACTATATGTACACACACACAAAAACTAAACTACCAAATTTTGTGACAAGTTTAATGCTGAAAATGAAAAAAAAACTCAAATATTGGCACAGTAATATGAGCTTTACTTCCTTGCTGCTCATAAGCAATCAGATGTAAAACATTTTTAAGTCTTTCAATTTTTATTTTGTTGATCAACCTGTGTGTGCTGTGTGCGCTCAGTCGCTAAGTCATGTCTGATTCCTTGCGACCCCATGGCCTGTAGCCTGCCAGGCTCCTCTGTCCATGGGGTTTTCCAGGCAAGAACACTGGAGTGGGGTGCCATTTCCTCCTCTGGGGGATCTTCTCCATCCATGGACTGAACCCACGTCGCCTGCCTGCAGGTCCTGCATAACACTGGCAGACATATTCTTTACCACTTGAGCTAACTGGCAAGCCCAAAAGAGAACAGGATTTAGCTCTTTTTAAAAGAGCTATAAATATTGGAAAGCAAATGGAATGAGTCCTCCAAAATTTGGATGTTGAAAACAAACCCCCTAATATTACAGAATTAAGAAGTAGGATCTTTTGATGGGGATTAAGACTAGTGTCCAAAAACGTATCAAACTTCTGTTTATTTATTTAGAAATGAGAGCTCTAAAACTTGGTTGAATTTCATTTAAAATCAGTTGGAAATCTTTAAAGTAAGCAATAAATGGAAAGCTCTCAAAGTGCAGCTTTTGGAGTTTGGGGGGAACTGCCATGAATAAGGGAAAGCCTGCCAATGAGGAGACATTGAAATATCTTATTAAAAGAAAGATGGAACTAAACAAGTAAAATAGCAAGCATTCAAACAGTATATGAGATTTGATTTGGAAAATTGATAATTGAGTTTGGAGTATCTCAACATGTAGGAAGAATAATTTGATAGAGCATCTATTTTTTATTAGATAATTTGATAATGTGTGCTGTAGTAAAGTAAAAGTAAAAACCATATGGTTTTTCACCATTTAAATTTGATGAAGTATTAAAAATAATAATAAATACAGGCAAAGTTTTTTTAAAAAATATTTATTTTTATTTACTTATATATTTATTTGGCTGCACCAGGTCTTAGCTGCAGCATGTGGGATCTAGTTGCCTGACTAGGGATTGAACTCAGGCCCCCTGTATTGGGAGTGAGGAATCTTAGCTACTGGACCATCAGGAAAGTCCTAATACAAGCAATCTTTATGGTAAATTTTGTCTTTAAAAATATTTGTCAAAAAAAGTTACTTCAAAGTGAAGCTGAAAGATAGTATCTAAAGTATTCATGCTGAAATATTTAGCTATTTCAATATAGAAAAATAGTTTTGAGAATATCCTTCATCCAACATAAATCATCCCGATCTTACCAGCATCTGTAACTTATTTTCTCAATTAAACATATTTTTTTTACTACAAATAAGAGTCAATTGAATACATCAAGAATTTTAAATTAGCCAGAAATTACAATTTGACATTCTCAGAAATTTTAAGGACAAAAATCCACACAAAAATAGAAATATACTAAAAAATCCTTTGGAAAAATACTAGTGACACCGTTTAGAGTTAAAAATGGCTAATGAACAGGCGGAGCATAGATGATTTTTAGGGCAGTGAAAATACTCTGCCTGATACTATAATGATGAATACATGTCGTTACACAGTTGTCCAAACACATAGAATGTACACGACCAAGAATGGACCCGAATATAAACTATAGACGAGGTGGTAACAGTGTGTCAGCTCAATAAATGCACCACTCTGGTGGGAGACACTGTCAATGGGGGAATGGGTGCATGTGCGGGGGCAGGAGGGGTAAGGACATCTCTTCACTTTCTGCTCGGTTTTGCTGTGAATATTACTCAGTCATGAAAAAGAATGAAAAATTTGCCATCTAGTACAACATAATACCCTCCAGGATCAGAGAAAGACAAATCCTCTGTGTTTTTGATTATATGTGAAATCTAAAAAGTTAAAGCAAATGAATGAATAAAACAAAACAGAAATACTCACAGACAGAGAACAAAGTAGTGGTTACCAGAGGGGAGAGGAGGGAGGCGGAGGGGCAAGACAGAGGAAGGGCGTCAAGAGGTACAAACTATTAAGTATAAAATAAATAAAATACAAAGATATAATGTTCAGTACAGGGAATCTAATCAATATTTTATAATAATTTTAAATGGAGTATAATCTATAAAAGTATCAAATCACTATGTTACACACTTGAGAGTAATATAATGTTATAAATCAAATATACTTCAACAAAAATTTATATTTTAAAGGATAAAAACTACTAAGAAACTGAAGAACAAGGATGAGTACCAGGATTAACTATTCTAATTGCTATTTTTTTAATGTCATATAATCAATATCTATACATTTAAAGTTTTTGCATATATATATGTTACATTCAGTTTATTATAAATAATATTTGAAAATATTTTTGAATAAAACAGGAGTTTTTGTCATTCTGTCAATGTAACAAAACCTTTCTCAGTCAACAAATACTTCAAAAATATATAACAAATTGGGTGGGGGATCCAGGAAGGGGAACACATGTAAACCCATGGCTGATTCATGTCAATGTATGGCAAAAACTATTACAATATTGTAAAGTAATTAGCCCCCAACTAAAATAAATAAATTTATAAAAATAAAAAATAAAAAATAAATAAAAAATAAATAAATACAAATGGCCAGTGAAAATAAAAAAATATATATATATATATAACAAATTACTTTAGCACTCCTTTCTCATCTGTAAAGTGTGTTGCCACCATACTTTTGAGGGTAGTTAAAAGAATGCCTTGTGTTCTGAAAGCAGTTCTAAAAAGTGAGTCCCCACGATGTTTTCAGCAGAGGCAGTGGGACAGCCATGGCACTTCTGAAGGAAGACACCTGATGAAGGACAACAGTTGTGTTGAATCAGTTCAGTTCACTCGCTCAGTCGTGTCCGACTCTTTGCGACCCCATGAATCGCAGCACGCCAGGCCTCTCTGTCCATCACCAACGCCCAGAGTCTACCCAAACCCATGTCCATCGAGTTGGTGATGCCATCCAACCATCTCATCCTCTGTCGTCCCCTTCTCCTCCTGCTCCCAATCCTTCCCAGCATTAGGATCTTTTCCAATGAGTCAACTCTTCACATGAGGTGGCCAAAGTATTGGAGTTTCAGCTTCAACATCAGACCTTCCAATGAACACCCAGGATTGATCTCTTTTAGGATGGATTGATTGGATCTCCTTGCAGTCCAAGGGACTCTCAAGAGTCTTCTCCAACACCACAGTGCAAAAGTATCAATTCTGCAGTGCTCAGCTTTCTTCACCGTCCAACTCTCACGTCCATACATGACCACTGGAAAAACCATAGCCTTGACTAGATGGACTTTTGTTGGCAAAGTAATGTCTCTGCTTTTAAATATGCTAGCTAGGTTGGTCATAACCTTCCTTCCCAGGAGTAAGCGTCTTTTAATTTCATGGCTGCAATCACCATCTGCAGTGATTTTGGAGCCCCAAAAAATAAAGTCTGACACTGTTTCCACTGTTTCCCCATCTATTTCCCATGAAGTGATGGGACCAGATGCCATGATCTTAGATTTCTGAACTCAGCAGTGGCCACAGGACTGGAAAAGGTCGGTTTTAGTTCCAATCCCAAAGAAAGGCAATGCCAAAGAATGCTCAAACTACCACACAATTGCACTCATCTCACATGCTAGTAAAGTAATGCTCAAAATTCTCCAAGCAAGGCTTCAGCAATACGTGAACCATGAACTTCCAGATATTCAAGCTGGTTTTAGAAAAGGCAGAGGAACCAGAGATCAAATTGCCAATATCCGCTGGATCATCGAAAAAGCAAGAGAGTTCCAGAAAAACATCTATTTCTGCTTTATTGACTATGCCAAAGCCTTTGACTATGTGGATCACAATAAACTGTGGAAAATTCTGAAAGACATGGGAATACCAGACCATCTGACCTGTCTCTTGAGAAACCTGTATGCAGGTCAGGAAGCAACAGTTAGAACTGGACATGGAACAACAGACTGGTTCCAAATAGGAAAAGGAGTATGCCAAGTCTGTATATTGTCACCCTGCTTATTTAACTTATATGCAGAGTACATCATGAGAAATGCTGGGCTGGATGAAGCACAAGCTGGAATCAAGATTGCCGGGAGAAATATCAATAACCTCAGATATGTGGATGACATCACCCTTATGGCAGAAAGTGAAGAAGAACTAAAGAGCCTCTCGTGTTCAATACCCAGCATAAAAAAAAAAAGAAAAACTCAGTTCCATTGACTCAGTTCTCCTGTCTGTAAGAGGAAAGCTTGTCTTACAGTAGATCCTACAAACCAGAGTGTAGGAATCAGCTGGAATGCTTTAAACACCGAACCCAAATCTCCCTGCGTGATGAAGAAAATGCAGAAAGCTGCATTTTCAAAGGCTCCCAGGAGATGCTGATCTGGCTGCCTATTACATCTCTGAGTGACTTTCTGTGGATCCATAAATATTTGCTCTACAGTGTCTTGGAAGAGCCAGGATGTTGCTGCCGTTCAGCTCTGCTGAGCTCCTGCTCTGCATGAGACGTTTTACCAACTACACTTTGTCCTGCCCTTATGCTGCTCGAGGTAAGGTGGTAAGAGACTTGCCTGTGGACAGCTGCCCTTTCCTCCTGAAGCTTCCACTCCTCAAAGCCTTCCTTGGGGAGGAAGATTTGTCTAGACTCTTCACTGCAGTAGCTGCAGGACAGACAGAAGTCACTCCTGACCACCTCAATGGCTGTTCTCACAGAGGTGTTGTGTTCCTCATTTGCAAATTGAGCAATGAAACCTGAGACATTCCATCACTAGACATGGTCCAGCTGTCGCATGTAGGTGCATATTCATTTTTCTTTTTCTCTTGACCCTTAAACATTGGTATATATTCATTGTTTTTTCTCTTGATCCTGAAACATTTATTGTATTTTCTTCTCCTGGCAGTCTAGGGATTAAGACTTCACCTTCTAACATAAGGGGTGTGGGTTCGATCCCTGGTTGAGGAGCAAAGATCCCACATGTGTGTGGCCAAAGAAAACAAAACAAGGGCTTCCCTTGTGGCTCAGCTGGTAAAGAATCCGCCTGCAATGCGGGAGACCTGGGTTTGATGCCTGGGTTGGGAAGATCCCCTGGAGGAGGGCATGGCAACCCACTCCAGTATTCTTGCTTGGAGAATCCCCATGGACAGAGGAGCCTGGTGGGCTATAGTCCATGGAGTTGCAAAGAGTCAGACATGACTGAGCAACTTTCACTTCTTGTTCTAAACTGGTTATATAGGCTTGATACAGAGAAGTGAGAAAACACGGAAAAGTAAAATCCAATAAAAATAATCTAAAATATTATCTTCAAGAGAAAATTAGTCATTATGAATATTCTGGTTTGTATATTCTTCTACTATTAATTGCATTTATACATTTTGTTTTAGATAAAAGTGGAATTATATTACAGTGTTGATTTTGTAAAAATAAACATCGTGAATGTGTACAAGGAGTGTTTCTTCAACTGCCCTTTCTGTTGCCACTTCTCCTGGAGATTAAAGTCTCAAAGTAGATGTATTAATTTAGCAGAGGGAGAGTTAAGATGTCTCATTAAAACTTGGATGAACTCCCTGTGTCATAGCTTATTTATATAAGTAGCTTTCTTAAATGGAGAAGGAAATGGCAACCACCCTAGTATTCTTGCCTGAAGAATCCCATGGACAGAGGAGCCTAGCAGGCCACAGTCCATGGGGTTACAAGAGTCAGATACGACTTAAAAGACTAAATGACAATGACGAGCTTTCTTAAAATCAATGGCTCTCACTAACAAGACTTCCACATTGATTTTCCACAGCCGTTGAAATAGCTACTCCTTGCTTATGTGTGTGTGTATATGTATATATTATATATATAAAAATATATAATATTTTCCTAATATTGGTAATTTGTGTGGGTTTTTTCCTTTGGTAAATCTTGCTAGGGGATTAAAAATATTAATTAATCTTTTAAAAAAATGATTTATTTTATTCATTTTCCCTACTTTCTATTTTATTGGTTTCTGCTCTCAAGTATTTCCCTTCTGTTACTCCTTTTGGCTTTAATTGACTCTTTCCTCCCTTCCTTATATTTTGCACATACAACAAACATTGGCTGAGACGTGTCAGCTGCTCTGAAGGGCAAGATTAAAAAATTAAACTTCATTTATAATTTCCATGAACCCAAAAAAAGAAAAAAAAAATCAAAGCACAACCATCCGTGTCACATTGAACTTGGAAGGAAGTATCAATAAAATATGCTTTGAACAAAAGCTGCTGGAATATGGAAAAATCTTTCCTAGCCAAGGATCGCCTTTGAGGTTCACTCCAAAACCAGGCAACCACTCAAGATAGTTGGTCCATAATTTTGAGTGTCTAAAGTGCAGCAATTCCAGTTCATGAGCACTAACATAATTTGTGAAAACAATGCATGCATCACTGGCATCAAACTCACAGCTTAACAAGATCTCTCTTCTCCTGGAGTGTATCGTTGGCTGATTGGTCTCAGTCATGAAGTTGGAAGAGACAGTCAGGGAGGATGCGTTGCAGCAGCACCCAGAACCGGGTGATTTAATCATTTCTCCCATTTCTCTCTTCTTGGTAGCTAATTAGCAAACATTCCTTTCTCTCCCTTACCTCTTTTGAGGTCATATCAGCAATTATCTGCCCTCCAGTTTATGCAAAAACTACCTGAATAACTCACAATGCAGAAGAACTTACCTGCTTTCTTCCATTTCCTTTTGCCCAAGAATGATTAATAATGAAATATTTCAAACATACAGAAAAATAGAGAGGTCAATAAAACCACCCAGATTTAACAGCTGGTAATGCTCCACTGCACATACTTAATACATACTTAAAAGCTCTTCAGTCATCCTTGCCACATTTACAAGAATATTTGGCCTTTTGCTATAACATGTCTTAGGCACACATCTTTGTGCATAAATCTCTACATCTCTCTGAAGCAGCTGCAGAGCTGTCAGCTCCATGGTCTTTATTGTTGCAGTACGGCCAACTCCACAGGGCAGGGGTGAGACACAGCGGTGCGGTGGTTGAAGTATAGTTTGGGGTCCGTACAGATCTGAGTTCCAAACCCTGTCAACTAGCCGAGTGAATGTGGACAAATGTCTGTACCTAGTTTCTCATTTGTAAAACAGTAATAACGATACCTCCTAGTAGAGATGTTGGTGATGTAATCAGAAGTGTACGCAGCACAGCACACGGTTAAGTGGTTATCAGCTTATCTGTTGTATATGTACTGAACAATCCTCATAAAGCTTGCGTCCATATCCAACTGAGACTATATTTACCAGGAACCAGGCAACCACTGTCCAGATAATTAACAGTTCCTTACCTGCAGACTAATACATATCACCTTGGTATGTGCGGCCAGATACAGCCCAGTGAAATGGCGGTCTTTTCCTGTAATAGTTGGAGGTGGCTTTTTCCCGTGCTTTTGATTTCAATAACAAAATTGAATTTTATAGTTTTACAGCACTTACTTTGATGTAAAGCCAAATTAGCCCACAAGATAAGGCAGCAGATTATAAAAGCAAGGTGTCTTATGATCACGGACATTATTTAGTTGTCTTTTTTAAAGTTTATTTTATTTTTTGATTGAAGGGTAACTGCTTTACATTTGGTTGTTTCTGTTTATATAAGCATCTCCTTTTTGTATCCTTAGGTTTCTTTACTATTTGTCATTAAAACAAATTACCCTTAAAAAAAAACCCTACATTTTTAAACTCAGTTTCTCAACCGTGGCTGAGGCTCAAAGGCACCTGTTATCCATCCCCAGGTCTCCACCCAAGACACACTGGGACTCTCTGGGAGTGATGGGGGTGGGGAGAATAAGATGGATGGGATTAACATTCCATTCAAGTCAGGCTGTTGTAGACCCAGAATTGAGAATCACACTGGGTTAATTAATCTCACTGGTTAGTTGAAATGGTACCTATCTGAAAGGCAGTATTAGATTTTGGAATTAATCAGAAAAATCCTTCTATTTTTTTCCTTCAATAGCTTAGCAAGGATGCTGCTATCCCAAGTCTTCTGTTGCAACTTACGTCCTCCATAGGAATGAAGGGTATGCACGGTCCATCCAGGCACAGTGTAAATCAAAACACATGTCAACCTCTGGAACAAAAGTGTTCGGACCATCTAACTGGATTCCACCAGAATGAGTCTGTGCAACACCACGCTGAAGTAATTGAAAACCAACCCCTCTTTAGGATAGCCAAAACATACAAAAAATTGGATTTAACTCAATTTTCAAAAAGAAATTGCTTCTAATTGCATAATGCACACATCATCGTCTCCTTCTGCAAACAAAAGCACACCAAATGTCAGAACCTGGCCTGAGAGTACATTGGTTTCCAGCCCTGAATGTATTGCCTATTCCTGCCGAAGCTCACCTTTCCTCTCCCCCTTCTTTATTCCCATGAGTTGCATGCTCTGAGGTAATTGGGCAGAAAAGTACATCTGAAGATGGAGACCATTAAGAAATCAATTTTCTCTTTATTTATTACAGTCTCCATGGCAAGAGCAAAATAAAAGAAAACTGTGTTTCAAAGCAACAACAATAAAGGAAGTAGTGTCTCTCTCAGGCAGGCAAATCTCAGAAACTATACTGCCCGGTGTCAGAGGATGCCATGTGCCCTGCCCCACACGGAGATGCATGACTCCCCACCGGGCTGGCCTTATGTAGACACACAAACTCCAGAGATCCAGAACCCACTGCTAGAAGGTGCTGACTTTTATACTGTCTGGGGATCGGGTTGCTAAGCTTCTCTTTCAACTGACTTCCAGATATCAGATGTGAAATCTCTGGGGCTTTCCAGGCCACCTAATTCAAAGTAATCAGGAACCTGAGTAGGGCCAGAATGCTGGCTGACCTCTTTCAACAAACAGGGACCTAGACTTTGGGCTGCTGAGACAGCCAGTTCTATAGCTCTGGACAGGAGTCAGCAGATAACATTTTCTAATGCTTGAGGCAGGCAACTCAAAAGCTTGGCCCTCTCCCTCTAAGAAATTGGGGTCACCAGACTTTTTAGTAATGTAGTAGCATACTCCCTCAGTGTAGTCTCATCCTTATTGTGTCCCCTTGGCCGTGTATTCAAGTCCTTTGACCCATATCAATTGCAGCAAGTTGCTTCCCCTTTAATAAAGGCTCTGAGTATCTAATCATGAATTTTCTGAACCATCTAACCCAATGACAGTCCCCACCCCCTCTCCACTCTACCCCAGAAGAAAGTGGAAAAATAGGCATGGAGAGAATGGTGAAAGCAGTAGTTTCTAACAGTTTGCTTGCTTTTTTTTTTAAGGGAGGAAATTCCCTTTGTGGATTTACTTAGAGCAAAAATGCTATCTGGGCCTTGGACTTGCCCCTACATTCATTAATGTTGGTACTTTTTATTTAGTTTTGTAGGTTCCCTTTGCTTAAAAACCCAGGGGAAAAAACCCAACTCTTTAATTTACTCACATCCTGCTGGGCTTTCTCAGGCTAATCATTTTCACACCAGCATTAACTGCAACATCCTAGTCAGAAGGAAAGGGGGAGACAGGTCTATTGGAGGTGGCCAGACCTCAGAGGGAAGGAGGTCCGTGCCTCTTGCCGGAAGCCAACACCAGGGCCACCCTCAGCTATTTCAGAAGGTCAGTCCTAAAAGAAAACACTACACTTATTTCCCAACCTGCAGGGCTCAGGGAGGCATAAAGATTCAATTAAGTAAATTAACTGACAACATGTAACTGCCAGTTCCTGAGAACCCAACAGATAAACAGTAAGTTATCCTCACCCTTCAGGTGACTGAAGAATCTATCTTGATGGAACAAAAACAATTACTTTACAATACTGTGATGGTTTTTGCCATATATCAGTATGAATTGGCCATAGGTATACATGTGTCCACCCATTCTGAACCTCCCTCCCACCTCCCTCCCCACCTGATCCCTCCAGGTTGTCACAGAGCACTGTGGGCTTTGGGTGCCCAGCCTCATACAGCAAACTCCTACCGGTCATCTATTTTACATACGGTAATGTATACGTTTCAATGCTATTCACTCAAATCATCCCACCCTCTCCTTCTCCCACTGAGTCCAAAACTCTGTTTTAAATAAATACAAATTTGTTAAAAGAATAGGAAAAAATAAAGGAAGTGTGTGCTCTGCAGACTTGGAGAGGAGCTCTCCTCCTCATCCTGGGGGTGACCCTGTGTCCCTGGCTCTGGGAGACCACTTGACCAGCAAGGTTGACAGCTGCCCCCCACTCTGCTCCCCCCTACACAAAATCATAACCTTTGTAACCATGGCAACTTAGGCCTGTGGACTAGTTTTATCCAAAGGGTGACTTTTCTTTCTTTCCTATCATGGCAGTTCACACTGCCTCATCCTGATCTTTAGACTGAGGTTCAGTCACAATGAAATGGACGTTAAGGGTGGTCAAGAAGGAGCCAACGGGGGAAGGAGGCAGAAGAGGCAGTCAAGAGGGGCCCTACTCTGTCTGGTTGATAAGGACAGTTAGGATCTTGGGGGAGAGATGGTGAGAATATTAAGTTGGTACTGTGTGAGAGAGGATTATATAATAAAAGATGCCCATTTTACTGCCTGGCTGCCCAACTGAATAGGTTTATGAACCACTTTTCTTTTTTAAGTCCTGGCTGGCAAATCCCCTTCCCCCCTCCTCCTGTGCAGCCACCCTTGATCCCCATAAAGTCATCAGTTCCCATCAGAGTCCCAGGGCCCCCTAAATAGGGGCATTCCGGCCCCTGGCTATTTGTAATTTCGTCCTCTGAAATCCTTGTGTCTCCTCCCGAGTTTGCACACTGACTCGGGCATTATATTCTTAAACTATAAAGTCGTCCTTGTTATGCCCATTCAGAAATCCTAAGCAGATAAGACTAGTTCATCTGAGAAATAGCCAGCTTGCTATATGGAAATCTGATCCTCTCACTGCCCACAAACCATGGACCACTAAAAAGATGCCTCAGTTGGCAGAGCTCAAATGCTTGACCTCCCTCTATCCCTAACAGCCATGTGACTTTGGGAAAAGTTCTGTCTTTTCTTTGGATTTAGCTTGCCCTGTGTCACACAGCAGTGGTGGAGTTGAGGTAGGAACTTGGAGTCTGGCTCTGAGGTAAGTGCTTGTAACCACCATGGATACAGGATAACAGGCAGATCAGAGGTCTCAACTTCCTCTTCACATGCTTAGGTAAGAGAGGAAGTGTGAAGATGACAGTTTACCTGAAAGTCAACAGAGTCAACAGCATGAACAAAGAGCCAAGACGAAAGGTAGTCTGTGCCTGCTCTCTCTACCTACCACCTGCCAGATTTCCCTGCATTATTTAGTGTACACATCACCATAGACAAACAAGCACTTCATGGCAATGGTGTAAATTAGGATTTACAGTAAATCCTGGCAGTAAAGCCTAAAATCATTTAAAAAAAACAAAATGAAACATCAATCAGCTTGGGATCTCTTTGCCACCTATCAGTGCACTGAAATAGTCAAATGATATTGGATGAGGGAACACAAGAGGCCAGACCAAAGAGAGCCACTTTCAAGACTAGTTTAGAAAAATAAGCTGTCTCTAGCGGTCTTTCAAACAAAGCCACTGAGGTTCTGACCTCCCTTTTCTGGACTCCCAGCTTTAGGTTCCTCAAAAGCAAGTGCTTTTCACTGAGCCCAGCACCAATCAGGCAAGATCTTTGCAGGGGAAAAGACAACATGCTTGACCATTTTTAAAAAGAGGTACAATAAGAACCCCAAACCCTACAAGACTCTCTACCAGGAAAGTTCTTGCCAGTTCACTGCAGAATGATACTGATGAGAATTTATAATACTATCTTGATTCTAAGCTTATAGCACTACGGCCCGAGATCCTGAATTCAGCCTCTTTTCAATGCTTAATGACTATAGAACAGTTTCATTAAAATGAGTGTTGTTTGATTCTGTGCCCTTCAGGCTTTTTCCATCATTAATCCTTTTGGAGCAGGGCGGGGCTGGGCTGGAAACAACACATAACTCTGGTTGCAGCTGTCCTTATGCAACATAGCACATCCACGAGTTACACATGACCTTTTGGGGGAAACCAACACAACTATGCTGTTTATGCAGCTTTAGGCTGTTAGTGGTCATCGATATGTACTACCATCAACTTGGAAAGTATATTGATACTTTCTTTGACCTTATCAACCAAATGGCTGTGTGGCATGCATGCTGTCATGCTGAATGAAACACCTCTTCCCCTGAGCTAAAAGCACACTGTATTAAGAAGCTGTAGATTCTTTACTACCATGTCATTGATTTACCTACTGGACTTTGTTAACCCAGGAGAGCTATGAATCACCCTTCTTACCTTCCCATTTAATAAAATAGGTTTCCTTTTGATACAATCTCTTCTTTATTTAGATTTATTTGTTCTGAATCCTGAGGCATTCTTATGGCATTATTTCTTACCAAAGACAGCTCTCCCTCAGTGTTTGTTTAACGATAATTTTTATTTCAGGCTCTTCCTGACTGGTATGTTTGCCCTCTCTCAAGGCTTTATATTGCTAGGAATACTTGAGTCACATGTTGTCAGACTGCCAGCCCGCATCAATCACAGGCGAGGGTCACTCATATAGGTCACAGGATGGTGTTAGAATTTGAGCTCAGAGACAATCTTTTTTCTTTCTTTCCTCTCTTCGTATTCATTAATTTTAATTCCCAGGCATGCAACAGGTCATTCATTCATTCATTCAACCACTAGTTGAGGAATTACTACGTGTCAGGCATTTTTGTTGGGTACGGGAGATAGAGTTGAACAAGCATGGTCTGCTTTTAGGAAGCTCACAATATGGCAAATAAGAAAGGTCATGATTAGATAAAGGCCTAAGGAAAGATCCACAAGGCATTTATAGGTGTGCAGAGGGCTGTTTGACTCTATCTAGAAGATTCCAGAATACATCGCAGAGCCAAGAAGTGATGCTTGACCTGAGCCTTACTTTAAAAGGCAAGTAGTGGTCATTTCGGGGGAGGCCAAACAACAGATGGATCCATGTGGATGCAGCAGAGGGACATGATTAAGGGAGAGGCTGGAGAGTCATGGCCAGGTCAGGAAGGGCTCTGTTTCTTGAAAGTCAGATTCTGTGCCCATTAGCTCCATCTGGCATTGCTTCTTGGCCCCCGGGACAGCATACAGACTACACAGAGGCTAGTCAGGAGTTAGTGCCAGTTCAGGGCATCAGCCTACCGCTCCAAGAGAGCTACAGCAGTGACCTTAGGCTCAGCGGTGCTTGTTCTGTAGTCTGGTCTGCAGAAGGTTACAGGGCGGTGATCATCCTGGAAGCCTCCCTAGAACAGGATCTCTTTGTATAAGGTCATGAAATGAGGGATCCAGGTGGCAAAGAGCAATGTAAACAGCACTTGTAGATAGAAAGACAGTGGGTGCCCAGGGGCAGAGACACGAGTCAGTAAGCTTCACACGTGACATGTCAGATAGACAGGGGTAGGGGAAGAGGTGTGGGCATGCTGTGTGCTAAGTTGCTTCAGTCATGTCTGACTCCACAACCCCGTGGACTGTAGCCCACCAGGCTCCTCTGTCCATCGGATTCTCCAGACAAGAATACTGGAGTGGGTTGCCATGCCTTCCTCCAGATATCTTCCCGACCCAGGGGTGGAACCTGGGTCTCTTATGTCTCCTGCATTGGTAGGCGGGTTCTCTACCATTAGCACTGCCTGGGAAGCCCAGGGGAGGAGGTAGGGGACATGAAAGGGGTCAGATCTGCTGGCTCCCTGTGTTCTATGAGCACGCGGCTGCAAAGACTAATACAGGTTTCCAAGTCAGAGCAGCTAAGGTAGAAGAAAACAAGAGTAAATGGTCTTGGCACAGACATGAAGCACTACTAGAAAATTAGTAAAATAAATCTCATGGTTTGCTTGCTTCTCTTTCCAACCTCTGTTCTCCACACCCAACAGCAGCCCGCCTGTCATATCAAGTATATTTGAAATTATACATTCATAGAGCTTAAGGAAGCTTTTAGATAGCAATGTCATTCCTTAAAAAAAAAAAAAAAAAAAAACCTCAAGTAATGCCCTAATCATCTCCTATTTTTTCTTCTATCTGTAGCATAGCTCATATGCACTAATGTACTTAATGCTCGTCAGAAGACTTGCAAATTGCTCAGGAAAATGATCTGACTTCTAATGAACCCTGAAAGATCACCCCCCCCCTCCATCCCCGGGCACTGGCTTTTTAAATTTTCCATGAGAAATTCTGGGTAAAATGATTGAATAAATACTAGAATTTTATGAGTCTATGCAACTTTAGGTTTATCTGATTTCATGCATTGGCCTCTCTGCTCCACAACCCATAAATTTTTCCCCTATATATATATGCTTTATGATGGATATTTCAAGAATTTAAAACTTTCACTCAAGCTAAGGTTCCTTAACTCTCATGAGTAATTTCATTGGCCAGGATGTGTTACAGGGACAAAAGCAGTTTCATAATTGCTGGCTCATCCTGTTGCCTGCAAATTACTCTCAGTCTAGCAAAGAAAAAGGTTTTAGTGTTTTGACTGTTGCCAAAGACACTTAGGATAGTATGTAATTCCCCAATTCTCTCCCCAACTCTGTCCCAATTGGCCCATATTTTCTATTGCACAGTTGTAAGAAGACAGGGGCTTCCCAGGTGGTGCTGGTGGTAAAAGAATCCACCTGCCAACGTAGGGAGACGTGAGAGGCAGGTTGGATCCCTGGGTTGGGAAGATCCCCTGAAGTAGGAAATGGCAACCCACTCCAGTATTGTCTGGAAAATTTCATGGACAGAAGAACCTGGAGGGCTACAGCACATGGGATTGCAAAGAGTCGTACACGACTGAACGTGCGCACACACACACAAACACACACAAGAAGACAGGTTCTGGGTACTGCACAATGAATATACGTTTAGTCTGTTTAATGCAATAGGAGTATTTCTACTAATACATGTATCAATGAGGATCTTGCAAGCACCATTTAAAATTATCTGAAGGGTATTTTTTAGGTGACTTTCTGGTGTTTGTAAAGCAAAAGTCCTTTTGAAAAGATGACATCATTCCCCACTTACTGTGTTCTAATTTCAGGTTTTCAAAAATTAATTTCAAAAAAGGATGGAGGCTACTGTTCTCTTACATTTGTTGAACAGCCTACACACCAACACAAGAGCCAATCGAGCTTTGCTGCTAAGGTTTACTAAACAAAGACATGAAAATACGGGCTATAGGCGATAGAACTTACCCATGAGTCAGTAGCTTGCCAAAGATCTTAGTTCCAACTAATTAGCCCACAGCCTTTCATATCTAGTTCTGCTTTTTCAGTATTTTCTAAGAGTCTGATTTCTAGCCAGGAACTGAGAAAGTGGGGTAGATTCTACTTCTGTAGGATCCACGAGGGTTCCTGCCAAGATTCCCTGTGTTAACAGTGGTAGGAAAAGTGGCTGAACCCCAGGATCCTAAACACGAGAACTCATTCTCCTCGGCCTCCATGCTTTCTTCTCTCTCCACTAGAAGATTCTAAAGGGACATAATACATGAGCAGAGAACAAGGCGAGGCAAAGGCAGAAATGACTGTTAATGGGACTCCTGCTGCAAACCCTGACATGATGGATCCTGGTGAGCTGGCTTGAACTGTAAACACTCTTGCCAGAGGAATGGTTCTTAAATCTGGTCACACATCACAATCACCCAGGGAGGTATGGTTTCGTTCTATAGTTTCAAGTCTCATCTCAGACTTATCTCCAGGGGTGGGGCCCTGGACTCTGTACTTTAAAAAGCATGGTGGACCGGCATGTCTTCTCCTGTCCCCAGCATTCTTGGTATTAGGGAACCACTGATTTGAGTTGTAAAGTGTAGGTTCAGTGATGTCCTGAAGATGGCTTGTACCAGCTCCCCAAGGCCAACTGTTTATAATTTTCAGGAACTTTTGCAAACACTTATCAAAAGTTAGATTATATAAGCTTACTATTAAATGTGTGTGTGCTCAGTCATATCTGACTCTTTGCGATCCCATGGATGCCATGGGACTTCCCAGGCAAGAATACTGGAGTGAGCTGCCATTTCATACACCAGGGGATCTTCCCAACCCAGAGAGTGAACCAGTGTCTCTTGGGTCTCCTGCATTGGCAGGCGGACTTTTTTTTTTTTTATTTTAAACACTGAGCCACCAGTAAATTATATCAAAACCATAGCTAATATGCAAAGTTCATTATGTCCTAATCACTTACTACATTTAACTGTTCTCTATGTTCTTGAGGTTTTTACATCTGTTGTATATACACTGGTGAGAAATACAGTAAAATGGTGCAGAGCCAGCATCTCTTCCCAGCTCCACTGTCAGTGACAACACATTGGTAGCTTGAGATTAGAACATTTTATCGTGGAGATCAGCAAATGCTAAAAAACTGGAAATTGATATATGGCTGTCTCTAGACTTAAGAAAGTGATGGAAAAATGCAAATAATGCAGATTAAACTTAAAAATATGTCATGCTTGTAGCTGGTACATTGTGAATAGCACAAAATTTGAGGAAATGTTAATAAGTATTTAAAAATTGTCCGATTTTAGAAAACATGTTACTCTCTTTATTGACGAACAAATTCCAAAATATGACATCTTTGTTGTTTTAACTATCATCTTAATTCTTTTTTTTTTGGCCATGCCATGCGGCATGTGAGATCACACATGCAGTGGAAGCATGGAGTTTTAACCACTGGACCAAGAGGGAAGTCCTTCACCTTACTCTTTCATGTTAAGAAAAACATCAGCCAACATTCATGTTGGGAACCACTTACTCATCAACTGCATTCAACGGAAGCATTCGTTGAGAATCAGTGAGCTATATGAAGTTCAATAAAGAGTACTGTATGTTCTGTGTGTGAACTGCATACTTTTATTGAATTCTTACTGTATTTATACATGTACTGTATTTGAAGCACAAGCTGGAATCAAGATTGCTGGGAGAAATAACAATAACCTCAGATATGCAGATGATACCACTCTTACGGCAGAAAGCGAAGAGGAACTAAAGAGCCTCTTGATGAAAGTGAAAAAGTTGGCTTAAAGCTCAACATTCAAAAAATGAAGATCATGGCATCTGGTCCCATCACTTCATGGCAAATAGATAGGGAAACACCGCAAACAGTGACAGACTTTATTTTCATGGGCTCCAAAATCACTACAGATGGTGACTGCAGCCATGAAATTAAAAGACATTTGCTCCTTGGAATAAAAACCATGATCCACCTAGACAGCACATTAAAAAGCCAAGACATTACTTTGCCGACAAAGGTCCGTCTAGTCAAAGCTATGGTTTTTCCAGTGGTCATGTATGGGTATGAGAATTGGACGGTGAAGAAAGCTGAGCTCCAAAGAGTTGATGCTTTCAAACTGCGATGTTGGAGAAGACTCTTGAGAGTCCCTTGGATGGCAAGGAGATCCAACCAATCCATCTTAAAGGAAATCAGTCCTGAATGTTCATTGGAAGGACTGATGCTGAAGCTGAAACTCCAATACTTTGGCCACCTGATGTGAAAAACCGACTCATTAGAAAAGACCCTGATGCTGGGAAAGATTGAAGGCAGGAGAAAGCAACGACAGAGAATGAGATGGTTGGATGGCATCACTGACTTGGATATGAATTTGAGCAAGCTCTGGGAGTTGGTGATGGACACGGAAGCCTGGCATGCTGCATTCCACGGGGTTGCAAAGAGTCAGACACGACTGAGCGACTGAACTGAACTGCATTTGTATTTAATGGCACTGTATATTCTATTAAATTTGCAAATTGTATATATTATCTTTTGCGTATCAGTAAAATTTCTAATAGACTCACTTTTGATTATATGTATATACATTTGTTTTCCAGAGAGCTGGCTGTTCAAACATTTACCAGTGCACTGTGGCCTAAGTCAAGAACAAAAACAGGTTGAACGGCTTCTGTGCCTTCTATCCTGCAGGTCCACGCCCTTATCTCAGCCCTTCAGTTTACCATTCCCCAGTCAAGAAGTACACAGTGAATTGTACAAGAACACAAGTCAAAAGGAAAAGAGATTTTCCCGAAGATGCAAAGCAGACAACTGAACCTGCCTAATTCGGCCCTTCCTACGGAGGCTGTCTTCCAAGTAGGGACAGCTTTAGGCTGACCTGACCACACCTGCCATGTGGAAAAATAAGGGAGAATTCTAACTGATGGCAGGGAGTATGGACACCATGGCCTAACAAATGTCCTTCCCCTTTAATCCACATCAGTGTCTCCTTGGGAGCAGAGGACAGGTGGGTAGAGGTGTCAAAGTAGTAAACCAGGAGTTTGATCTTTTTGTCAAATTTGGGACACATTTGGTACACAAGGGTCAGTGAGTATCTCCACCTTTCACCAAGCAAAGTGTACACAAACATCATGACTTCTTACACATTGTCACTGCTTATGGTTTAAACATATCTTTCTAAAGGTGAAATAAAATGCAATTATCAAACCAAGCCAGTGCTAGTGGTAAAGAACCCGTCTGCCAATGCAGGAGACATAAGAGATGTGGGGTTCCATCCCTGGGTCGGGAAGATCCCCTGGAGGAGGGAATAGCAACCTACTCCAGTATTCTTGCTTGGAGAATCCCCATGGACAGAGGGCTGTAACTGGAGGGTTACAGTCCATGGGGTCACAAAGAATCATACACGACTAAAGCGACTTAGCATGTAGCACTCATGCATCAAAAAGATGTATAGAAATTTTTAAAACTCTGTTGCTTGGTAATCTTATTGTTTTGAAACTTCAGGCCAATGCCAATAGCTAACATTCACCACTAAGAAGTTTCCTTCAGTGCTGGGGGAAACTGCAATGAAACTTTAAAGTTTTCTTTTAACAAAATTTGTCCCTAATCAAATCAGATTTCTGACTGTCCATGTTACTTGTGTGTCCTAGTCCATGAATTTATTCAATACACGAGTACTTTTCCATTTGTCACAATCTTATCCCCCCTTTAACTTCTTAATTTTTCTTTAAATACAAAGAAGCAAAAGTCCACCAAATATCTGTTATTTTTTTTTTTTCATGTACAAACTCTTTACATTTATTTAAAAAGAAAACTTTCAGGGCATTTTGGTGTTGTTGAGGACACTTGTGATGTACAAGCCAGCAAAACATTCTAAGATATGCTTCTTCATCCACAGGGGTAAGCCCCCCACAGTCACATTTGTACCAATCATAATGTCCCAAGGGTCTGTTGGGTTTTCTATACATGTGTCTGGGACAGTTAACATGTAACACCTAGAGCTATGGTGGTAGCGGAGAGGAAAAGCAGAAGCCTTTAGAGTGATGTAGATTATACAGACAATGCCAGTTTTAGGAGTCCAAAATGGCTTTCTAGTTCCTGGATCCAATCTCATCCTGCTTTGGGAGTCTATGAGACAACTTTGCATCCTTATTTTTTGCCTAAATTAGTATTAGTATGCTCATTAGTTGTAACTAGGCTTTGTTTTCCCATTGATTTTCTTTGATCCTCACAACATTCCTATAAAAAATATTATGAGGGAATGAACACATGGAATCAGACAAGCACAACACCACCATAAATGCTGTCAAGTTTGAATTACTAGTCTTGACACCTTTCTTCTCATAAAATAGGACAGCAATGCTTACTTTGTTTTCAGGCTGCCTAAAAGATACAAATAATTTAAGTAAGGCATCTGGCAAGAAGCACTCAAATTATAGCTCCTATTGAAAGCCAAAGTGTTAGTTGCTCATGTCTGACTCTGCAACCCCATGGATTGTAGCCTGCCAGGCTCCTCTGTCCATGGGATTCTCCAGGCAAGAATAGTGGAGTGGGTTGCCATTACTTTCTCCATATCTGTTATTTTTATCTGAGTACCATGTGGCAGAAACTTCTGCTAAAGTAATCCAATTAAAGTGTAATTTTTCAGTTATGAAAAAAACACAACTGATGCAGATAAGGGGTCTTCAGGTAAACTGCTTTTGAAAGTCTTGCAATATTGAAAATATAAAAGGACAAAAAGACCTGATCTCCTAATAAAAGATAAGTCAATGCTACCATCACAAAAATGTTCACATATTTACCCACCATAAAAGGGAAACTGGCCTCAGAACATCTTAGAGATAACACAATGTTACGGGCTAGTCCTGACAGATGGTAACAGTTTTACTTAATCGGTTATGTTCTTGAAACCTAGGTACAGAACTGCTCCAACAAGATTCCCCAGGTCCTTAAAACAGGAATGTGTTTGGTAAGGGTCAGACTGACACACTGAGGGATGGCGAGGGATGAAGAGCGGGAGGGACTCAATCAGCCCGACACCCTCCAAGAATGACCCCTGTGTCATCTGACAGATTAATAACTGCACTGGTGATGGCAAGGATGAAGGGAGGAGAGGCGATACACTTCAAGGAGAAACACATTCAAGACACACCTGCCAAACAAGCTGGGGAAAATCACGGAGCTATTTCTACGTACCAAGCTCTGGTATCTGCACAGAAAGAACATGTATTTTCAACCACAAAGACATTCATTAACTTAAAAAAATTATTAGACATTTCTTTTTCCATAGCCTGTTACCTCATAGCAAAACTAAAGAATTATTTTGGTCCTCAGCTAATAACTTGCCCTCTAATTAAGAACCCAACGTGTTTTTCTGGTGGACCCTTAATTATTAATTCATACCATCTACCACCACTCATGAATCAGAGGGTTAAAGGAATACATCATTCATTACTGTTAAAATCCAGAGGACAGTAAGATTGCTGTGGCTTTAGCTACAGATTTATTTCTGTAATATTCTTATTTCTATAGTCCTGTAGCAGGGGCTACTGAGAAGTTCAGCAAGTGTTTTCACTACGTTAACAGGCATTTTCCCAACTTATAAGTCTTTAACGTGCTAACCTCCAGGATTTACTACTAAATTGATATTTTTTGAAAGAAGAATCTCTTACGAGGCTCTGGGACCAAGCCGTCTGCCTTGAATCCTGCCACTGAAGTTACTCAACATGTCTTTAGTGAAATGCATAATATGAATATTGACCTTACGAGATCGTGATGAAACTTGAGTTAACAATATTTACATTTAAAAACTGAGAACAATGACTAAAACACAATAAGCTAGCTATTACAATAGCTCAGGGTGAGCATATGTATAGTTTGAAGAAAAGGTCTGTCTCTTACTTAACGGGAATGAAATTAACTAGGTAATTAGAATATTATATTGAAGTATCTACCTAGAAAATGGGCTTGCCCTGTAGCTCCGCTGGTAAAGAATCCACCTGCAATGCGGGAGACCTGGGTTCGATCCCTGGGTTGGGAAGATCCCCTGGAGAAGGGAACGGCTACTCACTCCAGTATTCTGGCCTGGAGAATTCCATAGACTGTATTGTCCATGGAGTCACAAAGAGTCAGACACCACTGAGAGACTTTCAGTTCACTTCACTTCACCTAGAAAATAAGCGTCCTGTAAAGAATTTCTCAAATGATACTTTTAAAACATTTGTTTATTTTTACCAGTTTTTCCATTTTTAAAGCTTTTTAGGAAGCCATTTCTCCTAATATTTTCCAAAGTTGTGATGACTCATATACTCTCAGCTGAAAGGAATAATGACTCTAAGTTTTCTCTAAAAAAATGACTAAAATTGAAAAATTTAAAAAGAGTTTGCTCTCAAGAGCAGCTACATTTATAAACCTTAGCATCCATTTCCATTCTAAAGTTGCATGAAAGCACAGCATAAAGAGAATACCTTGGAACTCTAATTTTGATTAGTATTTAATTAACAGTTGAGATATAGTATATTCGTGCTAATTCATCAATAATAGATAATAATTTAATCTTGGTGTCAAAATGAAATACCCACAAATAGTATGTTATTTAATAAGTAATGAAACCTTACTGAGAGCTGTGTAACATGGGAAAAGCTACATGGTGCTGGAAGATGAATAGAGCTAGCCTCAACTTTGCTAACATTCATTATGAACTAATACATTGAAAGAACAAACTAGCTTGATATTTAGCATTAGAAATACCAAACTGTAAAAGTGAAACTTGATTTTTACCTGCTCCTACAGTTTTGCTGTCTGCTGGATAACAACTATTGCAAATGGAAAATGGTATCTGAATACAGAACTATCCCAGCTGCAATAACACAACCTAGAAGGTTATATACTGCAGTGTGGGGAGCTTGAATTTTGGCACTGCAAAGACCTAGGTTCAAATCCCAGTTGTGGCACTTCTGAGCTGTGTGCCACAAACGTAATTCCTGAGTTTGTTTCCCTAGTCTGCCTTGGGATGATGGTCATAAAGTAGCATATACCTACCTCATAAAACTGAGAAGATTAAACAAGATAAATAACCATAAATGTGATTCATTTTCCCTCTTATTTCTTCATTTTGTAGGTAAGAGAATACTGAGGCACAGAAATGAGGGTTTTTACCAACAGCACAGTAATTTACAGATAAAGTTGAAACTAGGCTTAAAATATTCTTGATTTAAGGATGCAAACGTGGGAAATGATGTACTAAAGACCAGTAGCTCTGCCGAGAAGGATGGTAATTTATTAAGTACTACCTTCCCTGGTGGCTCAAACGGTAAAGAACCCGCCTGCAATGCGGGAGACCTGGGTTGGATCCCTGGGTTGGGAAGATCCCCTGGGGAAGGAAATGGCAACCCACTGCAGTATTCTTGCCTGGAGAATCCCCATGGACAGAGGAGTCTGGCAGGCTGCAGTCCATGGGGTCACACAGAGTCGGACACGACTGAGTGACTGAGCGCACACACACACACATCTTATAGCTAAAATGCCATTAGAAGTGTAGAATGAGTGTAATTCACGTGATTAAAAATTTAACACATTTATATAATATTTTATACTTTATAAAGCGCTATGACTAATATAACTTAATCTGACCACAGTAGCCTTGTCTTTTAAAGATCCATTTTTTTTTAACTAAAAAAAACTGGAGTAATAATTTCATAAACTAAGAAATCTCAGAAAAAATACTCCAGGTGTGAATAAAGAAAAATCAGGAATAAGCAATGATTTTGCTAATAGTTTCTCAACTTTTAATAAAAGCCCAAGTTTCTCTTAACTGTATATATCATACATATGTTAGAGGTTTAAAAAGTAGCTATTAACACTTTGCTAGGAAGGAAAAGGCTGCTTGGATTTGTTGCAAAAAATATAGGTAAGGAACTTCCCTGGTTGTCCAGTGGCTAAAACTCCAAGCTCCCAGTGCAGGGTTCAAACCCTGGTCAGGGAACCAGATCCCACATGCCGCAATTAAGAGTTTGCATGCCGCGAATACAGATATCGCCTGCTGCAATGAAGATCAAAGATCCCATGTGCTGCAGCTGACATTGGCACTGGCAAATAAATTAAAAAAAAAAAAAAAAAAAACTGGTAAGTGATAAAATGTCAAAGTAAATTTTATATGATCAAAGAAGTAAAAGATTGCTACTAATAGAGGCTAATGGTTTTTCAAAATACATCTTTATACCTTAAATTTCAATTAAACAGTGTCTTCAATATTACAAGTAGCCAAACCACACTTTCCTCAAAACCCAGCTGTCCCCTTCTCTTGAAATCAATACAGATGCTAGAAAACAAATTTTAAAAATCCACGGAAGTATTTTAAATGATTTTAATAGAAGATTGCTGCATTTCCCACTTATAAAAACTCAAAATGTCTCCTGAAATATAGCATTTGCTGTACGTAACTTATCAGAATCTTAACCATTTGTACACTGGTGATGAGGGCCATGAAAGGTTCAGTTTTGGACTGGGAAACTGCATCATTGTTACTGCATTACCTGACAGCACACACCTACCCCACATATTCATAATGCTGTTATTGTTTAGTCACTAAGTCATGTCCAGCTTTGTGACCCATGGACTGCAGCACACCAGCCTTCCCTGTCTCCTGGAGCTTGCTCAAACTCATGTCCCTTGAGTCAGTGATGCCATCCAACCATCTCATCCTCTGTCAGCCCCTTCTCCTCCTGCCTTCAATCCTTCCCAGCATCAGGGTCTTTTCCAATGAGTTGGCTCTTGCATCAGGTGGCCAAAATATTGGAGCTTTAGCATCAGCTCTTACAACGAATATTCAGGGTTGATTTCCTTTAGGAAATATTCATAACATCCCACCACAAATGAACATGTCGAATATTCTTAAGGTCTCTGTTCATTAAAGCCCCTGACCTGGCAGAGAATCTAATCAATGGATCTTATATGTTGTGGCCAGATTAACTTGAAAGTGATTCTGCACTGTTACTTTCTTTTCTAAAAGTCAACAAGTTTCCTATTAATAGTGTCACATTTAAAATAATGGTTAATTCTTACCTGCAACACACTTCATTCTTTTATTTCCTCACTTCACCTGACCATGATGCAATGTGTAATGAGGACAAATTTTCCTTGAAAACTAAGAATTGTTATTTTTATTTTTCTCTCACACTCTCAGTACAATATATTAACTCACAGCACCACCTATCTTTGAATAAAGGTTAGGAAACTAGTTTTACTTTTAGCATAATGCCCAAATATCTGGCCTTTATAATTTAGTGCGAAATTAAGTCCAAAATGCCAAAAGAAAAAAAAAAAAATCTAAACGCGGAAGTTCCATTTGACATGTACACTCAGACCAGTACATATCAATTTCTTAGCAATGTTTCAAAGGAGTCTGGCCAGCAGCATACTAAAGATTTTAATCTGCCACAAGATAGTCAGTGAGCAAACTATGCCTGAAAATGTTAAGTACAAGTTGCAGTCAGGGAGAAGCAGGGCCATTTTGACTTATCAATTCTAATATTCACTGATATTTTCATGCCCAAGTGTGAACTAGAATGTGTGCTGCCTTTTCCTTAGCAGTCCTCCCAATATTTTGGTCATTTCCCTTATTTAAATTAAAAAGGAAAAAAAAAAAACAGGTATAAAGTTTCATTTTCACATCCTGTCAGTGCTACAAATAAATGTAAATTTAAAATGTGAAAGATAGCCTGCTTATATAGCACACAGTTCATTCTCTGTAACCATCCCAATCAGGGACACCATACCTCTTTCTCAAATAAGTGTTATTCTCTGACCCTTCCATAAACCTGGGCAGTATAGATGTATTAGAGAAAACACTTTTAGTCAGAATGAATGAGCATCTATACCAACAATTGAGAACTCAAGCCATGAGAAGCAACTGATTATAGGAAAAGCTTGGCTGTGATGTCCATAAAGAATTAAAATGTATGAATTTATGGAGCATCTCTCCTGTGGAAGGCAGGACAGCTCTGAAAGGCAGGCGGGGCCAAGTATCATCACTCACTTCACCTACCACGAAACAGACGTGACTATAGATCAAGAGTGTCAGTCCATTGGCAAAGCAGAACTCCAGGCCAAGGGTGACTTATGGCTGCCTCATGCTCTATCCCTCAGATATAAAAATTAGAAAAAAAAAATGAAACAATTTCAGTTAAAATGAACTGAAAATAATGTGACTTATGAAAGTTATTTTGAAAATAACATTTGGTTACAATTTTTTGTATAACTGTTGATATGACAAAAGTTTTGAAAACTATTTTTAAAGAATGGCTTGTTAAAACTGAGTAAATGGATTAAGCATCTTAGCAATTGATACATTGGGGCTCTAATTATTTTAGAAAGCTCTTTTGTTACAGCATAAGCAGTTCATCATGTCACAGCATACAATTTATAACACAAGTAACTGGTAGTCACTTGTTAATTAAATCCATCCAATTCCAGTTATAGTTAGTTTGTCTACTGTAGCAGAGCTGTTAAAAGAAGTTCTTCTAACCTTTACAACAAATAGTCAAATTTTCATATTACCAATGGAACAAAAGGGCTAGTTCTCACTTGCTTGACAGGTTTTCTCTTCTCCTCTTTCTGAAGTTTTACATTCCACATCCATTATTTTCCTAATGTCATATTACAGGTGACCCCAGAACAACATGAGTTTGAACTGTGCACGTCCACTTAACACATGGAATTTTTTCAGTAAGTACCTACTATAGTACCACCCAATTCCCATTTGGTTGACTTCCAGGGATATGAGCATCGACTGTAAACTTAAATGCAGATTTTCAACTGCATGGGCCACCATTACCTACCTTGAGTTGTTCAAGGGTTAACTGTAATTTTAAATTCCTTCCCTCCTTCTATAGGATCTCAATGAAGCTGTTCCAGGGAAATTACTCATCTATTTCAAGGTACTAAACTTCTGTGCCCTAACATTTAAAATACAATAGAAATTTTTATATATTCTTATATTTTATTGTACAATATAAACTTGATTAAAATGTATTAACAACACATTGTGTGCAAATCAACACTGAATTAAAATGTTTGGCAGGAAATAGCATGATTTATTTTAATATAGTCCAACTCAGTACGAAGGTGAGCGAGCAGTTTATTTCTGAAGTTTTAGATATTTTAACTATAATTTTATCAAAACAAATATTTTGGTCTCTTTCTTCATCTTTAATTTTTTAAAAAAATTCTTCTTCTTTAAGTTCACAGTGTCATGGAAGTGTAAAATAAGACTGATAAAAACCACTTTAAAACATATGGCTTTATATACATAAAAAATTCAATAATGTTGCCACAACCCCTAATGCAGTGTGATTCTTATTTATTTACTAGTATCCAGAATAAACTTCTGTACATATTAAATTGTTCAAGTATATCTAGAGCAGTGCTTGTAAAAGTGAGGTCCCACTGCTACAAGAATGGGTATCTCTTTGAAGACCACTCCTAATTCCAACACAATTAATGTAGAGTTCTAAAATTTTTTGATTTTACAGTTTATCATACATCCTCAAATATCCTAAAATGCTCCACTGAGCCAAACATCTAATTTAATTTACATCTAGTTTAACATCCCTGTAGTACAGCACCAGTGGTTAAATTAAAAATGCATCTGACTAACCAAATGTTTTCATTCTTCTATTAGTTACAGTTTGTTATTTACTTCCATAACATCAAACCCAAATGAAAATGAAGATAGCTCAGGTCAAACTCTTTCACCTTAAATAAATACACATTTCATCCACTTCACACTTAAATACCTAACTGTTTTCCTACAGTGTATGTTTCTCAGTAACAGCAATACAATTAACTAAGCCAAAGACCAACTTCTTATCTTTGAGGATCAGGCAAGTCGGAGAGGATTCTCCAGGTTTGCTTTAAAACTTTCCAGAAACCTGGTGGCCAGTTCATCGTCTACCACGCGGCTGTCACTGGACATGGTGACCGTTATGAGCTGACGCTGCTGCAGCTGGGCATTCCCCTCTTCATCCTGAGTGAGCTTCAGCACAGGTCGGAATCTCCCTACAGCCAAAATGCAGGCCTGAGGAGGGTTGATCACGGCAGTAAATTCATCGATGCCAAACATCCCCAGGTTGGAAATACTAGGGGAAAACAAAAAGCTCTGAAGGTGGTATGTCTTTAACCAAAGAACCCTTTCCCTGAGCCATACATTTTTACTTTACTGAAAAACTGTGCCCAGTTACTCAAAGACCAAAGACAAAGAATACCATTTACTGTAGTATCAAAAAGAAACCACGCAACAACACATGAATACTGTATCTAATATAAACATATATTCAGCATTGAACTGTAAACCCCAGGCAGAGAAATATGGCAAGAAAAAGAAATAGAAAAAAAAAGAAATAGAAGAGTATCAGGGCTAGAAAAAAGAAATAAAACTTTGTTTGCAGGTGAACTGTGTACAAAGAAAATCTAAGCATCTACAGATAAACGAGTAAGATAAGTGAATTTAGCTAAACCACTAGACAAGTCAATGTAAAAATTTGTATCTATATACAAGTTACTTTCATTAGAAAAAATTAAAATAATACCATTTATAATAGTATGCTGCTGCTGCTGCTAAGCCGCTTTAGTCGTGTCCGACTCTATGCAACTCCATAGACGGCAGTCCACCAGGCTCCGCCGTCCCTGGGATTCTCCAGGCAAGAACACTGGAGTGGGTTGCCATTTCCTTCTCCAATGCATGAAAGTGAAAAGTGAAAGTGATGTCGCTCAGTCGTGTCTGACTCTTAGCGACACCATGGGCTGCAGCCTACCAGGCTCCTCCGTCCATGGGATTTTCCAGGCAAGAGTACTGGAGTGGTGTGCCATTGCCTTCTCCATTATTATAGTATAAAAAAATCTAAATCTAATAAAACATATATATCATCCCTAAACAAAAAATTACAAAATACAGCTGAAAGAAATCGAAGAACTAAGTAAACAATGGTTTATCCCATGTTCATTCACTAGAAGACTCAGTGCTATAAGGATGTCAATTCTCCTTAAATTTAAATCGATCAAACAATTCAATGCAATCCCAGCAAAAATCCCAGCAAGATTAGTGCACGTGTGTATGAAAAAAGACAAGCTGATTTAAAAATTTATTTGGAAATACAAAGCCAGGAAAGACAATCTTGATGGTGAACAAAATTGCAAGACTTTCACTGTCACAGATCAATAATCACAGTTAGCTTGTATTAAGCAAGCAAAGGACAAGCAGACCAACTGAAGAGGAGAGGGAACACAGAGAAGAGTCAGACACACACGGTTCCCTTCTCAGTGCTATAGGGCAGTGATGGTTTCAATAACTGAGATTTAGTCTATTAACTATCCACATGGGGAAAAAAGAGAACTTTGAGTTTTACCTCTATATCACAGACAAAATCTGATTTCAGATAGATAGTAATCTACATGTGAGAAATTAGAAAGCTCTGAAGATAACACAGAAGAATAAAACTGCATGACTCTGGGACAGACAATAATTCCTAGCAGAAATAAAAAAAAAAAAGAGTACTAACAACAAAGAAGAATACTGATAAATAGGATTTTATTAACTCAGAACTTCTGTTCATTAAAAAACACCAACAGGAAAGTTTCAAAGGCAAGGTACAAACTGGGAAAATTATTTGAAATAATATATATCCTAAAAAGTCTGTGTATCAGGAAAAAGAAACTCCTATAAAACATTTTAAAAAACAGACACAAACTTCAGCAGGTATTTTACCTGATAAGCAACCAGATACCCAAATGGCTGACAGATAAATGAAGACAGTATTCAACGTTATTAATTTTCATTTCCCTTGGGCTTCCCAGGTGGTGTCAGTAGTAAAGACCTGCCTGTCAAAGCAGGAGATGTATGAGATACAGGTTCGATCCCTGGGTCGGGAAGATCCCCTGGAAGAGGGCATGGCAACCCACTCCAGTATTCTTGCCTGGAGAATCCCTTGGACGGAGGAGCCTGGTGGGCTACAACCCCAAGACTCACTAAAACCTAATAATACCAAGAGTTAACAAGAATATGAAGCAACAGAAATTCTCATACACTGTTGGTGGAAGCAAAAAATGGTAGAACTATTTTGAAAAGCTATCTGGCAAAATCTATTAAAGATATAAACCCAGCAATTCTACTTTCAGGTTTATAAAAAAAAAAACAACATACATATAGTCACCATAAGACACTGACAAGAATGTTCACGGCACCAGCATTTGTACAAGCACTAAACCGTAAACAACACAAATGCCCACCAACAGTGAAATGGACACTAGCGCATTTATACAGCATACTACAAGATGCTACAGTGCAATAATAAGTGAGTGACTTGCACACAACATAGTTCATCTCACAGACATTAATGCTGAATGAAAGAAGTCAGACACGGAAGAATATGTATTTATATTAAGATCAAAGTTGGCAAAACAAAAACGTTGGTAATAACTTTCAGAACTGTGGTTACCCTCTAGGGGGTCAGAATTAGGAGGGATAAAGGGAGGCTTATGACATGGAGGTAATGTTCATAATCTTGCTTCGGTCGGTTACACAGATTTCTTCACTTTGTAAAACATTCCAGCTACATTCAGTGTACTTTACTGTATGTAAGTTACACTTAAGAATAGAGCTGATGATAACTCAAGAGTCAGAGTGTTAATATTTTACCCCACGGAACCTTAAAATAAATCACAAGTAGAAAAAAAATACTTGAGGTTTATAAACCTACTTACTCTATGTCAGAACCTGAATGTCATTCTGTGAACATCTGAATGGGCTAACCAGCTAATCCTAATGGCTTTCTATTAGCTTTGATATGAAAGCCTAATTAGTCTGAAGAATATTTTCACATATTCTCTTGTCTAAAGTACAATATTTAGCTTAAATTTTTAAAAAAGTTTCAGAAAATAAATAAAACAGGTTGACAAGGACTTTATAAATCCTACGTCTGTTTGATACTACCAATAATTAAGAGTTTAAATTTTACCTAAAAGATCCTCCTTGATATTCTTCAGGTAACAATTTTCCATCTCGGGCTTTCTTTGATAGAGTCTGAGAAAAATATAAACAGAGCATGATAACCAATACTACATTATATAGCTGATTTTGTCATTTTAAATATTTTTATAGGGTACACTCTCATCTTTGATAGGCCTTGACTTTATAAGAGTATACATACATATGCATGTACATATACATTTTAAAATTATATATACATATATAATTTTCTCTAACACACTTATAAATGAGTACGTTAGAGCACAGTTAATCCAAGAAGCTATAAATCTGTGAATCAAAACTCTAGAAAAATCATTTCCCTTTAAAAACTGTTCAAATATTGGAATTATCTTGTATACTATGCAGAATGTTTCAGTGTTCTTTATATATACAATGCAATTTTCTGCTTTGCCTATAAACCTTTTTTCTTGCAAGACAAAGTATTAGAAGAGCCCTTTTTATTAATCTAGTACCTTTTAAATAAATTGTTCAATGGCAACAATCTCACAACCAGCACATCGATTTTCATCTTTCAGCATTTGCTTCTCTTTTACCCATAACAGACTAATTGCAAATAGTTGTTAAAAAAAACCAGAATTTTATATTTACTTCACAATATTATAAGCAGCTTTAGTGTTGTTACTCCTTATAACTGATTTTTTTAATGTCTGTTTAACATTCTAAAGGTTGCATCTGCCACAATTCAGTCATTTTTCCTAGTGGTGTAATTTGGTTAATTTGTTTCTTTTGAATTATTTCATATGATTTCTCAGAAGTTGAATTACAAAGCCCTAGAAAATGAACTTTTTGTTGTTGTTTTTGATACTATAGCTAAAGCATTTCCTGAATGAGCTAGTCTGCACTGCTACAAGGGATGTAAAAATGTAGTCGCTTCGTATCACCCTAAAGCTGATGTCTAAAAACTTACAGAGGGAAAGACAGATAATACTCTGAGAGTGGAAAGCAGTTGAATCTTCCTCTATTTGTATTTGCAATTAACCATACTTCTCTTAATTTTTATTTTTCAATGCTTCAAAAGCAAGGGGACAGAGATTGAATCATTACATATGAATAATAAAGAATTATTTTAGAGAGTATAGATAAATGAAGTTATTGTCATTGGGTAGATGATACAAATCTTGGGCTTATTCAATATGATGTACTACATAGCTAACAGGTACATTTACAATTACCACTGATAACTATTTAATTTTAAATCATAGATGATTTAATTTCTGAAAAATAAAACATTCTTTAAAAATCTAAAAATGATCTCAACACATCATTGTGACTTACTGCCAAATGCATCAATTACAGATTTATATTATTAGCATACAGTTACTTACAAAACTATATAGATCCGGAATGAAAAATTAAGAGATGAATTTAGACTTGTACTTGGAATATCAAAAGTAGAGAGAATAATTTACAAATGCATTTCTTCCTGCCTTAAGCAATATAACTTCACATGATCTGAACAAGCACATATTATATGAACTTTAAAAGCTTTTCTCTAAAGGCAGATGATCACAACACATCCTGATGAGTTATCAGGCTAAAAGAAATAAAAAACATTAATTATTAAAAAAAAAAAATCAGACTGCAAGCATACATAATATACTTTAAAAAAATCTCTATAAATCCAAAACATATCAGTAGGATATTCATGTAAATTAACTCAAGAGAGCGTGTGGAGTAAGGATAGATTCTGATGAGGATCACTAGTTCTAAAAGTAACTAATCCTCATTGGGATTTCCTGGTAATGTGAACTTAAAAATCAAAGCATGTGTTCCCTGAACCATCCAGTTGAGAGGACATAATACAAGCTAACTAGCAACTATTTCTAAAATTACCTCGTGTGTGCATGCTAATTCGCTTCAGTCATGTCCGATTCTTTGTGACCCTATGGATCGTAGCCCATCAGGCTCCTCTGTCCATGCAGATTCTCCTGGCAAGAATACTGGAATGGGTTGCCATGCCCTCCTTCAGGGGATCTTCCCAACTCAGGGACTGAACCCATGTCTCCTGCATTGCAGGTGGATTCTTTACTACTAAGCCACCAGGGAAGCCCAAAATATATCACATGCCTTATTAATTCATTCAAAAAATTTACTGGCTACTAATGAGGTAAACTTTGCTTCTGTATCTTAAAACTACTGTAATTAATGAAGAATAGCATGGAATTTAAGGCTTGTTACTGTGTTACTTTATTCAGGAAATATCAACCTGCACTTTGCTGAGGCATGCCTTTAGTCCCACACACTGACAACCTTGCGATTCTTAAGCATCAAGAAGTACTTAGAGCAGGCGTTCTTAACTTGGAGTCCATGGATAGATATTCACAGTCGAACAAATTTCTTGAAAAACTACTTCCAACAGAATAGTTTTTATTGAAACCTTTCTTTTAAATAAATTCACCGAGCAACTATTATCTTCTAAGCACCATCCAGAATTAGATATATGGCAATGAACAAGACAGTCAACATCAGTGTCGGGAACACAGAGGGGTAGACAAATAAATAAACAAGGTACATTCAAAGACTTATAAACCATACGAAGACAATAAACAGGGTAATTGTTTATTCAGGAACCTACTTTAGCTATGGAAGCCACAGAAGGCCTAAGAAAGTAGCATTTGAACTGAGAAATGCCTGGGTCTAAACAAACAACTTCTAGTGCTTTCTAGATGCAACACTGTGGGCAAATTTCTTAAAAGTGCTAAACCTCAGTTTCTTCAATTTGAAGTTAAGGTTCCAACTATGATGTAAAGCTATTAAGATTGAGTGAAGCGCTTAGCTTACTGTATGGTACATTATAAGATAAGATAAGGAAGTGAAAGTCGCTCAGTTGTGTCCGACTCTTAGAGACCCCACGGACTGGACAGTCCATGGAATTCTTCAGGCCAGAATACTGGAGTGGGTAGTCTATCCCTTCTCCAAGGGATCTTCCTGGCCCAGGAATCACACCGGGGTCTCCTGCACTGCAGGCAGATTCTTTACCAACTGAGCTATGAGGGAAGCCCTAGTGGAGTGTTAACCACCGACCCTGAAGCAGGAGAGAGGCAGGCAGAATGGGAAGCTCAGACAGGTAGCCAGAGCGAACAGACCCAGGAGCTGCTGGGAGTTACAAGAAATGCTCAAGGACCACCAGAGGCCCTGGGACATTCCCAAGGGCTGGGAGGGCCCTTCCCACTGCTGGCAGGAGGGTGACACTGCTTCCTCACCACCTCAGTTTCTTTTAGGATACAAGGAACAGCGAATGCTAACATAGCTGATTTAAGAACCATATTATAGGACTAAAATTGATAAACTGGTTGGAATCAAAGAAACTTCCCTGTAACAGGTAATTTTTAACTCTATAGTTAAAGGAAATTCTAACTCTACTGTTTAATCTCATATGAACGTCACAAAAACACTAAAATTACATGTATTTCACTGCTGCTGAAAACTGTTCATGAAAAAAAGGTGTGCAGATTGTAAGTAATCCAACTTTTATTACTTTAACTTTTGAATACCGCCCTTCAATTTAAAAAAACTTCCTTTTTTATATATAAAAACACGCTGCAAATCTTTCCAAAGAGGAGGGAAGAAAGATCTAAGTACGCAAATTCCACTGAGGTCACCTTTAATTGTATTTAACTCTAAGATCCAAGACTATGCATTTTAAATTAGATTACCTTCCATTCATTGGGGTTTCACTGGTAAGCTCATCTGGTAAAGAATCCGCCTGCAATGCAGGAGACCCTCGTTCAAGTCCTGGGTTGGGAAGATCTGCTGGAGAAAGGATAGGCTACCCATTCCAGTATTTCTGGGCTTCCCTGGTGGCTCAGCTGGTAAAGAATCTGTCTGCAATGCAGGAGACCTGGGTTCCATTCCTGGGTTGGGAAGATCCTCTGGAGAAGGGAAAGGCTACCCACTCTAGTATTCTGGCCTGGAGAATTCCATGGACTATATAGTGCATGGGGTTGCAAAGAGTTGGACAAGACTGAGCAACTTTCACTTTCCATTCATTTATTTATCTGGGGTAAGTAGGTCTACATATTTACACAGCTCCATAAACAAGTCTTATATTCTACTTTTTAATCCCCCTTATAACTTGTTTTACATATATATATGTTTCCATTGATTTATATATTTCCACTAATAAATGGAAAAAGAATCACTTATCTAAATGAATCTGAAATTTTCAAAGGTAACACTTCAAGACCTGGGATACTTCTGCCAAAAATTACCCTTGGGAATTAATCGAGGCTGTCAAAGCTGACCTATTGTGTATGTTCCTGCCTATTCAACGCAGTAATTTTGGTGAGAGCTAATTCTTCCATATTAGAGCCCAGGGGAAAAAACAAAAATTTTGCTTCTGGAATACTAAGTACTTTTAATGGTATCAACCCTAGAAAGGAAATGAATAAACTTTCAAGAATAAAGTGCTGTGAAAAGTGAGCACTTTAATAAAAATAAAGTTTCAGCTTTAACTTTAAAATCTATCTAAAATATCATATTTAGGGTCAACTTATGGACTTTGGGAAATAAAGCAGTCACCTATAGCTTGAATGCAGTTGGCCCTAAATATGCATGTTATTTCTGAACGTTTGAATGCAAAATAATCTTAAAATTGGTTGTATGTGGATCAAAACTTAAAAACATATATACATAATTGATAATCATTTCAAAATACCAAAAATCTCTCTTTCTCTCTCTCTCACACACACACACATATCTATCTCACAGTGTGACCGGATCATGTCAAGTCTTTCCCAGAAAGTAAATTCCAACATTTTGCAAGTATAGTATTGCTTAAGACCTACCTTTACAGAGTCAGCAATCTCCTGTAGACCCTTAGCAGCAGCATCTTTTATGACTGGTGTAATTAGACCTCTATCTGTTGCCACAGCCACTGAAATGTCAATACAGGGCAGTTGCTTTGCACCCTCTCCATCCCAGCTTGCATTAACACTAGGCATTTGCTAGAAAGCACAAGTAGAAAAAACATGTTATTCAAGAAGGAGCTTTAGACTAGGTTATTAGAGAAAAATAACTAATGTTATACATTTTTGAAAGTGAATATAGCTATACTGAAGGAAAGAAAGAAAAATTTGATTTAAAAAAAGTGGTTTGGACCTCTATATTAAATAACTTTTATGTTTGGGAAGAATAAACACACTATCTTTTTTGAAGCAAGCTTAAGGAAATTCCGATGATATATACATGTTTTGATCTCTTTATATCATGGTTAAGAAAAAGGCTTTTTTCCTTAAACCTAAGTGCTAGGGAGTATTTAATGTTTGTGAGCCTTCCTGCCTCATATGATGACTGACATGACTTGGAGGAGAAGAGAAGAAGGTAGAGGGGTAGTGACATTCAACCACATTATTCCTGTGGCATAAGCAAACCTGATTTCTTAGTGTAGCCCTGGGTGATATTAGCAGGCCCTTAATAAATGACTTCCCTATTTAAGAGAGATTTCCTAGGCTTCATTAACATATGCTATATACTACATATGGGGCTTTGCTGGTGGCTCAGTGGTAAAGAATCTGTCTGCTAATGCAGGAGACATGGTTTGATCCCTGGGTCGGGAAGATCCCCTGGAGAAGGAAATGGTAACGTGGCAACCCACTCCAGTATTCTTGCCTGGGAAATCCCATGGACAGGGAGTCTGGCAGTCCATTGGGTCACAAAGAGCCAGACATGACTTAGCAACTAAAACAGCAACATATACTATATATGAGCACGCACATATTTAATATACATACAACTACACTGGATGAAAAAAAACAGAAGAAATTACCAAATGCCTGGAAACAGTGGGGTATTGATAATGCTGTCAACTATCACAAGAGAAAATGATGCTGAAAAATGGAAATCAACAACTAATTTCTTTTCAAAAATTCATCGCTTTCTGCCAAGTTAGATCCAAGCCTCCCAGCATGTCATTTAAGCACAGCAATCCACAACTTGATTCCACCCAATCTCTCTAATTTTACTCCTGACCACTCTTCGAAGATGAATTTTCACTTAGGTTTCTCATAGTTATGCTACACTGATTTCCATTTCATCACTGTTCAGCTACTCATTTCACTTCTCCATCTTTCAAGGCTCAACTCTTTTATTCAACAATGCCACTATATCCAAATAATAAAGTCCCAACCCCCAGAGGATTTTGAATTCTTTATAGATAATAATGAAATGAAAGATGAAAATAAATCAAAACAAACCCTCACAAATGAAGAACGTCTGGCCCCAAAAATTAGAGACTACTTTAGAAGCCAAAATTATCTGGGCTTTACTACTTACTTTAAGTGTAACAGCTGCTGCCTTGATGATAAAATCATTTACTGATACTTTAATGTCATCTGAAAGAAAAATAAGCATATGATAGTTAATATTCAAAATAAAACTTTAAAATGAACAATTATGATTTCAAACTTAAATTATGAACTGTACTGACAAACAATGGTAAAAAAATATATTACAGGTCTTTGTTTGCTAGGTTTCCTTGAGTAGAAAAAGCTGCATTATATGAGGTCTGGATAAATAATATTAACCATGAATGTAAATGTTTACTCCTAGTCCTGATTATAATTCTTTTCAATTGCTCAGATATCATACAAAAGTACTTGAAAGATATATAACAACCATAATCAAAAAAAAAAAGAATCAAGTCCTGTGTCTCTAAAAAGACAAATGGTCTGTCCACAGCATGTATAGTCAGGAAGTTTACAAGACAATGCATTTTCTTCCAAATCCTTTTCAAATGTCCGTATACTGTGTACTCTTAAAATACACTGATTATATTAGAACAATCACCTTAAAAAAACAAGCATATATATATACACATACACACACAAGTGGGGGGATTTTCAGAAATTTCTTTTTACTAACAAGGCATGCAATGAAAAAATTTAAAATTACTACATTAAATAAGAGCTAGTTTTTAACTTAACCAAACAGGATATAGTAAACGCCGAAGATGAAGCAATGTTGGCATGGATCCTAATGCAATGAATGATATGACGTCTCTCACTAGTTTTACGGTGAATTCAATTAAATCAATGTTATTCCAGTATACATAATGATTTTAAGATAAAGCTGGGGTCCCCTCCTTTCCCAAAGGGCTGATCATAACAAAGGCATTGGGTCTATACCTCTGCTTTATCAGTGTGTATGAAAGTGTTGGAAAACAGAAACTGTATTTGATTCTTTATTGCATGGGCTTCTAGAAAAAAAAACTTTAAGATCAATATCTAGTCATGGTATGTGGAGGATATACAAATCCAGTTACTATAGTATCATGGAATTTTACATGAACAACAGATCATCCCAAAGGCACGCCAAGATTTCAGAAAGGGATCAGATGTATTGCCATAAACTGAAGTACTGCCAAACCGTCACAGTAACTGTCAGCTGCTTTTCTAATACACAGCTCTTATAATTCAGATTTCCAGAAATACAGACATCTTTGTTTAAAACCCCTTTAGGAGCAGAAAAATAAATGGATTTCCAGTGCTGAGAGACTTTTATGAAATCACTGTGCTTGTCTCTCACGTATCTCAGCATCCTTCTCACTTTACCTACTATTCATAGGTGTCCCCAGTGAAGACTTCCCAAATCACCTACCAGCTGATGATCTCCACATCTAGGGCCCTAGTCTGCAGTCCTCACTTGATTCCCCACCCTCATCATACTCCTATATTTGACCACTTTCTTCATCTTGAAACACGTTCTCTTTCTGGTATCTACGTTACAGACTCTCCTGGTTTTATTTCACAATCTGCTCACTCTCTTTCAGTCAGATACCATTTATACAACAATGATTCCTTCAAATTCTATCTTAAATCCTTCCATATCTGGAGTTTCAGTCTCAAATACACACTTTCTCACATGACATTTTCACTTATATTTCTGATAGGCATCCCAAATCTAGTATGTGGAAAGAAGACGTTTTCCCCAAATTCCTTTCAAACATATAGAAAGGAGACCATTGCTAATATTTTATTAAGAACAGAGTAAGACATAACTGTGGAAAATTCTTAAAGAGATGGGAATACCACACCACCTGACCTGCCTCTTGAGAAATCTGTATGCAGGTCAAGAAGCAACAGTTAGAACTGGACATGGAACAACAGACTGGTTCCAAATAGGAAAAGGAGTACGTCAAGACTGTATACTGTCACCCTGCTTATTTAACTTATTTGCAGAGTACATCATGAGAAATGCCAGGCTGGATGAAACAAAAGCTGGAATCAAGACTGCCGGGAGAAATATCAATAAGCTCATATATGCAGATGATACCACCCTTAGGGCAGAAAGTGAAGAACTAAAAAGCCTCTTGATGAAAGTGAAAGAGGAGAGTGAAAAAGTTGGCTTAAAACTCAACATTCAGAAAACTAAGATCATGGCATCTGGTCCCATCACTTCATGGCAAATAGATGGGGAAACAATGGAAACAGTTAAGAGACTTCATTTTTTTGGGCTCCAAATCACTGCAGACAGTGGCTGCAGCCATGAAATTAAGACGCTTGCTCCTTGGAAGAAAAGCTATGACCAACTTAGACAGCATATTAAAAAGCAGAGACATTACTTTGCCAATAAACATCCATCTAGTCCAAGCTATGGTTTTTCCAGTAGTCATGTATGGATGTGAGAGTTGGACCATAAAGAAAGCTGAGTGCTGAAGAATTGATGCTTTTGAACTGTGGTATTGGGGAAGACTCTTGAGAGTCCCTTGGACTGCAAGGAGATCCAACCAGTCCATCCAAAAGGAAATCAGTCCTGAATATTCACTGGAAGGACTGATGTTGAAGCTGCAACTCCAATACTTTGGCCACCTGATGGGAAGAACTGACATTGGAAAAGACCCTGATGCTGGGAAAGATTGAAGGCAGGAGGAGAAGGGGAAGACAGAGGATGAGATGGTTGGATGGCATCACCGACTCAATGAACATGAGTTGAGTAAACTCTGGGAGCTGGTGATGGACAGGGAGGCCTGGCGTGCTGCAGTCAATGGGGTTGCAGAGTCGGACACGACTGAGCAACTGAACTGAACTGAGTAGGACATACATTGTGAGGGAATATCAAATACTCTCATTTGCATATTGTTACAAAACAAAGTATGAAACATGCTTATAGAATGTTATAGACTATAACCTCACATAAGAGGAGTGGAGATGCATGAATAATGTGGGCTCTTTGAAGACTCAACAGAAAGTCCCTAATTGAAAGGACATACCAAATCTGGGCAATGCAGATACTATATGAATCCATACCTCCACTGAAATAGTACTGCTTCCTGTCTCATGAGAGGATGGAACTAGGAAAATTATTTCCACAATAACCTCTACGTCATACAAAACTAAACAAGTTTCATTTGAGATCAAGGGGAGCTTCCAGGATTAACTTTCTGACTATTAATCACTCTGTCTAAAATAGCTTTCCATTTGGTTCCTTGGACTGTTAGAATCTGTCAGGTTTGAAAGTCTATACCTAAACTGATTTACCAGTCCTGCTTTCATTTAGGATGTAGAAAGCCATAAGAGAAAGTTGTGCCCATCTAAATAGAGTGAGAGGAAAAGCAAGATAAACTACAAAATCATAACTTTCTTGAGCCCATTAGGGAACTGAAGTTATATCTAAGCTTTAGAATTATGTCTAACATTTATAATTAGAGTTCAAAGGAGAAAAAATATGAAGTAGAAGATATAGTTACAAATAACTGTATCTAGAAGTTTTTGAAATTAATTAAAGACACAAACCACAAAACAGATAAGCTAAGAGAAACCCAGACAGGATAAATGCAATAGGTCAAAAAAAAGAGAAAAAAAAAGCTTTAAGCACGTAACAGTCATACTGCTAAAACATCATATATATATATACACATATATATGAGAACAAAGAAAAAGAATGGCAGCCAATATTCTGCAAGTCAGAAGATAATGGAATGATACCTTTAAAATTACTGAAAAAACAAAAACAAAATAAAAAAAAACCCATACCTGTTTACTTAAAATTCTACACCGAGCAAAAATATCTTTAAAAAAATGGAGATACACCCATGAGAATGACTACTGTCAAAACACAGAAAATAACATCAGTTTATACTAAAAAGTTTATGTCTCTCAACAACCTTAGTTTTAGGAGATTTGAGAGAGGAACAATACAAATTTAATACCATGAAAGTACATTTTAAATATGAACTAAAAATTAAATTGTATAAAGAAGAGTGATATCTTAAGATATCTTTAAAATATTCTTAAATCAGTTTTGGATATTTTTACTTTCTAAAATGTTAAGAATTGCTTCTTCAGATATCATTCCAAAAAGTATGATGTATTCAATACTACGGAATCAATTTATTTCTTATAGGAAAAGGGAATTCTTTTCTAATACTAAAATATGCTCAGATGATGAAACTGAAGTAAAAAGATACACAATGTACATTTTATAAACAAAGGATAGCATAACAGTTTAGCATGACATTAAATAAACTCAATTTTACTAACCTCTGACCAGATTTTGCCTAGCTTTTAGGACAGCTCCAAGGTCACAGTCAGTAGTAGCATATGCATGAGGTATAGTACTTTTAGATTCAGTTAATCTCTTGGCAATAACCCTTCTAATATTGCTAGCAGGGATTTCAGTGAATGTGCCCTGCAAAGAATGATAATGTGTCCATTAAATCATAAACAGAACGGAAAAACACAAGCAAATAAACTGTATAACTGAAATCTGGTCTCAATGACCTAACTTAAGAAAACAAAGATTAACACAGTAAAAATATTATTAAAAATTCTTAGTATAAGAAAGAACTAGGCTCTTTTCTGTAGAGGGGCAACTAAGCCCACACACCACAACTAGACAGCCTGTGTGTTGCAAACTAGAGAAACCCACACAGGCTGCAACTAGAGAAAGCCTGTGTGCCAGAACAGAGAGCCCTAGCACTGCAACGAAGACACAGCGTAGCCAAAAATGGTTGTCAGGAATAAAGACCACACTTTCTTAAAAAAAAAAAAAAAAAAAAAGGAAACATACCAAATCATAAATAATCCCCTAATGGGTGTGCTTACTGAGATATTACCTATAAGCCTGTAAGTAGCTTTTGTTACAAACGTCACTTCTTAAAACTCAAAGCAATCAATATATCAACAAATCAACTACAGGGAATTCTTACTTATTAAAATGGCATACATGAGAAAAAGATAATCCAAAATACTAGATAATCTCCCAAATTATTTCTATTTTGGTTTGTAATTAAGAATAAAACAAATCATGAGATCTGTGATTTTGATTTTCAACAAACTCATAAAGTATGAATGTTATAGATAAGAAGGTCTTCCTATAACTTTACTGTCGCTTTTCAATTCTGTCCCTTGAATCTCTAACAAAAACATGATGGGCCTTAAATTATGGCTAATTCCTTTTTTGTCCTTCATTCTGGGGCAGGATTACCATCACTTAGGATAACAAAAAAATGTCAAAAGTACAGGTGACTTTTTTTTACAAATGCTTTCTAAGAGAATCAAACATTTTATGCTAGCAAAACACTTGATCAAATAAAATAAATGGTGTTTATATACTGAAAGAATTTTAAAGTTTATCTGCCAAATTTTAATAACTTATTTTTTAAAGAAATATGATCTGATTACTCATAAACTGTTGTGTATGTAGACATGAATCATTAATATACATTTCAAAAATCTGTTTCTCATGAAACTTGTAGTGTTTTTAATTCTTTGACAATATTACATTTGCATATATTTCTCCATCAGATAAGGCACTGTAGGTTTATTTTTTCAGTGCCCATTCAACTTTAAACAAACATGATTATCCTGCATTTCTTCTGATAGGAAGCAAATGATATAAAAGGTACTAAGAAAGGGAGACAGAGAGGTAAAACAGAGTAATTTGAAAACAAAAAAGGGCATGTATCTAAGAGGGAAAGAATGATTACCTATACAATCTCTATAGGTTTTTCACTGTAAGACTATCAATACTATGAGTCAAAAATAAAACACATCCACAAAAGGGAGCTGGTGTCAGCTATTAATAACTAGAACCACACCCAAGGAAAAAAGACATGAAAAGTATCATTATTATAGGGCAGATACATGGCACATACACTGGCACCTGTGGCAAATTTAAATTGAATCATAATTCTATTTGGAAGTTAGCACTGTATAAACAAATTTTGTTTACTGAAATGTGCAAAACAGAGTATTTCTGTCTTTATCACTTTGAGCTACTACTAGTAGCTCATAATGGACTAGTAAAAGAACCCATAAAACATAAGAGTAATGGTTCTTATTTTTTCTCTCAGTTAAATCTGAAAAATAAAAATCTATTCAGATGACATTACCTCTACATTAGGTTGTCCAGGAGTGGACACAGGAGGGATCATTGGCCGGGAATAAGATGGTGTGGCTGCAGCCTGTGGGGGCGAAGGCGCTGTGGGAGTGGTTGGCAGGGCTGGGGTGGGTCTGGATTCAGTGATCTTGCCCGTCTGTTTCAACTGGACCAGTTTGAGAGCATCCCTGGAGATAAGAAGGGAGTTGGATTATCATGATTAGCAACCAGGAATATAAGAACGTTCAGACAATGGAGGCTACATGTGAAGGGAAGATAAAGGAAATGAGTATTTTTTCCGGGAGGGAGGTGTCTTTTGGCAGATGAGCAATTCATAAAATAAGCCATACCCTCATTCTTAGTACTTGTGAAATAATTTTCACATAGCATTCAGAGAGTGTTAAGCTTACTGTACTTATGACTTTCATTAGGATATTTACTAAAGCATTGGTACAAATTTGACTGTTTATGGCCAGGAAATCATACCACTTAAAATTATGCCCAAATGTTATCAGCACAATCTAATGTAATAAACCTAACCCATAAAAGCATTTAGAATGAAAAAATAACTAAACAAGTAACAGACTTGCCTTTGTATTATTCTTCAAAACAAAGGTGTCTTTGTTTATTAAAAGGATATAATTATATTACCATGTCAAGCTCTCAATCCATTCTAACTTATAGTGGCATAAAGTCATGTATTTCCTTATACTAAACAGCTTTTTTGAAAATTTTAATCTGACAATTTAAAAGTACTTAAAAATGTCTTACATTAAAAATGTTTTAAACCTAAATTTTTTTAAATAAAAGAGATTTTACATAATCTAAAAATGACTTCAGGGTGACACAAATCCAAAGGCAAATTATATTTCTGAAATTTCTTAAATGCAGTTAGTGATCTGATATTATCACATGGTAGGAAGAGTGCTAACTCTGAGACAGCCCAATATTGCTGTTCCTGGTGTATACACCCCACATCATCTCTCTTGAGTGTAGCTGGGTCTGTGAACATGATGGACGTCACTCCCATGATTAGGTTGCCTTTGAGGACAAAGTGATGGATTTTGTAGACATATCCATTAAGGTCCTAAATCAGTGACACTGAGTTAATCAAAAGGCAACCTATCCAAGGTTCAGACATATCAGGTAAATTCTTTAAAAGGCAGAGAAAATTGCTAAAAGAAGAAATCTGAATGGAGAAAAATTCTTTTCCTTGCCTTGGAGAAACAAACAGGCATTTAGGAACTGTCTATGGAGATGACCACATGGAAAAGATCTGAAGGAGGCCTCCAGGAGGTGAGAGCAATCCCTGGATGAGAGCTAGCAAATAAACAAGGGTAAGAGTTCTACTACCCAAGGACCTGAATCCTGCTAACAACCACGTGAGCCTGGAAGAGGGCTCCAACCTGCAGATGAGACCCTACTCCTGGCTGACACCTTGATTTCAGTCTTGTGAGACCATGGGTCGGAACACCAGCCATGCTGGGCCAGGATTTCTGATCCACAGCACTGTCAGACAGTAAGTGGGTGTTGTTTTAAACAGCTACTAAGTTTGCTGCAGTTTGTCATGCAGCAATAGAAAAGTGACACAGATAGGAATGCTCCAGCCTGGGAGACACCATGGGAGGGATCTCCCAGGGTACACGCACATTTTTAAGGAAGGAGAGTCCATGCTTTTTATATCAGGTCCAGAAAGGGATGCATGAACTTAACATTAAGTGCAAGTAACTTGGTTCAAAGTTAAAGAGTTGACATTTAAGATAAGAGGTCAGACTGATAAAGCAATCTATAATCATCCTCGACCTTTAGGTTAGGAAAGAGGGAAGAGAAGTGGAAAAATCAGCCTCTTGTGTACATATTGTGGTTATGTTAATTGCATAATCTTATACCACCCATGTGAGAGGATATTACTCCCAGTTTATAAATAAGTAAGTAGGTTCAAAGAGGCTGTAGCACAGGGAACTCTACTGTAATGGACTATGTGGGAGAGGAGTCTAAAAAAGACTAGATATGTGTATATGTCTAACTTCACCTTGCTGTACACCTGAAACTAACATAACATTGTAAATCCACTATACTCCAATAAAAACTAAAACAAAAAAACAAACAGGTTCCATTCCATTTCTAAGTTAGTACTTGTCAAGCACTTACTATTATCCTAGGTGTTGAAAATACATGGACAAGTCCCACCAAGGAGTGTTATTCTATAGGAGAGTCACACATTAATCAAGTAAACAAATGTATAGATAGTTAAGTGAAGAAAATAAAGCAGAGTAATGAGGCTGAAAGTCATGGGTGAGAGGAGGTGTTATTTTAAAACAAGGTGGTCAGGGAAGGCCTGAAGACATATTATTTCTGTGAAGGACGTGAAGGAACAAGTCTCAAGAATAGCTGGGAAAAGCATGTTTCGAGGCAAAGAACAGCCAAGTGCAAAGGCAGGGAAATTAGGGCTTCTAAGAACAGACAAAGCCCAGTGTAGAAGGAGCGCAACGAACACAGCGGAGAGGCTTTACAGGTGAAGCTGAAGAGGTAGGCAGCTAGGAGCTCCCAGGGCTGGGACCAAACCTTGGCATGACCAACTCCTAAGCCTCCATATTTTCTACTACTTTTCTAATACCTATGCAGAGTATGTCAACTAAACTAAGGCAGAGTCAGAACAAATTTTTCTCATAAGAAAAGACTAGAATAGAATGAAATAAGTCTACCTCAGACTGACAGCAATTCTTGGACTGAGGAGCCTGCAGGCTACAGACCATAGGGTTGTAGAGTCAGACATGACTGAGTGACGAAGCATGCATGCGTGCTGGGACTGAATGAAGAAATGTTTTACCTACCTCGTCTATATATGGAGCTAAAAGTAGGACCTCCTGACAAAGGCCCTTCACCCGTCACACAAAATTAGCAGGAACATAACTGGAAGCAATGTTGGTGCTCCAAGGTTGAGCCACACCATGGTGGTGATGACAGAAAGACTGAGTGTCCCAGGGAATGAGCTTATGTACTCTCAAGGCTTTTGACCACAAGCTTACTCCTGTTTAGAAGTTAACTTTTAATTTACCCTGATAGTTTAGTTGGTAAAAAATCCACCTGCAATGCAGGAGACCCCGGTTCAATTCCTGGGTCAGGAAGATCCGCTGAAGAAGGGATAGGTTACCCACTCCAGTATTCTTGGGCTGCCCTCGTGGCTCAGCTGGTAAAGTCTGCAATGTGGGAGACCTGGGTTCCATCCCTGGGTTGGGAAGCTCCCCTGGAGAAGGGAACGGGTACCCACTCCAGTATTCTGGCCTGGAAAATTCCACAGACTATATAGTCCATGGGGTCGCAAAGAGTCGGACACGACTATACGACTTTCACTCACTTTAACTTACTTATGATATTTATAACCAGAAGTGCCATTTTTTCAGTTAATTGTGACAATTTATATGTGAAATAAATGACTGCCCTATATTCGCTAGGGATATATGTCATGAGCCAAAACTTTGGCCACATAGATAAAAGTGTGAGCACTGATATAAAATAAGACCTTTTATTGATTTAAAAAAATACCTTTAACAAAAGATATTTTGCTTTTAAGAGTTCTTACAAGTCACAGTCTAACATTACTAGTCCCTTTTCATCACCTAAGGTAATTAAATATATCTAACAAAATATATTATTAATCTGGGTTTTAATTTAAAGTTCAGCATCAGAATGGCATATACAAAACACATTGATTTTCTCATTCAGGGATCACTAGTGCACCCTCAGTAATCAGTTAAAAACAAATAAAGTAACAACAACAACAAAACGAATACTTGAGGAAACTAAAACTAATCTAAAATAATGCCTAAATACATCTACTTAAAAAAGAGTTGGTCAGACTAAATAGATATACTTTTATTTCACTATCAGCATAACTATTACTTACTATTTTCATCAAGAAAAAGCAGTTTAAGTTCATCTCTAAGAGTCATTAATCATAAACAAGTAGCAGAAAATCAATTCTGGCTGCAGACTCACAGTAAACTTTTGTTGCTAATTTTACACTTATATACCTCATAAAGGATGAATGTTAATCATTGGTTAATAACAGCCAATAATTCAGTTTCTGCCATGCAGAGAATTACTTTAATGATTTCTGTCCATTAAATAATCAGTCTAAGCTTGAAGAATTAGGTGGACATTAAAAAAATTAAGAGAAAAACCGATACATCACCCACTTCTGCAGAAAGGTAGAGGAAGCTTTGGGCATTCACTAAGGTAGAACCTTCTCTACCAGACCCCTTAATTCATCTGGGTGTGCTAAGAATTAGTTCTAAAGAGAAATATCACTGAAAACATATGACATGACTATCATGCCTACTATATTGTATCTGTGACACTGTGACATGAACACAAGCATTAGCTACAACTATGATTTAAGACACATATACACCAAAGAAGCCAGGCTGCAGGCCAAGAATGTAAGTGTGTTCTGCCTCCAACAGCATCCTTGGCACTTGCTTTCTTAAAATTATGTTACATGTATAGGCAAAGTCAAGTCTATGTGCTTTTGCACAATATATATTCTGAGCAATATGTTTGCTTAACGCAACATTAAAATATCAACCATGACACTTTGATTTTCTTCATGAAGATAATGGATCAGAAGTAACTCCCTCTTTTCTCTTCTACTTGAATTTTTAGTTGACAAAGTAAGGAGAAAGGATGCTCCTCACTATTTCAACAATGTGTACTAAGGTATTTGGGGGGCAGCTTATGCCAAAGCCTGCAATTTCTCAGTCTTACCAGAAGATAACCTTTCTGTAGATGACATGAAGACAAATTTTTTTCCAAAGCTCATCTCAGTGTTTAACTCAAACTATAGGCATCTTTACTGGTATACGAGCATGTTTTAAGGATCTATTTCTCTCATAAAATCCTTTGTAATATGTCACAGTTTGAAGACTGAAGGTTTTGACTCTCTTACGTTAGAGAGTTAAAGAATAAGGGCAGGGAAAGGATCAGGTAATATGACAAAGATGGCAAAGATATCAAAAACATAACTCTGCAATAGTGCTTCCTTAAGGTACCCAATAAAATAACACCATTCTGTCCTCCTTAGGAAATGTCAGACCTACTAAGATGACTTTCAACTTGGGTTTAAAAAAGATCTTTATTCATCATTTATGTATTAAGCACATACGGAGAGATGGGAAAGAGGAAGAAAACTCTACTTCTTTATCCCACTGCTCTCACACCATTGATCTGCCCTCTAAAAGGTCACTAATCACCAACTTCAAGAGCCTTTTCTCAGATCCCTTCCTCTTTGACTTACATCCATCTCCTAGATACCCTCCAACACAGAAATTTGTGCCTTTTAAAATGTTTCCCTATTGATTATCTCAGTCATAACTTTATCACTTTATTATGAAACCTACATCTCTAGTCCCGAACTATCTCCTGAGATGCATCTTCACCTCAATGACCCTGATATCTGCAATCTGGCTTGTTTGCACTGACAATAAACTTCAAACCAAACACATTATTTGTCAGTTACTCCATCATGACAAATGATTCCGCCAGTCCCTTATTTCTATTTATGGGACCAAAACATCACCTGGCCCAGGATCCTAAGTACACTCCATGAGTCGCTGCTCTCCTGCTCCATTCGTAACAGATTTCTGGATTTTCTCCTCATAATGCTGTCTCCATCATTTACATTCTCATCCGTGTTCAGGTACTCATTCTCTCCTACCTGGACTACTTTATGAGCTTATTAACTTATCTCCTTACCTCAAGTCTTCTTCTGCTCCAACTTATCTTTTACAAATTTGCAAAATTGATTTTTCTATGGTACCTCTATTATTATTTGGCATTTCATCATGTCTTCAATAATTAATAAATTAATACAGACTCTGTATCTTCTTCAGATATACAGGTAAGCGTATCATGTTATAAAGGAAGCTGTTTTGACCCATTTTTACAGAGACTTTTTATTAAGGTATAGGTTGGCAGAAGACTAATAAAATTAACATACAAGTACTAGATATTAAATAAGGATTAATGTGGGGAAAAACCTAGGCTTAACTACCTATCAGGATTCTTTAATTTTTAATGGTTAAGTGAAACTTGCAAGTCATTTAACGAATGATTTACTGTTGCCTTTCAGCCAGGGGTCAGAACAGCTATTTCCAACTCATGTGAGTATGGCACAAACTTCACATTATGTGCTTAAGAAACAATCAGTAAGGCTAAAGTACAGATAACAGGATATCTGAGAATTAAAGCCATACAGCTTTCATTAAAAGAAATATTCATCAATAAACCAATGCTTTAATGAAGAGTAAAATAATCCAATGAAAAGAAAGAAAAGTCACCTGGTCAGGCACTGCCACTTAATAATTTAATAACGTTGCTCTATCTCAACTGGTAAAAATTTTAGCCAACATTACTGATCACTTCTTATCAATATTAGATAAACTGGGAAAAGTTTATTGCTTTAAAATGCTAACTCAATTTGAAAATTTAATATTACTCTAATAGAAGTGTGGCACACACTACTACAGCCAATTTCACATTAGTTCATATGCCTATTTGATTAATCTTTGTCTTCCCCACTAGACTAATTTTCAATAGAGCAGGTGCCATCTATTTTAATACATTCTTGAAAGACACAAAACTTAAAAATTAATTTAAAATACGATATGCTATGCTATGCTAAGTCGCTTCAGTCGTGTCCGACTCTGTGCGACCCCATAGACGGCAGCTCACCAGGCTCCGCCGTCCCTAGGATTCTCCAGGCAAGAATAATGGAGTGGGTTGCCATTTCTTTCTCCAGTGCATGAAAGGGAAAAGTGAAAGTGAAGTCGCTCAGTCGTGTCCGACTCTTAGCGACCCCATGGACTGTAGCCTACCAGGCTCCTCCGTCCATGGGATTTTCCAGGCAAGAGTACTGGAGTGGGGTGCCATTGCCTTCTCTGAAATACGATATAGTCCCAATGAAAATATCATAGTCTTCCTGCCCAACCCTGCCAGTGGGGCTAGATAAATTATTTAAAATCCATTTGGAAGAATATAAAAAAAAACCAAGAAAACTGGCTTACTGAAAAATAAGAGAAAGGACAGCGCTATCATATTTTATTTAACTTATATGCAGAGTACATCATGTGAAATGCTGGGCTGGATGAAGCACAAGCTGGAATCAAGACTGCCGGGAGAAATATCAATAATCTCAGATATGCAGATGACACCACCCTTATGGTAGAAAGTGAAGAAGAACTAAAGAGCCTCTTGATGAAAGTGAAAGAGGAGAGTGAAAAAGTTGGCTTCCAACTCAACGTTCAAAAAATGAAGATCATGGCATCCAGTCCCATCACTTTATGGCAAATAGATGGGGAAACAATGCAAACAGTGACAGACTTTATTTTTGGAGGCTCCAAAATCATTCGGAGAAGGCAATGGCACCCCACTCCAGTACTCTTGCCTGGGAAACCCCATGGACGGAGGAGACTGGTAGGCTACAGCCCATGGGGTCTCGAAGAGTCAGACACGACTGAGCGACTTCACTTTCACTTTTCACTTTCATGCACTGGAGAAGGAAATGGCAACCCACTCCAGTATTCTTGCCTGGAGAATCCCAGGGACAAAGGAGCCTGGTGGGCTGCCGTCTATGGGGTCGCACAGAGTCAGACACGACTAAAGTGACTTAGTAGCAGCAACTTAGCAGCAAAATCATTGCAGATGGTGACTGCAGCCATGAAATTAAAAGACACTTACTCCTTGGAAGGAAAGTTATGACCAACTTAGACAGCATATTAAAAAGCAGAGACATTACTTTGCCAACAAAGGTCTGTCTAGTCTAAGCTATGGTTTTTCCAGTAGTCATGTATGGATGTTGAGAGCTGGATTATAAAGAAAGCTGAGTGCCAAAGAACTGATGCTTTTGAACCATGGTGCTGGAGAAGACTCTTGGGAGTCCCTTGGACAGCAAGGAGATCCAACTAGTCCATCCTAAAGGAAATCAGTCCTGAATATTCATTGGAAGGACTGATGCTGATGCTGAAACTCCAATACTTTGGCCACCTGATGTGAAGAACTGACTCATTGGAAAAGACTCTGATGCTGGGAGAGATTGGGAGCAGGAGGAGAAGGGAACGACAGAGGATGAGATGGTTGGATGGCATCACTGACTTAATGGACCTGAGTCTGAGCTAGCTCCGGGAGTTGGTGATGGACAGGGAAGCCTGGTGTGGTGCAGACCTTGGGGTCGCAAAGAGTCAGACACAACTGAGCAGCTGAACTGAACTGATCAGATTTTAAAGCATACTGTAAAATATTTCTAATTAGGAGTGTGGTTCAAAAAACAAATAAGGTACTAATTCATGGATAGACTGAATGGAATAGAAAATAAAAATGGAAAATAGAAAAGAAAATCTAAAATGAGATGGAAATTGCTTTGATCATACACATGTGATTGCATCATTAGCTCATACGAACTTAAAACAATAAGATTCACCACTCTGCACACTAATTTTCTCCATTTATCATCATTTCTAAGGTTCTGGCTTAGTTATCAAATTAGAACTGTTCTTCAGTAATGCTGCAATTATTAAAAAAAAAAACCTTTGCATAAAATACAATTTTATGCTGACAAAAGCAATTAAAAGTACAAAAGAACAGTGGATTTCCTTTTAAATCTTACACTGAGTAAGTCCTTCTTTAAACACTTTCAGAAATAGATGGTCATGGTAAATTCTGGAACTGGGAACTACAGAAAGTGCACACATACTCTTTAGTGAATATCCCTCGAGGACCAGTGGCCGTGCCCTGGTTAGCATCCAGTGCGTGCTTTTCCAGAATATTGCGGGCAGCTGGACTTAAACGGAACCTAAGAAGAAAATATAAAATTAAAGGAACCAATTAACACTTACATTTGATTCCAAATATCAACAGCTTTGCTGATAATTAGAAAAATAAAAACTTATATAATGAAGCTAAAACAACTCCTACAGATAGTGACAGTCAAATAAGTTAATCTGTACTAATCTGGTTTATTTTACTAATAAGACATTTTCATACAAATTTAATTACTATTCTAAAATATTAAAAGAAACTATATTGTTCCTTCGTGTAGTTTTTATTATAGTAAGATATGTGTAAAATTTACCATTTGAAGCATTTTTAGGTGTTTTTGAGTGGATTAAGTACACTAACAACGCTGTGCATCCATCACCACCATCCATCTCCAGAACCTTATCATCCTCCCAAAATGAAACTCCACGCCAATCAATAACTCTCCATTCCTTCCTCCCACCAGCCCCTGGCAACCATCACGTTATTGTCTTTACTAATTTGACTACTCTAGGTAACTCGTTAAGTGAAATCATTCATTATTTGTCTTTTTGTGATTGGTTTATTTTACCCACATATCTTCAAGATTCATCCATATTATGTGTCAGCATTTCTTCCCTTGTTAAGACTAGCATTCCATTGTGTGTGTGTATATATATATGTGTATACAATATATATACACACATATATATTGTATATCGAGCTCTAACACCTGTCAGAAACTCAAATGCAGGGTAGTTAGAAAAGAAACGTTATAAAGTTCTAATTCCATTTTATACCAGTTATACATTTGAAATTGGAATTCACATTGCAGTAATTAGGATTCCATAAATAGGAATACAATATGAAGTTTGGTACACTCAATTCCATTCTGGAATCTTAAAACCTAACTCAGAAATTCAATGCTGACACTGAATATTTGCTTTGCTCTCCACAGGATGTATAGGGCCTTCATAGTACTTGTAATATTTAGGTACTCAATACTATTTGTCTGTGGAATAAACGATGATGGTAAAATAATCATTCCTAGATCTCAGTTTCCTAAGGGAAGAAAGGGAAGATCAGCAACTTCTTACTTAATCTACAAAGATGTTTTAAATAGGATAATGATTAAAATATTTCAAAAGTTGCATAATCTTTTTTTAAAAAAACAAACAAAACACAAACATTATTCAAATAAGTGTTCCTTGTGGCTCAGATGGTAAAGAATCTGCCTGCAATGTAGGAGACCTGGGTTCAACCCCTGACTCAGGAAGATTCCCTGGAGAAGGAAATGGCTACCCACTCCAGTATTCTTGCCTGGAGAATCCCATGGACAGAGGAGCCTGGCGGGCTAAAGTCCGTGGGGTCACAAAAGAGCCAGACATGACTGAGCAACTAATACTTACCATGTTCACATTTAGATCAGAAAATAGATTAAAGAATGTACCATTTTGGAGAAGGGAATGGCAACCCACTCCAGTATTCTTGCCTGGAGAATTCCATGGGCAGAGGAGCATGGCAGGCTACAGTCCATGGGGTCTCAAATAATTGGACATGACCGAGTGAATTTCACTGTCATTTATTCAACTGAACGTACTCACTGCAGTTTTCCTGGTGCGTGTTCCTTCTTGACAGGGGTAGAAATCTGTGGTTCTGGTGAGGGGGGAGGCACTGATGGTTTTGCAGCTGGTGGTGGAGGACCTATATCTTTAGGAATTTCAACATGTTTCCAATCTTCTCCTTCTTCAACTAGCAAACCAATCAGTGAACCCAACCGTATATTTTTAGATCCTTCCGCCACCTATATTTCAAAAAGAAAATAATTGCAGAGAAAGATTCATGACTTCGTGAAGCAGTTTATTCTTTGGATAATTCTGTACCTGTTAGAAATCTCTCTTAAAATGAGCTAAAACCTACATCTGAGCTAGCCTACCTCCTCCCTTCCACTCAACATGTTCCTTGCCTATGTTCCCCCACTTACCCCTTCCTTCACCACTCTCCTCCTTTGTTACTAATGCTAACTCCTGAAATTAAAAAAAAAAAACGGAGCATCTCTCCTCTTTCTGACAGGCTTCAAATACATAAGAGCTACCATTACCATCTTCCTTTTGATGTCATTCAGTACAAATCTAAAATAAGAGCTGTAGTTACATATCTTAACTATTTGTCTTTCCCAGATAGTTTCCACAATGGCTTAGGAATTCCACCACCTCATACGGGATTAATTCCTTCAAATAAGTCACATGCACCAAAATTAAAGTAAAATCTTTTCAGTAAACTTAATCTCTGGAAAAAAATGTCCCATTGTATGGATGGAATTGGTTAATTACTTTGGTTAACAATAAGTGTGTGTGTGTGTGTGTGTGTGTGTGTGTGTGTGTGTGTGCACTTAGTCTCTCAGTTGAGCCCAACTCTCTGCGACCCCATGGACTGCAGCCCGTCAGGCTTCTCTGTTCATGGGATTCTCCAGGCCAGAATCCTGGAGTGGGTAGCCATTCCCTTCTCCAGCAGATCTTCCCAACACAGGGATAGAACCTAGGTCTCCTGCATTGCAGGCAGATTCTTTACCATCTGAGCCACCAGGGAAGTCCATAGTAAGTGTCCTTTCCACATTTCTTTTTCCCTTGTACGTATAATTACAAAATCTAAGACATAGAGTAAAACCTTGTGAGTTTTCTGTAAGTATATGAGAAACATGGTGGTGTCTTAGCTAACCATTCTTTCATCAGTTTAGCTCAGTTCAGTTCAGTCACTCAGTCGTGTCCAACTCTTTGTGACCCCATGAATCGCAGCACACCAGGCCTCCCTGTCCATCACCAACTCCTGGAGTTTACCCAAACTCATGTCTATCAAGTCAGTGATGCCATCCAGCCAACTCATCCTCTGTCATCCCCTTCTCCTCCCGGCCCAATTCTTCCCAGTATCAGGGTCTCTTCCAATGAGTCAACTCTTCGCATGTGGCCAAAGTATTGGAGTTTCAGCTTCAACATCAGTCCTTCCAATGAACACCCAGGACTGATCTCCTTTAGGATGGACTGGTTGGATCTCCTTGAAGTCCAAGGGACTCTCAAGAGTCTTCTCCAACACCACAGTTCAAAAGCATCAATTCTTTGGCGCTCAGCTTTCTTCACAGTCCAACTCTCACATCCATACATGACTACTGGAAAAACCACAGCCTTGACTAGATGGACCTTTGTTGGCAAAGTAATGTCTTTGCTTTTTAATATGCTGTCTAGGTTGGTCATAACTTTCCTTCCAAGGAGTAAGCGTCTTTTCATTACATGGCTGCAATCACCATCTGCAGTGATTTTGGAGCCCCCAAAAATAAAGTCTGACACTGTTTCCACCGTTTCCCCATCTATTTCCCATGAAGTGATGGGACCAGATGCCATGAACTTAATTTTCTGAATGTTGAGCTTTAAGCCAACTTTTTCACTCTCCTCTCTCCCTTTCATCAAGAGGCTTTTTAGTTCCTCTTCACTTTCTGCCATATAGATAATGTCAATTAAATGCATAAATAAAGACAAGATGACTTTTTAATGCAAATATATTTTAAGCATTTTGGCAGGGTTAATTTATAAAGAAAAGGTTGATTCTTATTTAATTATTAAAAGAAGTCCCTGGAGAACCTTCGGATGATATTGTAAGTTCAGTACTGGAAGAAAATGTCATTCCTTTAAAATTTTCTATTATTCTCTTTCAATTACTTTAAATAAGGTTCATTAGAGACATACTTTAATGAATAATATACTGTAGGATGTTCACTAATATAGTAATTATAAGTAAAAGTGTTAACAGAATGGGGTTGACATTTCTAAGTAACACTAATTTTCATGCTTATTAGTATGTGCACTATTAAAATAATAAGTTTTTAGAGTTAGGAAGCTTCCTAAACTTACTAATTACTGATGGAGCAAAATACATATAAAAAACTGGTATAAAAAACTAAATAAAGATGTTTAATGAATAGCAGCTGAGGAAAAATGATAAACAATCCAAGAACAATTTGTTTGTTTGTCACATACTAACATGGTTTACTTCTTTGGACTGCTCATTTTTTTTGACTATGTCAAAAAGATGAGTTAAGATTACTAATAGGTTAACATTTTTTCTTCTTTTAAAAATGTCTCTTTGCTTGTTTGCTGCTGCTGCTGCTAAGTTGCTTCAGTCGTGTCCGACTCTGTGCGACCCCGTAGACAGCAGCCCACCAGGCTCCCCTGTCCCTGGGATTCTCCAGGCAAGAACCCTGGAGTGGGTTGCCATTGCTTTCTCTGATTTGCTTGCTTATGAACTGCTAACTCAAAATCACAAAGTAAAATGACCAATCTTCTTAAAAAATTGATAGAAGAAAGTATTAAGTGATATGAAGTCCATTTGATGTTAATTCCTATCAAAACTGAACCAGAAACAGGATCAATATCCAAGTTCAAAGAACACCACTCAAATAGAAAGCATGTTTAAAAAAAGAGGTTTATCCTAGAGATATTAACAGGTTTCTGAAACCAGATATTATACTGAATCTGAAACTGACACCTCACCTTCTGTTTCATTTATTGCAATAAATCATATAAATGATTCCGTATATACCCTACCTATTGATATCTTCAGAATAATGAGCATTTAGTATCATTCTCCTTTTCACCATATCTAAGTATTAAGTAAATTTTATTTTTAACTACTCATATTTTTCCATTAAAAAATGACATGATGGAACATGAAACCCAAATGCAATGAACAGTGGTATACTACCACACAACTTGAATATATTAATAGAAGGTAAAATAAAACAATGTCTATTATAGTTCCATTTAAAGCCACACTAAAGACACTATACAAACTTAAAGATCACTTCTCTTTTTCTATTCCCTTAGTGCAGTAAGAGATCTTTTAGAGGTGTGTTAGTTTCCTGTAGATATTTGCCGACGGTGTAGTCAGAAAATATTTAAAACTGATGAAGACTTAGTAACAAAAGAATAAATTATGCTCTTTTCAAAGCTGTGTTGAGAAACCAAACGAGCCTTTGTTACTGCTCCCCGAGTTAGGACTGTGGATGTGCTTTGCTCTATGACAGCATCTGGAGCTTAATGACACCTCAGAGGCCCAGGTCTTTTCCCAGGCACTTGACTTCCTTGATCAAAACTCTCTCCTACTCTTGTGTCACTGATTTCTTAATACTAAAAGAATGAGTTTTACACTTATTTCTGCTAAAACAGCTCAATAATGCTCAAATATTGGATCTAGAGTCTGTCATTTAAATTAATAGGCTCCCCTCCCAATTGTCTACAGGTTCCTTAGGTTTCAATGCTGGCTCTGCTACTGACTAGCTATGTGACCTTGGTGAGGTTTACCTCACCCTGCCTGTTTCTTCAACTGTAAAATGGAAATAATAACAGTAACTACTTCACAGAATTATTGTATGAAGTAAATGAGTTATGTATAAGACACTTAGAATAGTACCAGACATCTAGGAAATGCTACATAGATGGGAAAGATGCTATTATTATGATTACAGTGGTGTCTTTCTCCAAGTTATTTTTCTTTGTATAACATATATATATGTATTTATTTAAATTCATACCTTATGGACATATTTATTTATTTATTTCTCTCCTCCATTTTTTTTTCAACTTATTGCCCTCAAGGTGTATCTTTGTTGTTACAAATGGCAAGATTTCATTCTTTTTTATGGCCAAATAGTATTCCATTGTGTATTTATACTCCAGTTTCTTTATCCATTCACTCGCTAATAGACACTTAGGTAGTTTCTATATCTTGGCTGTTAAATAATCCTGGAATAAACATGGTAATGCAGATATCTTTTTGAGTTAGTGTTTTCTTTTTCCTTGGGTAAATATCAGAGAAGTGGAATTGCTGGATCATATGATAGCTCTATTTTTAAATTTTAGGAACCTCCATACTGCTTCCCATAGTAGCTGTACCATAACAGTTTACAGTCCCACCAAGAGTATACAGGAATTTCCTTTTCTCCACATCCTCATCAACACTTGTTTCCTATCTTTTTTTTTTTTTAAATAAATTTACTTATTTTAGTTGGGGGCTAATTACTTTACAATATTGTAGTGGTTTTTGCCATACATTGACATGAATCAGCCATGGGTCCACATGTGTTCCCCATCCTGAACCCTCCTCCAACCCCCCTCCCCATCCCATCCCTCTGGGTCATCCCACTGCCCCAGCCCTGAGCATTTGTCTCATGCATCGAACCTGGAATGGTGTTCTGTTTCACATACAATAATATACGTGTTTCAATGCTATTCTCTCAGAACATCCCACCCTCACCTTCTCCCTCAGAGTCCATAAGACTGTTCTATGCATCTGTGTCTCTTATTCTGTCTCGCATATCTTTTTGATAACAGCTATTCTAACAGTCGTGAGGTAATACCTCATTGTGGTTAGATTTGCATTTCTCTGATGATTAATGATGTTGAGCATCTTTTCATGTAACTGTTGGCCATCTGCATGTCTTCTTTGGAAAAATGTCTATTCAGATCTTCTGCCCATTTTTAAATTGGATTGCTTGTTTGTTTTTTTTCTATTGAGTTGTATGACTTCTTTATGTATTTTGGATATCAGCCCCTTATCAGATACATGACTTACATATATTTTCTCCCATTCTGTAGGTTGCCTTTGCATTTTGCTAATGGTTTCCTTTGCTGTAGAAAGCTTTTCTGTTTGATAATAGTCCCACTTGTTTATTTTTGCTTTTGTTGCTTTCACTTTTTTGTGTCAAAAAATCATAGCTGAGACCTATGTTAAGGACTTTACCAAGTTAGGGTTAGGGTTATTTTTAAAACAAAAAATATACTCAACATGGATCAAGCAGGAACTACAGGGAAGTGCCCCTCATTGCTAAAGGTTGGAAATTCATACAAAAAGGCCCAGCCCTGAGGCTGGCAGCTGCTGCTGCTGCGGCTAAGTCACATCAGTCGTGTCTCTGTGCAACCCCACAGACAGCAGCCCACCAGGCTCCTCCGTCCCTGGGATTCTCCAGGTAAGAATACTGGAGTGGGGTGCCATTGCCTTCTCCAGAGGCTGGCAGCACTAGAGTGTAAATAGCAGCAAGTGAGACACTGAGGTGGTGAGGCCTATGACAAACTATTTCTCAATATACATATACATACAGAGTCTGAATTCTATCCATAGGCCCAGACCCCTAGTATGAGTTCTCTTTACCAGAGACATCCCCACAAGCTGAAATGTATTTTATCTGCAAAAGTGCTAAAAGACAGTCCCGTTAATAAGCTCACCAGTCTATCCAAGGATATGAGATACTGAAGACACAATATATCTACAGCAGTACTTCCCAGGAGAGAAATTGTTTGAGGGGGTTCATTCCATTAAAGGTGCTCATAAATACTGTCTGTTTTGATTCTGACATTAAAAAACAATCAGTAAGTTAAGAAATTATTTAAATAGTTTTCTTCTTTAAAACAGAAGAGCTTGAGAGTTGCTAAGTGAGGACTGAAGGAGCACACACCATGTTTAGTAGAAATGAGCTGAGTCACATGACTGACTTAAAAGTTGGTTTAAAACCAGTCCAGATTTTCCCATCATAGTTTGAACCATTATACAGTTTGAAATTTTTGTTCTTTAATATATATATATATTTAACTTATATGCACAATGAACAGTGGTTTAAAAGGAAGATACGTAAGAAACAATGAAGCAGAAAACAAATCAACTACAAGCTAAAATGCAGAGGGGAGAAGAAACACTTAAGTCCTTGAATACCGGTTTGCCTGGCGCTCAAGTGCTGGGCACTGTTCTTGCACAGTATTAAGTTATTTAATTCTCTTAAAAACCTTTTCAAATTATAGAGTAACTCTAAATATATTTGAAGCCAATCTTAAACTCTCCAAAAAAAGTCATCTTAATATTCTATTTTATTGTTATTTAATCACTAAGTCATGTTCAACTCTTCGTGACCCCGTAGACTGTAGCCCTCCAGGCTCCTCTGTTCATGGGATTTCCTAGGCAAGAATACTGGAGTGGGTTGCCATCTTCTTCTCCAGGGAAACTTTATGACCCAGGGATCGAACCTGTGTCTCCTGCATTAGCAGGAAGATTCTTTACCAATGAGCCATCAGAGAATCCCCTCCATTTTATTACTTTACCATTTAAAACATCTGCTATCTAATTTGCTGAATAATAAATTTAAGACTAAACTTATGAACTGATACAAGTGTAACAGTTTAAGGTTTTTACATGACAATTTACTAGTGTGATTAAATGAGAATTTAACAACTCTCTCAGTAGCTTAATTGGAAATAAATCATAAAATTATCTATACTGGCAGCAGTTATTCTTTATTAATATTATTAAGTGTCTAAGCTTTTTTTCTGGCTCTAAATGAGCCACCAGGACTATCCTGGTGGTTCAGACAGTAAAGCGTCCGCTTACAATGCAGGAGACCTGGGTTCAATCCCTGAGTTGGGAAGATCTCCTGGAGAAGGAAACGGCAACCCATTTCCCATCAAGAATAAGAATTCAATATTCTTGCCTGGAAAATCCCATGGACGAAGGAGCCTGGTAGGCTACAGCCCGTGGGGTTGCAAAGAGTTGGACACAACTGAGCGACTTTACTTTCAAGCTTTTTTCCTGGCTCTAAATGAAATACAATAATTAATATTTTAGATTTAAAATGGAACTCAGATGTAAAAATTATGAGTACTAAGAAAAGAATAAACTTGGGGTGGAGGAGAAAATAAAAAACTCTCGAAGACTATGGAAATAAATCCCTATGAAGAGCAAAACAGGTTATAATTCCTAATCTTTCAAATATGTGGGCAAACTAAAAATTGGAGTTTTATATCATCACCTGCCTTTTAATAAGCTCAATTAACCAACTCCTTGATTCTGAAAGTAAGATTCTCTTACATGTATTCCTATAAAAATCATTTTATTATGGGTGCTAATATGAGAATTATTCCAGAATGAAAGATAAAGGTGTAACTTGCAAATGGGAAGGTTAAGAATGGAGGGGGGTAAAAGGCTTTAAAAGTATCAGTAATACACCTTAATTTTCCCTCCATTTTTCCCCCTATAAAATTGCACATACTGTGATATGAATATACTCCTATTCCTATTATCCAATAAAGCCACAGAGCTCTAAAACACATACATACAGCCTTTGGCAAGGAAATAGCTATTTGTACAACTAAAGATGTTATCAATCATACCACCTCACACCACCTTTTCAGAGCTTTGGGGCCCAGATGAATAGGTACTCCTGACCTAAGACATCATTATTAATCTGAAATGTATTAATGAGCACCTGAGTGAAAAATGCAATCAATTCTGGTAGACTTTCATAGCCAAACAATCCAGAACTGAGGCCAAAGACACAGCTTGACAAAAGCACACACAGCTGGGCTTATTACATGTGCTAATTCAAACAACGTTTTTCCTTTTCAAAATGCTGCATAAATTAGTGAAAGAAACTATTTTTGGTACAAACATTTACTTTTTTCTAGTTATAAAGGTACAGAACTTTTAGTCTTCCATTCATATTTCCTCCTAGGAAGTATTTTCAACAATGTGTTTTAACATGGCTATCAATAGGGAAGACAACAATTGAAAGGAATTTTGACAAATTAGAATGCAAAAAATAAAATATTAAGTATGACATTCCAAAGTACAGTCTCTGGATAGAATGTACAAAAAGAAGGCATTATATCCATGGTCAAAGTGGAGGTGAGCTGGTGGCTCAAAAGTGAGGCCACATTAAGGGACTACTAAGAGATGTGCAGCGTGTCTGTACAAATCACGCTACAGAGGCACGGATGGATGCTTAATGTCTAGTCACAAAAACCAACACAAATTATGAGATAAATATGCAGGCTGAAATGGGGGTATGGTCATCAAGACTGAATGAATAAGTGTAATAAAAATGCGAACAGTGATGTTTACCAACACTTGGTGGGTGATAGGCCTTGTAATGAGCATATATGCATTATCTCAATCTCTACTATTACCCCATAACCTAGGATATTACAGCTACCTCCACTTTACTAGGAACGCTAAAGAATTTGCTAATCATGACATAACTAATAACTGGAAGAAGTGATCATCTGTATGAATCAGGTAACAGTGTGATTCCAGAGCCTACAATCTTAGCTGCTGTACCACACTATCCATTAACTGTCCTAGAAGGTAAGAAACAAACACACTCTATCAGTGAGTATACCATGTAACTGCAGATAGGCTTTATGCATTTTATTTCACTTACTTTTCACATAAACTCTAATATTCCATTATAAAAAAAAATGCCTATTATAGAAAATTAAGAATATAGAGAAAAACAGAAAAAAAGAGAATCATTTAGTTCTACTACTCAAAGACAAACCTCAAATTTTTATAACATTTTTCTAATCATGTCTATATTTATATTTTTATTTAAAGTTCTGTAAGACTGTAATCACCATCTATACATAATTATAAAAGCATTTTTCCAAAATTTTTTGAATTTTTGTTAACTTATAATGAAATCACATTTTCTCCTAGGAACTATTTTTTAATGGCTACATGATATTTCCTTCTGTTAATTAAGTAACCTCTCTTGTATTGCTACACATTTTTGTTGAAGGGTTATACTAACTTCAGCATGTAATAATACAACTAAAGTTTTCCAAGTAACAGCTTCATATTTTTAATTAGTTATAAAGCAAAGACTGTTCAGAGAAGTTTTCAAAATTACTACAGTATATTAAAACTTAGATCTAAAAGGAAATGACCTTGGTTTTACTAGACCCACAGCATATTTTCTTTTGCTCATGTAACAGAATATATGCTATCAAAAGATATGACTGTCAACAACATGCAAGGATGTGAAATATTCCATACACATATCTTTTTAGGGCTTCCCAGGTAGCACAGTGGTAAAGAATCTACCTGCCCATGCAGGAGAGACATGGGTTTGATCCCTAGGTCGGGAAAATCCCCTGGAAGAGGAAATGGCAACCCACTCCAGTATTGTTGCCTGGGAAATCCCACGGACAGAGGAGCCTGGCGGGCTACAGTCCATGGGGTCACAAAGAGTCAGACACGACTGAGCACATAATCACAGGTACATTTTTATGCAATTATATTTTAAACAATTGTAAAAATATAAAGGATGAATACAACTGTAAGGATGAGGAAGTACCAGGAAACTTAGTGTGGCTATGAAACCCACATGCAAGACTCTGCACAGGACAACTTCAAATACTCTTGTCTAGCGAAAGGAGATGAGCTAACTTTATACACTTTTCAGGCCTGGGAGTCCTGAGGATAGATGAAGACAAGATTTCTCGTTGTCATGAGATTATAGTAAAACATTTCTTTAAAAAAGAATTTATCAACTACAAACTTGGAAACTGCAAGCTCAAGCTTTAACTATTGTTCTCTTTGTCTTTAAATTTCACCTTGAAGACTTCTCTCATCCCTCAGGTCAGAATACTTCTCATTTTCCACTAGAGAACCCAAAATACTGAGCACCTTTATCACAGCTGAAATAGTTCTATGTTGTCTGATCATCACTGATTATTATTAGACCTTAACACTGAAATATTTTAAACATCTGAATTTAAAATGTATTATGTAGATATAATACAACATACAACCGCAATAACATGAACAAAGAGGTACAAATAAACACTAACTCAATTTCAAAGAACCTGACAGTTAAGAAACCTTCATCTTGTTGAAGACAATCAAAATAAAAACTTACCACTATTTTGGCCAAGATGCCATCATCACTTGCATCTAAGGTAACCACAGCTTTGTCAGTCTCTATTTCACATAAGGCATCTCCAGCACTCACAGCTTCACCTACAAAACAAGACTGGGTTTGTTTTGTTTTTTACATATGAATATTAGTTATGTGAGTTGGTAGGTGTAAAGTGTTTAAAACATGATAATAAGTATCAAAATACTCAACAGCTACTTCTGGGCTGTGGAATGACAAATAATTCTTATATTGTGTGTATGTTTCTGTGTGTTTCTGTTTATATGTATACGTATGCTTTGTCACATTTTCCAAAAGCCCAATAATGACATAAGTTATATCTCTTATAATAAAAAAGTGATCACAGATTATTGAGCAAATATTAAATCACATTTTATGGAGAATAGTAGGGGATGCATATCCTCCTCTGAACAAATCAATTCCAGACCCAACAGTCCTTTCTTTTGAATATATTTTGACTATCATTCCTTAAGAAAACAGTTTTACAATTAATAGCACCTCTTAACATCTTAAGCAAGTTCAGAAACCCTGCTGGCACAGAGCAAAAATGAATAAAAACATATGAAGCATGATGAGAGAAAATCAAAGACACAGCCAAGGTCAAATAAGAAACGTTTCTGTGCAACAGATATGGTATGGATATTCAAATTTACCGAGCAGAACCTGACCTGCTGGCTTCTGGATCTAAAAGCAGGTGGTACAGAGGAAGGGTGATGTATAGTGGTTTTCTTTGGCGCAAAGGGAACTAAAAGCAGGCATCAATTCTTTCCTTAAGGCTAGGGCTGGATCATGGCTCTACTTACAAAAGGAGACTGACAAGACGAGGAACCCAAACCTCTGACTAGAACTATGGCTTTAAAGCAGAACTGTGGGTCTAATAAGGTACTAATAAGGGAACAAAAACTACCTAAAGACCAGGAACAGAGCCAAGCCACCCTCTGGTTCCATTAGTGCATCTGCCAGTATACCAAATATCAACAAAATCTAACAAAATCCCTAGATTGAGGGGTGAGGAAGGGGAGACTCAGGGAACAGGTGGGAAGACATTGAAATTAAAACAAAAACATTCCCCTCAAAAGTAAATGGCAAAACAAAGTTCCAAAACATGAAGAAATTTAATGCCAAGAAAGAAAATCACAGAAATCATGAATCGACTCAGAAATTCACTTCAGATGTAATGTTTAGTGCAACCCACCAAAGATTTTAAAATAAGTATCTTAAGGATGTTCAGAAACAGAAATGAAGGTATAAGATCCATCACAAGAACAAGAGATTAAAAAGAAAAATAATGTACAGAAACAAAACATTATCAGGTTGAAAGGGAAAAACAAAAACTAAACTGGAAATTTTAGAAATGAAGAATACAGTGAATGAAATTTTATTAAAAAAAAAAACAGTCAATGGATATATTCTACAGGTGAGGTAGTGAAAGAATGATTTAGTAAATTAAAGATAGCTTCAATGAACTACCTGGAACTTAACATGAGCAGACAAAAAGTTAAGGAGAAAAGAGCAGTTAAGGACATAAATTGAGGCTGCAACATTTGTCCAAAGGAGTTCCAAGGGAAGAGATGGGAGAGAATAGTGGAGAAACAGTAACTGAAGAGATAATTGCTGAGAATTTCCCAGAACTGAAAAGAGATACGTATCTTCAAAATGAAAGAGTACTGAGTGAGTTCACAGTGTGGTGATCCACGATGTATTGACTAGAAGGGGACATAGGGAGTCTTGGAACTTGCTGGAAATATTCTGCATTGTGACTAGGTGTTGGTAACCTGGATACACGTGCATATAAAAATTAACTGAGTTTACACTTTGTGCAGGTAATACCTTGATGAAAACAATCACTGCATACACATGACTCCACATTGTAGATACACTGCACAGAAGTTGCATACAGTCAACAATAGAAACACAATCTTAAACGCTATCAGAGGGAAAAAAAATAGATTACCTCAATGGAATGACAGACTGAGAGCACACTTCTCAGCAGCTGCAATAGAGGTCAGAAGACAATGGAGTAATATCTTCAAAAAGCTGAGGAAAAATAACTGTCTAGAATTTTATATACAGCCAAACCACCATTCAAGAATGAAGGAAAAGTATTCTTTAGATACATAAAGGCTAAGAAAATTTACCACTTATTGATGAGCTACTACAAAATGCAGTTTATCAAAGAGAAAAGTAGACAGAGGAGACTCATGGCCTATGCAAAACAAGTTAGCACAGGAAGTGATAAAGTGTCAACTATTAATCATTTAAAAGGTAATTTCTGAGGGATTAAAAAAGTTTACAACTCAAACACTAAAAAAATACTAAGATGGATAAGGTTATTTTTGGCTTGATAAAACATACAGAACTTTGATATAGACAGGAGAAAAAAATACCAGATAACTCTACATTCCACTGGCAAAACATAATTAAATATGTATCCTAAAAACTTAATGGTGTATGCCAAAAATATAAAAATGGAAATACAACCTACAGCATTCATAAAAGCAGGAAATAAAGAAAATAAAATTTATTATCTAATTAAAGGCAGATGCATGAAAAGAATAAAAACAGAAAACACAAAAATGGCAGAAGTTCAAACATACCAGTAATTGCAATTAATATAAATGGATTAAAACCACCTATTGAAAGTAAGATATTATCAAAACAAATAAAAAAAAATAAAATCTGGGAAAATGTTGCTTATAAGAAACAGACCTAAAACAAAAATAGAATAAAAGGAGAAAGAAAATATAAAACACAGAAACACACCCCCTTGCATACACACCAAAAATAGCTGGCATAGCAATATGAATAGGCATACTCAATAAAAGAACATGAAGGAAAATCTAAAATGCTGAAATAACAAATATGCTCTAGAAGTTCACTGTACTAAAACTCCTTCACTGTATACCAAGATTTTCACATAGATGGTTATAATATACCTCAGTTAAAATAGTTCAGAACAACCAATACAAACTATTTTAATGAAATAAACTATCTGTTAGATATTTATTGAACACCTAATAGGCTCTCTCTGTCTAACCCCAGAGATATTTTCCTACTTAGCCAATATTTACTGAAAATATATTACAGCACTGAGGATTCAACAGTGAGGGGAAAATAAAAAACAAAACGGTTAAGATTTCTGACCTCATGAAGCTTCCTTACTATCTTGTGACAAATTAAGTGGAAATTACAGTGGGATTAGGTGAAGTCAGGATGCTATGGCAACATTCAGGAGGGGCATCTAATTCAGTTTTTGGTAGATGGGAGAAGACTTTCTTTAAAAAAAAAAAAATCTGAGCCTGAAAAGACGAGGAGGAGGCAATCTAGTAAAGGGGCAAGTGATCCAGGCAGAAAGCACAGCATACTCAAAGCCCTCAAGGCAAAAGAGAACAGGAAACTTCAAAGGATCTGGCTAATAGTACCTGACAGAAGTGACGAGAGATGAGGCTGGTGAAGTAAGCAGGAATCAGACTCAAAAAGGAATCTTGTCTGTCACTCAGAGAAAGCTACTGTGCCAGATTATACAAGCTCACATTACTTCTTCATCTGACACATCGCAAAGGGAAAGGAATCACACCCTAATACGTTTCTGCTGTAACCATGGAATAAACAACTGAAAGAGGCAACCTAGCAGTTAAATCCTTCTAGACACCTAGGAAAGACATTCTGCCCATAGGAAAACTATAAAATAGTGTTTTGCCATTTGTGCTCGCCTGGTTCAAATTCCAAACACCCTTTGAGAATCGTTCACAAATTGTATCTCAGCCATAGATGAACCTAGATCATTTTGTTCCTATTTCTGAATCCCTAGAGTAGTTGTAATTAATCACAAGTTGCACTATGAAATGTTATGTCCCTGCTATTAATTATTTTTTAAAAATGGGTTTTCCTCTATTTATCAAACTATGAACTTCACAATAGGAATAGGACGAACCTCAGGTGTTTCACCCTCTGCCTCATTCCCAAGACTCCAGGTAGTGCCTCATACATAATAAGTGTGAGATTAAAACATTTCAGGAAAAAATTGAAGTAATATCACAATTCCTCATTTCCTTATAAAGTATACATCAAACTGTCCTTTAAACAAAGCTGAACTGTTTCTTTCAGTTCCACATTTGATTTGTAGCATGTTTCTGACATTTAAAAACTTATGTATCCTGTCTCCTTTTAATTTTAATTAAATGTACACCCATTCACAAAAAACAGACATACATATTAGCTATATGAGAGTCCTGAGAGGGAGATAAAATGTAAAGAAACACGGAGAGAAGCATCTAATTATGTGGTGAACTTTCCCCAGGAACCACAGCAAGGTTTAAAACATTGTATTATGTAAGGCACATCACCCCTAATATCACACAACTAAGCTTCTACATACACATCAATAATCAAAGATAAAGTAAAAGCCAAAGAAAAATTTTGAGCCATGAGGATTCCAAATATACTCAGTTTCAGCCTTGGTCAACAATTTAGTGCCATAACTTGGAGAGCCTGCAAGGCACAGGAGTTACAAGGAGCTCTTCCAACACAGACACAGGTTTATTCCAAGCCCGGACACTTACTGGTTGGTAATTTTGACCAAGTTACTTATTACTCTCTCTCTGACTCTAAGGAAGATTTTGAATGTACAGCCATTAGGAAAGAAAAGTCATGAAACTGCCAATGTTAACTCTTCACATATCTCTTCAAAAAACACTTCACAACATCTTTAGATTAAAAAGTTAGAAATGTTATGAATGACCGTTGAGAACCAAGATTCACTCTAGTTCCCTACTGCATGTGTATCATTTCAGACAGATCATTCAACACACATTTAGTACATAAGGCATCTATCAGGAAGCACGGCACGTAAACACAACAGTAAGATGTGACTGTCCACAAGGAGTTCAGAGTCTAGAGCAGAAGCCTGAGAGGCTAGTACAGAGCATCACGGCCGGCGTGAGGCGACAGACGGCTCCTCAGCTGCCGCGAGGAGGAGGGCTGACAGGCTGTAGAAGCAGACAGCGGCCTCGCCGTGTTCCTGCGTGTCCCTGCGCCATCGCCTCGCGGTGCGGGTCAGCAGCCGAGGTGGAGCGGGCCCGGAGCGAGAGTGCGGGCCCCAGGAGGGGCCAGAGCAGAGGCCCGCCCGGGGGCCGCTCCCCAGCACCGAAGCCAGCATGGTCATCATGCTGAGCCTTTGTCCGGGTGGGCGGCTGAGGACTGGAGTACACGCAGGCATCCCTTTCTCTTTCAGATTCTGGGTGTGTCCAGACCAGACAGTTAATGGTGATCTGTATCAACTAAGCACATTCTATGACTTTCGCAAAATAATTCTGTTCTGCCCAATGTTAAGAATAAAAGTCTTTATTGTGTGGTGGTAGCGGTGGGAGACCGAGTAAGTCTCCTCTACATGAACATTAAAGAAAACACCTCCTCTTAGTGTTAAATTGAACCATGATGACAACTATGATGAGAGACAAAATAATTGTTTATCAACACAAATATTTACTTGCTGCCCCTATGTGAATGACACTGCGCAAGGCCTGATGGTAAATAATAATAGACAGACCTGCTTCAAGAAGTTTCTAGTCTGACTGAGGAAGAAGACTAACAAGCAGGCCAAGAAGTCCCATCCAGTCAGTGCCAACGCAGCGTAGGAGGATAGAGAAGGGGCCCCTAGTCAGGGTTTGCCAACTCTTTCCATCACACATGAAAAGATACCATTTGTATGCCCCGCGACCCCGAGCAACTCAGCTCCTAGGCCATCTGAAGTCCTACTCTGAGGGCTGAAGGCATGAATAGTTGTTTGAGAAGGAAACTGCTGGGCAAAGTTAACCTCCCTTACATCCCTCTGGCTCTTAAATTTTACTGCAATGCCCATCAAACATGTGGCTAGTGGCTATTACACTGGGCACTGCAGACACAGAATACTTCCATCACCACAGAAAGCTCTATTGAATAATAATCTGTAATTCCACTCACCAACTCTAGAATTCTGACATAATAGAAATATTAACAATAAATGTGAAATACTATTCATAATGATGAAATGTCATTCAGCAATAAAAGGAATGAATTGCTGATACATGCTACAACATGGATGAAATGCAAAATCATGCTAAGTCAAAGAAGCCAGTCACAAAAGGCTTCATAAAACATGATTCTATTTACATTAAATGCCCAGAGAAGGCAAATTTTTAGAGACAAAAGCAGATCAAGATAGTGATAAGAGAAAAGAAGTGACTGTGATCAAGCATTAGGGATTTTTGGGGGGTGATAGAAATGTTCTAAAATTGGATTTTGATGACAGTTTCAGAACTCTATATATTCACTAAAAATCACTGAATTGTGCATTTAAAATAGGTGAAGACTACAGTGTGTATATTATACCTCAAAAGCTGTTAAAACAGTAGGATACTGAAACAACACTGAAGTTATTTGTGAAACACACATTTAAAAAATTTTCCATTTAGCATCCAAACATGTATACAAATCCCCAGAAAAAACAGAAACCAAAGCCATCTACAATAAAAGCCAGAGACCCATTTAACTTTCCAGTAGCACTTTGTAATAACAATTCAGTGATCAACTCATCCAAGACAGTTTTATTTCTGAATTCTATACACTATGTTAGTTAGGCACAGTCTAAGGTTTGCTCAAAAATTGTTTGAAATATTCAAGATTCCCAGTCACATGACAGAAGGAAAGCCCACATAAAATGACAGTTTCTGACAGGTAACACACACCAAGAGCGGCAGCAGTAACATGGCTGATGAAGCAAGTTACGTGGGTTCCAGATGTGGCCAAGTATCTCACAAAATTGTTAGTATCTCAGCCTAGTTTTGTTCCAGTGTTTCGGGATATGCTCTTAAATGTCTCAAGAAAGAAAACAATGCTTTTCATACCCTTAAATATGCTCTCACAATAGGAGGGAATACAAGGATATTTTCTTTTGTTGTTTTAACAGATTTGACCTTCCAGTTTAGTTCCATTCAGTCGCTCAGTCATGTCCAACTCTTTGCGATCCCATGATTTGATCTTTAAATTGATGAAAAAATAATCTATATACACTTTAAATAAAAATATCTGATGCACATTTCCCCCATCAAATAACAAGCTTGTAATAAAAATGTGGAATTATAGTACAATTCACCTTTCAGCAGATTTTGAAATTGTACATGTTACCTAGCACTTTTGAACTGTTTTCTCTACTAACTTAATGATGCATATTCTTTACTTAATCCTCAGACTGAAATTAAGTATTGTAATATTCATTATGAAACTACTTTTCTAACACTCATTAGATCAACAAAGATGGGAATAATTTATATGCGGTATTACTGCATGTTTCCATGTGATGATAGTGGTTATCAGGAGGCTGTGACCACTTGGCTGTACAAGAGTGAATGGAAATCCCTCACCCACTCCCTGCCCGTGAAATGTGCACTCTGCTTGCTTTCCCAGCCCTAGAAGCTGCCCACAGACATAGACATGAGATAGAATTCTGGTGCTGAGATCACCTGGACAGTGTATGTGACTGAGCCCAGTCAAGACCTCTGTACACTTTTAAGATTCTTGCTGGTGGTGTGGGGTTCAACCCGGCCTGTGGCCTCTCATGAAAATCCCCTTGTTTATTAAACTTGCCATGTTATCAAACTGGAGCCTCTTTCTTCCATTTCTCCCTACCCTCCATGTATGAGGCCGATTTCAGATTACACTCAGGAAACTCCTGAGGCGGTTATGAAACACTATGACTTCAAAAAAGAAAAAGAAGCTGAGTTATCACAGAATTCTGAAGTCAAGGATTTATCTTAGATATCATCTAGTTCAACTCACTCCCAGATATTTCATGGCAGAGTGGGAACCCCAAAGGACAAATCCAGGCCAGAGTTTTTTCCATTGCACCCTTATTGCCTTGGCTTACCACACACACACACGCATGTAACAGTTGTGAATTAGAGTCTCTGATTTTCAAGAAATGTTGGTTTGTAAGACCCAACCGCCATCCACCAAAGGTTATCATATCATTAACCTTAGCTTAAAAATAAGCTAGATTCAAAATTAGACACATTATTCTTTTTCATGAAAAAAATTTCAATCCTCTTAAATGTCTGAAAGTTTAAACTCAGTGTCTTAAATAACAGTAACCATACAATAAAGATCTCAAGATAAAATTTTTTTAAAATGTAGCTAGTGAGAAAAAAAGTATATAAAAAGTTTTCTTACAGAATATAAATGTTTTTAACACATAATGATAGAACCCAGTTGTGTATCAAGCACTAAACACACTAAGCCATATATAATCCTACCCATGTGTACAATACATAAAGAACTAAATTATGCTCACACACACCAAAAAAAAAAATCACAAAGGTGATGAACTTAAAAAAGAAGCCAGTGAATTATGGAGAACCAAGGATTTAGACTTCCTTCTATTCCTTATGTGTACTGGTAAACGTTTCTCCTCAGTTGGTAGAACACAGAATTTTAAAAGCAACCATCAAGGAAACAGCCTCCAAGGGCTTCAAGTACATCCTGGCTTGTCCTATATGAAAATAGCACGTGTAATCAAAATAAAAAAAGAACAGAATGATGAAACCATTTGTCTCTTGGCTCTTCATCATACTCACCATATTCTAATGGCCATGAATAACTTATCAGACTGCCAGTGAGCTGAAACACCAAGAGATAAATGTAGTCCAAAGAACCCTCTTGTCTATTAATACTTGCCTCTCAGGTCTCCAAGTGTGAAGAAATTTAATCTTTTTATAATAATCTTAAAAGGCTGGTCTGTGTCTGAATCATTATTTAATGACACCAACACTCTGTCATGCTGAATATGGAAATAGCCAAAGCTCTGTAATTCATCAGGAAAAAAGAAACTTAAAAATAGATTCCAACTGACTGCATTATTAATAAAGGTGGAACTTTCTTAGATACTGATAATTATTTTAAAAGGTGGCAGCAACCCTGCAGAGCCAATAGCTCAAAATGCTTCCTAATGAAGCACTGGTTCTTTCATTTACATGACATTTGTCTTTCTCAAATTCTAGAAAAGTCTGTCAGTTGGTTTTTTTTTGGTTATTACCTCTTCCTCATTCTCTCTTTTTGTCCTTGTGGAATTCTTCCTATTGGGTTAGTAGAGGATTCTCATTCTATTCTTCATGTCTCAGCTTCTCTTTTATATTTTCTACTACTTTATCTTACTGCTGCATGCAGACTAATTTTCTCAGGTTGGACTTCATGAAACCTTTGGTCAGTCACGTCTACACTTTAACCCAAACCTGAGTTTTACATTTTCTAATTTTGGAAACAATATTTTTCATTCCTAGAAGTTCTACTTGTCCTTTTCAAATTTGTCTGGACTGTGTTTGTCTTTTTTCATAGTTTCAATTCCTTCTCTTACAAGTTTCATCATTTCAAACATATGTTTTGATATATGCAGTAATTCCAATTAACTAAAGTTCTTGGAGGTCTAATTCTGCTGCTTGTTATATCTAATAACTTTTGCTCCTAAAAGGCAGCTTCCATGTCAATTACTAAATTTGGAATTGTGAATTTGTAGTTAAAGTGGAACTTTATCTGGGAATCTTGTGTGAACTGGCTTAGAGACTATGTTTTCCAGAATAATGGCATCTGCCAAGGAACCCAGGAAGATTATCAGTTCAGGACTGCTTCACCTCTACTTGTGTGTTCCCAGAAAATGCAAATACTACAAATCTGAACCCCCAAAGCCGCATGAGAAGAGGCCTATGAGAGAATATTTTTTAATTCCAAGTCAAACAAATATATTTGTCTGTTAGCATATGGCATTAGAGGGCTTCCCAGGTGGCTCAGTGGTAAGGAATTTTCCTGCAATGCAGGAGACCTGGGTTCTATCACTGGGTTGGGAAGATGCCCTGAAGAAGGAACCGGCAATCCACTCCAGTAGGCTTGCATGGGAAATCTCATGGGCAGTGGAGCCTAGCAGGCTACAGTCCATGGGGTCACTAAAGAGCCTCCTTGTGTCATCTTCCCATCTCCTATACTGGCCCAATCCACAGATCCAAACTGCTGCTGCAAGGTCCATTCTATCATTTGTCTTTTTGCCCTTCTAGCACCCCAGTCTGCCCCTTAGCCACAAGAACTGGGTACTTTTCTCCCGTACGTCCAAGCTTGTACTTCCACTTGCAGCCTTCTCCCCAACCCCAACACTTGTCGTCACTGCCATGAATGGCTCATTTCCTAGAATCACAGCATAGCCCTGTCATACTCTGAACTCCTAGCCACTGCCTAACCTCTCTCTATACCACTTCATAAGCACTAGGCTGGACCATTCAATACCAGCGTTTGTCTGGATGACATCTGTGCCCCCTGAATCACATAGAGACCCCGGAAGTCCTTTCAGGGCGACTCTCTGGGGTCAGTCCTCCCAGACCATGTCCTTCATTCTCAGCTCACTCTTTCCTCTTCTCTTTACATGTTTAATGCTTGGTTTATCATTTCTCAATCTGAGGCATAATAATGGCTATGGGGCACTCATTTGGTCAATATCTCTATACACCTGTTCAATAAACCCTAATGGAAATTCAACTCCCCAAAAGTTTAATATGTTGCAGAAGGAGTAAAGCACAGGGAGATGGCTAAAAGAAGCCATCCCACAGTCAACACCTGGTACATGGCAATGACAACCGAAAGGAAAAAGGAAAAGAAAGCAGCTGCCGGAAAAATAAAAAGTCTCCTTCTCCAACTTCCTCCACAGTAATTTTTCCTCTGTTCTTTTGTACCATGAGCACTGTAGCATCCTCATCTCTTTGGCCTCCTTATACTTAGTCTTATTTTTTTAAGCACCATACTAAGTATTTAAAATCTGGCAAAATAATTATTTACAATAATTATTGTAATACTTAAGTTGTACATAAACAACCTACGTGATCATCAACAGACAAATGGATAAAGATGTGAGATATATACATAAATACACTATTTAATGGAATACTACTCAGTCATAAAAAATATGAAATTTTGCTATTTGCAACAGCATGGATGGACCTTGAGGGTATTATGCTAAATGAAATAATTCAAAGAAAGATAAATACTGTATGATTTCACTCATATGTAGAATATAACAAACAAAACAAATAAATCAACAAATCAAGACAAACACACAGCCACAGACAACAGAATAGTGGTTATCTGGTAATCAGGGGAAAGGGGAGAGGAAGGAGGAGAGGGCAAAATGGGTCAAGAGGATCAACCACATGGTGACAGATGGAAACTTAAGTCTTTGGTGGTGAGCACACTGCAGCATATAGAGAAGAAATATGAGTTTGTACACATGAAATGCACAATGTTATAAACCAATGTTACTTCAGTAAACAAATTTTTAAAAATCTGGTAACATGGTTGCCATAAGTAAGAGATTAATACAGCTTAGGTAGTATTATAACAAATATCCTCTTACTAACAAGATTCAAAATTCACCCTGAGCTTATAAAAAGCTGAAGAAAGAGTAGTTTCTCACTCCAAATTATATCCCAAAGGCTACAGACTGTACAACTTTAGAAAAGATTAGTACAAAAATCTCAGAAATGATGAAGAGAGTTATAAACCAACTTAGAAACTTTTACAACTGTCAACTGACTCATGAACAGTTTTACTCATCCTCCCACCAGAGGTATTTTGAAGTTAATGCCAGACATACTATCATTTTATACATAAGTATTTCAACTCATATCTCTTAGAGATAAGATTTTTAAAATGATTATCACAGTATCATTAAACCTCTACAATGATTAATGCCTTAATCTCATTAAACATGTAATTTTCAAATGTCCCCAAATGTTTTAGCTACTTGAGTCATAAACAAAATAAGGTCCCTACATTGGAACTGGAGTATGCTGATATACTCCTCATGGTGCCACCGAATATATCCTCTGTATTTCCTGGAAATTGGTGTTAGAACTATAAGCTTGATCACAATTGGCTCAAGTTTCTAGCAAGACAATCTTATAGTTGGTGGGGTGTACTAGTTGGCTTTCTCTCTTTTTGTGATAATAGCACACCATTGATGATCACTGGCAATATCCCTTAATTCATTAGAGTTTGCAAAATTGTGATACAGTGACATTCTATCATTCTTCCATCTTTTAAGAATGGGGAAATATGACACTAATTAGAAATTTCTTTGCACCAACTACTTGGTTACTCTGAGCTACAATTCGTATAAGAAAGTCAAAGACAATACTTAACTCTTTCCACTTATTGTCAGTTTTCAAAATGAGTTACTTTACTGGCATCCCTTGAAGGAGACCAACCACTAATGTTTTTCTTTAGTATTACTGAAAACTTTGAATTCAAATATATTTAATGTGTTTCAAAATACACCATAGATACTATTCTTACTGATCCTCAAATTGGCCCATTTTTGATTCCTGAGTCTGTTAAGATGCCCTCAGGAGTTTTGGGGGAACTTAGCTTGAAAGGTTTCCCCAGTGGCTCAGACAGTAAAGAGTCTGTCTGCAGTGTAGGAGAACCAGGTTCGATCCCTGGGTCGGGAAGATCCCCTGAAAAAGGAAATGGCAACCTACTCCAGTATTCTTCCCTGGAAAATCCCATGGACAGAGAAGCCTGGTAGGTTACAGTCCATGGAGTCGCAAAGAGTCGGAGACGACTGAGCGACTTCACTTTCAGGAGATTTTGATAACTGCTTTGCTTTCTAAATTGACAATATGTTCAAGCAGGAGACCCCAGTTTGATTCCTGGGTAGGGACGATTCACTGGAGAAGGGATAGACTACCCACTCCAGCATTCTTGGACTTCCCTGGTGGCTCAGCTGGTAAAGAATCTGCCTGCCCATGCAGGAGACCTGGGTTCAATTCCTGGGTTGGGAAGATTCCCCAGAGAAGGGAACTCTTCTTCCATGGAGAATTCCATGGACTGTACAGTCCATGGGGTAGCAAATAGTCGGGCATGACTGAGTGACTTTTACTTGCACGTTCCAAGCTTATCTTGTACACTGCCTGCCACAGACCTGGAAGCAGCTATTTTCCAAGAAGCTCTGGTTAACTTTAGCAGGAAATGGCATTTAGAGACTATAGTCTCACTGTTAGGGGTGTTCACTGCTAGCAGTTTTGTTGTTTCTCCAAGCCTTGCCACAGAAAAGAGCTAAAAAATTAATCATCACAGGATCTTTCCTTAACCCTAGCTATCTTTCATCTGTTTTCCTTTAAAACACACCCAAAGGCTGAGTTCCCAATAATATCAGCTTAATCACTCATCTGCTTTATCCCATAAAACACATTTTAAAAAAAACCTTAGAGTAACAAGACAACCAACATAACCACTATAATACAATTACTCTAAACAGTTTATATTTTTAGAGATGTCATTGTCTTTCAATTACAATTTAGTAGGTATATACAGTTAAGTTTACTGATATTTGAAATAGCCCCTCTCTGCATGATTGTTGTATCAGTTAGTCAATATATAATTAGGCCCTTCTGCTTCATCTGGTTTCCATGGTTAGGAGTCTTTTAAAATTAAATTGTGTTAAAATTATGCAAAATATGTATATGTTCTAAAGTTAAGGAGACAAACAAGATACATTCAAAGAAATCTAGCTTCTACTTTCTCTCTCCACTCACCACACTGTTTCCTCAACTGCACTACAGACAACCACTTTTTTTTGTTAGATTTTTTGTTTTAAAATTTCCAAATATTAGTACTCCCATCTCTTTCTTCAGTGAATGATACATACTATATCTACCAGTTTCCACCTTGCTTTTCTGCCCTGAAGATCACACTACAATAGTGTACACAGATACTCTTCATTCCTTTTATAGTTGTGGATCTAGTATATGTTATTCATCAAACTCTGTGTTGACCCCAGCTGGATTGTTTCTACCTTTTGCTATTACAAACACTGCTGTAATAAATAGCCTCCTATGTGTGTTTTTTCTTATTTTTGCCTTGAGATAGGATCTCTAGAAATTTGCCTAGCCAAAGGGTAAATATAAATGTAATTTTTCTAGGTATTGACAAATTTTCTTCCCTAGCAGCATCATCAACTTAATGGACATGAGTTTGAGCAAACTCCAGGAGACAGAGAAGGACAGTGAAGCCTGGTATGCTGTAGTCCATGGGGGTCGCAAAGAGTCAGGCATGACTGAGCCACTAAACAACAGGGCTTGTACCATTTTGCATTTCTTCCAGCTGGGTTTGAGAGTGCCTGCTTCCTCCCATTCCCTCTCATCAACAGGATAACTTATCAAACTTTTAAATTTCTGTCAAAATGATTGGTAAGAAATGAGAAATCACTGTTATTAGTTTGTATATTTATTAGTACAAAATATTAAGTAGCTTTTCATGTGTTTAAAGGTAGTTTGTAGCTCTTTTTCTGCAAATCATCTACTCCTATATCTTGCCCATTTTCTTGCTGAGCTGACAGTTTTCTTATTCTCTACTTTTTAGAAATATTAACCCTCTGTGGTTAAAAACTGCAAACACCCTTCTCCAATTTGTCATTTTTTTACTCTATTTATTATGTTTTCAGCTATATTAAAGTTATTATTTTTACCATCAAATTATCTGTATCTCCTTTATTATTGGAGTTTGAGTTGTAGTTAGGGTATTTATCTACTTCCAGAGGAATTCACCAGCTTCTTTTTCCTAGTACTTGTCCGCTTTCATTTTTGTACATTAAGTGACTGAGTCATTTGTAATTTATCATTGGCACAGTACAAGGACTAAATCTCGTATCATCCTCCTTCACTATTTAAACACTAAATAATGGTGAGCATCTGTGTCTATTTCCTCATTTTCTATTCAGTTCTAGTAGTATGTCTTTTTAAGTACCAATACTGCAGTTTTAATTACAAAGGCTTAATAACATGTTTCAAAATCTAGTAGGTCTACAACTCTCCTCTGCTGCTCTTCTATAAGTTTTTTTTTTTTTTTAGTATTTTTACTTATGTGTTCTTTCCAATGAAGTTTATAATCAGATTGCCTAGCTACAGGAAAACAAACATACACAGTCATTATAAAGTAACAAACTAACTTTAGGGAATTGACAATTTTATGATGTTGAAACTAAACTGTTAATAACTACAACTTGCAAAAAAGCCTTAAAATAGTTGATCATTCTCTGCTTGTGAAAAGATACAGGCTAACCCCAGAAAACCTTTGCTACATTACCATGAGAAATTTTTACTTAAACAATAAAGGTTAACAAGCATAAGAACTGATCATGTATATCATGTATTGTGTAAACCAGCAGATTAGGAAAAAATAAAAATGATCAAATAACACAGGTATTAGTAATACACTACTCACCCTCCTTTTTCAGCCATTTCACAATGTTCCCTTCTTCCATTGTAGGAGACAGTGATGGCATTAATATCTTAATAGGATCAGCTGAAATTGAAAAAAGGAAAGATTAAACACAAGAAGTAATGAACCTCATAAGGCATCAACAAAAAGTTCAAGTAAATTAATATGAAATTCAATTTGAGGAAAAAAATATTCCAGTCTGAAAGATACTCAACTGGTCAAACTAAGTGTTCAGTAATCTTTTCCAAATATTTTCAACTCCTTTCTCATCATTCCCCCAAGTCCTCTAGTGCTTGCAAGATTTAAAAAAATAAATGTTGATTTATGTTTCATCTTTTTCTCCTTCTCCTTTTGTCAGTACAAAAAAATACTTACAGGTAAAACGACCAAAGGAAAAGACAAATAAAAAGGGAATAAACTGGTTTCTGATAACCTACAACACAATAATTAAGGTTACACTTACAAAAGAATAATCAAGATTAAACTTTAAGAAATTGGTTGTGTTTTTACTTTCATCTAATATCATATACTATTCAAGAATCAAGGGTTCTTGCTGCAAAGTGTGAAAAGGAGAGGTTTGTTTTGTTAAGGATGATCTGGCAAGTGAACTTATGTAGTTAAATTAATCTGCGATTGTGTTCTATACCACAACTCGATTAAGGATCCAAAAAGACAGACTCAAGCCAGTGTGACTTCTCAATAAAGCAGAGCTACTTTTCCCTTAGGTATCAAAAGAGAAAGACACTTTATATAATTTTCCAGATGTGCTTCCCAAGAGTTCTCCTGTCCAGGACCAGAGCACACAGTTGTTAGATTACAACAGCAGCAGCCATAGTAACAAATGACAACCCACTCCAGGATTCTTGCCTGGAGAATTCCATGGACAGAGGAGACTGGTGGGCTACAATCCATGGGGTCACAAAAGAGTCGGACACGACTGACTGACTAACTTCCACTTTTCACTTTTTTCACAGTAACAAACCAAACTACTTTCCCTGAAATCTTCCACAAAACTTGTTCTCCCCTTAGATTATTCAACTCTGACATAAAAAAGCAAAACATATCATATCTAGCATATTTCAAGCGCAGCAAAGAGTAGAACAGGACTTTTTCTCCCTATTGATATTTTGGGGTTAGAAATAAGGAAATTTAATACTAATGTTAAATGAAGTTAAACATTTTCTTTGGGAAACAAATAATTTTAATGTAATTTCAAATGGGGAGTTCCCATGGCTTCATGGTAAAGGAGTTCCATCTCTGAAATACTTGGAAGGAAGCTTCTGTCCTCTCTCCACTTTTCATTTACTCCCTCTAAAGGACTGGGAAAAGGACCCAAACAAATACACCTGCCGCAGTCTTTTCCTCATTTTAAGACCTGGCTGCCTATAGGGAGCCTGCATTTTTCCCTTCAGTTCTTCTATGCACTAGGCATAAATGGACCTGCCCTTCAAAGCAGAGAGCAAGTCCAACTCTCTCTGTTCCTGCCAGCAGGCCCAGTGGGTGCTAGAAAGTTACTCAAGATGTGTAGTTTATATACACAAACTCTCTCTCTCAAACAAAAGCCCAAAGTCTACATGTACTGAGGAGTCCAGCTGTAGACAGTTACAGATCTAAGTCACATTTTCCAATGGAACAAAAGCATCAGCGTTACAACTGTTAACTCTGATCTCCACCCATCTTGACTTTTTGCCTCTTTCTCAACTGGTACTAAACTATAAGGATACAAATGTAGAATCATCACTCTTAATAATACCCCAACAAGGACAGAGCCCAAACCAAATTCTAAGTCAACATGTCCATTTCATCAATGAGAAAAATATAGCCCCTGATTCAGGGATCTAAGTTCTGCCTAACTCTAAAGGCTGTATTCTCCTACACTGTATTGCCACTCATCATTAATTGATGATCCTTACCAATATGGACTATCAATTAATTAATCAATGGTTATTTATAGACTATTCACTCAGAAATTCAAACGTAGCAAATCCATGTGAGTATTCTTCATGTGTCTAATCAAATAGCCTAACAATCCCTCTCTATTAAAAGTTCAAGCCTGACATTATGAGATGGAATACTTCACAATCACGTACATAGCAAATTTACACATCAAACAGAGTTTCAATACAAGGAGGCAAACTAAATGAACAGCAATGATTCTACGTCCAGATTCTGATGTATGACAAACACAAACTCGATTTTCTCAAAACAAAGTCTCTCTTCAATATTTTCATACCTTGGTTCTAGGTGCCATGATACAAATAATATTTATTTTATGATTCTCTCCTATTATAATCTCTCACCTATGAGACTATCACATTTTCCATTATTACTGACATTAAGTACTTTATTATGAAAATTTCACATTATTTTATGAATTCCCACATTAAGAACCACAAAAATATTCATATTTTAAAAATAAAACATCATTCCTCATACAGCCACCCTTCATGGGTGAACTGGAATTGCTTCTCTGAATAATGACAAAATATAAAAATTCTGTTAACAGATCACTATCCTTCTCTGAAATGAAGGTGACAAAAAAACAGACATTCTGGACATTTCCATTATTCAGTACTATCTCCTGATTGATTATACTGACTTATGGAGAGTAAAATGTGCAATGTGTTTTCTGATTAATCTAACCAATCTATCCTCAGACTCTCATGCTAGAAAATCATTTTAAAAAGGAAGTATTAGTTTATTAATGAAAATTAATATATCATTCTATATCCTCATTCTCCCTGAATATGATACACATCTTCTCCAAATATATTTTTTCCAGTGTGAAGGTAATTATATAATCATATCAGTTTTGAATGAAGGGCTGCACATAACTAATACCTGACCTTTATGGCTGTCGTCATTCTTTTGAAGATAGTATGGGCTTTTGTAAACTCCTTGAATTTTAACCTATACAAAACATTGCTTAATTTCACTACAAGTTATATATCATTTCCCTTCTCATTTCAATAAGCAGTACATTCTACCTTTCTCCTAGCAAACTGAGGAGGCCTTGAAATGGGCACCACCTACAGTTCTTATTCATAACTGGGCACAACTATAGTAATAATAAAGGAAATGTGGTTTTTTATTCCCCTGGTCATACAGGTTATTTCAATTAGTACTCAAAAAATACCCCAGATTTTCTTAAGACTTTAACCTTTTTGTAATCATTTTAGTGTTGTTTCTTTTTATCAAGCTAAAAAGTATATCTATTGGCTTATAAGTCTGCCCTTCTGTAGCAGTTAAAGACAATATTTAAAATATTTTAAGGTAACTAGAGTAATGTACATTTCCAGTTTATATTTAAATATACTGATTTTAGAGTCTCATCAATCCATCACAACTGTTTTAATCTCTTTTCTGCCTCAATAAAATGACACTGTCATTTTTTAGTATATATTTTATATTTTTAGTATACACTTTTTCTTACTATATTGCTGCTTTACCTTCTTCATCAGGCATATGAGCAATAGATCACTCACTGAATCTATAGGAGTTTTTCCAAACAACTCCTAATTTCTTCAAATCTGATCTTCCAATCTTCTAAAGCATAATTCAGTTTTCAACTTCATATATAGTGCATTAATCTAAATCCTTATTCTCTAAAGCATGTCTTTAATTTTAAAACACTCACAGATGAGCAAAACCTATAAAAAAAAGTTTTAAATGGAAGATCTACACGTCAATTCTAAAAGGCCTCTAGATTTTTTAAAAAAAGATTACTATAAGCAAACTCTTAAAATACAAAGGCAGAACAAATAGCTTGGTGGCTAATGTGAAGCAGATCTAAGCTCCATTACTCTAACAATTAAGGAAATTCTACAATTTACATATGGTACTGCTTGAGGGTCATGCTCTGGTCCATTAATATGACTATAATCCAAACACAAAAATCATGAAATGAAGATAGACAAACGGAAGAAATAAATTACCTAGTACTTTATTAGCACAGCTCTTTGTTCCTTAATTTGCTTATTTCCTAATAGAAAAGCTTTTCATTTAATCACTTCTCTTTCCAATGCAAGAACTCATTACATAAAATTGACCTTTAAAATTTCTGCTTAAATAAAGCAATTCTGCCACCTGCAGGCTGGATGAAACAAGGCCATATGAAGTACCAGTAATTTCAAAATCAGTACAAGGGCACAAAGTAATATTAACATTGGAGTTTTGAATAAAGAAAGGTAAAGATGTCACATGGGTCTTTGTTCAAATACTTATTTTGATATAAGAATAGATTGAAAATGTCAATGAGCAACAACAGAAAACATATGCATAAAGGTTTGTGTGAACACAGTATTTAAAGTAACAAACATAATGAAAGATGTCCCTCAAACAGTACACATGGCGTAAGTAAAGGACAGGGAAGCAGTGCTGCAGCCCATGGGGTTGCAAAGAATCAGACACAACTTAGCAACTGCACAAACACACACACACACACATACACACAAACGGCATAATGCAATTTCTATCTATTTAGCTTGTATGTACATAAAGACTGAAAGGACTCACTCCAAAATGACAACAGTACCTGTCTCTAGTTGATGGCTTTATTATATGTGTTTTTTGTCTCTTTGTTTCTTGTTAGTTTTAGACATAAACCCACAAGAACAGGGAGAAAAGAAAGAAAAATAGAAAACACTTCTGGAAGCAGAAAACTGAATAATGTAGATAGTAATAATTGATTTTAGTCAATAACTGACTAAACTGACAAATAATTGACTAAGAGAGTCTAAGAAAGCTGAATGTGAAACCAGAAGTGGAAAAAACTGAGAAAATCAACCTGATTTATATGAGAATTTCCCAAAGGTCCAAGAACTGGCAGTACTGAGGACATTTGGAAATACTGGCCCCCCTTTTTTTAATTAGTTTATCTATTTTTTAACTTTACAACATTGTATTTGTTTTGCCATACATTGACATGAATCCACCATGGGTGTACATGTTTTCCCCTTCCAGAACCCCCCTCCCACATCCCTCCCCATCCCACCCCTCTGGGTCATACCAGTGCACCAGCCCCGAGCACCCTGTATCATGCATCGAACCTGGACTGGCGATTTGTTTCATACATGATAATTTACATGCTTCAATGCCATTCTCCCATATCATCCCACCCTCGCCCTCTCCCACAGAGTCCATAATGCTGTTCTATTTATTTGTGTCTCTTTTGATGTCTCGCATACAGGGTTATCTTTACCGATTAATTAAACACCATATATATGTGTTAGTATACTGTATTGGTGTTTTTCTTTCTGGCTTACTTCACTTTGTATAATAGGCTCCAGTTTCGTCCACCTCATTATAACGGATTTGAATGTATTCTTTTTAATAGCTGAGTAATATTCCATTGTGTATACGTACCACAGCTTCCTTATCCATTTGTCTCCTGATGGGCATCTAGGCTGCTTCCATGTCCTGGCTATTATAAACAGTGCTGTGATGAACACTGGGGTACACGTGTCTCTTTCAGTTCTGGTTTCCTCAGTGTGTATGCCCAGCAGTGGGATTGCTGGGTCATATGGCAGTTCTATTTTCAGTTTTTTGAGGAATCTCCACACTGTTCTCCATAGTGGCTGTATTAGTTTGCATTCCCACCAACAGTGTAAGAGGGTTCCCTTTTTTCAATACTGGCCCTTTGAAGACTTGGGTAAATACTATTTAAGTGCTGAGTAACACCAAAATCCTTCAGCAGAAGACTGAAGGTTGTTTCCTCTGTAGAGGTAAAAGAGAAGACCTTTGGGAGACAGGCTGAACCTACACACCTAGAGAAACACAGAAATTACAAAAGTACGTTAACTGAAAACTCCAGACACCAGAGTGTCTGAGGCGACACTGACGACACCAGAAACTGAGCTGAGTAGCTATTAGAAGGTGTGGGACAAATAGGCAAGTTAAAGAGAAAAACTAAAGAAAAAAGTCTAAAGGAAAAGATTTGAAAAAAGGTAGAAAGAAAGGTCAGTTCAGTTGCTCAGTCGTGTCCAACTCTTTGCGACCCATGGAATGCAGCATGCCAGCTTCCCCGTCCATCACCATCTCCCAGAGATCATGCAAACTCATGTCCAGCGAGTCGGTGATGCCATCCAACCATCTCATCCTCTGTCGTCCACTTCTCTTCCTGCCTTCAATCTTTCCCAGCAACAGGGTCTTTTCCAGTGAGTCAGTTCTTCACATCAGGTGGCCAAAGTATTAGAGTTTCAGCTTCAGCATCACTCCTTCCAATGAATATTCAGGACTGATTTCCTTTAGGATGGACTGGTTGGATCTCCTTGCAGTCCAAGGGACTCTCAAGAGTCTTCTCCGACACCACAGTTCAAAAACATCAATTCTTCGGTGTTCAGCTTTCTTTATACTCCAACTCTCACATCCACACATGACCACTGGAAAAACCACAGCTTTGAACAGACAGACTTTTGTTGGCAAAGTAATGTCTCGGCTTTTTAATATGCTATCTAGGTTGGTCACAGCTTTTCTTCCAAGAAGAAAGCATCTTTTAATTTCAGGGCTGCAGTCACCATCTGCAGTGATTTTGGAGCCCAAGAAAATAAAAGTCTGTCACTGTTTCCATTGTTTCCCCATCTATTTGCCATGAAGTAATGCGACTGGATGCCATGATCTTAGTTTTCTGAATGTTGAGTTTTAAGCCAGCTTTTTCCCTCTCCTCTTTCACTTTCATCAAGAGGCTCTTTAATTCCTTTTTACTTTCTGCCATAAGGGTGGTGTCATCTCCATATCTGAGGTTATTGATATTTCTCCCAGCAATCTTGATTCTAGCTTGTGCTTCATTCAGCCTGGCATTTTGCATGATGTACTCTGCATATAAGTTAAATAAAGCAGGGTGACAATATATAGCCTTAATGTACTCCTTTCCCAATTTGGAACCAGTGTGTTCTTCCATGTCCAGTTCTAACTGTTCCTTCTTGACCTGCATACAGATGTCTCAAGAGGCAAGTCAGGTGGTCCGGTATTCCCATCTCTTTAAGAATTTTCCAGTTTGTTGTGATCCACTCAGTCAAACACTTTGGCATAGTCAATAAAGCAGTAGATTTTTTTCTGGAACTCTTGCTTTTTCGATGATCCAACGGATGCTGGCAATTTGATCTCTGGTTCCTCTGCTTTTTCTAAATCCAGCTTGAACACCTGGAAGTTCACAGTTTACATACTGTTGAAGCCTGGCTTGGAGAATTTTGAGCATTACTTTGCTAGCATGGAAATAGCTCAATAGCTATTGAATAGCCCCGCTGAAAGAGCTCTATAGCTATTCAATAGCGTTGAGATAGGTCCAACCAGGAATGCAAAAAGCTGAAGGTGAATGGTTCTATGATGACCTATAACACCTTCTAGAACTAACACCCAAAAAAGATGTCCTTTTCATTATAGGGGACTCGAATGCAAAAGTAGGAAGTCAAGAGATACCTGGAATAACAGGCAAATTTGGCCTTGGAGTACAAAACAAAGCAGCTCAAAGGCTAACAGAGTTTTGCCAAGAGAACACACTGGTGATAGCAAACACCCTCTTCCAACAACACAAGAGAAGACTCTACACATGGACATCACCAGATGGACAATACCGAAATCAGATTGATTATATTCTTTGCAGCCAAGATGGAGAAGCTCTATACAGTCAGCAAAAACAAGACTGGGAGCTGACTGTGGCTCAGATCATGAACTCCTTATTGCCAAATTCAGACTTAAATTGAAGAAAGTAGGGAAAACCACAAGATCATTCAGGTATGATCTAAATCAAATCCCTATGATTATACAGTCAGTTCAGTTCAGTTCAGTTCAGCTGCGCAGTCGTGTCCCACTTTGCGACTCCACGAACTGCAACACACCAGGCCTCCCTGTCCATCACCAACTCTCGGAGTTTACCCAAACTCATCTCCATCGAGTTGATGATGCCATCCACCCATCTCATCCTCTGTTGTCCTCTTCTCCTCCTGCCCCCAATCCTTGCCAGCATCAGGGTCTTTTCCAATGAGTCAGCTCTTCGCATCAGGTGGTCAAAGTATTGGAGTTTCAGCTTCAACATCAGTCCTTCCAATGAACACCCAGGACTGATCTCCTTTAGGATGGACTGGTTGGATCTCCTTGCAGTCCAAGGGACTCTCAAAAGTCTTCTCCAACACCACAGTTCAAAAGTATCAATTCTGCAGCGCTCAGCTTTCTTCACCATCCAACTCTCACATCCATACATGACCACTGGAAAAACCATAGCCTTGACTAGACGGACCTTTGTTGACAAAGTGATGTCTTCGCTTTTTAATATGCTATCTAGGTTGATCATAACTTTCCTTCCAAGGAGAAAGCGTCTTTTCATTTCATGGCTGCAATCACCATCTGCAATGATTTTGGACCCAGAAAAATAAACTCGGCCACTGTTTCCACTGTTCCCCCATCTATTTGCCATGAAGTGATGGGAGCGGATGCCATGATCTTAGTTTTCTGAATGCTGAGCTTTAAGCCAACTTTTTCCCTCTCTTTCACTTACATCAAGAGGCTCTTTAGTTCTTCTTCATTTTCTGCCATAAGGTGGTGTCATCCACATATCTGAGGTCATTGATATTTCTCCTGGCAATATTGACTCCAGCTTGTGCTTTCTCCAGCCCAGCATTTCTCATGATGTACTCTGCATATACGTTAAATAAGCAGGGTGACAATATACAGCCTGATGTACTCCTTTTCCTATTTGGAACCAGTCTGTTGTTCCATGTCCAGTTCTAACTGTTGCTTCCTGACCTGCATACAGGTTTCTCAAGAGGCAGGTCAGGTGGTCTGGTATTCCCATCTCTTTCAGAATTTTCCACAGTTTGTTGTGATCCACACAGTCAAAGGCTTTGGCAGAGTCAATAACGCAGAAATAGATGTTTTTCTGGAAATCTCTTGCTTTTTCAATGATCCAACAGATGTTGGCAATTTGATCTCTGGTTCCTCTGCCTTTTCTAAAACCAGCCTGAACATCTGGAAGTTCATGGTCCACGTATTGCTGAAGCCTGGCTTGGAGAATTTTGAGCATTACTTTGCTAGCGTGTGAGATGAGAGCAATTGTGCGGTAGTTTGAGCATTCTTTGGCATTGCCTTTCTTTGGGATTGGAATGAAAACTGACCTTTTCCAGTCCTGTGGCCACTGCTGAGTTTTCCAAATTTGCTGGCATATTGAGTGCAACACTTCCACAGCATCATCTTTTAGGATTTTAATAGCTCAACTGGAATTCCATCACCTCCACTAGCTTTGTTCGTAGTGATGCTTCTTAAGGCCCACTTGACTTCACATTCCAGGATGTCTGGCTCTAGGTGAGTGATCACACCATCGTGGTTATCTGGGTCATGAAGATCTTTTTTGTATAGTTCTTCTGTGTATTCTTTCCACCCCTTCTTAATATCTTCTGCTTCTGTTAGGTCCCTACCTTTTCTGTCCTGTATCGAGCCCATCTTTGCATGAAATGTTCCCTTGGTATCTCTAATTTTCTTGAAGAGATCTCTAGCCTTTACCATTCTATTATTTTCCTCTATTTCTTTATATTGATCACTGAGGAAGGCTTTCTTATCTCTCTTTGCTGTTCTTGGGAACTCTGCATTCAAATGGGTATATCTTTCCTTTCTCCTTTTGCTTTTCAGTTCTCTTCTTTTCACAGCTATTTGTAAGGCCTCCTCAGACAGCCATTTTGCTTTTTTGCATTTCTTTTTCTTGGGGATGGTCTTGTCCTGTCTCCTGTACAATGTCACGAACCTCTGTCCATAGTTCATCAGGCACTCTGTCTATCAGATCTAGTCCCTTAAATCTATTTCTCACTTCTACTATATAATCATAAGGGATTTGGTTTAGGTCATACCTGAATGGTCTAGTGGTTTCCCCCACTTTCTTCAATTTCAGTCTGAATTTGGCAATAAGGAGTTTATGATCTGAGCCACAGTCAGCCCCCAGTCTTGTTTTTGCTGACTGTATAGAGTTTCTTCATCTTTGGCTGCAAAAATATTATACAGTGGAAGTGACATATAGATTGAAGGGATCAGACCTGATAGAGTGCCTGAAGAACTATGGAGGGAATAGTTCTGTGACATCGTACAAGAGGCAGTGATTAAGACCATCTCCAAGAAAAAGAAATGCAAAAAGGCTAAATGGTTGTCTGACAAAGCCTTACAAACAGCTGAGAAAAGAACAGAAGCTAAAGGCAAAGGAGAAAAGGAAAGATAAACCCATTTGAATGCAGAGTTCCAAAGAATAGCAAGGAGAGATAAGAAAGCCTTCCTCAGTGATCTATGCAAAAAAATAGAGGAAAATAATAGAATAGGAAAGACTACAGATCTATTCAAGAAAATCAGAGATACCAAGGGAACATTTCATGCAAAGATGGGCACAGTAAAGGACAGAAATGGTATGGACCTAACAGAAGCAGAAGATATTAAGAGGTGGCAAGAATACACAGAAGAACTATACAAAAAGATCTTCACGACCCAGATAACCACGATGGTGTGATCACTCACCTAAAGCCAGACATCCTGGAATGTGAAATCAAGTGGGCCTTAGGAAGCATCACTGCAAACACTAAGGGAGGTGATGGAATTCCAGTTGAGCTATTTCAAATCCTAAAAGATGATGCTATCAAAGTGTTGCACTCAATATGCCAGCAAATTTGGAACTCAGCAGTAGCCACAGGACTGGAAAAGGACAGTTTTCATTCCAATCCCAAAGAAAGGCAATGCCAAAGAATGCTCAAACTACCGCACAATTGCACTCATCTCACATGGTAGCCAAGAAAGGTAACAGTCATAATATGGGATGATACAAGACAGTTCTCAGTTAAGCATACTTGGTTGGTGTAAATACTAAATATAGATTTAATTAAGAATTGCAAAATAACTACATTGGGAGAACAGGGGAGGTAAAACAGGGGGATGACTGATCAGAAGTCATCCACAGATAATATATAACATAGAGAGATGAGCAAATGCCACAGGACAGTTAGGAGACAAAACTTGTTGCTTCTAAGGAGGAAGATAACTAGGGGAGTAGGAAAAGATGGGTCAGAGATCCACTGTGTTGCCATAAGCCTTTTAGTATCATTTGCCTATTTAAACTATACATATGCACTACTATATTAAAATAAGTTATTATTTAATAAAATGATTAATTAAAACATGCAGCAGCTGTGCTTTGTTGCTAGTCATGTCTGACTCTTTGAGACCCCCATGGACTGTAGCCCACCAGGCTCCTCTGTCTATGGGATTCTCCCAGGAAGAATACTGGAGTGGGTTGCCATGCCCTCCTCCAGGGGATCTTCCCAGCCCAGGGAAGGAACCCAGGTCTACCACATTGCAGGCGGATTACTTACCATCTGAGCCATGAGGGAAGCCCAAATAAAATGATTAATTAGAAAAAAAAAAACTGCAACAAGCAGCAGCATACCGGTGTGATTTTGAGAAGCACTGGAGCCAGAACGCCTAGGTTCAAGCTATCAACCCTCCACCTTCAAGTTACCCAGTCACTCTGTGCCTTACTTACCTCTTCTATAAAATAAAGAGGTCTAAATAAGGTTACATATGTCATTACAATGGGGCCTGGCAAAAAGTTAAGTCTCAAAAAATGTTAGCTGTTAACAGGCAACACAGAGATGGTTAAGAGGATGAACTCTGAAAGCATGCAGTTGATTAGATATATGATGATGTCCTGGGCTTCACAGGTGGTTAGTGGTAAAGAACCTACCTGTCAGTGCACAGACACAAGAGCCATGGGTTCCATCTCTAGGTCGGGAAGATCCCCTGGAGGAGGGCATGGCAACCCACTCCAGTATACTTGCCTGGAGAGTCCCATGGACAGAGGAGCCTGGTGGTCTACAGTCCATAGGGTTGCAAAGAATTGGACATGACTGAAGTGACCACCACCCCCCCCGCCCCCAGCACACACACGACAATATCTTACTTCACAATTCATTCAGGTAAGGAGAGACAGATTTACAGGTTCCTCTCACCTTCCCAACCTAAACCTGAAGGTTCCCTTTCTATTCTTTACCTTATCCAGCCTTGTCCTCATTGCTAAAGTACACTAACTCTTGAACTCTTTAACTGTATGGTGCATTTGAAAACCAAATTCTCATTAATGTCATTGGAAGATGTTGTACCTCCTGTGGTGCTGTCATAATACTGCCTACTAAAGCGAAAGGGCAAACGAGGCATTTAACAAATGCTTACAGAGCTCCTGCTGTCCTAGCCCTCAACCCATAGAAGACCAGAATCTTGACCTCAAAGGATTATAGTTTGAATGGGAAGTCAAGACAAATATACAAGCACTGCTGCTGCTGCTGCTAAGTCACTTCAGTCGTGTCTGACTCTGTGCGACCTCATAGATGGCAGCCCACCAGGCTCCCCCGTCCCTGGGATTCTCCAGGCAAGAACACTGGAGTGGGTTGCCATTTCCTTCTCCAATGCATGAAAGTGAAGTCGCTCAGTCGTGTCCGACTCCTAGCGACTCCATGGACTGCAGCCTACCAGGCTCCTCCGTCCATGGGATTTTCCAGGCAAGAGTACTGGAGTGGGGTGCCATTGCCTTCTCTCATACAAGCACTAGAGGGTAGTAGATAACCGTGCCGTCAGAATGCCAAAGAGCTGAGAGACGAGATTCTAGCTGATCAGGAAAGGAAATCTTGATCTGTGTGCTAGTACCGCTCACCCTCATTAGAATGGCTATTATCAAAAACACAGAAAACAAATGTTGGCAAGATGTGGAGAAATTAAAAGCCCTTGTGAACTACCGGAGGGAAAGTAAAACAATGCAGCTTTTGTGGAAAAACCACCCAATGGTTCCTCAAAACATTAAACATTGAATGATCATTTATTTGATGAGGCAATCTCACTTCTGGCTATATACCCAAAAGAAATGAAAGCAGGAACAAGAATAGGTGTTTGCACAACCATGTTCACAGGAGCACTATTCCCAGTAGCCAAAACGTGCAAACCACCCAAGTATCCACTGATACATGAATGAATAAACAAAATGTGGTATATACAGCCAATAAAATGTGATTCGGCCTCCAAAACGGATGAAATTCAGATACCTGCAATAACATGGATGAAACTTGAAGACATTATACTAAGTGAAATAAACCATATACAAAAAGACAAATATTTTATGATTCCATTTTTAATGAGGTACCTACCTAGAACAGGCAAATTCAGAGAGGAGGTAGAACAGTGGTTACCAAGGGCTGGGTGGAGAGGGAATGGAGAGTTACTGTTTAATGGGTACAAAGTTTCAGTTTGGGATGATGAAAAAGTTTTGGAGACCACAGTAATGGCCATATAACAGTGTAAACACTCTCAATGCCCTGGAAACTATACATTTAAAAATAGTTAAAATAGTAAATTTAATATATTTTTTTACAATTAAAAAATAACATTTAATTAAAAAAAAATCTGCCAGGCAAATAAAAAATGGTGAAGGACCAACAGAGATATTCCAGGACAGGGAAACATCATATGTAAACAAAGAGGAAGGAAACATAGCTTAGTCTGGCTAAAGAGTAGGACATAATGAAAATGAAAAGTGGGTCAAGGAAGTTCAAAAAAGTATGCTGGGACTACTACCTAATAGTACATAGCCACAGTACCTTCCAGTACACTTTAGTACATGGTTAATGGGTTTGCATTATATAAATAGCAATGAAAAGGCATGAAAATATTTTGAGTAAAAGAAATAAACACAATAAAAATACTGAACTTGTTTGCAGTGCCATAGGCATAGCTATGTTCACAAGGATATAACTGACAAGAAAAGAAAAACTGCACATGCTTTGAGATGGTCACAACTATAAAGCTAAAATAATGGGATTTTAAATACTAAGTGAAGATATCCATGAACGTGTTACCTGTTCTCCTTTACTGACTTAGAATACTTGTCCTGAGACTGAAAAAGCATGTAAAGGACCAGATCCTTCTAAGAAAAGTAAGGAAGGTAAGGGGACCCAGTTGCCGAGGAGGAACAATTTTCCTGGTTGATCAGAGAAGCCTTTCTCTGACAAAGTGAGCAGAACCAAATGGAAGAAGCCATGCAAATCTCTGACAGAAGGGCCTTCTAAACAGAGGAAAGTGCAAGCACAACAATGAGCCGAGAGCATACTTGGTATGTTCAGAATTCACCAAGGGAGCCGGTGTGCTAGAGTGGACTCAGTGTCAGGGGAGGTATGGTCAGAGCTGAAGTCCTAGAGGTGGAGGGTTTGTATCATATTGGGCCTTGTAAACCACAGTAAGGACTTCAGATTTTCTTCTGAGATTACTGAGAAGCTCTTGGAGGGTTTTCAGCAGAAGAGTAACATGACCTGGTTTATAATTTAAACGTGACACTCTGAAAGCTGCAGGGAGAACAGTCTGTACCGGGCCAAGAAGGGTGTGGCAGGGACATCTACTGGGACACTCCTGCAATAAACCGGATTAGAGGTGCTAGTAGCCTGGTCAGGCTAGCTGGTGGAACAGTGGTGAGGAGTGGTCAGGTTACATTTAAAGGTAGAGCCAGTGAGAATTTCTGGTAGTTCAGATGTGGCATGGCAAAGTTAGGAATCAAGGATGACTTGATTTAGGAGTACCAGTTAAAAAAAACAAAACAAAACAGAAATCCAAATTAGATGCCTCTTCTTCAAAAACAACATTCTTCTTCCTATAAAAAGTGCCCTAAAAGCCTACATAGCCTTGATTCCTATTCAGCTATTCAAATGTAGACAGAAAAATCCTGTTAAAAATCAGGTAAGTTATGAAGAGCCTGTCCTTGCTCTTGGCAAAGCATTGGCCGGGGAAACAGTCCAAGGAAACCTCGTTTGGTTCTTCCAAGTGTAGAAACTACACTCACTCTCTTCCCCTCTTAGCATGAGACCTGCCACATACATACACATGAGCCAGTATTTGATGGCATCAGTGTTAAACCTGAGGTATAGGTGTAATGACTAACGGGTGTAAGTCAGGTGGGCCTGCGAGGTGTCTCCTATCTGCCCTTCCAGATCTATTCGTCAACCCTCCCCCACACTAATAGGCTTCCTTGCTTTGGCCTCCAGTTGGGTTCCACCAATAGGCAGCATAAGGAGACCGAAAAGGAGAGAGGAGAGTGAGGTCAGGTTATTTCCTCAGCTTCCTCCTTATGGGTCGCCTGACCTGGCTGGATCCTTTAACTGAAGGGCACAGCTCCATCGGAGATCACAAAGGCTCCCCACTTCCCAGTCCATGAAGTGTTCCTTGTCCATGCCTCTTCAAGCTGAGGGTGATCACAGAATCTTACTCAAAAAGCCCCTTAGTACCGTGCCATCTCTATACCCTAAGTTCACAAATATGGTCACTTATTCCCTGGTGGCACAGATGGTAAAGCATCTGCCTGCAATGTGGGAGACCTGGGTTCAATCCCTGGGTCAAAAAGATCCCCTGGAGAAGGAAACGGCAACCCACTCCAGTACTCTTGCCTGGAAAATTTCATGGATGGAGGAGCCTGGTAGGCTATAGTCCATGCGGTCGGATATGACTGAGCAACTTCACTTATTAAACTCCACTCAAATTACCCATTTTTGGAGTGTCATCCATGCCCTGACAGGACCATATAAGAAGATTTAGGAGGGTGGCATTAAGTAACAAGAAAAATTTCAAACCACAGGCAGGTCACTCCATTTGAACGAACAGCACGAGCAGAGAGGGGGGCTTTCCTGGTGGCTCAGATGGTAAAGAATCTGCTTGCAATATAGGAGACCCTGGTTTGATTCCTGGATTGGGAAGATCCCCTGGAGAAGGGATAGGGTACCCACCCCAGTATTCTTGGGTTTCCCTTGGGGCTCAGTCAGTAAAGAATCCGCCAGCAATGTGGGGGACCTGGGTTCGATCCCTGGGTCATGAAGATGCCCAGGAGAAGGGCATGGCAACCCATTCCAGTATTCTTGCCTAACACCTTTCTTGTTCTCAGATATGATAAATACCCTTGCAAAGTAGCACAAATATTTTCTATAGGAAATAATCAAAATGTTCATGGTAACAGGTTGGAGACCAGGTGGCATCATAAATTACAGGGAGATCTACAAGTTCCCTGGAATCACATATAAAATTATGTATTTTTCTGAAGAAGTGATAGAGTTTTTCAGTTTTCAAATAGATTTATACCCCCCTAAAAAAATCAGTGCTAAGAGATTCCCAAAGAAATACTCCTGAATTATAAATTTACCAACCTTAATTTTTCCCTAGAAATGTTTTGCTAATACAAGACAGACCGTGATTGCAGGAAAATATCTAGTAGACCACCAGCTACAGTAAATGGACTGCTTACCAAGTACAAAAAATAAAGAGGCATGATACATTCCACTTTGTTTACAGAACCTATTGATTCCTTCAAACACTTAGTACCCACCCAGTGATTTGAGCTTCCCTGGTGGCTCAGATGGTAAAGCATCTGCCTACAATGCAGGAGACCCGGGTTCAATCCCTGGGTCGGGAAGATCTCCTGGAGAAGGAAATGGCAACCCACTCCAGTATTCTTGCCTGGAAAATCCCATGGATGGAGGAACCTGGTAGGCTACAGTCCATGGGATCACAAAGAGTCGGACACAACTGAGAGACTTCACTTTCAGTGATTTGAAGGTATGTCAGTATGGCTGAAGAACCATTTCCTGAGTGAAATAAACCAAACACTTCAGAAGAGGTTTCAGCTTGCAGCACTGGTCTTCCTGGTATTAAACTAGATAATTTAAATTCTACATGAATCCCATTTAATTTTGCAATCTTGGAACAAAGGCAAAAAGAAATCACCACTCCAGAGTGTAGTGGAAGAATGAACATATGACTAATATGTTCATTTGGGGATTTACACATTTTGTCATAAAGGCAAATTGATGCTCAAGACAACAATAATGTATATTCAAGAGTGGATCATCTTAGAAACTTACAGAGAGGGCATTGACATATACTTTAACTCTTGAATGGTCCTAATATCCTTTATACACAGTCTAGAATGTTAGTATCTTAAGTCATTTAAAATAACTTAAGACATCACAGGAGAAGGCAATGGCAACCCACTCCAGTACTCTTGCCTGGAAAATCCCATGGACGCAGGAGCCTGGTAGGCTGCAGTCCATGGAGTCGTGAAGAGTCAGACATGACTGAGCGACTTCATTTTCACTTTTCACTTTCATGCATTGGAGAAGGAAATGGCAACCCACTCCAGTGTTCTTGCCTGGAGAATCCCAGGGATGGGGGGGAGCCTGGTGGGCTGCCGTCTATGGGGTTGCACAGAGTTGGACACGACTGAAGCAACTTAGCAGCAGCAGTAGCAAGCCATCACAACTGTTACTGAAATAACATTTCATAATGTAGATATTACTCAAATGCCTCACCTATCGAAAAAAAAAAAAGCAGGTGTTCGCTAAAACATACAGAGTGAACAAAACTTCAGCACGCTGACTGTTCTGCTGATGTCTGCAGTCAAGTTATTACCTGGCACTGAAGAAGGCTGTGGTTAGGGAAAGAACCAGCTTTGGTGTCAGGCAGCCTGGGTTGAAACTAGATTTCTATCACCAGAGCACAGCATTAGCTGTCGTAAGTACTGAGTGAATTCACATAAAGGGCTGAGAAAGGGGAATGGTAAGCTCTCAATAAATGCTACGTATTATTTCCAAACCCACTTTACCAATTTTTCTGGCTGGCAGAGACCCGATTCTGTTTGGCTGTAACCCTTTCTTATAAACACGTGCCCTGAGTTGATGAGCCCAATGCCTAGTGTCCTAGTCCATTCAGACTGCTATGAGAAAATACCTGAGACTGGTGGCTTAAAAACAACATTTATTTCTCACGATTCTGGAGGCTGGAGAGTCCAAGATCATGATGCTGGCCAATTTGGTATAGTGGCTGAGGAGGGCCCACTTCCTGGAGCACCGAGAGCACCTTCTCATGGTGTCTTCACGTGGTGGAAGGGGTGAGGCAGCTCTTTGGAGCCTCTTTTATAAGGGCACCCCATTCATGAGGGCGCCCCTCACTCTGACCCAGGCCCCTGCCCAAGGCCCCCACCTCCTAATACCCTCTCATTGCCCATCAGGTTACAGTGTATGAATTTGGGGAGGACACAAATATTCAGTCTATAGTTCCCAACTTCATGATTAGTCAAAGTCAGTCTACTCCAAGATATCCAACAAGCAAGGCTCTCTTTTCTTCCTCTGTATATTATCATGTGCATAGTTCCAAAGTAGTCATTCACTTACTAACCTTGGACAAACCACTAAACCTCACAGACTATCTCTTCATCCATAAAACACAACTAACCTTTGCATGGTTCTTATGATTAGAAGTGATAGAGGTAAAGAATCTTTTTTTTTCAGGCCGCACTGTGTGGCCTGTAGGATCTTAGTTCTCCGACCAGGGGTCGAACCTGTGTCCCCTGCATTGGTGTGCAGACTGTTAACCACCAAACCACCAGGGAAGTTTGAAAAGAATCTAAAATGAAGCCTGGCAAATAGTGAATGTTCAGTATGTAATGGTTCCTTGGAATATCACATTTCCAGATTGTGAATGAAAAGTTTTAAAGCAATGCGTACTAAGTACTTCCCGATAATCCAAATCTTACCAGATTCTCCTGCTGCTGCTTCTACTAAGGTCTCATTCATCCCCTTTTTATTTTCCTTAGATGACCACAGATCTTAACTACTGAGTAGGCTATTCTGCTTGTTTAATTGATCATCCATTTTCTCTAGTCAATACTTAACCCCAAAACAATTAAAATGAAGGACTTCACTACTCTACTCTAATCAAGTAGTCAGAATAACAGATAGCATTGATTCCCAACTCACACTTCCTTTTTGAAGAAAATGTCCAAACTGCTGTCTTTGATGGAATCAACCCTGTGTTCTATACCACAACTGACCTACATTGGGTCATCAGCTTCTCTGCCCAGGGGATCTGGAATTAGATCACAAAAATGGTGGTGTGTGCCTAAACCAAACTGAAAGAGCAACGAATGTAAGGAACGGCATCAGCATGAAGGCAAGGCAAATTGACACGACAGAAAGAAAAACCATGAGTAAGTAGATTGGCAAGTCTGTGGAGAAAACCAACATAAATCAGAGAAAGACAGCAGACAATAGGAGCCCTACAAGAAATGGATATGGCCCAGACACTCTGGTGGTGTACCCTTCTAAGAAATCCTATCTTTATTTCAGCAAGTCTGTATGTCTTGTTTCCATGGTTAAACAACTCAAAGAACAGTAATAGTCTCATCAATATAAGTGTAGAAAGATTTAATTAGAGCCAGGCCTAAAACAGTATTTACACTCTGGCAAAAATAACTGTCAAAATTAATAAACAGAAACTTCAATTAAATAGAGTTGGGAGACCAGAAGGGGGACCTCTCATACCCTGTGATAACTGCAAAGCCCAACAGGGAGAAGACTGATTCCTCTTCTTTCCTGGCGAGTACTCAGCCAATGAAAAGCCGTGGACTCTTTGCTTACTGTAGCCTCCCACCTTCCTCTGCCCCTCTGTATTAGGTGTTCTCCTCCCTGAGCTTGTAGGGATTAGCATGTGGCTCCCCATGGTTGCAGACCCCAAACTGCTCTTCTCCGCAGATCCCAAATAAATCCATCTTTGCTTAAGAAATGTCTGGTAGTCTACTATAGGTCAACATGCCAAACCACTGACTCTTAACAAAGAAGTCCTCTCCTTGTTATAGAACCACCATCAAAAACTCAGACGCTTAGTAGAAACAGGAGAAAGAAGTGGATTAGCAGCACCTTGTGAGTTTCTTCAGATCCAGTCGTGCTTTTCATATTAAATCTACAATAAATTTCTTCCTTTACACACACACACACACACACACATACGCACGCACTGCCCTTTCCCATTTTTCCTAAACTATCTCTCGTTTTCTGCTTTCCATGGAGATAAGAGTACAAGAAAAGAACAACTAGAGGTGATGACAAATTTCAAAGGACATTCAGTCTTGCTGGCTGAGAGGTAACAGAGAAGAGAAAATGGTCAACTAGAAAGTATATAATTTCCTACCTGAAGAGAAGAGTCATTACTCAGTCTCAATCGTCTGTCACCATATAGGTCCTCACTTTAAATTTTCAAAGGAAGACAAAAATTTAGACTGTTTATCTAAAAGTTCCTAGTTTTTAAATGTTGTCAATAAATTTAATTTTCTCCTAAAATGACACAGACTGGTTCACTGGCTGCAAACGTGCAATACTGTAGACCTGTTTTTTTTAATGTAACTTCCGAGATTTTTAGCTTCCCCAGATATGTTTATTTAACATCTATATACGCAAGGCCTATAGTCAGATATTGGGCAAAGCACTACAAAGACTGAACCTCATTTATTTTCCTCCTCTCATGTTATTCTACATTCAACATGTTATTCCTCAGAAACAACTTAAAACCAACAGTATTAACATCTTATTAATTATTAATTAATTCCAAACTAAGCCATTTTCTCTGAAAGGGCAGCACTGGAAACTCTTCAAAGTTAAATGCCTAGGGTGTGATGAAAAATGGTTTACAAATGCTTTGCCACTTCTGTAAATATCATAGCTAGCCTTTGGGCCTTGATGTCTGCTACTCTTTCAGCCTGGAAGGGCTGCCGCCTCCAGAAGCCTTCTTATGTTCTCCCTTATCATCCTGAACTTAGCCCCTCAGAGCTCACTACACACACTCCTGAAACCATGCCCTTGTTGTTTACCTCCCCATACTTAAAGGATGAAGCCTATACAGAACACAGGATTCCATCTCCAGAAGCATGACCAGATGGGCCATGCGCCTGAATACACAGAATCTGTTCCTTCAGCAGGCCAACCACTTTCTTAGCAGCTACCCGGTACCTTGCAACTAGGGCTCATTTCTTCACTCAATAATAGTATGGTGAATGAGTCTCTACCCTCTCAGTACACACTGCATTGTAGTTCAGAGAATGAAACGATTAAGGATTTGTTCAACACAGAATCAAAAAATACATGGCTCCTTTTCAGTTCATTACCATTATAGTTGTGTGGCTTTGGGAGTACCACTTAATTTCTCTGAGCCTTAGTATCTTCTATTCAATAAAAACGCAGATAATGCCAACTTTACTAGGCGGTTGTGAGAAGTGAATAAGGAATTCTAAGAAGGGCTAAGCACATGGCATATGCTATAATTCATATATATGCTGCCAACAAATACCTTTTAAAGAAACCAATACTCCAAGTGACTTCACAACTGATTTTTAAATCCTTGACAGTTAAGTGAAAGAGGAAATAATTCAATAATTGTGTCAAATTCATAGTCTATAGACTACCAAATAGTTGCTTAGTTTTATGAAACTACAATTTCTACCAAGCTCGAGAAAAACCAATAAACACCTCGTAATCCATGCTTTGTAAAGCAAATAGTTCAAGGAATGTCATGTATATTTATCATAGCAAAACAAAAACCTGTATGTGAAAAGTCAGAAAACAAATTTTGGCTAAGCATTAGAAAGAAAATGTAAGGCTTCCAAATAACCTACAGCTATCCAATAACATAGTCATCAGCTTCCCTGTAGACAGACTAATGCCTGTGCCCCACCACCCCCAAGATGTTGTAACCCCAGAACCTATGAATATGTTATGTTACATGGCAAGAGGGAATTAAGGCTGAAAAAGAGATTAGAATTGCTCAACAGCTGACCTTTTTTCCAAAAAAATTTAAATGACTTTAGCATATTTTTTTATTCATTTATTTTTTGGCCACACTGCACAGCATGTGGGATCTTAGTTCCCTGACCAGGGATCGAACCCACACCCCATGCAGTGGAAGCGTGGTCTAAACCACCGGTGTGTGTGCATGTGTGGATGCTAAGTCGCTTCAGTTGTGTCCAGCTCTTTGTGATCCTATGGACTGCAGCCCACCAGGCTCCTCTATCCGTGGGATTCTCCAGGCAAGAATGCTGGAATGGGTTGCCATGACCTCCTCCAGAGGATCTTTCCGACCCAGGGATAGAACCCGTGTCTCCTGCAGCTTCTGTATTGCACGTGGATTCTTTACCGCTGAGCCACGGGGGAAGTCCTTTAACCACTGGCTCACCAGGTAAACTCCTGAGGACCACCACTGAACAGCTGATCTTGAAACAGGGAAATAAGATCACTGAGGCAGGCCCAATATAATCACCAGGGTCCTGTATACATCAAAGAGGGAGGTGCTAGGAAGCTAACACAGCTTTCCTAGGATTCTTTACAGATGAAGTTCAAGCAGATAGACAAGTTGTTCACAGTGTGTTGGGGGGTAGGTAAAATGTCATGATGCCTCAGATAAGGACTGTCGAGTAGGGTCTAAGCAAAACCCCTGAAATGGCATGCACATTTTTGAGAATGCAACACTTGCTCCCTTTCTCAGTAGAGTTTAAAACGTTCAAAGATTCTCAAAAGGAACTGTTTAATAAGAACATTCTTTCTCAGTTATTCCTAACAGTGAGCTTTTAACATTTCATGATTTTCTAAGAGAGCAAATCGCAAAATGTAGCCCATCAAACACTAAACGTTGATGTTTTGTACATGAAAATTCACCAAAGGTTGTTTGTAAAATGTAGATTGCTGAGTTCCACCCCAGACAGAATCTCTGGCAGCTGTAGGAAAGTTCATTATTTAACCAACTGGGGGAAAAGAAGACAGGGAATGCTATGAAACATTAGGCTGAAGAAGTTAAAATTGTTCTCTTAAATCTTAAAATCTCAGTGCACTCACCATGCCATTAACTTCATGTAACATTTTTTTCTGGGCCTCAAGTAGCTCAGAATATGGAGGCAAATGCCTACGCCAAATTTTTTATATTACAATTCATCATATGGAGGAATTGAATGGTCAGCAGGTAATAATTATACATCATGCTCAGTATGCACTCGCCCCCTCTTGTAAAGAAAAATAATGCCTGGCACACTACACTGGAAACTATTAAATACTGGGAGAATTGTGTTGTGTTTAATGACAACTTTCTATAATAAATTTTGTGATGAAAAAGGAATTTCAAGGACTACCCAAGTTCCACAAGGGTTAATTCACAACTCACTGCAGTTGCCCAGCAACAGTGAGACCTGAGAGGAATTCAAGATGAAGCACTCTGCTTTGGATAACAGGCATAGTTCAAAGCACATCCCAGGAAAAATTTAAATAACCCTAGATTCTTACATCTCCCCATCCATAGAAAAACACTAAGATAATAAACATTAAAATCATTAACTTGACATATCTGTTATGATCGGCAGTAATCTTTGCTAAGGTATACGTTTGACTGCATGCATTTCCTAGCCAAAAACATTTATATGCAATCTGGCTTACCCCCACCCCCCCACCTCCACCTCTGCAGAGTAGTTCCTCAGAGCTGAGTGGCTGTCTCCCGGGCTATAAAACTCAGTAAGACCTCGAATAAAACTTAAACTCACAACTCTTACGTTGTGTCTTTAAGTCGACACCTTCGTAAGATTCCCCCCCTAAATTTTCACTCTTTCAAGCTCATGTTTTGCTTAAAACATTCTTCTGGACCTATGTCTGATGATGTCTAGACATTTACAAATGAGGTCCTTCACCAGTCCTGGCGTAGAGCAATCCCAGTGGCCTCGAAGGTCTCCGAACTGAGACGGATCAGGAGAATGAATAAAAGCAGCTAACGATGACGTCTGAATGTCAGCAAACTTGGGCAATTAGTCAACTCGAAAGACACCTGAAATATGACTGGGAAGGGGCCTGAGACAGGCCTCACAACCCAAATTCCAAGGCAAGGTCACGAAGAAGCCAGGCGGCCAGTAATGGAGTCAAGTTCTCCTAGCTTCCAAGAAAGCCCTTTGCGGCAAGCACTAGACCACGTCAGCAGGCCCTCTCCCAGAAAAAAGGATTAGGGAACGGTGACCTCCGGGCGCCTCCACACCGAGATGCAGGCCCTCGATCAAAAAGCCCCTGCCCCAGGCCCATTGCTCAGGTACAGAGAAGCTGAGCAAGCCCCGGCCACTCACCCCGCATCCACTGCGTACTGTGAAACCATCTCCAACTAGCTCCACGGCCGACAGACCACCTAGCAGCCCCCTTAACCAGCTCTGGGCTTCTGCGACTGCCAAAGCCCAGAAGGCAACGCAGCAGCCGCGGGTCACAGCCTAGCCTCCAGGAGGCCGCCATCTTCCCGGCCTTCTCCTGGGCTGCCCTCAGCACAGCCTGATCGCCCAGTCATCAAGGCCCGCCCATGCCCCGCCTCCCATCCGGGGACACGCCCCCCTAGAGGCCAGCGCGCCTCTGAGCCAAGTTCTAGCCCCGCCTCCAACCTAGCTGGCCCCGCCTCCCGGCCCGGAGGCTGCGCGGTTGGGTCAGTGAGGCCCTCCCAGACCCGCCTTTCATCTTGTCCGCCCCGCCCCCAGGCTGCCCTCAGAGCCGCCTGATTGCAGTTCGGGCCTCGTCGCGTTGGCCCAGGCGGAGCGCTAGAAGCAGAGCCGTGCGAAGGTTGCCAGGCGCGGGTACCGCTAGTCCCGGCCATGTCTGGCTCTCACGCTCCAGAGGGAGACTGTTGCTCATGGCAGTGCGGCGCGCAGGTAGGGGCGGAACCGCCGGTGCCCTCTATTCCCAGGAGGCGAGGCGGCGGCGGAAGCGGGGCGCCGGCCGGGTGGGGCTTTGCGCCGGATCGCACGCGACCACCGTGCGCTGCCGCTTGCCCCCCGCGGGTGGACCTGAGGCCCCGGCCTACACGGCGAGCTCTGCTCCAGCGCTGGGGTTTTTTCGGCGGCAAGGGCTGGGCACCAGACGTTGAAAAGGGAAAAATAACTGAGGGGGAGCATTGGGCGTTTTTAATGTGTGTTTCAAAACCATTTAACATAAAGACAGACCTTCGGGGAAACGCGAAACTCTGGAATGGAATTGGAGCTAGGACCGTTCTCTACAGCTGTTTTCCTGCGACCTGGCGACCATCCATCCCTTCGTTTGCCGCTCAGTAGGCAGTGGGAAAACGTCCGCGGAGCCGTCTCTTCGGACTGTAGCCAGCACTTTTACTTCGCGCAGTTGCTCTTTGACTGCCTCGGTTTAGATTGATTATGGAATGATCTTAAAAAGGAAAATCCACCCTTGGGCTGCGCATCCCTTTTCATTCAGGAACACCCACGTGCTCAGGGTGATGATTAAGGGCTTGGCCTTGGGTATGGAGGAGATCTAGAGGCATAAACAATTACAATGTGAGAAGCCTTGCTTAATTAAGAGGAGAGAGGGAAAGCCCCCCCGCCCCGAAACTCGCCCCTTTATTTCTCCTGTTATTATCTCTTGGGACTGAAGGTCCCAATTAAAAAGTAGTAACGTGGCAGGTTTTATTGGGAAATTCTTGGCATCCACTATTGTATGAATAAGTGACGTAACACAGATTAGCAAAGTCGCTTATTTTCTTCTTCCCACGTACTGCTGCTGCTGCTGCTGCTAAGTCGCTTCAGTCGTGTCCGACTCTCTGCGACCCCATGGACTGCAGCCCACCAGGCTCCTCTGTCCATGGGATTCTCCAGGCAAGAGACTGGAGTGGGGTGCCATTGCCTTTTCCTTCCCGCGTACTACAGTTTGTTTATTCCTCATTTCACTGCCATTTAAAAACTTGCCCACTGTCTGCCTCTACAAGGGTTTGGTCAGTACCTGCTGGAGTTACTGACTTTCAGCACACCCTGAAAGGAGTAGAGAGCGGAGATCAGGAATGAGATACTCTAGGAAAAACTGGCAGAGCAGGCTGTCAGACAGTTGTTTTCAAGAGAACATTTTTTGAGTCTTAATTTCTTGCATTTTTCTCCTGTCTAGAAAAGCACTAAAAGAATTGACGGAGACGTCTGTTCCTCGTGACTAGCATCAACCTTCTGGTGATTAACATCAACCCTTGGCCAAAATGTGGGCTTGATTCCGTGTAACTCCCCTTCACTAAAATAATTTATCTACTGACCTCCCTTCTCACCACTTTGGATCAGTTCCTCAGAACTGAGAGGCTGTCTCCCTGCCTGTAGTCCTCATTTTGCCCCCAATTAAACTTAACTTTGAGGTTGTGCCTTTTTTTTTTCAGTCAACATAGCTTTTTAAAAACTATCCCCTGGAGTATAAATTCCGTTAATTCAGTGACTTTGTTTTGTTCATGGCTGAATTCCCAGAAGTGTTTCATGCATGGTACACAGGCAAGGAATACTTAAAACTGGTATCACTATCCACTTAGCAACTCAGCCAACTGAAAACTTAGAATTCCTTGAAGCCTCTTTTTTTTAAGTTTTCTTACCCAAAGCCTGTCCTTTTGAACTTCTTTATCTTCCAAATCCTCTCCACCATCACACTTTAAAATTTCTTTTTGAAACTGTTTTGCACAGCCGTTTGGGTCTAGTCTGGTCTTTTGCTTCCTTGGTCATCCTTCAGCCTTTTCTCTTTACTACCCCTATAGAAATGTTTCAAAAACAAGATGTGATCCAATCATCTTCTACTTAAAATGACTCAGCAGTTACCAACCATATGTAACATAAAGTCCAAACTCCAGTGCATGGCATGAAAGATCCTTACAGTCTTTATCCCTACCTGCCTCCATTCCACTGTATCTAATTCTGGTTGCAGGTACTTAGAGTTCTCTCCGACTGAAATGCCCTTTCTCCTCTTCACATACCTGCATACTCTGCCACATCCTTTATTAAAACTTAGCTCAGCATCCCTTCCTCTGTGGTCTTTCCCAACTCCTGCTCCCTTCCACCAGTAGCTTCTACTCCCATAATGCCCTGGACCATCTTGTTATATATTGTTTTGTGATTTCATTACTAGAGTTTGAGCCCTCAAGGGTAAGAATTTCATCTTACTCATGTTTATTTCTTTGGGGCCTTCAGTAAAGCTTTGTTAAGTGAATGAATGAGAAGGCTATTCAGTAGGTACACAAAAAAGGTACAAAGGGCAATTGCCATGACACAGAGTTTGAGGAAGGATCACTTTTGCCTGAGGTTGAGAGAAGGAATCGTAGGGGAAGTGGATGTGAAGGCTGATAAGCAAGAATTTGACGGCTAGAATTGGGATAATTGGAGATGCAGCATGAGCAATAACAGTGCAAAGAGAAAAAGATGTATTCTTGGCTGTCAAGATAATGTGCCTTAGTCATCTATTGCTGCATAGCAAGTATTCCAAAACTTAGGCATAACACACAATCATTGTCTCACACAGTTTCTGACAATTAGGAATGCAAGAGAATTTAGCTCAGGGTTCTGGCTTAAAGTTTCTCATGAGATGTCAGTCAAGCTGTCAGCTAGAGCTGCAGGCATTCAAACCTTGACTGCAGCTGGGATGTGCTTCCAAGCTCACAAAGTTACTGGCAGGCCTCTGTTCCTCCCATTTTATTGGCCCAAGCCTCAGTTCTTCCCTGAATGATCTTCTGCGTAGGTAATACTGTGTAACATGGCAGCTGGTGATCCAGAGGAGAGCACAGAAGACAGAAGCTGTAGTCTTTAGTAACCTGATATCAGAAGTGACATACTATCACGTCTCAGTCTGTCTTCACGCAGACCAGCCCCATACAATTTGGGATGGAACTCTACACCAGTATGTGGAAACCAGGAAGCTGGGATCATCATTAAGGGCCATCCTGGAGGTTGATTACTACATAGCTGGACTAGAACTGAGAGATTTATGTAAAAAAATGGAAAGAAAATATTTGAAAGTTAAATTGGAGCAAGAAAGCAGAAGGACTTAAAGAACAGACCCAGGACATGGTATTTGAGCATTAAATGATTTGAGGAAGGGAGTTTTAAGTCATCAAAGTCGTGTATGATATTAGTACTAAAAACAGAGTGAAGGGTAAGCTGGAGGGAAACAGAGAAGTGGTAGGCAAAGAGGGCAAGTAAGATAATGTTCATCCTTGCCAAATATGAGTCCATGAGAGCTTTACACTCTACTATTATAAAGTAAGAAAAGCTAGGATGATGGGAAAGTGAATTCCACAAAATTAACTGCATTCAATTTAAAGGACTGCCTTTTATTCTGACATTATCCTTCCTACTCTTATGTTAAACATGGACTTTCTTCTTTGAAGAATTTGATAATAGATGATTATAACTAATACCGTAACTTGGCAATCTTATGTCAGTCCCTAAAATTTAAAGAACAACAGCAACGAAAGCTACTGGTCTTGAAATTCAGAAGTCTAGGAATCACTCATCCAGATTATTAATATAAGGAACTCGATACCCAGAAAGAGTCACTGACTTGCCATAGGGCACTCAGCTAGTGGATATCAAGAGTTAAAGCCAGGCTCCTTGTGTTATCGAGTCCAAGCTTGCTCTGTTTACCATACAATAGGCCAATGAATCGAGAGACAAGGTGTTGAGGCAAGGAAGAGACTTTAACTGGGGAGCCAGCAGCCTGATAATATGGCATGCTAGCACCTCAAAATAACCATCTTATTGGGGTCTGGATGCCAGGTTCTTTTATAGTTTAGAGAGAAAGAAGCAAGGAGGAACTAAAGTCGAAAGGCAGAATGGAGAGGGAGGTGCAGTGGGGAAGTGAAGTGAATGGGTCTTCAGTCTTGCAAAAATCTCCAAGGGAATGTCCAGCCTTCAGAAGGACTGTGTTAATCTTTTCAATGAGAGGCTTTAACAGTACCTGAATTGTGAACTTCCAGATGTTCAAGCTGGATTTAGAAAAGGCAGAAGAACACAAGATAAAATTGCCAACATCTGTTGGATCATGGAAAAGGCAAGAGAGTTCCAGAAAAACGTCTACTGCTTCTTTGTTGACTATGTTAAAGCATTTGACTGTGTGGATCACAACAAACTGTGGAGAATTCTTCAAGAGATGGGAATACCAGACAGCCTTACCTGCCTCCTGAGAAATCTGTATGCAGGTCAGGAAGCAACAGTTAGAACTAGACATGGAACAACAGACTGGTTCCAAATAGGAAAAGGAGTACGTCAAGGCTGTATATTGTCACCCTGCTTATTTAACTTATATGCAGAGTACATCATGAGAAACGCTTGGCTGGAAGAAACACAAGCTGGAATCAAGATTGCCGGGAGAAATATCAATAACCTCAGATATGCATGTGATACCACCCTTATGGCAGAAAGCGAAGAGGAACTAAAGAACCTCTTAATGAAAGTGAAAGAGGAGAGTGAAAAGGTTGGCTTAAAACTCAACATTCAAAAAACGAAGATCATGACATGCAGTCCCATCACTTCATGGCAAATAGATGGGGAAACAATGAGAGCCTTTATTTTCTTTGGCTCCAAAATCACTGCTGATGGTGACTGCAGCGCTGAAATTAAAAGACACTTGCTCCTTGGAAGAAAAGCTATGACAAACCTAGACAGCATATTAAAAAGCAGAGACATTACTTTGCTGACAAAGGCCCATCTAGTCAAAGCTATGGTTTTTCCAGTAGTCATGTATGAAGGTGAGAGTCAGACCATAAAGAAGGCTGAGCATGAAAAATTGATGCTTTTGAACTGTGGTGTTGGAGAAGACTCTTGAGAGTCCCTTGGACTGCAAGATCAAACCAGTCCATCCTAAAGGAAATCAGTCCTGAATATTCATTGGAAGGACTGATGCTGAAGCTGAAACTAATAGTTTGGCCACCTGATGCAAAGTAGTGACTCATTGGAAAAGACCCTGATGCGGGGAAAGATTGAAGGCAGGAGGAGAAGGGGATGATAGAGGATGAGATGGTTGGATGGCATCACCAACTCAGTGGACATGAGTTTGAGTAAGCTCCAGGGGTTGGTGATGGACAGGGAGGCCTGGCATGCTGTAGTCCATGGGGTCGCAAAGAGTCGGACACGACTGAGCGACTGAACTGAACTGAGAGAGATTCAACTTATTGCTGTAGTGGATATTATCCAGTTTCTCTTTACTATTTATTTGTAAATCCAGGATTCCTGATTATTTTCCTGTATATGTGTTTTGAATTCTCCTTGGTACACACAATTGTACCATCTTTTTGATTCCCTCATTAGTTGATGGGCTAAAATGCCTTTGACAGATGTTCATTTTATGATTGTAAGAGAGTCCCCCCCCAGGAAAACCTCTGAGAAATACATGCTTCTATTATGCTTAAATTAAAAGATGGAGGAGATTAGAGCCATGGCTGGTTGTGAGCAGGTATCTCAGTGACATTCAAGGCTGATTTCCTTAAAATAACTGTTGTGGTCTAGGCTTGGATTGGAAAAGAATTTCCAGACATGAGACAGACTGAGAGGGAAATAAAGTTTATTAGAGTGGGAGACGCTATTAGAACAGCCGGCCAGGTCAAGGGAGAACCAACTTTGAACGGGGTCCTTAGTCCACTTTTATACCCAGGGTACAAGGAGTGGGATAAGGGTCTTGCGGGTCCTTTGCTGATTGGATGAGGCACGTATACTGGGTGGGGCGAAGAGAAGGCAAACACCTTCTCCCTGTGGGGCAGGAGGGGAGACAGGTTATACTGCTCTGGAGGACCTGAAATCCATTAATAGTTAAAACATGGAGGAGGGAAGGACAATAAGGGTCTGGTTTTTCTGTTCCTGCAGTCCAAGATCTTCCTTGGTTTTATCTGCTCTTTCGTCCTTGGGTCACAACAATAACTAGATTGAAAAATTGGGGAAATGAAATATTGATTGAAAAACTATTTAGGCCTTAGTTTTTAATATATATACAAAACGACCCAGAGGGATGGGGTCGGGAGGGAGGTGAGAGGGGAGTTTAGGACGGAGGGGACACATGTACACCCATGGCTCATTCATGTCCATGTATGGCAAGAACCACCACAATATTGTAAAATAATTAGCCTCCAATTAAATAAATTAATTTAAAACATATATATATATTTTTACAAAATACTGTTAAATGTTGCCCCCTAACTGTATGGAAGCTCTACTGTAAGAAGTTGATTGCACCCTATCTTTAAACATATCTTTCAAAATCCTTATTCTAAGTGAAAAATCAGACTTAACAATAACAAACAAGTAATACAGTTGACATTCAGGGGAAAGCTAAATATTGACTAAATCTTTTCTTTCTTACCAATTCTTATTAAAATATGTATTCTGATTTTCACTTTTCTTACCATTCTGGGCAACTTAAATGACTGCATTTTTAGTAAATATACCTCTCTTGGTTCCTGCTGCTAAGTGATTATTTTTTTGAAATTGTAATTTTGTGGGTTTGAATGAAGCTCTACTAACAAAACTGCCTTATTGTTATTCCTGTAACAGGAAGCTGGCTAATGGTTCTAATACCTCAGTACTGGAAAGACAAAAGAGAAATGGGAGGCCCTTAATAACAGGCTGTTTCCTATAATGTTTGCAACTTGCTATCCAAATTGATGGTTTTAAGGATTGAAAACTGCAGGAGGCTTCTCATTGGCTGCATTATAATATGTAATTAAAATATCATTTATATACCTAAAAAAGGAAATAGCAAATTATACAAGGCATCAGTAATTTTGACTGGATTTAAAAAGGAAAAATATAAGAAAAAACAACATAGCTTTATTATTCATTTTAATTGAGGACTTTTTCATTTATTGAAGTGGAGAGGAAGTGAACATGGTGACACTGTGCTGCCTGCTTTATACCCATTATCAGTTCAGTTCAGTCGCTCAGTCGTCTCCAGCTCTTTGCGACCCCATGGACTGCAGCACGCCAGGCTTCCCTGTCCATCACCAACTCCTGGAGCTTACTCAAACTCATGTCCATCGAGTCGGTGATGCCATCCAACCATCTCATCCTCTGTCATCCCCTTCTCCTCCTGCCCTCAATCTTTCCCAGCATCAGGGTCTTTTCCAGTGAGTCAGCTCTTTGCATCAGGTGGCCAAAGTATTGGAGTTTCAGCTTCAGCATCAGTCCTTCCAATGAACACCCAGGATTGATTTCCTTTAGGATGGACTGGTTGGATCTCCTTGCAGTCCAAGGGACTCGCAAGAGTCTTCTCCAACACCACAGTTCAAAAGCATTAATTCTTCGGCGCTCAGCTTTCTTTATAGTCCAACTCTCACGTCCATACATGACTACTGGAAAAACCATAGCTTTGATAGCTTTTGGTGAACGATAGCAGATTCGTGATCTCCGAAGAAGATTTAGCTTCGGGACCAGGGACCAGGCTTGATCAGTCAAGAGCTTTTGTGTAGCAGAGTTTTATTAAAGTGAGAAAAGGGACAGAGGAAGCTTCTGACACAGACATCAGAAGGGGGCCGGAGTGCCCCCCTCACTAGTGTTAGCAAGGGAGTTATATACTTTATAAACCAAAGAATGTCTCAAGGTTGTAAAGATCTTACTAGACCCACTTCTATAGTTTGCATTTTAAGATAACAGGATTAGCCAGAAGGTTTTCATGAAGGGGAAACTGTCCTCAAGTAGGATACATTGTTGTTATATAATCCCTAGTGCAGTTTAAACTGAGTTGTGTAATCATCAGTTCCAGGCTTAAAGAAAAAAGAAAATTTTATGTGACTAAGACTAAGGAATGTAGAGAGAAAAAAGAAAAAAACCCAAAGTTTGTCCTTTCCTCCTCCTTGAGAATTCCAGACCCCTCTTTCCTTGGGGACCCCCTGGACTTCTTATCAATCTGCCTAGGAATTGACTCTCTGTTTTTGACCAGATGGACTTTTGTTGACAAAGTAATGTCTCTGCTTTCTAATATGCTATCTAGGTTGGTCATAGCTTTTCTTCCAAGGAGCAAGCGTCTGTTAATTTCATGGCTGCAGTCACCATCTGCAGTGATTTTGGAGCCCCCCCCCCCCCAAAATAAAGGCTGCCACTGTTTCTCCATCTCTTTGCCATGAAGTGATGGGACCAGATGCCATGATCTTTGTTTTCTGAATGTTGAGCTTTAAGCCAACTTTTTCACTCTCCTCTTTCACTTTCATCAAGAGGCTTTTAGTTCCTCTTCGCTTTCTGCCATAACGGTGGTGTCATCTGCATATCTGAAGTTATTGATATTTCTCCCAGTAATCTTGTTTCCAGCTTATGCTTCACCCAGCCTGACATTTCGCATGACGTACTCTGCATATAAGTTAAATAAGCAGGGTGACAATATACAGCCTTGATGTACTCCTTTCCCAATTTGGAACCAGTCTGTTGTTCCACGTCAAGTTCTAACCATTGCTTCTTGACTTGCATACAGATTTCTCAAGAGGCAGGTCAGGTGGTCTGGTATTCCCATCTCTAAGAATTTTCCGTAGTTTGTTGTGATCTACGCAGTCAAAGGCTTTGGCATAGTCAATAAAGCAGAAGTAGATGTTTTTCTGGAACTCTCTTGCTTTTTCGATGATCCAGCAGATGTTGGCAATTTGATCCCTGGTTCCTCTGCCTTTTCTAAATCCAGCTTGAACATTTGGAAGTTCACAGTTCACGTATTGCTGAAGCCTGGCTTGGAGAATTTTGAGCATTACTTTGCTAGCGTGTTAGATGAGTGCAGTTGTGTGGTAGTTTGAACATTCTTTGGCATTATCTTTCTTTGGGATCAGATATATCCATTAATCCTCAGCATGTTCTCGTTTAAAGGATGAGTAAGCTGAGGACTGGGCTTCCCTGGTGGCTCAGTGGTAAAGAATCCATCTGCCAGTGCAGGAGACACCGGTTCGATCTCTGGGTAGGGAAGAGCCCCTGGAGAAGGAAATGGCAGCCTACTCCAGTATTCTTGCCTGGAGAATCCCATGGACAGAGGAGCCTGGTAGGCTACAGTCCATGGGGTTACAAAAGAGCCAGACATGACTGAGCAACTAAACAACAACAAAACTGAGGCCCAAGGTCATGTAAGCAATTCACCCTGAAGCCTGTGCTGAATCAGAACTTTAAAAAATGTCAACTTTCCCATATCCTTAATTTTATATTCTTAAGTCTGCTCCATCAAATTATCATTAGCAATACTTATCTAAAATAAAATACGTTATGTAAAATATTAACAGTGAATATGGGAAAATACCATAATTTCAGATGTCCATGTAAGTAGCTGAAAATGTAGTCTGTTCAATAAAAACCCCTCTTTGGACTCAGAGATGTTTTTTCCCCTTTACCCAGTGCTGAGATCTCTATAGGCAGGTTTGCTGACTGTGCTTTCTGCACAGTGCATCTTTCTTGTTCGCTTTAATCTGGAGAGTGTAGTCCCTTGGGGTCCCATGTGTATGAAGGGATTTTCTATTGGATGCCACGTTTTAAGCACACCTTAGTTTTATCTTGTGCTTCTAGTGACTTGCATACCTATCAAAATTGAAGCACTAGGTCACCAGAGTTTTGCAAATGCCTTCAAGGAAGTTATAAGAGCTCACTTACCTCCCAGGTAGACTCACTCATTTCTTCAGTGGCCCCTGTGAAACCTTCTTTTCAAGCCAGCTAAGCAATATATTTTGAAATATTTTTTAAAATAATTTATTCAGCTGTTTTAGTTGTTTTCAAGGTAAGGGTTGTAAATCATTACTGCCAAAATGGAATGCATGGTATTTCTTTATTATTGTTTTTGTTTTCGTTCATTTTAGCTTTACCAAAGAGGGGGAAATGCTTTCTCTTTCTAAACAAATAATCACCAGACATATATAAAAGTGGGGCTTTTATTTCAGCTAGATTTATTGTGCTGGTAATTTCACCATCTATATAAATGTGGAATCATCATGTTGTACATCTGAAACATAATGTTATGTGTCAATTATATCTCATATATTACTTATATAACATCTTAAACAGTAAGATGTTATCCCAACATATATCTTCATAGAATGGGGCCTAGAAAATATTAATTATGATTGCTTCTGAGTGCTTTTTATGTCATTTTCTTGACTTATATTCCATAATGAGTATACATCACTTTTGTAATAATAGAAAACAGTATAATTACTATGGAAAAAGGACATTTTTTTTTAGAAAAAAAGATAAAATTGAACCAACACAGAGAAGATGGACAAATAACTATCATAGTATATATCATGTATATCATGTTTTAATGAGGTGTTTTGAATAAGATGTTTTGTTTAAAGAAATCTTCTGGGTAGACTGAAATGTGCCTCTTTCAGCACTAGATTCTATTTTATTTCAACCATTTCAGTAAGACACTTTGTAACATAATCTGGCATTTCCCCACCTCATTGTTATAACTTGTTCCATAGTATTGGACTGTGTGGCCCTTGACTGAATGATTCTAGTTTGCCAAACAATATGGTAGATCCACTTTCCAAACATTAAAAACAAAGTATATTTTGTAATAATTTTCTCCCTCACAAGTACCCTCTCTGTGGTAGATTTTCTTAAACTTCCTTAAATTGGTTTTTTACTAGAGATATCTAGTATATATTATAGTAAGTATATATTATATAGTGTATATTATAGTATGTAAGTATATATTATATATGTTATAGTAAGATATCAAGTAACTTACTGTAATAGTTACTTGATAAAATAATGTCTATTTAGAAATCATTATCTTCTTTTTAAGGACAAGGAACATCCAAGATACCTGATCCCAGAGCTTTGCAAGCAGTTCTACCATTTGGGCTGGGTCACTGGGACCGGAGGAGGAATTAGCTTGAAGCATGGGTAAGTTCCTGGCTGATTCTCCATATAAGTAGACCACCAAGAGCCTAACGTGTATTATGTCAAAGAACAGCTGATGTTCAGTTTCTTATGGTACTCAAGGTATTTAGTTTCTAAATAGAGAAATAGGTGTTTGCATAACCGAATGGAGTAAGTGTACTCCAGATGTTGCATATATAATAAATACCTGTGGACTTAAGAACCACAATTTGTAATGCAAATAATTTGGTCCTCAGTCTTTGGAGTACCAAAGTTAACTAACATGCTGCTGGATATGTTCATGTCTGGAACTATAAAGAATCCCCTTTGGGTAGACAGGATTTGTTTCAAAAGTTCAGATACATATTTCAGAATCACTTAAATACAGATTGTTAACCATCCAAAAATGCTAAAAATTACATTTTGAGTAAAAAAAGGCAATATGCCTTTCTACTTGCATGTATTGTTAATTAATGGACTTAATACCTGCAGGTCCATGTTGCTTACAGGACAAAACAAGAGGTATTTGACTTGAACTAGAAGGAATAAATAATATTTAATTGTTCATTAGATTTATTCAGTGTCATTCCTTTAAGAGGATGAAAAAATAAGTAACGTACTTACAGTGAAAATAAAGGTTATAGAATCTCATTCCCTTAAGTGTTTCTGGAACAGGATTAATATTTTTCCTCCTGAAATGTTTTAGGAATATTAATTGTCTGGAGGCTGAATATTAAATTGAGTAACTTGATTTATTTCTTTATCCTTACTAATTCACTTTCTTTAACAAAATTGGACTACTACAATATTTATGTGATATTGAATATATAGAGTAACACGTCCAAGGAGGCTGCATTGTTTAGAAAAGAATGAAATGTGTAATGTAATCAGTAAACATTTTTTTTTTTTTGGCCTTGCAACATGCAGTATCTTAGTTCCCCAACTAGGAATTGAACTCTCACCCCTTGCATTGGAAGCACGGCTTCTGAATCACTGAACCACCAGGGGAGTTTCCATAATCAGAATATTTTGGACAAAAGGGACTTTGTGGCATACCACAAGATGATACCATTGAAACTTCATCTGCTTCAAATTACCAAGAAACTCATGAAATATAATTAAATTGTGGGAAACGGTAGGAGAGGGCTTACTCAACAGCTGTCAGAGTTCACATGTAGGGAGGCTCTTGGTCTGGAAAGGTCCCGTTCCGCGTAGTACATGGTACCTCCATTACATGGGTCCTCTTACCATCAACCCAGTGCTGGTGTGTCAATCAGTATTTCACAGGTTTTCAGAGTATTTTGCCAAAACTTTCAAGTTGACCTGTTCACAACAAAGTCCTGTAACAACATTTGTTTTTATTATGAGTGAGTGAGTGAGTGAAGTCGCTCAGTCGTGTCCAACTCTTAGCGACCCCATGGACTGTAGCCTACCAGGCTGCTCAGTCCATGACATTTTCCAAGCAAGGGTACTAGAGTGGGTTGCCATTTCCATCTCCATGTGATCTTCCCAACCCAGGCATCGAATCTGGGTCTCCTGCATTGCAGGCAGATGCTTTACCATCTGAGCTACCAGGGAAGCCTGTTTGTATTATAGTTGTTTCATTTTTTCATTTAGGAGTTGAGTCCTAGTAATTTTGTTTTTGAGCTGTATTATTTATAATAAATCATATTCTAAACCTTGCCTTTAGTAACCTGCTTTTTAATTGCATTGGCAGAAATACTAGTTTGTACATGTACGAATAAGGGCTTCCCAGCTGGCACAGTGGTGAAGAATCCACTTGCCAGTGCATAAGACTCAGGTTCGATCCTTGGGTCGAGAAGATCCCCTGGAGTAGGAAATGGCAACCCATTCTAGTATTTCTTGCCTGAAAATTCCACAGACAGAAGAGCCTGGCAGACTGCAGTCCACAAATTCCATGCACAGAGAAGCCTGGCAGGTCCATGGAGCCACAAAGAGTTGGACATGACTGAGCGCACGCGCACACACACACACACAGGCAGTACAGTGATAAAAAAAAATCCGCCTGCCAATTCAGGAGACACAGTAGATACGGGTTAGATCTCTGGGTCAGGAAGATCCCCACTATTAGGAAATGGCAACCCACTCCAGTATTCTTGCCTGGAAAATTCCATGGACAGAGGAGCCTGGTGGGCTACGGTCCATGGGGTCACAGAGGTGGACGCAACTGAACACATACATACACACGTACATATGTAAGAAACAGAGCTTTCTACCAAACTGAATTAAAATAACTTCCAACTGGCTCTTTAAAAAAAAATAGCAAAATTAAAAATAGAATGTAAGCAAGGGGCCATTGCAGATCTCAAGAGGAAATTTTTTTTATCATAAAGATATAAAAGACTATGTAATTAAAATGTAGAACCATTCACTAAAATTGTGTGTGGTTATGCTAAAGCACTGAGGGGCACATTTTAAAATTAATTGCCTTTGTAGCATTGCAGTCAATTTGTAGGGAAGTTGCATTGTATTTGTAAAATGCTTGTTATTAGATTCTTAATAGGTGAGGAGCGCCGCCTGGAGGTCACAGGTGAAAACAGCCACTATTGTATGTCACTGCATTTGCTGCTGCTGCTGCTAAGTCACTACAGTGGTGTCCCACTCTGTGCGACCCCATAGACGGCAGCCCACCAGGCTCCGCCGTCCCTGGGATTCTCCAGGCAAAAATACTGGAGTGGGTTGCCATTGCCTTCTCCAGTGCATGAAAGGGAAAAGTGAAAGTGAAGTCGCTCAGTCGTGTCCGACTCTTAGTGACCCCATGGACTGCAGCCCACCAGGCTCCTCTGTCCATGGGATTTTCCAGGCAAGAGTACTGGAGTAGGGTGCCATTGCCTTCTCCGCACTGCATTTGGGATCTTACTAAATTTGTGCTTTATAGAGTAAAATGGGTAATTTGTAGTAAAATGTTGAATTTTCTCCCTAATATTTAAATGAGTTTGTAGACCCATATCAATAATTTTATCAATGATATTAATATTCTCATGTTAGTGAAAGTTTTTTTCTGATGCTTCAGAGCACTTATATTTGGAATGAAGCACAAACCCAATAGATTATGTTTCCATAGTAAGTGTGGCGATAAGCCCTTTGGAGAAAATGAAATTATTTACATTTCCAAGGTTTGGCTGCTATCAGTCCGTTTTATATGCTCCTGATGTATGGTGCCAAACAAGAAAAGACAGCTTAAGACACAGATGAGTGTTAAATCAGAAGGAAGAAATGGAGGACCAAGAAAATAACAATAGTCAAGGCTATTCCAGAATACTTAGCAGCCATGGTGTTTAGGTTGGGCTCCTACCTTTCACAGTTAACATTTCCTGTTCTCACAGCATAATGTTTCTGTGTGTCAGAAACACTAACCCTGTTGTACGCTACTAGAATTAAAGTGAATAAACCCATATTGTAGACAAGATAACTGAAGCATAGTAAGATTTACAGGACTTTTTTAAGTAAATAAGAGTAGAAGGAGTACATGTACACGTATTATGAACCCTTGCTTTTTGTCCCCCTGCTCACCACATAGTGAAAGAGCAGGGAGTGTGGAGAAAATAAATTCCCAACGTAATACCTTGAAACTCCACATGCTTTCTGTTTGTGGCTTACAGTCCCAAGAAATACTTTACTTTTAGTCTTTAGCATGTGTCCTTCCCAAAATAAAAGCTCTATCATCTTTGTATTTTTATCCGGATATCTCCTTCCTTGTAGGTATAAATATATTTTTTTCTAAAATCCATTTAGCTAATTGTTTAATCAAAATTGACCAAAGTCTCAACTGATTTCTATTTTACAAGTTCAGTTCAGTTCAGTCGCTCAGTCGTGTCCGACTCTTTGCGACCCCATGAATTGCGGCACGCCAGGCCTCTCTGTCCATCACCAACTCCCGGAGTCTACCCAAACCCATGTCCATCGAGTTGGTTATGCCATCCAACCATCTCATCCTCTGTCGTCCTCTTCTCCTTCCGCCCCCAATCCTACCCAGCATTAGGGTCTTTTCCAATGAGTCAACCCTTTGCATGAGGTGGCCAAAGTATTGGAGTTTCAGCTTCAACATCAGACCTTCCAATGAATACCCAGGATTGATCTCTTTTAGGATGGATTGATTGGATCTCCTTGCAGTCCAAGGGACTCTCAAGAGTCTTCTCCAACACCAGTTCAAAAGCATCAATTCTTCGGCGCTCAGCTTTCTTCACCGTCCAACTCTCACATCCATACATGACCACTGGAAAAACCATAGCCTTGACTAGACGGACTTTTGTTGGCAAAGTAATGTCTCTGCTTTTAAATATGCTATCTAGGTTGGCCATAATTTTACAAAGGTAGTAATAAAAATAGATTTAGCATACCAGGGAATTCCCTGGCAGTCCAGTGGTTAGGATTCCATGCTTTCACTACTGAGGGCTTATTTACAGTAGACTGTTGTAAACTTTATCTGGGTCTCTTCCCAGGGCTGCAAAATATCTTCCTGCATGAGAAGACCTACAAGTCCACTTACCAGCAGAGGTGATTGGACTATGTACCACACATGATTCCAGGGTCTCTTTCATGTTCTTCATGTTACATGAGGACAAAAGATTTGGATCTCTGGTATTTATAAGGAGTCCTTTTTAACAATATGATCCCTATGCATTGCCGCTGGTTCCAGAGGAATGCCACTGTATGATTTTCTTAGCCAACAAAGTTCTAAAGCAGTAACTACTTTGTGAAAATGAATGCCTGAACAAAGCTTACTGTGCTTTGGATTTTACTCCCTTTATCAGGCATTTTGGGTTTCCCTGGTGACTCAAATAGTAAAGAGTTAGCCTGCAATGCTGAAGACCTGGGTTTGATCCCTGGGTCAAGAAGATTCCCCTGGAGAAGGGAATGGCTACCCACTCCAGTATTCTTGTCTGGAGAATTACATGGACAGAGAAGCCTGGTAGACTACAGTTTCATGGAATCACAAAGAGTCAGACACGACTGAGCAACTAACACTTTCACTTTCATATCCGGCATTTATTTTCTAGACCTTAATTTATGAGTAGACCTTAAAGGAACTTCCTTACATTTTGTCAGTTCCAAGACTATAGCTTTATTTGTAACCCCAGCTTCAGCAGCTTGATGCAGTATAGCCAGTCATCCTCATTTTCTGTGGGAAACAGTTGATATTTTTTTAACTATTTTATATTGGAGTATAGCCAATTAACAATGTTGTAATAGTTTCAGGTGGATAGCAGATAGACTCATCCATACATATACACGTATCCAGTCTCCTTCAAACTCCCCTCCCATCCAGGCTGCCACATAGCATTGGGCAGAGTTCCATGTGCTATACAGTAGGTTCTTGTTGGTTATCCATTTCAAATACAGTAGTGTGTACATGCAGAGAAGGCAATGGCACCCCACTCCAGTACTCTTGCCTGGAAAATCCCATGGACGGAGGAGCCTGGTAGGCTGCAGTCCATGGGGTTGGGCTAAGAGTTGGATACAACTGAGCGACTTCACTTTCACTTTTCACTTTTATGTATTGGAGAAGGAAATAGCAACCCACTCCAGTGTTCTTGCCTGGAGAATCCCAGGGACGGGGGAGCCTGGTGGGCTGCCCTCTGTGGGGTCGCAGAGAGTTGGACACGACTGAAGCGACTTAGCAGCAGCAGCAGCAGTGTGTACATGTCCAAATTCCCTAACTGTCCCTTCCCCCATCCTTTCCCCCAGCAACCGTAAGTTTGTTCTCTAAGTCTGTGAGTCTCTTTTGTGTGTTCATGCTAATTTGCTTCAGTCCTATCTGATCCTTTGCAGCCCTGTGGGCTGTAGCCCCTCAGGCTCCTCTATCCATGGGATTCTCTAGGTAAGAATACTGGAGTGGGTTGCCATGCCCTCCTCCAGGGGATCTTCCCTAACCAGGGATTGAACCCGGGTCTCATACATCTTCTGCATTGGCAGGTGGGCTCTTTACCTCTAGTGCCACCTGGGAAGCCCTGGGAGTCTCCTTCAGAAACAGTGAATATTTATTTAGTGTCCCTAGTCCATGCCTCAGTGGCAGAAGCTGGAGCATGCAGGTGCTGATAATTTCCTTCGTTTGCATTATGTGGCAGCTCTTTAACACCCTCTGGCAGCAACTGAAACTGATACACAAGCCAGAGGACCTTTGTTGAGAGTGGAGAGAATTTAGAGAAGATTTTGAAATTAATTTCTAAATCTAATTTGAAAGCACCTTGTGGTAATGCTGTAGCATCCTCCCTTATAACGTCTGTATAACAGAGATCTCCAGATGTAACCATGCCTTTTACATTTTTAACTTTCTGCAATTGTTTTAGCTTTGTTACCATGTGTTTTCACAAGATAGAAGTATTTTTCAACTAGGAAGCATCCTGTTCCACCCAAAAAGTAGCCCAGGGTTAAAGCTGTAATTTAACCAGCCATCCAGCAGAGGTCTCTGAACTTCATGTTTTGTAATAAGAGGCTTTCAAACAATAAAATTAAACCTGATTCCTTGCAAGACTTTGAGTGAGCATATTTTCCTCTGATTGGATTTTAGAATTACTGTGTTCCATGTCTAGCAAGATCAACTCTGCTTATTGATCCTTAAAGATGCTAAAGATTTGTGTTTTCAGATTTGTATTTATCCTAACTAGATGAAAGCTTGGTTACCATTAATTTTACACCATAAAAAGAAATAAAGAACTTTATATGAAAATGTAGAAGACAGAGCAACTATCAACATTTTATTGTGTCACCAGTGTTATAAAGACATTAAAGTAGCTTGCTGCTCTTGCTACATAGCCTATTCCATTGATTGAATAAAGCTGCTATTTGTATGACTTGATTTATAAAGATGATTAACGATTGGACTGCAAGGATACACTTTTCTTTTTGCAAAAGCAGAACATTAGAGTTAAATAAATACCAATTTCTATATTTTGTATCACCAGCAATGAAATCTACATTGCTCCTTCAGGAGTGCAAAAGGAACGGATTCAGGTATGGTAAAGGGATCCTTCTTAAGCCTAAATGTCTGCTCTTCTCTACCTGATTATTGTTTTGTGAAACGGAATTAATATTAAAAGAAATCTTAGTTTTGAAGGGAAATTATATTGTGATAATTTAAATAACTAATCAACAAACATTTGTTAAGTAACTACTAAATTTTTTTAAGGTGGTAATGATCCTGCGTGTCACCAAGTGTCCTAAATTTTCTTTCAGCCTCTAGAGGGCAAAAGTGAATAGTGCAGTCTTAAGTCATAATAAAAAATGATTATAACTTTGCAGGATTATAACACCATCTTTATCAGGCTAATAGGGTAATCAGATTGGACCAAATGGACCAAGTTGACTCATATTTAATAATGGCAAAGCTCTTCCAGAGTTATAAAACTTCGTTGCAAAATTTTGAGAAGACCCCTTCTGTATTAACCCTAGAATGATACCCAGAATAGAGTTAAAACAACTACATAATACTTAATTGTATCTAAGGCATAATGCTTCATTAATAAAGAATTTATATTGTAGTTTATAGTAAACCCTGGCAAATGAAAGTTACAAGTCAGAAATATGCGTGTATTACTAGGAAAAACCTGTGGATCTACATAATTCCTTAGATCTTAAAAACTAATGTGCCTCATCAAGATTAGCATTTCTGAGTACCAGGTAAGATTCTCAAGGAATAAGAAAATTTTATTCTCTATTTTTCCTCTTATATTATGAAATATGAAAAAAAATTATAATACCCATCTTAAAATAGTGATTATATAGTCTCTCTGAAATATAGTTGTGAAATTACATGGCAAAACTGAGAAATTAAATCAATGAAATGATAACCTCATACTTGCATATTAAATTTTCCATATCAGTTTTTTTCTTCACATTCTAAAGGTGGATTTTTTTAACTCTTTTGAGATTATTTTGGTTAGTAGAAAACATTTTTTTATTTCTCAAAATGGCTACATATTTTTGAGGAAGAAACTATAATTATATAAATATTTAAAATGAGTTACACGCATGTTAACACTCTGTATATACACTATATAAAACAAGAAAGAAGACATTTCTCATTGATATTTTATGAACCTTTTTCTTTTCTTTTTCCTTCTCTAAAAAGCCTGAAGACATGTTTGTTTGTGACATCAATGAAAAGGACATAAGTGGACCTCCACCATCTAAGAATCTTAAAAAAAGCCAGTGTACTCCTCTTTTCATGAATGCTTACACAATGAGAGGTCGGTAGAAAATGTACTTAACATAAAGAATATGTGCAGAGTAGGCTCCCCTAAATGGGCTTCCCTGGTTGGCGCAGTGATAAAGAATCCTCCTGCTTATGCAGGAGATACAAGTTCAATCCGTGGGTAGGGAAGATGCCCTGGAGAGGGAAATGGCAACCCACTCCAGTATTCTTCCCTGGGAGATCCATGGACTATAGTCCTGGCAGGCTATAATCCATTGGACTGTAAAAGAGTCAGACATGACTTAGTGACTAAACAATAAAACTCCTCCCTAAATAATGGCAATTATTGTTGTAATTCAAATTTCTTAAATACCTGCTATGTGCAAGAATTCTAAATGTGTAAACTGATTCAGTCCTCACATCAGCCTCCATGGAAGGCCCATTGGTACTTCATTTTATACATGAGAGGACAGAGGCTCTGGGAAGATTTTCCCAAAATAAACAGCTAGTGAGTATTGGGGCCAGAATTCCAATCTAGATGAGTATGACTCCACTAGATTGTCACAGTAACCAACTAACTATTATATATACAATCCAGTTCCTACTCTGAGCTTAGAGTTATACCTCTGCGAACTTGTAGCAGAAGTTAATCAAACTACAAAGGAGGGAAAATCATGGTCTTTCCTTCACTTCAGTGGGAGTGATCCTCTTTTTTGAAAAATTTACTCTATGACAAAAGTACGGCTCATTTTATTAGTAATTCCCACAAATTGTGGTAGAAAACTAACCCAGAAAGGTTGAACCTAAAGGACACTGTAAAAATAAGAAAGTATAACTGAAGTAATGACTTAGCCATTGCAACGAAGTCATAAAGACCATGCTTTAGTATAGCCCCTGAATGAAATCAGTATACAGTGAATAATCATGCTATGTTCTGTTGCCAGACATCACCAGCTACTATTGACAGAGTGAAACTTCAGCAGCAGATTCTGCCAGCCTGAAGAATCTTTCCTAGCAGAAAAGCTAAATAAACTTCCGGTTGCAAAAATGGCCATTACTGAGTTTTATAACATACAAATTCTTTTTTAGGTAAACCCATTGCATCTGTATCTTAAAATCCCAATCATCCCTTACGTCACCAAGATGTGGCCTACACTATAAAGCCTATCTTGATCAAGGGTCAGACCGACCTGGGTTCAAATCCAAATTTTCAACTACTGTCTAAATTTGGACAGTGTAGTTAAATAATTGTGGATAAGTTATTTAACAATCTCTGAGCCTCACAGTCTTGACCGTTAAATGAGAGAGATGGTTGTTGTGATGATACAAAGAGAAAACATCTTTAAAGGAGACATGCTGCTGCTAAGTCGCTTCAGTCGTGTCCGACTCTGTGCGACCCCAGAGATGGCAGCCCACCAGGCTCCGCCATCCCTGGGATTCTCCAGGCAAGAACACTGGAATGGGCTGCCATGTCCTTCTCCAATGCATGAAAGTGAAAAGTGAAAGTGAAGCCGCTTAGTCGTGTCCAACTCTTTGCGACCCCATGGACTGCAGCCTACCAGGCTCTTCTGTCCATGGGATTTTCCAGGCAAGAGTACTGGAGTGGGGTGCCATCGCCTTCTCCATTAAAGGAGACATAGGAATCCCTAATTGAGTGGTCATAGTATTATGATAATGATCTCCATTATTATAATAGCTGTACTTCAGACCATCTGAAAAATGCTTTTGAGCATGTATAAAATATTGCACGCATTGTCCACTTGCTGGATAAAGTTGAATGTTTCTTTTCTCTTTCTGACTCGTCTATTAGTATTTCTCTTCCTACCTCCCTTCCTCCTCTCCTACCCACTGCCAACTTATTATTCCATGCCAAAAAAAACAAGTCCATAACCATATATAAATGTGTGTGTGTGTGTGTGTGTGTGTGTGTGTATATAAACTCTTTAAAAAAGGTAATTTACTTTTCACTGAGCATGTGACTATAATCTTCCCCCCCACCCCCACCCCAGGAGCAGGCGCTGTGATCCATACCCACTCTAAAGCTGCTGTCATGGCCACCCTTGTCTTCCCAGGAAAGGAATTTAAAATTACACATCAAGAGATGATCAAAGGAATAAAGAAATGTACCTCAGGAGGGTATTACAGGTATTTCCACCACCCCCCTTTTTTTTTGCTTAAATAATTTGAACAGTATTTCCCCTTCGTGTGATAAACGGGATCCTGATCTTTGTATGTATTTAATGCAGTGTTATGGATCTGTGTTAGTTAATACCCCACTTAATATTATACTTGCTGATCTATTCTCAGTGACACATATCAGATGCCTCCCTTCCTTCTCCCCATTCCCAACCCAGCCTTGGTAAATTATTGCCAATATGAATAACGAAATGTTTGTTGGAGTGAAAAGAAAAGGCCTTGGCTGCGATTTCTGTAGAGACGGAAAGACTGAGTTCCTCTGTTGAAACAACCCAAGAATAAGTGCTCCTCACCTCCACTTTGTTTTCAGGAAGTTTCAGCTCTAACTGAAGTTTATGCTTCATTTGGATTTCATGCAGTATTTCTGTAAAATTTTCATTTTTTAAAAAAGTATAATTATTTTAATTTAGATCTCTATATGCTTATAATTTTCAGTGTGGAAAGGGGCATAGATAATATAGAACAGAGGCCCTTTAGACAAAATCAGCTAAATCTACCAGCCCACAAAAATGTAGCCATTATTCATCAATCTAGAATATAGTGACATGAAGAAACATGTTCCTGGGACTCAGGGACAGGCTCAGCATTTCATCTGAATGTTTGGGCATTCTTGTTCATGAACCTTCACCCTTCTTAATTTCCTAAAGGGGCTGAATCCACTTTGTCTTGTTGAGAGGAAAAGGGTGCCAGTTTCACTAAAGTGTTCTTACAGCAGTATGTTACTGCTACTGCACGTAATAGACAGTACGTGTTTAAATTAGTGTGCCGAGAAGTTCATTTGACTTGATTTTAGTTAATATTTATTGTGCACCTAAAGCATTCCTCAGCACTGAGAAACACCTACTTACAGAAGTTAAATATTTAAATTATGAAAGTGTACATTCTAAAGCATAGCCACATACTGCCTTTTCCACATCTGGGTCTTGAAGGAGAGGCATTTGTGTGCTATCAATTTCATCGGCATTTGATTGCTTCAGTGAAGAAATAAAAATAGGTCAGAAGAACATGAAACGGTGGGTAGAGGAGCGGAGCACAGCAGAGAGCCTTTGGAATTTGTGGAAAAAAGAATGATGCAAATGCAAAGATGCCATTTGTTATGCATCACAGTATATATACTTTTTGTGTATTATGTTGAATGTTTTGGAACTTAAAGAGTACAAAGTTTTTTGAGATGTTTTTGCAATTCTGTTTGACCCTGGCTGGTAAATCAGTAACAGGATCATTATCACAGTTCATGGGCAGTGGTACTTCATCAGGTTTTGGGTAGAATCTTAAGTATCTGGTCAAAAGAAGGGGCAAAAAAAACTGGATGAAGTAGGAAAAAGGATGGAATTTTTACATTCTCTACTTTTTAAAAATTTTAAGTGCATCTTAAAAATAATGGTAACTTTCAAATGCCTAATTCTTACTGGGGAGGTGACCATGTTAAATGTAATTGTTCTCCCTTTTGAAAGTGAATGCCTATGGAAGGGTGAAAAGAACACTCTTTGGTTGGAGGACTACCCCCAGCTCTGCTCCAGTAAAAGGAGTAGATCGGACTGGATTAGCTTTCAGGTCTTCTTTTACTGTGGAATTATTTTGCACCTGGAGCTATTTCTGACTGTTTGGTGTGTGGTAGAGGAAAATATAAATTTGTGGTTTTCATGGCCAATACTAGGAAAGACTTGCAACTAGCAATTTTTCCTTCCATGTTTAAGGATACTTTATAATTACCTCTGTTTTATTTAAGTGAAATAATGGGCAACCTCATTCTGTTAATGATAATGATTGGCCAAGTTCTTTATCACATGACTGCTATTTATTCCGGAGAAGGCAATGGCACCCCACTCCAGTACTCTTGCCTGGAAAATCCCATGGATGGAGGAGCCTGGTAGGCTGCAGTCCATGGGGTCGCTAAGAGTTGGATGCAACTGAGCGACTTCACTTTCACTTTTCACTTTCATGCACTGGAGAAGGAAATGACAACCCACTCCAGTATTCTTGCCTGGAGAATCCCAGGGACAGGGGAGCCTGGTGGGCTGCCGTCTATGGGGTTGCACAGAGTCGGACACGACTGAAGCGACTTAGCAGCAGCAGCAGCAGCTATTTATTCTGTACCTTCCCTAAAGTAGTAATTTCTGATAGTTTATTGATAGAACTTATTTTGGTTAAATGTAGCCATTACAGAGGGGGTGAAAAAGCAGATGATACATTAACAAGGCAAGAGAAGTTCATGTTTAAAGGAAAATATGTCTGAGTTTTGATTGGTTGTAAATGATCTCAGCAATAGTTGTAACTTTACCAGTGACAAATTATTTGCTTAAGTATTATTACAGAAACAAAAAATGAAAACTGCATATTTTGATTTCATCACATGTACTTACTAAAAATAAGGTAAAAATAAGTTCTAACATCACAGATTTGAGAACTTTCTAAAAATGTTATCATACCCTTAATGGTTCTCTCCAAAGGTTTTTGCTATCCCAGGACCATAAACCACACATCTATTTATTTATTTGCCTATCCAATACACTTTGGGGTCCTGCAGAGATAGAATAAAATGATTTCGTACTGTTGGGAAATTCCTGCTTTAAGTAGTTCAGTTGTTAATCCTTCCTATGTTCAAAACATTATGATTCTCTATGCTTCACAGAAATAGTTGTATGATCTTGATAATTTCTTTGTTAGGTGTTGGTATCCTGTACAAATTTCTGCCACTTCTACTTAGGATTAGAACAATGCCTGCCAGAATCCCAAGGCGTCTTTTGATATAGTTGTTCATGCAGGATACACAGACTAACATGCAACATCTTGTTCATAATTTGGAGTGGCTTCTCTGATATAAAAAGAATGTCTAACTTATTATTTGAAAAAGTTATCAGTTTTATATATGAATCAGTTCAGTTCAATTCAGTTGCTCAGTTGTGTCTGACTCTTTGTGACCCCATGAACCACAGCACGCCAGGCCTCCCTGTCTATCACCAACTCCCGGAGTTTACCCAAACTCATGTCCATTGAGTCAGTGATGCCATCCAGCCACCTCATTCTCTGTTGTCCCCTTCTCCTCCTGCCCTCAATCTTTCCCAGCATCAGGATCTTTTCAAATGAGTCAGCTCTTTGCATGAGGTGGCCAAAGTATTGGAGTTTCAGCTTCAACATCAGCCCTTCCAATGAACGTCCAGGACTGATCTCCTTTAGCATGGACTGGTTGGATCTCCTTGCAGTCCAACGGACTCTCAAGAGTCTTCTCCAACACCACAGTTCAAACGCATCAACTCTTCAGCCCTCAGCTTTCTTTATAGTCCAACTCTCACATCCATACATGTTTTAAAAAGGAGAACAAACGGCATGTTTTGTCTTACAGATATGACGATATGTTAGTAGTACCTATTATTGAGAATACACCTGAGGAGAAGGACCTCAAAGAGCGCATGGCTCAGGCAATGAATGATTACCCAGACTCCTGCGCAGTGCTAGTCAGACGGCATGGAGTCTACGTCTGGGGAGAGACGTGGGAGAAGGCTAAAACCATGTAAGTGTAAACCAGAGAACACTGGGGCCAGTCACCACACTTTAAAGAAGTATGACTTTTTTGGTGTGTCACTGGTCAAATTGGTTTAATCTGAATTTAAACCGATTTGATAGCTTATCGTTATTATTTCTAGATATTTTATTTATATTCTATATTATTTTGTTAAGAAATAATTTTCAGATCAGCTGTTATTTGGCAAGGCACTGTGGTCTTTGATATAAAGAAGGAGCAACAGCTCTTGTTCTCTCAGTTGAGGGCTAGAATGATTTGCTACGTTTATTTACAAAAATGGCACATAATAAAAAATTTAAATTTAGTTAAGTAGTATATTTTAAACTCTCTTTTATTTCCTGAGAAGTATATAGTATGGTGGCATGGTATGGTATGATTCCTTTTTTTAATAATGTTAAGAGACAAGAAATTCTTTGCATAGAATTGAGGAGAGGAAAAAAATTACTGGGAACAGGGTTCACTTGATGCAGAGGAAAAATGCGATTATTAGAAGGGGTGAACTCTGACTAAACACTTTTAATGCTTTTTGCTTTTTATTTTTCTAAACAGGTGTGAATGTTACGACTATTTGTTTGATGTTGCTGTATCAATGAAGCAAGTAGGGCTGGACCCTACACAGCTTCCCGCTGGGGAAAATGAAATTGTATAAGTCAAGTGGACGTTTACTGTATAGAGAGATAAAGTTTATCTTAATTATTACATAAATGACATGACTGTTTTTTTAAATGAATTGAAAGTATCTATGAAACTTTTGATTTGTCACTAAACTCTGCAGATCTTCTGACACTGGGTGATATTTGCTTACGTTCTTATAATTTTAAATGACAATGCAATGAAATAAAAATTTTATAATGAATGTGTTTTGGGTTTTTTGGCTGCACTGTCCTGCATATGGGGTCCTAGTTCACCAGTCAGGGATCGAACCCATGCCCCCTAGAGTGGAAGCGAGGAGTCTGAACACACAAGAGGTCCCATGAATGTTTTTTATGTTTATTTCTAAACCCCTTAATGGCAAAATATTTCCCTTTGAATTAATCTTTTTTTGTATATACTCCCAGAGAATTCCTATTACCCTTTAAAGTTGTTGGTGATAATAGAACCCATTGGAAAATTTCCACGAAATTAAAGAATGAGCATTTTCTTATTTTAATATTGGTAACATAAATTTACATGTAAAGTTAAGACCAGATGTGCCACTCAATGCTAATGTCAAATCAGTTTTATAGATTTCTTCTTTATGCTGTGCAGATTTCCCTATATTGTGACATAGAGCAGTCATGTTATAGTGGGATCAGTTGTAAAGTTCAAGTGATATTCACTCAAACTCTCCTGATGAAATAAACTGTGACCAACCCAGAGATGTAATCAGAAAATGCTTTTTTTTTTAATGCAGCCAAAAGCAGCAGCATCTTGATCGTAAGGTTTTATTTGGTTAATACTGTTATTTAATTGGGAGAGAAAATAATGCACCATCTCCAAAATCATCATCTCATCCACTAGCCCCCTCAGTTGATCATCTTCAACCATTCGAATTCATTTACCTCAGTTCTTTCTCTCCAGCAAGTCTTTAGCCTCATCTAGACTTCCAGTCCCTTGATCCTACCGTTTATCATTGTCCGTGACTCCTTTCACGTCCTTGCTTCCTTCCTTACGAAGCATGGATGATGGCATTTGCACCACATTATTGGAAACATCCTAACTCGGTGTATCTTGTCCCCTCCATCATCCCTGTCAAAACCCTCGGTGTTTGAGACCCACTTTCTTGGCACCTGTACCCAAGCAGCAAGGCCTGATGGGAAGAAGTGCACAAGTATGTTGACTGATCTCACTTCAGATTTTTGACCACACCTCTCAGGTGGGCACTTGTTGCTGCCAAACAAACCTTTAATTCCCTGGAGGTAGAGTAGTTGCTGAGTCGTATTTAACTCTTTTGTGACCCCGTGGACGGTAGCCCGTCAGACTCCTCTTTCCATGGGATTTCCCAGGCAAGACTACTGGAGCAGGTTGCCATTTACTACTCCAGGGATCCTCCTGACCCAGGGATCGAACCCTCATCTCCTGTGTCTCCTGCATTGCAGGCGGATACTTTTACCGCTAAACCACCTGGGATGCCCTGTAATTCCCTAGTAAGTTCACTTTCTCTCTCTGGTGACTAGTTCTCACAGTGTTACTTATCTGACATAAAATACCCAACCTTCCCACATCACCTCTCAGATGATAACCTCCTCAGACTTTTAGAGATAAATAGATTCAAAGAACTAACTAATCTCCCCATTTCACATTTCTGCCAGCCTTCCTGCCTCCAGCCTTCTTTGCCACTTTCCTTCTACTGAATTCTAAGGTCAGTTCTTCCACTTACGCCTTGGATCCCAGCACCTGCTGACCTCAAGGGCTTTGCCGCTGGAAAGATCCCCACATTTTACTCCATTTCTTTCTTGCATTGTCAATTTTTACCTTCTTTCATTGGTATAAAAGTGCGCTGTGATAACCTTTCATCTCAAACACATAAACTTTGCCTTCAATCATTTGGCTAACTCCAGCATCTTTACTGCTAGCTCAGCTGGTAAAGAATCCACCTGCAATGCATGAGACTCCAGTTCGATTCTTGGGTCGGGAAGATCCCCTGGAGAAGGGATAGGCTACCTACTGCAGTATTCTTACCTGGAGGATCCTTAAGGACAAAGGAGCCTGGTGGGCTGCAGCCATGGGGTCACAAAGAGTTGGGACATGACTGAGCAACTAAGCATGTGCACAGCACCTTTCCAACAGAGCTTTTTGAAAGCGTTACCCACTTTTCTGTCAACCTGTTTTCTCACTTGCTCCTTGACCCACCCATTCCAATCCAGTTGCACCACAGCCACTGAAACAGCTTTATTTACCAAGAGTAAGAAATCCCCCCAATACTCATCCTTTCGAAAGCTTCGTTTGCTTGTTTTGCTCTAAGTGAAACCTGTCTCTCCCCTGGGGACACAATTTCCCCTGAAGCTCTCAGCGACTGTTTTCACTTCTGCTCTTACCCCAGCGTTGCAAGGAGTGAATTCCGTTTGAACACTCCATGTCCTTCCCCTCCTCCTGTTCCACTGTACTTTGCAATCCATCAATCACAGTTCATTCCAGCTCTCTTCTGACTCCAGACCCATACTTGTGCGCCTTAATGTGGCTGCAGGAAAACACAACCATGCCGAGGTCAAGTGGGCCCTTAATACTGCCCATGAATTTTAATTTATTACAATGGTCTGTCTCTTCGTTCCCCTCCTCCCCTTGACAACTGTTTCTCTCTTCACACTTGAAACACCTCCCTGCATATTCATTCTTGGTTGATGACCTTGAGTGCTATTTCACTGGAAGAAAAAAAATTAGAAACTAGCAGGAGAGAACTTGCTTCCCCCTGCCCACATGTACTTGCGATGAACTGTCTGTGCCCCCGCTAAGGCCGGCCTCTTCCTTTAAGCAGTAGATCTCCCAGTTTCAAAACCAGAATTTCCTGGTGTCTCCCCAACTCAATGGTAACTCCATCCTTCCAGTAACTCAGGCAGGTAATTGCGGCATCCTGCTTGAGTTTATTTGCAGGCTTCCATCCAGCTAATCAGCAAATCCCATCAGCTTTACCTTGAGAACTACACTTCTCACCATTCAGTTATTAATACCTCCTGGCCCAAGCCCCAGCATTCCTCACCTGTGTGCTTAGTGTCTCAGTTATGTCCGACTCTTTGCGACCCTATGGACTGTAACCCACCAGGCTCCTCTGTCCATGGAATCTTCCAGGCAAGAATACTGGAGTGCATTGCCATTTCCTTCTCCAGGGGATCGTCCCCACCCAGGGATCGAACCCGTGTCTCCTGTGTCTCCTGCATTGCAGGCAGATTCTTTACCCGCCGCTAAATTATAGCAATTGCCTCCTAACAGATTTCCTTACTTTGGATTTTGCTCCCCACCTCTTCCCTGGCCCCCACAGCATCTGCTCAACATGGGAGCACCTGTGAGGTGCTCCTCAGCTCAAAACCCGGGCTTCCTGTCTCATAGTGAAGGCTCCACTCCCGTTTTGCCCCATTCAGTCACCCTCTTCCTCACTCTGCAGCAGCCACTCTGGCCTCCTTCTGAGTCTTTAAAGTTGCCAGGCACTTTCACACGTGTTCTTCCCTCTTTAAATGCTCTTCCTCCAGCCGCCTGCATCGCTCATTCCCTCTGCTCATTCAAGGTTTCACAAGTTACCTCTGCACTGTTACTTTATTTTTATTTCTTTCTTTAATCCCTGCCAGCTCTAGCCTCGGAGCCGCTACCCTTGCTGCCCACTCTTCCTGGGATGCCCTTCCCACGTGCAGCTCCCCAGCTATCTTCTGAAGGTCTTCCTTGTATGCGCCCCTCCTCCAACTGCCAGCAACGGACAACTAGGAGGGCTAGTTCTCCCAACACTATAGGGAAGATTCCATTTGCTAAGGTTGAATCTTCGAGTAGGGTTTCAGCAAGGTCCTTCGTCCCAGTGTCCTTCATATCAATTGAACAAGGTTTGGAAGCAAAGGAAAGCTTCGTTATTAATGGAATAATGGACAGGCTCCGGGTCTAGAGCTGATTACTCTTATTTTAAATTGCAACCCTGCCCTCCACACCTGGAGCTCTCTCTCCTGCTATTCTTTGTTATTGTTCAGTCACCAAGTCGTGCCCAACTCTTTGAGACTGAAAAAGCCCTGCTTAGGCTTGCCTGGTAGCTCAGCTGATAAAGAATCTGCCTGCAATGCAGGAGACCCCAATTCGATTCCTAGGTGGGAAAGTTCCCCTGGAGAAAGGATAGACTGCTCACTCAAGCATTCTTGGGCTTCCATGGTGGCTCAGATGATAAAGAATCCGCCTACAGTGTGGGAGACCTGGGTTCAATCCCTGGGTTGGAAAGATCCTCTGGAGGAGGGCATGGCAACCCACTCCAGTATTCTTGCCTGGAGAATCCCCATGGACAGAGGAGCCTGGTGGGCTACAGTCCATGGGGTCACAAAGAGTTGGACATGACTGAGCGACTGAGCACAGCTTTTTTCTTTTAAGTACTCAGAATCAGCTAGCATACTATAATTTATCTTTTTCCTCCTCATAGATTGTGGATCCCATGAGGACAAGGATTTTCCCCTGTTTTGTTTACAGGTGTAGCCCTAGTCCCTTGAACAGTATCTAGTGTGGAGTTGGTACTCAATACGTATCTGCTCAATGAAAGACCACTTTTGTGCCAAAACTGGTGGTCAGTTCTTTAAATTTTATGTGAATTTACAATAACTTCACTGATGATGACTCCCTCCTTGAAACATTTTTCTCTAGGCTTCCATGACCCCAGACTCGTGTGATTTTCTACCTACCTCATTGGTCACTTCTGCAGCTCTTGAATGTTTCTCTTCTGTCAGATGTCTAAATGCTGGAGGGCCTCAGGGTTCTCTGCCCTTAACAGTCTTCTCCACCTGTACTTTTTTCTCAGGAAATCTCATTCGGTACCATAGCTTTGAAATATTACCTATAGGCTGATGACTCACAGTATTTTATCTCTAGCCCAGATGACTGCCTTACATTCCAGATGTATCTCTCCAACTCCTACACTTCACACCTTGGATATTTAATAGGCCTCTTAAGCCTTCCATGGCCCAAAGCGGTGCCATTGAATTTTCTTCTATGTGAGCCATTGTCCCACCCCCACCTCCAAACAGTTTCTGGATAGTTACACCAAAAGCTCTTTGAGACATACCTGTCTTGTTCACTGCAACCAAGAAAAATGCCTGACCATTGTAAGCACTCCATATATATTTGTGCTCTTGATTCTTGGTGAAGATTCTTCCACTGGGGAGAAACAGTTTTGGTCACTTCTGTTTAACCTCATTTTCCTTATTTTTAAAATGGAGCTAAAGAGCGAGATGAAGTATGTGAAGGAACAAACCGCAGGGCCCAACCCATAGGAAAGGGTTGGCCAAAAAGTTCATTCAGGTTTTTCTGTACCATTGTATGGAAAATCTCAAATGAACTTTTTGGCCAACCTAATAGATATAAATATCTATTACCCTCATTTTAAAAAATATTTAATTGACTGTGTTGGGTCTTAGTTGTGGCACATGGCACTTTTAGTTGTGGCATGTGGGATCTAGTTTCCTGACCAGTGATCAAACCCAGGCCCCTGCATTGGGAACACCAGGGAAGTCCCAAATTACCCTCCTTTCTATAAGATGCTTCATCCTTGGAAGGAAAGCTATGACAAACCTAGACAGCGTATTAGAAAGCAGAGACATCAGTTTGTCGACAAATGTCCATATAGTCAAAGCTATGGTTTTTCCAGTAGCCATGTACAGATGTGAGAGTTGGACCATATAGAAGGCTGAGCACCAAAGAATTGATGCTTTTGAACTGTGGTACTGGAGAAGACTGGAGAGTCCCTTGGACAGAAAGGAAGTCAAACTAGTCAATCCTAAAGGAAATCAACCCTGAATATTCATTGGAAGGACTAATGCTGAAGCTGAAGCTCCAATACTTTCGCCACCTAATGCGAAGAGCTGACTCATTGGGAAAGACTCTATTGCTGTGAAAGATTGAGGGCAGGAGGAGAAAAGGGCAAGAGGATGAGGCAGTTGGATGGCATCACCAACTCAGTGGACATGAGTTTGAGCAAACTCTGGGAAACAGTGAAGGACAAGGAAGTCTGGCATGCTGCAGTCCATGGAATCTCAAAGAGTCAGATATGAGCCACTTACAACAACTATAAGTCTCATTTAATTCTCCTTAGAGGATTTTGAAGTATTATCCCATTTTTTTTTACATGGCAAAATTGAGCTCAGATAGGAAAAATAAATACGTAGAATTTAAGAGAAAAAATATAAACTTCTTACGGCAATGCCTGTCATATACTACGAATGCATTCAAACTATAAAGATCTTTCTCTAAACACCCCTCACTTAGTTACCCTCAAGGCAATTGTAATGAAGTAAGTCATTTAAACTCTACTGAAGTATGGCACGTCTCTGATCATGTTCCCCTCCACACCCCCCACCTCCAGACATGCAGAAAAGATGCATGAAACCTCATTCGGAGGTCGGGGGGCGGGGTGGAGGGGCACGGGTAGCTGGTGGAAGTCTGTATCTCCTAGTTAGTTGTTTTTAGTATTGTTTCTAAAGAAGAATATGATCCCTGCAAAGTGATTGCAGGGGCTGAAGTCCAAAGGTGATACACATACAGTGAAGGAAGAGCTTATTCTCAGCACCTGGCATATGGGTACTCAGTGACTATTTGTGGAGGGGAGCAACAGGCATTCTTCACATGCCCTTGTGACTGTTTTTCTCTCAATTATCCCCACTTCTTTAAATAAGGAGAGGAAAGGTGGGTTATGAATGAAAGATTAAACTGGTAAGAGATCTAGATCAAACACTTTTATTTCACTAAGTGCAGGACATTCCATTCACTCCCAGATTGAATAAGGGATTAACATTTTAGTCAAGAGTATATTATTTGTTTCTCAAATGATTTTAGAGTCTTATGGTTCCACCCAGTTCTCTTTTGTAAGAAGCAACTCAAAATACTATAGTTCCCCAGAGAATGCCCCAACAATCATAATGGTAAAGTCATAACCTTAGGAAGAGTTTCATCTTATATTTCAACTGGCTCAAATGCTTCCCTTTTGATGAAGAAAATTGCCATGTTTCATCAGGAATTCCAATCAGTGTAGTTAGATATGGGACTTATAACACTGACATCACTTTCAAGAAGCAGTAAGAATTCTCCCACCAAAGTTCTTCAAAACAGGACTATAAGAGAAAGAGAATTTGGTTTTCATCTCACTGACCTGTAACCACTGAGTCATCACACTTCTGATGATTATTGCTGAAATAAGTATCCTTTTGTGGTTATAAGTTATAAGCAGTGTTCATCTCTTTATCTGTCAGAGTTGTCTCTAATCATGTAATTTTATTATTTGAAAGTATATTTTCTGAAAATTACATAAACCTGACTAAAGAAAAATTTGGGGGCTTCCCAGGTGGCGCTAGTGGTAAAGAACTTGCCTGCTGATGTAGGAGACATAAGAGACGCAGGTTCCATCCCTGGGTTGGGAAGATCCCCCTGGAAGAGGGCATGGCAACCCACTCCAGTATTCTTGCCTGGAGAATCCCATGGACAGAGGAGCCTGGCAGGCTATGTACATTTCATAAGATCCCAAAGAGTTGAACATGACGGAAGCTACGGCAAAGAAAAAATATAGTTTTCCTCCATTTCTTTTCTCCTTGTTTAAAACTCTGTAACTTTTAATTATTGAAATTTTAGAAGCTAGAGAATAAGCAAGGTGATTAAATACTGTATTAATCTCCTCTATGATTGCTCTTGAAACTTTATGATGTAGAAGTAAACGTTGTGGGGATAAAATTAATTTCTTGAAGTCATTAGAACACTGTGCAGCCCAGGCCAGTTGTAATAATCACAGCAGTCTTTTTGGAACTCTAAAAAGTCACAGAGCTCCATTTTCTAGGAGCTCAAGCACTGTGGTGCATGCATGCTCAGTTGCTCAGTCGTGTCCAGCTCTTTGCAGCCCCATAGACTGTAGCCTGCCAGGCTCCTCTGTTCATGAGATTCTCCAGGGAAGAATACTGGAGAGGGTTGCCATGACCTCCTCCAAGGAATCTTCCCCACCCAGGAATGGAACTCGAGTCTCCTGCGGCTCCTGCATTGCTGGCAGATTCTATGCTGCTGAGCCACCAAGGAAGCCCCAAGCACTACACTAAGGAACTTTAAATATACTACGCCCAATTCTTATAATAACCTTTGAAGGTATTATTACCCCCATTTAATAGATGAACAGAGTTAAATTCGGAGGTTAAATTACTCAAGTGAAAAAATTACCAAGACCACCCGGCAAGCCCTTTGCACTTTCCCACATGAGATCAATTTTATCTCATTGATATGATACTAATTACTTTTATGAGTGTGAAGAGAGTTTTCCTGTTTAAACATAGGTGGTTTCTGAGATAGGCACTAGGGACTTAGGAAAAAAAGCATTTTTGTCTTTACTGACCTAATAGTACCCAAAATTTCTTTGGGGACCATTTATTAATCATGCATTGGGTTTCCATTTACTATACAACTTGATGATTAAGTTTTATCCTTTAAAATATAAAGTACTCTCTTTTATTGTTTCACTTATACTTTTACTAAGTATCTTTTACTTTCATACTTGATATTATTTTTTATTCCAATGAGAGCTACATCTTTGCAAAGAAAGCCAAGAATTTCGTGTGTTTTGGGTTTTTTTTTTTTTGGTTTACTGCAGAGCTGCACATTAGGTTTAAAGGTCAATGAGTAAAGTGAAACTCTGCAACAGTCAAAATTACCTAAAAAATCCTTTAAATCATCCGTATAGTCCTATACACGTGATTTGTGCATGTAACACAGCTTCTTTCCTTTTTTTCAATAATAAGTGTTTATCTATGGCCCTCAATCACACTTTTTTCCTTTGTCAAGAATATTGATCAAGCCATCACCAACCATTTATCTACTACTTGAACAATGTGTCTTAAAATTACAAGTGTTTCCATTGGTTTCACAAATATTCATTCTTGGTTTCAGGTTTCATTGCTTCCATCACTTTTAATGTAAGTAAGGAAAAGGGGGGATTGCCCTGGTATATGATCCTGTTAAGTCAACTTTAACATGATTGAACACCACAGTAACTGGAACTCACTAGCTAGCTAAGATTCGTTCTCTCCCCTTACGCATGGTGAAACTTTCCAATCAATAAACTTTTCTTTCCCATATTCCAAATATGTATTATTTTATGAAAACTGGGTGAAAACCAAAATACCCTATCCCAAGGAAATACAATGTATTACGGTAGCAAGTATGCTCTTGAAGCAGGCAGTTGTGTTGGTGTCAAATACAAGTAGAAGCACTGATGATCATCTGTAAGCTTATCAGTTTGATGTAAATGATCTAAAAGAGGCCACAAAAAGATACCATGGACAAGAGAATGCAATAGACTTGCCCAGAGCACTGAATGCTCCTGCCAAAATGGGAAACTGCTGACTCTCAAATGATATTGGTGCAAACCTAGGATAGTAAGTAGATGTCAAGAGATATTGAATGAATGACTCTGGGCCTCCCAGCAATATTAAAGCAGATGGGAATTAGGAGTAAGATGAAATGTCTGTCTCATCTCCTCCTCCCAATTCCACAAGGAAAGAATTGAGGCTGGGAAGAATGGATGTCGTGTTAGTCTTTTTTTTTTAATTAATTAATTGATTATTTATTGTTTTTGGCTGTGCTGGTTCTTCACTGCTGCACGAGGGCTTTCTCTAGTTGCAGTGAGTAGAGTCTACTCTTTGCTGCTGGACGTGGGCTTCTCATTGCAGTGGCTTCTTTTGATGTGGAACACAGGCTCTAGGCTTGCAGACTCAGTAGTTTTGGCTCACGGTCTTAGTTGCCTCAACACATGTAGAATCCTCTTCGACCAGTGATCGAACCCATGTCCCCTACCTTGGCAGGTGGATTCTTAACCATTGGGCCACCAGGGAAGTCCAACCATGTTAGCTTCTATATCATGGACATAGTTGGTCATGGTGATTAATGGAGTGGTACTGGGAAAGTCTTAAATCCCTGTCTGGCACAAAATTGAAAGGGAGAGTTATAAATAAATCAGTATTATATTATGTGCTGTGTGTTCTAAGTAGCTTCATTTCATGTCCAATTCTTTATGACCCTATTGATTGTAGCCTGCCAGGCTCCTCTGTCCATGAGATTCTCTAGGCAAGAATACTGGAGTGGTTTGCCATTTTCTTCTCCAGAGGAATCTTCCTGACCCAGAGATCGAACCCACATCTCTTATGTCTCCTACATTGGCAAGCAGGTTCTTTACCACTAGCGCCACCTGGGAAGACTGTATTATATTACATCGCAAAGGAAGAGATTCGGAAGGATTATAAAATCTTGTGGAGGCAATAAAGCTTATCTAATATTTCATTATTAAATGTCTAATTTTTATGAGCTTTCCCATTAGCAAACTATGAATCATTTTATTCATTAATAACAATTGCATAAAATCTTATAGTTAAGCAAACACTTTCACTCTTCTTGTCATCTCAGCAATCCTGTGATTGCAGCGTTTTCACCATCTGCCAAAGAATACAAGCTTCTGGCAAACCACAGCCATGTCCTGTGGATCACTATTCCTGTGCCCACACGTACTAAGACAATCAAAAATGTTTGTTTCTTGAAGAATCCCCCTATTGCAAATGAAAACACAGATTCCAAAAGGTTAACTTGTCCAAGCCCTGTGAGTGGTAGAGCTTGGAATTTGTCCTAGGCTTTTGGCTCTAAATTCTGTGACATTTGCTCAACCTTGATAAACAAGTATCTCTCAGCAAATGTAGATATATACATTTGATTTTTAAATTTTTTAATTGTTCAAGATAATGTACATAGGGACATTTTCAGATTGACTTGTCAGTTTTCTTTTTTTAAAAAAATCTTTTTTAAAACTGAATAGCTATTTACAATGGAGGCTTCCCAGGTGGTGCAGTGGTAAAAAAAAAAAAAAAAAAAAAATCTGCCTGCCCATGCAGGAGCTGTGGGTTCAATTCCTGAGCTGATAAGATCCCCTGGAGAAGGAAATGGCAACCCACTCCAGTATTCTTGCCCAGCAAATCACATGGACAGAGGAGCCTGGTGAACTACAGCCCATGGGGTCTCAAAGAGTCGGACACAACTGAGCAACTGAGCATGTAGTTATTAATATTTACAATGTTGTGTTAGTTCAAGTGTATAGCACTGTAATTCGTTTATACATGTATAGGATATCATTAAAACAGCAATTACAGCCCTATCTTCCTCTGCAGTTCTTAAGAATGAACTTAGATGGGTTGATCAGACTGCATGTTTCTGCTCTTTTCATTTTTTTCCAGTAGTTCTTCATGGACATGAGGATCCTGATAACCTCTGTCTCACATAACCTAGATATGTGTTCATTTTTTAAAAATTTCAACCTTTAAGGCCTTAAAGCTAAATGACACTTTCCAATGACACTTTCAGAGCCATTCATTTTACAGAATGTCAGGTGGAATTCTGCCCTTTCAGTTCCTTTCCTTTTTAGCAATTTTAATTGCATGGCATCTGTAACTAATGATTGATCTTATCACAAAATAGAATGAATAAACTCATTTCAATTTATATTTATCAATGTCGCATCCGCAATCATGTGTGCTTTTTATAGAAAGTCTCTAAAAAAGACTTCTTTCCTCCATTTTCCTAAATTTCAGAACCTACCATAATTTCCTCCGCTGCCTCCTTTTATCTGTAATCCAAATTGAATTCTTACTTTAAGTGCTGATTTCCCTTCCCAGCCAAGAATGCCTGTTAATACTTTGATGTGTCTTGTGAGGGTTAATACTTTCCCCCCAGGTAACTTCGTAAGAATTACCATTTAGCACTTAAAATGATTCTGACTCACCAAACTCACAAGTAAGCATGATTTTAACCCAGGCCTTAACTCCCTCTAGCTGTTCATCTTCAGTCATGCAGTGCCATTCACATGTTCTTCAGGCATTTCTCCTATTTACTTAAGAAACAAATCACTACCTATGGTTCCAATATGAAATAAAAACTTTACCTTTAACCAAATCCATGGCATATTAAAATATCTATTATCACTCATAATCTTTCTTAATGGTTTCACATCCTAGGACTGAGGTTTTCCTACTGGTTTTCTTGTTCTTCTATTCCTCTTGCCCATCCTTCTTAATGTGTGTGTGCACACTAAGTTGCTTCAGTTGTGTTCGACTCTTTGAGACCCTATGGACTGTAGCCTCCCAGGCTCCTCTGTCCATGGGATTCTCCAGGCAAGAATACTGGAGTGGGTTGCCATGCCCTCTTCCAGGGGATCTTCCCGACCCATGGGTCGAACCCGACTCGCTTGCATCTCCTGCATTGGCAGGCAGGGTCTTTACACGCTAGCACCACCTGAGAAAAACATCCTTCTTAATAGGGGAGATTTTATTCTTTATTACTTTTTTCCCCTTCTTGTCTTTTTCTTGTTTCTCTTCCTTTTCATTCTTTGAACATATATCTTTTCTTTTGTGCTTTTAACCTTCTGTCCTGACTTATACTTCTTTCTTGACATCTATATTCTCAGCATATGTATTAGTGTTTTTAATATTTTTACATTGACTTTGAGAACAATCACTTAGCTTTCTTCTGTTATCTTGGCTGACATTTATTAGGGATCTTTTAACTCCTAATTTCAGCTACTCTTCCTTTTATTCTCAGTACTTCTTCAGTACTCAGGTATTGGCACTCATGTAGTGGTAAGCTGTCACTTGAACTTTCTGCCCAGTTTCCTTGATTCACTGGACACAGTTCCACACCCTGGCCATTCCACAAAATTTTGGAATGACTTATCAGTCACCAAGCCCTAGCTACCTTTGGCTATAGGCTTCAACACGTGACCAGGTCTGGCCAGTTATGGGCACCATCCCCCAGCCCACAGTGGTGGTTTCAGTATGAGGTTCCTGACTCAAGGAATGCTGCCAGGGTGCATCTTCCCTGCCTCACAGAAGAAAGGTGTCTTTGACTGAAGAGAGTGAAACCAACACACAAAGAGAAGCACTAAAAGCAGATATAGAAATGGAAAGTTCTAATGGAGAACTATCTACTGAAACTGTGGGTTTCAATACCTCATTTCAGCCATGCCTTTGGATTCACCTCAACTTTTAAGTCAGAAGGAATGAGCAAATTTGTTTTTTATTTATTTTTTTAACCTGAGTTATTTTGAGATGAGTTCTTCCCTAACAGAGTCCTAACTGATACAAAACCTAAGAATAGATGCTATGCAATTGTATGAAATAAAAAGACTAACTCACATTAATGTGAATGGGACCAGAGGTTTTCATGCACATTACTTTCTACAGAACTCGTAAACAGGGAAATGATGTTGGTATATCGCTATAACATGAAATTTGTGTTGGGTTATACACAGCTTTTTTTGTTTTTTCAGCATACTGTTTAAAGCAACCAGGGAAAGCTCTCATAATTAATGAGAAAACTTTAGAATTATATGAAAGCTTCAGGAGGAAAGCTGAAAATGGACACATGTTCATTCTTTATTGCAAAAAAAGGCAGGGGGGAGCTGATTTAGTAGCTTCACAAGCCCTCAGTGTTTCTACCTGTTAAATTGTGTTTAACACTGTTAACACTGTTAAACTGTGTTTCTACCTGTATAAAAACTATGTTTAACACTGTTAAACAGTATTTCTTACCTGTATAAAAAATGGGTTAATGAAGAAGTCTTTAGAATGGATCAGATTTCTAAATTTGATGAAAATAGAGTCTTTAGAGGCAAATGCTCTCTAAGGCCTACATCTCAAAGAAGACCAACCCTGTGGGATTATAAGGAAGTAAATAGTTAGCTAACAGTAATGCTTGGGGCAAATACTGGAGAGAGCTAACTGCCAGCATTTTTATTAGTAGCAGTATTGCTTTTATTGGTGTTCTGGTTACATGGTATGATAAATTTTAGTGGTCTGCTTCAGCCTTGTTGATTCTATATGCTTTATTATATTCAACACAGCATAGAGCATAAATATGGTATTAGAACATTTATATTTCATTTATATATACCCACACTCATTCTGAAAAAGGTTGAGGACCATACAAAAGTTTAAATAATAAGATGATTTGAAGGGACAGAAAGGGAAAGGAAGAAATAGAAACACAGGCATTATCATCAGAGGACAATGTTCAGGCTAAAACAAAATGAAGTTGTAAGGCCCCATGTTAATGTATACACTCTTTGGATTTTGTGTAAAATCAGTGGCAATTCCATAACCATTTATTACTATTCATCTCATACAACCCAAATGGCTATGTTGGTTTAGATTGAAAAATAAGAATATAAACTTAGTAGAATTAAATATTTGTACCCACTTGATTAACTAGGGATATGGTAGATTTTTAGATCCATAAGAACAGGATTTTTGTTTGTATTTCACTCTTGGATCTCCAGGACTTAGGTGTGTAATGGGTATTCCATAAATATCTGCCAAGTGAAAGTAATTAAAAACAAAACATTTTATTTTCTTAGGTTCTGAATTAGTTCTTAATTTATTTTTTCTTTCAAGACCATCTTTATTCTAAAATTAGATATAGAAAATTAAATAAAAATATAGAGCTTAATGAATTATTACAAGGTGAACACTCATGAAATCCTGCCCAAGTCAAGAAACAGAACTTTACCAAGCATCTCAGATACAGTCCATGGAATTCACCAGGCCAGAATACTGGAGTGGGTAGCCTTTTCCTTCTCTAGGGGATCTTCCCAACCCAGAGATCGAACCCAAGTGTCCTGCATTGCAGGCATATTCTCAATATTCTTGGGCTTCCCTTGTGGCTCAGCTGGTAAAGAATTCACCTGCAATGCAGGAGACCTGGGTTTGATCCCTGGTGTTGGGAAGATCCCCTGGAGAAGGGAATGGCTACCCACTCCAGTATTCTGGCCTGGAGAATTCCATGGACTGTGTAGTCCATGGGGTAGCAAAGAATTGGACACGACTGAGAGACTTTCACTTTCAAGCACCTCAGAAGCTTCTCCTGTGTCCCATCCCAGCTACAACATTTCCATCCCACCAAATGTAGCTATTATCATGACTTTTACAGTAATTGTTTCTCTGCATTTTAAAATAGTATGTTACCCAAGTGTACACCCCAGAGAAGGCAATGACACCCCACTCCAGTACTCTTGCCTGGAAAATCCCATGGACGGAGGAGCCTGGTAGGCTACCGTCCACGGGGTCGCTAAGAGTTGGACATGGCTGAGTGACTTCACTTTCACTTTTCCCTTTCATGCACTGGAGAAGGAAATGGCAACCCACTCCAGTATTCTTGCCTGGAGAATCCCAGGGATGGTGGAGCCTGGTGGGCTGCCATCTATAGGGTCGCACAGAGTCGGACACGACTGAAGCGACTTAGCAGCAGCCGCAGCAGCAGCAAGTGTACACCCTAGACCCTAAAGTGTTCCCCATCAAAAAAAAAACTGTCATAGCCTTTAAATTTCCTTGAATCCAAAGGTTATTCCTTTTTCCATCCTTTATCTTTACAATTTGTCTGTTGAAGAACTCAGGCCATTTCCAAGACTGAATTTTGCTGCTTTCGTACTCATGACGCATGATCCTCAGACCTCAGTATTTCTTATAATCTTATTTTTATATTTATTTATTTACTGATATTTTAACTCAAGTTCATGTTTGTTTGCAATGTACATATACATTTACCATAATAGAAAAATTCAAGCTGTACAAAGGACTGTCTCTGTAGAGCATTTCCTCTTCCCTCTCTGCTCTCATAGTCACCTATATCCTCTCTTTGGAGCCAATCACTGATACCTTTTTCTTGTGCAGTCCTGCAAATGGAAGACTATATCTACATCCATCTGTATTAGACACAGGGATACAACGCCTGGATCCCTTTTCGTGGAAGGGTTTGTGGCCCCAGAAGTGCTGTCAGCAGATAGTCCTTAGCTGTCAGCCTATCCAGAAGTTGCCACCCAAAGCCTTGCCCTCCCCAGGGCAGCCCACATCCAGTGTTTGAGGCTACAGGAATGTAAAGGTCTGGCCATTTCAGCCTGGTGCTGGTTACGTCTGAAGGGCCAATTCTTTCTCAGGGTTAGCTGAGGTCATCAGGCCTGGATTACAGCTTGGCTTCTACCTTCATTCAACCCTGCTTCTGCCTTCTGTCTACCACAGAGAGAGTCACCAACACTCCCAGTTTTCCAAGGACTGAGGGGAGTTCTTAGGATGCTGTATTTTCAGGGCTAAAACCAAAAATGTTGCAGGAAAACCAGGATGAATTGGTCACCTTAACCATGTGTGTTGATTGCAAAGATACCACCTAATGAGCATCCTGTACACTAAACTTGGACTCAGAATCTGCTTCCTGGGGTACTCAGCAAGGGACAGCAGTTAGAGTGATCTGAGAAAATAGGTATAAGATGGAGTTTTACAGCTGAATCTCTTACCCCCAGGTTAGTATTGCAGACCCTATTGATCAATAGGTGGAGAAAATACCCTCTGACACAAGGGGACAGTTCAATTGTGAACTTTCACTGATGGTTAAGATTGTACACTAAGGAAGAGAAAACCCTGGCACGCTCAATATATCAGGCATTTGAAAATTATGGAGGAAATGGTCACCATAGCGACAGTGGGATTGGGTGGCTACTGTGATTATTGCTTCAGTAAAAGATAACAAGAGCCCGACAGTGATTAACAGGCAATTGAAAGCCAACGGTGAAAGCCAAAGGGTTTCCCTGGTAGCCAGGAGATGCTCCTCTCCTGCAGTAACAAAGTAAAGAAAGCTGAAGAACAGGTCTGGGTTTTAATGATCAGAGTATCTGACATTCAAAGAATGTTCAATGTGAAAATAAGGCCAGTCTGCCATGACAAGATCAAGGGTCTTGCTAGGAAAGAATGGGACCATGACACAGTCAATGGAGTGATCAGTATTCGTGTTCCTGAAAATCTTTAATTTCCAGATTCCCTGAATTTTCTGAGCCTGCAGGAGTGATTAGGAGCTGGCACCCCTCCTTGGCCTTTCCCCACTCAAGGCAGCCTCCCACAGGATCTGTTCATACTCCCCCCTTGGCCACGAGGCACATAAGTAGGGTTAAGTCACAGAATAACCCAGTCAGGGTTTGTGTTAGGCCAGGAAAGAGAGGAAACAGACCCCCAAGGAGCTACAACACCTAGCTACAGATACTCGCAGGAGCCAGGGGAGTTGTGTGGGAATGAATTCCAACGGGACTTGACAAAGAAAGCTGGTATTTAAGGCTGGTTATGGGAGACTTGGTTTATTTTCAGAGGGGAATGAGGTCTATTTAAATGCTTAACCACTGTTGGACGCAGGGTCTGAAAGACCCAAAGTATCATGGCCTCCCTGTCACAGTGGGTTCAGAAGCAGCCAGGCTACAAACAGATTGTTGATCTGGTTCTGGTTGACTGTGGGCCCATTGTATATTTCCAATGTATGGTTGGAATAGACATGGTTGGGAGGTGATGCAACCCTCACTTTGGATTTTTGGCCTGTGGAGTAAAAATTGTCTATCATAGTAGAGGAAACCAAGAGAAGCCTTTAAAAGTGCTAATACCTCCATCCTGCTCCCAGCCAAGATACTAAATAAGAAACAAATTTGTATCCTCTGAGAGATGACAGAAATTAATGCCACCTTTAAGGATGTAAAAGAGTTGGTAGAGATCCTCATTTCATCTCCATCTAGTTTACCCACTGGGACCCATGTAGAAATCAGTCAGATGTACTGGAGAATGGCAATAGACTACCATAAACCCAACTGCTGCCTCTGTGATAGATATGGCGTTTTTGCTAGAGAAGATTAACATGGCCTCAGACACATGTTGTAGAGCCGGCAATTTCTAGATCAGAAAAGAGGATCACAAACAGTTCACCTTTATGTGACACAGGCAATATTCCACCACCCCCGCGCCCAGGGCTGTATTAGTGCTGTCTCAAAATAGTGTCCAAAGAGATTTGGACTTTCTGTATATCTCACAGATCATTGTATTGGCCCACTACATTGATGACATTATGCTAAATGAGCCAGGTGAGCAAGAACTAGCTAACATCTGCTCCAGCGGTACGAGATAAGTCTTATGAAGATTCAGGAGCTTAACACATGAGCAAAATGCTAAATATCTGATAGTCAAAGGCATGCTAGGATATTCCATCCAAAATGAAAGGCAAATTGTTGCATCTTATACATCCCACTGGGAAGAAGGAAACTCAATGCTTCATAGATCTCCTTGGGTTCTGGAGGCAAAATATTCCACACTTGGGAATACTGCTGCAGCACATACACTGGTGGTTTTGGAAGGCTGCCACCTCTGAGTGACACCCAGCGCAGGAAAGAATTCTCTAGCCGTTACAGCTTGTGGTGGAAGCAGCTTTGCTACTTGGGGGCCATAGGACCCACAAGACCCTGTGATATTTGAGAATCAGTTGTGGAAAAAGCTATCATGTGTAGTTTACACTAAGCCCCAGTGGAAGAATCACTATGCAGGTCCCAGGCTTCTGCAATGAAGGATTATTTGCCTTTTGAAAAACCAATATACCCCTGAGCCTATGAAACACCAAGGATGACGGTTAATTTTACGTGTCAACTTGATTAGGCCATGGTGCTGGTCAAACGCCAGTCTAAATGTTGCTGTAAAGGTATTTTTAGATGTGATTAACATTTAAATCAGTAGACTCTGAGTAAAGCAGATTACCTTCCATATAAGAGTGAGCCTCATCCAATCAGTTGAAGGCCTTAGGGGAAAAGACTGATATACTTTAATGAGAAATTCTGCCTCCAGACAGCTTTGGATTGCAACACTGACTTTATCTGGTACCTCCAGCTGACTGGCCTGCACTGCAAAGATCTCGCTTTCTAAATTTTTTTTAACTTATTTTTAGTTTTTGGGCAAGTCACCCGGCATGTAGGATCTTAGTTCTCTGACCAAGGATGAAACCCACACCCCCTGCAGTGGAAGCAAAAGAGTTTTAACCACTAGACCACCAGGGAAGTCCCTGCACTGTAGGTTTTGGACTTGCCAGCCCCACAATTGTGTGAGCCAATTCCTTAAATAAATCTCTCTATCTCCAAATGTATGTGTGTATATATATGTGTGTGTGTGTATGTATACATCTGTGTGTGAACGTGTGTGTATATATATATATACACACACACACACACACATTCTATTGGTTCTTTGTCTCTGAAGAACCCTGACTAATACTCCAAGTGACCATGCATCCAGAACATCCAACGTCATCATGAGCTAGGTTTTGTCAGACCTACCAAGTCATCACTTAGGTGGATCCACAGTTTCTGAGATGGCAGTGGTCCACTTGGAATGAAGCATGAGTTGGGCCAGAGGTCACAAAGCAGTGACTCAGGTCACTGAGCAGAGAGCTCAGGATTTTACCCATTCATTGTTGCACAAGCACTTCTTCATTTCATGTGTATGGTCACATGGTGAGTTCCTTAATCAGCTGACAGGGGAGGAAAAGCCTGGGCTTTATTTATGGATGGTTAACTTAGTATGCGCTTGCAAGCCAGAAACTGCCACAAACTAAACTATATCCCCACCCAGGGATGATCTAGAAAAACAGTACTGAGGCAAAATGCTTCCAGGGAGGTGAGTGTCAGGCAATGAATCTGGTCACCCACTTTGCATGGACCAAAGAAGTGGTTCAAGGTTAAAATATATATTGACTCACTAGCAATGGCAAATGACCAGGCTGGCTGCTCATGGGTCTGAAAGCAGAAAGATTGGAAAATTGGGATTGAATTGGTCTGAGGTAGAAGCATGAGGAGAGATCTATGACAGCAGCACAAAGTGTGAAGATCTTTGAATCACATGTTAATGCCAACCACAGAGCACGTACTGTAGAACTGGTGAGAGACAGCGAAGTGGACAGGATGACTCAGTCAGTAGATGTCATCCAGCCTCTAAGTCTCTCTGATAGCACCTCCCACGAGTCATCTGATTAATTATTTCAGACTAAACAAACCTTCAGTAGATCACATCCATCAGAACTAGGGACAGCCACCAACTCTGGCACTCACAGCGAAGTTTTACGGTAATATTTGAGGACTCACAGAAGTAGGAGCCAACCAAGAGTCAGATCTGGAGGCCCTGATAGGATGAATATTCATGGCTATGAGCTCATTGTTCTTCCATGCCTGGACTTGACCTGGCATTAAGTCTCCTTGGGCACTCAACACAAAGATGCATTTATCCAATGAGTGTGGTGATATTGTTACCCTTAAATGACTACCAGTGGCTTCTACCAGCAATCTTTCTCCATCCATGTCTACTTAGAAAGGACTCCACCCAGTAGCTGCATTGGGGTCCTCCCAAAGGAGCCCAAACCCACATTATTGAAAGGAACCAAGCTTTTATTCTCCTCTGCAGAAAGTCTATAATCCACTACAATAATACAGCTGCCTCCAATGGTAAACCATTGGAGGTAAACCATTGGAGAGAGTCCAGCTAGTGTGACTGCCCCAGAAAATTGTTCAAACCCTCAATAATTCCACCAAACTCTTACTGCGATTCCATAGCAACAGGAGGAAACAGCCGAAAATATTCAGTAGGTAGCTGGAGATATGCATCTGAACATCGGGAGAAAGAGTATCTGAGAATTTCCAGCAGATCAGTGAATTCTTACATCCATTCATCCATTCATTTATTCAATAGTATTTATTGAACATTTACTGTGTGTCAAGCACTCTGCAGTATGCTCAACATTTTCCAGTGAATAAGACAGATCTGGCCTCTATTATACCTATAATTTAGACTCTGATGGGATCGTGAAAGTGTTCACTGAAGCCACGAGTATAGATGATCCTTCCAAGGGTGTGGAGAAATGCTTGAGTGGCTACAGGGCACATTCTAGAGTTTAAAAGAGAAAAGAGCAACTAGCAAAGGAAATCGAAAAAGAGGAAGTAGATAGAAAACCAGAAGAGCATAGCATTTTGTTTAAGACATGAGAATGGCAAAGGGAGAGAAAAGGTAAAATATCTCCTGCTAAAAAAGTGTAGATGGTATTTAAAACATGGACTCTAGTCTCAGAAATATGTAACGTTGAGTCCTACCTCCACCATTTATTGGTAATATGACTTTGATTGGGAGGTATGAGATCAGTTATGATGAGTGCCAAGTATACTGCTTAACAAACAGAAGTTTGGTTTTTTATTTTGCTTTTGGGGGGCATCTTTGAATTTCACAAAAAGAAGAATTGGTGCCTTCTAGGAAATTTGCCTAAAGTCCTTAAACTTCAAAATTCAGTATGCTCTCCCTCATAAACCCTTCCAGTGTCTATGTACTTCAGAGTGTGAATCTTCCACTATGGCCCTTTTGATCAGACATGGGAAGAAGAGCAATAAAAAGGACACTTGTAATAACTATTTAGGGCCCCCATTCGGTGCTCAGATGCCTCAGCCTTCTAACTTTGGGGATGTGCTCAGTCACACAACTGGAAATTTAAGCAAAGAATATCTCACAACTCAGAACTTGTGGCTAAATTGGACTCTCATAGTCAGTGTAGCATATGAATAAACCAAGCATCAGACTCACCTCAATTTAGAAGGCTACAAGACATTTTTTTTTTTTTTTGCCCTTACTTGGACATTGGAGGTAGGGATAGTAGCAGGGAACCAAAAAGAGAAATATCAGAGGCAAGTGTAGAAAGAACCAACAAACTGGGATCCAAAAGAAGAGATAGCCAAGCTTGGGGAAGACTGAGAAATAGAAGGCAGATATCAGAGGATCAAGGAGAAGACCTTAAACAGCAGGCATAGACCATTAATTGGAGAAGTTTGGTAGTGAAAAGACAGAGACGGAGAATTCTGGCTGTGCTGCTGTCAAATGTAACCTGAACTTAGGTCAATTACACCAAGTTCTGTTTGATGAGTTGGCTTCTCAAGCAAGCAATCTGTGTGTTTCCCAGGGCTTGGCTTTCTCATGTTCCAGAAACAGAGAGGATCATAATCTCTGCTGAGATGTCAGTGGAAAAACTCTACTTTCTAGTATATCCAGCCTGCAGATAATGATCTTGACTAGAAGATTACAAGGCAGTTAAAAGTAGTTAAGGTGCCAGGTCAGAGTGTCCTCATTTCAACTGGGGAAAGATCATTCTTTCGATGCGTTAGCTTAGGCAAATAAACAGTCACTAAAAGTCTCTGTGGTGACAGCAGATTTCATGTCAGGTCCTACTCTGGGATGCAGGTATAACAGCATCTGGGTCATCAGTGTGGATTTGGCTCCTAAATCACGGACAGGCCATGGACTAACTCTAGGATAAGATCATTTTCTTGAAGAAGGGAGAGTCAGTAATGTAGGATGAACACTGTGGTTTGGCTCCCATCCCATATCTATTCTAGAGCATCTTCCACTACCCTGCAATTTGTCCTAACTCTGACTTTAATGAACTGGCGGAGAATGGAAGTTCCATTTCTGCTCCTCTCACTTTCAACTCCTGTCCTTTTTTTGCTGGAGTGGCTACCAGCCCATGTCTCCATGGCTGGATTTACCAGAGGGTCTGCCTTTGACCTGCTGTGTGTGCATATGTGCCAGTCAGGGTGGTGACAGGGGTTGCCAGAATATTCGCCCCAGTGCTCAGAAAGCAAGGTGACCAAATGTTTATGATGATGTCTGGCTGATGGGTTTTAAAACCCTTTAAGGCTTGAGATACAAATTTTAATCTACACACTAGCCTCACGGCCATACAAAGAAACTTCAAGGGGTGTCCTTTCCAGGGCTGCCTTCTGAGTACAATTGTACCTGACATAGGTCATTGGCTGCCATGGGAAAAAGGAGCCTCTCAAAGGTATAAGATGGGACCTTCCTACAGATTTCCACTATTGGATTTAATTATTTTGCAGATTATTAAGATAATGTTCTATTTTATGGATAGTATTTTCTGCTCTGTATACAAACATGTAGGAAAAGTATGTCTTCCAGAATTCACCAGTTTTGGTTTTTTTTGTTTGCTTTTTTTTTATTTTTAACTGGAGGATAATTGCTTTACAATGTTGTGTTGATTTCTGCCATACAGCATTGCAAATCAGCCATAGTATATATATGTGTGTGTGTGTGTATATATATATATATATATATAATACATATATATATATATATATATATATATATATATATATCCCCTTCCTCTTGACCCTCCCTCCCACTCACTACCCCCCATCCTGACTCTCTAGGTCATCCCAGAGTGCCAGGCTGAGCTCCCCGTGTTATATACCACCTTCCTACCAGCTCTCTATTTCACACATGGTGGTGTATATACGTCAATGCTACTTTCTCAATTCATCCCACCGACTCTTTCCCCTCTGTGTCCACAAGTCTGTTCTCTATGTCTGTGTCTCCATTCCTTTCCTACAAATAGGTTCATCTGTATTGTTTTCCATTTTTCTAGATTCCATACATATGCTTTAATGTATTATATGTGTTTTTCTCTTTCTGACTTACTTCACTCTGTGTAACAGTCTCTAGGTTCATCCACCTCACTACAACTGACTCAACCTCATTCATTTTTATGGTTGAGTAGTGTAACATTGTATACATATACCACAACTTGTTGGATTAAATTTAAGTAAAAACATTCTAACATTAGGTTGCTGGATGATGAGGACAGGAATTAAAACAAAGCATTATGGCTTTATTTTTGTTGACTCATTTGTTCAACGTGTATTTGTTGAGAACCTGCTATGTGCTGGGCACTGTGCTAAATGCTGGACGTGCGGAATGAGCAAAACCACTCAGGTTCCTACCCTCATGGAGCTGGAAGGAATTAGTTAGATCACAGCACAAGGAAACAGAAGAGTACAATGCTTCTAAAGAGGGCTCTGGTCTGTGAGAATATATGATAAAGAAGCTTGATCTGGTTTGGTGGCCATGATGGTAGAGGGAAGGAATATCTTAAAGTCTAAAGGCCAAGAACAAAGAGACCACTAATAGCTCATCATATGTGGTAGCCATGGCCAAGTCTTAGGTATGAGGACTCTCCTCTCTTCCTTTCAAGTTGTTTCATGTTTCTTTCTGGATGGAAAAGAAAAACTAGAAAATATCCACATAGGTTTAGGTGATGCCGTTGGATAAAGAAGTTATTCAATAAGAGAACATGATTTCTTGATGTACTAAGTTCAAGGCAGACTAGGCTAGTTGCTACTTCCTAAACAAAAAGCCATTTAGTAGAATCTTAGAAGTTGACTAAATTCAATCTTTTCTAACTATAAAAGCAGGAAATTCATGTGAATTGGGCTAACTATATAGAGACTTCAGATAAGGAACTTCAATGTGCAATATTGAGGCACACACTGACTTTAAACCACATAATGAGGAACCATGCCCATACATTATTTTTGTAGGACAAGAGTCATGAAACCTCTGTGAAAACAAAAAAATGTGAAAGAAAGATCTCTAGGCTGAGTGTCATCAGACTTTGATTTTAACACCAGCAAGGCCATTAACATTTCCTCTGTGACTTGGTATACATTGCTTTCTGTCTCTGAAGCAATAGTTCCTCATTTGTGAAAGTGTGGGCTTTGACCTGTGATATTTAAGGTCCCATCCCTTCAAGGCTCTTCTTATTCCTTGCTCCTGTAAGATGGCCAAACTCAGAATAACAAATTTCTATATTCCCCAGCTCAGCATACAATTGTCTCCCATTTCTGATCCCTGTCTTTCCATTGCATGTGTTAGGTTCCACGTGGACCCAGACCGGAATAGATTTACCTGTGTTGGTCACATGATTTGTGAGTTAAGAGCGCAGATCTGGATCTCAGTTAATTAGCATTTACCAGTTACTACCCCTGTGACCTGGATAACTTATTTCAACTTTGTGAGACTCTATTTGTCCATCTGTAAAATGGGAATGACAATCATCCCCTCTCAGAGTTGTCATGTACCTGGCATGAAATAAATGAAGATAACTTTGTGGTTATGTGCTAAAATGCTAAACTCAAGACTCCTGGGTTCAAATCACATGTCCGCCACTTGCCAGCCTTGAGCAATTGGTCAGGTTACTTAACTTTCCCTGCATTTCACTTTCCAATCTGTAAAATGGATTTAGTAATTACAGTAGTGAGCATCAAACCAATAATCCAAGTATGCACATGGAACAGTACATGACTCTTAGAACTCAATACAAGTTAGCAATTATTATTATTAAGTGGTAGCTAATAGTTTTTCTACTAGAGTGCCTACTATATATCAAAAATGCAAACATCCAGCAGGAAATCATCATTGAGGGCATTACCCAAAGAATCAGAAAAATAATTGACATCTCTACTAGTTAACCCAAACACAAATTAATTACTGTGCATTTTGTTTTAACCCTCGATGAAAATAGAGGTAGTATGGCTTAGCCCTTAGACACTGAATCCAAAGGAATCAGAAAGGAAATGCTTTCTGAAGTCCAGGTTGGCTGCTGGCACACCATCTCCGCCCCGCTGACCAGCGTGACCAAGAGTCGGAAGCCCAAGCCTCGCGGCGCTCAGCACTGGGCAAGTGGTAACCACACAGGATTTAGACCTGTCGAGAGTGAGGTCGTAATTCAGGGGTTTGACTCTGTCAGACGGTGCTGACAAAGACTCGCTGTTTTCCCTGACAGTACAGAATCAGATTACTGCACATACAAGTGTCTCACACCTGGAAAAGATGAAATTACACTGAGCTTAATCCTCCGAAACCAGATCAACAATAAGTCGCTTAAACATTTAGGAGAGCAGTTGTCTCCTGGCAAAGAAAATATTGCAAGGCAGTTGGGCAGTCTTCACTAATTAGAAGGGCCTGGCCTTGTCAGTTGAAAAACCTCTCTGATCCTTTATTCTCTTTATTAATTATACCTTGAGATGTCTGAACACAGTCTCTGGGGACTTAGGTCTTGTGTACTCATTCTAGTTGGCTGAGGAAATCAGTCCTTTGGTGAGGTTACATAAGTGAAACAAAGCAGACTGATATCAGATACTTCACTAAAAATAGACGAATAAACTCATCCCTTTCAGCAAAATTAAGCTTTGCTCCAATTAAAGTCAGTGAAGATTATATCCATGCCGAATGTGTCAGTGAACACATATCAAGGGTTGTAACGAAAACCAAAGCCAGACAGGAGTTTCATAACCTTTGTCTCTGGGTTTAAGTAACCAGAAAGCCAGGGTTTGGAAAGGTGTTTAAACCGAAGACTCCTAGTGAACTCTGGCGCACAGCATCCCCCTCAACACCTCTAAACACCCGGGCTCTCCCAGGGGCCCCACCTGCAGGGCAGCTCTGTCCTCACACCAAGTGGACAGAAAACAGCCATCTCCCCACGCTGTCTGCAACCTGCAGCTCCAGCTCATGCAGCCAAGTTCTCCCCTCTGTTCCCTCCCGCAAGGAGATAACTTAGTTTGGAGTTTTAATGAAAATTAAACTATGAAACATATATCTCAATTGATTGTCCTACATTATGCAAAACAATGTAATGACGAAGAGTGGGAGTTGATCAACCAAAAATTTAAAACTTTCATTTTAAAAACCAGATAATATATGCAAAAAGCCCCACTAAAAACAAGAAACATATAACCAAAAAAATGCCAAAGACACCACAATTATACAAAAAAAGCAGTTTTCATCTTTCTTCTCTCCCCAGCTACCTACTTTCCTCTGCTGTTTTAGAATTGCTTTCAATTCTTCTGTAAGTATTTAATACATATTCAAGTCATATATATAGTATATACATATATACTATATATACATATATATATAATACATATATATACTATATATATGACTATATATATATATATAACCTTCAACACACATGCACATACAAATGGTAACAAACCTAACTCGCTGCTCTGTACCTTATTTTGTTTTGTTTTTGTTTTATACTGTATGTTGGAGATTCACATCAATACATACAGGACAGCCTTGCTCTTTTCAAAGACATCAAAGAATTTTATGATATGGATGCATCATAATGGACTTAACCAGTTCCTTAGTGAAGGATATTTAGGTTTTTTTCTCCCAATCTTTTGCTTTTATACACAATATGGTAAGATATGTACCTTGTATGCACAACATCATATCCATTTGTAAATATACCTGCAGAAGAAATTCCTTGGAGTGGAACAGTCAGCTGAAAAAATATACACGTGTAATTTGGGTAGATGCTGACCAATTATCATCATAGAAGTTGAGAAGTTGTGCCAATTCATCCTCCTACCAACAATGAATGAAACAGGCTATTTCCCCAAACCCTGGAAGGGCCAGTGTGTTACCAAATTTTTTGATTTTTGCCAAACCAAAATGACGATTATATCTTACTCGATTTCATGTGCCTTTTTCTTATTACTGGACAGAGCACCTTTACAGATGTTTAGATGTCTTTTCCTGAAACTGTCTATTCATGTCCTTTGTCTCATGGGGCGTTGGTCTCTTTTCTTCCTTATTTTTTTCCATCGAGGTATAATTGACACATAACATTGTATTAGTTTCAGGCGTACAACATCATGACTCGATATTTGTGTATGCGACAAAATGATCACCACAATAAGTCTAGTTAACATGTGTCACCACACATAGTTCTCTGATTTGTAAACACGCTTAGTACATTAAGGAAAATTGGGCTATGCAGTGCAAATATTTTATCCTAGTTTGTTGTTTGATTTTTTTAGTTTGTGTCATCTTTTTCCCAAGCATATTAATTTTTTCTTCTTTTGTGTAATCGAATTTATCAAGTTTTTCTTTCATTTTGAATGGGTGGAAGTGGGGAGAGGCCATCAATATTTAACTGACCAAAGTCAAAACTGACCAAAAGTCAAACTCCTTCAAATACCCTACATGTCTGTGTTATCTTTGCTTCCTTCTCAAGCCCCATCTCTGTAGACTTTCCCCACACACATAAAGTTCCAGCCAAATAAGCTAATTGCATTTCCCAAAACAAGTCTTCATATCTGTTTCATTTTTTATATATATATATACAAAGAGATGATGAATAGGCTCTTCTTTCTATTTGGAAAGCGTTTCTCAATCCTGTATTCCAAATTTATCTGATGGGCAAATTCCGGTTTCATACAAAGCAATTCAGATATCATCTGCTTTGTGAAGAATTCCCTGCCTGTTTCATCTTTCCTGTATGCGATTAGTTATGTAGCATTTTCTACAAACCACTCTGGTACTGATCATATGGTTCATTTCATATCCTAGATAGTTAGCGCGGGCTCTGGAACCAGGCTAACTGGGTTGGCATCCTGGTTTGGCTACTTATTTTCTTTTTGCAGCTGACCTTGAGCAAATTATTTCACTTCTCTGTGCTCTAATGTCTTCATCTGTAAAGTGGGGATAACAAAAATGCATCATAGAATTGCTTTAAGAATTAAATAGTACAGCATTTGCTAAAGTGTTAAATAGACCTGTGCTGAGAACAGTATCTGACACAAAGAAAATGATTATTATATAAATGAAAGCACACTGAACCCAGTCCCAGTCTAAGAAACAGAGAGAAAACCTCCAGGAAGCCATTGTGCTATCATTTATCTGCTTCCCTGTCTTCTTTCCTAGACTGAACGCCTTGAAGGAAAGGGCCAGCTATTGTTCTTTACACGACTTTGACTCCCAAGCACCCAATATGTGGTGGCTTCATTGAATGAACAAATGAATGAATACATATTTTCCTGTCCAAGTTTCTCACTTTAGTTGAAATATAACATCAATATATAAAATAAATTTAAGAAAACCCTCAAAATAAAAATAAAGATATAGAAGTTGCCCATAACACAAGCAAGTACAAAGTCCTTATACCTGTAATTGTTAAAGAAATAGTCAAGGAGACCAGTGGAGCTGAACAGCAAACAAAACTTCTTGAGGATATTCTTTTTAAAGATTTAAATTCGAGAAAGAACAAGGATTGTTGAGACAATTGAAGGTATCCCACGCAGGGGAAATGACCCATATACAGGGCCACTTTAGGATCCTCTTAAGTCCTAGGCAGCTCCACACATATCTTATCAAACCTTCAAAGAGACCTATGTCTACCATAACTTGGGGGAAAAAAATTGAAAGACATTTTCCAATTTGGCTTTTGAAATTTGCTGTGAGTAGCTCCTTTGAGTCCCACTTGGTTATGATTTCTGAGTCATCATTGGGTACCCATGAGAAATTTTAAGTAGTAAAATCTAATATACAAATTATTTTTCATTGTAATGAGATATTTATGATATCAAATTTAATTATTAAAGTTGATATATGATATAATTTGCAGTAATGTCACTAAACATTTTAAAAGTTTGATTTCACAATTTCCATATTTTGGAAGCAAAACATTTCTTTCTTTCTTTTTTTTTTCCTAGTCTTAGGTATTTTAATCAGCTCTTGAAATGTTCCTGGGCCCCAGCCTAGGCACTATGCCTATGATGCCCAATGGGCAAAACAGCCCAGCTTGTTCAAAGGCCTGGAGGCAAGTGCAATCAAGTTTTATGCTGAATACGACAAACTTATTTTCTCTGTTGAAGCCAAGTATTTATGTGGAGGATTAGTTGGATACATACTTCCTAAGGGAACTAGCTGTTTTTGTAAGTAAAGGCCTGTTGCAAAAAGAACAAAAAACCTCTTTTGGCTGGGAGTTGGGGGTAAGCGGGACACATTGCTTTTCTCATCATCTGCCAGGAACACCATGCCCTCATTTCACGTCAAAGTCTATTAACACTCAGTACTAGATACAAGATCTGGAATTGAAATTATTATCTTCCATCACAGAGTCGATTCTTATGCCTTTTCCGGGACAAATTCCCATAGCTTTTCCAGGTTCTTTGGAGCAATTTAGACCCTTTTCTCTTTTTCATCCCCCTTGTGGCAGATGTTGTTTATCACAACCCTTGGTATGGAAGAGTGGTCCCGTCTTTGAACGATGCACAAAAAAAGGTAAAAAAATAGACTGAGGCTAAAAACTTCCTTGAGCCTTAACCAGGCTGTGGGGAAAGAACACTGGGATGGAATATCCAGCTGGAATGAACATCATTTTTACAGGTGGTGGTATGAATGACTCCACTATAAAGGAATCAGGGTTGGCATTTTGCACAACTCTAGGGGCAGCTTGCACGTAAGGTCACAGTGCCCCCCTGGAGTTGGGCAACTTTGTGGGTCTGAAAGCAATGGGTCATAGGCCTTTAATTTCCAGGGAAACAAGAAGCAAAATGGCCCAGGAGAAGAGAGAATATTCTACCAAGTTGCATGTAGGTTTCAAACATTCCAGAGCTGCAGTTGATTTCATGCCCAACTCTTGCTACACCTAAGATTTGCATACGGTACTGGGGAGGTTTGGGGGGAAAACCAGGATTCCACCACTGAACCCAAGCCAAACAGTCAATGACTGGAACCTGGGAAAACTGCTCTTTTCAATTTTAATCTAGTTTCCCTTTCCCAATAGTATTTAAAGGACAAATGTGTTCTGTTCCGCAGCCCTGGAGCTTACTATTCATGGTTAAGTCATTACCTGTGAGGACTTTATAAGTGTTATTGGAAGTTTAGCTTTACACTAAATGTACTATAATTTACACAGTAAAATGCAGTCCCTTGCTTAATTACTTACCTCACCTATTGGGAGTTTTTCTCATTTCTCAGGTCAAGGTTTTTACTTAGGGCCATAACTATAGAGTTGACATTGCTATGAAACACTTTTGAAACCCTCAGAATAAGACTTCTTGACAACACCTAAGAGCAACTCTCCAAAACAATGAATGGTGTTTCACAATCTGAGTGGGTGTACTTCATCTACCTAATATGTAAATAAAGGAGTGGCGAGTTAACAGCTCAATACTGGAGGGACTTCTCAGGAAAGCTCAGCTACTAGAAATCAAGGGCAACTTGACTCAGATCCTGTGACCCTGTGGAATTCAGGCTCAGCGAGTTCAGTGGGCCCAGACCAAGGAGAGGATAAAAGGCCCCTTTCTCTCTCTGGGGTTCACCCGTGTCCATAGAGATGAGACACCAGGAGGTGGGCTCCAGAGCTAATTCTGAATCGTCTGTTGTTTCTATTCCCTGGGACCAATGATAAACTTCTGTCATGTCCTGTGGTTCACATCAGAGTGAAAGCCCTATAGACCAGCATGATCCCAAAGGAGTAGAAGCCCCCAGGCCCAGCCAAACAAAGGAAAACAGGGACCATGGAAGAGGAAAAATAGTATTTGTAAGTACTGATGGAATCACTGTAGCAATTAAAATTCAATCATCAACAGCTAGCACTTGTCTACACTTATTTAAACACGGAAATCCAGATTCCAGCAAATTCTGCCCACCTTTTAAGCTCTTCTGGGAGCCCCCAGGGGATGTTCCATAGGCATCTGCACACAGTTCTGTTGTTTTCCATCCAGTCTCTCTGTTGATGTCCTGTTCCTAAGATTCCCTGCATAGGCTCCATGCAAACCTGACATCTTGGCCAAGGCCATGTCTCATGGCACTGCCAGAGTTCCTAACCTACAAGGGGCCAAATTGTTAGTATCTTTTTACCTGGGCAGCAAAGCATCTGAGGTGTCACATAGTCCTTGTGAAAACAGCTCCTTCTTGCCTCTTTCTGGGAGGGTTCAGATAAGAGACCCAAGGGATCAGACTGGTTCATCTGGGAACTGATACCTGAAACTGGTGTACTTTTTTTCTCTCCACCTTCTCCCTTTTCCTACACTTTATCCTCCCCCAGCCCTCCCTCACTCACTCTATTTTGGTGTATCATAATGAACCCCAATAATCTACATTTTAATGAGTCCCCAAGGAGGCCAGATACCACCTTCTGAGAAGCAACACTGTGTTTATTAAAAGGCTGCATAGCCTGGTGGCTGAAGCCATGAGTCACACTTAGATCTGAATACAGGCTCTACCACTTACTATGTCCTTAAGCAAGTGGCTTAATGTCTTTACGGCCCAGTCTCCTCAATTACTAAATGGAGATAATAATAAGACTTAGCTCATAGGGCTGCGGTTAGAATTCCACGAGATCATTCATTTATATCTTCCTTGTATAAATACTTTATTGAGGGACTATAATGTTTGAAGCAGTTTTAGATGTTGGAGATACAGCAGAGAACAAAATATCCAATCCTTTATTCTCATGGAGCTTAAATTCCATCCGGGAAATAAACAATAAGCACAAATAATATAATGCTGGACAGAGATAAATTCTATAAAGCATAAAGCCTGATTAAGGTATGGACAGTGACAGGGAAACTATTTGATATAGGACAGTCAGGAAAGGCTTCTTTGAGAAGGTGGCATATGAGTGAAGACCTAATTATAAAATATTTAGCATAATTCAAGCATAGAGTGTTCCATAAATGGAACCCTTAATAATATTACTTTCCAGGTTCTTATCTTCAAGATCCTCATAGAATATATGCCTGAAAATGCAGTATAGATACTTCATTTTATTAAAAAAAATACATCTATGCAACAACATTCAAAAAAAACCCAACTCATTTCACAAACAAAACCACACATTTTAATTATTGTATCTCATTCATTCTCAGTCTCTCATCCCTGGTTACCTTTCTACTGGGTACCAGAACTGAGTGCTTTGACCACTGGTACATTAGCCCTCAGGGCTTCCCAGGTGGCACAATGGTAAATAATCCACCTGTCAATGCAGGAGATCTCTGGGTCAGGAAGATGCCGTGGATCAGGAAATGGCAACCCACTCCAGTATTCTTGCCTGGAAAATTCATGGACAGAGGAGCCTGGTGGGCTACAGTCCATGGGGTTACAAAGAGTCAGATATGACTGAGCAACTGAGCACTCATGCACATTACCTTGTGAATGTCTGTCAGTACTTGAGAGGAGTAGCAATACACTTTCTAGAATGGATCCACTATTAGCTCTTATAGAATCTGGACTACAGATGAGGAAGGAAGTATGGAAGGGGCTGCTGCTGCTGCTAAGTCCCTTCAGTAGTGTCCGACTCTGTGCGAACCCATAGACGGCAGCCCACCAGGCTCCCCCATCCCTGGGATTCCCCAGGCAAGAACACTGGACTGGGTTGCCATTTCCTTCTCCAATGCATGAAAGTGAAAAGTGAAAGTGAAGTTGCTCAGTCGTGTCCGACTCTTCGCGACCCCATGGACTGCAGCCTACCAGACTCCTCTGTCCATGGGATTTTCCAGGCAAGAGTACTGGAGTGGGGTGCCATTGCCTTCTCCGGTATGGAAAGGGAGTGAAGCACATTTAGTAGACAACACTGTACATCACTCAGGAGTATCATTCTATTGATGGTGTGTAAGCCAGCATGAGTGGTATCACTGAAGAATCATCTCAGACTACTTGAAAGCCATTGAAACCTGGTTTGGCTGCAGAACAGACTTTTTCAAAATGTGTTTCTGGAAACATCTGTTCTATGGAGTTTCATGTTCAAAATCTTTGGGAAACACTGCAAGCTAAATTTTGCTCCTGGAGATTCACAAGACTTATTAACAGATTAGATTAAAGGTCTTGAGGGTTCTTCAGTAAAGAAATTTTATTATCCCTAATTGACCCAAAATTCTCTGATCACAGAACCTCTTTCTCAATGCTTATTAATTTGTACTTTTTAATACTTATTTTGGGCTTTCCTGATAGCTCAGTTGGTAAAGAATCCACCTGCAATGCAGGAGACCCCAGTTCGATTCCTGGGTTGGAAAGATCCACTGGAGAAGGAGGGATAGGCTACTCACTCCTTGGTGGCTCAACTGGTAAAGAATTTGCCTATAATGCAGGAGACCTGGGTTCCATCCCTGGGTTGGGGAGATCCCCTGGAGAAGGGAACAGCTACCCACTCCAGTATTCTGGCCTGGAGAATTCCATGGACTGTATAGCCCATGGGGTCACAAAGAGTCAGACATGACTGAGCAACTTTCACTTGGACTTCCCTCATAGCTCAGTTAGTAAAGAATCTGCCTGCAATGCAGGAGACCTGGGTTTGATTTCTGGGCTGGGAAGGTCCCCTGGAGTAGGCAATAGCAACTCACTCCAGTATTCTTGCCTGGAGAATCCCATGGGCAGAGGAGACTGGTGGGCTACAGTCCATGGTGTCGCAAGAGTCTGACATGACTTAGTGACTAAACCACCAATACTCATCAATCTGCACTTTTTGAAATGTTACTACAAAGGCTAAATTTTAATCAGCTCATCACAACTCAGACTTCCAGAATCTTAGAAATGGCACAGGAGTAAATAATTGGTAAATATGGAGTGTGACTCCGTATAGGTGTCACAACAGGTGAAGCTGCTATCAAATGTACGTTCAACTTATAGTCAAATTTTTATGTACAAATGAGTGCTTTTGCTTCAAGTATCAGAGAGGCACCAATATATTTGGAACTCTAGGTTTTTTTGGACTCATTTTCAGAATCTAAAAGTTTGGGGGTAGAAAGTAATCTTACCCTGTGTTCCAATTTGGATTCTTGAATGAGAGGGAGGGATGGAGTTATAGCCAGCTTGCTGGGAATTGAACATAACCTGCAGCTTCTTTTATGGGTGCTGAGGGGCACACCCTTGGGAGTGTGTCATGCATGTAAATATTTTCTGTCATGTCTGTTATCTGATGAAATAAGGTAAAGAAATGCTGAACCAACATAAATCCCATATTTTATATATGAGAACATGGAGGCCTGAAGGGGCAAATAACATGCCTGGATCACTCAGCTAGAAGAAAACTCAGTAGAACTAAGACCCAAGTGTCTTGTTTTCTGGCTCTGAACAGCGTGGCCTTATTTGAAGCATGTCTCATGTCATGTTCCCTGGAGGCAGAGCCTGAGATGGGAATTCTAGTAAAGAGATTCATTGGAAGAATATTATAGACCCCACTCGATCGAGTATCCTTCTGTGTCAACCAATAAACAGATCAATTTTGGGGTAGAATATGCTTTCTCCTAAACCCAAAGAGGCCTATTCTTAATTGTATAAAACACAAAGTACAAACATTTGACTTTGATTTTAGATAGGATAATCCAGCATGCCCAGATCACTGGATCCCTAAAAACTTCACCATACTAGCAAGTCACTGAATGTTTGTAGTGTTTTTCTCCTACCTCCTACTCCTTGAAGCACATGAATGTTGCCAAGGCATCCAGAGAATATGCCACCTCTCATCACTCATACAGGCTTCCCAGGTGTCACAGTGGTAAAGAATCTGCCTGCCAATGCAGGAGACTCAGGTTCAATCCCTGGATCACGGAGATCCTTTGGAGGAGGAAACAGCAACCCATTCCAATATTCTTGCCTGGAGAATCCCATGGACAGAGGAGCCTGGCAGGCTACAGTCCATGGGGTCACAAAAGTGCTGGACATGACTGAGCGACTAACAGTTTCACTTTCATCACTGACAAAATGATATCATATTGTGGATCAAGTCCCAATATTATTCTGTACAACTGTCAGATTGTTTCAATCTCTTTGGACTACACTCTGAACAGAGAGGAGGGCCATGGACATAGCCCTGCGTCTATAAAGTCCTGCTGTCCTTGCCATTAGGTTCTGTGCTTGCCCTTCAGCTCTTTTTGTCCTCTGGCTGCAAAGAAGCACTGTCTCTAAGTGCCATCGAAGAGGACCTCAGCTTTAAGTCACTGATTAATGCATGTGAGCCTTGCATTTTCTCTCGTCACTGAATCAATAGCACTTAGCAGCAGCCTCCCAACTGTGCAGTGTTTGATTTAGCTCCATACTTCTCAGATGCCTGGGCCATTATTTCCTATATCCCCCTGCTCACCAAAAGTGCAATTCTTAGCCACTGCACTGCTGTAGCAAGCCAGAAGCTACCAATACCCTATCTACTGACAGGAGGGATCCTCACTGTCATGCGGTCTGTGACTGATACACCTCTGAAATTCTTAGAGTCTATTTCCCACAGCTGTGATTGGTACCATCTTAGGTAGAATTCCCTAAAAGCAGAGCCTAAGGTAGGATTTTTCATTGAAAAAGTGCTCACAGGAGAAGAGAAGTGAGGGAAGCAGAGTGGGGCAAGAGGGAAAAAGAGAAGTAAGGATATGTTCTCAGATGAAAACTACCATCAGTCTGGCCCCACAGAAAACTCTGAAGCAGGAATTCCACCACATAGTTGGTTTTCCCTCGAGGCAGGGATGTCAGCCTTTTGTATCTCTCTCTTTGTCATTGGCTACTGGCTGCTGTCGGGGTGTGAAGGGGTGTCTCACCTATGGAGTTGGCCACTCTTGGTCAGCAGAAAATGCTCTGAGGCTGGGGTAGCTTTACCCACAGCACCTGGGGGATGGGCCCACCAGCCAGATGATGGGGAAATAGACAAGGCACTGATGGTGACCATTCCAGATAACTTCTGTAATCACTCCTAGTCCTGAGGATTAAGAGTTGATAGTAGCAGACAGCCAAAAAGTTATTTGGATCCAACCTGGTAAATCAGCTTAATACACAATATAGTATTGTTGTTTTTTTTTTAAATACAAATAACATTTTTTAAAGATGATAATAACGCTCTATACAAAAAATTTCCTGTTCTCCTTTGTGGTTTATAAACTACTCTGCATCCAAGGTCCATAAAGGACTCCAAATACTTTCTATCAAATGGTATTATCATTAGAGTAAGTGTCTAAGTGATCACTCTGATGTTGGCAGCACTTACTTGGAGGCATAAACAGAAGAATGTGTAAATGAAAATCAGGTTACTCTCATTATATAGAAATAGATTATAAAATGGACAATTTACACTAGAAATACACATGGCCAAAAAAAGATTTTAAATGCCATTCGGCTTCCCTAGAGATTAAAAACACATTTGGTAAATCAAAAAGTTATCGTTCCTTTGCCTATCATGTGAGGATGAAGTGAGATAAATACTCTTCAAGTATCTAGGGTGGAAGTGTGAATGGGCACAGGCTTTTTGAGAGATAATTTGACAATATGTATCGAAATTCTGGGAAAAAAATTGATATCTCCCTCCCCCAACCTAATAATTCCACGACTAAGAACTGATTACAAGGAAATAATCAGTGAACCAAAAAAAACTACGTTCAAAGACATTCAGATGGTATTGTTTTATGTTAGTGAAAAATTGAAAACAGTTGAAAACTTAAATGTCCAAAAATTATGGAATGAGTACACAAATTCTGGAACATTTAGATGATGAACTATTGCACATCAGGATGGCCTGAGTTTAAATTCCAATTCTTTCTTTCCCTAGCTCTATAACCCTGGGAGAGTTAATTAACATTAATTACTTTTCTTAAAAGGGAGATTATAACAGGTCCTATCTCAAAGTGTTGCTATGTGAAGTGCTTAAAACAGTGCCTGGCTCATAGAAGAGCTATTATTATTGTCTAGGAGGTACAACATAAAGGTATATTAATGTCTTGTGTAAATATTTATGTATTAGATAAGTGAAAAAGTGGGATACAAAGTACATATAATATGGTGCCAGGTTTTTTATGATTCGATATTCATAGGTCAAAGCCTGGAAAAAAATAAACCATTAAACCACAAACATTTTGCTCTCAGGACTCTTTTATCCTTTTGAAAATTATCACAGAGAACTTTTGCTTGTGTGAGTTATAGCTATGGATAGTTGCTATATTCAAAAATTAAAATTTGAAAATTTAAAAACATAGGTATGCAGCTGCATATAAGCTTTTAGAGTGATGATACACTCACATGTCCTGTAACTTCAGGAAAGCTCCACTGTACACCCAAGAGAGAATAAGAGTAAACCAAACAAACAATGGCTTGGTATTAGTAGTAAAAGAATTCTGGCTCTGTGGACCTCCTAAAAGAATCTCAGGGGGCCCCAAAGGGTCTTTGGACCATGCTTTGAGAACATTGCATTAAATCAATGTTAGTATAAATCATTTTATACATTTTTCTTTGTCTTCTGTATTTTTCAACCTTTCTACCATGAGCATATATGGTATTATAATCACAAAATGTAAGAATAATTTTTAAATGTATTTAGTTATAGTTATGCCAAGTGAATACACATTCAGTTAGATCAGAGATTCTTCTGCCTAAATGATCATCCTGCATTTTCCTGAATTCCAGGAAGCATGTTCCTCAATTTTGCAAGACATCCAAGAACACAGGAACCAATGGTTCTACCTAATTGAACTTATTTAGGATGCTTTTCTTATATCCAAAATCTATTTAATAAAACTTTGAAACTCTCAGGAGGAAGCCAGGTCAGACCAGGAGAGTGACTGATGGCAAACTTTCTGCTTATGCACAGAATAGGGGTACTACCCCTTATGAGCAATTTAGCCACAGAGGCAAAGATGCCTGTTCCCAGCATCTTCATGCATTGTGATACTTCATCGTGTTCACTCCTGTGTTCTCAGGGCCTAGGACAGCATCTGATGCACAGCAGGCATTCAACATTTGTTAAATGAGCAAAAGCTGCCAAGAAACTGGCAAGAGGTGCTATAATAATGTTTTCCATGCCACGCACTTTGTATATATGTTCTCATCGCAATCACCTATATCTCACTGATGTGGAACTTTTATCATCCCTGATTTCCAGACAAGAATACAGAAGCTTAGAGAGTTTTAGTCACTTGCTCAAGGACACCCAGCCAGGAAACAGCAGAGCCCAGATTGGAACTCAGGTTTGTCTGAGGGCAGAGCCCATGTTCCTGACTTTATAGAGTACCACCTTTTAAACAGGCTGCTATGATTTCTGGGGTTTCTGAGGACTGTAGCCCACCAGGCTCTTCTGTCCATGCAACTCTTCAGGCAAGAATACTGGAGTGAGTAGCCATTACTTTCTCCAGGGCATCTTCCCAACCCAGGGATCGAACCATCAAACCCGGGTCTCCTGCACTGCAGGCAGATTCTTTACCATCTGAGCCACCAGGGAAGTCCTCTGAGAAGACCACTGGCCTAGAAAATGCTTGGAAAGATCACCTGGAACCCTGATAGTAAAATCCCACCCTTAGAAATTCCTGCTTCTACTGAAGCCTATAACACTTAATTTTCTGAGTATAGGTTACAAGGTGTGTGGGGATGAAGGAGGCAGGAGGAGGGAAGGAGGAGACTGGAGTAAGTTGAGAAGGGGAACTAGAGAAGTTCGGAGGTGTGGAGCAGCCATAGCAACACGAAGCTGGAGGAATTGAAGACACAAATAACTATCTCTCCCTCCCAGGTGTCCTGGCAACTGAAATTGGGGGACCGATAGAAGGAAAATCTCTCTTAATGAGCTAAGCTGATACCAGAGCTCCCTGGAAACCATGTCTGAGAAGGATGGAGGAAGCAGATGGGCTCAGTCTTCCTAAAATCGGTCAAAGTCCCTGCAAAACCCTGCTCACTCAAGATGGCTGCTCTCATTCACCCAACATCTCAGCAGAAGCCCCCGTTGTACAACATCCATTCAGCTTCCATTGAATGAAAGCAAGGCAGAGTCTCAGGAACACGACAAAAAATGTCTGCTGGTGAAAAGGAACATTTTCCATAAAGAACTAGGGAGGTGGGGAGGAAGTGGAAATATGAGCCAGGACAACAGCTGAAAAAGATAAGAAGAACCTGACCAACAAATCAACAGAGAGATTGGAAAGGATTTTTTCAGGTACTGCAGGACGAAAATGGGTTTATCTGGTGCACAGCATTTACTGAGTGTATATTAGATTGCTACACTAGAGCCAATACGTATAGGGCATATGCCTGGAATGTTATGTTGGCCCTACAGCCTGATCTTTGCATGTCCAATGCCCTCTGCCTGGAAAGTCTTTCCACTTTTCACATGGCTACATCAAATTCACCCTTTAAGACTCAACTCAGAGACGATGCCCTCCAGACAGCCTCCTATGATTCCTAACACCCCTTAAATCTACAGCCAAGTATGGGTTATGTTGATCCAAATAATCTGTATCTATGACTGTCTCCCTGGCTAAACTGACATTCTTTGAGGGGCTGTGTGATTTTTTTTGGGGGGGGGGGGGCTGTGTTGCACAGCTTGTGGGATCTTAGTTCTGTGACTAGGGATTGAACCTGGGCACTCAGCAGTGAAAGACAGAGTCCTAACCACTGGATCCCCATGAAATTCCTGCTGTGTCTTATTTTTATTTATCTCTCCAATGCCTGGCACTTAGTAATAGCTCAATAAGTATATGTTGCATTAATTTGATTCTCCACACCCCACACCACTGACTAATTAAATAAATTTAAGTAACAGACAACTCTTACTGGACTAAAAACATAGTCTGGGAATCAGATCTGAGTTCTGATCCTGGCCTCACCACTTTCAAGACCTATAGCCTTAGGCAAGTTTCTCAGCCTCTCAGAGCTTTAGTTTCCTCACTTCTGAGTGGAGTTAAAATCTTCCATCTCAAAGAACTGTTGAAAGGATTCAATGCACAAGTCCCTGGCACAGTTCCTGGCACATAATGGATATCTAGTAACTATTAGCTCCCTGTATTAGTTGCTCAGTCATGTCTGACTCTTTACCACCCCACGGACTGTAGCCCCACTAGGTTCTTCCAGGCAAGAATACTGGAGTCGAAGCCATTCCCTTCTCCAGAGGATCTTCCTGACCCAGGGATTGAACCTGGGCCCCCTGCATTGCAGGCAGATTCTTCACCATCTGACCCACCAGGGAAGCCTATTAGTTCCCTGTAGTAATAAATTATTGGGAAAAGTCAGGCAAAGATTGGCAGGACCAAGGACCTGCCTGGGCCTTGATAAGGAATAAAGTCTACTGCCCTCTGGGGGTGTCTTGAGTAACTTGGGCCACGGGCCATATGCTCAACTCTCAGCTGGAGTCCTCAGTGGTCGCTGAAGTGGGGTGTGGGGGACCTGTTCCAGGACAGAGCTGAGGTGGGCATTTCTCCTTCTGAGGTGGGCACACAGCAGGGAGGCTAATGAGAGGGGACTTCTGTCAAAAGAACCTAAAGGTGGATAAGGGACTGAGACAACCCTGAATAACAACAGGAGTGGCTGTAGAAGGCAGTCCCCGGGGTCAGGTTTACCTCACCACTATCCTAAGTCCGTTCCATCTCCAGCCTGGGAGAGCAACACAACAGTGAAAGTCAGCTTATAGGCCAAGGAAAGGAAAAGGTGGAATGCGGAGGACCGTGGAAGGATCTAGGGATCCAGGGGCCCATGGGTGTGGAGCTTCTGTGTGATTAGAGAGGGCCCCAAAAGAGAGAGGTTCCCTGCAGGGCAAGGAGGGGAAATACCCTTCAACTGGTGACTCAGTCAGAATCTATTCCTGGGCTCTGAGGCATCACAGTGGTCAACCTGAGATCAAAGGAAAGAGTACTTCTCTGTGTCCTGGACTTATCATTAATTATCAGTGAAATGTTGAAGTTAATGGTCTGTGCCTTTCTCCCCTTCTGATGTTAAGAACAAAGTTGGGACATTTGGCAGAGACTCCGATATCTATTCTCTCCTTCTTCCTAAGCAGAAGACCACTCTCCATATTTTAGCTGAACATGCAGCTACCCAGAACAAGACTGTTTCCCAGACTCCCTTGCAGCTAAGACTGGCTGTGAGGTTAAGTTCTGGCCCATAGGATAGGTGCAAAAGCCAATGTACAACTTCCATGAAAGGTTCTTAAAAGTAGGGGGTGTGCCCTTCGCCTTCCAATTGGCTTGGAATGTAGATATGATGTTTGGGGCTGGAGCAGCCATATGGACTATGAGGTAAGATCTTCATGTTGACGATAAACAAGCAGCAGCTAGAAGAATTCTAGGTCTGAAAACTGTGTAATTGCCATACTAGGTGACAATGCATACCTTAAGGGGGAAATAAAAAAAACTTCTATCTCTTTGGGTTTTTTGTCACAGTTGAGCTTAATTTTAACTGATACGAGGGCCTCCTTGATAGTTTCAAAAGCCAAAATCTTCCATTTCCCTGGGAAAAATACCATGCAGGTTAATGATATTGAGTAACATCTGTTGAGGGTTTACTATGTTTAGACTTTATCCTAAGCACTTTGAGTGCCTTAGTTCATTTAATCCTCACAATAATCCCATGAAATGAGTGCTATGTTATTCTTGCTTTGTAGATGAGGAAACAGGAATGAGGCAGGTTAACTGACTTATTCAAGTTCACAGAGCAAGTAGCAGAACTGGTATCTGAACCCAGATACTGGGCTCAAATGCAAACTCTTAAACCTTGTAGTAGCTAAAATTTAATTATATCAGAGTCCAAATCAGAATGCTTTTGGTGTTCCCTTTCTTGGTTTCTATCGCCCAGAGTTCTTTCTGTCTTTCATTACTTTCAAAATGGAGAAATAAACGCATTACCTAACAAAGTAGTTTGGGAGGCGCTTTCTTGAAACATAGGACCCATAATAGAAATGACAGTGTAGAGGTAAACTGATAAAAATGGGTCATCTTATCAATTGGGTACCCCTACTCTAAAGTGGTGGTGTTCAAACTTTCTGAGTGGCATAACCCTATCAGTGTAACACACAGTCTGGGGACACAGAATCCCTTATGTGTGTCTGCGTGAAATTCACATGCCCTGCCGTATGATCAGATTCCTATAGTGGGTACTGGGGTGATCTGCCCAGAGCCCCTCTTTAGAGCTGATTTCTCTAGCTTCTAGAAGTTCCTAGAAGAAGGCAGGTCAGTTGCTGAAGGCTCACAGCTGCATTCCTCTCTGGAAACAGCCCTTGGCTGAAGGAAACTGCTCATCCAAGGTCATGCCCTTCTAGGGTGCAGCTGGCAGCCAGTGACTGAGGGGGGTGCAAAGACCCAACTCCTTTGCCTTAATTCAGAACTCCTCTGAGGGTCACCCCAGCTCCAAAGCTCCCTGTACCAGGGCTGCAGCCTCTGTCACATGTGCATTCAAGTCAGCTCCCCCGGGTGTATCACCTGAGACCACTCCCCAACAAACTCACACACAGCTTTATATTTCATAGTCTGTTTCCAGAGACTCAATCAAAGACAATTAACTGCATCATCAGATAGACTTCCAAATTAAAACTCAATCAAGGGTGAAGTGAAAATAAATACAAAAAGCTGTAACATCTATTTACCTCCAGCAGTTGTCTTGTGCTATGTCTACACACTTTAGAGAAAATTTCCAAAGTTTATAATTTAACGTATTATTCACATTAATCCCAGCCCAGGGATAGGAATAGAGGTCTGATAGGAAGACTGGGAGAAGATGGAGGAAGAGAAAGGAATCCTTCCTTGATTCTTCCCACCCAGTTCAGATTCTCCTGGCACGGACACTCATAGCCCCATTTTCTGCTCCTTTGGGACATTCATCACACTTGTGGAAATTTGTTTAACAATTGTCTTCTCAGAAGACTAATGATCCACGAGGTCACGTTCTGTGTATGTCTTGTTTATTGCTGTATACATAATACCCAATAGTTCAGTAGATATTCAGTAGATGCTCAACAAATATTTGTCTATTGGGAGGGAAAAGATGAGAGAAAAAGGGAGAGACAGAAAAAGAGAGGGGGTCAGGAACAGGGAGAAGCTTAATCAGGACCTGTTCACCTCTCATTCTCAGTGATCAGTGCTACGCACAGGCTTTCCCAGCTGTTTCAGTCCACAGGTCCTAAGGACTGCCTTGAACTTGGGGGGCCCTTCACTGGGAATATGGAAGGAGTATGTATCCATTAGTTCATCCAATAGATCTCATTAGAACCTACTGTGTATCAAGCCACCTGCTCTGCTTTGGGGATGTAAAAGTAAGTGAGCCTAGACAAGGTGTCTGAGCTTGTGCAGCTTGGAGCCTGGGAGCAGACATTAGTCTAACAAAAGCACAGAAATTCACTGACAAATTAGAGTAAGTACTCTAGAAGAAAGAAGAGGTATGCCCTAAATATGGAGCCATCTGGTGTACATTTCGGGGGGTGGGGTTGGGGTTGGGGTGAAGATGGCAGGGAAGTTTGGTCAGATATGGCTTTCCCGTTGGAGGAGGTGATGCTTGACCTACAGCTGATCAGTCTGGTTAGCTGGAACAGTGTTTCTCGACCTCGGGACTATTGACATAGGAGCCAGATAATTCTTTCTTTCTGGGGGTGGGGGCTGGCTGTCCTGTGCACCTCACAACCTTTAGTAGTAATGACCTCTACTCACTAGACGTTAATAGCACCAGCCCCAACATATTTGTTGTGATAATCTCAATATCTCTGGACATTGCCAAATGTCCTCAGGAGGACAAAATCACTTCCAGCTGAGAACCACTGAACAACGGGAATAGTCCAGGTGTTTGGGGAAGGGAGAGGGCAGAAAGGGGAAAGGCAAGTCAGGTGGAAGGAGCCACACCTCCAAAGACCCCAGGGTGAGAAAGCACTGTGGTTGGAGGGACTGGCAGATGGGGCCAGACCCTGAAACCTGAGAAAGAAGGAAATGAGTTGTCTACCCCTTGGTATGGAGAAGGCAATGGCACCCCACTCCAGTACTCTTGCCTGGAAAATCCCATGGACGGAGGAGCCTGGTAGGCTATAGTCCATGGGGTCGCTAAGAGTCGGACACGACTGAGCGACCTCACTTTCACTTTTCCCTTTCATGCATTGGAGAAGGAAATGGCAACCCACTCCAGTGTTCTTGCCTGGAGAATCCCAGGGATGGGGGAGCCTAGTGGGCTGCCGTCTACGGGGTCGCACAGAGTCGGACACGACTGAAGCGACTTAGCAGCAGTAGCAGCAGCAACCCCTTGGTAAAGAAAACAGAAAATTGCAGAGAAAGAGAAGGTGGGAGCCTACCAGGCTACTGACAGGATCTCATGACTCTAATCACTGGGATCCAAATATTAAGAAATAAGCCTCTGTAAATCCAGAGCCCTGAGACAATGTTAATTGAGCTGGGTTAGCACATGTAGCCCATGAGCCCTCACACATGTTGACGAGGGGATGACTGATGAACAGAGTGGGGCAAGAGGACGTGCCAAGGTCTCCATTTAATAAATCAGCTGACACTCCCCGACATTTGCATTGCTAATGGTGGTTCCTAAACCCCAGGTGTTGCTGCAGAAACTTGTCCGATGTTGCCTCCCCACCTGTAACTCCCAAGGGAGTTGGCAAGGGGTACAGGGTTTTGGGTGGTGCGATCTGAAACACATTTTAAAATCAGCCTGGAGCTGGTGGACAACATGTCCAAAAGATCTGGCCCCACGCGTGTAGGCATGGTGTCCAATTGAGCACCTCAAAGCTGGGGTCACAGGGTCCCTGAGGCAGAATTTCCATGGAATGAGGCATCAGATGCCCCTTCTCGGGCTACTGAGCTCCCAGGCATTCCACCATGAATTCATTTGCTAACCAGCGAGGACCTCCAATAACTGAAAGTTAACCACTTGGGATCTGCGTTTCTTCTAGTCAATGCTGAAAATTTTCTTTTCTCTGTTTTTTTGGGAATGGAGGGTTGGACATGGGAGGCTGAATATCAGGGTCATGTAAGGAGTTTTTTTCAACGTGTATCCCATGCTCCATTTGCCCTAAGACTCCCGTATGCACTCAGGGAGGTGTGTCCTTCAGGATCAGTGTTGCCATTTTTCCTCTTGCCTCAAACTCCAATATAATTTGATATGACATTGTCCCTGATCCTGTTTTCTTTTTAAATTTTGGAATTTTTTTCCTTGTGAATTTTTTTGCATTATTATTATTATTTTTTTTTTTTTAAATACTGCATTAGGAGATGTCCCTGAATGTCCAGTGGTTAGGGCTCTGTACTTCCCATGCAGGTGTCATGGGTTCGATCCCTGGTCAGGGAACTAAGAGCCCACATGTCACACACATGCCCTCCTCCCAAATTAAATTAAATTAAACATTTAAAAAGAAAAGATACTAGAAAAGAAAAAATATTGCATTCGAATATTATTTAATCTTGATGACTGAAAACTTTAGGGCGTCTTAAATTTTTTTAATTTTATTTTATATTTAATTGTAGTAAAACACATCTAACATAAAATTAATGATCCTAACTATATTTTAGTGGGCAGTACAGTGGTATTAAGTACCTTCACTTTGTTGTGGAACCATCACCACCATTCATCTTCCCAAACTGAAACACTATAGCCACTAAACAGTAACTCCCCATTCCCTCCTCCCCCAGCCCCTGGCCACCACCAATATACTTTCCTTCTCTATAAATTTGCAACTCTAGATGCTTCATATAAGTAGAAGCTTACAACATTCACCTTTTGGTGACTAGCTTATTTCACTTAACACAATGTCCTCAAGCTTCATCTATATTGTGGCATGTGTAAGAATTGCCATCCTTTTTAAGATTGAGTAATATTTCATTGTATGTATATACCACATTTTGCTTATCCATTCTTCCATCCATGGATACTTGAGTTTCTTCCATCTTTTAGTTATTGGGAATGTTGTTATTCAGTCACTAAGTTGTGTCCGCCTCTTTGCAACCCCATGGACTGCAGCACGCCAGGCTTTCCTGTCCTTCACTGTCTCCTGGAGTTTGCTCAAATTCATGTTCATTGAGTCGGTGATGCTATCTAACCATTTCATCCTCTGCCATCCCCTTTTCCTTTTGCCTTCAGTCTTTCCCATCAGGGTCTTTTCCAGTGAGCTAGCTCCAGGTGGCCAAAGTATTGGAGCTTCAGCTTCTGCATCAGTCCTTCCAACAGATATTCAGGGCTGATTTCCTTTAGGATTGACTACTATAAACATGGGTGTGAAAGTATCTGTTTGAGATCCTTCTTTCCATTCTTTTCAGCACCTAGAAGTGGAATTGCTGAATCCTTGATAATTTTATTTTTAGTTTCTTGAGGAAATGTCATATTGTTTTCCATAGTGCCTACACCATTTTACGTTCCTATCAACAGAGCACAAGGGTTCCAATTTCTCATCCTTGCCAACAATTTTCTTTCTCTTCTCTTCATTTTGTTTCATTCTGCTCCTTCCCTTTCCCTTTCCTTTTTCCTTTCCTTTCCTTTTCTTTTGGTAGTAGCTATCCTAATGATTTGAGGTGGGTGTGAGGTGGTTCATGCAGGCATGCTAAGTCACTTCAGTCATGTCCAACTCTTTGTGACCCCATGGACTGTAGCCCACCAGGCTTCCCTGTCCATCACCAACCCCTGGAGCTTGCTCAAACTCTTGTCCATCTAGTCGTTGATGCCATCCAACCATCTCATCCTCTGTTGTCCCCTACTCCTCCTGCCTTCAATATTTCCCAGCATCAGGGTCTTTTCTAAACAGTCAGTTCTTCTCATCAGGTGGCCAAAGTATTGGAGCTTCAGCTTCAACATCAGTCCTTCCAATGAATATTCGGGACTGATCTCCTTTAAGATTGACTGCTTTGATCTCCCTGAAGTCCAAGGAACTCTCAAGAGCCTTCTCCAACACCACAGTTCAAAAGCATCAATTCTTCTGCTCTCAGCTTTCTTTATAGTCCAACTCTCACATCCATACATGACTACTGGAAAAACCATAGCTTTGACTCTAAGGACCAAGGATACCATGTTACATTTAGGGTATAGCTGTTTTTCTTTGTTTGCATTTCTGCTGTTTTGCCTGAAGAATGTTTTTAAGAGGGAAATTTGGAAGCCTTTAGATAGGAACGATTCTACATTCTGCCAGTATCTTTCACTACTCCCTATTGTCTAGTGCCAGCTTCAGATATCTGCAATTACTGCCTGTCCCTGGAGACATGTGAATCTGTAAACCTTTGCTTAGGTGTCAGGTTAATCCTTCCCCCTCTAAGAAGCCTTAATTCAGTGACTAATTCTTTGGGGTCTGCAGAAATCCTCTATTAAAATTCAAATACTGTCAGCTATGAAACCTATTCACAGTTAAGTATCTTAGAAGTTAATTGATAGGGAGGAAAGCCTTACTGGTTTATTGTTAGTAAAAAAGTGCCAGGAGATGAGAAGGTGGTAGGGAGATAGGCAGGCACCTCTATGGGAAGGCTGGCCAGGCTTTGACACTGGATTCATCCATCTTATGTCATGGGATGGGCCCTGCCTGAGATAGGCCCTGATTCTTACTGTCAGTTATTTGACAGCTCCTGTCCACCACCTCTCGGCTCCCTGGCAGTGTGGGTCTGTGAGCCTCCTAGAACCCATTATGTTGCTGACTTGGGCCATTCTCCTGGCTCTACCTCGTTCCTTTCCAGAATGTGGGTAATCAGGTCCCTGGTGGGAACCTGATGGGAAACAGAGGCTGGAAGAATCTCTGCCACTAATTTACTGAGGAGCTTCTCTGCCCAGAGCAATGCAAAGTGCTAAATTGGTATTTGAAAGTGAAGAGCTGACATTTAAACACAGCAGAAGCAGTATTTTCAACTTATTTTTTACTCAAAAATAGACCAGAGGCTATGAGCAATCAACCAGCTTATTTTCTTCCTCACATTTTTACATATCTGAATGTGCATATACAAAATTTCATATAGGGACTTCCCTGGTGGTCTAGTGGTTAAGAATCCTCCAGTCAATGCAGGGGACACAGGTTCGATCCCTTCTCCAGGGAGATTCCACATGCTGCAGAACAACTAAGCCCATGTGTCACAACTACTGAGCCCGAGCAGCCAGAGTCTGTACTCTGCAACAAGAGAAGCCACCACAGTGAGAAGCCATGCATCACATCTAGAAAGTAGCCCCTTCTCCCTGCAACTAGAGAAAGTCCGTGTGCAGCAATGAAGAACCCATGTGCCACAATGAAGACCCAGTGCAGCCAAAAATATATGAATAAATAAACAAATAATAAATAAAAAACTTAAAAGACCACTCTTATGGAAGGCTGACACCGTGGGCACTTTAGTCAACTTTAACAACCACCTGCTTGTTATTTCAGACAAGAATCATAATTTTCTCCCCTTGCCAAATGAGAACAGTGGAAAGTTTAGCTCAGAGAGTCCAAAAGATGCACCAGCTATGACACAGCAGAAAAAAAAAAATAAAGATGTAAAACTGGCCTTGAAATCATGGAATGGAGTGGTTAAGAGCATGAACCCTGAAAGTGTGCACATTTTGACCATCTTTGCCCATTTTCTCACCCCTGCAAATCCTACCTCTGGCAACAACCAATTTGTTCTCTATTTTCTATGAGTTCATTCATTTGAGATTCCACATATAAGTGAGATCATACAGTATTTGTCTTTCTCTGCCTGACTTATTTCATTTTAGCATAATGCCCTCAAGAATCATCCATGTTGTCCCATATGGCAAGAGTTCCTTCTTTTTATGGCTGAACAATATTCCATTGCATATACATACCTCATTTGCTTATCCATTCATTCATCAGGGGACACTTAGGTCGCTTCCATATCTTGACTCTTGTGAATAGTGCTTCAATAAACATGAGGAGTGCAGATAACTCTTCAGTGTACAGCATGGTGACTACAGCTAACAATGCTATATTGTGTATTTGAACTATTAAACTTTTAGTTACACACAAAATTGTAACTATGTGAGGTGATGTATGTGTTAACCAACCTTATTGTGGAGATCATTTCACAATATATACATATACCAAATCATCACCTCATATACCTTAGACCAGGTACATTGTTAACTATCGATTATGTCTCAACAAAGCTGAAAAAAAAATGTTACCTGGTGTTCAAATCCTGCCTGCCTCCACCTTGAAGTAGTTATGTGATGTGGGAGGAGTCTGTTAAATTCTGCATCTCAGTTACCTCCTATATGAGGATAATAATAGTACCTTACTGTGATATTATAAAGACTAAAGGGGAGGGAGCACATAGTCCCTTGTAGTCTTTATAAATATGTGGGAGATAAAACCTTAGAAATACAGACTCTCTGAGTCTGAATCTCTGGCTTTTTGGGCAAGAACTGACTGAAAGAAGCACCTTTCCTCTAGCCCCATTTTACAGATAAGAAAACTAAGGCCATGGAAATGGAAGGTTTTTTGGTTTCAGTTTAGGAAATTAAATTAGGAAAAATAAAATTTAAGAGGTCAAAGGAAAGTATCTGAAATAAAAACACAGAGACAAAACAGCAGGGCCAGGCTAAATAGAAGCTAGACAGAGCACCCATGAAAATGGGAAGGCTGAGAAGGTTAACGAAACAGTGAACTCATCTCTGACAGGTAACCGGAAAGAACAAGCCGCGCTGTCATACTCCTCAGAGGCTGGCCGGGCAGCTGCCAGCATGCCAACAGCAGCCCCCCGTATTGCTCCTCCCTGAGCACTGCTGTGAGGCTCTAGGCTCTAACCCTGCTCAGCCATGTCTGGGGGCTGTTCCCATCAAGCCCCTTGGGAAGATTCGTTTTGTGCTCCCTTTTTTCCAGCTCCCTGAGCACTGCTGTGAGGCTCCAGGCTCCTAACCCTGCTCAGCCATGTCTGGGGGCTGTTCCCATCAAGCCCCTTGGGAAGATTCGCTTTGTGCTCCCTTTTTTCCAGTTGGCTCCCTGTTGCTGCAGTTGGCCTCGGCCACAGCCTCTCCTGCAGAGGGATGAAGTGTTCAGAAGGCGCTGTCTACAAAGTGAGCCCCTTTCCTGAAAGCTGAGGGCTGGGCAATCAGCGTATGCTGTAGCACATCCTGGATCCTTCCAGAAACATGGCTCCTCTTCTCCAGTCATCCCTGTACACCTTGACTTAGGTTACACACACGCAGGTGCCTGCACACACACACACACACACACACACATGCTTGCGCACAGCAAAAGAGGAAGGAACAAAGACTTCCAGCCTCCAGTATTCGTCAAGCGATTCCATCTGAACTGACCAAGTTCACTCAGGGACCTGCAGGATGGCTCGGAGTCAGATGGTGGCAGAATAAGACAGATAAGAAAGCAGAGGGGTGGACTGGCGGAGGGCTCCAGGGTTTGTTATCTCTGGCGCCTTTGAACATTTTCCCTCGGTTATGAAGCAGCGTCTGTATTATCTAACCCCCACCCCCACCCCAGCTCAAATGAAGTGGGTGGAGCAGGTCCATCCACCCATTCTCCTCCCACGAAGATGAAGTCACCTCCTGAGTTCTTTCCTGTGTGTCTGAGTGTAGCTGGCAGGCGGTTTGATCTCCTGTCTCCCTCTCCTGCAGGTGTCCTCTGCGTGGCCCCAGGTGAGATGCCACACGCCTGTGGGTAAAATGTACAGCTCCTACCTGTTGGGAGGAGAGCCCAGCTCCAGCTAACCTCGGCAGGTCCCAAACCAGATCGTCCCAGCTGGCCCTCCCTTTGTATTTCTTCATCCTACTCAAGACAGGCAATTTATTAAATGTGACATTTGATGAGATGGGACTTTCATGCTTTGGAGGCATGTTGCTTTAGATATACCCACATGGCAGAAAAACAAGTAATCCCTTACCTTTAGAGATGGCTGGAATACACAGTGTAGTCAGGACAGCACAGTAGATTGGGAAGAGTAATAATCATTTGAAGAAAAATTGAGGAGATATACCTTGTTTTTGAGTTTAAAACTCAAAATATTGTAACAACTGCAACAAAAGCTTTAAAAATAGTCCACATTAAAAATATATATATACAGATAAAAGAGTTCTATAGACCCAGAAAGTTTCCTTGTGCCCTTTTTTGCGGTTGAATTGTATTCCTGCAAAATTCATATGGTGAACTCATAACTCTCAGTACCTCAGGATATGGCCTTATTCAGAGATAGAGTCTTTACAGAGGAAATCAAGTTAAAATGAGGTCCATTAGAGTGGGCCCTAATCCAATATGACTGGTGTAAAAAGGAGATATTTGGACACACATGTATGCATGCACAGGATGCCATGTGAACATGAAGGTGTCCACCTACAGATCAAGGAGACAGGCCTGGAACAGGTCCTTTCCTCGGAGCCCTCAGCAGGAGCCCACATTGCCAACAGTTTGATTTCGGACTTTGAGAACCATTAGAGAATTTTTATCACTTAAACCATCCAATTTGAAGCACTTTGTTATGGCAACCCTTTGTATTAGTTTGTTATCAGTAAACTAATACAGCCCCTTTACAGTCCATCACCTGCCCCTACCTCGGCCCCTGGCAGGCACCGATCTGATTTTTGTGTCCATAGTTTTGCTTTTTTTCAGAATGTTGTGTAAGTGAGATTATATAGTGTGTAGCCTTTTGAGTCTATTTTCATTCAGTACAGTGCTTTTAAGATTTATCCACATTCCTTTTTCTTTTTCATTCTTCTTTTTAATTTTTATTCATTTTAATTGGAGGCTAATTACTTTACAATATTGTAGCGATTTTTGCCATACATTGACATGAATCAGCCATGAGTGTACATGTGTTCCCCATCCTGAACTCCCCTCCCACCTCCCTCCCCATCCCATCCCTCTGGGTCATCCCAGTGCACCAGCCCTGAGCACCCTGTCTCATGCGTCACCTGGACCGGTGATCTCTTTTTTTTAATTGCTGAGGAAGATTCCATTTTCTGGATGTACCACAGTTTTATTTATCCATTTACCAGCTGAAGGATATTTAGTTTATTTCAAGGTTTTAGGTATTGTGACTAAATTGTCCATTAATATTCACATACAACACTTTTTTTGCATGTGGACCATTTCTCTTGGATAAATACCTAATGGTGGGATTCCTGAGTCACATGATAAGCACAGGTTTACGTTTGTATGAAGTTACCCAATTTGTTTTCAAAGTGGCTGTTCTATCCTTGTATTCTTGCCAGCAATATATGAATGTTTTAAGTGGTGTTTCGCATCTTCCCCACTGCACTCGGTCTGTTTTCGTTTTTGCCGATAGCATCTATGTATAGATATTTCATTGTGGTTTTACTTCCATTTTCCTAATGACTAAAGATGTTCAGCATCTTTTTTGTGGTCATTTGCCATCTATATAACTTTTTTCTGTGAAGTAGCTAATCAAATATTTTCCCCATTTTTAATTGTTTTTTTAATATTTGAATTTGAGAGGATAAAAATCCTTCATCAAATAAATATGTGCTTTGCAAATATTTTCTTCCAGACTATGACCTTTTTATTTTCTTAACAGTATCTTTCATAGAGCAGCAACTTTAAGTTTGGATGTAGTCCAATTTATCAAAAAATTTAATGGATCATGCTTTTGATATCATATTTAAGAAATCTTTACCTAAGGTCACAAAGTTCAGAATACCAGCTTTTCATGTTGACTGAGCAGCTGATTCTCATCTTAGATGGGTCACTCATTCTTTCTCAGCCTTAGTTTATCACTCTGTGAAATGTGGAGACTGAAAGAATAGTATTTTTCCAACTATTAGACAGCAAGGGGAACCCACTTTTAACTGAGATCATATATGGTACCCCAGCATATAAAATAGAAGTGTTCTTGGGGTCTTGTCTTCCTGGGGTCTTATAAGCCATGTTTCCTACCTTTCACATGTACACAAACCACTCAATGCCCTTCTGCAAATGAAAAAGCTGATTTGTAGGTCTGGAATAAAGATGAGGCTCTGTAGTTCTAACAAACTGCAGGGGATGGCTGATGCTGGTCCAGGGACCTCACTTTGAGTGGCAAAGCTCCAGAGTTCTCTCAAGGACAAAATGTGAAGTCTACTTTTGTCAATATAAGACTTTGAATTTCTGCGGTGGATTTCTTCCAAAGAGAGAATAATTTTTCCACTTCAATAATTCTCTTTTTCTCCTATGTACCCCATTATTACCCCCAGTTAGCTGATGGGTACACCGAGGCCCAGGTTTGAGCCAAGTTCTCTGGAATGTGGCAGGATTAGTAGAGAAGAATGCTGCCAGCAGCTGGGGACATGCACCATCATGAACTGTATAGCAGACTGAGTGTAATACTGAGAATTTGTTCTGTTTTATCAGAAACTCAAGCTGGCTTAACAAAGAGGGGGACGTTTTTTGGCCCATGTAACTAAAATATCTGAGGTTATGCTGGCTGCAGATACAGTTGGATCTAGAGGTTTGAATGCTATCATACAAATAATGGCTCTGAAAATTTCAGTTCTGTGCTCCTCTGAATTGGTTTCACTCCCAGGCAGGCTCTTCACATACCATGATAAGAAGATCACTGGCTGGTCTAGGCCCACATTTGATCAGCTGAGAACCACAAGCAGAAAGGCAAGTCCCCTTTTCCAACAGTTTTATCAAAAATTTTACATTTGAACTTCACTGGCTTAGCTCAAGCCACGGGCCTGCCTATCTATGTAATAATGACTGTGACCAATGAGCCTGTGGGATGCTGTGATCTGATGGACCAGGCCTAAATGATGCTTATAGCCTGGGGATGAAGTCAGCTTCACCTGAACCCCATAGACTTAAAGTCCAGAAAGAAATTTCCCAAAATAAAGGGTAATATTGTTTGCTTAATGGGCAAACAACAGTGTCTGCTACTGTCATTATGAATTCATATATGTGAAAACCCATGTTTTTGGTTTTGATTTTGAAGGGGGAAGAGGAAACAAGAATCTGTAACTCTGGCCACTCAGGAAACCTTCTCATGTGTCTTAAATCCCTCAGCTCTTCCTTGGCACTCAGTCTGTTTCAAGCTCCTTGGACTCCCTTTCTCCAATTTCACTGCAGCCCCCAACCTCCAACACCCAAGATTTTCATGCTGTCTTTTCCAGTCTGACAAATGTATTTCAAGGCTAAACATTTGTATTCCTATTATCTCAGAGTTCCTTGGAGTCGAAGTGAGAATTGCAAGAGAGGACAATACTTGATAGAAAATAACTGTATACTAAAGGTGGAATTTCAGGCTGTGGGGGATTCTATACCCCAGGACCGAAGGATCTCCTTTGTCCTGCCAAATCATCCGTCTGGTTTTACTGACCTACAAAATTGGCCAAGGTCACAGCCTTCGAGCCCTAAAGTAATCCCCTCTTTCTGGAGGTGGCAATAGAAACAGGTAGAGTCAAGGCTGGGCTGATTCAAGGCAATGTCAGGACTCTCTTGGGAAGAACTCAAATAGGAGTGCAGGTGGCAAACCTTGCCTATTGACAGTGTGAAAAGCCTGTAAATTGAGACCTCAGGAGGGGAACATTCTTGCTTTCTCTCTGCCAGGCAGAAGAGGCTGGTTGGGGCCTGGCAGTCATCAACTTCAGTCATTCAAGTGGTGAGAAACACCCCTCAACTGTCAGTCTGCAGGCAGGTCCACACGGCTCCCCAGCAGGAGGATGATGGCTCTGGCTACAAAAGAGCCAGTTCTGGCCAAAGATGAGAACTTTTTGTTATTTTTGTGTGTGTGTAGGATCGAGTTGATGTCCTGTAATGTTAGGTTAGTCTGATCGGGCATTTTATTGAATGACACAAATTCCAGTTTCAGTAACAGTACCCCACTGTCAACAGTGGATGTAAATAGATTGTCTTATAAAGTGAGAACATACGTGCACAGTGTCCCAGCCTCCCCCTCCCGCCTATGTGAGCTATGAGACCACACTTGGCACCTGCAGGCACCCCTCCCTCCTGCACGCGGCACACACAATGACCCCCTTTATGCGCTGCCTGCCAGCTTCCATGGGAAGGGTGCTCCGAGTGTGCAGAGTCTGACTACAGTACCACTGTACCTGGTAATCATTAACCCAAAATGGCATTTATGACGGTGAGAGGTGGTGTGTGCTGCGCTCCCTTCATCCCTCCAGCAAACAGAATGTACTGACTCTAAACAGGTAGGACCAGTTGCTGCTAGGCCCTGGGAGACACCGTGTTCTGCGATGGAATTAGCCGTGCATAATGGGCCCATTCAAGCTGGCGGCAGGAGCTTTCCTCTCTGGGCCGCACAAATCCAGGAGCTAGGCCTGGACCCCAGGGGCTGGAGGGCAGGTTTAGGTTTCTACATGGGCTTTGTTCACTCCCTGGAAGAGGAAGCTCCAAAGCCAAGCTCGATACCCTGGGAACGGGGCTTGAAGCTTCAAACAGATTCCCTCAGGAGTCAGGGGCTGAATGGTCCCTTTGAGCTGCTTCAGATCTGATACAAGGTTCGATCACCTCAGGGCCTTTTCATGTAATGATTGGTAAAGGGAGGGAAAGCCATGCTTGAAGAGCAGCTGAGGTTGACGTGGGGAAAAAGACCCAGAGGAGTTTTATCCCGCCAAATCATCCATCCGGTTTCACTGGACCTACAAAACTGTCAAGTTAGTCAACTACCTAACCAGAGGAGTTAGGTAGTTGACTCAAAACACACAGCCAGCTTGGCCCAGACCTGGAGGCAACACACACACAAGCCTCCCAATTCTTGCTTTGGCCCCTTTGAGGGAGATTCTGTTCCCGCCAAGGCTCCTCAGACAAGGAGCCAGGCGTCACTCTTTCCTCGGGCCCTTGCTACTTATTTTGTTTGGGTGGAAGAAGAGAAGTAGGGGTGTGGCAAACTCAGAGCAGGCAGGTTCCAGTCTGGGTTCTGGGCCCAGTAGTTGTATGATGGTAGGTCCATCCCTTCATGTCTTTGAACCTCCGTTTCCCCACCTGCAAAGAGAAAGCCAGGAGAGATGACCTCCAGAGTCATCCAGAGCACTAATGTTCAGTAGAGAGCATTCAGCCACAGGCCTGGGGAAGCCTCGGGTGATGGGAATGGTCCTGTGGGATGAAGTTGCTGAAAGGGAAAAGGAGAACTTAAAAATGACATCAATTTGAAACTTTTACCTTCCTATCATTGATTCACTCAAGTCCTCTTAGAAAATGATGAAGTGCTAATTAGAGTCTTAGAGTCCTGGGACTTCTCTGGTGATCCAGTGGCTAACACTCCAAGCTCCTAATGCAGGGGGCCTGTGTTCAATCCCTGGTCAGGGAATTAGATCCCAAATCCACCTGCAATGCAGGAGACAAAAGAGACATGGGTTCGATCCCTAGGTGGGAAAGATCCCCTGGAGTAGGAAATGGCAACCCACTCTAGTATTCTTGCCTGGAAAAGTCCATGCACAGAGGAGCCTGGTGGGCAACAGTCCATGGGGTCGCAAAGAGTCAGACGCAACAGAGCACTCATGCATACTTTAGCAGCTAGAGCTTGCATGCCACAACTACAGGTCCCACGTGCTGCAATCAAGACTGAAGATTCCACTTACTGCAACTAAGATCCAGGGCAACCTTATAAATCAAAAAAAAAAAAAAAAAAAAAATTTAGAGTCCTTTTTCTTTCATTCTTTTCCTTGTCAAATGTAGTGTCTTGGCCAAGGTTACAGGGAGAATTGGTAACAGATCTCCCACTTCTGGTCTGGAAAGCTTTCCTGTGACCATGTGACCGCCTGGTTTCAGTAGCTAGCGACTAGACCATCCCTCGGCAACTGTGGCAACAGCAGGCAACACGACATCAGTGATGGAGCTCAGACCCTGTGCTATACACATTACCTACATCGGTTCATTCCTTTCTTTAAATTAAAAACCTAAAACAAACAAACCTTTGTCTCATTTAAATGTTCTTTGCAATCATTCTCTGTGCTTTTTCAGTCTTTTAACCTTCTTGAGTCTAAGTCCAAGATTTCTTTGGGTAAATGTCACATTGCACTTGAAAATATGAGGGTTATTTTCAAGTTTCTTTTGATATTGATTTCTAACATAATTACACAGTTATAAGAGAACAGACTTTGTATGATTTCAACACCTTTAGACCATGAAATTTTTGTACTTTGTTTTACATCCCTGGATATGTTCCAGTGTCTCCTGATTTATAGTCTATAGGAACTTGAATAGAATTTGTACCCTGCTGGTGGGGTGAAAATTGTATAAATCTTAATTATGTTGAATTGGTTCACAGTGTTTTTCAGGTCTACTGTATCCTTCTACCTTTCTATTTATTCTATTAATTTTTGAGATTTTGATACCGAAAAATCCAACTAAAAATCTTAATTTATTGACTTAAAAAATAATTGTAATATATAGTAGAACCATATGTAACTTTGTTCTGTATTTTCCAAGTCTCCTGTAAATGTGTTATCATACTTTCATAATTTAAAAACTTTTTAAAAACTAAAAACTTTTTTAAAAACCTACTATAAGTATACTTGAACCTAATATAATGGTATATGTCAAGTATATCTCAATTAAAAAATCAGCAACCTATGATAGGTGTTCTTTTACCAGTTTCATATAAAGATATGGAAAGTAAAGCTTAGAGGATGATTTGTCTCAAGTCACAAGGTTTAAAATTGAAACCCAAGCAGTTTGGCTGCTGAAACTGCTTACCTAGTCATGGCACCATGTTGCCTTGATATGAACTTTTATTCAGAGTTATGGAAATATTCCATAAAGATGGATTTAAAGTGCTCTCAGCATTCCCAATTAGAAAACTAGTTGGTGAATTGGGCACTCTCTTTATGGGCTGTGTGCCTTCCTTGGTACACTGGGACAAGGGCCTGGGGACAGAGCCCCGGTTGTTCTCCTCTTAGGCTCTCCAGCTCCTGAAAAGGGGTTTCTTCTCCATGTACAGTGTTGCCAGGCTTGCTAACACCCTGGACCTGGCCAGTGGGTGATCTCACACGGAGTCAGTCCAAAAAGGAAGAAAACATTGTAATCATTCTCTTTCTCCTGCTACTAAAGCCAACATCAGTCCCAAGGCCCTGGAACCTCTAGCCCCATAAAGATCGTGTTTCAGTGTCTTCATGTGATGGTTGGGTGGGGAGAGGGGGTTGGATGGAGCAACTGGAGTAATCAGTCACTTTCAAAATGAACAGAGCCTCTTGCCATGCTTTTCTCTTATCTTGTCCTGGCCTGGAAAAATTCATTTCTGATACAATCCTTGAAATTGAAAATGGGCAGTGTGCCTTTTTCCCAAATGGACAGGCCAAATCTGGCCTGAAGAGCAATTGGCATTCTGTCCCAGACCCCTGAGGGGAGGCAGAGAGAGACCGAGGTACCCAGTGTGTTGCCAGAGGCCTCCTTCACTCTGGGGTATCATGACATCAGGTCACAGAATATGCCTCCTGGTGACATTCAGTTCTAGGAAAAATGTTTGGCTTTATCAAACTAGAACTGGCTGACCTCAGGAATGTCCCTGGGACCCCTTGGCCCTTGCTGCAGGCCTGAGCTGGACTCACTTCAGTCTCACAAGCAGCTGACTCTCAAGGTGACTGGGCTTGTGGGGTCAAAGTTCCCAAAACACAGCCTATGAGGGTTCCAACTTGTCTTAGACTGTGGATTCCCCGGTGGCACAGTGGTAAAGTATCCGCCTGTCAGTGCGGGAGACACAAGAGATGTGGGTTCAATCCCTGGGTCCTGGAGTAGGAATGGCAACCTGTTCCAGTATTCTTGCCTGGAAAATCCCATGGACAGAGAAGCCTATTGGGCTACAGTTCACAGGGTGGAGTGCATGTGTGCTAAGCTGCTTCACTAGTGTGGGTTGCCATGCCCGCCTCCAGGGGATCTTCCCAATCCAGTGATCAAACCCGAGTCTCTTATGTCTCTTGCATCAGTGGGAAGTTTGTTTTTTTTTTTTTTTTTAATCACTAGTGCCACCTGGGAATCCCTACAGGGTGAAGTAGGAAATCCGCTCCAGTGTTCTTGCCTATAAAATTCCATGGACAGAGGAGCCTAGCAGGCAGATTCTGTCCTCACCAGGCACCACAGTCAACTGCCCCTTCTTCTTTTGTTTTTCTTGGCCACGTCACACAGCATTTGGGATCTTAGTTCCCCACCCAGAGATTGAACCCCCACCCCTTGTGTTGGAAGCGTGGAGTCTTAATCACTGAACTACCAGGGAAGTCCCTGAAATGCCCCTTCTCCAGGGAAGTTCTTCCATCATCCTCAGTCTGGGTTACATCCCCTGTGATTCTCCACTGTAGCCTTTATAATTCCCTGTATAATTATACATTTAATACAAGTCCCTTCTCCAAAGCTGTCAGCTTCACAGAGAAGATGAGCGTCTGATGGATCCATCAGTACTCAGAGATAGTGCGTGTTCAGGTCCAGACCACCGCAATAAAGCAGGCATCACAACAAAGCTAGCCACATGAAAGTTTTGGTTTCCCAGTGCAAATAGAAATTCTGTTTATACTATATTACAGTCTATTAAGTGTGCAATATAGCCTTATGTCTAAGAAAAGCACTGTACCTACCTTAATTTAAAAATAATTTATTGCCCCAAACTGCTAACCATCTGAGCCTTCAGCAAATTGTAGTAGTAACATTAAAGATCACTGATCACAGATCACCATAATAAATATGATAATAATGAAAAAGTTTTAAATTCTGAAAGAATTACCCAAATGTGACCCAGGGACATGAAGTGAGCAAATGGTGTTGGAAAAATGGTACTAATAGACTTGCTCAATTCAGAGTTGCCATAAACCTTCAATCTGTAATAAAACACAGTATCTGCAAAGTACAATAAAGTGAAGTATAATAAAACAAGGTATGCCTGTTCAGTGCTGGCACTTAGTAAGCATTCATTAAATATTTGTCGAATAAAGGAGGTAGAGGATATTACATCAAAAATCGATCAGAAAATATTGGAACTAGAAATGATCTTACATGTTTATTTCAATCCTGGAAAGGGAGACTAGGGCTGAAAAGTGACTTGTCAAGGTCACAGGGCTGGGTGATGAGAGCGCTAAAATAGAATCCAAGACTCTCTGCTTCAGTTCACTCCTTGAGGGGGTGACTTTTCATGTCTGCTCCTAACGAAAGCTCTTCTGTGGAGTGTTCCCATCCCTCTGCTCCAAATACAGCTGTCATCTGTTCACTTCTCTGCATCCCTATGACCATACTCTAGGTAAACCCACCATCATCTCTTGCCAGGAATTTCAGGAGCTTCCCAAGAAGTCTCTCAATTTCTCCCCTCCCCTATTCACTCCCTCAACACACAGGAACTTCAGTGATTTTTTTGTTTTTAACGTATGCATCACAACATGTCATTCCTCTGCTTCAATCCCCTCAGTGATGTCCCAGATGTAACCAGTCACTCCTTATCTAGGCCTCTGAGCCCTGCATCCTCTGGTCCTTGCCTCCCTCTCCTCTCCTCATCACTCTTCCTTTCACCAGCCACTTTCTACCCCTGCTGGCCTCTTTCTTCTGTTGCTCAAATACTTCAGGTTTGTAGTTTCTTCTGCCTGGAATACTTTCTGCATATCTATTCATCCATCATTTCACATAGTCTCACCTCTGACCATCCTGTGTGAAGTAACTTCTCCTGCACTTCCACAGCATACTCTATCACATTTGCTACCTTCGCAACATAAATCACTCTCTCAAATTATCTTAAAAAAAAAACTGATTTGTTTTCTGGTATACTATCTGCCAAATCATACCCTGATGTAACTCCCATGAGAGTGAGAACTGTCTTATATCACTGTATGTCTGGCACCTCAATCAACATCCATATATGTTCATTGAATTTGTTGAATGAATTAGTACTTGCAACCACTTCTATTTAATTGGAGTTACTTTCACGGATTTGTTCCTGAAGGTGGTGACAAAGAATTAACTCATCCAAAACCCTAGAGTGTTTATGGAGAAAGGGAAGACACTCAGATAAGCCAAACATTTCCAAAACAACATCAGAATCGCCAGAAGGGCTGGTAAAAATAGAGCTTGTTTGGAGCCATTCAGCATCCAGGGCTGAGTCAGGAAGTAGCTGGGCTTCCCAGGTGGCACTAGTGGTAAAGAACTCACCTGCCAATGCAGGAGTTTGATCTTTGGTCAGGAAGATCCCCTGAAAGAGGGCATGGCAATCCACTCCAGTATTCTTGCCTGGAGAATCCCATGGACAGAGGAGCCTGGCGGGCTACAGTCCACAGGGTCGCAAAGAATCAGACAATTGAAGTGACTTAGCACACAAGCGTGCAGAATGTTGCTGGCTCCTGAGAGAAAGTGGGCCAGTTTGGGAAACCGCTGGGTAATGGGATCCAGCACCAAGTACACGTTCTAATCTTTGACCTTGTATCTACGCTTCTGGGAAATAATCCCAACCACAGAAAAACTTTGCGTACAAAGATATTTATCATGCCTTGCTTATAAACGTGCAAATTCAAAAACAAGAGACATGTTCTAAAGTAGGAGAAATGATTAAGGAAACTGATATGGTCACTTGATGGACATTAAACTTAGGAATATGTTTCTACATGAAAAATATTTTGACTTTGTCATAGTCTGAGTATTTGTGATTGTTGGTTCACAACCTCAGGAGTTTCCTGAATGAAATTTGAAACTGGCCCCATACATGAAACACAAGGAGAGAAGGAAGAGGGAGGCAGACTGCTTCAGATGGGCAGGTGGAGGGCTTCATAAGCAAGGAGACTTAAGTACATGGCTTGGTTTGAGGGGGCTGCAAAACAAGTAGATCTTTGTACTCACCTGCAAGAATCTTAAAAGGTTATACAGAGGACTTGATGGGGTGGAGGGAAGACTGGAAGGAATTATATTAAAATCTCACAGCAATTATGCTAAGCTTGTTAGGTATGAGTGATTTTGCCGTTCTCCATTCTCCATGAAGTGGTCCTGTTGTCTCTATAACTTACCAAGCATGCATGCTCAGCCGCTCAGCTGTGTTTTAGAATGAAGAGCAAAATTGGAGGACTCACATTTCAAGACTTAACTATTAAACTATAATAATTAAAGGAATTTCTTCTGGGCATAAAGGTAAACGTATGGATAAAAGTACAGAAATAGACTTACGTATCTAAGGAAAATTAATTTTTGACAAAGATGCCGAAGTATTTTGTGGGGGAAGAATAGCCTTTTCAGTCAATGGTACAGAAACTATTGGCCATCCATATGCAAAAACATTGAACTTTTTTTGGTCATATACACAAAATTAATTTTGAGTGAATTAGAGACATAAATTTCAGTTGAAACAATAAAAATTTTAGAATAAAATGTAAAAGATCTTGGAGATACTGAGTTACACAAAGATTTCTTAGATATGATATGAAAAACAAAAACTAATTTTTTATAATCAAATTTAATTTAATTAAAAGTTTTTTTCTCTTTGAAAGAGAATGCTAATAAAAATGCAGGCCATAGACTAGAGGAAATATTTGCAAAGAACTGCAAGTGTAAATGTTTGTGTAGGCTTTCTTCAAAATCATCAAAAATAAGAAACAATTCAAATATCTATTTACTGGTTAATGGATAAACAAATTTTGGTACATGCACACACTTAAATACTACTCAGCAATGTAAATGAGCATGCTAAAGACAAGTGTGATAAGTCTAAAAAACATTGTGCTAGGAGAAATGTCCCAGGTAGGGGGCTTCCCAGGTGGTACTTGGTAAAGAACCCACCAGCTAATGCAGGAGACGTAAGAGACAAGGCTTTGATCCCTGGGTTGGGAAGATCCCTTGGAGGAGGACATTGCAACCCACTCCAGTATTCTTGCCTGGAGAATCCCATGAACAGAGAAGCCTGGCAGGCTAGAGTCCATAGGGTCACAAATAGTTGGGCAAGTCTGAAGCAACTTAGCACGCAAGAGAAATGTACCACATACATAAGATTGTAGGACTGTAGGAATCCATTTATTTGACATGCTGGAAAAAGGTGAAAATGTAGGGACAAATATTAGAACAGTGGTCACTAAGGATGAGGATGGGGAGAAGGTGTTGAATGTGAAGGAGAACAAGGGAACTTTTTGAAGCAATGGATATTTTATGTATTTTAGATTGTAATGGTATTTTAGATTGTAATGGTGGCTACTTGATTATTTATTACATTTGTTGAAACTCATGGAAATGTGTACTTCAAAAGGGTGAATTTCACAGTATGTAAATTATATTTCAATATATTTGAGCAAAGGAAAAATAAAGAGAGGTAAGAGAGGAATTGTAGACATTAAAAAAGAGGCAAGTCTCTCAAGGAGTTTCACTGAAAATGAGAGATGAAATGGGACATTTGCTGGCAGGGGAAGTAAAGTCAATGTGAAGTGAAGCTTTAAAATTTTATTTTACAATCATTTTTTGACAATGGAACAAGAGCACTGAGTTTGTTCATTGATGAGAATAGTCCAATAGTGAAAGAAGAGAATTAAAGGAACAGAATCCCTGAATTGTTGAGCCCAGGTGGACATGCTGGTTTCAGAAAGGAGCATGGGCAATATTCTTTACAATGGGAAAGTAAAAGTGAAAGTATTAGTCACTTGTTGTGTCCGACTCTTTGTGACCCTATGGACTGTAGCCGGCCAGGCTCCTCTGTCCATAGAATTCTCCAGGCAAGAATACAGGAGTGGGTAGCCATTCCCTTCTCCAGGGGATCTTCCCCACCCAGGGGTGGAACTTGGGTCTCCTGCATTGCAGGCAGATTCTTTACCCTCTGTGCCACCAGGGAAGCCCTTATAACAGGAAGGAGAGCCCAATATGTGGGTCTCAATGCCAGCAGTTGGTAGATGCTGTGGTGGGCATCTGGGCATTTTCTTCTGATTGCTTTTGTTTTCTCTGTGAGTAGAAATCAAAGTCAACAGCTGAGAGAGCTTTCACTACTAATGACTACCAGCTCACCTAAATCTGACTATTTCTTCTGATCTTCACTAAACTACAAGCAGCAATGCACCGTGCCTTGCATTTGACTATCGCCAAGTGATACTCCAAGTGTAGCCAACAGATCAGCTAATTGGACCACATGCTGCTGTTGCTAAGTCGCTTCAGTCGTGTCCGACTCTGTGCGACCCCATAGACGGCAGCCCACCAGGCTCCCCTGTCCCTGGGATTCTCCAGGCAAGAATACTGGAGTGGGTTGCCATTTCCTTCTCCAATGCATGAAAGTGAAAAGTGAAAGTGAAGTCGCTCAGTCATGTCCGACTCCTAGCGGTCCATGGACTGCAGCCTACCAGGCTCCTCCGTCCATGGGATTTTCCAGGCAAGAGTACTGGAGTGGGGTGCCATTGCCTTCTGCGATTGGACCACATAGTGTTGAGCAATTCCATTTTTTTTGTTGTTGTTGATTTGTTTTTTATTTGAACTGACCAGAAACTTTGGGGACAGATATTCCCAGCTGGAGTTCATCTTCAGCTTCAGTTTTATAGCTCTTGTCCATCTGTCTTTTATTTGGGCATCGTTTGCTCAACTAAATGAAGTACAAACTGTCAACAGAAGTCCAACCCAGAGATCTCTGGCCCTTGAATCCATCCAGCATCCTGTCTCTTTAGATGCCGTTTATTACACTAATGCCTTTCTCAGTATCTCAGTATCTAAATTAACCTTGATTTCCCTCTCCTCTAAAAACCTTTTTTTCCTCTTTATCCAGTATTCCCACCTCAGTAAGTGCCACAATCGTTGGAATTCTCTTTATTTTTTCCCTTTATCTCCATCTCCTGTTGCTTCCATCTTTGGGCTATCAGCAAGTTCTTTTTGTCCTTTCTTCAATCTTAAGGAACTGACTGCTTCTTTTCATCTCTATTTCCTCAATCTAGACCATGACTAACATCTTTTACTTGGACTACTGAAATGATTTCCTTAATTTTCTCTACTTAAGCCCCTGCATGCAGGGAATCTATTATTCGTTATGGCATACAAATTTTTATCTGACCTGAATCTTGCCTGTTTCTCAAACCTCATTTCATGCACTCTCCACTTGCTTACTCTTGTCTGGCTGCACTGATCTTTCATTTCTTTGAATATCACATACTCTTTCTGGCTCAGACTATTTTCTCTGCCCCTTTGCCTAGAAGCTCCTCCATTTGCTTCTCAAACACCTGGCTCTCTCTCACCTTTAAGATCTCTGTATAGTTGCCACCACCTCAGTAATGCCTTCCCTGACTACTTTATTTAAAAGTTATTCCCTAATCCCTTATAAAAGTCATTGATTTTATAAGTCTAATCTCTTTTGTTTTTCTTCTGTTCCTAAAATCTTTTTTAGTTTATTTCTCCACTAGACTGAATGTACAAATGGACAATAGCCACACCACATGTAAAAATAGAACTTTGACTCACAACCTACAGCAAACTGCCCAGTAAACCAGTCCACTTATCTGTAATAAACAACCCAGGAAGCCAGCCTGCTTTAAATCAGACTTTCAGGAAGCCAGATTTCTATCTCCAATGACAATGTAGAGAGCTAAAAAATATTTCTGTGACAATTGGCCCCAAAAATCGGCCCCCAAGAGTTGATTAATAACTCTAATTTGTAGGTTCCTTCCAACTTAGGATTAAATCAAAGGAAGTCAAATATGCATCCCTAATTGATTATATAGGATGCCCTGTGTCTATGGGGTCGCACAGAGTTGGACACGACTGAAGCGACTTAGCAGCAGCAGCAGCAGCTTCTAGTTTCGGTGCCTATAGCTTCCCTATGCTAACAGCCTCCAATCAGGCCATACATGAAGTCGTCCTTTCTTTTCACTCTAAAGCTTTCCCACTCCCCTATCAGCCTTTGAGTTTCTGCCAAAATACATCTGCCTGCCTCCCTACCTGCCTGCTAAGCTGTTTCAGTCGTGTCCAACTCTGTGCTACACTATAGACCATAGCCGCCAGGCTCCTCTGTCCATGGGATTCTCCAGGTAAGAATACTGGGGTGGGTTGCCCTGCCCTCCTCCAGAGGATCTTCCTGACCCAGGGATTGAACCTGCATCTCTTGTATCTCCTGAATTGACAGGCAGGTTTGAAGTGAAACTCATTCAATCGTATCCAACTCTTTGCGACCCCAAGGACTGTACAGTTCATGGAACTCTCCAGGCCAGAATTCTCCTCATTTAGTTGAACTGGAGTGGGTAACCTTTCCCTTCTCCAGGGGATCTTCCCAACCCAGGATTCCAACCTAGGTCTCCCACATTGCAGGCGGATTCTTTACCAGCTGAGCCACCAGGGCCGCCTGCAAAGCCCAAAATGCAGCTGACTCCCTTGCCATAGCAAGCTCAGAATAAATAGCCTTTGCTTTTTTCATTTGATCTATAAAAAGAAATGGACTGTGCCTTGCTTATGATTGTATCATCAAGGGAACATGTCTACTCAATAAATACTTGGTGAATAAGTGAATGAATTAACAAGTGGAAATCTAAAATCATTAGCTGGATAGTCAATCTTTCCCCATTCTGGCTTCAAACTTACTCCTTGCCATATCCACTCTTATATCCTCCAAGCTTAATTTCTCAACCAAATCACATACATTCTTTTCTATAACACAAGTGAAGTTTTTTCTTCTCCATGAAATCTTTTTTTTTTTGATTACCCAAGCCTTTGCTTACTCTCCCTTCTCTGAATTAAACCAGCCCATTTGGCTTTTAATTTCTTTTAGTTCAGAAGATGTCTATTCTTCTGAGATTGATAGTTGAATTTTCTGGTACCATTCATGGTATCTAGCACAAGCCATAATACAAAAAATAATGATAATAACAGTTTAATCTTGTAATAATGCTGAGGGTTATATACTGCTACTATCCTCATTTTACATATGAGGAAACTGAGGCACAGAGATTCTCTTGCCTAAACTAATAAATTAGTAAAATGTAGAGCTGAGGTTTGAATTCAGTTCTGCCTAAATTATACTGAATATATGTCAGAGCTATGTACTATATGAACTACTTTCCACATACTGTACACATACTAGGTCCTCAATAAATGTTTCTGAAATTGATGAAATAACCAAATGGAAAAGTTTCATAAACAAAATAGAAAAGGGAACAAAACTCTTTTGAATGTCCAAAAGGTTAAATGCAGCAAAGGTCATGGTGACTGGATGAGATGAAGTAGTGACCCCACGTCTTGCATTCTAACCCTAGCCTCCTGCTGTGATTCTAAGACAAGTTCTTTCTTCTCCAGGGTTTCTTCACCCATCTCATACTACGTTGGCACTTCCACCTCCCTTGAAACTGTTTCCCAAGATGGAACCAAACAGTGACTGTAGGATATTTGGTGATAGCATTAACCATTCTTTCCTTGGTGAACACGTTAAGATCAATTCAACCATCCTTTCTGAGGAATGGTGCTGGATGCTAAGGAGAATGCTGTCAGCAAGCAGGCAAACTGCCCGTGCCTTCCAGCAGTTTGTGATAAGGAAACATGGAATTCAATTCAATGAGTTCATAGACCTTCCTCCACCTGCTACATCAAAGTTGGAATGAATTGCTATTTCATATGATACAGATTTATGTTTAATTTCAAATGTAAATTGAGTAGAAGAATAGGAAAGATCTTTTTGACTGGCTAGACACGAGGTGTTATAATACTACTATACCTACAAAATTGTCAAGAACCTATTTGAGAAAAGATCTGAAAACATTTGCATTTTCCAGGTGGCTCAGTGGGTAAAAAAAACCCACCTGCAATGTAGGAGATGCAAGAGATGTGGGTTCGATCCCTGGGTCAGGAAGATCTTCCTGGAGGAAGGCATGGCAACTCACTCCAATATTCTTGCCTGGAGAATCCCATGGACAGAGGAGCCTGGCAGGCTATGGTCCACAAGGTCACAAAGAGTTGAACATGACTGAAGCCACTGAGCATGCATGCACGCAAAAGTAGTACTGGTTTAAGCAGATATAAATGTAGTCTTTGTTTAGGGACGTTTCTTTGAAGGAGTCCGGGTTACATCATACCTCTCCTGGAAGCATGGAAAATTATGATGTGTGATAAGTATAATCAATGGAATGCCAAGCACCTGGTACAAGAAAATTCCCCAGGGACAGCTAACTCTGGACAATGGTCCTCATTCTCTTAGCCTTAATGCATCTGTAGCAAGCCTTGCTTTATATGATGTTTTGAAGAAATGGGTGGATGTGTCATCATTGAATCACTGAGAACTATAGTCTCAGCATGATCTCAACTATGAAAATACAGGTAAATACATTGCATATACAGGTATTTGCATACACATATCAAATTAAGAAAAAAAATCCCAGAATTCTAGCATACGTAATACATATATATTCTTTTCAGATTCTTTTCCATTATAGGTTATTACAAGACATTAATATAGCTCCCTGTTCTATACAGTAAATCCTTATTGTTTATCTATTCTATATATAGTGGTATGTACCTATTAATCCCATACTGCTGCTAAGTCACTTCAGTTGTGTCCGACTCTGTGTGACCCCATAGACGGCAGCCCACCAGGCTCCGCCGTCCCTGGGATTCTCCAGGCAAGAATACTGGAGTGGGTTGCCATTTCCTTCTCCAGTGCATGAAAGGGAAAAGTGAAAGTGAAGTCGCTCAGTCGTGTCCGACTGTTAGCGACCCCATGGACTGTGGCCTACCAGGCTTCTCCGTCCATGGGATTTTCCAGGCAAGAGTACTGGAGTGGGGTGCCATTGCCTTCTCCGAATCCCATACTGGGTACGTGTAATTTTCGTTTTCCTTCTTCAGACTGTTTTGTATTTTATGACTTTTCTATGATGAGTACAAATTACTTTTAACATTAAAAAATGTGTTTAGTATATTTAAATATATTGCAAAGGAAAGGGGCAATTTCCTTTTAAGAGTAGCTCCTAAGAAATATTCTCTTATTCGTAAGGTTTTTTAATTGGTAGATTAAAAGCATATTCTATGAGACACCCAATAAACTCATTTCATTTAACACCTGACCAATAGCTCCCAGTTTAAGACATACTGAAAAGCTGATAGTAGATATTTATTAAAAAGGAGTAGAAGTTACCACTTCTGATTAGAAATGTTGTCACAGAGTTTTGCAGTGCAGAACAGTCTCTCCTGTGTGTCTATTGATTTTTCCTCTTTCTCTGTCTCTTTCTGTCTCTCCTATAGCCCTGCAGTTGGGGGTAAGGAGGAGCCGGCAAGGTCCTTGAAACTCCTCTGCACACATTTCAGTAATAGTCCGTGAGTGAGAGCAGATACAGTAATGATTGCTTACACAAAACGACCTTACCCAGAAATTGTTAGAAACTGTCAGACCTGGAGGGGGTGTCATGGGGAAGGACTTTTGACATTAAGCTGACCTGAAGTCCCAAAATTTTATCCCATTGTTATTACATAATAAAAGATGTGTTAGCAAATTGTGTAATCAATGTCTGGTATAAGTTCAGGATTGGTCTAAGTGACAGTTATTGATGGTAAAAGGAAGCAAGAGAAGCCCTAATTATAATTAATATAGTCACTGAAACCTAGACTTTTAAAATAAACTTAGAAACCTTCCATCCCAAATCTTTCATTTACAGATGAATAAAGTCAAATTCCCTTGGAACACAAGGAGATCAAATCAGTCAATCGTAAAGGAAATCAGTCCTGAATATTCATTGGAAGGACTGTACTTTGGTCACCTGATGTGAAGAACTGACTCATTGGAAAAGACCCTGATGCTGGGAAAGATTGAAGACAGGAGGAGAAGGGGATGACAGAGGATGAGATGGTTGGATGGGATCACTGACTCGCTGGACATGAGTTTGAGCAAGCTCTGGGAGCTGGTGATGGACAGGGAAGCCTGGCGCGCTGCAGTCCATTGGGTCGCAGAGTCAGACACAACTGAGCGACTGAACTGAACTGACTGAAAGGTTGAAGAAAATGCAGATAAGTTATATTTTAGCTGAAGTCATGCAACTGATTTTTGCAGAGCTGGCTCTGGTACTGAGATTTTGAATATTCCAGTCTTTTAGACATTTAGCACTGCCTTCTATCCTAAAGTTAATATTTCTTATAAAAAGATTGGCATCACAGGTATAATTTTTAATTATTTTTCTGTTGACATTTATTTATAGCCAATAATTGCTGTTTTACTTTAAAAAACATATAGTCTGTGTGTGGGGGGGAGTGGTGGAAAATTAATGGCTGTAATATGAATTTCACTTAATATATTCAATTCCCTATGTTGTTTAGATCATAACATCCCATGGACCAAGGTACTCAATATCATCTAGAAGCAGAACAATCAGCTTGTCAATTTTTGTTTCCACTGATTCATGAATTCAAATTCCACTTGAAATTCAAATTTACAAACTGTTAACCTCATCATCACAAACAGGTTTGTGTTTAGAGTTTGGGAAAAACAGTGACTGTTTTATTTGGCATGAGATTAAGAGAGCTGGGGAGAAGAGATTTGTTGTTTTCTTTGGCGGAATTTAAGAGTGTCCTTTTCCAGAGTTCAGTGGTAATGAATGGAATTATTTGCTACGCTTTAGAGCCTCATCTGAGGGAAATTCTAAGAGTTTTCAATTTTTACTTTTCTGAGCTTGATACTGATATAACTGTCCATTGGCTAAACTTAGGAAAGAAATGGAACAGGGGCAGCAGAGAGAGAGAGAGGGAGTGTGTGTGTGTGTGTGTGTGTGTGTATGTTATAGGGGTAAGGGTAGTGGTTTCAGTTTTATTGCTTTCTCCTTTCAGCCATGTGTCTTTTCTTTGGCATTACCAGGTTTGGAAATTTTTCTTTTCTTTCTTTCTTTCTAGTTTTTTTGGTGGAGTGGAAACAGAAAAAGTCATTTCCTCTTGGTTTGGCTCTGAAAACAGTCCTGGTAGAGGCTTGGTATAGTTCTTGGAATCCTGGGCTCTAAAATACCTATTTAACACCTTTGCCATGCTCTTGTGGTTATTGATTAGGTTTAAAAGTAAAGCAGGTCAGGAAGAAGAACCTGATGGGAAAAGCCTTGGCTACCTGACTAGTCTCACACCTCTTGGTCAAAGTGCCCACCTTCTCTGGCACCAAGTGGCATGTTGGGTTGCCAATGTTAAGAAAATGCTTTCACCTTTCTACTTGTTTTGACTCACAGGGATTCCTAGAACATCTTATGATGAGGCAAATAAAAATAGCCACCATTGTAACCCAGTATAGAAAAAAAAAAACTTCTTTCTTACCACCCAATGAAGAGTTTATGTGCAGTTTTTCTAACTTTAGAGTACTTTCCACGTTTTTCTTCCTAGCTACTGGGGCGGAGAAGTCTAGTTCTGTCAGTAATATACAAAGTTAAACTCCATGGGTGGGAGTTTCCAGGGGACTAGACCATACTTAGAAATCAAATCCAAGAATCATATTGATATAGAAGTCTTGAGAGGGACCCAACAGTTGACTGACTCTAATGGGAAAAAACCAAACTGAGGCTGCTGAGATAAATGGCCCACTTAAGGTCACATGATTTTTCAAGGCAAAGCAAGACTTCAGCTAGACTTTTCATGGTTCTTGTTTCATGCTATAATCACCGTGTATAGATTTGGGGAGAATACAAATACCATTTCTGTAAAAACTCAAATATTTTGCTGACACTTCCGGGTTGACCAGAACTCTATATTGCTCTCCCAACTTCTTTGTTAGTCAATAACCTGGAAGCACTGATGCAGATCAGGGCAACTCAGGTGAACCAATTTAATCTGAAGACCTTAAAAAAATCATTCTGCAGAAGTAGAGACAAATCAAATGATTGAGCTTCCACCACAAGTTCTAACACGTCAGCTTATCTGTGTTTTCCCTGGTTGAAATGTCCTATCACCAAAGACTGCTTTCTCTTGGTTGGAGAGCTAATCAAAGCCTGTTGAGCAGTGAGCAGTTAGGAAGAGCTCATGTAGTCAACATCTCGGGGGCTGGGTTATGCATACCCCGGAAACCTCTCTCAGCAGGCATCTCAAGAGATTATGTGTGGACAAATCCTTTATGGGAAATTGTTAATCTCTTTCAGTTTCCTAATGTGCTGGTGCAAGCGTAGACAGGGAATAGATCTTTGATTGCAGAGTCCCCAGCAGTTGGCACAGCAGGCTTGCAGTAAACTTGTTGGAAGAATGAATAAGCCACTGATTTCACCACACTCTACACATATAGCAGTCAGGCAAAGAATGATAGAGGTGAGGGGACAGAACACTTTACAAAAAAAAATAATCTCTTCTGATTCAGAATGAAGGGACACTGAAAAGGGCTACTTACCGAATAAGCAGAGATTCTAGCCCCTTGTTTAGAAATTCAAGTTGGCTTTCCTCTAAGTCCTTCCTTAGATTTCATTGATGATCCCTCTGAGTCTTGGTGTCTTCGTCTGAAAAGAGAGATTGATACAGCACCTACCTCCTGGGGTTGCTGTAAGAATTCAGTAGGGGAATCTATATAAAGCACTCTGACTATCTTGGGTTTATAGCAAATACTAACTAAACATTATTATATAAACTTTCTGTCCTAACAATCTTGTGTATAAACTAGGAATAGTTCCTACCTCATAGTTTTAATGTACAAAGTACTGAAAACAGAAGCTAATATTTGAATGCCTTCTATAAACATTATTTAAGGCACTTTCATTAATTACTAGTTCATTATAACAACCTGATGAATCATATGCTGTTATTATCCTCATTCTGCAGATTAGAAAATTGAAGTTCAGGTGAGATAAGCACTTGCTCAAACACAGCTAGATAATAGTGGAGCCAGGACTGGATCCCAAGTAATTAACTCAAGAATATCAATCATACGGAGAAGGCAATGGCACCCCACTCCAGTACTCTTGCCTGGAAAACCCCATGGATGGAGGAGCCTGGTGGGCTGCAGTCCATGGGGTCGCTAGGAGTCGGAGACGACTGAGCGACTTCACTTTCACTTTTCACTTTCATGCATTGGAGAAGGAAATGGCAACCCACTCCAGTGTTCTTGCCTGGAGAATCCCAGGGACGGGGGAGCCTGTTGGGCTGCCGTCTATGGGGTCACGCAGAGTCGGACACGACTGAAGCGACTTAGCAGCAGGGACTTAGTAATCATGATGTGGTAATTGAGGGTGGATTTGCTTAAAGACTGAAAAAACAGATCTTTTCCTTCTAACAACTGATTCTGTATATCTCAGTCTCTTAACTACAGCTTATTAAATGTTTAAGAAAATAGGTATCATAACATTGCTATAGAAGGTCAGAGAATATTCTAAAGGACCAAAGTAATACATCAAGAGGCAATTTGAGAAAAGCCACATTCTTCTGCATTTGTGTGTGTGTGAAAATACAACTGCAATAAAAAAATTTGATGATTTCCTGTAAAAAAAAAAAAAAAAAGAGTATCAATCATAGAGCTCTGCTGCTTCTCACAAACACAGGTAAAGCGTTTAGCAGTGTCTAGCATTTATTATAGTATATGCTGATTTATTACATCTCAATAAATGTTGCTGAATAAATGCTGATGGATATAGCTCTTTTTTTTTTGTAGTTAACTGAATGACTTAATGTGCTTATTTGCATTTTAATTGTAAAACGGTATGACTATGGCAGCATTGAACTTCCCAGGTGGCGCTACTGGTAAACGAATCTGCCTGCTAATGCAGGAGACAGAAGAGACGAGTTCGATCCCTTTTGATTCTTGGGTCAGGAAGATCCCCTGGAGGAGGAAATGGCACTTCACTCCAGTATTATTTCCAGGAGAATCCCACTGACAGAAGAGCCTGGGGAGCTACAGTCCATGGGGTTGCAAAGGGTCAGACATGACTAAGCATCTGAGACACAATGGTAGCATCAGGAAATACTATAGCTATTGTCTCTGGGGCTGCCCCCGTGGCTCAGGGGTAAAGAACCCACCCGCAGTGCAGGAGACACAGAGGATGTGGTTCGATCCTTGGGTTGGGAAGATCTCCTGGAGGAGGGCATGACAACCCATTCAAGTTTTCTTACCTGGAAAATCCCATGGACAGAGGAGCCTCTTGGGCTACAGTCCATAGGGTCACAAAGAGTCAGACACTACTGAAGTGACTGAGCATACTTTATCTCTAGTTTTGGAGAGAAAAGCACTTGTTTTACAAAACAAAACAAAAAAACCCCTTCACTCTTAATGATTATGGTAGAATCACATTATGTGTGATTTAACCCATAAGAATTCAACTATTCATACTGGCAAAAATATTAAAATACTGAGTGACATTGCAGAAGGAAATTTTGCACATAAAATTTTTATTATGTACTGTAAGATACTGAATGCATTATACATTTATATGTAAATACTAATTACAGAATCATAAGTACAAAATCAAGTACATGGTACTTCGGGGGAATTGGAAAGTATTTTCAAGGGGAATTTTGAATACTTGTGACTTTCAACTTGCATATTACCTTTGGAAAATGACTTCTGTGGAGAGTGAGGATTCTCTTAATCCACACATGCCTGGTATCAATCATGAGTAGAAGTGAATGGAGAATGAGGAGACCAGCAGCAGCTCTTCCCTCTAGTAACAGCAGTAAGTCGTTGATAACATTTAGTTCTCTCTGTGTGCCAGGACCTGTGTTAAGCACTGAACATGGATAATCTCATTCAATGCTCACCAAGATCCTATAAGGTAGATACAAGTCAGATCATCCTTCTTTGACAGATGAGGTACAGAGGTAATGAAAGGCACCATTATGGAAAGCCTATTACACAGCATGCCTTATCTCTAATTTTCATCATAACCTTTCAACCTCGGTAATTATCCTCCTTTTATAGGCAAAAAAAATAGAGGCTCATGGGGTTAGGTAAATTGCCCAAGATCACACAGCTGGTAAGTGACTGAGGGCGGATTGGAGCCCAAAGCTTGTGCTCATTGCACCGCAGAGTGCTCCCCAGGGAGGAAGCAGCTCTCTGGGAGAAGATGCCTCCTCATCTGCTATCAGTTATCTGGGGAGCACAGCGCAACACTGGCTTTACCAGCAATAATGATGATAACTTGATCTCCTTCACTTTGTCTCCTTGCCTGTCTCTTTGTTGGTGTCATGTGGGATTTTAAGATAATTGTAAAAGTTTGTAGATTGCTTTGACCTCTTTGAAAAGAAGACACGAAGTGAACTCCTCATTGACCATGGCTTTGACCCTAGTGCAAGACATTGTTTATTTGCCTGAAGTTCTGGAAGTTAGTACACAATGAGGAGGTGGTTTGTATTTCGCTATTCTTCTAGGTTAGCTTGCTTTCTGCTCAAAAAGCCCTGAGGCAGACAGAGAAAGGGCTTCCCAGGTAGATTAGCTGGTAAAGAATCCACCAGAGATGCAGAAGAGCCTGGTTCAATTCCTGGGAATGGGAAGTTTCCCTGGAGAAGGGATAGGCTACCCACTCCAGTATTCTTGGGCTTCCCTGGTGGTTCAGATGGTAAAGAATCTGCCTGCAGTGTGGGTGACCTGGGTTTGATCCCTGAGTTGGGAAGAACCCCTTTAGAAGGAAATGACAACCTAATCCGGTATCATTGCCTGAAGAATCCCCATGGGATTCCTCTTTTCTTTCTCAATAGCAGTTCCTGCTAACTGGTTACAAAAGCCAGAATGTGTCTATTTTCCCCCCATCCCTTATGTCCTGTTCCTCAACAAAAGTCTTCTGTCTCTAGACCATTCATGTCCTTCCACTTAGTGTCATCCTATAGTTCAGGACATCATCATGTCTTACCTGGAGGGTGACTAATTTTTCCTGGTTTGCCTGAGACTTTTCAGGTTTTAGTGCTGCAAGTTCCACCCCCATCGAATCCCTCTGCTAGAGTCTAACCAAGATGGTTGATCTCTCTACTAACCCAGTCTTCTCTAGGAGTCTCCTAACAAGTCTCCCATGTCCCTAGTTTGCTGGTCTGTAATTCTTTCTCCACCCAGTAGCCAGCAGCAATCCCTTGACATCCCGTGTTACTGTGTCATCCTCTCTACTTAAAGATCTACCTTCTGAAGAAAATTCAAACTCCTTACCTTGACTTACAGAACACTGAATGATTTGGTCCTTTGCTATTTCTCCAACCTCTTCCTCCTTCACTGTCATGTTGCTGTCATTTCCTCAATTATGCCAAACTCTTCTGCTCCCCAGCTGTTTCCTTTGCCTGGAATGTCCTTTCTCCAACTCTCTGTGTGTCAACAATTTGTCATTATGTAGATAGATGTGTGATGATTTGATTAATGTCTTCCTCTGAGAATGAAAGATCCTTGACTCCCCAGTTCCTAACTTAATCCTCAGTACCTAGCACCGAGGCTGACACCTAATAAAGTCACGCAGAATATTCACAGAATGAATTAGTGAATGAACCAAAGAATAGATGAATGAATATAGGTTTGTTAATGGGCTGTGCTACTGAGATTCCATGATCTGAAAGGCCAGGTTTGCCAGGACATGATAAGTTTGGAAACAGAGGCCAGAGCATGAAGAGGTTCATAGTTTGTGCCAAGGAGTTGGGACATTGTCCCAAGTACAGTGGAGGAATTTCTGAGGGCTTTTGAGCCAGGCAATGACATAATCCCATACACATTTAGAAAAACCCAGGGTTGGACAGGTGAGTAGGGGACCACTCAACACAAAGCCCTTTAATCTTGGAGCAGTTCAGTTGCTCAGTCATGTCCGACTCTGTGCAACCCCATGGACTGCAGCACGCCAGGCTTCCCTGTCCATCACCAACTCCCAGAGCTTACTCAGACTCATGTTCATTGAATCGGTGATGCCATCCAACCATCTCATCCTCTGTCATCCCCTTCTCATCCTGCCTTCTGTCTTTCCAAGCATCAGAGTCTTTTCAGATGAGTCAGTTCTTTCACATCAGGTGGCCAAAGTATTGGAGTTTCAGCTTCAGCATCAGTCCTTCCAAAGAATATTCAGGACTGATTTCCTTTAGGATGGACGGGTTGGATCCCTTTGAAATCTATGGGACTCTCAAGAGTCTTCTCCAACACCACAGTTCAAAAGCATCAATTCTTATGCTCTCAGCTTTCTTTATAGTCCAACTCTCACATCCATACATAACTACTGGGAAAAACCATAGCTTTGACTATACAGACCTTTGTTGGCAAAGTAATGTCTCTGCTGTTTAATATGCTGTCTAGATTGGTCATAGCTTTTCTTCCAAGGAGCAAGCATCTTTTATTTTCATGGTTCAGTCACCATCTGCAGTGATTTGGCAGCCCCCCAAAATAAAGTCTGTCACTGTTTCCATTGTTTCCCCATCTATTTGCCATGAAGTGATGGGACCATATGCCATGATCTTAGTTTTCTGAATGTTGAGTTTTAAGCCAACTTTTTCACTCTCCTCTTTCACTTTCATCAAGAGGCTCTTTAGTTCTTCGCTTTCTGCCATAAGGGCAGTGTCATCTGCATATCTGAGGTTATTGATATTTCTCCCAGCAATCTTGATTCCAGATTGATAGCTGCAGAGATTAGGGTGTGTGTTTGCAACGGGGCTTGTAGAGCCAACTGAGTATTACTGTTTCCTTGCTTAATTTTCTGGAAGCAAAGAGCAAATTATGAATCAAAGACTTCTACAGCTCTGGCCCATAACTAATTGTGTTTTTAAAATGTGTGTAATCACAAATCAGAGATTATATAAAGGGCCTAATTGATGTGGAGATTGCCTTCCTATGGCAAGTTACTGGTGCCATTTTTCTAAGGTTGACTTTCATATGTATTGCATTGGACTCACGCTAAGGGCTGCAATGGCCTCTGTCCACTCTGAGGACCTTGTAGTCAGAGTTCATTACATGAAAAGGGGGCAGAAAAGCAGTCTCAGGGAATGAGCAAGTGTTTCCAACCACAGTAAATATGGAAGAGTTGGAGGACTGTCACATAAATAGCACTGAATTAAAGACAAAGAAGCCTAGCTCATGACGCTTGAGTTGGAATCAAATAGCTCAGAATTCTAAGAAATCAACTGAAATTGTTTAAAAGCTATGCAGTCTTAAAGAGGTGATAAGAGTTTTCCCAAACTTGCTTTCTTTCTCTGTTAAAAGTACATGGGCTCTTCTGTGATCTCCTAGTCATAAGTTATTTTTCTCTCTTTTGCTTTATTTTAAAATGTGTGTAGTAAGTTACCACTTTTTTTTTTTTTTTTTACATAATAACCAGGATGCTCATGGCAGGACACCATCCTCCCTCCTTTCCATCTTCCATCTCCATCTGCTCATCAGCATTTCAGAACCAATATATCTCAAAATGGACTTCCCCGATGGCTCAGCAGATAAAGAACCTGCCTGCAATGCAGGGGATGCAGGAAATACAGGTTCAATCGTTTTGCTGGGAAGATCCCATGGAGGAGAAAATGGCAACCCACTCTAGTATTCTTGCCTGGAGAATCCCATTGACAGAGGAGCATGGCGGGCTACAGTCCATGGGGTTGCAAAGAGTTGGACACTACTGAGCGTGCACATATCTCACACTGAACCTACCTACCACGCTCCCTCTGAAACCTGTTCCTCACTTCGTTAAAGATACTGCCACTGAACCATCATTTTCAACACTCACCTTTGAAAACTGCCCCGTGCATCCAGGTAGTTGCCAAGATGCTTTGAATCCACCTCTACGATGTCTTTCATCCTCCTGGCTTCTCTCCACTGCGTTTATCTAAGCCCATTATTTACTTTCAGTACTTCATTAAGGAAAGTCTCAAATACATACAAAATAAACAGAATGAAAGTCTATGTAACTATCACTCAGTTTCCACAGTTACCAATATTATGCTATCTTCCATTCCCTGATCAATTATTATTATTATTTTATAATTATTTTCCAAGAAAAGCAAAATTTACACAGTCCAAATCTTTGCTGTACAAATTTGTCAAATGAAGACATCCATTTAACACAGGCTTCTATTATGATCCAGAATATTTTTATCTCCCAGCTTATTTGTCTCTACTCAATCTCTCCCCTCTCCCAAAGTCACCACTGCTGTAATTTATTGTTCTTAAATTAGTTTGGCTGTTTTGGAAATGTATATAAATGGAATCATACACTCTGTACTCATCTGTGGCAGCTTTTTCCACTGAGGATAATGTCTGTAAGATTCTTCCACTTAGTTTCATTCATCAGTAGTTCATTTTTAAATAGCAATGAGTAGCAGTCCATTGGATGAATAAATGTGCTTATCCATTCTACTATTGTGGATATTTATTTGGGTTGCGTCTATTTTAGGCCACTGTGAATAAAACTACTATGAACATTTTGTACAACCTTTTGGTGGACCTATGTTTTCATTTCTATTTGATAATCCTAAATGTAAAATTTCTGAGTCTTCACATTAGTTTTTCTCTGAATGGCTGCAGAATCCTCCTAGCTACCATGCCTGCCACCTGCTGTCAGCCTCACTTTCCAGCATCAAGCCATATATATATATGTTTTCCCAAAGTGGAACTCTGCATTGTCAAAATCTACTCAGGAAGTCTCCCATTGTCTTCAGAGTGAAGTCAAGCCTGCCTGGTTAGACATTTGAGACCTCTCGCAACTCAGTCTCAGGTTTCTTTCCCCATGTTTGTTTCCTGTGTCTTCCTGATGCTCTCTGGGAGCTGACAACCTAGTCTCATTGATCTTAGGGTCCTGTAGGACGGCTGCCTCAACAGCATCACCTTACTTAACTCACGGCGGTCCTGGATGTCAGTGGCCTGGAGCATGTTTGCCAGATGGAGCTCATACCTCTAACTGCAGACCCAGGAGCATGCTTTCAATGTCGCTGCCACTCTCACTTCAGCTTCATAGAAGGTAGGACATCAAACCAGGTGAAATTTCTCTGGATACTAAGATTAAGGGAATTTTACCAAACCTGCCAGGTACAGAAATTCCACGTGGCTCATGCCACTGATCTACCACCAGTAGGAGGCTGAGTGGGGCAATGGCAGGAGATCAGGAATCAGAGTTGGTTGTCTCAGGCTCTAGTCTCCCTTCTACCATTCACTGTGTATCCTTGCATAGGTTCATCACCTGAGCTTCCCTTGCCCCGTAGGTACACTGGGATGAGGGGTGAGAGGTGACCTTGATGATCACTAACATCAAACTTAAAAGTCGCTATGTTCAATTTTAAGTAACAAACTAGTTTTGCCGTTTCCTTTTGGCGGCAGGCCCTCTTTCCTCTTTCTGTTCTCTTCCCTGTGCATTCAGTTCATCCTAAGGACAACCCAACATTGCTCCTTGTCCTAAACTATCAATGCCAGCATCCAGGGCACAGTTGTAATGCCAATTTCCTGCCAGCAAGACCTCACCCGATGGTATTAAGAGTTGGTGTCCAGCTACATATTTGCCTGAAGCAAGGATATCTGTTGCTATAGGGCCCTCCATGGAGTATAGAATAGCCACCTAACACAAATAGTTACAAAACTGACAAGACTCAGACTGCACTTTTCCACATGGAAATAAAATCTTTATCCCCATCTTGGAGATACTATTCACTTTCTAGCTCTATGACTTAATTTTTCTCTGCCTCTATTTGCTCATCTGTAAAATGAGAATAATGAAATGTCTATCTTGAAAAGGTTTTCAAAAAATAAATTAAAAGATGTAAAACACTTAGAATTATGTCAAGGAATAGCAAAATCTCAGTAAATATTAGATAATGTCATTATCATCATTAATGTCATTAGCAGCATCTTACAGGTTGCAGATAGCCTTAAGGAATGTGGATTCCACACTACAGTCTTCAAGGCTTAAGGTGTTTACCAAGTTCACTAAATTATTTCCTTTTCTCCCCCTTAAACACAGATTCAAAATGGAAACAGTGTTTCTAAGTGCAAGCAGCCTTTGTTCTCTTTTTCTTGGAAATGGGATTTTTTTAAACTGGAAAGCTCATTTCTTTGAGTCTCCCATCCCCTAGGTCCCATCCATTGGTGTCTTCCATGGCAACAGTGGAGGTGGGCAATGGACACCTGGTACCATCTTGGGAAGCAAGGAAGGGACCTGACAAAGTCTTGGATGGCAGAACCTACCTCTCATGTCTGTGCCCTTCACCATAAATGAAGAAAGGAGTGAAGAGAAGAACAAGGTGGCCACAAACAAAAGCTGGAATTGTTTGAAAAATGGACACTTTTCAGAAGCTTTCAAAGCCACCCTTTCACAAAGCCTGGCAGGGATACAGTATCGAGCCTGGGTGTCAGCCAAGCATGGCCTTAATTTATTATTGCCAAACTGTTTGTTGTGTCTATTTGCCAAGACTTACTAATTGAACTTTTGTTGGTCTGGCTGCCCTTCCAGAGAACTGGAGCTTTTGTTATCTGCTCCAAGAGTCCTTCCATGGAATGTGTCAAAAACTTCACCCGAGTGATGGCTGATTTGCCCTCTTCTGTTCAGGTTGCTTCTTTTTTTTTTTTTCAAGAATGTTGTTGTTGATGTTGTTGTTGTTTGTTTTCGTTGTGTTATGTATTGTTTGTTCAGTTCCAACCCAGAGTAGGTGTTTGGACTGAACTAGAAGGAAGTTCACTGACCCATGGTGAGATCAGAGAGATTCCCAAAAAGGCCTGCATGGAGACTTCCTTCCTGGATTTTCCCATCACGCACTCTCTCTGAGCTTCTGCCACACAGGGAAGGGAAGTTTTAGACCAATGGATCTCAAAGTGGGGTCCCAAGGGCAGCATCGGTCACCTCTAGGAATGTCAGAATGGAAATTCTCATATCCTACTCCAGAGCTACCAAATTAGGAAACTGTATTTTCACAAGTGTTTGTGATTCTGATGTACGCTAAACTGTGAAGCCAGTGCTAGCATTTGCAGCCTCGACATTGTTGACAATTTGGGCTCAATGATTCTATGGGGGTGGGGGGGCTGTCCAGTGTGTGGTAGGATGTTTAACAGCACTCCTGGCTTCCAACCACTAGATTCCAGCAGCTTCCATCTTCACCCAACAATTGTTGGGACAACCAACAACATCTCTAGTCTTTGCCAAGTGTTCTAGGGTCAAAGAGGTAATATCACCCCTGGTTGAGATGACAGGCAAACTGCTTGCTGTTTCTCTGCACTGTATTGACAAACAGCTGCAGCCTTGTCTGGGAGGCTATTAACACACCGCCATGATGAGCCCCACAAGATAGAACCACCTAAGAGCAGATCTTGCTTTTCAGTCCTGATAAATCTTTCCTTTGAATCCACCCTCAGGCAAGAGCATGTGACTGACTTTCTGAGCTAGTTCTCTTGCTCAGCTGCTTGGTGTATTCAAGACAAAACACCTTCAGATTTAGGCTCTTCTCATCCTCTTATTTGTTTGTTACCCTAGAGCAGAAGAGACAGAGGGACTGGGTTCAGAGGTTCCGTGATATACTTACCATTCAGAGAGACAAGAATGGGACTAATCTTCCTAAATGTCCCTCTCACCTTCAAAACAGAAGATTTCCTCATGCATTTCTGGGCAAGCATTTCCCAATTCTTTCTACAGGGTTTCTACCATTGGATTCTTAATATTGTTGTATTGGTGACTTGCATTTGAAGGATACCCAAATCAGGGAATTTGCTATAGGCTTTATTCCCACCACTGTCATTTCAGAGTTTTGATAATGTTTCCACTTGAGGAAGCTGGACTTGGCCAAAATCAGCTTGAACTGACTCAGCCAAAACTAAAGTCAACAGCTCATACAAACGCAAACTAAAGTCATAATTTGTTGGCTCCTTAGGTTGAGTTCTATTGAGCACCTGCTATATACCAACATTGTGCTAGTGCTAGATCCTCAGAATGTGGAGAGAGAAACATAGCACCTCTGCCTGGAGGGAGCTCATTGTTGGACAAAAGTAGAAGCCATTTCAAACAGAACGCGGAGTTCTTGACGTCAGAGGGACGCACACAGCATCCTGACAGCCTGCTTCACTGTTGAATCCTCAGTGTCTGACACATAGGAGGGGCTTAATAAATATTTGTTGAATGACCTTAGAGAGGAATCATTTTACACAGACTAGGAAGGCTAAAAAGTAAGTCTAGTTGAAGAAAGTGCTACTTAGGTTTTCAAGGAAAAAGCAAGAGTAAGCCATGCAGAGAGGAGAGGGAAAGGTCTTTCAGACAGAGAATGTAGCAGGTTCAAGGACAGTGAATGGGAGTATGAATCGAAGTCTTGAGTGGACTTCACGAAGGTCTGAATGAATTGTCTGAAGAAGTAATTTTCCAGATGTCCATTGCTACATAACAAATTACCCCCAAATTTAGAGGCTTAAGACAATCATCTTGCTTTCACTGTAATTTTATCAGTAAAGGGTATGGAATGGCTTGGCTGGATGGTAAGTCTCTCATTCATTTGGCATCAGCTGGGCCATCTGGGGCTGATGGTCCCTCTCCAAGATGGCTTCTTCATCGACATCTTGGTGCCTTGTATTTCTCAGCTTCTCTCCCTCTTCACATGGCATCTCATTTTCCACAGCCATTCCATATGGTCTGGGCTGCTCATGATATGGCAAGTTCAGGATACTTGGACTTCTACCATGGCAGTCAGCTTTCCCCAGAGCAAAATTCCAAGAGTGAATATTTCAAGAGGCCCAAGTGAAAGCTGCAAATCTTCTTACAATCTGGCTTTGGAGGTTCCAAAACATACTTTCACTGTATTTTAATGAGCAAGCAAATCACTATAGCCAGCCCAGATTCAAGGGAAGGGGAGAAATAGCCCCCTTCCTTAGTGGGGGAGTGGCTTGGCTATAGGAGGAAAGAAATTTTACAGGCACCATCTTGAAGAAAAGCTTCCTCAGTGGGTCCCAGGGGTTGAAGAAATTGGAACTGAGAGAAATGAACCTGAAGGACTTGGAGAAGCAAGCTACACAGTAATTACCCTGAGCTCTGTGAGAAGCCATGGGAAGGCTGAAGCAGTGGCATGGAGGTAAGACTATGGAATGATGGATTTCATTTCAGAATCATCCACCTCTGACAGTTATGAAGAACAGGGTGGAGCGGGATGGGATGGGAGGCAGGGAGGCGAGGAAAACTATGATCAGAACTCTAGCCTTAAAGAGCGAAAGTGATCTGGGCGTGGAGGGATAAAGGCTGGGCATTGGACACGGGTGTCATATAGTGAGACTTTGAGGAAACTTCAAGTTCTCTGAGGGCTGCTGACACCCTTCCCCACACAACCAAAAATATCTCCTTTCAAAATGAGAGGAGAAAGGCATCGTTTTCCATTCCAGGAACTGAATGGGGGGTAAATGGCAGCTGGCAACTGAGCTTGTCCTGAGAGGCTTAATGGTCACACTTTTTTCAGGTTGGGTACGAGCTGCCACTGAGGAAAACAAACAGAATTGGTGTGAAAACTATTAGAAAAGGTCCTTAGAACAAAGGCTCCATTTGGCAGCTGTTGCTCAGAGCTGAGTGAAATAAACAAAAGAGTTTGTTGAGCAAACATGAAAGCAGCCTAATTGATGCAATTAAGGTGAAATTAAATAAAGGAAGGTTTTAGCCCAAAGTTCAAGGAAAATTTTTCACAAGGTTGTCACTGGAATAGTCATTTGGGGCTTTTAAATAAAGAGAAGCACAGGATGTGGGAAATTGGCCCATTTGGCCCTTAGGAGCAGACCAAACCGAGTGTGCCAATGTGGACTCCACGTGTCAGGCCCAAGATTGGCCCTGGCTGGCCAATCTTGGGATGGGTAAGGTGGGAGGTTGGGGTTAAGTAGGCTCAGGGGAGGAGGGGACAGAGGTAGAAACAAAGGAAAAATTCAGCAAGACCAGAATTATGCTGGTCATCACATTACTCCGTTTTGTTCACTTCTTGCCACTATTATCTGAGGTCATCTTGTTCATCACACATTACTTGTTTACTCCCTGTCCTCTCCAAATATACACACTCGCACACACGCACACACGTGTGAACACACACTATGGCATTCTGGGTCTCCTTGGAATGTAGCTTTGGAGATGCCTATCTGGCTGGGTTAAGACTCCCCCAAATACTGAAACCCAAAAGCAAACCTCTGTACCTGACACGTGTGCCAGAGCACCGCCCTGACACCTCAACACTGTCCCACAGGAAGTGTATACCTGAAACCAACTCAAACTAGTACATTTATTTAACAAACAATTACATAACCCTTACTGTAGGCCAGGTACAATTGCAAGCGTTTTACAAGTATTAATCCAATCCTCATAAAGATCCTTTGAGGTAAGGATACTCTTCTCTTCATTTCAGAGAGGAAGAACGGCAACAGAAAGATCAAGGAACTTGTCCAAGCCAGGATAAGGGGAGCAAAAGTCCCCAATCCCTATCAGCCATCCTCTACCCCTTCACTAGGCCCCTTTGAGGAAGCTAGATGGTGAAGTACTGATTGCTAAGTACTAAGCTCATCCTTCTGCCTAAATGGTGGAAAACAGGAGAGACACCTAGAAAGGCTGAAAGCACATACTGATCAACAGTGAACTGACAATGATTAAAGTGTGGGCTTCTCAGAGTAAAGGATGAATGCATTGAAAGGAAGTCCCAGTCCTTTCTTTACAAGTAAATGTATGAAATTTTAAAAATCTGATCAGAGGAAAATTAGGAGCTTAAAAAAACAGGTAAAATATGTGGGTAAAAGGAAAAGACACAACTTCATGAAGTTAAAAAACAATTTTAGGAATAATTCTATCGGGGCTGGTGCACCGGGATGACCCAGAGGGATGGGATGGGGAGGGAGGTGGGAAGGGGGTTCTGGAAGGGGAACACATGTACACCCATGGTGGATTCATGTCAATGTATGGCAAAACCAATACAATATTGTAAAGTAAAAAAATAGATAAATAAATAAATTTTAAAAAGAAAAAAAGAAATAATTCTAGTTTGATCCCTCCATTTCACAAATGATGAAAGACCTAGATCAAGAGTTGTTCAAATTTAATGTTCATTAAAAATGCCCAAGGAGCTTGTTAAAAATGTAAATACTGGATATTATTCCTAAACCCCTACCAGAGATCACAAATTAGTTACATGATTCATGAATTCTGGCATGAAGTTCTGTAATCTGTCTTTTGCTGGCAGATTTAAAGACAGGAGTTGGTCTTTAGATGACTCAGATGCAAGTGGTCCAGGGATCACACTTTGAAATACACCTAGAAGCAGACCAACCAAGAGATGAAGGACTTCATTCAAGCCTCATATCTACTCAGTGGCAGGTCACTGCAACTTTGCAAAGTAGTCTATATAACAAGTTATCTTTTAAACACTTTTTACAGATCCAAAGTCATTTCAGTAGTCTTGAACATCATCTATATTATGTATAATTTGGTTAGCATATTATTATTTAATACTTTTTTCCCTATTTATGATTTAAAAGTAAGCTCAAAACATAAGATATTGAACTTCAAGGAAACTTCCTTTTTTTTTGCCTCTTAATGATAAGCAGTAAAAAGGTGAGATAGAAATCATTAACACACATCTTAAAGACTTGTTCTCTGACCTATTTCTTCTCTCATAGAATTAGTATGATAGAGAAAACATTTATTTTCAAAAGTGGGGCAAACAGAAAATAATAGCCCCGAACTCAAGTATTATAATTTGCTTTTAGGACTTAATTGGGCTTCCCTGATAACTCAATTGGGAAAGAATCTGCCTGCAATGTGGGAGGCCTGGGTTCGATCCCTGGGTTAGGAAGATCCCTTGGAGAAGGGAAAGGCTACCCACTCCAGTATTCTGGCCTGGAGAATTCCATGGATTGTATAGTCCATGGGGTCGCAAAGAGTTGGACACGACTAAGCGATTTACACTCACTCAGGACTTAATTGAACCATTTTCAATTGTGTGTAACACGTTTACTGAGGTACAATTTATATACCATAAAATGTATTTTCGTAAGTGAATGATGCAATGTATTTCCGTAAATTCACAGAATTGTCTACCATGATCCAATTTAAAATATTTCAATCAGCCAAAAGTTCTCTTGTACTTATTTGCATTCAATCCTTGCTCCCAACCACAGCTGCAAGTAACCACTGACCCTTGTGTCTCTATAACTTTTCCTTTTGTAGAAATTTCCTATTAATGGACTCATAATATGTAGTCCTTGTATCTGGCTCCTTTCACTTAGCATAATATTTTTGAGATACATCCACGATGTTTCCTGTGCTGTACTTTTTTTCATCACTAGTAGGATTCTATTGTATGACTACAACACTATTTATCAATGCACCAATTGATGAGCACTGAATTTTTTTTTTTTTTGCTATTACAAAAAAATGCTGCTTGATCTCACTTGTGTGTGGGATCTAAAAAAGGAGAAAGCACGGAAGCAGAGAGTAGAATAGTGGTTATCAAGGTTGGGGAGTTAGGGGAAATGGGGAGATATTGGTCAAAGGGTACAAAATTAGCAGTTGTGTTCAATGAATAAGTCTAGAGATCTAATGTACATGATGACTATGGTTAAGAATACTGTTTAAATACCGGAAATTTTATGAGAGAGTAGATTTCAAGTGCTTTCATCTCACACACACACAGGTTCTTCACCTTCCAACTCTCACATCCATACATGACCACTGAAAAAACCATAGACTTGACTAGACAGACTTTTGTTGGCAAAGTAATGTCTCTGCTTTTAAATATGCTATCTAGGTTGGTCATAACCTTCAGTAGCTTAGTCATGTCCAAATCTTTGCGACCCCATGGAATACAGCACACCAGGCTTCCCTGTCTATCACCAACTCCCAGAGTTTACCCAAACTCATGTCCATTGAGTTGGTGATGCCATCCAACCATCTCATCCTCTGTCATCCCCTTTTCCTCCTGCCTTCAATCATTCCCAGCATCAGGGTCTTTTCAAATGAGTCAGTTCTTCACATCAGGTGGCCAAGTATTGGAGATTCAGCTTCAGCATCAGTCCCTCCAATGAATATTCAGGATTGATTTCCTTTAGGATGGACTGGTTGGATCTCCTTGCAGTCCAAGGGACTCTCAAGAGTCTTCTCCAACACCACAGTTCAAAAGCATCAATTCTTCGGCCCTCAGCTTTCTTTATAGTCCAACTCTCACATCCATACATGACTACTAGAAAAACCATAGCTTTGACTAGATGACCTTTGTCGGCAAAGTAATGAGTGGAATAAAATGATGAATAAGGTGTAATTTTGCCCTCTAAATGCTTAAATCTAGCTGAACAGTAGTTCTCAACTTTGGGCAATTTTGTCCCCAAGGGGACATTTGGCAATGTCTGTAGACATTTTTGGTTGTCACAACTAGGGGGTCTGTGCTACTGGCATCTAGTGGGAAGAGGCTAGGGATTCTGCTAAACACTTTACAGTGTACACGACAACCTCTACGACAAAGAATTATGTGGCCCAAAATGCCGAAAGTGCTGAGGTTTAGAACCCGTGTTGTAGAGGATATAAGTGGTATTTAGCTATAATGAAAAGCTTCAGATGGTAATTTCTGTGCTATGGGAATTACTGCACTGTGGCTGAAATTAATCAACACTTTAGCAGTTACCACATCTCTGGCATGTTTGTTTGTCTGTCTTTCTCCCTGGGATGTGAACCTCATGAGTGTGAGATCCACCCAAGTCTTTATGGTGGTTAAAAGCAGAGCAGCTGGAGTCAGACAGACTTGGATTTCAACCCTATTTCTACCTTCACTAGACAAGTGACTTTGGGCTAGTTTACTTGACCTCCCCACACTTCAATTTTCTCTGTTGTGTAATATGAACAATGTACCTATCTCATAGGATTGTTGTGACAAATAAACGAATCAAGGAAGCCAGTTGATATAGTCTTAGCACATGTAGTCATCATTTTATTATTGTTATTGTTATCTGCAGCACCTAGCCCAGTGCCCTGTAAATATGTGCAAACAAATGAATGAGTAATTGAGTCATTTCTCACCTTCTTTACCTCCACAATGGAGCACTGGCTCTATGAAGTAATCCTCATTGGGATGAGAACTGTCCCTTCTTATTCCTGGACCAAGGCATAGCTTCCATAGAGGAGGTCTCCTGTGTCTACAAGAAATAGACAGAAGTCCAAACAGCACAAATAAGTGCAAGAAAAATAGAGGCTGACCTCAATTACACCCTTGAGACTCCTACTAACCTGATATGAAGTGATCATGAGGGGAGTCAGCGAGGGTCCTGCCACAAGGAGCCCATGATGCTATTCACCATGCCCTACTCTGGATCATCTTCCCCAGTTCTGTTCAGAGAAGCAGTTCCTTCTTCTTAACGGCTGTCACCTGCCACAACACTCTCCACCCATCCTGAGTCTTAGGCACTTCCTCCACACTAGGAACCTCTCCCAGACAGTCTCATTACCTATTAGGCAATTTCTTTTGATCAGTTTTAAAGGCCTTTGGACCCCTCCCTATGTACCTCACCTCCTGTCCCCATCTACTTCTAAGTGACCTGGCAAAGACCACATCCGTGAATCAGTTTGATAACTCTTAAAAAGGGTGGGTGTGAGCAAAGCTTTGACAACCTGATTTCTCACCATGTTTGCTTTTGAGGGAGGAGTTCACAATGAAAGAAAGGATCACTTCAAGCCTCTAAAGAGCCCCTTGGTATCTGAAGCAGGATTCATATGGTGCCTGGGAACCGCTAACCAACCAGAAAGACGCAGCTTAGAAGCAGAAAGAGGTCACATTCATTTGACATAGAGTGCATGGCTCCATTTTACTCTCTGGTTCCTAATATGCCTCGGGTTGGCATGCATCTCAGGGTACAAACAAAATCTGGAACCATTCTCCTTATTGAAATGTATTATTCATTCATTGATTGATGCCCTTAATCCTCAAAAAAAAAAGTAATTATTGGCTTTATGGAGTTTCTTTATATGGTTACATAAACACATCCCCTCCCTGATGACAGTATACAACAGACGTCAAGGCAATGTAAGATCAAAGTGATTTGGACCCAGAAGAAATACAGGTACAAACATCAGAAAGCATTAGGGACAGAGTATTGACCTTATTTTTTAAAAATCATGAAACAGACTTTTCATTTTCTTTTATTTTAATATTAGGGACTTATAATAAATATCCTTACTTTGTTGAAATTCAAACATTACAAAGAAGATCATAAAAGCTAACATTCGTGAATGCTGACTGTGTGCTGGATATTTTTCTAAATCCTTTATGTGTCAATTCATTCACTCATTTAAGAAATCCTTCTTAACCATGTAATCCTTGGCCAGGCATTGTTCTAAGTTCTGGGCATAGAGCAACAAATAAAGCCCTCAAATATCCTTGCCTTTATGGACCTTACACTCCTTGGGGAAGTCAATAAGCAAATAAATATGCAGATTATATAGTATATTAGGACTTCCCTGTAGCTCAGATGGTAAAGAATCTGCCTGCAATGCAGGAGGCCTGGGTTCAATCCCTGGGTCAGGAAGATCCCCTGGAGTAGGGAATAGCAATCCACTCCAGTATTCTTGCCTGGAGGATCCCATGGACAGAGGAGCCTGCCAGGCTACAGTCCATGGGGTTGCAAAGAGTTGGACACAACTGAGCAACTAACACTATTACTATATAGTACATTACACAGCTGAAGTAAAGCTGGGCAATGGGGTAGAGAGAGTTGGGTATAGGGTGCTGCAATTTTCAATCAGGCATTTAGTGAATGTCTCACTGAGAATCTGTCATTTGGCCAAAAGCTTGAAGGAAAGCTCACATTTAATACGAAAGGGTTGCTATTGAGTGTTTTGTTTCATTTTTACTAAAACTTGTACCAACCTCCTAAGCCACCAGTAAATCTATATGAAACTCTACATTTTGTAAATGACTGAACCATGGTCAGGTACAAGTGAGCTAAGACTGAAGTCACCCATGTATTCACTGGTCTCATTTTGTGGTGGATCCAAGTGCTGTTGATTTTTCATGCTACTTAGGGGAACGAGTGGTGTGCTTCTGAGGGTACATTGGTATCATGGGCATCTAGAGGGGTTTTCTCTGGACTATCCTTCCCCAGGGTCTTTTCCAAAGAGTTGGCTCTTCGCATCAGGTCACCAAAATACTGGAGCTTCAGCTTCAGCATCAGTCCTTCCAATGAATATTCAGGATTGATTTCCTTTAGGATTGATTGCTTTGATCTCCTTGCTGTCCAAGGGACTCTCAAGTCCTCTCCAGCTCCTTGAGGAGATTCATTTGTTTGCTAGATCAACTGACACTCTTAAGGCATCAGAAGATTTCCCCTGTGCTAATGTCTGTCTCCCCATTTTGTGGATCCCTGATGAGTGCAAAGCAGCATGTTCATCACTGTGGGGAAATCCAAAAGGAATAGAATGTGTTTGCATATCACCTGAGTAGCTCCGTGTTGGCTACCTACCCTTCCCTTTGTCATCTCCTCACCTCTCTACTCATGTTCTCTGCATTTCCTAAGTGAACTGCTGCTGCTGTTTAGTCACTAAGTCATGTCTGACTAGTTTCTAAAACTGAACAATGAATCACCTAGGTCTTTGATCTTGGATAATTTATTTAAATTTTCAGTGTCTCAATTCTCTCATCAATAAAATGGAGATAATAGTGCTCACCTCATAAGGTTTCTTGGGAGATGTGGGCTCAATCCCTGGGTCAGGAAGATCCCCTGGAGAAGGAAATGGCAACCCACTCCAGTATACTTTTCAGGGAATCCCATAGACAGACAAGCCTGGTGGCTACATTCCATGGGGTCACAAAAATTGGACACAACTTAGCAACTAAACAATAAAGGTATAAAGTGGTCAGAATATTGCCAGGGGCTTAAGAAAGACTCTTCCCTTGTGGTCTAGGGGCTAAGATTTCATACTCCCAATGCTGGGAGCCCAGGTTCAATACCTGGTCAGGAAACTAGATCCCACCTGCCTCAACTGAAAATCCCAAGTACTGCAACTAAGACCCAGTGCAGCCAAATAAATAATTTTTAAAAAGCACTGATTGAATATATATAATAAGTTTTTGCTTTTTCTGCCATTTTTGCCCAATCCTCTTCAGACAAGGGATCATTTTGCTTGAGCAAGTAGAAATAAGAAATCACAGTACATTTTAAAATATCATCTTGCTACTTCTATAGAATTTGAGGCTTGATATTTAGATTCCTCTTGTGCTCTGGATGTATTAATATTCAAAAGGAGAAGAAAACAGAAGGTAGGATGCTTGTGCCTTGGGGGAATTTCCTCCAATCAGTAAAGTCCTAACCAATTGAATACCAATTGTTTCCAGTGGTCTCTTCTTCAGAAACATGACATTAAGTAAATAATTTAGAGAGAAGAAACCCTCTTGTCTTGGTGTATACGCATCAATGATGCAGCATTTCTGCTGGGGTATTTCTGCCCCTGGGATCTAACACTTCGTCTTTTCTGCCTCTTGGAAATTCTAATATCTTAAAAGCTAGCTCTGGTCTTCTGTCTTCTTGGACATTTGCCAAGCTAATTTCCCAACACTGAAGAGTGTTATGGAAGTTAAACTGCATGAAAAGGAATAATAATTTTGTTCTACCTATTAATATAAGGTTTAGGGTCAGCACTGCCTTTGTAAATTTGTGTGGTTTTCTTGGGCAGCTGCCAAATAGTTTTCCTAGCTACCGGGACTTTACCCTCACATTACCACATCAGTTAGCCTTTTATTCAGTTTAGCTAATTTGGCTGAGGGAATTGTGCCAAAAATTGCTATTAGGAAGCTAATCTGATTCACCCCAAAGCAGCTAAAGGATTCTCAAAGTGATTTTCTCTGATTTTTTTTTTAATTAAATTGTTTCAAACTTTAAAAAATCTCATTTTTTCCTCCTATTGAAGCAAGACAAAGAAACAAGTTACAAAGAGGTTATGTCATTCAGCTATAGTTGATGAGGGAGGCAGAACTGAGTTGACTGTAGCTCTCTCCATTTCTCAGATTTTAAGATCTGAATTTAAGGTAAAAAAAAATAATGAGACAAATGAAGAGTTGAGATTGGAAGGTCTGTAAGGTCTATCCTGGTTGCAAAGCAGACAGGAGTAAATGTCATTTTCTGATGCTGCAATATGACATATACAAGCAAGGGAACATGGGGTCCCTTTGTATTATCCTAGATGCACCCTCTGTGAGGGAAGGAGATCATCACAGTCTGACACTGGAAAAATTGACCCTAATGTGCTTTTAAAATTTATTGAAGTATAGTTGATATACCTTATTAGTTTCCGATGTACAACATAGAGATTCAGTATTTTTTGCAAATTAAAGCCTTTGACTGTGTGGATGACAATAAACTGTGGAAAATTCTGAAAGAGATGGGACTACCAGACCACCTGACCTGCCTCTTGAGAAACCTGTATGCAGGTCAGGAAGCAACAGTTAGAACTGGACATGGAAAAACAGGCTGGTTCCAAATAGGAAAAGGAGTACGTCAAGCCTGTATATTGTCACCCTGCTTATTTAACTTATATGCAGAATACATCATGAGAAACGCTGGGCTGGAGGAAGCACAAACTGGAGTCAAGATTGCCGGGAGAAATATCAATAACCTCAGATATGCAGATGACACCACCCTTATGGCAGAAGGTGAAGAAGAACTAAAGAGCCTCTTAATGAAAGTGAAAGAGGAGAGTGAAAAAGTTGGCTTAAAGCTCAACATTCAGAAAACTAAGATCGTGGCATCTGGTCCCATTACTTCATGGCAGATAGATGGGGAAACAGTGGCTGACTTTATTTTTCTGGGCTCCAAAATCACTGCAGATGGTGATTACAGCCATGAAATTAAAAGACGCTTACTCCTTGGAAGGAAAGTTATGACCAACTTAGCATATTAAAAAGCAGAGACATTACTTTGCCAACAAAGGTCCATCAAGTCAAGGCTATGGTTTTCCCAGTAGTCATGTGTGGATGTGAGAGTTGGACTATAAAGAAAGCTGAGCACCAAAGAATTGATGCTTTTGAACTGTGGTGTTGGAGAAGACTCTTGAGAGTCCCTTGGACTGCGAGGAGATCCAACCAGTCCATCCTAAAGGAGATCAGCCCTGGGTGTTCATTGGAAGGACTGATGTTGAAGCTGAAACTCCAATACTTTGGCCACCTTTGGAAAAGACCCTAATGCTAGGAAAGATTGAGGGCAGGAGGAAAAGGGGATGACAGAGGATGAGATGGTTGGATGGCATCATCAATTCGATGGACATGTGTTTGTGTGGACTCCAGGAGTTGGTGATGGACAGGGAGGCCTGGCGTGCTGCGGTTCGTGGGGTTGCAAAGATTCAGACATGACTGAGCGACTGAACTGAACTGAACTGATAGGTTATTATGGGCTTCCCTGGTGGCTCAGTGGTAGAGAATCTGCCTGCCAAGCAGGAAATGCCTAGGTCGGAAATATCTATATCCTGGAGGAGGAAATGGCAACCCACTCCATTATTCTTGCCTGGGAAATCCGATGGACAGAGGAGCCTGGCAGTCTTTACAGTCCACGTGGTTGCAAAGAATTGGACACGACTTAGCAACTAAAAACAAAATATAGGTTATTACAAAATAATGACATTCCCTGTGTTTTGAAGTATATTCATATTGCTTATCCATTTGATACATTAAAATATATATCTGTTAATCCCATACCCCTAATTTGTCCCTCTCTCCCTTTCTTCTCCCCTTTGTTAGCCACAAATTTGTTTTCTATATCTGTGAGTTTGTTTTTGCTTTATGTATACATTCATTTGGTGGTTTTATTTTTTTGGATTCCACATATAAGTTATATAGTATTTGTCTTTGACTGACTTCACTAAGCATAATACTTTCTAGGTTCATCCACATTGCTGCAAGTGGCAAGATTTCATTCTTTTTTAAAACTGAGCAATAGTTATGATATGTATATATCATATCTATCCTATCTTTATATATATCATATCTTCATAGTTAAGAAAATATGTATATATCACATCATCTTAACCATATTGTTTGTTGATGAGCACTTGAGTTGCTTCTGTGTCTTGGCTACTTGGCTATGTATCTTTTTGAATTAGTGTTTTCATTTTTTCCAGATATATACCCAGGAGTGGCATTTCTGGATCATATTGTAGTTCTATTTTTAGTTTTTTGAGGAACTTCCGTACTGTTTTCCATAGTGGCTGCCCCAATTTGTATTCCCACCAATAATGTGCAAGGGTATCCCTTTCTTCATATCCTCTCCAATGTTTGTTAT